>NC_090327.1:138619055-139974048 GCF_035084215.1 Heptranchias perlo
TGACTGCGGCTCGGTCTCTCTCTCTCTCTATCCCTCCGAGTGACTGTGGCTCGGTCTCTCTCTCTCTCTCTCTATCCCTCCGAGTGACTGCGGCTCGGTCTCTCTCTCTCTCTCTCTATCCCTCCGAGTGACTGCGGCTCGGTCTCTCTCTCTCTCTCTCTCTATCCCTCCGAGTGACTGCGGCTCGGTCTCTCTCTCTCTCTCTCTCTCTCTATCCCTCCGAGTGACTGCGGCTCGGTCTCTCTCTCTCTCTCTCTCTCTCTATCCCTCCGAGTGACTGCGGCTCGGTCTCTCTCTCTCTCTCTGTGTTCTGTTGACTGAAGAGTTCTCTTCTTCCTCACCAGAATCTTGCGTGCCGTCCTCAGCTTTTGAGGTCTCTTCTTATCCCCTGTTTCAGTCTATGTGGCCGTTCACTATCACATCCACATCTCTCAGCTTTACCATTAATCATGTCTCTCACCCTTAAGAAGTTACATTCCAAGCAACTCCTGGTGCCATCCGTGCCTTGTTGTTACAGACTTAACGGGACCTTATCTTAGAGTTTACATTGCCAGCCTTCACTGGACCCCGTTTGTATAAACAGACTTCTATTCACTAGCTTGTGGGGCTCGAGATAGAGAGGCCTGAGCCTGGGTGACTCCCTGATTATTTCACGTTCAGTTCCTGATCTACATGTCTTCTTGGACATTATATTATTACAGCACATCCTCCCTCAAGCCTGTGATTTCCCCAAGGTCTGTTAATTCCCGCTCTAATGTTATCAGCATTCTCTTAGTTTTAACTGCAAACTTGACTATAATACCATCATGCATCATTCTTGGCCCACTAGCACTTTCTCATTGAACACACATTACATGGTTCATACTATATTAATACACAGTACAGTTTACATTTATAGATGCATAGATTCACAGTACAGTTCATTCCACTTCTACTATTGATTATAATTATACTAAATTATATCTGTTATTGGGTTAATTCTTACAATTCCCGACCTTGAGGGTTAGGCATTTATGCCAATCCCTCATACTTCAAGCGAATCTATTTTGGATTCCCATTTTTGCTCCTCCCTATTCGGTCTTGGGTTCTTATCCCCCAGAACTGGTCTTTCGTCTGGAGCACGAAGTGTTTCAAATAACATGTATAGGAAAGTAGACAAATCAGGACTAATAGCTGGGCCACTACCAACAGGTGCGAAAGCTTTGTGATCCAGGGGGGAATTACTATGTTTGACCCCATGTCCCACCAATGTGTAGTGTCCCCCACCCCTGGGATCCCCTTAGCCATTTCCTCATTTCCCTGTTCCAATGTGTAATAGTAACGCTGGGAGCTGTTAATACACTGTAATAAAGCCGTCAAAGTCTCAGCTAACTCGGGAATATCATATCCAAATTTCTCAACATAATCCTCCAACCTTATCCCGAAACTGTCCTTCCCTTGCAGGACTTGCTGTTCGTGTATGACCTTTACCAGGAGGGTTTTTCCTCCGACTCTGAGGGTCTCTGTAGGTGTCAAACAGTCAGTTCCTGGGCTGATTGGACATCTCTGTGGCCCGTGGCAGTAATGATCCTCGAGTGCAGTAAAACAGTACTTTGCTCCCCGTACGTATGCAGTGCGGGTCCTTATATCTGATGACCCTCTCACTACCATGGTGCTTTTTAAGCCTTTTTGATTCCAATCAAAACCACACATTTCTTTAGAGTGATCGTACAGATCATAGGGGCAGACCAGGGTGTCCTCACTCATACTGCATCCCTCTAGGTTTGGCTCCACCCACATCAGTTCTTTTGACTGGACCAACCACTGCGGTGCTGTTAGGAATCGACTAATGGTGTCATTCCTTCCTACGCCTATATTGTCTATTCTGAACAGGGGATTGGGTCTGGTTCGATTCATCAGACTGGGAATTTGCACTATTATTCTGAACAAATTTTGATTCCCTACCTCGTGACACTTCTACGTGACGATTAATACTGTCCCTCAGATTTTTTTCCAATAATTTGCCCACCACCGAGTTTAGGCTGACTGACCTGTAATTACTCAGTCTATCCCTTTCTCCTTTCTTAAACAATGGTACAACATTAGCAGTCCTCAGTCCTCTGGCACCACTTCTGTAACCAGAGAGGATTGGACAATGACGGTCAGAGCCTCAGTTATTACCTCCCTTGCTTCTCTTAACAGCCTGGGATACATTTCAACCGGGCTAAACACCTTAATATTTCCTCTCTCACTATGTTTATCCCATCCAATATTTCACACACTTCCTCCTTAACTACAATGTCTGAAACCTCCCCCTCTTTTGTGAATTCAGACACAAAGTATTCATTAAGAACCATACCCACATCTTCCACCTCCACACACAGGTTAGAATCAAAGAATCATAGAAAGGTTAGAGCACAGAAGGAGGCAATTCGGCCCATCGAGTCCGCGCTGTCTTTATGCAAGAGCAATCCAGCAAGTCCCATTCCCCGCCCTATCCCCGTAGCACTGCAAATTTTTAACTTTCAATTATTTATCCAGTTCCCTTTTGAAGGCCATGATTGAATCTGCCTCCACCACCCCCTCAGGCAGTGCATTCCAGATCCTAACCACTCGCTGTGTAAAAAAGTTATTCTTCATGTCACTTTTGGTTCTTTTGCCAATCACTTTAAATCTATGCTTTCTGGTTCTTGACTCTTCCGCCAATGGGAACAATTTCTCTTCATCTACTCTGCCTAGACCCTTCTTTATTTTGAATACCTCTATCAAATCTCCTCGCAAACTCGTTTGTTCCAAGGTTCTCCAGTTTATCCATGTAACTAAAGTTCCTCATCCCTGGAATCATTGTAGTAAGACTCTTCTGCACCCTCTCTAAGGCTTTCAGATCTTTCCTAAAGTGCGGATCCCAGAAATGGACACAATGCTCCAGTTGTGGCCAAACCAGTGTTTTTTGAAGTTCCATCTTAGCTTCCTTACTTTTGTACACTATGCTTCTATTTATAAAGTCCAGGATCTCATATACTTTTTTAACCACTTTCTCAAGCTGCACTGCCACCTTCAAAAATTTGTGCACATATACCCCCCAAATCTCTTTGTTCCTGTACCCCTTTTAGCTATTTGCCCTCTAGTTTATATTGCCTCTCCTCGTTCTTCCTACCGAAATGTATCAATTCACATTTCTCTGCGTTAAATTTCATCTGCCACGTGTCCGCCCATGACACCAGCCTCTCTATATCCTCTTGAAGTCGATCACTATCCTCCTCACTGTTCACTACCCTTCCAAGTTTCACGTCATCTGAAAATGTTGAAATTGTGCTCCTTACACTCATGTCCAAATCATTAATATATATCAAGAAAAGCAGTGACCCCAGTACTGACCCCTGTGGAACACCACTGTACACCTACCTCCAGTCCGAAAAACAACCGTTCACCACCACTCTCTGTTTCCTGTCACTTTGCCAATTCTGTATCCATGTTGCTACTGCCCCCTTTATTCCATGGGCCGCAATCTTGATGACAAGCCTACCATGCGGTACTTTATCAAACACCTTTTGAAAGTCCATATACACCACTCTGTTATCTCATCAAAAAAAACTCTATCAGGTTAATTAAACATGATTTTTCTTTAGCAAATCCGTGCTGGCTTTCACTAATCAATCCACACTCGTCCAAATGACCGTTAATCTGGTTCCGGATTATCGTTTCTAAAAGTTTCTCCACTACCGAGGTTAAACTGACGGGCCTATAGTTGCTGAGTTTATCCTTATACCCTTTTTTGAACAAGGATGTAACATTTGCAATTCTCCAGTCCTCTGACACCACCCCGTATCTCAGGATGTTTGGAGAATTATGCAATTTCCACCCTTATTTCCCTCAGCAACCTGGGATTCATCCCATCCGGACCGGATGACTTAACTACTTTAAGTACAGATAGCCTTTCTATTACCTCTTCTTTATCAATTTTTAGCCCATCCAGTCTCAAACGATATCATCCTTTACTGAGACTCTGGCAGCATCTTCATCCTTGGTAAAGACAAATGCAAAGTATTCATTTAGTAGCTCAGCCATGCCCCCTACCTCCATGAGTAGGTCTCTTTTATGGTCCCTAATTGCCTCCCCCCTCCTCTTATTACCCGCTTACTGTTTACATGCTTGTAGAAGACTTTTGGATTCCCTTTTATGTTGGCCACCAGTCTATTCTCATACTCTCTCTTTGCCCCTCTTGCTTCCTTTTTGAATCCCCCTCTGAATGTTTTATATTCCTTCTCGGTCTCACTTGCGATATCAACCTGACATCTACCATACGCCCCTTTCTTTAGTTTCATCTCGCTCATTATCTCTTTTGTTGTCCGGGAAGCTCTGGCTTTAGTTCCCCTACTTTTCTGCATCATGGAATGAGCCTAGACTGCACCCGAACCATCTCCTCTTTAAATAACACAGACAGGTCGAGACAGCTGCTAGACAGACACAGGCAATCCCGTGTGTGTCTCAGTGTCATCTCCTGTACATGTACACCTCACTGCGGGTAAGAACATAGGAACAGGGATAGGCCATTTAGACCCTTGAGCCTGCTCCACCAATCAATGTGATCATGGCTGATCTGTGACCTAACTCCTTATGTCCACCTTCGCCCCATATCCCATAATAACTTTGGTTATCAAAAATATATCAATGTCAGATTTGAAATTAACAATTGAACTAGCATCGACTGCCCTTTGTGGAAAAGAGTTCCAAACTTCTACCATCCTTTGCTGTAGAAATGTTTCCTGGCTTCAGTCCTGAAAGTCCTGGCTCTAATTTCTAGGCTATATCCACTAGTCCTAGACTCCCCAACCAGCGGAAATAGTTTCTCTCTATCTACCCTATCAGTTTCCCTTAATATTTTGAATAAATCGATCAAATCACCCCTTAATCTTCTAAAGGAATACAACTCCAGTTTGTGTAATCTGTCCTGGTAATTTAACCCTTGGAGTCCAGGTATTATTCCAGTAAATCTACGCTGAACTTTCTCCAAGGCCAATATATCCTTCCTAAGGTGCGGTGCCCAGAACTGAACCCAGTATTCCAGATGTGGTCCAACTGGGGCTTTGTGTATCTGTAGGATAACTTCTAACCCCTTGTATTCTAGTCCTCGAGCTATAAAGGCCAGCATTCCATTAGCCTTTTTGATTATTTTCTGTCCCTGTCCATGACATTTTAATGATCTATATTCATGGATCCCGAGGTCTGTTTGGACCTCCACTGCTTCGACCTCGTCACCATTTAGAAATTACTCCGTTCTATCTTTTTTAGCTCCAAAGTGGATGACCTCACAATTGTCTTCATTGAAATCCATTTACCCATTCACGCAATCTATTAATATCTCTCTGTAATTTTATGCTTCCACCTACACTGCTTACAATGCTGCCTATCTTTGTGTCATGGGCAAACTTGGATATGTGGCTCTCTATCCCGTCATCTAAGTCGTCAATAAATTCAGTGAATAGTTGAGGCCCCAACACAGTTCCCGTGGGGCACCACTCGTTACATCTTTCAATTTGAGTACCTGCCAATTATCCCTACTCTCTGTCTCCTGCCGTTTAGCCAATTTCCGATCCAGATCAATAATTTGCCCTCAATTCAATGACTTTAGCTAATGATCTCTATTGAGGGACTTTTTTGTATGCCTTCTGGAAGTCCATATAAACAACATCCGTAGACGTTCCCCTGTCCACTTCTTAGTCACCTCTTCAAAAAAATCAATCAGTTCCGTCACACTGTACAAATCCATGTTGGTTCTTTCTCTGATGAGCTGAAAATTTTCAAGGTGTTCAGTCACTCTATCCTTAATTATAGACTCTGTTAATTTCCAGACAATAGATGTTATGCTGACTGGTCTATAATTCCCTGGTTTCCCTCTCTCACCTTTCTTAAATAATGGAGTGACATGTGCAAATTTTCAATCTAGAGGAACGGTTCTTGAATCGTGTGAACATCACAGCATCACGGTTAGGACAGGTGCAATCTTCTCACCTCCTTCCTTTAAAACCCTGGTTTGGAAACTATCTAATCCGAGGGATTTGTCACCTTTCAGTGCCATTATTTTCTTCATTACGTTAATTATGGTGAGTCCCCGTCCCTGATTCAAAATTAGCTTGTCACCCTCTTCCTCTATTCGAAATATTGAGGCAAAGTAATTATTTAACATGTCCGCCATTTCTTTGTTTTGATTTATAATGTCACCATTTTTAAGGGGCTTTCATTGCTCTTGGCTACCGTCTTTTTCTAATATAATTGGAAAAATTTTTGTGTTGATTTTGTTACCCTTGCAAGTTTCTTTTTGTGCTCCCTTTTTATAGCTCTTACTATCTGTTTTGTCATCCATTGCTGTTCCCCTCTCACACTCCTCCTCCCAACCACTTCAGTCACTCTCATTCCACAAATCACTCCCTCTCCCCGGCTCAGCTCCCCCTCCACCCTGAGCCTCCCAGTTCACCCTCTCCCGCTCAGACCACCGCCCCTCCGCCAACCAGGTCACCGCCCCTCCGCCAACCAGGTCACCGCCCCTCCCCCTCAGGTCACCGCCCCTCCCCCTCAGGTCACCGCCCCTCCCGCTCAGGTCACCGCCCCTCCCGCTCAGGTCACCGCCCCTCCCCCACTCAGGTCACCGCCCCTCCCGCTCAGGTCACCGCCCCTCCCCCGCTCAGGTCACCGCCCCTCCGCCAACCAGGTCACCGCCCCTCCCCCGCTCAGGTCACCGCCCCTCCCGCTCAGGTCACCGCCCCTCCCGCTCAGGTCACCGCCCCTCCGCCAACCAGGTCACCGCCCCTCCCGCTCAGGTCACCGCCCCTCCCCCACACAAGTCACCGCCCCTCCCGCTCAGGTCACCGCCCCTCCCCCGCTCAGGTCACCGCACCTCCCGCTCAGGTCACCGCCCCTCCCCCGCTCAGTTCACCGCCCCTCCCCCGCTCAGGTCACCGCCCCTCCCGCTCAGGTCACCGCCCCTCCCCCGCTCAGTTCACCGCCCCTCCCGCTCAGGTCACCGCCCCTCCCCCGCTCAGGTCACCGCCCCTCCCGGGCTCAGACCACCGCCCCTCCGCCAACCAGGTCACCGCCCCTCCCGCTCAGGTCACCGCCCCTCCGCCAACCAGGTCACCGCCCCTCCCGCTCAGGTCACCGCCCCTCCCCCGCTCAGGTCACCGCCCCTCCCCCGCTCAGGTCACCGCCCCTCCCCCGCTCAGGTCACCGCCCCTCCCGCTCAGGTCACCGCCCCTCCCGCTCAGGTCACCGCCCCTCCCCCGCTCAGGTCACCGCCCCTCCGCCAACCAGGTCACCGCCCCTCCCGCTCAGGTCACCACCCCTCCCGCTCAGGTCACCGCCCCTCCGGCTCAGGTCACCGCCCCTCCCCCGCTCAGGTCACCGCCCCTCCCCCGCTCAGGTCACCGCCCCTCCCCCGCTCAGGTCACCGCCCCTCCCGCTCAGGTCACCGCCCCTCCCCCGCTCAGTTCACCGCCCCTCCCCCGCTCAGGTCACCGCCCCTCCCGCTCAGGTCACCGCCCCTCTCGCTCAGGTCACCGCCCCTCCCCCGCTCAGTTCACCGCCCCTCCCACTCAGGTCACCGCCCCTCCCCCGCTCAGTTCACCGCCCCTCCCCCGCTCAGTTCACCGCCCCTCCCCCGCTCAGGTCACCGCCCCTCCCCCGCTCAGGTCACCGCCCCTCCCGCTCAGGTCACCGCCCCTCCCGCTCAGTTCACCGCCCCTCCCCCGCTCAGGTCACCGCCCCTCCCGCTCAGTTCACCGCCCCTCCCCCGCTCAGGTCAGCGCCCCTCCCCCGCTCAGGTCAGCGCCCCTCCCCCGCTCAGGTCACCACCCCTCCCGCTCAGGTCACCGCCCCTCCCCCGCTCAGGTCACCGCTCCATCCGCTCAGGTCACCGCCCCTCCCGCTCAGGTCACCGCTCCTCCCCCGCTCAGGTCACCGCCCCTCCCCCACTCAGGTCACCGCCCCTCCCCCGCTCAGGTCACCGCCCCTCCCCCGCTCAGGTCACCGCCCCTCCGCCAACCAGGTCACCGCCCCTCCCCCGCTCAGGTCACCGCCCCTCCCGCTCAGGTCACCGCCCCTCCCGCTCAGGTCACCGCCCCTCCGCCAACCAGGTCACCGCCCCTCCCGCTCAGGTCACCGCCCCTCCCCCACACAAGTCACCGCCCCTCCCGCTCAGGTCACCGCCCCTCCCCCGCTCAGGTCACCGCACCTCCCGCTCAGGTCACCGCCCCTCCCCCGCTCAGGTCACCGCCCCTCCCGCTCAGGTCACCGCCCCTCCCCCGCTCAGTTCACCGCCCCTCCCGCTCAGGTCACCGCCCCTCCCCCGCTCAGGTCACCGCCCCTCCCGGGCTCAGACCACCGCCCCTCCGCCAACCAGGTCACCGCCCCTCCCGCTCAGGTCACCGCCCCTCCGCCAACCAGGTCACCGCCCCTCCCGCTCAGGTCACCGCCCCTCCCCCGCTCAGGTCACCGCCCCTCCCCCGCTCAGGTCACCGCCCCTCCCCCGCTCAGGTCACCGCCCCTCCCGCTCAGGTCACCGCCCCTCCCGCTCAGGTCACCGCCCCTCCCCCGCTCAGGTCACCGCCCCTCCGCCAACCAGGTCACCGCCCCTCCCGCTCAGGTCACCACCCCTCCCGCTCAGGTCACCGCCCCTCCGGCTCAGGTCACCGCCCCTCTCCCGCTCAGGTCACCGCCCCTCCCCCGCTCAGGTCACCGCCCCTCCCCCGCTCAGGTCACCGCCCCTCCCGCTCAGGTCACCGCCCCTCCCCCGCTCAGTTCACCGCCCCTCCCCCGCTCAGGTCACCGCCCCTCCCGCTCAGGTCACCGCCCCTCTCGCTCAGGTCACCGCCCCTCCCCCGCTCAGTTCACCGCCCCTCCCACTCAGGTCACCGCCCCTCCCCCGCTCAGTTCACCGCCCCTCCCCCGCTCAGTTCACCGCCCCTCCCCCGCTCAGGTCACCGCCCCTCCCCCGCTCAGGTCACCGCCCCTCCCGCTCAGGTCACCGCCCCTCCCGCTCAGTTCACCGCCCCTCCCCCGCTCAGGTCACCGCCCCTCCCGCTCAGTTCACCGCCCCTCCCCCGCTCAGGTCAGCGCCCCTCCCCCGCTCAGGTCAGCGCCCCTCCCCCGCTCAGGTCACCACCCCTCCCGCTCAGGTCACCGCCCCTCCCCCGCTCAGGTCACCGCTCCATCCGCTCAGGTCACCGCCCCTCCCGCTCAGGTCACCGCTCCTCCCCCGCTCAGGTCACCGCCCCTCCCCCACTCAGGTCACCGCCCCTCCCCCGCTCAGGTCACCGCCCCTCCCCCGCTCAAGTCACCGCCCCTCCCCCGCTCAGGTCACCGCCCCTCCCGCTCAGGTCACCGCCCCTCCCCCGCTCAGGTCACAGCCCCTCCCCCGCTCAGTTCACCGCCCCTCCCCCGCTCAGTTCACCGCCCCTCCCCCGCTCAGATCACCGCCCCTCCCGCTCAGGTCACCGCCCCTCCCCCGCTCAGGTCACCGCCCCTCCCCCGCTCAGGTCACCGCTCCTCCCCCGTTCATGTCCCCAAATTATTGAATGTTTTCAGGGAGGGGCCAACCCAAGGCAAACTTTCTCTGCTGATGGTGGAGTTTCCTGGAGGTGAGTGTGAAGTGACGACTGTGAAGGGCAATTTCCAAACAGTGACCCGGAAGTTCCCTCAAATGGTGGAGTGCTTGATCAGCATATCAGAAAGAGCAGGATCAATGCTTGTATTTTTAGTTTTCCTCGGGGCAATTGACCTGAAACAAAAGTGGCGTCAGTTTTCAGCGAGCCTGTAACCCACGTACTTCCTGAGCTTCGCCTCGTGCTGTGGTACGGAGAGGTCAAAGGGCAGCAAATCGATTGGTTTGCTGCAGGAAGCAAAAGTTCTTGATTTTACTGTTGAGTAAAGATGGAAAAAACGCTCCACAAACCCTGAAGCCTTTTTCTCAGGATTGAAATCAGGGCCTTCAGGATTAATGAAAGTGACGTGCTGCCTGCTGCGTTAAGGAAGTGGGACAGTTTGCAAGGCATCAAAAGTCATAAAGTAATGCGCAGTTTGAAAAACTTTCCAACCAGGTCGGATTCGAAACTACAAACTATTAATCCAGAACCAAATATGTTAACCATTGCTCCACTGGTGCAAGTTGTGAAGTGTCAGCAGCAGTTCACGCTCTCACAGAGCTGCAGTATGAGCAGGGACCGAGTCAGTCTCGGTCATGTCCACGTAACTCCACGAGTCCAGGAGTGTCCAAAGGTGCACGGTGAACAATCACCAACGAGACGAACCTTTGTTGCTCTCTCTCGATAGGTCAGCTGCTCGAGCAGATGACATACAGTAAAAAACCGAAACACAAATCATCCTGAATTTACCGGTTCCATTCTGCCTCGAAGGAGTGAGTGTGCTTTTGGAGTAAGCAGCAATTAGCTCAAGGCCGGGCTCTTAACTTTACGGGTAGTTTACAGTTTAACATGTTGGCACAAAGGCACAGAACAACTTTTTAGCTTTCTCAAACATTAAAGGTTTCTGTGTCTGCCCGAACACGACTGTTTATCTCGAGCATTTCATAGAATCATCGAAAGTTACAGCACAGATGGAGGCCATTCGGCCCATCGTCTCCATTCGCCTCCACTCACCAGCAGGGGGTGCCTTTGAGCAGCAACACTTCGAACCCTTTTTCTTCTTGATTTTTCAAAATATACTTTATTTCATAAAATTTAAGGATAAATCTCTTTAATACTTTGAGTACAATACAAGGTCGGATTGCCTTACACGGTGGCCTTTCCCCACAGGGCCTTTGTGTAGGTCACAGCACGTACTCCTGGACCTTGGAATGTCCAGTCGGATACTCTCAGTCATGGACAGCTCCTTCAGCTGGAAGACCAGCAGGTTTCAGGCGGACCAAAGGACCTCCTTCACCGAGTTGGTGGTCTTCCAGCAACAGTTGAATTCTGTCTCAGTGTCATCCCTGGAAACAGCCCGTAGAGCACAGCGTCCTGTTTTACCGAGCTGTTGGGGATGAACTGGGACAGATACCAACACATCTCTCTCCTCACCTTCTGTGTGAAGGGGTGGTCCATCAGGAGGTGGGCAGCGGTCTTCTCTGTGCTGTAGCCTTGAGGGCAGCTCGCAGCAGTGCTGAGATTCTGTGCATGTTGGAAGGACCACACTGGGAGGGCCCTTCTCAACACAATCCAGGCTACACCCTGTTGGTCAGTTCTGGTGACGAGACGTTCTGATTGGTGAATTGCCCGATCGGCTCCACCCTCTCCTTTCCCTGCAGGACCCCCAGAACATTCGGTGTTGACCACGGTCTGATGGCCTTGTGGTAGAAGGGGTTCCTCGTCAGGACCTTCTTCACCTGGGACAGGTGGTGGGGGACAGTCCAGATGGACGTTCTGCGTCTGCTCGGCCAGCGTGGCCAGACCCAGCCTTCTCAGTGTGGTGGACAGGTAGAAACTCAGCACGTAGTGACAGGTGGGGGTTGATTTTAAACCCCAAGAACGGGTGGGTGGGGGGCCGGTGGGAGTTGAAAACATTTGTTTTTTGGGTCGCGAATGCAACCTGGCTTTATTTGCGGTTTACCGTCAGCACAGAAATGTACAGGCTTCCCACTGGGAACGCCAAGTCCAAAAATTTTGCGGTCGCAACCCAAGAAAAACCAACTATTTTCAACTCCCACCCGCCCCCGACCCATCCATTCTTGAGGTTTAAAATCACCCCCTTGGTCTTTGCGTACTGGGGCTCCACACACATCTTCATGCAGCCACACACAAAGGTGGCCATCAGGATCAGGGCAGCATTGGGGGCGCTCTTCCCTCCTTTGTCTAGGGGCTTGTACATGGTTTCCCTGCGGACGCGTTCTGCCTTGGACTTCCAGACAAATTGAAAGATAGCTCAGGTGACTGTGTTGGCCAAGGGGCGATGAATGGGCCAGACATGGGACACGTAGAGCAACACCGCGAGTACCTCATACCTTGTCACCAGATTCCTGCATGAGACGGAGAGGGATCGCCCCATCCACATACCAAGCTTGTATTTGGCCTTGGCGATCTGCTCCTCCCAGTTCTTGATGCAGGCTTGTGGCCCACAGAACCTGATCCCCAGCACCTTCTGGTAGACGGATCTGATGGTGAAGGGGACAAAGGATCGAGTCTCCCACCTGCCAAAGAACATGGCCTCGCTCTTATTGCGGTTCACTCTGGCCCCCGAGGCCAGTTCGAACCAGTCGCAGATGCCCATCAGTCTGTGAACCGACCATTGATCGGAGCAAAACATGGTGCCATTGTCCATGTGCAGGGAGGTTTAACCTGAGAGCCTCCGCTGCCTGGGATTGTCATGCCCCCACCCCCTCCTCCCAAATACCTGCGTCCTTCCTGATGGACGCTTCAAACGGCCGATACAACGTACGAACAAGACCACAGAGAGGGGGCAGCCTTGTCTGACTCCAGATCTGATTGGAAAGCTCTCCGACTCCCACCTGTTGATTAGACCTGCACTACGGATATCTGCAGAGAGCAGTCGGATCCAATCAGGGATTCCCTCCCCAAACCCCATTTTGGAGAGCACGTCCATCATGTACGTGTGGGATATTCTGTCAAAGACCTTCTCCTGGTCCAGGCTGATGAGGCAGGTGTTCACCCCCTGTCCTGCACATAGGCGATTGTATCCCTGAGCAGCGCAAGGTTATCAGAGACCTTCGTGCCAGGTACGGTACAGGTCTGATCCGGGTGGATCACCCGCTCTGGAGCAGACTCCAGCCTGTTGGTGATGAGCTCAGACAGAATCTTGTGGTCGACATTTAACAATGAAAAGGATGTCCAATATCTGATTTCTTCCCTCTCCCCCTTCCACTTGTTGATAAGGGTGATGATGCCTTTACTCATGGACTCTGATACGCTGCCCGCCAGAAGCAAACTCTCATACACTTCCAGCAGGTCTGGGCCTATCCAGTCCCACAGAGCCGAGGACAACACAACCGGTAAACCATCGCTTCCGGGAGTTCTACTTTTCTCGAAGGACCGGATGGCTTTCGTCAGCTCGACCAAAGTCGGTGTCTGACCCACGCTCTGCCACTCGCTGTCCTCGAAGACTCTGTGATAGACGACAGGGAGGACTGGGAGGCCGTGCTGTCTGTGGGCTTTGCGTCATACAGCACGGCATAAAAGGACTTGCTGATCCTCAGTTTGTCGGCCTGTGAAGACGTCACTGAGCCGTCTTCCTCCTTCAGGCTGCTGATCACAGAGCTCTCTCTGTGCAGCTTCTGGAACAAGAAGCTCGAGCACTTCTCGTCCTGCTCCACGGAGCGGACTCTGGACCGGAAGATGATCTTTGGGTCCTCAGAGGCAAAGAGCGAGGCTTGCTGGCCCTTCACCTCTCTGAGTGCCTCCCCGACATCGACCCCCATCGACTGCAGCTGGAGCAGATCCTGCATGCTTCTCTGGAGCTGGGACAATCACCTCTGTCACTCTCTCGCCTTTGACTCGATGGAACTCGATGCATTCCAGCGCATCAAGTCGGTGTAACCAACATGAAACCCAAGGGGTGCCAAACACTGTTTCATCAGGGAGAGGCCCCTTTAACTGGACGGGTCAAACTGTGAGATCTCAGGGTGAGGTCCCTTTAACTGGACGGGTCACACTGTGAGATCACAGGGTGAGGTCCCTTTAACTGTACGGGTCACACCGTGAGATCACAGGGTGAGGCCCCTTTAACTGGACGGGTCACACTGTGAGATCACAGGGTGAGGTCCCTTTAACTGTACGGGTCACACCGTGAGATCACAGCGTGAGGCCTCTTTATCTGGACGGGTCACACCGTGAGATCACAGGGTGAGGCAACGTTATCTGGACGGGTCACACCGTGAAATCACAGGGTGAGGCCCCTTTAACTGGACGGGTCACACTGTGAGATCTCAGGGTGAGGCCCCTTTAAATGGACGGGTCACACCGTGAGATCACAGGGTGAGGCAACGTTATCTGGACGGGTCACACCGTGAGATCACAGGGTGAGGCCCCTTTAACTGAATGGGTCACACCGTGAGATCACAGGGTGAGGCCCCTTTAACTGAATGGGTCACACCGTGAGATCACAGGGTGAGGCCCCTTTAACTGGACGAGTCACACCGTGAGATCACAGGGTGAGGCAACGTTATCTGGACGGGTCACACCGTGAGATCACAGGGTGAGGCAACGTTATCTGGACGGGTCACACCGTGAGATCACAGGGTGAGGCCCCTTTAACTGGACGGGTCACACCGTGAGATCACAGGGTGAGGCCACGTTATCTGGACGGGTCACACCGTGAGATCACAGGGTAAGGCCCCTTTAACTGGACGAGTCACACCGTGAGATCACAGGGTGAGGCCCCTTTAACTGAATGGGTCACACCGTGAGATCACAGGGTGAGGCCCCTTTAACTGGACGAGTCACACCGTGAGATCACAGGGTGAGGCCCCTTTAACTGAATGGGTCACACCGTGAGATCACAGGGTGAGGCCCCTTTAACTGGATGGGTCACACCGTGAGATCACAGGGTGAGGCCACGTTATCTGGACGGGTCACACCGTGAAATCACAGGGTGAGGCCCCTTTAACTGAATGGGTCACACCGTGAGATCACAGGGTGAGGCCCCTTTAACTGAATGGGTCACACCGTGAGATCACAGGGTGAGGCCCCTTTAACTGGACGAGTCACACCGTGAGATCACAGGGTGAGGCCCCTTTAACTGGATGGGTCACACCGTGAGATCACAGGGTGAGGCCACGTTATCTGGACGGGTCACACCGTGAGGCCCCTTTAACTGGATGGGTCACACCGTGAGATCACAGGGTGAGGCCCCTTTAACTGGATGGGTCACACCGTGAGATCACAGGGTGAGGCCACGTTATCTGGACGGGTCACACCGTGAGGTCACAGGGTGAGGCCCCTTTAACTGGACGGCTCGCATTATCACATTGCACTGGTCAGAGTTGGTCAATCTAAGGTATCTTCTTCTGTTCTGTAATTGAGCAGCAGTCGATGGGGAATGCGCTGAATGGTCAGTGGGCTACAGTCACCATTTGGTCCAGTGGGCAAATGGAGCGGATTCGAAGGTGTGAACATTTGAACAGATCCAGTAACACTGAGGCACAGCAGGGTCGACTGATTGATTTGTTGTCACTGTCAGATTTCCTGTGACTTTACCCACAGGTAGGCCGAGGCCTGGAGTGCGGTTACTGATACTCACTGGGCCTCCAAGTGGAAACTTAGGACTGGATGTTCCCCTCGGCAGTAGTCCCACTGGAACTGCATTGACTGAGCTTGGGAGCAGCCCCAATGTTCCTGACATTGGACCAGGTGGTAAGTTTCAAGAGGGAATTAGATATACACTAAAGGAGACATTTTCAGGTCTGTGGGAAAGAGCGGGGGAGTGGGACTAATTGGATAGCTTTATAAAAGAGCCGGCTCAGGCATGATGGGCTGAATGGCCTCCTTCTGTGCTGTAGGATTCCAGGTGGGATTTCCTCGCTCGGCTAATTTAAATATGTGAGGTGGCGAGAATGTTGGAGAAATGAAGACTTGAGATGGCAGAAGCTCAGATCAGAGACTCAGCAGCAGTGGGACCAGGTCTGTACTTTGTAACTGGAGCAGGAAAATAGCAGTGGGAACGGAAATCACAAAATAACAAGAGACTTAGGGGTCCATGTACATAGATCATTAAATGACATGGACAGGTACAGAAAATCATCAAAAAAGACTCATGGAATGCTGACCTTTCTATCTAGAGGACCAGAATACAAGGGGGTAGAAGTTATACTGCAGATATACAAAGCCCTGGTTAGACCACAGCTAGAGTACTGTGTTCAGTTCTGGGCACTGAACCTTAGGAAGGATATATTGGCCTTGGAGGGAGAACAGCGTAGATTTCCCAGAATGATACCTGCACTCCAAGGGTTAAATTACGAGGAGAGATTACACAAACTCGGGTTGTATTCCCTGGAGTTTACAAGATTAAGGAGTGATTTGATCGAAGTTTTCAAGATATTAAGGGGAACTGATATGATAGATAGAGAGAAACTATTTCCACTGTTTGGGGAGTCTCGGACGAGGAGACGTCGTCTAAAAACTAGAGCCAATACTTTCAGGAGTGAAGTTAGGAAACACTTCTACACACAAAGGGTTTGGAACTCTCTTCCACAAATGGCAGATTATGCTCGCTCAATTGTCAATTTTAAATCTGACATTGAAAGATTTTTGTTAACCAAAGGTATTAATGGATATGATGCTAAGGCCCAATATCCATTCATACCTTTGGTATTATGGAGATAACAGATCAGCCATGATCTCATGGAATGGCAGTACAGGCTCGAGGGGCTGAATGGCCTAATCCTGCTATTTTGTTCCTATGTACCTATGTGTCAGCTTTCTGACTTTATAAACACTTCAATGTATTTCACTCCATGTCCAACACTGCGAGGTCTCCCCTGGTCTGTCAGCTTCCAGTGATTATAAACACTTCAATGTATTTCACACCGTGTCCAACACTGTGAGGTCACCCTGGTGTGTCAGCTTTCTGTGTTTATAAATACTTGAATGTATTTTACTCCGTGTCCAACACTGTGGTGTCTCCCCTGGTGTGTCAGCTTTCTGTGTTTATAAATACTTGAATGTATTTTACTCCGTGTCCAACACTGTGAGGTTTCACCTGGTCTGTCAGCTTGCTGTGCTTAAAAACAATTCATTGTATTACTCTCCGTGTCCAACACTGTGAGGTTTCACCTGGTCTGTCAGCTTGCTGTGCTTAAAAACAATTCATTGTATTACTCTCCGTGTCCAACACTGTGAGGTTTCACCTGGTCTGTCAGCTTGCTGTGCTTAAAAACAATTCATTGTATTACTCTCCGTGTCCAACATTGTGAGGTTTCACCTGGTCTGTCAGCTTTCGGTGATTATAAACACTTCAATGTATTTCACTCTGTGTCCAACTCTGCGAGGTCTCCCCTGGTTTCTCAGCTTCCAGTGATTATAAACACTTCAGTGTATATCACCCCGTGTCCAACTCTGCGAGGTCTCCCCTGGTGTCTCAGCTTCCAGTGATTATAAACACTTCAGTGTATATCACCCCGTGGCCAACTCTGCGAGGTCTCCCCTGGTGTGTCAGCTTCCAGTGATTTTAAATACTTCAGTGTATTTCACTCTGTGTCCAACACGGTGAGGTGTCGCTGGTGTGTCAGCTTTCAGTGTTTATAAACACTGCACTGTATTTTACTCCGTTTCCAACAAAATGAGGTCTCCCCTGGTGTGTCAGCTTTTTGTCTTTATAAAGACTTCAATGTGTTTCACTCCCTGCCCAACGCTGTGTGGCCTCCCCGGACCTGTCAGCTGGCAGTGTTTCTAAAAACTTCAATGTATTTCACTCCGTGTCCAACACTGCGAGGTTGCCCTGATGTCTCAGCTTTCTGTGCTTATAAACACCTCAATATATTTCAATCCTTGTGCAACATGATGTGATCTCACTTGGTGTGTCAGCTTTTGATGTTTATAAACACTTCATTGTATTTCACTCCATGTCCAACGCTGCGAGGTCTCCCCTGGTGTGTCAGCTTCCAGTGTTTATAAATACTTCAGTTTATTTTACTCCGTGTTCAAAAATGTGAGGTCTCCGCTGGTCTGTCAATTTTCTGTGTTTATAAACACCTCGATATATTTCACTCCTTGTGCAACACCGTGAGGTCTCCCCTGGTGTGTCAGTTTTCTGTTTTAATAAACACCTGAATGTATTTCTCTCCGTGGCTAACACTGTGAGGCCTCCCCTGGTGTGTCAGCTTTCTGAGTTTATAAGCAATTCAGTGTATTTGACTCCGTGTCCATAACTGTGAGGCCTCCCCTGGTGTGTCAGCTCTCTGTGTTTATGATAACTTCAGTGTATTTCACGCCGTGTCATATTCCAGTGTTTATAAAAACTTCAGTGTATTTCATACTGCACACAGTATGGGTACGGTAGCATAGTGGCTATGTTACTGGACTAATAATCCAGAGTCATGAGTTCAAATCCTATCACAGCAGCTGGGGAATTTAATACTCAATTAATGAAATCAAATCTGAAATTTTAAAAAAACTTATATCAATAATGGTGGACATGTGATTGTTGTAAAAACCAATCTGGTTCACGAATATCTTTTAGGGAATGAAACATGCCGGCCTGTCCTCTCTGTGACCACAGACCCACAGCAATGTGGTTCATTCTTAATCACTCTCTGAAATAGACGATCAAGCCATTCAGTTGTACAATCTCGCCAAAGAAAGTCATAACAAGAATATAACCGGACGGACCACAAGGCACCAGACACAACAAAGGCAAACCAAGCCCAGCCGACTCTGCAAATTCCTCCTCACCAACATCTGGGGACTTGTGCCAAAATTGGGAGAGCTGTCCCACAGACTAGTCAAGCAATAGCCTGACATAGCCATACTCACAGAATCATATCTTTCAGTCAACGACACAGGGTATGTCCTGTCCCTCCTGTGGGACCAATCCACCAGAGGTGGCGGTACAGTGGTATACAGTTAGTGAGGAGTGGCCCTGGGAATACCTCAACATTGATTCTGGAACCCATGGCATCTCATGGCATCAGGTCAAACATGGGCAAGAAAACCCGATACTGATTATCACCTACCACCCTCCCTCAGCTGATGAATCAGTCCTCCTCCATGTTGAACACCATTTGGAGGAAGCACTGGGGGTAGCAAGGGCACAGAATGTACTCTGGGTGGGGGACATCAATGTTTATAACCAAGAGTGGCTCGGGAGCACCACTCCTGATGGAGCTGGCAGAGTCCCTCAGGATATAGCTGCCAGACTGGGCCTGCAGCAGGTGGTGAGCAAACCAACACAAGCGAGAAACCTACTTGACCTCGTCCTCACCAATCTCCTTGTCGCATTTGCATCTGTCCATTACAGTATAGGTAGGAGTGATCACTGCACAGCTCTTGTGGAGACGAAGTCCCATATTCACACTGAAGACACCATCCAACATGTTGTGTGTCACTACCACCGTGCTAAATGGGATAGATTCAGAACAGATCCAGCAGCTCAAAACAGGACATCCATGAGGTGCTGTGGGCCATCAGCAGCAGCAGAATTGTATTCCAGCACAATCTGTAAACTCACGGCCCGGCATATTCCTCACTCTACCATTACCAACAAGCCAGGGTATCAGTCCTCGTTCAATAGGGAGTGCAGAAGAGCATGCCAGGAGCAGCACCAGGCGTACCTAAAAATGAGGTGTCAACCTGGTGAAGCTACAACTCAGGACTACATGCATGCTAAACAGTGGAGATAAATGATTCCACAACCAACAGATCAGATCAAAGCTCTGCAGTCCTGCCTCATCCAGTAGTGAATGGTGGTGGACAATTAAACAAGTAACGGGAGGAGGAGGCTCCGTGAACATCCCCATCCTCAATGATGGCAGAGTCCAGCACATGAGTTAAAAGACAAGGCTGAAGCGTTTGCAACCATCTTCAGCCAGAAGTGCCGAGTGGATGGTCCATCTCGGCCTCCTCCCGATATCCCCACCATCACAGAAGCCAGTCTTCAGCCAATTCGATTCACTCCACGTGATATCAGAAACAACTGAGTGCACTGGATACAACAAAGGCTATGGGCCCCGACAACATCCCGGCTGTAGTGCTGAAGAATTGTGCTTCAGAACTAGCTGTGCCTCCAGCCAAACTGTTCCAGTACAGCTCCAACACTGGCATCTACCCAACAAAGTGGAAAATTGACAAGGTAAATCCTGTCCACAAAAGCAAGACCTCCTCTTGGGAAATAAGGAAGGGCAGGTGACAGAAGTGTTAGTGAGGGATCACTTTGGGACCAGTGATCATAATTCCATTAGATTTAAGATAGCTATGGAGAAGGATAGGTCTGGCCCAAAAGTTAAAATTCTAAATTGGGGAAAGGCCAATTTTGATGGTATTAGACAGGAACTTTCAGAAGTTGATTGGGAGAGTCGGTTGGCAGGCAAAGGGACGTCTGGTAAGTGGGAGGCTTTCAAAAGTGTGTTAACCAGGGTTCAGGGTAAGCACATTCCTTATAAAGCAAAGGGCAAGGCTGGTAGAAGTAGGGAACCTTGGATGACTCGGGAGATTGAGGCTCTAGTCAGAAAGAAGAAGGAGGCATATGACATGCATAGGCAGCTGGGATCAAGTGGATCCCTTGAAGAGTATAGAGATTGCCGGAGTAGAGTTAAGAGAGAAATCAGGAGGGCAAAAAGGGGACATGAGATTGCTTTGACAGATAAGGCAAAGGTGAATCCAAAGAGCTTCTACAAATACATAAAGGGCAAAAGAGTAACTGGGGAGAAATTAGGGCCTCTGAAGGATCAACAAGGTCATCTATGTGCGGAACCACAAGAGATGGGTGAGATCCTAAATGAATATTTCGCATCGGTATTTACGGTTGAGAATGGCATGGATGTTAGGGAACTTGAGGAAATAAATAGTGATGTCTTGAGAAGTGGACATATTACAGAGAGGGAGGTGCTGGAAGTCTTAACGCGCATCAAGGTAGATAAATCTCCGGGACCTGATGAAATGTCTCCCAGGACGTTATGGGAGGTTAGGGAGGAAATTGCGGGTCCCCGAGCAGAGATATTTGAATCATCCACCGCTACAGGTGAGGTGCCTGAAGATTGGAGGGTAGCAAATGTTGTGCCTTTGTTTAAGAAGGGCGGCAGGGAAAAGCCTGGGAACTACAGACCGGTGAGCCTGACATCTGTAGTGGGTAAGTTGTTAGAGGGTATTCTGAGAGACAGGATCTACGGGCATTTGGAGAGGCAGGGACTGATTAGGAACAGTCAGCATGGTTTTGTGAGAGGAAAATCATGTCTCACGAATTTGATTGAGTTTTTTGAAGGGGTAACCAAGAAGATAGATGAGGGCTGTGCAGTAGACGTGGTCTACATGGACTTTAGCAAAGCCTTTGACAAGGTACCGCATGGTAGGTTGTTACATAAGGTTAAATCTCACGGGATCCAAGGTGAGGTAGCCAATTGGATACAACATTGGCTTGACGACAGAAGACAGAGGGTGGGTGTAGAGGGTTGTTTTTCAAATTGGAGGCCTGTGACCAGCGGTGTGCCTCAGGGATCGCTGCTGGGTCTGCTGTTATTTGTTATTTATATTAATGATTTGGATGAGAATTTAGGAGGCATGGTTAGTAAGTTTGCAGATGACACCAAGATTGGTGGCATCGTGGACAGTGAAGAAGGTTATCTAGGATTGCAACGGGATCTTGATAAATTGGGCCAGCGGGCCGATGAATGGCAGATGGAGTTTAATTTAGATAAATGTGAGGTGATGCATTTTGGTAGATCGAATCGGGCCAGGACCTACTCCGTTAATGGTAGGGCATTGGGGAGAGTTATAGAGCAAAGAGATCTAGGAGTACAGGTTCATAGCTCCTTTAAAGTGGAGTCACAGGTGGATCGGGTGGTGAAGAAGGCATTCAGCTTGCTTGGTTTCATTGTTCAGAACATTGAATACAGGAGTTGGGATGTCTTGTTGAAGTTGAACAAGACATTAGTTAGGCCACACTTGGAATACTGTGTACAGTTCTGGTCACCCTATTATAGAAAGGATATAATTAAACTAGAAAGAGCGCAGAAAAGATTTACTAGGATGCTACCGGGACTTGATGGTTTGACTTATAGGGAGAGGTTAGATAGACTGGGACTTTTTTCCCTGGAGAGTAGGAGGTTGAGGGGTGATCTTATACAAGTCTATAAAATAATGAGGGGCATAGATAAGGTGGATCGTCAAAATCTTTTCCCAAAGGTCGGGGAGTCTATAACGAGGGGACATAGATTTAAGGTGAGAGGGGAGAGATACAAAAGGGTCCAGAGGGGCAATTTTTTCACTCAAAGGGTGGTGAGTGCCTGGAACGAGCTGCCAGAGGCAGTAGTAGAGGCGGGTACAATTTTGTCTTTTAAAAAGCATTTGGACAGTTACATGGGTAAGATGGATATAGAGGGATATGGGCCAAGTGCAGGCAATTGGGACTAGCTTAGTGGTATAAACTGGGCGACATGGACATGTTGGGCCGAAGGGCCTGTTTCCATGTTGTAAACTTCTATGATTCTATGATTCTATCACAGACCACTGTAAATACTAACACAGTCTGGGGACAACCTGAATATCTACAGTCTCTGCTGCCTCTTTATATATTGACTTACTCTCTCCTTCATTGCACTGTGGGAGTGCCTTCAACACATGTTCAGCAATGATTCATGAAGGCAGCTCGCTACCACCTTCTCAATGGCAACAAATTAAATTCTGGCCTTGCCAGCTGTGCCCACTTCCCATGAATGAGTTTTGTAAAATCACTCTCATTGACCCCAGTACATACTGACACAGCCTGGGGACAGCCTCAATGTACAGCCTGACGCAGTCTGGTACTCCCTGATTGTATACTGTGCTTGGTACCCCTTTATATAATGATTCACTCTCACAGACCCCTGTAAATACTGAAACAGTCTGGAGACAGCCTGAATTTCTCCAGTCTTTGATACCCCTTTATATATTGATTCACTCTCACAGACCGCTGTAAATACTGACACAGTCTGGGGACAGCCTGAATGTACACAATCCTTGGTATGCCATTATATATAGATTCTCCCTCACAGACCCCTATAAATACTGACATAGCTTGTTGACCCCCTTAATATCTATTGTTCACGGTATCCCTTCATATATTGATTCACTATCACAGACCTCTGTACAGAGTGACACAGTGTGTGGACAGTCTGAATGTCTCCAATCCTTGATGCTCCTTTATATATTGACACACTCTCACAGAACCCTGTAGATACACACACAATCTGGGAAAAGCCAGAAAGTCAATAGTCAATGGTGCCCCTTTACGTATTGACTCACTTTCACCGACCCCTGTAATACTGACACAGTCTGGGGACATGGAATCATAGAATCAGAGAAAGTTACGGTGCAGAAAGAGGCCATTGGTTGCCTCGTGTCAATGTCGACTGAAAAAGAGCTAATCAGCTTAATCCCACTTTCCATCATTTGATCCGTTGCCCTGTAGATTACGACACTTCAGGTACACATCCAAGTTCTATTTAAATGTGATGAGGGTTTCTGCCTCTCCCACCCTTTCAGGCAGTGAGTTCCGGACTCCCAGCAGCCTCTGGGTGAGAAAATTTCTCCTCCGTTCCCCTCTAATCCTTCGACCAATTACTTTAAATCTATTCCCCCTGGTCACTGACCCCTCTGCTAAGGGAAATAGGTCCTCTCTGTCCACTTTATCTGGTCCCATCATATTATACACCTCAATTATTCCTTTGTTGCAAAGAAAACAACCCCAGCCGATCCAATCTTTTCTCATAGCTAAAATTCACCAGTCCTGGCAACATCCTCGTAAATCTCCTCTGTACCCGTTCTAGTGCAATCACATCTTTCCTGTAATGTGGTGACCAGAACTGTACGCAGTACTCAAGCTGTGGCCTAACCAATGTTTTATACAGTTCGAGCATAAACACCCTGCTTTTATATTCTATGCATCGGCTAATAAAGGAAAGTATTGTGTATGCCTTTTTAACCACCTTTCCTGCCTGTCCTGTTAACTTCAGGGATATGTGGGCATGCACTCCCGGGTCCCTGTCTTCCTGTACTCCTTTCAGTGTCCTCCCATTTATTGTGTACTTGTTTGTCCTCCCCAAATGCATTACTGCACACTTTTCTGGATTGAATTCCATTTGCTACTTTTCTGCCCACATGACCAGTCCATTGATATCTTCCTGCAGGCTACAGCTTTTCTCCTCACTATCAACCACACGACGAATTTATGCATCATCTGCAAACTTCCTGATCTAGTCCCCCACATTCAAGTGCAAACCATTAAAATATACAACAAAAGCAAGAGACCTCGTACTGAGCCTTGTGAAACGCCCCTGGAAACAACCTTCCAGTCTCAGTATCACCCGTCAACCATTACCCTTTGCTTCCTCCCACTGAGACAATTTTGGATCCAACGAGCCACTTTCCCTTGGATCCCATAGGATTTTACTTTTTTTGACAAGTCTGCCATGTGGGACCTTGTCAAAAGCCTTGCTAAAATCCATGTACACTTCATCAAACGCTTACCCTCATCGACCCTCCTTTGTATCTCCTCATAAAATTCAACTAAATTCACAGACACGACCTTCCCTTCACAAATCCATGCGAACTATCCTTGATTAACCTGTGCCTTTCTAAATGAGGATTCATGCCGTCCCTCAGAAAGCTGTAGCCTGCATGATTCCAATAAGTTGCCACCACCGAGATTAGACTGATTGGCCTATAATTACTCGGTCTATCTCTTTCTCCCTTTTAAGCAACGGTACAACATACAGCCTGAATGTTTACAGTCATTGTTGCCTCTTTAAATACTGACTGACTCTCACCGACCCCTGTACAGCCTGACACAGTCTGGAGACTACATGAATGCTGATCGTGCTTGTTACCCCTTTATATATTGATTCCCTCTCACAGACCGCTGTAAATACTGACACAGTCTGGAGACAGCCTAAGTGTCTACAGTCCCTGGCACCCCTTTATATATTGATTCATTCTGAATGACCTCTGCAAATACTGACACAGTCCGTTGACTCCCTTAATATCTATTGTTCTTGGTATCCCTTCATGTATTGATTCACTATCACAGGCCTCAGTACAGAGTGACACAGTGTGTGGACAGCCTGAATGTCTACAGTCCTTGATGCTCCTTTATATATTGTAAAAAATTTTACAACACCAAGTAATAGTCCAACAAATTTATTTTAAATTCCACAAGCTTTCGGAGGCTTCCTCCTTCCTCCGGTGAATAGTGTGGATATATATATATCCTTTATATATTGACACACTCTCACAGAACCCTGCAGATACTGACAAAATCTGGGAAAAGCCAGAAAGTCTAAAGTCAATGGTGCCCCTTTACGTATTAACTCTCTTTCACTGACCCCTGTAATACTGAAACCGTCTGGGTACATCGAATCATAGAAAGTTATGGCCCAGAAGGAGGCCATTGGTCCCATTGTATCCATGCCGGCCGAAAAAGAGCCCCCTGGTTATTGACCCCTCTGTTCCTTCCTATCCACTCTACAGCCTGAATGTTTACACTCATTGTTGCCTCTTTATATACTAACTGACTCCCACAGTCCCCTGTACAGCCTGACACAGTCTGGAGACTCCCTGATTGTCTACCGTGCTTGGTACTCCTTTATATATTGATTCACTCTCACTGACCCTTGTACATACTGACAATAGTCTGGGGACAGTCTGAATATCTACATTCCTTGATATCCCATTATATATTGATTCACTCTCACAGACCCCTGTAAATACTGACACAGCCTGCGTACAGACTGAATGTATAAAGTCCTTTGAACCCTTTTATATATTGATTCTCTCTCACTGACCCCGGTAAATGCTGACAGAGTGTGTGCACAGCCTGAATGTCCGTTGTCCTTGGTACCGCTTCATACATTGACTCAATCTCGCAGATCCCAGTACATCCTGACACAGTGTGGGTACAGCCTGAATGTCTACATCTTTGGTCTCTTTTATATTGATTCACTCTCACTGCCGCCTCTAATACTGACACAGTCTGGGGATTCCCGGAATATTGATACACTCTCAGAGACCCCTGTACATACTGACACAATCTGGGGTCAGCCTGAATGTCTACAGTCTCTTGGTGCCCCTTTAGATATTGACTCACTCTCACAGAGTCCTGTAACTACGACTATATTATGGAGACAGCCTGAACATCTACAGCCCCTCGTACCCCATTATATATTGATTCACCCGAACTGATGCCTGGAAATACTGACACAGTCTGGGTACAGCCTGAATGTATAAAGTCCTTTGAAGCCCTTTACATATTGTTTCAGTCTCACAGACCCCTGTAGATGCTGGCACAGTCTGGAGACAGCCTGAATGTATAAAGTCCTTTGAGCCCCTTCACATATTGTTTCAATCTCACAGACCCCTGTAGATGCTGGCACAGTCTGGAGACAGCCTGAATGTCTACAATCCTTTGAGCCCCTTTATATGTTGATTCACGCTGACAGACTCCTGGTCATACTGACAGATTCTGGAGACTCCCTGAATGTCTACAGTCTTTGGTTCCCCTTTATATATTGATTCTCTCTCACTGACCCATTTAAATACTGACACACTCTGGGCACAGCCTGAATAACTCCAGTCCTTGGTACAGCTTTATGTATTGATTGACTCTCACAGACCCCTGTAAATACTGACACATTCTCGTACAGCCTGAATCTCTATAGTCTTTGGTACAAATTTATATATTTTCAGTGCTGCCTGTAAATACTGATACAGTCCAGGGACTCATTGAATGTCTACAGTCCTTGGTACCCCTTTATATATTGACTCATTCTCACAGACCCCTGAAAATATTAACACAACAGCAACAGCTTGCATTTATATAGCTCCTTTAACTTATTGAGATGTTCCAAGATGATTCACGGGAGCGTTATCAAACAAAAGGAAATATTAGGACAGGTGACCAAAATCTTGTTCAGTGAGGCAGTTTTTAAGGAGTGTCTTAAAGGAGGAGGGAGATGTAAAGAGGCGGAGAGGTTGAGGGAGGGATTTCAAGTGCTTAGGGCCAACGCAGCTGAAGGCACGGCCGCCAATGGTGGAGCATTTAAAATCGCGGATGAGCAAGAGGCAAGAATTCAAAGAACTCAGAGATCTCCGAAGGTTGTAGGGCTGGCGGGGGTTACAGAGATAGGGAAGGGTGAGGCCATGGACATATTTGAAAACATGGATGAGAATTGTACGGCTGGAGGGGGGTTACAGAGATAGGGAGGGGCGAGACCATGGAGGGATTTGAAAATAATGATGAGAATTTTAAAATCGAGGCTTTCCCAGACCGAGAGCCAATGTAGGTCAGTGAGCACAGGGGTGATGGGTGAACAGGAGTTGTTGCGAATTTGAATACAGGCAGCAGAGTTTTGGATGAGCACAAGCTCAAGGTGGAAGATCTGAAGCTGGCCAGGAGAGCATTGTAATAATCGAGTCTCAAGGTAACAAAAGCATGGATGAGGGTTTCAGCAGCAGATGAGCCGAGACAGGGGTAGAGATGAGTGATGTTACAGAGGTGGAACTGGGTGGTCTTGGTGATGGAGCAGATATGTGTTGGAAGCTGATCTCGGGTCAAATAGGAAGCCAATGTTGCGAACAGGCTGGTTCAGCCTTGTACAGTGGTCAGGGAGAGGAATGGGATCGATGGTTAGGGAACAGAATTTGTGGCAGGGACCAAAGGAAATGGCTTTAGTCTTCCCAATGTTTAATTGGAGGAAAATTTTGTGCATCCAGTACTGGATGTTGAACAAGCAGTGCGACAAATGAGAGAGAGTGGAGGAGTCGAGGGAGGTGGTGGTGAGATCGAGCTGGGTGTCATCAGCATACATGTGGAATCTGACATTGTGCTTATAGATGATGTCGCTGAGTGGCAGCATGAAGATGAGAAATAGAAGGGGACCAAGGATAGATCCTGGGGGGACTCCAGAGGTAACAGTGCGGGAGAGGAAAGAGAAGCCATTGCAGGTAATTCCCTGGTGACGACAGGATAGATAAAAATGATGATCATCAAATGAGGCCATATGGGTTGAGCTTAAGAACAAAAAACGTGGCAATCACACTACTGGGAGTGTCTACTACAGACCCGCAAACAGTCAGAGGCAGAGAGAAGAACAAATATAGAGGCACATTTCTGAGAAGTGCTAAAACAATAGGGCAGTAATAGTAGGGGATTTCAAATATAGAATCAGTGCAAAAGGTACAGAGGGCGCAGAATTCATAAAATGCATTCAGGAGAGCATTTTTAGCCAGTACATAGCAAGCCCAACAAGCGAGGGCGCAGTTCTGGACTTAGTTTTAGGGAATGAAGCTGGGCAGGTGGAAGGGGTATCAATGGGAGAGCACCTGGTGGTAGTGATCATAATTCAATTAGATTTAGCATCGTTATGAAAAGGGGCAGCGATAGAACAGGAGTAAAAGCTCTTAATTGGGAAAGGGAAATGTTACTAACCTGAGAAGTGATTGAGCAAAAGTGGACAGGAAACAGCTACTTGAAGGTAAAACGGTGTCAGATCAGTGTGGGGCATTCAAGGGGGAGATGGAGAGGGTTCAGAGCAAATATGTTCCCGCAAAGACAAATGGTGGGATTCCCAAATCTAGAGGCCCCCGGAAATCAAGGAGCTTACAGAGTAAGTTAAGGCAACTTACTCTGCTATAGACAGAGCTAAGCGATTCCACAACCAACGGATCAGATCAAAGGTCTGCAGTCCTGCCACATCCAGTCGTGAATGGTGGTGGACAATTGAACAACTAATGGGAGGAGGAGGCTCTGCAAACATCCCCATCCTCAATGATGACGGAGTCCAGCACGTGAGTGCAAAAGACAAGGCTGAAGCGTTTGCAATCATCTTCAGCAAGAAGTGCCGAGTGGATGATCCATCTCGGCCTCCTCCTGATATCCCCACCATCACCAATTCGATTCACTCCACGTGATATCAAGAAACAGCTCAGTGCACTGGATACAGCAAAGGCTATGGGCCCCGACAACATCCCAGCTGTAGTGCTGAAGGCTTGTGCTCCAGAACGAGCTGCACCTCTAGCCAAGCTGTTCCAGTACTGGAACAACACTGGCATCTACCCGACAATGTGGAAAATTGCCCAGGTATGTCCTGTCCACAAAAAGCAGGACAAATCCAATCCGGCCAATTACCGCCCCATCAGTCTACACTCAATCATCAGCAAAGTGATGGAAGGTGTCGTCGACAGTGCTATCAAGCGGCACTGACTCACCAATAACCTGCTCACCGATGCTCAGTTTGGGTTCCGCCAGGACCACTCAGCTCCAGACCTCATTACAGCCTTGGTCCATAAATGGACAAAAGACCTGAATTCCAGAGGTGAGGTGAGAGTGACTGCACTTGACAATCAAGGCAGCATTTGACCGAGTGTGGCACCAAGGAGCCCTAGTAAAATTGAAGTCAAAGGAAATCAGGGGGAAAACCCTCCAGTGGCTGGAGTCATAACTAGCACAAAGGAAGATGGTAGTGGTTGTTGGAGGCCAATCATCTCAGCCCCAGGACATTGCTGCAGGAGTTCCTCAGGGCAGTGTCCTCGGCCCAACCTTCTTCAGCTGCTTCATCAATGACCTTCCCTCCATTATAAGGTGTTCGCTGATGATTGCACAGTGTTCAGTTCCATTCGCAACCTCTCAGATAATGAAGCATTCCTTGCCCGCATGCTGTAAGACCTGGACAACATCCGAGCTTGGGCTGATAAGTGGCAAGTAACATTCGTGCCAGACAAGTGCCAGGCAATGACCATCTCCAACAAGAGAGAGTTTAACCACCTCCCCTTGACATTCATCGGCATTACCATCACCAAATCCCCCACCATCAACATCCTGGGGGTCACCATTGACAAGATACTTAACTGGACCAGCCACATAAATACTGTGGCTACGACAGCAGGTCAGAGGCTGGGTATTCTGCTGCCTGTGACTCACCTCCTGACTCCCCAAAGCCTTTCCACCATCTACAAAGCACAAGTCAGAAGTGTGATGGAATATTCTCCACTTGCCTGGATGAGTGCAGCTCCATCAAGATGCCCAGGACAAAGCAGCCCGCTTGATTGGCACCCTATACACCACCCTAAACATTCACTTCCTTCACCACCCGCGCACTGTGGCTGCAGTGTGTACCATCCACAAGATGCACTGCAGCAACTCGTTAAGGCCTCTTCAACAGCACCTCCCAAACCCGCGACCTCTACTACCTAGAAAGACAAGGGCAGCTGGCACATGTGAACAACACCATCTGCACATTGTCCTCCAAGTCACAGACCATCCTGACTTGGAAATATATCGCCGTTCCTTCATCGTCGCTGGGTCAAAATCCTGGAACTCCCTAACAGCACTGTGGGAGAACCTTCACCACACAGACTGCAGCGGTTCAAGAAGGCGGCTCACCACCACCTTCTCAAGGACAATTAGGGATGGACAATAAATGCCGGCCTCGCCAGCAACGCCCACATCCCATGAATAAAAAAATGGCAGAGGATGAAATGTTGAATGTGGAGGCTGGTAGGTTAGAAGATGATGACAAGGAAGGCCCTGTCATGGTTCTGGGATGGAGGGGAATGGGTAGGTCGGAAGTGACTGGACAAGGGGAGAAAAAATAGAGTGGAGATCGGAGGAACTAAATTCCATAGGGCAAGAACAGGCTGAAAGAACAGGTCTACCGGGGCAGTCCTGTTTGTGGATCTTGGGAATGAGGTGGAAGCGGGCTGTGCTGGGTTGGGGGACGATGAGGTTGGACACCATGGTGGCAGGATCTCCAAAGGAGATGAGGTCAGTGACGGTCTGGGAAACTATGATTGATGTTCGGCGGTGAGTTCAGGGTCCAGGGGGAGGTAGGAGGAGGTGTTGGAGAGTTGGTGTTCAGCCTTCGCATGGTCTGTTCACCTCACAACAACAGCGTCACCCTTGTCAGCAGGTTTAATGAATATGTTAGGGCTGGACCTGAGAGAACGGAGTGCTGCAAATTCAGAGCCGGGTACTTTAGAGTGAGTGAGGGGAGTGGAGAAATTGAGATGGCCAATGTCACGCGGAGGTTCCCAATGAGAAGATCCACAGAGGCTAAGAGGCCAGAGGGAGGGGTCCAGTTGGAACGAGAGTTCTGAAGACGGGAGAAAGGTTCGGCTGTGCGGGGGGAGGACTCCTGGTGAAAGAAGTGGGCGCGGAGGCGAAGGTGACGGAAGAAGAGCTCAGCATTGGATCGAGCTCGGAATTCATTGAGATGGGGCGACAAGGGATGAAGCTGAGGCCTTTGCTGAGGACTGATCGTTCGGGGTCAGAGAGGGGAAGATTGGAGGGGATTGTGGAAACACGGCAAAGGGTGAGATTGGAGGGAGGGATGGGGTCAGAGGAAAGTGAAGGGGAAGAAGGATCCGAAGGGGTGTTGGTAACAAAGAGTTGTTGAAGCTTGTGGTCCTTGACACCTGAAAGGAAGAAAGAAAGTTTTGTTTTAAAGCACCGGATGAGGTGAAGGATGAAATGGAACTGTGGACCAGGACAACTCTGAGATAGAGTGAGTGGGTGCTGCTGGAGAGAGAGGTGGAGAGTGTGGATATGGCGGAGCATCACATTGGGCGTGGATCTGAGGAAACGGCGAGAGCAGTGGTTCGAGGAACGCTGAATATCAGGGAGATATCTGTAATCACGGGTGGATTAGAAACATGAAGGGTGGAATTTAAATTGGAATCCACGTGGAATAATTCGGAGCTGGAGACAGTTAATGAGGAAAGAGATACGTCTGTGAAAGAGAGTTTTAGAAGAAACCTGATCAAACAGGAGAGGGAAACAGAAATCAATGAAGGTGAACAAGGTCAAAAAGACAAACAGAAATCCGGTCGGAGAGAAGAACAGAACTTCTTCAAGGTGCAGCATTCCTGGGAGAGAAGTGGCCGTGAATTAAACACTAAATCAAATCAAAATACTGCCGATATTAGGAATCTGCAACAAAATGAGAAATTGCTGGAAATGCTCAGCAAGTCAGACAGCACCTGTGGAGGAAGAAACAGAGTTAAGGTTACTTTCGTTACCTGTTACTTTCGATTTACATCCTCGCCAGTTTCCTGCAGAAACAAGTAATAATGTTTGAGGGATTTGACTTGTTCAATGTTTGTGGAATAAATCTATCACCCAGTGTGAGAAGTGAAACACAGACTGCCCAACACGGGGCTCGAGTGCATGAGAGTGAGATGTATTTGTGGCAGGTGAGGTGGTTGGTTGGAGCATGGTGCTAATAACACCAAGATCGTGGATTGGATGCAGGGAGGGGCCTTCAGCTTTTCATCTCATAATTGATCGGGTTTTAGTAATTTTAAAATACGGACTTTACAAACAAACAAATCCACACAAAAATCACGGGGAATATATTTTTGAAAAGCATCCATTCCATTGTTGGATATATCTCTGACCCTGGGGCTTTCTCCCTTTCTCGCTCTCCTGTCTGTGTCTCAATGTCTTTCTGTTTGTCTCTTTCCCCTTTCTTCTATTTCTCGATTTCTTTCCTTTTCAGGAATATTTTTTCCGGGAACATTTCCAACCGAAAGAAAGCACGTTAATATATCAGATTTAATTTTGATCTTATTGCACAAACACTGAACAGTCCATCCCTGAGACACTGTCCTGATATAATATCAGTCGGCAGTACACTGACCTGCAGTGAAAATGCTGTGATCCCACCGTAATTCAAACACACAGCCTTGGGATCTGGAGTCAGGAGCTACCGATCTGCCACCAGGTCCACAGCAAGCGGGTAGACACGGATGAACGGGATCGTGATCGGTCCCGACCACCACCGGGACTCTCGGAGTTCGAGAGGCGGAAGCAGCAGCAGCCAGACCGTCTCAACAACAGCACAGGATCCCCGCTCTCTCATCCAGCCGCTCCCGGCGGAGAGCTGTGGGTCCCGGCTTGAGCTGAGTCTGGGAGCCTCCTGCTGGACTCTCTTTACTGAACGGCACCGATCCCGGTCCAGTTCACACACAGGCTCAGCAATCCCACTCCTGACAGAGTCACATCTTTAAACGTTCTTTACATCCAGTTCACGATGTAATTCAATCGTTATCAGTTCAGAACTTTACTTAAACCTATACTTGGAGCTCTGTTTTATTGGGTGTCGGCTGGTTATGTGTTTCTCGGTCCCAATAACCCCATTGATAACACTTTTTTCTGCTAACTGCTGTTTGATACAAAGCACTGGTCTTGTTAAATGAACAACGGTTGCATCAGATTCCTGGTGTGATAAACACTGAAGATTTTTACAAATCTTGAACGGCAGACGTTTCCGTCGTGTAGCGGTGATCACGTTCGCCTCACACGTGCAATGTTCCCGGGGGGAAACATTTTATTATATTGGAACTTGCTGCAGATGACCCCCCAGGGGCGAGTTTCTCCCCCTGTGGAAAGGGGGCGACAATCGACTGATCCACTTGAATTTAACAACGGCAGCACCAGATTCTTGGTGTCATAAACACTGAACATTTCCAACAAGACCCCTAAAACATCACCTGAAAAGTGTTTCACATAAATAACACAAACATTATTAAACTTTTGAGTGTAACTCGATAATCATGACAGTGTTTTTTTCAGTATGCATCAGAAAGTTATCTATTGATTATTGCTGATTAACAAATCATTCATCTTTTCATAGCGTTTTATTGGTTTCATGTAATTAATTAAATCGGTGTGAGCTCCGAATCATAACCTGTAACCCACCAGGTGCCTGTACAGATAGATCACCAAATCCCGTTACATTGATGATCTGCCCCACTTGGCTGGAAAAAAATGGGTGAGAGGCCCTTCCCTGCGAAAAGGTGTCCTGTCCCCTTGATGGAAATAATATCTGCAAGTGATGCACTGCAGAGAATTGCGCTCGAAACAGATCTGGAAAATGAGCATTGCAGCCGCACAGGGAATTGCAAATCCACACTGCCCGGAGGAAAAGAAGTGACAGAAGCAGAAGGAAATGTCACATGAAAGATTTGGGCCCAGACCTGCTGCATGAGACTTGAAATGTTGCCAGCCTGTAACTGTAACACAAAGTGTCAGAACAGACAATGTTATCATTAGCCTTCTTGCTCTGCATCTCCTCAATAATCCCAGGTTATCACAGCACTGCTTTCTTCAAACTGAATCCCGGTGTGAAAACTTACACAATTTCAAAGCTCAGCAAGGTGTGAGAGAGTGGAAGGAGAGTGTGAGTGGGGATCACGGGCCTGGGTGACAATGAGATCCTTCCCTGGGCATTAAGATATTCCGCATATGAAAGCAGCATGGAGAAAAGATCTTTGTGTCTATTTATCCGGGTATCTTCAAAATCCATCCCCTCTCAATGGCCAGCACCGTTCATTCTCTCTCTCTCTCCGTGCTGACCATGTCAGGATGGGTTTCATGAATTCACTGTGATTGCATCGAGCATCTAATTCACCAGGCAGTTGGAGGAGTCGAGGGAAAGAAGAATCAGATACAAGAGATCCCATGTGAAATGGGCAGAATCATCTGTGTGCCAATTTCTTCAAATGATCGGTCCTGTTCAGACGAGACCGGTCGGCGGCTCCCAGACACGGCTCAGGCCGGGACCGGCAGCTCTCCGCCGGTAGTGTCTGGATGAGAGAGCGGGGATCCTGCGCTGATGCTGCTGTCGCACTCCGAGAGCCCCGGCGGCTGTCGGTACCGATCTCCCTCCAATGGATCCAGCTTCACACATTGGCTGTGGGCCTTGTGGAACAACGTGAGCTGGTCTGAGGCATCAATCCAGACACGGTGTGTTCGAATCATGTTGGGCTTACAGTATTTTCACAGTGGTTCAGGGTCCTGTCAAATGATTCGATAGTGAGACAGTGTTTCAGTGATGGGCTGTTCACTGTTTGTAAAATAATAATGATCAGAATGAAATTTGTTAGATTAAAGTGCTCTTTATCTGTTAATATCGAATCACTCCGTCGCCAGTTTTATACAGAAACAAGAAACAATGTTTAAGGGATGTGGTTTGTTCAATATTTGTGCAATAACTCTGTCAATCATTGTGAGAAGTAAAACACAAACTGCCCAATGCGGGGCCCAGAACCATGACCTTTGAGCATTTTGACGGCCAGTCAGTGCTGTTCGTCAGAGCGTTTGTGATAACAGCGCCAAGGTCACGGGTTCGATCACTGGACGGGCATCAGCTTTTTATTTCATTTTTCTTCGGGTTTTAGTAACTTTTAAAATCCAGACTTTACAAACAAATGCACACAAAAAGTCACAGGGAATAAGTTTTTGAATAACGTCCATTAACATGTTTGGTATATCTGTGCCCCTGGGGCGGAGAAACACATCTTTATTTTTATTTATCTTTTATCCTTCTTTTCTCACTCACCTTTCTGTGTCTCCATCTCTTTCCATCTGTCTCTTTCATCCATTTTTCTATCTCTCTACTCCTTTCATTTTCCGGAATCATTTTTCCAGGTATGTTTACTGAAACACATTACAATCAGTGTCACTGAGTATCAGGGTATGTTTACTGACACACATTACAATCTGTGTCACTCAGTATCCGGGTATGTTTACTGACACACATTACAACCTGTGTCACTCAGTGTCCGGGTATGTTTACTGACACACATTACAACCTGTGTCACTCAGTATCCGGGTATGTTTACTGACACACATTACAATCTGGGTCACTCAGTATCCGGGTATGTTTACTGACACACATTACAATCTGTGTCACTCAGTATCCGGGTATGTTTACTGACACACATTACAATCTGTGTCACTCAGTATCCGGGTATGTTTACTGACACACATTACAAGCTGTGTCACTCAGTGTCCGGGTATGTTTACTGACACACATTACAACCTGTGTCACTCAGTATCCGGGTATGTTTACTGACACACATTACAATCTGTGTCACTCAGTATCCGGGTATGTTTACTGACACACATTACAACCTGTGTCACTCAGTATCCGGGTATGTTTACTGACACTCATTACAACCTGTGTCACTCAGTATCCGGGTATATTTACTGACACACATTACAACCTGTGTCACTCAGTATCCGGGTATGTTTACTGACACACATTACAACCTGTGTCACTCAGTATCCGGGTGTGTTTACTGACACACGTTACAACCTGTGTCACTCAGTATCCGGATGTGTTTACTGACACACATTACAATCTGGGTCACTCAGTATCCGGGTATGTTTACTGACACACATTACAATCTGTGTCACTCAGTATCCGGGTATGTTTACTGACACACATTACAATCTGTGTCACTCAGTATCCGGGTATGTTTACTGACACACATTACAAGCTGTGTCACTCAGTGTCCGGGTATGTTTACTGACACACATTACAACCTGTGTCACTCAGTATCCGGGTATGTTTACTGACACACATTACAATCTGTGTCACTCAGTATCCGGGTATGTTTACTGACACACATTACAACCTGTGTCACTCAGTATCCGGGTATGTTTACTGACACTCATTACAACCTGTGTCACTCAGTATCCGGGTATATTTACTGACACACATTACAACCTGTGTCACTCAGTATCCGGGTATGTTTACTGACACACATTACAATCTGTGTCACTCAGTATCTGGGTATGTTTACTGACACACATTACAACCTGTGTCACTCAGTATCCGGGTATATTTACTGACACTCATTGCAACATGTGTCACTCAGTATCCGGGTATGTTTACTGACACACGTTACAACCTGTGTCACTCAGTATCCGGGTGTGTTTACTGACACACGTTACAACCTGTGTCACTCAGTATCCGGGTATGTTTACTGACACACATTACAACCTGCGTCAATCAGTATCCGGGTATGTTTGCTGACACACATTACAATCAGTGTCACTCAGTATTCGGGTATGTTTACTGACACACATTACAACCTGTGTCACTCAGTATCCGGGTATGTTTACTGACACACATTACAACCTGTGTCACTCAGTATCTGGGTATGTTTACTGACACACGTTACAACCTGTGTCACTCAGTATCCGGGTATGTTTACTGACACACGTTACAACTTGTGTCACTCAGTATCCGGGTATGTTTACTGACACACATTACAACCTGTGTCACTCAGTATCCGGGTATATTTACTGACACACATTACAACCTGTGTCACTCAGTATCCGGGTATGTGTACTGACACACATTACAACCTGTGTCACTCAGTATCCGGGTATGATTACTGACATACATTACAATCTGGGTCACTCAGTATCCGGGTATGTTTACTGACACACATTACAATCTGTCACTCAGTATCCGGGTATGTTTACTGACACACATTACAATCTGTGTCACTCAGTATCTGGGTATGTTTACTGACACACATTACAACCTGTGTCACTCAGTATCCGGGTATATTTACTGACACACATTACAACCTGTGTCACTTAGTATCCGTGTATGTTTACTGACACATGTTACAACCTGTGTCACTCAGTATCCGGGTATGTTTACTGACACACATTACAACCTGTGTCACTCAGTATCCGGGTATGTTTACTGACACTCATTGCAACCTGTGTCACTCAGTATCCGGGTATATTTACTGACACACATTACAACCTGTGTCACTCAGTATCCGGGTATATTTACTGACACACATTACAACCTGTGTCACTTAGTATCCGTGTATGTTTATTGACACATGTTACAACCTGTGTCACTCAGTATCCGGGTATGTTTACTAACACACGTTACAACCTGTGTCACTCAGTATCCGGGTATGTTTACTGACACTCATTACAACCTGTGTCACTCAGTATCCGGGTATATTTACTGACACACGTTACAACCTGTGTCACTCAGTATCCGGGTATGTTTACTGACGCACATTACAACCTGTGTCACTCAGTAACCGGGTATGTTTGCTGACACACATTACAAGCTGTGTCACTCAGTATCCGGGTATGTTTACTGACACACATTACAACCTGTGTCACTCAGTATCTGGGTATGTTTACTGACACACATTACAACCCGTGTCACTCAGTATCCAACAATGTGAGGGAGTTTTATTCCCATTGTGTTATCGCTCTGTCAGTTCGCTGATAAATGTTTAGCTCTTGGCCTGCTGCTGTTGAAGGTCACAAGCAGTCACAGACAGAGCCTGTCTTGTTGCCACGAGACGGAGAAAAGGCATCAGTTTGGGACAAATGCTTCAAATGGAATGTTCATTCGGCACCGAGAGAGACAAAAAACAGAGAAAAATGCAGAAGAAATAGAGAAATAAAAGACGGATAAAGACGCTATCAATATTTTTCATCCTTGGTGCCTCTCCATTCCTTCCCTCAGCCTCCAGTGCCGGTTAAAATTTCAGTCCAAACAAATGCTGGATTCGAACCAAAGAATGTGAACAAAACAACCAAATATTACCGAAACCCGGGGTTGGACCAAGGACCATTTCGATCTTCACTCTCCTCAGCAAACTATTTCAGCTCCATCGTAAGTTGTACTTTGGGTCATTGCCTTGGAAGTAAACTGTTCACAATGCGATCTCCTCTACATTGATGTGGAGATGCCGGTGATGGACTGGGGTGGACAAATGTAAGGAATCTAACAACACCAGGTTATAGTCCAACAGTTATATTTGAAAATCACAAGCTTTCGGAGGCTTTCTCCTTCGTCAGGTGAGTGTGTGATTCCTTGAAGGTTACTACATTTTTGTCAGAGAACAATGCCTGGTGATTACAGATAATCTTTCCAACTGCCCGTTGTCAAGGCAATCAGACAGAGAGACAGTACATACAGGACTACTGAATATACAAACGGTCCGAACCCAAAGACAGAGAGAGAGAGATAGAGAGAGAAACATCCGAAAGGAAGAGAAAGAGAGAGGATGACCAGTTGTATTAAAAACAGATAACTATTTATTCGCTGGTGGGGTTACGTGTAGTGTGACATGAACCCAAGATCCTGATTGAGGCCGTCCTCATGGGTGCGGAACTTGGCTATCAATCTCTGCTCGACGATTTTGCGTTGTCGTGTGTCTCGAAGGCAGCCTTGGAGAACGCTTACCCGAAGATCGGAGGCTGAATGTCCTTGACTGCTGAAGTGTACCCCGGCTGGGAGGCAACCCTCCTGTCTGGCGATTGTTGCGCGGTGTCCGTTCATCCGTTGTCGCAGAGTCTGCATGGTCTCGCCAATGTACCATGCTCCGGGGCATCCTTTCCTGCAATGTATGAGGTAGACAACATTGGCCGAGTCACAGGAGTATGAACCATGTACCTGGTGGGTGGTGTCCTCTCGTGTGATGGTGGTATCTGTGTCGATGATCTGGCATGTCTTGCAGAGGTTGCCGTGGCAGGGTTGTGTGGTGTCGTGGACGCTGTTCTCCTGAAAGCTAGGTAATTTGCTGCGAACGATGGTCTGTTTGAGGTTGGGTGGCTGTTTAAAGGCGAGTAGTGGAGGCATGGGGATGGCCTTAGCGAGGTGTTCGTCGTCATCGATGACATGTTGAAGGCTGCGGAGAACATGGCGTAGTTTCTCCGCTCCGGGGAAGTACTGTACGACGAAGGGTACTCTGTTGGTTCCGTCCCGTGTTTGTCTTCTGAGGAGGTCTATGCGATTTTTCGCTGTGGCCCGTCAGAACTGTCGATCGACGAGTCGAGCGTCATATCCCGTTCTTACTAGGGCGTCTTTCAGCCTCTGTAGGTGTCCATCGCGTTCCTCCTCATCTGAGCAGATCCTATGTATTCGCAGAGCCTGTCCATAGGGGATGGCCTCTTTGATGTGGTTCGGGTGGAAACTGGATATTGATAGATTTGGTGAATGGGCAAAACTGTGGCAAATGGAATTCAATGTCGACAAATGTGAGGTCATCCACTTTGGATCAAAAAAGGATAGAACAGGGTACTTTCTAAATGGTAAAAAGTTAAAAAACAGTGGATGTCCAAAGGGACCTTGGGGTTCAGGTACATCGATCATTGAAGTGTCATGAACAGGTGCAGAAAATAATCAAGAAGGCAAATGGAATGCTGGCCTTTATATCAAGAGGACGAGAGTACAAGGGGGCAGAAGTTATGCTGCAGCTATACAAAACCCCGGTTAGACCGCACCTGGAGCACTGTGAGCAGTTCTGGGCACCGCACCTTCGGAAGGACATATTGGCCTTGGAGGAAGTGCAGCGTAGGTTTTCTAGAATGATACCAGGACTTCAAGGGTTAAGTTACGAGGAGAGATTGCACAAATTGGGGTTGCATTCTCTGGAGTTTCGAAGGTTAAAGGATGATCTGATCGAAGTTTATAAGATATTAAGGGGAACAGATAGGGTGGATAGAGAGAAACTATTTCCGTTGGTTGGAGATTCTAGGAGTAGGGGACACAGTCTAAAAATTAGAGCCAGACCTTTCAGGAGCGAGATTAGAAAACATTTCTACACACAAAGGGTTGTAGAAGTTTGGAACTCTCTTCCACAAACAGCAATTGATACCAGCTCAATTGCTAAATTTAAATGTGAGATAGATACCTTTTGGCAACCAAAGGTATTAAGGGATATGGGCCAAAGGCAGGTCCATGGAGCTGGATCACAGATCAGCCATGATCTTATCAAATGGCGGAGCAGGCACGAGGGGTTGAATGGCCTACTCCTGTTCCTCTGTTCCCAAACTCACTAGCACGTGGCACTGGTAGTAATCCTGAGATCACTACCTTTGAAATCTTGCTTTTCAATTTATCTCCTAACTCCTTAAATTCACCTTGCAGGACCTCATCCCTTATTTTACCTATGTCGTTGGTACCGATATGGACCATGACTACTGGCTGTTCACCCTCCCCCTTCAGAATGTCCTGCAGCCGCTCCGCAACATCCTTGACCCTAGCAACAGGGAGGCAACATACCATCCTGGAGTCACGTTTGCGGCCACAGAAACACCTATCTGTTCCCCTTGCAATTGTATCCCCTATCACTATAGCCCTGCCACTATTCTTTTGGGAGGGGGAAGGGGGATATGGGTTGAGAGGGATACAAGGAAGTGATCAGAGATGGCATTATCCATGATTGACACGATTCGAGTGGAGAGGCCACGTGTGATGGCAAGGTCAAGACAATGGCCATGAATATTGGTGGATGAGTTTATTTGGAGGGAGAGTGTAAGGGAGGACAGGAGTGCAGTGATCTCAGAGGAGAGTGGGCAAGATGAGTTGAGATGGAGATTGGAATTTCAAAGGATGAGAAGTCTCTTGTTGCAGACACTATGGAAGGAAAGCAGTGAAGATATGAACTGCATCCAAAGCCTTGACATCTCAGCCAAGTGACCGATACTGCACAGTTTTAGATCAGAGTGCGTAGCGTTATCAGGGGAGGTCTGCCAGACTGCATGTTCTATTTAGGTTTCCAACTGGACACATTCACACAACGGCCAGGTGTGCATTAGTTGTACAGTGGTAGGAATTTCACATACCATGCGGGAAACCCGTATGTGATTCCCGGCCAATGCATTCCTGACACTTTTTACATTCTGTACCCATGAGATTGCTTGAATTGGGATAAATTCACATGCCAGCTTCAATCTGCACACCTTCTTGTATCATTGTCTTCATTTTCTCCATATGCGTTGCTTCACAAACCCTGTGCATTCTGTTCTCTGGTCCTCAATCCTGCCTTCTGCAACGCTGAAAAGATGAGAGAAGCCAATTGGAGATTTTTGTCTAAAAATTATGGCACGGGTTAGCTAATTTGCGATTTGAAGGTGGGCATTTTTCATATCAAACAAACAAGCTCCGAAACGAGAATCATACCCTTACACCAACGAGCTGACACACCGGTGGTGAAGCCAATGTAAAACTTTCAATCAATCTCCATTTGTTCGCGAGGACTTTGCAGACTCGACAATGCTGGGCGTGCTCTTGCTGTGTCCTGATTCGATGCCTCTGTCGCAGCTCAGTGGTATATTCAGTTTTATTCTTCTTATTCTTTGTCGCAATTTGAAACAATAGAGGGCCTTGCTGGGCTATTTCAGAGGGCAGTTAAAAGTCACCCAGATCAGGTTTATCTCAGACCGGGTAAGGACAGCAGGCTTCCTTCCCTGAAGGATAATTAACAGCAGAGTTTCCGATATAACAAACAGTAAAATGACAGATTTCCGTCGGCTTTCCATCGCTGTGTAACTGAAACTCTCCCCAACGCTGGTCCCCGGATTCTCCGGCGGGCTCTGCTGGCCACTAAACATGTCTGACGGTTAAATCATTGAGCAGCAGAATCAGAACAAATGGGACACGTGGATCTAAATGGATTCAATTACTGTCGATGTCTGTGAAACCTGAACATGAACTGTCTCAAGAGAAAGCCAGAGAGCATTGTAAAGACTGTGTCAACTTATGTACAGGATGCAGCAGAAAGTGTTTTTTTAAGAGTGCACTGACTATTCCGAGAAGCACAGCCTCCGTTTTCTCAGTGTAATATTTCGTTTTCAGCTTTTGGCATCAAATTACGACAAATCGATCACAACAACAACTCATGTTTACATAGAGCCTTTAACGTCGTAAAACATCCCAAGGAACTTCACAAAAAAAAGTTAGCAAAAAAAAATTGGCATCGCGCCACATAAGGAGATTTTAGGACAGGTCACCAAAAGCTTGGTCAAAGAGGTAGGTTTTAATTAGCATCTGAAAGGAGGAGAGAGAGGCAGAGAGATTTAGGGAGGGAAATCCAGAGATTATGGTCTAGGCAGCTGAAGGCACGGCCGCCAAAGGTGGAGCGATTAAAATCAGCGTTGCACAAGAGGCAAGAATTGGAGGAGCCCAGAGATCTCGGAGGGTTGTAGGGCTGGAGGTGGTTACAGAGATAGGGAGGGGCGAGGCCATGGGGCGATTTGAAAACAAGCATGAGAATTTTAAAATCGAGGGGTTCCCGGACAGGGAGCAAATGTAAGTCAGGGAGCACAGGGGTGATGGGAGAATGAGACTTGATGCGAGTTAGGATAATGGCAGCAGAGTACTCGATGAGCTCAAGTTTATGGAAGTTGGAAGCTCGGAGGCCAGCCAGGAGAGCATTAGAATCGTTAGAAGTAAAAAAAGGCATGGATGAGGGTTTCAGCTGCAGATAAGCTGAAGCAGGATAGAGGCGGGCGATGTAACAGAAGTGGAAATAGGCGGTCTTGGTGATGGAGTGGAAATGTGGTCAGAAACTCATCTCAGGGTCAAATAGGATGACAAGGTTGCAGACGGTCTGGTTTAGCCTTCGACAGTGGCCAGGGAGTAAGATGGAGTTGTTGCCTAGGGAACAGAGTTTACGGCGGGACCCAAGACAATGGCTTCAGCCTTCCCGATGTTTATTTTGAGGAAATTGTTGCTCTTCCTGTGCTGGATGTCGGACAAACAGTGTGACAAATGAGATCCAGTGAATGTGTCGAGAGAGGTGATGATGATGTAGAGCTGGGTATAGTCAGCCTACATGTGGAATCTGACATTATGTCTTTGGGTGATGTCTCTGAGGGGCAGCATGTAGATGAGAATCAGGATGGTGCAAAGGATAGATCCTTGTGGACTCCAGAGATAACGGTATGGGAGCGGGAAGACAAAGCATTGCAGGTGATTTTCTGGCAACGACTGGATGGATAAGAATGGAACCAGGTGCGTTCAGTCCCACCCAGCTGGACGATGGAGGAGAGGCATTGGAGGAGGATGGTATGACCAACCGTGCCAAAGGCTGCAGACAGGTGGAGAAGGATGAGGAGAGTTAGTTTACCATGGTCATAGTCACATAGGATGTAATTTGTGACTTTAATAAGGGCCGTTTCAGTACTGTGGCAGGGGTGGAATCCTGATTGGAGGGGCACAGACATGGAGTTGCTGGGAGGCGACAACACGTTCAAGGACTTTGCAGGAGAAAGGGAGGTTGGAGATGGGGTGTTAGTTTGCAAGGACAGTGGGGGGGGTCAAAGGTGTTTTTTTGAGGAGGAGGTGATGACGGCAGATTTGAAGCAATAGCTGAGGAGAGGGAACCGTTTACAATATCAGCTAATATGAGGGTCCTGATGGGAAGTTAGGTGGTCAGCAGTTTGGTGGGAACAGGGTCGAGGGAGGAGGAGGAGGAGGATCAAGGTTTGCTCGCAATGAGCATGAGGGAAGATAGGAGAAAAACTGGAGAAAAGTGTGAGTTCAGGGCTTAGGCAGGGGGAAGTTTGTCTTGTTGGTCTCGGGGAAGGAATGGAAGTGGTAGATGCAGCTGAACAGATGGTCTCAATCTGCTTTGGAGGTGAGGGTGGAGGGGGCTGGTGAGAGGGGTTTAAGATGACGGTTTGTGGTGGATCAGAGAAGCCGGGGCTGCCTTTGCATTTCAGAATGATCCTGGAATAACTAGCAGATTTGGCAGAGAGCAGGACCCGATAGTGATTTATATAATCTACCCAGATCTGGCGATGGATGGCGAAATCAGCTGTCCACCATAAACACTATGACCCTTGGAGTGAGGGGAGTGGACATGTGTGAGCATTGCAAGGGCGATGGAAATAAAACAATATCACCAGCGATCTCCAGAAGTGAAAAAGAATATCCCCGGGGGTTCACCCATATGGTTTGGTTTCAGTGACTGAGTTTGAAGTCCAACCTGAGAATTGGATAGAAATTCTCTGAAAATCCAAAATCACATTGTATCACAGAAATAATCTGAAATCTGTCGATAGAATTGTTTTCACTTCACCCACTGCTGTCAGGCTGCGGATTTCACAGAGTTTGTTCTTCCCTGGTCTTTGGGGAGATAAACTGAATCTGTTTGTTCAATGACTGTAATTAATGTCAGTCTCCCTGGGCTCTAATTGTGTCAATGGAGATATCTCCCGCTTTACATAAGGGCCTCCGCTCAATGTGTTCACCCAAAGTCTCAGTCGGAGCTTGGTCTTCAGCGGGATCGGCGTTCTCCAGAAGTTGAAAGAATGGATCGGAGTGGTTCAAGACAATATAAGGCATATCGGACTCTTTTATATATACAGGAGATTTATTATCCCGCCCTGGCTGTTATTGGTGTCCCTGGTAAGTCTCCGTATCCAGGTATTAATTCTGCAGTCATTTTAACTGTATTCCTGTTCTATCCTTTTACTGTCAAATTCCAGCTGCTGCTGTTGTTCCTTGTAAGTAAACATATCCTTATTTGTAAACCATATTTAACTGTAACACTATTTGTATTATGTAAGTCTCCATATCCAACAATTCATTGTATTCAGTTTATTCCTCTTGCTGTGTGACTGACAGTATATTATTCCCTCTATAATGTAACTGGGTGATTCACTTTATTGATCAGCTTGCAGCCTGCTGCATGCACTGAGTCCTGAGAGTAGATTTTAACCTGAACCGCTGGGCGTTAAGCAGCGGCTGAGGTGGGCGGTGGGATAAAACGGGGGCGATGAGGATTCCACACTCTTTACACACCCAGACTTTCACTGACTTTAAAGGAATGGGAATCGGCGGGATCTATTCCTGGCGAGCGGTCTGTCCCCCGCACGGATTATCCTTTGTCTGCTCCGCCCAGGAGATGCCGAATGATTAGACGGCAAAGACTGTATCAAATCAAATCAGAAGTATGTCTTGGATATAAGGAGAATTTTTACATGTGCTGGATGTGGTTAATGAAACAGAGTTGCAACTGGAGATAAATAATTCCAACTGCTTCTAATTCCAATTGATTATAACGGGAGTAATGTGAACAGTAAATTCCGTTATCAATTTCTCGTTTTATATTCCCTGGATCAAATGGAAACCTATTCAGTTCTCACTCAAAGGTGAAAAGCACCAAATTAACATTGTTCCACTTCAATTCATAAGAGCATAAGAAATAGGAGCAGGAGGAGGCCATACTGCCCCTCGAGCCTGCTCCACCATTCAGTCAGATCATGCGCTGATCTTTGGCCTCAACTCCACTTTCCCGCTTGATCCCCATATCCCTTGATTCTCCGAGAGTCCAAAAATCTATCCATCTCAGCCTTGAATATACTCAACGACTGAACATCCACAGCCCTCTGGGGTTGAGAATTCCAAAGATACACAACCCTCAGTGAATAAATTCCTCCTCATCTCAGTGCTAAATGGCCGACTCTGTATCTTGAGACTGTGACTCCTCGATCTAGACATTCCAGCCAGAGGAAACAGCGTCTCAGCAACTACCCTGTCAAGGCCTCTAAGTTTCAATGAGCTCACCTCTCATTCTTCTAAACTCCAGAGAATATAAGCCCATCCTATTCAATCTCTGCTCATAGGACAATGCTCTCATCTCAGGAATCAATCCAGTGAACCTTCGTTGCACCCCGTCTAAAGGCAAGTGCATCCATCCTTAGGTAAGGAGACTAAAACTGTAGACAGCATGCCAGGTGTGATCTCACCAGAACCCTATATAATTGCATCGTTACACTTATAGAATCATAGAAAGAATACAGCAAGGAAGGAGGCCATTCAGCCCATCGAGTCTGTGCCGGGTCTATGCAACATCAATCCAGCTGGACCCACTACCCCACCCTATCACCCCTGCATTTTTTTTCCTTTCATGTACTTATCCAGTTCCCTTTTGAAGGCCATGATTGAATCTGCCTCCACCACCGCCTCGGGCAGTGCATCCCAGAACCTAACCACTGGCTGTGCAAAACTATTTTTCCTCATGTCATCTTTGGTTCTTTTGCCGATCACCTTAAATCTATGTCCTTTGGTTCTTGACCCTTCTGCCAATGGGAACAGCTTCTCTCTATCTATTCTGTCCAGCCACTTCATGATTTTGAACATCTCGATCAAATCTCCTCGCAACCTTCTCTGTTCCAAGGAGAACAGCCACAGTTTCTCCAGTCTATCCATGTAACTAAAGCCCCTCATCCCTGGAATTGTTCTATTAAATTTCTTCTGCCCCCCTCGAATGCCTTCACATCTTTCCTAAAATGTGGTGCCAAGAACTGGAGATAATACTCCAGTTATGGCCAAACCAATGTTTTATAAAGGTTCATCATGACTTCCATACATTTGTACTCTATGCCTCGATTTATAAAGCCCAGGATCCCGTATGTCTTTTAGCTGCTTTCTCAACCTGCCCTGCCACCTTCAATGATTTGTGCACATGTACCCTCTGATCTCTTTGTTCCTTTACCCCTTTTAGAGTTGTGCCCTCGAGATCACATTGCCCCTCCTCGTTCCTCCTACCGAAATGTATCACTTCGCATTGTTCTGCGTAAAATTTCACCTGCCACGTGTCCGCCCATGCCACCAGCCTGTCTATATCCTCTTGAAGTCTATCACTATCCTCCTCAATGTTTATTACATTTCCAAGTTTTGTGTCATCTGCTAATTTTGAAATTGTACCCTGTACAACCAAGTCCAAGTCATTAATATGCAAGGTTATGATTCATGGGATTGGGGGTAATAGGTTAGCATGGATTGAGGATTGTTTAAGGGACAGAAAACAGAGAGTAGGAATAAACGGGTCATTTTCGGGTTGGCAGGTTGTAACGAGTGGGGTGGAGCAAGGATCAGTGCTTGGGCCTCAGCTGTTCACAATATGTTTCAATGACTCAGATGAAGGCACCAAGTGTGATGTATCCAAGTTTGCTGACGATACAAAGCTAGATGGAAAAGTAAGCTTGAGGAGGATGCAAAGAATCTGAAAAGGGATATAAACAGGTTCAGTGAGTGGGTGAGAAGTTGGCAGATGGAGTATAATGTGGGGAAATGTGAAATTATCTACTTTGGTATGAAGCATAGAAAAGCACAATATTTTTTAAAAGGTGAGAGATGAAGAAATATTGGTGGGCAGATAGATTTGGGTGTCCTTGTACATGAATCACATAAAGTTAACATGCAGGTACAGCAAGCATTTAAGAAGGCAAATAGTATATTGGCCTTTGTTGCAAGAGTGTTGGAGTTTTTTCAAAATAGATTGTAAGGATAAACCCAGCAACTATAGGCCAGTCAGTTTAACTTCAGTGTTGGGGAAACTTTTAGAAACAATAATCCGGGACAGAATTAACAGTCACTTGGACGAGTGTGGATTGATCAGGGAAATCCAGCACGGATTTGTCAAAGGCAAATCGTGTTTAACTAACCTGATAGATTTTGTTGATGAGGTAACAGAGAGGGTAGGTGAGGGCAATGCAGTTGATGTGGTGTATATGGACTTTCAAAAGGCGTTTGACAAAGTGTCACATGGTAGGCTTATCATCAAGATTGTGGCCCATGGAATACAGGGGGCAGTAACAACATGGATATAGAATTGGCTCAGTGTCAGGAAACAGAGGGCAGTGGTGAACGGTTGATTTTTCAGACTGGAGGGAAGTGTACAGTGGTGTTCCCCAGGGGTCGATGCTGGGATCACTGCTTTTCTTGATGTATATTAATAACTTGGACTTGGTTGTACAGGGTACAATTTCAAAATTAGCGGATTACTAATTAACCCTGTCTCATTACACAATACTAGATCTAAAATAGCTTGTTCCCCAGTTCATTCCTCGACATGTTGTTCCACAAACTGTCTCGAATGCATTCCATGAACTCGTCCACCAAACTACTTTGGCCAGTTTGGTTTGCCCATTATATTACGATTAAAGTCCTCCAGTATTATTGCATTGCCCTTGTTACATGTTACTCTACTTTCCTGATACACACTCTGTCCAACACAATAACTATTGTTATGGGGCCTATAAACTACTCCCACCAGTGTTTTCTGCGTCTTGTTATTCCCTACTCCTCCCATACTGTTTCTACTTCCTGATTTTCTGAGCTCAGATCCTTTCTCACTAATGTCTTTATCTCATCCTTTATTATCAGGGCTACACCCCCACTCCTCCCACCCACCACAACACATTTCCAATCTGCCTGTCTTTCCGAAACGTCAAGTAACCTGGAATATTTAGTTCCCAAACTTGGTCACCCTGCAACCACATCTCAGTAATGGCCACTAGATCAAACCCATTTATCTCTATTTGTGCCATTCATTCACCGATCTTTGTTACGAATGCTTCCCGCATTCAGATTTAACAATGTTAATTTTAACTGTTTACTATTTTCCCTGAAGTGACCTTAATCACTGATACACTATTATTTTTGTTAATCTCGCTGTCCCTTCCTGCCACACTATACTTGTTTTTACCCAAATCACTATTCTGCTTTAGAGCCTTGACTTTTCTTTTTGGACTGATAAAATTACCCTTGCCTGTACCAACACCCTGTATTAGTTTAAAGCCCTATCTACCGCCCCAGTTGTTCGATTCACCAAGACACTGGCCCCAGCCCAGTTTAAATGGACCCCATCCAAATGGAACAGCTCCATCTTTCCCAAGTATTGGTGTCAGTGCCCCATGAATTGAAAGCTCTCCTTCTCAGATCATTGTTTCAGCCATGCATGTAACTATCCAATCCGTTTGTCCCTATGCCAATTTACACATAGTTCAGGTAGTAATCCAGTGATTGTTACCTTTGAGGTTCTGCTTTTTAACATAGAAACATAGAAAATAGGAGCAGGAGAAGGACATTCGGCCCATCGAGCTTGCTCCACCATTCAATATGATCATCGCTGATCCTCTATCTCAATACCATATTCCCGCTCTCTCCCCATAGCCCTTGATGCCTTCTGTGTCCAGAAATCTATCTATCACCTTCTTAAATATATTAAGTGACTCGGCCTCCACAGCCTTCAGTGGTTGAGAATTCCACAGGTTCACCACCCTCTAAGTGTAGAAATTTCTCCTCATCACAGTCCTAAATGTCCTACCCACTATCCCGAGACTGTGACCCATCGTTCTAGATCCCCCCAGCAAGGGGAAACATCCTCTCTGCATCCAGTCTGTCTGGTCGTGTCAGAATTTTATACCTTTCAATGAGTTCCCCTCTCATTCTTCTAAACTCGAGTGAATACAGGCCTAGTTGACCCAACCTCTCCTCATACGATAGTCCTGACATCCCAGGAATCAGTCTGGTGAACCTTCACTGCACTCCCTCGATGTATGTCCTTTCTTAGGTAAGGAGACCAAAACTCCACATGATACTCCAGGTGTGGTTTCACCAAGGCCCTGTATAACTGCAGTAAGACATCCTTGCTCCTGTACTCAAATCCTCTTGCAATGAAGGCCAACATACTATTTGCCTTCCTTAACTGCTTGCTGCACCTGCATGTTTGCTTTCAGTTATTGGTGTACAAGGACACCCAGGTTCCTTTGTACATCAACATTTCCCAACCTATCACCATTCAAATAATACTCTGCCTTTCTGTGTTTCCTTCAGAAGTGGTTAACTTCACATTTATCCACGTTATACTGCATGTGCCATGTATTTGCCCACTCACTCGACTTGTCTAAATCGCCTTGAAGTCTCTTTGAATCCTCCTCACAGCTCACAATCCCACCTAGTTTTGTGCCGTCAGCAAACTTGTAAATATTACATTTGGTTCCCTCATCCAAATCATTGATATGAATTGTGAATAGCTGGGGCCCAAGCACTGATCCCTGCGGTACCCCACGAGTCACCGCCTGCCACCCCGAAAAAGACCCGTTTATTCCTGCTCTCTGTTTCCTGTCTGTTCACCAATTTTCAATCCATGCCAGTCTATTACCCCCAATCCCATGTGCTTTAATTTTGCACACTAACCTCTTTTGTGGGAATTTATCAAAGGCCTTCTGAAAATCCAAATACACAACGTTGACTGGTTCTCCCTTATCTATTCTACCAGTTACATCCTCAAAAAACTCCAGTAGGTTTGTCAAACACGATTTCCCTTTCATAAATCCATGTTCCCTTTGTCTAATCCACTTGATATTTTCTGAATGTCCTGTTATCACATCCTTTATAATGGACTCTCGCATTTTCCCTACTCCAGATGTTAAGCTAACCGGTCTGTAGTTTTCTCTCTCCCTCCCTCCTTTTTTTAAATAGTGGGGTTACATTTGCCACCCTCCAATCTGCAGGAACTGTTCCATAATCTATAGAATTTTGGAAGATGACAACTAATGCATCCACTATTTCCATGGCTACCTCTTTTAGTACTCTGGGATGCAGATTCTCAGGTCCTGGGGATTTATCGGCTTTCAGTCCCATTAATTTCTCCAGCACTATTTTTTTACGAATACTAATTTCCTTTAATTCCTCCTTCTCACTCGGCCCTTGGTTCCCTGGCATTTCTGGGAAATTATTTGTGTTCCCTTCTGTGAAGACAGAACCAAAGTATTTGTTTAATTGCTCTGACATTTCCTTGTTCCCCATTATAAATTCTCCCGTTTCTGACTGTAAGGGACTTACATTTGTCTTCACTAATCTTTTTCTTTTTACATATTTGTACAAGCTTTTACAGTCCTTTTTTATGACCCTTGCAAGTTTACTCTCATACTCTATTTTTCCCCTCTTAATCAATCTCTTTGTCCTTTTTTGCTGAATTCTAAACTGCTCCCAACTCTCAGGCTTGCTACTTTTACTGGCAACTTATTATGACTCCTCTTTTGATCTAATACTATCCTTAATTTCTTTTGTTAGCTGTGGTTGGGCCGCTTTTCCTTTTGTGTTTTTGCACCAGAAAGGAATGTATAATTGTTGCAATTCATGCATTCGTTCCTCAAATGTTAGCCATTGTCTATCCACCGTCATGCCTTTTAATGAAGCTTCCCAATCGATCATAGCCAACTCACTCCTCATACCTTCGTAGTTTTCTTTGTTTAGATTTAAGACACTAGTTTCAGAATTGACTATTTCACTTTCCATCTTAATGAAGAATTCTATCATGTTATGGTCACTCTTCCCTAAAGGACCCCGCACAACAAGATTATTAATTAACCCCTTCTCATTGCACAATATCCAATCTAGGATAGCCGGTTCCCGAATTGGCTTCTCAACGTACTGATCTAAAAAAAATCTCATTGACACTCCAGGAATTCATCCTCCACAGTATTATTGCTAATTTGGTTTGGTCAGTCTTTGTGTAGATTAAATCACCCATGATTACAGAAGAGTACCCTTGTTACATGCATCTCTAATTTCCTGCCATCCCCTACATTACCACTACTGTTTGGAGGCCTAGAGACAATTCCCAGCAGTGTTTTTTGCCACTTGGTGCTTCTTAATTCCACCCAGGCTGATTCTACATCTTGGTTTTCTGAGCCAATATCCTTTCTCACTATTGCTCTGATTTCATCCTTTACTAACAACGCCACCCCCATAGTTTGGACCCGAGCTCCTCAAACTCCCTCAGCAGAACCTCATTCCTAGTTCTATCTGTGTCATTGGTTCCTAATTGGACGACTTTAACTGGATGCTCCCCCTCCTGCTGCAAGTACTTCTCCAGCTGTGAGGAGATACCTATAACCCGAGCACTGAGTAGGCAACACAGCCCTTGGGACTACAGCACACGGCTGTAGAGAACAGTATCTATCCCCCTGTCCATACTATACCCTAAAATATCCACATTACCTTTCACTCCCCCAACTTGAGGGCCTCCAGTACCACATTGCAGGGATCAATTTGCCCCCTTCCTCCCTGTAGTCTTTGTTCTGATCCCACAGGAAGCAAGTACCTCGTACCTTTTAGACAATGGCAAAAGCTGAGCCTCCTCTATCACTGCGTCTGGGCTACCCTTACCTGTCTGACTCACAGTTACATCCTCCTGTCCCTGACCACGAACCGAATCTAAACCACTACCTAACCTAAGGGGAGTGACTGCCTCTCGGGTCAAGTGTCCAGGAAACTCTCCCCCTCCCTGATGCATCGCAATGTCTGCAGCTCGGACTCAAGCTCAACAACTCTGAGCCGAAGTTCCTCGACTTACAGACATTTATTGCATTTACTGTGGATGCCTGGGATCGCACTGCTCTCCACAAACTTCCACATGCTGCAGTTTAATGCACACCACCTACCCTACTCTCTCTATCTAATCTTGTTTTATTTATTAACTTCATTAAAGTTTTTATGTAATTAATTCACATGGTTTATTTTAGTCATTTTTTAAAACGCATAATTTAACTAGTTGCAGATATTAATTTAATAAAGTATTAGTAAGTTATCTGTTCCTGGTTCCTCGTTTAAACCACTCCCCTCGATTAGAGAGCAAACAAATGTGTTGCTTATTAATCAGTCACCAACCTGCTATCCTCTGGGCTACGGGGAAAGAGCGGGGGAATGGGACTAAGTTGATTGCTCTTACAAGGAGCCGGCAGAGGCACGATGGGCCGAATAGCCTCGTTCTTTGCAGCAACCATTCTATGTCACTCTTTCAAATTTCTGCCTGTGTTTGAGTTGCTCTCAGCTTTATGTGTTCTGCCCTCATTCACTGGTCCAGCTCCTTCTGCTCTCGGTCCACCGCTCCCATTCCCTTTATCCTCAGTAACCACTGTAACAACTAAAACACTAAATAATGAATTAAATACTTAATGACTTCCCCTCGGCGCTCCTCCTTGCCTTGTTTTGATTCCTCGTGCGGCTCCCGTTATGCTCCGCCCAGACTTAGTCTACAGTTCTTCGGTTTAATTCACATGGCACCTCTTTCCCCCTCTGCACCTAATTCCCACACCCTCCAAATTCCCAATTGAAAGTTCTCACTCTGTTAGCAATTGACTCCGTTAGAGGTTCACTCTGTCCTTACTGGTATTCAGATACCTTCTTAACTCAAGGTAGTAGATCACATTATTAATTAAATTCTCCGTCTGTTGAAAGCGACTATCCATCCCTATAGCTTTGAAATGTAAGTGGAAAGGCTCCCATTAAATCAATTATTAGACAGACGGACAGACAGTCACGCAGACAGATAGACAGGCATGGAGATAATTTGAACTTGGTGACAGTCTAAAACCGGTGATATAAGATCTACCGCCCATTACACATCTCCCTCTTTTCCAATTCATTGATTTTAATGGAAATGGAAATCGGTTTGGATGTAGAAATATCGGCCCATCCGATATCATCTGGTTCACCTCTTCACCGAAAGTTAAAAGTAACCCAGTGTTCGTTGATGAAAATGGGACGTGGTGTAAAACGGGCTGCCGATCCGAGACTGCGCATTTCCGGCCGCGGAGAAAAAGGGAAAATTCAGGCATTATTTCCACCAGTGAAGCTTTAAAACAGTTTCTCCCGCTCCTCTCCACACGGAGTTACCTCTTTGATGTGTTTTCAGAAGACAGGAACCCTCATGTGCCACAGATGATTTCAGAATAATCTCCTTTGGTCCATTTTGCCGCTGAGGTTTCACATCCAGATGTTTGGTGCACATCGTCACTGGGTCAAAATCCTGGAACTCCCCAACAGCACTGTGGGAGAACCTTCACCACACGGACTGCAGCGGGTCAAGAAGGCGGCTCACCACCACCTTCTCAAGGGCAATTAGGGATGGCCAATAAATGCTGGCCTTGCCAGCGACGCCCACATCCCGTGAACGAATAAAAATAATCCCAGGGTCACTGATCCAGAGCAGGATTCAGGGGAGGGGGAATCACCCACCATATCCCAGGGTCAATGATCAGGGGCAGGACCCGGGGGGAATCACCCACCATATCCCAGGGTCACTGATCAGGGGCAGGACCCGGGGGTAATCACCCCCACCATATCCCAGGGTCACTGATCAGGGGCAGGACCCAGGGGGAATCACCCACCATATCTCAGGGTCAATGATCAGGGGCAGGACCCGGGGGGAATCACCCACCATATCTCAGGGTCAATGATCAGGGGCAGGACCCGGGGGGAATCACCCACCATATCTCAGGGTCAATGATCAGGGGCAGGACCTACGGGGGACTCACACCCACCATATCCCAGGGTCACTGATCAGGGGCAGGACCCGGGGGGAATCACCCACCATATCTCAGGGTCAATGATCAGGGGAAGGACCCGGGGGGAATCACCCACCATATCCCAGGGTCACTGATCAGGGGAAGGACCCGGGAGGAATCACCCACCATATCCCAGGGTCACTGATCAGGAGTAGGACCCAGGGAGGAATCACCCACCATATCCCAGGGTCACTGATCAGGACCTAGGGGGGACTCACACCCACCATATCCCAGGGACACTGATCAGGGGCAGGACCCAGGGGGACTCACACCCACAATATCCCAGGGTCACTGATCAGGGGCAGGACCCAGGGGGACTCACACCCACCATATCCCAGGGTCACTGATCAGGGGCAGGTCCCAGGGGGGACTCACACCCACCATATCCCAGGGTCACTGATCAGGACCTAGGGGGGACTCACACCCACCATATCCCAGGGTCACTGATCAGGACCGAGGGGGGACTCACACCCATCATATCCCAGGGTCACTGATCAGGACCCAGGGGGAATCACCCACCATATCTCAGGGTCACTGATCAGGGGCAGGACCCAGGGGGACTCACACCCATCATATCCCAGTGTCACTGATCAGGACCTAGGGGGGACTCACGCCCATCATATCCCAGGGTCACTGATTCCAATTGTAACTGAGTGGGCCAGGAATTGACGCTGGGACCTGGTGATCCTTTTGGATTTGCACGGCACCAGTCGGTATGTTTACTCTCTGTTCCTCAGGGGACACTTCTTTTTATTACTGGACATTTCGGAATGAATATATCCATTTTATTGTTCCTGTTTATTCACCCAGTGTCTTCATGCATGGACTTCTCAAATCATTACTGACATTTGACTTCAAACTTTATCTGTATCATAAAGTTCTGTCACCCTGGATTCCATCACGGGTGTATTGAGAAGTCAGTAAATTACACCCACTGATCCACCACACTGTTATTTCTGCTTCCAGCCTGATGTATAATTTCCCTGTTTTTCCCCTTCCTGACAGTGAATTTAGTAACGATTGTGATCCTATCTCGGGGAAAGTGCGGTCTCTCCAAATGTGTCACTCGTTACCTGGTGGGAATGGCAGCGGCGGATCTACTGGTCGTTATCACCGATCTGATACTCAGGCAGATTCCCATTCTTTATTATTTTAAGTTTCATTTTCTGTTCGATATTCCCGTGTGTAATATCCACGCCGTCCTGCTCTATGCAGCCACAGACTGTTCCGTCTGGTTCACTGTCGCTTTCACCTTCGATCGATTTGTGGCCATTTGTTGCCAGAAGCTGAAAACTAAATATTGCACCGAGAACGGCGGCTGTGGTTATTGGGATCGTGACTGTGTTGTTCAGTCTAAAGAACATTTTCTGGTACTTTATGTTTACCAGCAGATATATACTTCAGAAAGTACCCTGGTTCTGTGTTATTACCATCAGTGTTATGCTTTCACCAGTATGGACAGCAATTGAATTCCTCCATTACATTCTTACCCCGTGTGTACCATTTATTCTGATTCTGATGCTCAATGCTTTAACTGTCAGACACATTTTAGTGACTATCAGAATCCGCAAGAGACTCCGGGTCCAGAGCAGTGGGGAGAGTGACAGCGATCCAGAGACAAAGAACAGAAGAAAATCCATCACTTTACTTCTTGTGATATCGGGGAATTTTATCCTTCTGTGGGCTCTGCTCGTGGTGTGTACAATGTATTCTCGAATTGTTATACTGAACATGCTCGATAATGATCAAATGTTACTCATCATACAAGAACTTGGGTTCATGCTTCAGCTCCTGAGTTGCTGCACAAACACTTCGATTTATGGCGTGACCCAGAGTAAGTTTCGAGAGGAGTTAAAGAATGGGCTGAAATATCCCTTCACTCTCATTTCTAAGATCATTAAATAATGGGGAGAACGGAAGATTTTCGTCCCCAGATCTCAATCTTGTGCCACACGTTATCCGAGCCCATCTCCGCTCAGTCTCTGTAATCGTGTTGTTTTGAAGCAAAGCAGAGATTATTGAATTATTTTTCCACTTTATGCAAGGAGTATGTCGTAAACTTAGAGCAGCTACCGATTGTGGGGAATCGTTGACTGTAATCATACATTTAGAATAAAATTAAAGAAATATGGACCATCCCCATGACAACTGTTCCACTGTTGGCGATTTATTACTGTTCAGTGTTCCTGGGCCTCGGCTGGACGGACAATACCTGCAAAAACAGACACCACCAATCGGTAATCCCGCGGGGGCCCCTTTCCACAGGCTCTCCCTGGGGCAGTTTACTGTCTCCTGTAACCCTACTGCTAAAATTCAGGTTCTTTATAGTTTCACCGACTTCATGAGTTGTATCTGAGGAGCAACTTACTCCCGCCGATGGATACTATTCACATTACAATGGACACCTGTATAAAACAACAATATCACTGCTGGTGGATAATATCTGATGTAAGAGGTTAAAGTTACAGGCAGGAATCACCACGCACATTACAGGCCAAAGTCTCATAAACCAGGATCAGTTACAATCTATGGGACCTATCGCCCAGTCATAAATTACAGCCCCTTGACTCAACAACAAGGTCAATTTGCAGTTGTTGGCAGCAATGTCACAGTAAAAAATAACAAAAAGCATCAATTTCAGGAACGAAAGCATTAACTCTGTACAAGAATATGAGCATTTTTCGGAGCGAGAAGATAGAGTGTCAGCGATGTCAGCCACAATCTGAGAACACGACAGACATTCGTCTAATTAACAGGGTGAAGTTAGAGTTAACAGCCAGAGTAACTGAGGAATTAATTACATCATAGTAACATAGTAAAATAGCAACACAGCAACAACGGTACAAAGTAACATAGTAACATTGTAACATAGTAAAATAGCAACACAGTAAAAAAGCAACACAGTAACAACGGTACAGAGTAACATAGTAACATAGTAAAATAGCAACACAGTAAAAAAGCAACACAGTAACAACGGTACATAGTAACATAGTAACATAGTAAAATAGCAACACAGTAAAAAAGCAACACAGTAACAACGGTACATAGTAACATAGTAACATAGTAAAATAGCAACACAGTAAAAAAGCAACACAGTAACAACGGTACATAGTAACATAGTAACATAGTAAAATAGCAACACAGTAAAAAAGCAACACAGTAACAACGGTACAGAGCAACATAGTAAAATAGCAACACAGTAAAAAAGCAACACAGTAACAACGGTACATAGTAACATAGTAAAATAGCAACACAGTAAAAAAAGCAACACAGTAACAACGGTACAGAGTAACATAGTAAAATAGCAACACAGTAAAAAAGCAACACAGTAACAACGGTACATAGTAACATAGTAACATAGTAAAATAGCAACACAGTAAAAAAGCAACACAGTAACAACGGTACAGAGTAACATAGTAAAATAGCAACACAGTAAAAAAGCAACACAGTAACAACGGTACATAGTAACATAGTAAAATAGCAACACAGTAAAAAAGCAACACAGTAACAACGGTACATAGTAACATAGTAAAATAGCAACACAGTAAAAAAGCAACACAGTAACAACGGTACATAGTAACACAGTAACATAGCAACACAGTAACGCAGTAAGAAACATGCATAGTAACACAGTAACACTGTAACATAACAACTCAGTAACACAGTAATAAAGATACATAGTAACACAGTAACACTGTAACATAACAACTCAGTAACACAGTAACAAAGATACATAGTAACATAGCAATATAGTAACGCAGTAACAGTGTCAGTCGGAGACGACCTTCGGCCCACCTCCCCTCTCTTTCTATTGGTGCATTTCCAATATCCCCGAATCCCATTTGTTAACAATGACCTGTTTAGTTCCTTCTCAAAACTGATTTTGTTTTCTTGTTATATCCCAGTCCTGTCGCAATCTGTTTCACTTACTTAACACCCTGCTATTAAAGAAATCCCCCTGCATTCCCAATTTTGTTTTGTTTTTCTTAATATTTAAGTATGGCCCTTATGTTTTAAATTCTCAACACAACAGAAAAGCTCACTGGGCTCAAATTCATCCAAACTTTTGATAATTTTGAACACTTCTCTCATATCCCCCCACAGTCTTCTCTTTTCATGGGAGAAAAGACCCAAGATGTTCAACCCTTCCTCGTGCATCATTACCTTAAATGGGATTAATCGTGTCGCCCTTCAGTGAACCCCCTCCCAAAACTGAATACCCTTTTCAAAATGAGACCAGAACTGCACGCAGCACTGGAGGTGTGGTCTCATCAGGGCGAAATATAGTTTAAAAATGATCGCTCTTGATTTATACGTTACATCTATTGGTACACTTTCCAAAGTTCTACTTGCTTTTATAACAGTCTGTTCACAATTGTATTGCTATCTAACCTACTCTGTACATTCCCATTGATGCACAATCGATATTAACTTTCCCTCTGCCATCTCTCATAACCTAATGACCATACTTACTGAATCATACCTACCACTCAACGTCCCAAGCTTCTAAGTGGGAACAAAGTGGTAAACAGTCGGGTGGGAGTGGGCCTCGGAGTCTTCAGCATTGACTATGGATCCCATGAAAGCTCATGACTTCAGGTCAAACCTGGTTAGGGAAAGTTCCTGCTGATTACCACCTACCACCGTCCCTCATCCCATGAATCAGCACTCCTCCATGTTGAACACTACTTGGAGGAAGCACTGAGGTAGCAAGGACACAGCACATACTCTGCGTCGGGGACTTCAATGTCCATCCTCGAGCTGGCCGAGTCCTTAAGGACATTGCTGCCAGACTGGGCTTGTGGCAGCTGGTGAGAGAACGAACACTATGGAATAATCTACTTCACATAATCCTCACCAATCCACCTGTCGCAGATGCATCTGCCCATGATATTTTTGTCAGGAGTGCCCACTGCACAATGCTCGTGGAGACCAAATCCATCTTCACATTGAGGACACCCTCCATCTTATCGTGTGGAGCTACCACCAGCTGAATGGGAAAGGTTAAGAACAGATCTAGCAGCTCAAAACTGACCATCAGTGAGACGCTGTGGGCCATTAGCAGCAGTGAAATTGTATTCCACCACAATCTGCAACCTCATGGCCCAGCAGAGACCTCACTCTTCCATCACCATCAAGCCAGATGACCACCCCTGGTTCAATGAGCTGTGTAAAAGGGCATGTAGGAAGCAGAAACAGGCGTACCTCAAAATGAGGTGCCAACCTGGTGAAACTACAACACAGGACTACATGTAAAAGAGAAAAGCATCACGCTATAGACAGATCTAAGATATCCGACAAATGATGGATCAGGTCAAAGCTCTGCAGATCTGCCACATCCAGTCACGAATGGTGGTGGACAATTAAGCAGCTAACTGGAGGTCGAGGCTCCATGAACATTCCCATCTGCAATGATAGTGTAGCCCAGCATGTGAGTGCAAATGATGAGCCGTTAGCGTTTGTATCCATCTACAGCCAGACGTGCCAAGTGAATGAGCCTATTCATCCTCCTCCTGAGGTCCTCTCTATCGCAGAAACCAGTCTTCAGCAACTCAATTCATTCCACGTGATATCAAGAAACGACTGAGTGCACTGGACACAGAACGTCTATGGGTCCGGATGGCCTGTCCACAAAAAGCAGGACAAATAAAACCCGGCCAATTACCGCCCCATCAGCCTAGTCGCAATCAGTAAAATGATGGAAGGAGCCATAAACAATGCTATTAAGTATAAATGCTATTAATGCATCAGTTTAGGACAAATGCATCAAATCAAATGTTCACCCTGCACGTAGAGAGACAAAACCAAGAGAAAAAGGCAGAAGGGAATACAGAAATCAAAGCTAAATAAAGGAGATAGAAATACTTCCCATCCTTGATGCCTCACTATTCCATCCCCAATCCTTCGATGGTGGGTATAAAATTTCAGTGAAAATCAATGCGAGAATCGACCCAAAGACTAAACTAAATAACTGAAACGAGGGAGCGAACAGGAACCTTTAGATTTTCAGTCTAACGCTCGCCCAAATGAGCTATTCCGGACCCACGGTAAAATGGGCTTTGTGTATTGGAAGAAAATATAACCCCGGGAGGAATTGCTCCTCCCTGAAATACTGCACTTCATATATAAACATCACACTCATATATACACACCCACAGTTCATATATAAACATCACACTCATATATACACACCCACAGTTCATATATAAACATCACACTCATATATACACACCCACATTTCATATATAAACATCACACTCATATATACACACCCACAGTTCATATATAAACATCACACTCATATATACACACCCACAGTTCATATATAAACATCACACTCATATATACACACCCACAGTTCATAGAAAAACATCACACTCATATATACACACCCACAGTTCATATATAAACATCATACTCATATATACACACCCACAGTTCATATATAAACATCACACTCATATATACACACTCACAGTTCATATATAAACATCACACTCATATATACACACCCACAGTTCAAATATAAACATCACACTCATATATACACACCCACAGTTCATATATAAACATCACACTCATATATACACACCCACAGTTCATATATAAACATCACACTCAGAAATACACACCCACAGTTCAAATATAAACATCACACTCATATATACACACCCACAGTTCATATATAAACATCACACTCATATATACACACCCACAGTTCATATATAAACATCACACTCATATATACACACCCACAGTTCATAGAAAAACATCACACTCATATATACACACCCACAGTTCATAGAAAAACATCACACTCATATATACACACCCACAGTTCAAATATAAACATCACACTCATATATACACACCCACAGTTCATAGAAAAACATCACACTCATATATACACACCCACAGTTCAAATATAAACATCACACTCATATATACACACCCACAGTTCATATATAAACATCACACTCATATATACACACCCACAGTTCATATATAAACATCACACTCATATATACACACCCACAGTTCATATATAAACATCACACTCATATATACACACCCACAGTTCATATATAAACATCACACTCATATATACACACCCACAGTTCATAGAAAAACATCACACTCATATATACACACCCACAGTTCATAGAAAAACATCACACTCATATATACACACCCACAGTTCAAATATAAACATCACACTCATATATACACACCCACAGTTCATAGAAAAACATCACACTCATATATACACACCCACAGTTCAAATATAAACATCACACTCATATATACACACCCACAGTTCATATATAAACATCACACTCATATATACACACCCACAGTTCATATATAAACATCACACTCATATATACACACCCACAGTTCATATATAAACATCACACTCATATATACACACCCACAGTTCATATATAAACATCACACTCATATATACACACCCACAGTTCATAGAAAAACATCACACTCATATATACACACCCACAGTTCAAATATAAACATCACACTCATATATACACACCCACAGTTCATAGAAAAACATCACACTCATATATACACACCCACAGTTCAAATATAAACATCACACTCATATATACACACCCACAGTTCATATATAAACATCACACTCATATATACACACCCACAGTTCATATATAAACATCACACTCATATATACACACCCACAGTTCATATATAAACATCACACTCATATATACACACCCACAGTTCATATATAAACATCACACTCATATATACACACCCACAGTTCATATATAAACATCACACTCATATATACACACCCACAGTTCATATATAAACATCACACTCATATATACACACCCACAGTTCATATATAAACATCACACTCATATATACACACCCACAGTTCATATATAAACATCACACTCATATATACACACTCACAGTTCATATATAAACATCACACTCATATATACACACCCACAGTTCATATATAAACATCACACTCATATATACACACTCACAGTTCATATATAAACATCACACTCATATATACACACCCACAGTTCATATATAAACATCACACTCATATATACACACCCACAGTTCATATATAAACATCACACTCATATATACACACACACAGTTCATATATAAACATCACACTCATATATACACACTCACAGTTCATATATAAACATCACACTCATATATACACACTCACAGTTCATATATAAACATCACACTCATATATACACACCCACAGTTCAAATATAAACATCACACTCATATATACACACTCACAGTTCATATATAAACATCACACTCATATATACACACTCACAGTTCATATATAAACATCACACTCATATATACACACCCACAGTTCATATATAAACATCACACTCATATATACACACCCACAGTTCATATATAAACATCACACTCATATATACACACCTACAGTTCATATATAAACATCACACTCATATATACACACCCACAGTTCATATATAAACATCACACTCATATATACACTTTCTGAAAGGGGTTTTTACTGTTTCTCGGGCTTATTATAGATCAGCCAGTTATGTTTTTCCTGAGCTGCCCTGCCCGCTGTGCGGTTGCGAATCACTTTCCCCTTCCTGATTCTGAGCTGAGGACTTATTGGGCGGTAACAAGGACAGGCGAACAGACCAGTGGATTGGTACAAGGAAAACCAATGTTTATTAATGAGAAAACCAAAACTACAATATAAACAGTATTATACAGAAGATAAAAGAAATCGCTATGGATACAATACAGTCTTACACTTAACGGGTGGAAGAAACGGACACATCGAGGGAAAAGTCTAAAATCACAATTTTAGCAATACCCCTTTAACTCCCACCCTTACACCTAGCTAGGTTGTCTTGTGGCGGCCAGAAAATTAATGCTCACCGGTGAAACAGATGAAAAGGCCTGGCCCCTGTGCCCTGCTGCTGCCGTCGACATGTGGTTGCGATGTTTACAGGATGGCCTTCCTTCTTAGTTGCTAGCAGGCAGACAGGACACTGGGCCAAGAGGCGAAGAGAAGAGAGAGAGAGATTCTGGGAAGCCCCAGTTATATACTCCCGGTATCAGGTTTTTTTTCGTGCCTCATCAGCTTGCTCCATTGTTCGATTTGAGCACGAAAACGTAAGACAAAGGACCCCAATCTCTGGCCCCTTTACATAATGGCCGGTATCTGTACTGATGAGTTCCATAACTGCTTTCCATTGTTCCTGAATGTTCCTTGATGGTTCACCTTAGGTGGGATTACTTCTGAAAGCTTGCCTCAGGGCGTGAATGCAACTGCTTGTCTCCCTGCATTGTTCAAAAAAAAAATCCCTGTCTGCCCTTGTGGAAAGGTGTCCAGTTTCAAATGCTGCAGGCCTTTGGCCATGTGTCTGACTGCAGCCATTTTGAGAGACCCTGGCTTGTTTAGAACACAATCACACCAGGGTTATTTTTTTAATAACGCCAATAAATCTTCGGGGGGGGGGAACATGTGAAATTTTGCGAATCCCTTCACTCCCCCCTGTGGATACTTAAACTTGCTTGAAGTGTCCATGCAAGGTGACCGTCGCAAACAACCCTCCCCTTTATTTACCTATCCCTAATCCCTCGACACATACATTCCCTTACTTGGAGAGAGCCCCAGTGTATGGCAGGCATTCAGATAGAAAACAAGGTTGAATTACAACAATCCCAGCACGGAGGGGTCCAAATACCCCTGCACCACTTGGGATGAAACAGTATTTCGCATATTATACAACACAACGATGAACAATCTTTATTCAAAACAACATCAAAACGAAAACTTACTTTATTGAAAACAACAAACGGAAGGGACCATCTTTATTAAAATAATGAAACAGGCTGCCATCACTCGCAAGTGATGTGTCCCCGAACTCACGCGGGTGTTTCGTCTACCCGAGCATACTGGTCCTTCCATACCCTTTGTGTTCTAACTACTACCTCGAGACCCCTTTTCCTACACTGGACGCAAACCAGGTAGAGGACGATCCCGAGCTGACAGATTACTAGTACGTGTGATGCCAGACAAATCCAGGAGGGGACCTGTATATTCTCAAAGATGTCCCACCAGAGTGGGGTCGTAATACTCAGAATATCGGCCCCTATCTGGACAGTCTTCTGTTCCAGTGTGTAAAAGTGTTTTTGGGAAACCCCGACTGCTTTTAATAATTTAACGAGGTGTTCTGGGAGAGGGGGAATCTGGTAGCCGAAGTGGGCTACATACTTTTGGAGGTTGGTGAAATTCTCTTTCACAGTGAGGTGAACAGTGGATGGTTCAGGGATGGGGACAATTCGTATCTGTGCCACTTGAACTTCTGCCTCGGGTTTAAAGCAGAAACTGCTGTCACTCACCGCGCACCAGCTGTGCTGACCGTGCTGGTAGTGAGACGCTGCTGTGGTGACGCAATATGTCCCACCTCCTATATACATCACCTGTGGGAGAACACGGCCTTGTGCCATGGCTTCCATGGTGCAGTTTATAGGCTTCGCGTCAGCAGCTCTGAACCCGCACTGCGGTTTTGAATCGGCGTTCAAGGGCTGGGGACACAGGATTATGTGTGATCCCCGGCTCTGGTACCCCGAGAGGTCAATCCCTGTCATCGCGTGCTCCCACTTTATAACGTAGGGCGGGACCGCTGTGAAACGAACATGTGCACCCCCCTGAATGACACCAATGTTCTCCACCCTGTACACCGGCACGGGTCGGGCCGTCCCGCCCATGACTGGCATCCTTACAACTATCCCTATGATTGGAATACCCACAGTCCACTGGGACTGGGTAGGTCTCAGAAGCTGGGCGGAGCTGGCACGGACTTAATGTATTCTCAAAAGGGTGGAGGGCTGCGAGGTGTTTGTTGCTGCTCCAGGAGGGGACTAAACCTTGCTTTAAATCCTCCAGATTGCTGCAGGCCTCGCCCAGCAACCATGCCCCATACAGCACGCACACTTCATTCTGCGCCGCCTGGTCTGACACATTTCGACCCTCCCTAATGAGCGCATTCACCGTCTCTGCATGCTTTTCCAGCTCCGCTATGATCTCCTTTATGTGGAGAGTCATGGCCTGATCTTCGTGCAGTTCCGAACCCACCACCTTATTCACATCGATTAATATTTTCTTTAATTGCGTTTTTAAACCATTAATCTGGGTCTGCAGCTCAATGTCATCTAAGCTGTTGATGACAGAAGACCCCGTGTTAAAACCAGTTAAGACATCGTTAAAAGCACCCCTTCTTTGTCTCCCAATCCCGTCCAAAAGCTCGTGGGTGTATAGTCTGGTACTGACAACGTCTGAAAAATCAAACTGATAAAATTTACGGAACATCTCTTTTAAGAGGGCTTGATACAACTGCGCGGTCTCTGTGGGGCACCACGCGGGTAGGTGTACCTCGGTGAGGTTTAAAATCACGGAGGCTACCGCGTAGTGCACCCCTTGATACAGCACCTGGTCTGTAGGTACGAGCACCAAGCCGTTCCCTGGTCCCTTGGTGGTGGTGGGGCATCTCTCTACTATCATACGTGATGTTGCGATCGTGGGCAGGGGCTGTCGGGGGCGGGTTACTAATTCAGTGGCATTAACCGAGATTGGGGAGTATGGGATCGCGCATGCGCCCAGGCGCGATTCCCAGTCCATCCCCCTCCCGTCATCTTGCCACTGGCTGCGGAAAATGATGGAAATGCCTGTGGGGCAGACCTTCTCTGAACCCCACATACAGACATAGATCCCCTGATCAGGTTCCCACCATTTGTCCCAGCACACACTGAACCCTCCCTGGGTCCCTGTGATGGTCCTGTGGGTGTTATTCCCTAACCTTTCCCACTCTACCCTGGGGTTCCCCATATCCTGACTTAATTTTCTAAGCCACCACCACCTATCCAGAGGAACGTTGCCTTTACATGACAAACATATTCCTTTTCCCACGGTGACGCTATTCCTTGGGGTGACAATTCGTATCCTCGGGCACTGGAGGGAGGTCTCCCCATATGAAAAACCGGTCTGGCTCGAGTACTGGGTCGAATTTGACCCCAACCATCCGGGCCAGCTCCCCTCGTGAGTGTACAAGGCGATTTCATCCGCCTCGCGTAGGCCACTCCCATCGTGGGCTAGGGGCGCCGTTTTTCCGGAGCATCCGAAGATGTGGTGGTCCTCGGTGTCGCCCCTTCTCGCGAGGCTCAGCCCAGACAGGGCGAGCAGGATCACGCCTCCGAATATTCCCTTTAATTCCCTGTAAAAGATAAAGAACATCTGGCCGGGCTCCCTATCGGCTTCCTGGATCGGGTGAAGTGTGAGCGGGTCCCTCGACCTCGGCTCACGTAGACAACACTGGAACGGTTCCATCTTAAAATTACACTACGGTTCCACACCTTATAATTAACCTAAACATCTTAACTTAAAACTACAACTTAACTGCTAAAGTTATATACATCCGCCGCCCGTCTCCGAGCGGCCAGCTCAGATTCTGTCAGGACTGCTGCAGGCTGCTCCCTGCGGCGTGGCTGTACTGACCTGTACTTCTGGTCCCTCACAGCCCGCGACTGATGGCTGAGGACCTTTGTCTTTCAACTTAACTTGAAGTCACACCAGGGTTTCTTTAATAACTCCAATAAATCTTCGGGGGGTTGCGGGGACATGTGAAATTTTGCGAATCCCTTCAATCGTTCCTTGATTTTAAGTTGTTGAACTGTGCTAAAATGTCTCATGTGGACAGACAACTGGTCTTAACTGACGTCCAGTTCTCAGACAGATTGTTTCTCTTAGGTCAGATGTCTGCCACTTTTAAACAATTCCCGGGGGAACATTTATTTCCTTTGGCCCTCATGGATTACATGGGGCCTTCTGCGGTCACACAGAGAATGGAAGATTCCATGGTGACCAGGTTTACAGATGATTCGGACACTGAACGCGGTGCCATGTCATATTTTAAATTCTCAGGAGACTGGACGGAGACGTCAAGGCGATGAATGGATTAGGGACGGGCAGACCGGGGCTGAGCGCCAGCAAAGCAAATCCAGGTATCTCGACAGACGGCAAATTTGGGACAGGAATTATCTGCAATGAATTCCAGGAATGGCCATAGAGAAATCAGGAGGTAGCGTAGAAACAGGGAATTTGTGATGACCCTTGACGACAGTAACCCTGAGGCAGAGGATGAATTTAATGATACAGATGAACAAATCATTTTGGTCACCAGGAGTTTTAATCCGGTGATGAAGGTGTTAGTTGTGGATTCTTTCAATTGTGCGGAGCTCGATAATGCATGTACTTCGACCGTTTCTGGGGTGGATTGGTTCACATGTTACCTTGATTCGCTCAGCAGTGAAGATTGGCACAAGGTTAAACGGTATAAGACTTCGAACTTTAGATTTGGCGATGACAACACCTTACGGTCACTCAAGTGTGTAGTCATACCATGTAAAATAGGTAGAGAAAGCCATGATATAAGCACAGGTGTAGTCTCGAGTGAGATACCCATGCTTTTGTGTAAACCTTCAATGAAACTGGCCATGGAGCATGATAAGGCGAATGATGACCCTCGTCCTATTGTAAGTGTTCCATTAGCACAGGACTTCAGTGAGGTCACGGCCATGGGTATAAAAGTGTGGGTCAAGGCCAGAAATGTTTTCATCCTACATTTTATTGACCTGGCTACGAGATTTAGTAATTCTTCCCTGACACGGAGTAAGGAGAAGAAGGTTATTCTGGACCAAATTATGGAAAAATGGATTGGGACTGGACTTGGGACACCAGCCAAACTTTTCACCGATAATGGAGGTGAATTCGCTAATGCGGAGTTGAGAGAAAGATGTGAGAATATGAATATACTTGTCAAGACTACAGCGGCTGAGAGCCCTTTTAGCAATGGTCTTTGTGAAAGGAATCATGCTGTGATTGACAGCATGGGGCAGAACATTTTGGCTGATTGCACAGAGTGTAAATTGTCAACTGCCCTAACATGGGAAGTTCATGCAAAGAATTCTCTTCAGATGGTTGGAGGATATAATCCTGACCAACGAGTCCATGGGCACAATCCCAAACTACCTTCTGTGCTTTGTGATAATCCTCCTACTCTAGAAAGTACTACAATTAGTGCTATATTTTCTGAGCATTTAAATGCTATGCATGCAGGGAGACAGGCTTTTATCAAGGCTGAGGTATCAGAGAAAATTCGGAGAGCACTGAGGTATCATATTGGACCACCTGAGACAGAGTTCAGTTCAGGAGAATTGGGATAGTATAAAAGAGAGGGTCATAGAAAATGGAAAGGCCCTGGTAAGGTAATAAGTCGTGATTGTAAGTCTGTAATTATCCAACACAGCAATCAAACTGTTAAGGTTCATTCCTCACATTTAATTGGAATTAATTATAGAATCTCGGACTCTGAGCAGGTGAGAGCAGTAAACGAGGCACCTTGTACCTCAAATCTTCATGATGTTTTTGATGCAGGACCTGAGGAACAGAGTGAGGTCGATCAAGGGCTGGACAGTAATAATGTGAGTGATCAAATACATGACCGAGCTGTCACATCCAAACTACAATTACCCAAAGTGGGGACACGGGTAATGAATGTTCCAGAAGGAACTGATGAATGGAGAGATGGTCAATTTTGGGACATGCAGGAAAAGCTAGTGTGAAGTTTAAATATTGGTTAAATGTTCAGGATGATGGCCAAGAAGTGAGGTCCATGGATTAGCAGAATGTGGAGTGGAGAGTCTGGAAGTGCAGTACAAGTACTGAAAGGGGGTCTGACATTGAACATCACGTCAGAAAACAATCATGTACTAAAGAAAGAGCCTCAGATACTGCAAGAGGGAAATCTTGAAGTAGGAGTCCCTACGGACATAGAAGCAGAAGCTGGAGCTTAAATAGATCAGACACTGAAACAATTCCCACAGAACCATCACGACACAAAACTAGAAGCAGAAATCCTTGTGACTGTGAAGTTTTGGTGGCTGCTAATAGACTTGAGGATAAAAGAATCAGGGAGGTGAAACAAAGGGAGTGAGATAGTTGGAGAGAATTTGGAATTTATTCTGAGGTAACAGTTAAGGGTCAACCAGCTTTGTCACATCGATGGGTTTGTATTGAAAATGTCCATGCAGATGGGACTTAAAAGGCTAAAGCGAGGATGGCAGCCAGGGGTTTTGAGGAGAAACTGGGTGATCCAGATGTTTGAGTGGATTGTCCCACTGCTGGAAAGGTAATCTTAAAAATCATTTTGGCTCTTTTATCAATATTTTGATGGGAGTGCAGGTCAATTGACATAAAAGCCGCATTTCTGCAGGTCGATACTTTTCAGAGAGAAGTGTTTCTGAAACCGCCTAAAGAGGCAGCAAATATGGAAGGAAAACTATGGAAACTAAACAAATGCATCCATGGCCTGAATGATGTTTCCAGGATATGGTATTTTTCGATGAGATCTGTTTTGCTGAGAATAAGTTGTGTTCAACTAAAATCAGATCCCACAATGTTTTATTTGCACCATAACGGAAACTCAGGCGTCTTCATGAGGCCTGTTGATGATTTCTTATGGGGAGGTACTGCGGAATTTGAGAAATTCATCATTAATAAAATTAGGGTAGAATTTAAAATTAGGAGTCAGGCCTGTGGAGCTTTTAAATATATTGGTTTAGATGTTGAGCAAAGTGGGTCTGGTATAACTTTAAATCAACTGTCCTATTTAGAGTTACTCCCATCGTGGAGAATGATCACAGAAAGATGATGTTACATCTAAAGAAGAGACAGAGCAATTGCGAAGCTTGATTGGTCAGTTGAACTTGTTGTGCACCCAGACCAGACCAGGTGCTAGTTTTGATGTGTTGAGTTAAGTACTTCAGTGAAACATCCCATAGCAGAGAATGTTTTAAGAGCAAATAAAACATTACGAAAATGAAATATAGAAAAAGACGCACTTAAATTCCCATCCTTAGAAGACGCAAAGAAAATGAAGCAAGTTATCTTTAGCGATGCTTCACATGTTAATCTTCCTGATGGGTATTCTGGTGCAGCTGGTTTCATTGTGTTTATGGGCGAGAATGGGAAATGTTGTCCTTTAGCTTGAGAAGCTAAGAAAATAAAAAGGGTTTTTAAAAATACTCTGGCTGCTGAAACACTGGATCTTGTAGACACAGTGGATATGGGATTCGATTTGGTAAATATCTTGAGTGACATCCTGTACAATGGGAGTACTGAAGATAGTATACCCAGTGAATGTTATGTAGAGAATCGTTCATTGTACGAAAAATATGAATGAGAAAAGATTATAGATTGACCTTGCTGGCTTCAAAAAAATGCTGGAGAGAATGGAAATCTCTAAAATTAAATGGTTAGATTCAAGCCATCAACTGTCGGATTGTTTTACGAAAAGAAATACATTTACGAAGAAATGATTAGGGGTCCTGGAGAAGGGTCGGCTCACAATGTAATAATTTGTATTGTACGATAATTTTTGTTTGTATTATACATAATTTGTTTTTCATTTAAAAAGTAAAACAAAAGACAGAAGGGAATCTGTTCATTAAAGACATATGATTTGTACCAATTGATGTTAAGGTTCATATTCAGCTGCATGTAGCAATTGGGAACTCTCTTACTGTCATTTGGAAGGGAGCAAGCTTGGGAAGAAGGAGGCTTTTCGTTAAGGGGTGTATGGTGTGTACTGTGTACCTCGTAAATAAAAGCTTGTGAAAAACGGAAGGATTGGTTCCAGTATTCAATCCTTCACCACCTGGCTGTTCGAATATAACAGGAGTAACCCTCTGATGTATCTGTCTGATATTCACCCTCTGATGTATCGGTCTGATATTCACCCTCTGATGTATCGGTCTGATATTCACCCTCTGATGTATCTGTCTGATATTCACCCTCTGATGTATCTGTCTGATATTCACCCTCTGTCTGATATTCACCCTCTGATGTATCGGTCTGATATTCACCCTCTGATGTATCTCTCTGATATTCACCCTCTGATGTATCTGTCTGATATTCACCCTCTGATGCATCTCTCTGATATTCACCCTCTGATGTATCTGTCTGATATTCACCCTCTGATGTATCTGTCTGATATTCACCCTCTGATGTATCGGTCTGATATTCACCCTCTGATGTATCTGTCTGATATTCACCCTCTGATGTATCTGTCTGATATTCACCCTCTGATGTATCTGTCTGATATTCACCCTCTGATGTATCTCTCTGATATTCACCCTCTGATGTATCTCTCTGACATTCACCCTCTGATGTATCTGTCTGATATTCACCCTCGAATGTATCTGTCTGATATTCACCCTCTGATGTATCGGTCTGATATTCACCCTCTGATGTATCTGTCTGATATTCACCCTCTGATGTATCGGTCTGATATTCACCCTCTGATGTATCTGTCTGATATTCACCCTCTGATGTATCTGTCTGATATTCACCCTCTGTCTGATATTCACCCTCTGATGTATCGGTCTGATATTCACCCTCTGATGTATCTCTCTGATATTCACCCTCTGATGTATCTCTCTGATATTCACCCTCTGATGTATCTGTCTGATATTCAACCTCTGATGCATCTCTCTGATATTCACCCTCTGATGTATCTGTCTGATATTCACCCTCTGATGTATCTGTCTGATATTCACCCTCTGATGCATCTCTCTGATATTCACTCTCTGATGTATCTGTCTGATATTCACCCTCTGATATATCTCTCTGATATTCACCCTCTGATGTATCTCTCTGATATTCACCCTCTGATGTATCTGTCTGATATTCACCCTCTGATGTATCGGTCTGATATTCACCCTCTGATGTATCTGTCTGATATTCACCCTCTGATGTATCGGTCTGATATTCACCCTCTGATGTATCTGTCTGATATTCACCCTCTGTCTGATATTCACCCTCTGATGTATCGGTCTGATATTCACCCTCTGATGTATCTCTCTGATATTCACCCTCTGATGTATCTGTCTGATATTCACCCTCTGATGCATCTCTCTGATATTCACCCTCTGATGTATCTGTCTGATATTCACCCTCTGATGTATCTGTCTGATATTCACCCTCTGATGTATCGGTCTGATATTCACCCTCTGATGTATCTGTCTGATATTCACCGTCTGATATATCTCTCTGATATTCACCCTCTAATGTATCTCTCTGATATTCACCCTCTGATGTATCTGTCTGATATTCACCCTCTAATGTATCTGTCTGATATTCACCCTCTGATGTATCGGTCTGATATTCACCCTCTGATGTATCTGTCTGATATTCACCCTCTGATGTATCGGTCTGATATTCACCCTCTGATGTATCTGTCTGATATTCACCCTCTGATGTATCTGTCTGATATTCACCCTCTGTCTGATATTCACCCTCTGATGCATCTCTCTGATATTCACCCTCTGATGTATCTGTCTGATATTCACCCTCTGATATATCTCTCTGATATTCACCCTCTGATGTATCTCTCTGATATTCACCCTCTGATGTATCTGTCTGATATTCACCCTCTGATGTATCGGTCTGATATTCACCCTCTGATGTATCTGTCTGATATTCACCCTCTGATGTATCGGTCTGATATTCACCCTCTGATGTATCTGTCTGATATTCACCCTCTGTCTGATATTCACCCTCTGATGTATCGGTCTGATATTCACCCTCTGATGTATCTCTCTGATATTCACCCTCTGATGTATCTGTCTGATATTCACCCTCTGATGCATCTCTCTGATATTCACCCTCTGATGTATCTGTCTGATATTCACCCTCTGATGTATCTGTCTGATATTCACCCTCTGATGTATCGGTCTGATATTCACCCTCTGATGTATCTGTCTGATATTCACCGTCTGATATATCTCTCTGATATTCACCCTCTGATGTATCTCTCTGATATTCACCCTCTGATGTATCTGTCTGATATTCACCCTCTAATGTATCTGTCTGATATTCACCCTCTGATGTATCGGTCTGATATTCACCCTCTGATGTATCTGTCTGATATTCACCCTCTGATGTATCGGTCTGATATTCACCCTCTGATGTATCTGTCTGATATTCACCCTCTGATGTATCTGTCTGATATTCACCCTCTGTCTGATATTCACCCTCTGATGTATCGGTCTGATATTCACCCTCTGATGTATCTCTCTGATATTCACCCTCTGATGTATCTCTCTGATATTCACCCTCTGATGTATCTGTCTGATATTCAACCTCTGATGCATCTCTCTGATATTCACCCTCTGATGTATCTGTCTGATATTCACTCTCTGATGTATCTGTCTGATATTCACCCTCTGATGCATCTCTCTGATATTCACCCTCTGATGTATCTCTCTGATATTCACTCTCTGATGTATCTCTCTGATATTCACCCTCTGATATATCTGTCTGATATTCACCCTCTGATGTATCAGTCGGATATTCACCCTCTGATGTATCTCTCTGATATTCACCCTCTGATGTATCTCTCTGATATTCACCTTCTGATGTATCTGTCTGATATTCACCCTCTAATGTATCTGTCTGATATTCACCCTCTGATGTATCGGTCTGATATTCACCCTCTGATGTATCTGTCTGATATTCACCCTCTGATGTATCGGTCTGATATTCACCCTCTGATGTATCGGTCTGATATTCAACCTCTGATGTATCGGTCTGATATTCACCCTCTGATATATCGGTCTGATATTCACCCTCTGATGTATCTCTCCGATATTCACCCTCTGATGTATCGGTCTGATATTCACCCTCTGATGTATCTGTCCGATATTCACCCTCTGATGTATTGGTCTGATATTCACCCTCTGATGTATCTCTCTGATATTCACCCTCTGATGTATCTCTCTGATATTCACCCTCTGATGTATCTGTCTGATATTCACCCTCTGATGTATCTCTCTGATATTCACTCTTCTGATGTATCTCTCTGATATTCACCCTCTGATGTATCTGTCTGATATTCACCCTCTGATGTATCTCTCTGATATTCATTCTCTGATGTATCTCTCTGATATTCACCCTCTGATGTATCTGTCTGATATTCACCCTCTGATGTACCAGTCTGATATTCACCCTCTGATGTATCTCTCTGATATTCACCCTCTGATGTATCTCTCTGATATTCACCCTCTGATGTATCGGTCTGATATTCACCCTCTGATGTATCGGTCTGATATTCACTCTCTGATGGATCGGTCTGATATTCACTCTCTGATGTATCTCTCTGATATTCACCCTCTGATGTATCTGTCTGATATTCACCCTCTGATGTATCGGTCTGATATTCACCCTCTGATGTATCTCTCTGATATTCACCCTCTGATGTATCTCTCTGATATTCACCCTCTGATGTATCTCTCTGATATTCACCCTCTGATGTATCTCTCTGATATTCACCCTCTGATGTATCTGTCTGATATTCACCCTCTGATGCATCTCTCTGATATTCACCCTCTGATGTATCTGTCTGATATTCACCCTCTGATGTATCGTTCTGATATTCACCCTCTGATGTATCTGTCTAATATTCACCCTCTGATATATCTCTCTGATATTCACCCTCTGATGTATCTCTCTGATATTCACCCTCTGATGTATCTGTCTGATATTCACCCTCTGATATATCGGTCTGATATTCAACCTCTGATGTATCTGTCTGATATTCACCCTCTGATGTTTCGGTCTGATATTCACCCTCTGATGTATCTGTCTGATATTCACCCTCTGATGTATCTGTCTGATATTCACCCTCTGTCTGATATTCACCCTCTGATGTATCGGTCTGTTATTCACCCTCTGATGTATCTCTCTGATATTCACCCTCTGATGTATCTCTCTGATATTCACCCTCTGATGTATCTGTCTGATATTCACCCTCTGATGCATCTCTCTGATATTCACCCTCTGATGTATCTGTCTGATATTCACCCTCTGATGTATCTGTCTGATATTCACCCTCTGATGCATCTGTCTGATATTCACCCTCTGATGTATCTGTCTGATATTCACCCTCTGATATATCTCTCTGATATTCACCCTCTGATGTATCTCTCTGATATTCACCCTGTGATGTATCTGTCTGATATTCACCCTCTAATGTATCTGTGCGATATTCACCCTCTGATGTATCGGTCTGATATTCACCCTCTGATGTATCTGTCTGATATTCACCCTCTGATGTATCGGTCTGATATTCACCCTCTGATGTATCTGTCTGATATTCACCCTCTGATGTATCGGTCTGATATTCACCCTCTGATGTATCGGTCTGATATTCACCCTCTGATGTATCTGTCTGATATTCACCCTCTGTCTGATATTCACCCTCTGATGTATCGGTCTGATATTCACCCTCTGATGTATCTCTCTGATATTCACCCTCTGATGTATCTCTCTGATATTCACCCTCTGATGTATCTGTCTGATATTCACCCTCTGATGCATCTCTCTGATATTCACCCTCTGATGTATCTGTCTGATATTCACCCTCTGATGTATCTGTCTGATATTCACCCTCTGATGTATCGGTCTGATATTCACCCTCTGATGTATCTGTCTGATATTCACCCTCTGATATATCTCTCTGATATTCACCCTCTGATGTATCTCTCTGATATTCACCCTCTGATGTATCTGTCTGATATTCACCCTCTAATGTATCTGTCTGATATTCACCCTCTGATGTATCGGTCTGATATTCACCCTCTGATGTATCTGTCTGATATTCACCCTCTGATGTATCGGTCTGATATTCACCCTCTGATGTATCTGTCTGATATTCACCCTCTGATGTATCTGTCTGATATTCACCCTCTATCTGATATTCACCCTCTGATGTATCGGTCTGATATTCACCCTCTGATGTATCTCTCTGATATTCACCCTCTGATGTATCTGTCTGATATTCACCCTCTGATGTATCGGTCTGATATTCACCCTCTGATGTATCGGTCTGATATTCACTCTCTGATGGATCGGTCTGATATTCACTCTCTGATGTATCTCTCTGATATTCACCCTCTGATGTATCTGTCTGATATTCACCCTCTGATGTATCGGTCTGATATTCACCCTCTGATGTATCTCTCTGATATTCACCCTCTGATGTATCGCTCTGATATTCACCCTCTGATGTATCTGTCTGATATTCACCCTCTGATGTATCTGTCTGATATTCACCCTCTGATGTATCTCTCTGATATTCACCCTCTGATGTATTGGTCTGATATTCACCCTCTGATGTATCGGTCTGATATTCACCCTCTGATGTATCTGTCTGATATTCACCCTCTGTCTGATATTCACCCTCTGATGTATCGGTCTGTTTTTCACCCTCTGATGTATCTCTCTGATATTCACCCTCTGATGTATCTCTCTGATATTCACCCTCTGATGTATCTCTCTGATATTCACTCTCTGATGTATCTCTCTGATATTCACCCTCTGATATATCTGTCTGATATTCACCCTCTGATGTATCAGTCTGATATTCACCCTCTGATGTATCTCTCTGATATTCACCCTCTGATGTATCTCTCTGATATTCACCTTCTGTTGTATCTGTCTGATATTCACCCTCTAATGTATCTGTCTGATATTCACCCTCTGATGTATCGGTCTGATATTCACCCTCTGATGTATCGGTCTGATATTCACCCTCTGATGTATCTCTCTGATATTCACCCTCTGATGTATCTCTCTGATATTCACCCTCTGATGTATCTGTCTGATATTCACCCTCTGATGTATCTCTCTGATATTCACCATCTGATGTAACTGTCTGATTTTCACCCTCTAATGTATCTGTCTGATATTCACCCTCTGATGTATCGGTCTGATATTCACCCTCTGATGTATCTGTCTGATATTCACCCTCTGATGTATCGGTCTGATATTCACCCTCTGATGTATCTGTCTGATATTCACCCTCTGATGTATCTGTCTGATATTCACCCTCTGTCTGATATTCACCCTCTGATGTATCGGTCTGATATTCACCCTCTGATGTATCTCTCTGATATTCACCCTCTGATGTATCTGTCTGATATTCACCCTCTGATGTATCGGTCTGATATTCACCCTCTGATGTATCTGTCTGATATTCACCCTCTGATGCATCTGTCTGATATTCACCCTCTGATGTATCTGTCTGATATTCACCCTCTGATATATCTCTCTGATATTCACCCTCTGATGTATCTCTCTGATATTCACACTCTGATGTATCTGTCTGATATTCACCCTCTAATGTATCTGTGTGATATTCACCCTCTGATGTATCGGTCTGATATTCACCCTCTGATGTATCTGTCTGATATTCACCCTCTGATGTATCGGTCTGATATTCACCCTCTGATGTATCTGTCTGATATTCACCCTCTGATGTATCGGTCTGATATTCACCCTCTGATGTATCGGTCTGATATTCACCCTCTGATGTATCTGTCTGATATTCACCCTCTGTCTGATATTCACCCTCTGATGTATCGGTCTGATATTCACCCTCTGATGTATCTCTCTGATATTCACCCTCTGATGTATCTCTCTGATATTCACTCTCTGATGTATCTCTCCGATATTCACCCTCTGATGTATCGGTCTGATATTCACCCTCTGCTGTATCTCTCTGATATTCACCCTCTGATGTATCTCACTGATATTCACCCTCTGATGTATCTGTCTGATATTCACTCTCTGATGTATCTCTCTGATATTCACCCTCTGATGTATCAGTCTGATATTCACCCTCTGATGTATCTCTCTGATATTCACCCTCTGATGTATCTCTCTGATATTCACCCTCTGATGTATCGGTCTGATATTCACCCTCTGATGTATCGGTCTGATATTCACTCTCTGATGGATCGGTCTGATATTCACTCTCTGATGTATCTCTCTGATATTCACCCTCTGATGTATCTGTCTGATATTCACCCTCTGATATATCGGTCTGATATTCACGCTCTGATGTATCTCTCTGATATTCACCCTCTGATGTATCTCTCTGATATTCACCCTCTGATGTATCTGTCTGATATTCACCCTCTGATGTATCTGTATGATATTCACCCTCTGATGTATCTGTCTGATATTCACCCTCTGATGTATCTGTCTGATATTCACCCTCTGATGTATCTCTCTGATATTCACCCTCTGATGTATTGGTCTGATATTCACCCTCTGATGTATCGGTCTGATATTCACCCTCTGATGTATCTGTCTGATATTCACCCTCTGTCTGATATTCACCCTCTGATGTATCGGTCTGATTTTCACCCTCTGATGTATCTCTCTGATATTCACCCTCTGATGTATCTCTCTGATATTCACCCTCTGATGTATCTCACTGATATTCACTCTCTGATGTATCTCTCTGATATTCACCCTCTGATATATCTGCCTGATATTCACCCTCTGATGTATCAGTCTGATATTCACCCTCTGATGTATCTCTCTGATATTCACCCTCTGATGTATCTCTCTGATATTCACCTTCTGATGTATCTGTCTGATATTCACCCTCAAATATATCTGTCTGATATTCACCCTCTGATGTATCGGTCTGATATTCACCCTCTGATGTATCTGTCTGATATTCACCCTCTGATGTATCGGTCTGATATTCACCCTCTGATGTATCGGTCTGATATTCACCCTCTGATGTATCGGTCTGATATTCACCCTCTGATGTATCTCTGTGATATTCACCCTCTGATGTATCTCTCTGATATTCACCCTCTGATGTATCGGTCTGATATTCACCCTCTGATGTATCTGTCCGATATTCACCCTCTGATGTATCGGTCTGATATTCACCCTCTGATGTATCTCTCTGATATTCACCCTCTGATGTATCTCTCTGATATTCACCCTCTGATGTATCTGTCTGATATTCACCCTCTGATGTATCTGTCTGATATTCACTCTCTGATGTATCTCTCTGATATTCACCCTCTGATGTATCTGTCTGATATTCACCCTCTGATGTATCTCTCTGATATTCATTCTCTGATGTATCTCTCTGATATTCACCCTCTGATGTATCTGTCTGATATTCACCCTCTGATGTACCAGCCTGATATTCACCCTCTGATGTATCTCTCTGATATTCACCCTCTGATGTATCTCTCTGATATTCACCCTCTGATGTATCGGTCTGATATTCACCCTCTGATGTATCGGTCTGATATTCACTCTCTGATGGATCGGTCTGATATTCACTCTCTGATGTATCTCTCTGATATTCACCCTCTGATGGATCTGTCTGATATTCACCCTCTGATGTATCGGTCTGATATTCACCCTCGTATGTATCTCTCTGATATTCACCCTCTGATGTATCTCTCTGATATTCACCCTCTGATGTATCTGTCTGATATTCACCCTCTGATGTATCTATCTGATATTCACCCTCTGATGTATCTGTCTGATATTCACCCTCTGATGTATCTGTCTGATTTTCACCCTCTGATGTATCTCTCTGATATTCAACCTCTGATGTATCGGTCTGATATTCACCCTCTGATGTATCGGTCTGATATTCACCCTCTGATGTATCTGTCTGATATTCACCCTCTGATGTATCTGTCTGATATTCACTCTCTGATGTATCTCTCTGATATTCACCCTCTGATGTATCTGTCTGATATTCACCCTCTGATGTATCTCTCTGATATTCACCCTCTGATGTATCTGTCTGATATTCACCCTCTGATGTACCAGTCTGATATTCACCTTCTGATGTATCTCTCTGATATTCACCCTCTGATGTATCTCTCTGATATTCACCCTCTGATGTATCGGTCTGATATTCACCCTCTGATGTATCGGTCTGATATTCACTCTCTGATGGATCGGTCTGATATTCACTCTCTGATGTATCTCTCTGATATTCACCCTCTGATGGATCTGTCTGATATTCACCCTCTGATGTATCGGTCTGATATTCACCCTCGTATGTATCTCTCTGATATTCACCCTCTGATGTATCTCTCTGATATTCACCCTCTGATGTATCTGTCTGATATTCACCCTCTGATGTATCTATCTGATATTCACCCTCTGATGTATCTGTCTGATATTCACCCTCTGATGTATCTGTCTGATATTCACCCTCTGATGTATCTCTCTGATATTCACCCTCTGATGTATCGGTCTGATATTCACCCTCTGATGTATCGGTCTGATATTCACCCTCTGATGTATCTGTCTGATATTCACCCTCTGATGTATCTGTCTGATATTCACTCTCTGATGTATCTCTCTGATATTCACCCTCTGATGTATCTGTCTGATATTCACCCTCTGATGTATCTCTCTGATATTCACCCTCTGATGTATCTCTCTGATATTCACCCTCTGATGTATCTGTCTGATATTCACCCTCTGATGTATCTCTCTGATATTCACCCTCTGATGTATCTCTCTGAAATTCACCCTCTGATGTATCGGTCTGATATTCACCCTCTGTTGTATCGGTCTGATATTCACCCTCTGATGTATCTCTCTGATATTCACCCTCTGATGTATCTCTCTGATATTCACCCTCTGATGTATCGGTCTGATATTCACCCTCTGATGTATCTCTCTGATATTCACCCTTTGATGTATCTCTCTGATTTTCACCCTCTGATGTATCGGTCTGATATTCACCCTCTGATGTATCGGTCTGATATTCACCCTCTGATGTACCGGTCTGATATTTACCCTCTGATGTATCGGTCTGATATTCACCCTCTGTTGTATCGGTCTGATATTCACCCTCTGATGTATCTCTCTGATATTCACCCTCTGATGTATCTCTCTGATATTCACCCTCTGATGTATCTCTCTGATATTCACCCTCTGATGTATCTCTCTGATATTCACCCTCTGATGTATCTCTCTGATATTCACCCTCTGATGTATCTCTCTGATATTCACTCTCTGATGTATCTCTCTGATATTCACCCTCTGATATATCTGCCTGATATTCACCCTCTGATGTATCAGTCTGATATTCACCCTCTGATGTATCTCTCTGATATTCACCCTCTGATGTATCTCTCTGATATTCACCTTCTGATGTATCTGTCTGATATTCACCCTCAAATATATCTGTCTGATATTCACCCTCTGATGTATCGGTCTGATATTCACCCTCTGATGTATCTGTCTGATATTCACCCTCTGATGTATCGGTCTGATATTCACCCTCTGATGTATCGGTCTGATATTCACCCTCTGATGTATCGGTCTGATATTCACCCTCTGATGTATCTCTGTGATATTCACCCTCTGATGTATCTCTCTGATATTCACCCTCTGATGTATCGGTCTGATATTCACCCTCTGATGTATCTGTCCGATATTCACCCTCTGATGTATCGGTCTGATATTCACCCTCTGATGTATCTCTCTGATATTCACCCTCTGATGTATCTCTCTGATATTCACCCTCTGATGTATCTGTCTGATATTCACCCTCTGATGTATCTGTCTGATATTCACTCTCTGATGTATCTCTCTGATATTCACCCTCTGATGTATCTGTCTGATATTCACCCTCTGATGTATCTCTCTGATATTCATTCTCTGATGTATCTCTCTGATATTCACCCTCTGATGTATCTGTCTGATATTCACCCTCTGATGTACCAGTCTGATATTCACCCTCTGATGTATCTCTCTGATATTCACCCTCTGATGTATCTCTCTGATATTCACCCTCTGATGTATCGGTCTGATATTCACCCTCTGATGTATCGGTCTGATATTCACTCTCTGATGGATCGGTCTGATATTCACTCTCTGATGTATCTCTCTGATATTCACCCTCTGATGGATCTGTCTGATATTCACCCTCTGATGTATCGGTCTGATATTCACCCTCGTATGTATCTCTCTGATATTCACCCTCTGATGTATCTCTCTGATATTCACCCTCTGATGTATCTGTCTGATATTCACCCTCTGATGTATCTATCTGATATTCACCCTCTGATGTATCTGTCTGATATTCACTCTCTGATGTATCTGTCTGATTTTCACCCTCTGATGTATCTCTCTGATATTCAACCTCTGATGTATCGGTCTGATATTCACCCTCTGATGTATCGGTCTGATATTCACCCTCTGATGTATCTGTCTGATATTCACCCTCTGATGTATCTGTCTGATATTCACTCTCTGATGTATCTCTCTGATATTCACCCTCTGATGTATCTGTCTGATATTCACCCTCTGATGTATCTCTCTGATATTCACCCTCTGATGTATCTGTCTGATATTCACCCTCTGATGTACCAGTCTGATATTCACCTTCTGATGTATCTCTCTGATATTCACCCTCTGATGTATCTCTCTGATATTCACCCTCTGATGTATCGGTCTGATATTCACCCTCTGATGTATCGGTCTGATATTCACTCTCTGATGGATCGGTCTGATATTCACTCTCTGATGTATCTCTCTGATATTCACCCTCTGATGGATCTGTCTGATATTCACCCTCTGATGTATCGGTCTGATATTCACCCTCGTATGTATCTCTCTGATATTCACCCTCTGATGTATCTCTCTGATATTCACCCTCTGATGTATCTGTCTGATATTCACCCTCTGATGTATCTATCTGATATTCACCCTCTGATGTATCTGTCTGATATTCACCCTCTGATGTATCTGTCTGATATTCACCCTCTGATGTATCTCTCTGATATTCACCCTCTGATATATCGGTCTGATATTCACCCTCTGATGTATCGGTCTGATATTCACCCTCTGATGTATCTGTCTGATATTCACCCTCTGATGTATCTGTCTGATATTCACTCTCTGATGTATCTCTCTGATATTCACCCTCTGATGTATCTGTCTGATATTCACCCTCTGATGTATCTCTCTGATATTCACCCTCTGATGTATCTCTCTGATATTCACCCTCTGATGTATCTGTCTGATATTCACCCTCTGATGTATCTCTCTGATATTCACCCTCTGATGTATCTCTCTGAAATTCACCCTCTGATGTATCGGTCTGATATTCACCCTCTGTTGTATCGGTCTGATATTCACCCTCTGATGTATCTCTCTGATATTCACCCTCTGATGTATCTCTCTGATATTCACCCTCTGATGTATCGGTCTGATATTCACCCTCTGATGTATCTCTCTGATATTCACCCTTTGATGTATCTCTCTGATTTTCACCCTCTGATGTATCGGTCTGATATTCACCCTCTGATGTATCGGTCTGATATTCACCCTCTGATGTATCGGTCTGATATTCACCCTCTGATGTACCGGTCTGATATTCACCCTCTGATGTATCTCTCTGATATTCACCCTCTGATGTATCTCTCTGATATTCACCCTCTGATGTATCTCTCTGATATTCACCCTCTGATGTATCTCTCTGATATTCACCCTCTGATGTATCTCTCTGATATTCACCCTCTGATAGATCGGTCTGATATTCACCCTCTAATCAGATTCTGATGGAGATTCTGGAATCCGAATCCTGCAGAATGTAGTATCGCAATAGGTACAGCACTGGAGGGGGCCATTCGTCCCTTCGTGCCTGTGCAGGCTCTTTGAAAAAATCCCCTGCTCTTTTCCCATACCCCTGTAAATTGTTTCTCTTCAAGTGTTTATCCCATTCCCTTTTGAAAGTTATCATTGAATCTCCTTCCACCGCCCTTTCAGGCAGTGCATTCCAGATCATTACAACTCACTGTGTAAAAAAATTGTTCCCTCATGTCGCCTCTGGTTCCTTTGCCGATCATCTTAAATCTGTGTCCTCTGTTTACTGACCCTTCTGCCACTGGAAACAGTTTCTCCTTATTTGCTCTATCAAAACCATTCATGATTTTGAACACCTCTGTCAAATCTCCTCTTAAACTTCTCTGTTCTAAGGAGAACAACGCCAGCTTCTCCAGTCTCTTCACATAACTGAAGTCCCTCATCCCTGGAACCATTCTAGTAAATCTCTTCTGCACCCTCTCTCAGGCCAAAGAGGTAACCTGTGTGTGGAGGCGGAAGATGTGGGTCTGGTTCTAAATGAATACTTTGCGTCTGTCTTCACAAAAGTAGGGGACGATGCAGACCTTGTCGTTAAGGAGGAGGAGTGTGAAATATTGGATGGGATAAACATCGTGAGAGAGGAAGTATTAAGGGGATTAGCATCTTTGAAAGGAAATAAAGTGCCAGGCCCGGATGAAATGAATCCTAGACTGTTAAATAAAGCAAGGCTCTGACCATCATTTTCCAATCCTCTCTGGCTACAGGCGTGGTGCCAGAGGACTGGAGGACTGTTAATGTTGTACCATTGTTTAAAAAGGGAGAAAGGGATTGACCGAGTAATTACAGGCCAGTCAGCCAAACATCGGTGGTGGGCAAATTATTGGAAAAAGTTCTGAGGGACGGTATTAATCGTCATTTAGAAAGGCACGGATTAACCAAGGACAGTCAGCATGGATTTGTTAAGGGAAGGTCGTGTCTGACTGAATTGATTAAATTTTTTGAGGCGGTAACAAGGAGGATCGATGAGGGTAGCGCGTTTGATATAGTGTTGAAGGGTTCTCAAAATTCCCACATTTTTCATATCATCAACAAGGATGTGACTTTTGGACTTTTATGGCAGAGGACCCAACTGCTGGGTTAATTGTGGAACCCTGCAGACAGGAGGTTAGGCCCATGAGGGCCTGGGACTGGACATGCCCGGGCTTGTTGGGTGCAGAGTGGATTGTTGCCTGAAACCAGACAACGAGAGGAGACAGAATAGGCATTCTTCCCTTTAAAACAATCAACCCAGAGAAAGACTTCATCTTACACAAAACTAAAGCCCATCAAAACCTTGCATAAATAATCACGACTAACTACTAAGTCAGGAAGGCAACAATGGAGCAATTATGCGAGCCCATCAAGACTTCACATATACAATGGCTTTCAGTTCAAGATGAGTTACAGGGGCAGGAAGGCAACGATAAACATTATGCGAGCCCATTAAAAACGAGACAACCGCCCCAAAACCAGTTAAGGCGAAAAACCATAATCACCTGAAGAAGCCCACCTAAATCAGACAAAGAACTAACCTTGATTTGGCGCCCAGATAAGAAATTCGAAAAACAGTATAACTGGGCCACCAGTTATGAAGGGGGCAGGTTTTAAGCAGTTTTGAAGCAGGTTTTAAGCAGAGTGGAAGCAGAGTTTAAGCAGGGAGAGGTAGCTGAGCTAAGCGGAGGAAGGAGATCCGGAGGTTTGCAGGCCCGCAGGCAACATCACGGCGAGGGGCACGGTGTGGCAGGCTCAACCGAAGACAACAAGACCGCAACCGCAGCCCTCCACGAAGATCGACCATCTACAACCGCGCCTTACCGCATCAGCGGACTCCACCCAACTGAAGAACCTTCACAGATTCCACAGACCAGGACCACGTGGGGACGGCAGGCCCCAAAGGACACAAAGAGTGTACCCCAAAACTGCAACCGGATTACCTGGCTGGATTTCGAACTCTCAAGGAACCCTGGTTGGTGAGCATGATCCCTGACCTCTCCTAGTTCAATTTAGTTAGGTTTTGGGGGTGGGACAAGGGTAAGGGGATTAGTAGGGTGATTTTCCCTCGTTATGCCATGTGTTCCCCATTCTTAACAAAGTGTACTTTTGTAGGTCTGTATAATCTCAGTGTAATCCTAATGTTATGAGTTCATTTGTGACTTCAATAAACCCAGTTTCTCTTGCACCAAAACCAGTTTTCTGCTGCACTTTGTCACAACCCCCAAATAAGTCCAAGGTCTAGAACCCAGGGAGTGGGAGCGATTCGAACCGCTCAGAAGTCAGAGGTGAAGCTGACACACACCACCACCCCTTACAGTGTACATGCATTTTAGCAAGGCTTTTGACAAGGCCCCACATGGCAGACTAGTTAGAAAAATAAAAGCCCATGGGATCCAAAGGAAAGTGGCAGATTGGATCCAAAATTGGCTCAGTGGCAGGAAGCAAAAGGTAATGGTCGATGGGTGTTTTTGTGACTGGAACCCCATTTGTCACTGGAACCCCATTTCCGGTGGGGTTCCGCGGGGCTCAGTACGAGGTCCCTTGCTTTTTGTGGTATATATTAATGATTTAGACTTAAATGCAGGGGGCATGATTAAGAAGTTTGCAGATGATACAGAAATTGGCCTTGTGGTTGATAATGAGGAAGAAAGCTGTAGACTGCAAGAAGATATCAATGGACTGATCACGTGGGCAGAAAAGTGGCAAATGGAATTTAATCCAGAGAAGTGTGAGGTAATGCATTTGGGGAGGGCAAACAAGGCAAGGGAATACACAATAAATGGGAGGACACTGAGAGGTGTTGAGGAACAGAGCGACTTTGGAGGGCTTGTCCACAGATCCCTGAAGGTAGTAGGACAGGTCGATCAAGTGGGTAAGAAAGCATATGAGATACTTTCCTTTATCAGCCGAGGCATAGAATATAAGAGCAGGGAGGTTATGCTAGAACTGTATAAAACACTAGTTAGGCCACAGCTGGAGTGCTACTTACAGTTCTGGTCTCCACATTACAGGAAAGTTGTGATTGCACCAGAGAGGGTACAGAGGAGATTTATGAAGGTATTGCCAGGGCTGGAGAATTTTAGCTATGGGGAAAGATTGGATAGGCCGGGGTTGTTTTCTTTGGAACAAAGGATGCTGAGGGGAGATTTAATTGAGGTGTATAAAATTATGAGGGGCAGAGATAGAGTGGATGGGAAGGACCTATTTCCCTTAGCAGAGAGATCAATAAACAGGGGGCATAGATTTAAAGTGATTGGTGGAAGGATTAGATGGGAGTTGAGGAGAATTGTTTTCACCCAGAGGGTGGTGGGGGTCTGGAACTCACTGCCTGAAAGGGTGGTGGAGGCAGAAACCCTCAACTCATTCAAAATGTGCTTGGATATGCACTTGAAGTGCCATAACCTACAGGGCTACAGGCCAAGAGCTGCAATGTGGGATGGCTCTTTTTCGGCCGGCACGGACACGATGGGCCAAGTGGCCTCCTTATGTGCTGTAAAATTCTATGATTCTATGAAGGCCTCGACATCGTTATTAAAGTGTGGTGCCCAGAATTGAACACAATACTCCAGCTGGGGACTAACCAGTGTTTCATAAATGTTTAGCATCACTTCCTTGCTTTTGTACTCTGTGCCTCTATTAATAAAGCCCAGGATCCCATATTACTTTTCGAACAGCCTTCTCAACTTGTCCTGCCACCCTTAAAGGTTTGTGTATGAGCACCCCCAGGTCTCTCTGTTTCTGCACCTCCTTTAAAATTGTACCATTTAGTTTCTATCACCTCTCCTAATTCTTCCGACCAAAATGTATCACTTCACACTTCTCTGTGCTAAATTTCATCCACCATGTGTCTGCCCATTTCACCAGTCTGTCTGTGTCCTCCTGAAGTCTGTTACTATCCTCCACATTGTTTGCTACATTTCCAAGTTTCGTGTCATCTGCAAACTTTGAAATTATACCCTGTATAACCAAATCCAGGTCATTAATATATATCAAAAAGAGCAGTGGTCCTAATACCGACCCCTGGGGACACCATTGTATGCTTCCCTCCAGTCTGAAAAACAACCATTCACCACTACTCTCTGCTTTCTGTCCCTTCGCCAATTTTGTATCCATGCTGCCACTGTCCCTTTAATCCCATGGGCTATAATTTTGCTAACAAGTCTATTATGTGGTAATTTATCAAATGTCTTTTGAAAGTCCATTTACACAACATCAACCGTACTACCCTCATCAACCCTCTCCGTTACTTCATCAAAGAACTCAATCAAGTTCGTCAAACATGATTTTCTTTTAACAAATCCATGTTGTCTTTCATTTATTATCCATACTTTTCCAAGTGAGAATTAATTCTGTCCTGGATTATTCTCTCCAGAAGTTTCCCTATCACCGACGATCGGTTGACCGGCCTTTTTTGAACAGGGGTGTGATATTTGCAATCCTCCAGTCCTCTGGCACCATCTCCATATCCAAGGAGGATTGGAAGATTGTGGCCAGAACCTACACAATTTCCACCCTTACTGCCTCAGTTACCTTGGATTCATCCCATCTGGACCGGGTGACTTTTCTACTTAGAGTCCTGCCAATCTTTTAACGACCTCCTCTTTATCTACTTTTATCCTATCCAATACCAGATGCCTGGTGACAGAACTTAAAATATCTCTGACACCAGGCCACCATCACTGGATATCCTGCCATGCACCAGCGCAGATACCCACTCTTTGGTGGGTTCACCATCACCGGATATCCTGCCATGCACCAGCTCAGATACCCACTCTTTGGTGGGTTCACCATCACCGGATATCCAGCCATGCACCAACGCAGATACTCACACTTCGGTGGGTTCACCATCACTGGATATCCTGCCATGCACCAGCGCAGATACTCGCACTTCAGTGAGTTCACCATCACTGGATATCCTGCCATGCACCAGAGCAGATACTCGCACTTTGGTGGGTTCACCATCACTGGATATCCTGCCATGCACCAGCGCAGATACCTGCACTTTGGTGGGTTCACCATCACTGGATATCCAGCCATGCACCAGCACAGATACTCGCACTTCGGTGGGTTCACCATCACCGGATATCCTGCCATGCACCAGTGAAGATACTCACACTTTGGTGAGTTCACCGTCACCGGATATCCTGCCATGCACCAGCGCAGATACTCGCACTTCGGTGGGTTCACCATCACCGGATATCCAGCCATGCACCAGTGAAGATAGGTGGGTCCTCTTTAGTGTGTCCTCTTATACAGTCAGTCATGTTTTCACCACTCACAAGTGAGCACGAGCAGACACTGGTGGCAGGAGCAGTTGTGGAGAGTCCACTTCGATGGGCGCACTCCTCTCCAAGCTCTGCTCAGTTGGACGCAGATGCTGAATCCTGGGGGCCATAGTTGAGAATGAGAATGATTGAGGTACAGCTCCACATTTGCGAGGCAATGGAAAATATGTCACACACACTCTGCACAACAGCGGAGAGGATGGAGGAGTCCAAGTCCAACAATAGTGGATTGTTGTCTCAGGTAATTGTGAGAATGTCCGCCATGGAGAGAGTGGCTGCCTCCTTGGAGCTTCAAGCATGGCTCCCAAATAAGTCTGTGCAGGACATGACCACGGCCGTGCAGGAGATTTCTGTTGCCTTCAACAAGATAACAGATACCTTATCGGTGGCCTGACAAGATGTCACTGATCTGCACCAACCTGCTCTCCAGCCTGACATTGCGCTGGTCCGGGAGAGGGCTGATGGTGAAAGGGGACATTGAGTGGGGACTCCACTCAAAACACTCCCACATCACACTCATTGCACCTCCCCCACTCCCTCAACCAGTACCCGAAGTGCTGCCTCCTTTCCTGAGGGCTGATTCTCCCTCACACAGGTGCAGGTGGAGCAGACTTTGGCAGGACCATCACGGGCTCCAAAACCCAGAGGGTGTGGGCTGAAAGCATGCCAGCAGTGAGGGCAGGGATCTGAGCAACCTGCCGCTGCCTCTGCTGAATCCATGGAGGATGCACCTGCTGGAAGTGTAAGTTCAAACAATCGTAGTCCACTGATGGTCTGCACAAGGGTGTTTGAAGAAATGTTATGTTGTGAAATTCCTTTTTTATATCGGCACATAAACAGTATTGATTATCACCACTCCCATGAATTGTGACTCAATCTCGCCTCTCTTTCACTGGCGAGTTTCCCGAGCCCCTGGAAATCCATGCTGGAGGCATGAAACTCAAGTCCCTGTTGAATTCAATCTAAAATTGCCTCATTACCATGTGCTAATCATCTAAACGGCTGTGGTAATTACCGACCCGCCTGGCCTAATGATCGACGTGCCCCAGGCAACTAGGTTACTCACACCACCAAACACGCCTCCGTTAAACCCGGAAATGTCCCCCTTGGAGCCGGGTTGTGATCCCACTTCAAACTTCGACAATTTTTACTTCCCACCCAACCCCCAACCCACCCGTTGTTAGGGGTTAAAACTCCCCCTGAGATAACGCAGCAGAGGCCGGGGATCGAACCTGGGCCTTTCCTGCTCTGTGTGGGGTTCAGTACCACAGCAGCAGAAATTAAATAACACAGCAGAGGCCGGGGATCGAGCCTGGGCCTTTCCTGCTCTGTGTGGGGTTCAGTACCACAGCAGCAGAAATTAAATAACACAGCAGAGGCCGGGGATCGAGCCTGGGCCTTTCCTGCTCTGTGTGGGGTTTAGTACCACAGCAGCAGAAATTAGACAACACAGCACAGACCGGGGATCGAGCCTGGGCCTTTCCTGCTCTGTGTGGGACTCTGTATCACACCGGGTGTTACATCGAGATAAATTGAGTCCAGCACAGAAACAGGCCATTCGGCCCTACTGGTCTATGTTGGTGTTTATGCTTCACATGAGCCTCCTTCCACCCGACTTCATCCAACTATATCAACATATCCTTCTATCCCTTTCTCCAGCATGTGCTTATCCAGCTTCCCCTTAAATGCATCCCATAGAATTGTAGAATGGTTGCAGCTCAGAAGGTGGCCATTCGGCCCATCGACCCCATGCCGACTCTTTGTAAGAGCAATCTCGCTAGTCCCACTCCCCTGTTCTTTCTTGTACCCCTGCATGTTATTTCCATTCAAGTACTTATCCAGTTCCCTTTTGAAGGCCATGATTGAATCTGCCTCCGCCACCCCCTCAGGCAGTACATTCCAGATCCTAACCACTCGCTGTGTAAAAACAGATTTTTTTGGTTCTTTTGCCGATCACCTTAAATCTATGCCCTCTGGTTCTTGACCCTTCCATCAATGGAAACAGTTTCTCTCTATCTCCTCTGTCTAGACCCTTCATGATTTTGAATACCTCTATCAAATCTGCTCACAACCGTCTCTGTTCCAAGGAGAACAAGCCCAGCTTCTCCGGTCTATCCACGTAACTAAAGTCCCTCATCCCTGGAATCATTCCAGTAAACCTTTTCTGCACCCGATGCGCTGTGGTAGTGAGTTCCATGTTCCACCCACACTCTGGGTAAAGGAGCTTCTCCTGAATTCCCCATTGGATTTATTAGTGACGATCTTATATTGATGGCCCCTAATTCTGGTCTCCCCACAAGTGGGAACATCTTCTCTATTTCGACCCTATCAAACCCTATCATTATCTTAAAGACCTCCATCAGGTCACCCCTCAGCTTTCGCTTTTCTCGAGAAAAATGCCCCCAGCCCAATCGATCTTTCCTCACTGGTATAACCTCTCAATCAAAAGCAAAATACTGCAGATGCAGGAAACCTGAAATAAAAACAGAAAATGCTGGAGAAGCTCAGCAATTCAGGCAGCATCTGTGGAGAAAGAAACAAAGACCTTTCATCAGAAATGGAAGATGTGAAAAGACTTAAAGTTTGTGAGCAATGTATAACCTCGAAGTTCTGGTGTCATCCTTGTAAAGCTTCTTTGCACCCTCTCCAATGCCTCTATATCCTTTTTATAATATGGAGACCAGAACTGTACACATACTCCAAGTGTGGTCTAACCAAGGTTCCAGACAACTTTAACATAATTTCACTGCTTTTTAATTCTATCCCTAGTGCTTGATTTGCCTTTTTAGGGTCTTATTACCCCCAGATCCCTCTGCCCCCTTATTGTTCCCACCAATCTGCACCATCTCGCACTTATCTATTTGAATACGTAACGCAACAGAGGCCTGGGACTGAGCCTGGGCCTTTCCTGCTCCGTGTGGGACTCAGTATCACACCGGGTGAGATCAGATAACACTGCACAGGCCAGGGACTGAGCCTGGGTCTTTCCTGCTCCGTGTGGGCCTCGGTCCCACACCGGGTGAGATCAGGTAACACAGCACAGGGTGGGGACTGAGCCTGGTCTTTCCTGTTCTGTGTGGGGCTCAGTCCCAAACCGGGTGAGATCAGGTAAGACAGCACAGGCCAGGGATTGAGCCTGGGCCTTTCCTGCTCTGTGTGGGCCTCAGTCCCAAACCGGGTGAGATCAGGGAAGACAGCACAGGGTGGGGACTGAGCCTGGGTCTTTCCTGTTCTGTGTGGGGCTCAGTCCCACACCGGGTGAGATCAGGTAACACAGCACAGGGTGGGGACTGAGCCTGGGCCTTTCTTGCTCTGTGTGGGGCTCAGTCCCACACCGGGTGAGATCAGGTAAGACAGCACAGGCCAGGGATTGAGCCTGGGCCTTTCCTGCTCTGTGTGGGGCTCAGTATCACACCGGGTGAGATCAGATAAGACAGCACAGGCCAGGGATTGAGCCTGGGCCTTTCCTGCTCTGTGTGGGGCTCAGTATCACACCGGGTGAGATCAGGTAAGACAGCACAGGCCAGGGATTGAGCCTGGGTCTTTCCAGCTCTGTGTGGGCCTCAGTATCACACCGGGTGAGATCAGGTAAGACAGCACGGGGTTGGGACTGAGCCTGGGTCTTTCCTGTTCTGTGTGGGGCTCAGTATCACACCGGGTGAGATCAGGTAAGACAGCACAGGCCAGGGATTGAGCCTGGGCCTTTCCTGCTCTGTGTGGGCCTCAGTATCACACCGGGTGAAATCAGGTAAGACAGCACAGGTTGGGGACTGAGCCTGGGACTTTCCTGCTCGTGTGGGGCTCAGTATCACACCGGGTGAGATCAGGTAAGACAGCACAGGGTGGGGACTGAGCCTGGGCCTTTCCTGCTCTGTGTGGGCCTCAGTATCACACCGGGTGAGATCACGTAACACAGCACAGGGTGGGGACTGAGCCTGGGTCTTTCCTGCTCCGTGTGGGGCTCAGTATCACACCGGGTGAGATCAGGTAAGACAGCACAGGGTGGGGACTGAGCCTGGGCCTTTCCTGCTCCGTGTGGGGCTCAGTATCACACCGGGTGAGATCAGGTAAGACAGCACAGGGTGGGGACTGAGCCTGGGCCTTTCCTGCTCCGTGTGGGGCTCAGTATCACACCGGGTGAGATCAGGTAAGACAGCACAGGCCAGGGATTGAGCCTGGGCCTTTCCTGCTCTGTGTGGGCCTCAGTATCACACCGGGTGAGATCAGGTAAGACAGCACAGGGAGGGGACTGAGCCTGGGCCTTTCCTGCTCTGTGTGGGCCTCAGTATCACACCGGGTGAGATCAGGTAAGACAGCACAGGGTGGGGACTGAGCCTGGGCCTTTCCTGCTCTGTGTGGGCCTCAGTATCACACCGGGTGAGATCAGGTAAGACAGCACAGGGTGGGGACTGAGCCTGGGTCTTTCCTGCTCTGTGTGGGCCTCAGTATCACACTGGGTGAGATCAGGTAAGACAGCACAGGGTGGGGACTGAGCCTGGGTCTTTCCTGTTCTGGGCCCTTCCTCCTCCAACGCCTCTCCTCTGTTGTCCTGCTGGGTGGGCCTGAGCTCGCCTGGTTCCATTCTTATCTATCCATTCACAGCCAGAGCTTCTCCTACATTGGATTCGCTTCCCACACCCACACCATTACCTCTGGAGTCCCCCAAGGATCTATCCTTGGCCCCCTCCTATTTCTCATCTACATGCTACCCCTCGGTGACATCATCCGAAAACACAACATCAGGATCCACATGTATGCTGATGACACCCAGCTCGACCTCACAACCACCTCCCTCGACCCCTCCACTCTCTCTCATTTGTCACACTGCTTATCTGACATCCAGTATCGGATGAGCAAAGCTTTTGGGAAAACCGAAGCCATTGTCTTTGGCCTCTGCCACGAACTCCGTTCCCGATCTACTGACTCCATCCCTCCCCCTGGCCACTGTCTGAGGCTGAACCAGACCTTTCACAACCTTGTCGTCCGATTTGACCCTGAGATGAACTTCCGACCACATATCTGCTCCATCACCAAGGCCGTCTACTTTCACCTCCACAACATCGCCCGTCTCCGCCCCGCCTCAGCTCATCTGCTGTTGAAACCCTCATCCATGCCTTTGTTACCTCCAGACTTGACTGCTCCAATGCTCTCCTGGTTGGCCTCCCATCTTCCACCCTCCGGAAAATCCAGCTTGTCCAAAACTCCTGCTGTCCGTATCCTAACTCGCACCAGATCCCATGTGCTCGCTGACTTACATTGGCTCCCGGTCTAGGAATGCCTCAATTTCAAAATTCTCATCCTTGTTTTCAAATCCCTCCATGGTCTCGCCCCTCTGTATCTTTGTAACATCCTCCAGCCCTACAAGCCTCCGAGATCTCTGAGCTCTTCCAATTCAGGCCTCCTGCACATCCCCAATTTTAATCACTCCAACATTGGTGGCTGTGCCTTCAGCTGCCTAGGCCCTAAGCTCTGGAATTCCCTCCCTAAATTTCTTCGCCTCTCTCCCTCCCTCTCCTCCTTTACGATGCTCTTTAAAACCTACCTCTTTGACCAAACTTTCGGTCACCTGTCCTAATATCTCCTTATTTGGCTTGGTGTCAAATAGTGTTTGATAACGTTCCTGCAAAGCACCTAGTGATGTCTTACTACATCAAAGGAGCGATATAAATGCAAGTTTTTATTGTTGTGTAAGTATTTACAGGGGTCTGTGAGAGTGAGTCGATATATAAAGGAGTGCTCAGGATTGTAGACACTCAGGGAGCCCCAGACTGTGTCAGTCTGAATCGGGGCCTGTGGGAGTGAGTTAATATTTGCAGGGGTTCCAAGGACCGTAGACATTCAAGCTTTATCCAGACCTTGTCAGTACTTACAGAGGTCTGTGGGAGTGATTCAATATTTATGGTGTTACTCGGCAGTGTACACATTTAGCCAGTCAACAGATTGTGTCAGGAAATCTGGAAGTGGGCCAATATTTTTAGAATTACCCAGAGCTTTTATCACAGTCTGTAGGAATATTTGGAGGGAAATCCATAGACTGTGCGAATATTTACAATAGAATCCAAAGAATGTGCCATTATTTACAGGTAAATCCAGAGACTGTACCAATATTAAGAAGAGGATCCATAGACTTGCCAATATTGATGGGGTATCCAGAGATTGCACCAATATTCACAGGGTGGTCTCCAAACTAACTGGTAGAATGGTTCAGTTTCCATCTCTGAGTTTAAACCCGATTCTTGAGAAATGGATAGAAACTCTCTGAAATTAAAGGATTTCACTCCGAAATAATCTGAAATCTGTAAATGAAGCTGCTCTCACTTCACATCCATGCTGTCAGACTGTGGGCTCATAGTTCCTGTTGTTCCAAATATTTATTAAAATAATATATTGGGCTTTGGGTTTTCCATCTGTATAATATTTGGTTAAATATATGTGGTGCTAAAAAAGTTGTTGGATTGAAAGTTGTAAACAGAATCTGTTTGTTCAGTGACTGTAATTAATGTCAGTCTCCATTGGCCCTAATTGTGTCACTGGAGTGTTTCTCTCTGTTATTTATAAGCGACTGCTTTCAACGTGTTATCCCATAGTGTCAGTGGGAGCATCACCCCCGGCACTAACAGGGATCAGCGGCTCCACAGAGAGGGAAAGAATAGATCGGAATCTGAGAACAATAGATTGGAATGTTCCAACAATGGGTCGGAATCTGAGAACAATAGATTGGAATGTTCCAACAATGGGTCGGAATCTGAGAACAATAGATTGGAATGTTCCAACAATGGGTCGGAATCTGAGAACAATAGATTGGAATGTTACAACAATGGATCGGAATCTGAGAACAATAGATTGGAATGTTACAACAATGGGTCGGAATCTGAGAACAATAGATTGGAACAGTCCATTCTGGATGTTGCAATATCTCTACGTAAATTATGATTTAGTCTCATTAGAGGATCGGATAAATTTTGTGCTTTTGGGTATACAAGTAATTTACTATCCTCTGCTCGCTGCTATTGGTGTTTCTGGTAAGTCTCTATATCCAGCTATTAATTCGATAAAACATGTTTCACTGCATAATTGTTCTTGTTCCCTGTCCAGCACTCGCTGCTGTTTGATTTGATGGTAAGTCTCTATATCCAGCTCAAAAATGAAAAGGGGTACCTGGGCTGGGAGATACATTGATGGGGGAGTGGGATCAGTGATGAGAGATATATATACGGGGACTTTCTGGGTGTGAGATTTAATTCACAATAGGACCCTGAAAGTGAGGCTGTACTTCAGGGTCCCTGAGCATGCACCTGTTTTACAGGGTCACTGGGGTGTGTCAGTATTGGAATGGGGTCCAGACACGATACTAAAATACAGAGGATGCAGAGACAGTGATAATATACAGGGGATCCAGAGACAGTGATAATATACAGGGGATCCAGAGACAGTGATAATATACAGGGGATACAGAGACAGTGATAATATACAGGGGATCCAGAGACAGTAACAATATACAGGGGATCCAGAGATGGTGATAATGTACAGGTGATCCAGAGACTGTGATAATATACAAGGGATCCAGAGATGGTCATAATATACAGGGGATCCAGAGACAGTGATAATATACACGGGATCCAGAGATAGTCATAATATACAGGGGATCCAGAGATGGTCATAATATACAGGGGATCCAGAGACTGTGATAATATACAGGGGATCCAGAGACTGTGATAATATACAAGGGATTCAGAGATGGTCATAATATCGAGGGGATCCAGAGACAGTGATAATATACAGGGGATCCAGAGACTGTGATAATATACAGGGGATCCAGAGACTGTGATAATATACAGGGGATCCAGAGACTGTGATAATAGACAGCGGATCCAGGGACGATGATAATATACAGGGGATCCAGAGGTGGTGATAATATACAGTGGATGCAGAGACAGTGATAATATACAGGGGATCCAGTGACAGTGATAATATACAGTGGATGCAGAGACGGTGATAATATACAGTGGATGCAGAGAGGGTGATAATATACAGTGGATGCAGAGACGGTGATAATATACAGTGGATGCAGAGACGGTGATAATATACAGTGGATGCAGAGACGGTGATAATATACAGTGGATGCAGAGACCGTGATAAAATACAGAGGATGCAGAGAGGGTGATAATATACAGTGGATGCAGAGAGGGTGATAATATACACTGGATGCAGAGTTGCCGTTAATATACAGGGGATCCGGAGGTGGTGATAATATACAGTGGTTGCAGAGACGGTGATAATATACAGTGGATGCAGAGAGGGTGATAATATACAGGGGATCCAGAGGCAGTGATAATATACAGGGGATGCAGAGACGATGATAATATACAGTGGATGCAGAGATGGTAATAATATACAGGGGATTCAGAGACGGTCATAATATACAGAGGATCCAGAGATTGTGACAATATACAGCTCCAGAGATGATGATAATATACAGGGGTTGCAGAGACGGTGATAATATACAGTGGATGCAGATACGGTGATAATATACAGTGGATGCAGAAACGGTGATAATATACAGTGGATGCAGATACGGTGATAATATACAGTGGATGCAGAGACAGTGATAATATACAGTGGATGCAGAGACAGTGATAATATACAGTGGATGCAGATACGGTGATAATATACAGTGGATGCAGAAACGGTGATAATATACAGTGGATGCAGAAACGGTGATAATATACAGTGGATGCAGAGAGGGTGATAATATACAGTGAATGCAGATACGGTGATAATATACAGTGGATGCAGAAACTGTGATAATATACAGTGGGGCTGAGACAGTGTTAACTTACAGCAGAGCAAGAGAAGGTGATAATATACAGGGATTCCAGAGAGGGTGATAATATGAAGGGGATCCAGAGACAGTCATAATATACAAGGGGTCAAAGAAGATGATAATATACAGGGGATCCAGAGATGGTGATAATATACAGTGGATGCAGAGACAGTGATAATATACAGGGGGTGCAGAGACGGTGATAATATACAGGGGATGCAGAGACGGTGATAATATACAGGGGGTGCAGAGACGGTGATAATATACAGGGGGTGCAGAGACGGTGATAATATACAGGGGATGCAGAGACGGTGATAATATACAGTGGATGCAGAGACAGTGATAATATACAGTGGATGCAGAAACAGTGATAAAATACAGTGGATACAGAGACAGTGATAATATACAGGGGATCCAGAGACGGTGACAACATATACTGGATGCAGAGACCGTGATAATATACAGGGGATGCAGAGACAGTGATAAAATACAGTGGATACAGGGATGGTGATAATATACAGTGGATGCTGAGGCGTTGATAAAATACAGCAGATACAGGAATGGTGGTAACATACAGTGGATACAGAGACGGTGATAATATACAGAGGATGCAGAGATGGTGATAATATACAGCAGATACAGGAATGGTGATAATATACAGCGGATCCAGAGACGGTGATAATATACAGGGGATGCACAGACCGTGATAATATACAGTGGATGCAGAGACGGTGATAATATACAGTGGATGCAGAAACAGTGATAATATACAAGAGATCTGGAGGTGGAGATAATATGCAGGGGTTTCAGAGACGGTGATAATATACAGTGGATGCAGAGATGGTAATAATATACAAGGGATACAGAGATGGTGATAATATACAGGGGATCCAGAGGCGGTGAATATATACAGTGGATGCAGAGATGGTAATAATATACAGGGCATTCAGAGACGGTCATAATATACAGGGGATCCAGAGATTGTGACAATATACAGCTCCAGAGACGATGATAATATACAGGGGTTGCAGAGACTGGGATAATATACAGTGGATGCAGATACGACGATAATATACAGTGGTTGCAGAGACGGTGATAATATACAGTGGGGCCGAGACAGTGATAATATACAGTGGATGCAGATACGGTGATAATATACAGTGGATGCAGAAACGGTGATAATATACAGTGGATGCAGATACGGTGATAATATACAGTGGATGCAGAAACGGTGATAATATACAGTGGATGCAGATACGGTGATAATATACAATGGATGCAGAGACAGTGATAATATACAGTGGGGCCGAGACAGTGATAACCTACAGCAGATCAAGAGAAGGTGATAATATACAGGGATTCCAGAGAGGGTGATAATATGAAGGGCATCCAGAGATAGTCATAATATACAGGGGGTCAGAGACTGTGATAATATACAGGGGATCCAGAGACCGTGATAATATACAGTGGATGCAGAGACAGTGATAATATACAGGGGATGCAGAGACGGTGATAATATATAGTGGATGCAGAAACAGTAATAATATACAGTGGATGCAGAGACAGTGATAAAATACAGTGGCTACAGAGACAGTGATAATATACAGTGGATGCAGAGACGGAGATAATATACAGTGGATGCAGAGACGGTGATAATATACAGGGGATGCAGAGACGGTGATAATATACAGGGGATCCAGAGACGGTGATAATGTACAGTGGATCCAGAGACGGTGATAATATACAGAGGATCCAGAGACGGTGACAATATATACTGGATGCAGAGATCGTGATAATATACAGGGGATGCAGAGACAGTGATAAAATACAGTGGATACAGGGATGGTGATAATATACAGTGGATGCAGAGACGGTGATAAAATACAGCAGATACAGGAATGGTGGAAATATACAGCAGATCCAGAGACGGTGATAATATACAGTGGATGCAGAGAGGGTGATAATATACACTGGATGCAGAGTTGCCGATAATATACAGGGGATCCGGAGGTGGTGATAATATACAAGGGATACAGAGATGGTGATAATATACAGGGGATCTAGAGACGATGATAATATGCAGTGGATGCAGAGATGGTAATAATATACAGGGGATTCAGAGACGGTCATAACATACAGGGGATCCAGAGATTGTGACAATATACAGCTCCAAAGATGATGATAATACACAGGGGTTGTAGAGACGGTGATAATATACAGTGGATGCAGATACGGTGATAATATACAGTGGGGCCGAGACAGTGATAACTTACAGCAGATCAAGAGAAGGTGATAATATACAGGGATTCCAGAGAGGGTGATAATATGAAGGGGATCCAGAGATAGTCATAATATACAGGGGGTCAGAGACTGAGATAATATACAGTGGATGCAGACACAGTGATAATATACAGGGGATGCAGTGACGGTGATAATATACAGTGGATGCAGAGACGGTGATAATATACAGAGGATGCAGAGACAGTGATAATATACAGAGGATGCAGAGACAGTGATAATATACAGTGGATGCAGAGACGGTGATAATATACAGTGGATGCAGAGACAGTGATAATATACAGAGGATGCAGAGACGGTGATAATATACAGAGGATGCAGAGACAGTGATAATATACAGTGGATGCAGAGACAGTGATAATACACAGAGGATGCAGAGACGGTGATAATATACAGTGGATGCAGAGACAGTGATAATATACAGTGGATGCAGAGACAGTGATAATATACGGAGGATGCAGAGACGGTGATAATATACAGTGGATGCAGAGACAGTGATAATATACAGTGGATGCAGAGACAGTGATAATATACAGTGGATGCAGAGACAGTGATAATATACAGAGGATGCAGAGACAGTGATAATATACAGTGGATGCAGAGAGGGTGAAAATATACAGTGGATGCAGAAACAGTGATAATATACACTGGATGCAGAGACAGTGATAATATACAGTGGATGCAGAGAGGGTGAAAATATACAGTGGATGCAGAGTTGCCGATAATATACAGGGGATCTGGAGTGGTGATAATATACAAGGGATACAGAGATGGTGATAATATACAGGGGATCCAGAGGCGGTGAATACATACAGAGCATCCAGAGACGATGATAATATACAGTGGATGCAGAGATGGTAATAATATACAGGGGTTGCAGAGACGGGGATAATATACAGTGGATGCAGAAACGGTGATAATATACAGTGGATGCAGAGAGGGTGATAATATACAGTGAATGCAGATACGGTGATAATATACAGTGGATGCAGAAACTGTGATAATATACAGTGGGGCTGAGACAGTGTTAACTTACAGCAGAGCAAGAGAAGGTGATAATATACAGGGATTCCAGAGAGGGTGATAATATGAAGGGGATCCAGAGACAGTCATAATATACAAGGGGTCAAAGAAGATGATAATATACAGGGGATCCAGAGATGGTGATAATATACAGTGGATGCAGAGACAGTGATAATATACAGGGGGTGCAGAGACGGTGATAATATACAGGGGATGCAGAGACGGTGATAATATACAGGGGGTGCAGAGACGGTGATAATATACAGGGGGTGCAGAGACGGTGATAATATACAGGGGATGCAGAGACGGTGATAATATACAGTGGATGCAGAGACAGTGATAATATACAGTGGATGCAGAAACAGTGATAAAATACAGTGGATACAGAGACAGTGATAATATACAGGGGATCCAGAGACGGTGACAACATATACTGGATGCAGAGACCGTGATAATATACAGGGGATGCAGAGACAGTGATAAAATACAGTGGATACAGGGATGGTGATAATATACAGTGGATGCTGAGGCGTTGATAAAATACAGCAGATACAGGAATGGTGGTAACATACAGTGGATACAGAGACGGTGATAATATACAGAGGATGCAGAGATGGTGATAATATACAGCAGATACAGGAATGGTGATAATATACAGCGGATCCAGAGACGGTGATAATATACAGGGGATGCACAGACCGTGATAATATACAGTGGATGCAGAGACGGTGATAATATACAGTGGATGCAGAAACAGTGATAATATACAAGAGATCTGGAGGTGGAGATAATATGCAGGGGTTTCAGAGACGGTGATAATATACAGTGGATGCAGAGATGGTAATAATATACAAGGGATACAGAGATGGTGATAATATACAGGGGATCCAGAGGCGGTGAATATATACAGTGGATGCAGAGATGGTAATAATATACAGGGCATTCAGAGACGGTCATAATATACAGGGGATCCAGAGATTGTGACAATATACAGCTCCAGAGACGATGATAATATACAGGGGTTGCAGAGACTGGGATAATATACAGTGGATGCAGATACGACGATAATATACAGTGGTTGCAGAGACGGTGATAATATACAGTGGGGCCGAGACAGTGATAATATACAGTGGATGCAGATACGGTGATAATATACAGTGGATGCAGAAACGGTGATAATATACAGTGGATGCAGATACGGTGATAATATACAGTGGATGCAGAAACGGTGATAATATACAGTGGATGCAGATACGGTGATAATATACAATGGATGCAGAGACAGTGATAATATACAGTGGGGCCGAGACAGTGATAACCTACAGCAGATCAAGAGAAGGTGATAATATACAGGGATTCCAGAGAGGGTGATAATATGAAGGGCATCCAGAGATAGTCATAATATACAGGGGGTCAGAGACTGTGATAATATACAGGGGATCCAGAGACCGTGATAATATACAGTGGATGCAGAGACAGTGATAATATACAGGGGATGCAGAGACGGTGATAATATATAGTGGATGCAGAAACAGTAATAATATACAGTGGATGCAGAGACAGTGATAAAATACAGTGGCTACAGAGACAGTGATAATATACAGTGGATGCAGAGACGGAGATAATATACAGTGGATGCAGATACGGTGATAATATACAATGGATGCAGAGACAGTGATAATATACAGTGGGGCCGAGACAGTGATAACCTACAGCAGATCAAGAGAAGGTGATAATATACAGGGATTCCAGAGAGGGTGATAATATGAAGGGCATCCAGAGATAGTCATAATATACAGGGGGTCAGAGACTGTGATAATATACAGGGGATCCAGAGACCGTGATAATATACAGTGGATGCAGAGACAGTGATAATATACAGGGGATGCAGAGACGGTGATAATATATAGTGGATGCAGAAACAGTAATAATATACAGTGGATGCAGAGACAGTGATAAAATACAGTGGCTACAGAGACAGTGATAATATACAGTGGATGCAGAGACGGAGATAATATACAGTGGATGCAGAGACGGTGATAATATACAGGGGATGCAGAGACGGTGATAATATACAGGGGATCCAGAGACGGTGATAATGTACAGAGGATCCAGAGACGGTGACAATATATACTGGATGCAGAGATCGTGATAATATACAGGGGATGCAGAGACAGTGATAAAATACAGTGGATACAGGGATGGTGATAATATACAGTGGATGCAGAGACGGTGATAAAATACAGCAGATACAGGAATGGTGGAAATATACAGCAGATCCAGAGACGGTGATAATATACAGTGGATGCAGAGAGGGTGATAATATACACTGGATGCAGAGTTGCCGATAATATACAGGGGATCCGGAGGTGGTGATAATATACAAGGGATACAGAGATGGTGATAATATACAGGGGATCTAGAGACGATGATAATATGCAGTGGATGCAGAGATGGTAATAATATACAGGGGATTCAGAGACGGTCATAACATACAGGGGATCCAGAGATTGTGACAATATACAGCTCCAAAGATGATGATAATACACAGGGGTTGTAGAGACGGTGATAATATACAGTGGATGCAGATACGGTGATAATATACAGTGGGGCCGAGACAGTGATAACTTACAGCAGATCAAGAGAAGGTGATAATATACAGGGATTCCAGAGAGGGTGATAATATGAAGGGGATCCAGAGATAGTCATAATATACAGGGGGTCAGAGACTGAGATAATATACAGTGGATGCAGACACAGTGATAATATACAGGGGATGCAGTGACGGTGATAATATACAGTGGATGCAGAGACGGTGATAATATACAGAGGATGCAGAGACAGTGATAATATACAGAGGATGCAGAGACAGTGATAATATACAGTGGATGCAGAGACGGTGATAATATACAGTGGATGCAGAGACAGTGATAATATACAGAGGATGCAGAGACGGTGATAATATACAGAGGATGCAGAGACAGTGATAATATACAGTGGATGCAGAGACAGTGATAATATACAGAGGATGCAGAGACGGTGATAATATACAGTGGATGCAGAGACAGTGATAATATACAGTGGATGCAGAGACAGTGATAATATACGGAGGATGCAGAGACGGTGATAATATACAGTGGATGCAGAGGCAGTGATAATATACAGTGGATGCAGAGACAGTGATAATATACAGTGGATGCAGAGACAGTGATAATATACAGAGGATGCAGAGACAGTGATAATATACAGTGGATGCAGAGAGGGTGAAAATATACAGTGGATGCAGAAACAGTGATAATATACACTGGATGCAGAGACAGTGATAATATACAGTGGATGCAGAGAGGGTGAAAATATACAGTGGATGCAGAGTTGCCGATAATATACAGGGGATCTGGAGTGGTGATAATATACAAGGGATACAGAGATGGTGATAATATACAGGGGATCCAGAGGCGGTGAATACATACAGAGCATCCAGAGACGATGATAATATACAGTGGATGCAGAGATGGTAATAATATACAGGGGTTGCAGAGACGGGGATAATATACAGTGGATGCAGATACGGTGATAATATATAGTGGATGCAGAGACGGTGATAATATACAGTGGATGCAGATACGGTGATAATATACAGTGGATGCAGAGACGGTGATAATATACAGTGGGGCTGAGACAGTGATAACTTACAGCAGATCAAGAGAAGGTGATAATATACAGGGATTCCAGAGAGGGTGATAATACGAAGGGGATCCAGAGATAGTCATAATATACAAGGGGTCAAAGAAGATGATAATATACAGGCGATCCAGAGACGGTGATAATATACAGGGGATGCAGAGACGGTGATAATATCCAGTGGATGCAGAGACAGTGATAATATACAGTGGATGCAGAGACAGTGATAAAATACAGTGGATACAGAGACAGTGATGATATACAGTGGATGCAGAGACGTTGATAATATACAGGGGATCAAGAGACGGTGATAAAATACAGTGGATACAGAGACAGTGATAATATACAGGGAATGCAGAGACGGTGATAATATACAGTGGATGCAGAGACGGTGATAATATACAGGGGATCCAGAGACATTGACAATATATACTGGATGCAGAGACCGTGATAATATACAGGGGATGCAGAGACAGTGATAAAATACAGTGGATACAGGGATGGTATAATATACAGTGGATGCAGAGACAGTGATAAAATACAGCAGATACAGGAATGGTGCTAATATACAGTGGATACAGAGACGGTGATAATATACAGAGGATGCAGAGATGGTGATAATATACAGCAGATACAGGAATGGTGATAATATACAGTGGATACAGAGACGGTGATAATATACAGTGGATGCAGAGACAGTGATAATATACAGCAGATACAGGAATGGTGGTAATATACAGTGGATACAGAGACGGTGATAATATACAGAGGATGCAGAGATGGTGATAATATACAGCAGATACAGGAATGGTGATAATATACAGTGGATACAGAGACGGTGATAATATACAGTGGATTCAGAGACAGTGATAATATACAGCAGATACAGGAATGGTGGTAATATACAGTGGATACAGAGACGGTGATAATATACAGTGGATGCAGAGACAGTGATAAAATACAGCAGATACAGGAATGGTGGTAATATACAGTGGATGCAGAGACGGTGATAATATACAGGGGATCCAGAGATGGTGATAATATACAGCGGATACAGAGACGGTGATAATATACAGGGGATCCAGAGACAGTGATAATATACAGGGGATCCAGAGACTGTGATAATATACAGCGGATCCAGGGACAGTGCTAATATTTACAGCGGTCCAGAGACAGTACTAACATTTATAGGGGATCCAAAGAAGGTACTAATATTTACAGTGGGTTCCAGTGACAGTGCTAATATTTAAAGGGGATCCAGTGATGATTGTAATATTTACAGGGTGATCCAGGGACGGTACTAATATTTACAGGGGATCGAGAGACTGTACTAATATTTACAGGGGATCGAGAGACTGTACTAATATTTACAGGGGATCGAGAGACTGTACTAATATTTACAGGGGATCGAGAGACTGTACTAATATTTACAGGGGATCGAGAGACTGTACTAATATTTACAGGGAATCAAGAGACTGTACTAATATTTACAGGGGATCGAGAGACTGTACCAATATTTAGGGGGAATCCAGAGATGGTGATAATACACAAGAGATCCAGAGTTGGTACAGATATTAAAAGGTGATCCGGAGATGGGACAAATATTTACACGGGATCAGGAGATGGTGACAATATACAGAGCATCCAGAGACAGTGATAATATACAGTGGATCCAGAGACAGTGATACTATACAGGGGATCTGGAAATGGTGATAATATACAGGGGATCCAGAGAAGGTAATAATATACAGGGGATCCAGAAATGGTGATAATATACAGGGGATCCAGAGATGGTGATAATATACAGGGGATCCAGAGATATTGCACATATTTACAGGGGATCCAGAGAGTGCGATAATATACAACAGATCCAGAGATATTACTAATATTTACAGGGGATCCAGTGATGGAACTAATATTTTCAGGGGCTTCATTGACGGTAGTAATATTTACAGGGGTCCAGAGATGTTACTAATATTTGCAGGGGATCCAGAAAGTGTACTAATATTTACAGGGGATCCAGTGCTGGGACCACTGCTTTTCTTGATATATATTAATGACTTGGATTTGGATGTACAGGGCACAATTTCAAAATTTGCAGATGACAGAAAACTTGGAAGGGTAGTGAACAGTGAGAAGGATAGTGATAGACTTCAAGAGGATAGAAACAGGGTGGTGGCATGGGCGGACACATGGCAGATGAAGTTTAACGCAGAAAAATGCGAGGTGATGCATTTCAGTAGGAATAATGAGGAGAGGCAATAAAAACTAGAGGGCACAATTCTAAAAGGGGTACAGGAACAGAGAGATCTGGGGATATATGTGCACAAATCATTGAAGGTGGCAGGGAAGGTTGAGAAAGTGGTTAAAAAAGCATACAGGATCCTGGGCTTTATGAACAGAGGCATAGAGTACAAAAGCAAAGAAGTCATGATGAACCTTCATGAAACACTGGTTCGGCCACAATTGGAGTATTGTGTCCAGTTCTGGACACCACACTTTAAGAAAGATGTGAAGGACTGAGAGAGTGTGCAGAAAAGATTTACTAGAATGATTCCAGGGATGAGGGACTTAAATTACATGGATAGACTGGAGAAGCTGGGATTGTTCTCCTTGGAACAGAGAAGGTTGAGAGGAGATTTGATAGAGGTATTCAAAATCATGAAGGGTCCAGACAGAATAGATAGAGAGAAACTGTTCCCATTGGCGGAAGAATCAAGAACCAGAGGGCATAGATTTAAGGTGATTGGCAAAAGAACCAAAGGAGATATGAGGAAAAGATTTTTTAAACAGTGAGTGGTTAGGATCTGGAATGTACTGCCTGAGGGGTTGGTGGAGGCAGATTCAATCATGGTCTTCAAAAGGGAACTGGATAAGTACTTGAAAGGATAAAATATGCAGGAGTACAGGGATAGGGCAGGGGAGTGGGACTAGCTGGATTACTCGCGCATAGAGCCGGAATGGACTCGATGGGCCGAATGGCCCCTTCCGTGCTGTAACCTATGATTCTATAATTCTTACAGGGAATTCCGAGACGGTGCGAATATTTACAGGGGATCCAGAGAGGGTGCTAATATTTACAGGGGATCCAGAGACGGTGATAATATTTACAGGGGATCCAGAGGCGGTGCTAATATTTACAGGGGATCCAGAGACGGTGATAATATTTACAGGGGATCCAGAGACGGTGATAATATTTACAGGGGATCCAGAGACGGTGCTAATATTTACAGGGGATCCAGAGGCGGTGCTAATATTTACAAGGGATCCAGAGATGGTGCTAATATTTACAGGGGATCCAGAGACGGTGCTAATATTTACAGGGGATCCAGAGGCGGTGCTAATATTTACAGGGGATCCAGAGGCGGTGCTAATATTTACAGGGGATCCAGAGGCAGTGCTAATATTTACAGGGGATCCAGAGACGGTGATAATATTTACAGGGGATCCAGAGAGGGTGATAATATTTACAGGGGATCCAGAGACGGTGCTAATATTTACAGGGGATCCAGAGGCGGTGCTAATATTTACAGGGGATCCAGAGAGGGTGATAATATTTACAGGGGATCCAGAGACGGTGCTAATATTTACTGTTGATCCAGGGATGGTAATAATATTTACAGGCAGTTCCAGCCTGATGTACAATTGCCCTGTTTATTTCCCTTCCTTACAGTTAACTTATTGACGATAGTTATCCTATCTCGGGGAAAGTGCGGTCTCTCCAAATGTGTCACTCGTTACCTGGTGGCGATGGCAGCGGCGGATCTACTGGTCGTTATCTTCGATCTGATACTCAGGCAGATTCCCATTGTCAATCAGGGTCAGTTTCGTTTCCTGTGGTCCATCCCCGTGTGTAATATCCACGCCGTCCTGCTTTTCGCAGCCACAGACTGTTCCGTCTGGTTCACCGTCACTTTCACCTTCGATCGATTTGTGGCCATTTGTTGCCAGAATCTGAAAACTAAATATTGCACCGAGAGAACGGCGGCTGTGGTTCTGGGAACAGTGAGTGTGCTGGGCTGTTTGAAGAACATTTTCTGGTACTTTATGTTCACAGAATGGTATGTGCTTTACAATGAACCGTGGTTTTGTTATGTAACAGCCAGTGTTATGGATTCACCGAATTGGGCAATAATTGAATTCCTTCATTATATCCTCACCCCGGGGATCCCATTTGTTCTGATTCTGCTGCTCAATGCTTTCACCGTCAGATACATTTTAGTGGCCAGCAGAGCCCGCAGGAGACTCCGGGGTCACAACAGTGGACAGAGTCCCAGAGACCCAGAGATGGAGAGCCGAAGGAAATCCATAATTTTACTCTTTGTGATATCAGGGAACTTTATACTGTTCTGGGCACTGTTTATGGTGTATTTTATATGGAACCGGGTGTGGATGTTGGGGTTTTATTCTGTAATTCTACCCAGGTTTATACAGGAACTGGGATTCATGTTCCAGCTCATGAGTTGCTGCACAAACACTTGTATTTATGCCGTGACACAGACTAAATTCAGAGAGCAGTTGAAGAATGTGGTGAAATATCCCTTTACTGTAATTATAAAATTCATTAAATAATGAGAAGATCTGAAGACTTTCTCAGATCAGAGACCGTTCTGCGTCATACGGTGTCTGATTCTCTCTCCACCAGGCCACGGTGCTGCAAACACTGTGTATTCTCCAATCACTGAAACCTTTATAACCTGAGGGAATTTAGCAACTCATTTACAGTGCTGTCAAAGATTATATATCAGGAAAGTACAAGTTGTAAAATTATATATCACGACTAATTGCACCAATACTTTCATCATATTGGAGAATTTAAAAGATAAAAAATAAACAAAAATACAAGTCCAGATTCTCCTCCCACACTCCTGGGGAGAGCAGTGAGTAATAAAGTCCACACTCTCTCCCCCCACACACCCCTGGGGAGAGCAGTGAGTAATAAAGTCCACACTCTCTCCCCCCACACTCCTGGGGAGAGCAGTGAGTAATAAAGTCCACACTCTCTCCCCACACACCCCTGGGGAGAGCAGTGAGTAATAAAGTCCACACTCTCCCCCCACACACCCCTGGGGAGAGCAGTGAGTAATAAAGTCCACACTCTCTCCCCACACACCCCTGGGGAGAGCAGTGAGTAATAAAGTCCACACTCTCTCCCCCCACACACCCCTGGGGAGAGCAGTGAGTAGTAAAGTCCACACACTCCCCCCACCCCCTGGGGAGAGCAGTGAGTAATAAAGTCCACAATCTCCCCCCACCCCCTGGGGAGAGCAGTGAGGAGTAAAGTCCACACTCTCCCCCCACCCCCTGGGGAGAGCAGTGAGTAGTAAAGTCCACACTCTCCCCCCACCCCCTGGAGAGAGCAGTGAGTAATAAAGTCCACACTCTCCCCCCACCCCCTGGGGAGAGCAGTGAGGAGTAAAGTCCACACTCTCCCCCCACCCCCTGGGGAGAGCAGTGAGTAGTAAAGTCCACACTCTCCCCCCACCCCCTGGGGAGAGCAGTGAGTAATAAAGTCCACACTCTCCCCCCACACACCCCTGGGGAGAGCAGTGAGTAATAAAGTCCACACTCTCTCCCCCCACACCCCTGGGGAGAGCAGTAAATTTAAAGTCCACACTCTCTCCCCACCCCCTGGGGAGAGCAGTGAGTAATAAAGTCCACACTCTCCCCACCCCCTGGGGCGAGCAGTGAGTAATAAAGTCCACATTCTCTCCCCCCACCCTTTGGGGAGAGCAGTGAGTAATAAAGTCCACACTCTCTCCCCCACACACACCCCTGGGGAAAGCAGTGAGTAATAAAGTCCACTCTCTCCCCTCACCCCCTGGGGAGAGCAGTGAGTTTTAATGTCCACACTCTCCCCTCACCCCCTGGGGAGAGCAGTGAGTAATAAAGTCCACACTCTCTCCCCCCACCCCCTGGGTAGAGCAGTGAGTAATTAAGTCCACACTCTCCCCCTACCCCCTGGGGAGAGCAGTGAGTAGTAAAGTCCACACTCTCTCCCCCCACCCCCTGGGGAGAGCAGTGAGTAATAAAGTCCACACTCTCCCCCCACCCGCTGGGGAGAGCAGTGAGGAATAAAGTCCACACTCTCCCCCCACCCCCTGGGGAGAGCAGTGAGTAGTAAAGTCCACACTCTCTCCCCCACACACCCCTGGGGAGATCAGTGAGTAATAAAGTCCACACTCTCTCCCCCCACACCCTGGGGAGAGCAGTGAGTAATTAAGTCCACACTCTCCCCCCACCCCCTGGGGAGAGCAGTGAGTAATAAAGTCCACACTCTCCCCGAATCCCCTGGGGAGAGCAGTGAGTAATAAAGTGCACTCTCTCCCACCACACACCCCTGGGGAGATCAGTGAGTAATAAAGTCCACACTCTCTCCCCCCACCCCCTGGGGAGAGCAGTGAGTAATAAAGTCCACACTCTCTCCCTCCACACACACCCCTGGGGAGAGCAGTGAGTAATAAAGTCCACACTCTCCCCCCACCCCCTGGGGAGAGCAGTGAGTAATAAAGTCCACACTCTTTCCCCCACACACACCCCTGGGGAGAGCAGTGAGTATTAAAGTCCACACTCTCCCCCCACCCCCTGGGGAGAGCAGTGAGTAATAAAGTCCACACTCTCTCCCCCACACACACCCCTGGAGAGAGCAGTGAGTAATAAAGTCCAAACTCTCCCCCCACCCCCTGGGGAGAGCAGTGAGTAGTAAAGTCCACACTCTCCCCCCACCCCCTGGGGAGAGCAGTGAGTAGTAAAGTCCACACTCTCCCCCCACCCCCTGGGGAGAGCAGTGAGTAATAAAGTCCACACTCTCTCCCCCCTCCCCTGGGGACAGCAGTGAGTAGTAAAGTCCACACTCTCCCCCCACCCCCTGGGGAGAGCAGTGAGTAGTAAAGTCCACACTCTGCCCCCACCCCCTGGGGAGAGCAGTGATTAGTAAAGTCCACACTCTGCCCCCACCCCCTGGGGAGAGCAGTGAGTAATAAAGTCCACACTCTCTCCCCCCACCCCCTGGGGAGAGCAGTGAGTAGTAAAGTCCACTCTCTCCCCCCACACACCCCTGGGGAGATCAGTGAGTAATAAAGTCCACACTCTCTCCCCCCACCCCCTGGGGAGAGCAGTGAGTAATAAAGTCCACACTCTCTCCCTCCACACACACCCCTGGGGAGAGCAGTGAGTAATAAAGTCCACACTCTCCCCCCACCCCCTGGGGAGAGCAGTGAGTAATAAAGTCCACACTCTCTCCCCCACACACACCCCTGGGGAGAGCAGTGAGTATTAAAGTCAACACTCTCCCCCCACCCCCTGGGGAGAGCAGTGAGTTTTAAAGTCCACACTCTCTCCCCCCACACACCCCTGGAGAGAGCAGTGAGTAATAAAGTCCACACTCTCCCCCCACCCCCTGGGGAGAGCAGTGAGTAGTAAAGTCCACACTCTCCCCCCACCCCCTGGGGAGAGCAGTGAGTAATAAAGTCCACACTCTCTCCCCACCCCCTGGGGAGAGCAGTGAGTAGTAAAGTACACACTCTCCCCCCACCCCCTGGGGAGTGCAGTGAGTAATAAAGTCCACACTCTCCCCCCACCCCCTGGGGAGAGCAGTGAGTAATAAAGTCCACACTCTCTCCCCCGTCCCCTGGGGAGAGCAGTGAGTAGTTAAGTCCACTCTCTCCCCCCACCCCCTGGGGAGAGCCGTGAGTAGTAAAGTCCACAATCTCACTCCACCCCCTGGGGAGAGCAGTGAGTTATAAAGTCCACACTCTCCCCCCACCCCCTGGGGAGAGCAGTGTGTATTAAAGTCAATTTATCCTCTTCCCAATAATTCCGATGAGACACGCTCCGTTGGGAAAGTGGGAAGGAGTGGAACAGAAACAATGACAGTATGAAGACGGTTAAACATCGAATTTCTGAAGAAAGACCACTTTGATATTTATACCCTAAGGTCATCATTTACTGATATATTTTGTGCTGGACAGAAAATTAAGGGGCTTGAGAATCTAAAGTGGAAATCTGGTTCCAATTCATGCCGTCTTCTGGCCCATAACTGATGTCAATTCTCAGGTACAACAGTTTTACTGATCCCAGAAAATACTTTGTTCAGCCTCCTTCTCCAAAATAGTTAATAAACAAATGGCTCTTTCCAAGACTTTTTAAAAATTTGTTCTCAGGATGTGGGAGATTTGGGATATTCGTTACCCATCCCTAATTGCCTGAAGATGGTGGTCGGCAGCCTTCTTGAACTGCAGCAGTCTTTGTGGTGATGTTCCTGGGATTGTTTCTCAATTGCTGGGCAACATCAGAGAGCATTAAGGGTCACCAGATAGTTTAGACCAGTCGTGAGTCGGCCTGATCATGCAGGGTTGGTCGGAGGTTCCTTTCCCTGAAAGACATGAGTGAACCATTTGGGTTTTTACAACCATTTAGCAGCTATCATGCTCATTTTTTTCCAGCTTGCCCACAAATTAGGAAATCAAATTTTTCCTGACTTGTCTTGGTGAAATTTGAACTCATGGGGGGTTAACTCATGGTGCGCAATTAACCCGTGCCCGGTCTTTGCGATGCAGACAGCACATGAGATTGGTGCTGTCTGGTGGTTTACCTGATTCCTGTGAGCAGCCAGGCCGAGCTGCGTAGTTTCATGGCTTCTCACAAGCAGGGGGGGGTCCCAGATATTGCGTGAGTGGCTCACACCTCTTAAAGGCAGCCTGCACCTCCTATTTGCAAAATATAAGATGTGGGTCCACATGGAATCTGAACAGAGATCAGACATCTCACACACAAAACACAGATGCAGCTCCCGTCCTTACGTCTACAAATCCTTGAGTTATGTTAAAACATTGAATAAAAGTTGTGCACTGCTAAATCCCACATCCTCCAATCTGCACGCCACACCTCACCAATCTGCCAATCTGAGTTGGAATCAGGTCTGTGAGAGTGTGCGCACCAAGACTCTCTGCTGATGCACTACAGACCTTAGTGCAAGAGGTGGACAGAAGGAGGGACATCTTATATCCACAGGGGGGCAAGAAGCCCTCCAGACATGTGCTCCCGAGGCAGTGGGAGGCAGCAGGGGATGAAGTCAATGCCAGGCGTGTCATGAACATGGATACAGTGCAGGAAGAAGTTCGATGCTTTGACATGAGTGGTCAATGTGAGTGAGGTCAACTGACAAGTGGCATCTCCCACCAACTGCACCACGCACTCCACCCCCATCACCCACATACCAACAAACTCTTTCAATCAGTACTCAAAATCTTTTCCCAAAGGTAGGGGAGTCTATAATGAGGGGACATAGATTTAAGGTGAGAGGGGAGAGATACAAAAGGGTCCAGAGGGGCAATTTTTTCACTCAAAGTGTGGTGAGTGTCTGAGGCAGTAGTAGAGGTGGGTACAATTTTATATTTTAAATAGCATTTGGACAGTTACATGGGTAAGATGGGTATAGAGGGATATGGGCCAAGTGCAGGCAATTGGGACTAGCTTCGTGGTATAAACTGGGCGACATGGACATGTTGGGCCGAAGGGCCTGTTTCCATGTTGTAAACTTCTATGATTCTATGATTCTAACTCTTCAATCAGATGCTTCCTCTTACCCTCACACATTACCATTACTGCAAGCCACCCACCCACAACTCACAGGTCACACACACTGTCAACTATTCAATCACGACAGGCAGAGCACCCAAACCTCTTGCAGGACACTCACCGACACACGGGAGGAGAGTCTGAGAGTCTAAGGCAAGTCATGGCAGCAGAGCTCGCACCTGTGATACGCTCCTCCTGCACTATGTGGGAAGTCATGGACACTACCAGTGTTCCTGGCGACCATGTGTGCAGGAAGTGTGTCCAGCTGCAGCTATTGGCTAACCGTATTTCGGAGCTGGAGCTGCGGGTAGATTCACTGTGGAGCATCCGCGATGCTGAGACTATCGTGGACAGCACGTTCAGTGAGGTGGTCACACCGCAGGTAAAGATTACGCAGGCAGAAAGGAAATGGGTGACCGCCAGGCAGAGTAAAAGGACTAGGCATGTAAAGCAGGAGTCCCCTGGGGCCATCTCCCTCTCAAACATATATTCTGCTTTGAATGCTGTTGGGGGAGATGGCTTATCAGGGGAAAGCAGCAAGAGCCAGGTTCGGGGCAGCACAGGTGGCTCTGCTGCACAGGAGGGGAGGAAGAAGAGTGGCAGGGCAATAGTGATAGGGGATTCAATTGTAAGGGGAACAGATAGGCGTTTCTGCGGCCATAAATGTGACTCCAGGATGGTATGTTGCCTCCCTGGTGCTCGGGTCAAGGATGTCACGGAGCGGCTGCAGGGCATTCTGGAGGGGGAGGGTGAACAGCCAGTAGTCGTGGTCCATATTGGTACCAATGACATAGTTTAAAAAAAAGGGATGAGGTCCTGCAAGTTGAATTTAAGGAGTTAGGAGATCAATTCAAAAACAAAGGTAGTGATCTCAGGATTACTACCGGTGCCACGTGCGAGTGAATATAGGAACAGGAGAATAGACAGGATGAATGCGTGGCTGCAGGGATGGTATAGGAGGGAGGGATTTAGATTCCTGGGACATTGGGACTGGTTCTGGGGAAAGTGGGACCTGTACAAGCGGGACGGGTTACACCCGAGCAGGACCGGGACCAATGTCCTCACGGGGGTGTTTGCTCATGCTGTTGGGGAAGGTTTAAACTAGAGTAGCAGGGGGATGGGAACCTGAGCGGTGAGTCAGAAGGGAGTAAAGTTGAGAGCAGCAAGAGAGGGGAAGACCCAGGGGAAATTTACAATACAAATAGTACAAACAGTTGTTCAAGAACAAGTGAGAGGGAAAAGCGTAGAGCAGCGGAAAGAAAGTGTACTTTAGGCACGACAGATAAAGTAAAAACTAGAAGGCATAAGGCGATTAACTCAGCATCAAAGCTGAAGGTCAGGCTAGGGTGTGTGGCCCAACTGAGAGTTCTATATACAAATGCACGGAGTAGAAGGAATAAATTAAATGAACTGCAGGTTCAAATTCAAATTGGAGGGTATGACATGATAGCTATTACTGAGACATGGCTGCAGGATGGTCAGGATTGGGAACTAATTATACCAGGTTATAAGGTCTACAGGAGAGATAGGGAAACTGGAAGAGGGGGAGGATTAGCCTTAATGATTAGAGATGAAATCACTTCAATGATAAAGGGGGATATAACGAGAGGTAAGCAGCCAACAGAGACCTTATGGGTTGAATTGAGAAATAGGAAAGGATCGAAGACTATAGTGGGAATTGTGCATAGGAGCCCTGGCAGCAGATCTGAAGTGCGAGATTGTATAAATGCAGAGATTAGACAAGCGTGTAAGAAAGGCATAGTGGTCTTAATGGGGGACTTTAACCTTCACATAGATTGGGAAAAGCAGCCTAGCAACTGTCAGAAAGGTAGCAAATTTCTTGAGCGTGTCCGGGATAGTTTTCGATAGCACTATGTGCTAGAGGCAACAAGGGGGCAAGCCATACTAGATTTAGTAATGAGTAATGAACCAGATTTAGTTAACGGCTTAACTATGCGTGAACATCTATCCAATAGTGATCATAACATGATCGAGTTCAATGTAGTGTTTGAAAGGGAAAAAAGTGAATCAGCTGCTAAGATTCTAGACTTGGGCAAGGTCGACTTCAATTGGATGAAACAGAGACTGTCCACAGTAAACTGGGCAAATCTGTTAATGGGTAAAACGACTGATGATCAGTGGGAAATGTTTAAAGAAACATTTAACGTGATACAGAATCGGTTTAAGAAAGGAGAGAGAGGGAAACTGGGGAATTATAGACCAGTTGGCCTAACATCTGTTGTGGGGAAAATGCTGGAGTCTATAATTAAGGATAGGGTGACTAAACACCGAGAATTTTCAGTTAATCAGAGAGTGCCAGCATGGATTTGTGAAAGGCAGGTCATACCTGACAAACCTGATTGAATTTTTTGAAGAAGTGACTAAAGTAGTGGACAGGGGAATGTCAATGGATGTTATTTATATGGACTTCCAGAAGGCATTTGATAAGGTCCCACATAAGAGACTGTTAGCTAAGATAGAAGCCCATGGAATCGAGGGAAAAGTACAGACTTGGTTAGGAAATTGGCTGAGCGAAAGGCGACAGAGAGTAGGGATAATGGGTAAGTATTCACATTGGCAGGATGTGACTAGTGGAGTCCCGCAGGGATCTGTCTTGGGGCCTCAATTATTCACAATATTTATTAACGACTTAGATGAAGGCATAGAAGGTCTCATATCTAAGTTTGCCGATGACACAAAGATTGGTGGCATTGTAAGCAGTGTAGATGAAAACATAAAATTACAAAGGGATATTGATAGATTAGGTGAATGGGCAAAATTGTGGCAAATGGAATTCAATGTAGACAAAAGTGAGGTCATCCACTTTGGATCAAAAAAGGATAGAACATGGTACTTTCGAAATGGCAAAAAGTTAAAAACTGTGGATGCCCAAAGGGACTTAGGGGTTCAGGCACATAGATCATTGAAGTGTCATGAACAAGTCCAGAAAATAATCAAGAAGGCTAATGGAATGCTGGCCTTTATATCTGGAAGACTAGAGTACAAGGGGGCAGGAATTATGCTGCAGCGAGACAAAACCCTGGTTAGACCGCACCTGGAGTACTGTGAGCAGTTCTGGGCATCGCACCTTCGGAAGGACATATTGGCCTTGGAGGGAGTGCAGCGTAGGTTTACTGGAATGATACCCGGACTTCAAGGGTTAAGTTACGAGGAGAGATTACACAAATTGGGGTTATGTTTTCTCGAGTTTAGAAGGTTAAGGGGTGATCTGATCGAAGTTGATAAGATATTAAGGGGAACGGATAGGGTGGATAGAGAGAAACTATTTCCGCTGGTTGGGGATTCTAGGAGTAGGGGGCACAATCTAAAAATTAGAGCCAGACCTTTCAGGAGCGAGATTAGAAAACATTTCTACACACAAAGTGTGGTACAAGTTTGGAACTCTCCTCCACAAACGGCAATTGATACTATCTCAATTGCAAAATTTAAATGTGAGATAGATAGCTTTCTGGCAACCAAAGGTATTAAGGGATATGGGCCAAAGGCAGGTATAAGGAGCGATATCACAGATCAGCCATGATCTTATCAAATGGCGGAGCAGGCACGAGGGGCTGAATGGCCTTCTCCTGTTCCTATGTTCCTATGAGATGTTAGTAACGGCTGGTTATCCTGCTTGCTTAGAACATGTTGTGATCGCGGGTTTGATTCCTTTATGGGCTGGTGAGAAGTTCACTTTGTGTCGGGTATTTTTTAACTTTTAAAATGCAAGCTTTGCAAACAAATCCAAACACAAAGTCACGGGGACAGTTTTTTGAATAACATCCTTTGCATCTTTGCCCTTGTGGTGGAGAAACAGATCTTTCTTTTTATTTGTCTTTCTCCGCTTTGCAGATAAACGATGAACTCGCGGCCTGTCCCCATTAATGGTCATCAGCAGTAACAGACAGATAGAACGTGTCTGACCGCCTCGAGATGTGGAAAAGGCATCAGTTCAGGACAAATGCATCAAATCAAATGGTCACCCGGCACTGAGAGAGACTAAAACAAGAGATAAAGACAGAAGGGAACTGAGAAATAAAAGCTCAATGAAGACGATAGAAATATTTTCCAACCTTGACGCGTGTCTTTTACATCCCCAATCCTTCAGTGGCAGGAATAGATTTTCACTGTAAATAAATGCAAGAATTGACCCAAAGAAGCAGAAGAGCACGGGTGGCAGTGAAATCATCTCCTGAGCATTAAAATATTCCACATAGGAAAGAAAGAGGGAGATGAGACTTTTGTGTCTATTTATCCAGCATGTTCAAATTCCATCAGCTCTCAATGCCCAGCACCTTTCATTCTCTCTCTCCCTGCTCCCCATATCAGGATGGGTTTCAGGAATTCGCTGTGATTGCTTAGAGCACCTAATTCACTTGGCAGCTGGGGAAGCAGAGGAAGCAGGAGGGGAGAAAGAATCAGAAACAGGAGAAGCCACGTGACTGGATTACAGGTCAAAATAGGACAAAAATGTTGACAGGGAAAAATTAAAGGCACTTTATCTGAAAGCACGCAGCATTCGCAACAAGGTAAATGTATTGACAGCACCAATAGTAGTAAATGGGTTTGATCTAATTGCCATTACGGAGACGTGGCTGCAGGGTGACCAAGGCTGGGAACTGATTATTCAAAAATATTCGACATTTAGGAAGGACAGGCAAAAAGGAAAAAGGAGGTGGGGTAGCGCAGTTAATAATGGATGAGATCAGTACAATAGTGAGAAAGGATCTTGGCTCAGAACGTTGAGATATAGAATCAGTTTGGGTGGAGCTAAGAAACAGCAAGGGGCAGAAAACATTGGTGGGAGTTGTTTCTCGGCCAGCAAACAGTAGTGGTAATGTCGGGCACGGTATAAAGCAGGAAATTAGAAGTGCATGTAACAAGAGTAATGCAGAAATCGTGGGGGTCTTTAGTCGATAATATAGATTGGGCAAACCAAATTAGCAGCAATACTGTGGAGGACGGATTCCTGCAATGTATACGAGATCGTTTTCTAGATCAGTATGTTGAGGAACCAACTAGTATTGTGCAATGAGAAAGGGTTAATTAATAATCTTGTAAGGGAACCCTTAGGGAAGAGTAACCACAATATGATGGAATTCTTCATTAAGTTTGAAAGTGATGTAGTTATATCTGAAACTAGGATCTTTAATTTAAACAACGGAAACTATGAAGGTGTGAGGCACAAGTTTTCTGTGGTTGATTGGGGAACTGCATTAAAAGGTATGACGGGAGACAGTCAATGGTTCACATTTGAAGAATTAACACATAATTTGCAACAAATATATGTTCCTTTACTGCACAAAAACCCAAGAGGTAAAGTGGTCCAACCGTGGCTAACAAGAGAAATTAAAGATAGTATTAAATCAAAGGAAAAGGGATCTAAATTTGCCAGAAAATGCGGTAAGCCTGTGGATTAGAGCATAATAGAATTCAGCAAAGCAGGACCAAGAAATTGATAAAGAAAGGGAAAATAGAATATGAGAGTAAACGAGCGAGAAACATAAAAACGGACTGTAAAAGCTTCTATAGGCAGGTAAAAAGGAAAAAAAACCTGTCTCTTTTCGACAGAGACGGGATAATTTATAATGGGGAATAAGGAAGTGACAGTGAAATTAACAAATACTTTGTGTCTGTCTTCACGGAAGAAGACACAAAAAAACCTCCCAGAAATAGTTGAGAACCAAGGGTTTGGGAGAAATGAGGAACTGAAAGAAATTAGTATCAGTAAAAAAAAAATAAGACTGGAGGAGTGAAATGGACTGAAAGTCAATGAATCCGAAGGACCCGATGATCTATATCCCATGGTTTTGAGAGGTGGCTACAGAGATAGTGGATGCATTGGTTGTCATCTTCCAAAATTCTAGAAATTCTGGAACTGTTCCTGCAGATTGGAGGGTAGCAAATGTAACCCCACTATTTCAGAAAAGAGAAAGAGAGAAAACGGGGACAACAGACCTGTTAACCTGACATCAGTGGTAGGAAAAATGCTCGAATCTATTATAAAGGATGTGATAACAGGAAACTCAGAAAATAATAATAGGATTTGGCAGACTCAACATGGATTTGTGAAAGGAAAATCATATTTGACAAACCTATTGGAGTTCTTTGAGGATGTAACTAGTGAAATAGATAAGGGGGGACCAGTGGATGTGGTGTATTTGGATTCTCAGAAGGCTTCCGATCTGGTCCCACATAGGAGGTTAGTGAACAAAGTTAGAGCACATGGAATTGGGGGTAATATACTGGCATGGATTGAGAATTGATTAACAGCCAGAAACCAGAGAGTAGGAATAAACGGGTCTTTGTCAGGTTGGCAGACTGTGACTAGTGGGGTACTGCAGGGATTGGTGCTTGGGCTCCAGCTATTCACAATCTATATCAATGACTTGGATCAGGGAACCAAATGTAATATTTCCAAGTTTGCTGATGACACAAAACTAAGTCGGGATGCGAATTGTGTGGAGGATGCAAAGAGGCTTCAAAGGGATATAGACAGGTTTAGTAAGTGGGGAAGAACAAGGCAGATTGAATATAATGTGGAAAAATGTGAAGTTATCCACTTTGGTCGAAAAACAGAAACACAAAGTATTTTTTAAATCGTGAGAGATTGGTTAACGATGATGCTTAAAGTGACCTGGGTGTCCTTGTACATGAGTCACTGAAAGCTAACATGAAGGTGCAGCAAGCAATTAGGAAGGCAAATAGCATGTTGGCCTTTAATACAAGAAAATTTGAGTACAGGAGTAAAGATGCCTTATTGTATTCAAATAGGGCCTTGTTGAGATCGCACCTGGAGTATTGTGTACAGTTTTGGTCTCCTTACCTCAGAAAGGATATACTTGCCCTCGAACGAGTGCAACAAAGGTTCACCAGACTGATTCCTGAGATGGCAGGATTGTCGTATGAGGAGAGATTGAGTAGACCAGGCCTGTATTCTCTCGAGTTTCGAAGAATGAGAGGTGATCTCTTTGAAACTTAAAAAATTCTTAGAGGTCTCGACAGGTCAGATGCAGGGAGGATGCTTCCTCTGGCTGGGGAGTCTCGAACCAGGGGTCACGGTTTCAGAATAAAGGGTAGGCCATTTAGTTCTGAGATGAGGAGAGATTTCTTCATTCAGAGGGTGGTGAATTTTTGGAATTCTCTACCCTAGAGGGCTGTGGAGGCTCAGTCATTGAGTACATTCAAAACAGAGATCGATAGATTTCTAGATATTAAAGACATCAAGGGATATGGGGATAGTGCATGAACATGGTGTTGAGGTAGAAGTTCAGTCATGATCTTGTTGAATGGTGGAGCAGGCTCGAGGGGCTGGATGACCTTCTCCAGCTTCTAATTCTTAGGTTCCTGTGTGAAACGAGCAGAACTTTGTATGTGGGCAATTGCTTCACATGATCCAGGGCGACCCTGCGTCACCTCGCAGCTTTCCCGGGAGATGCATCGATTTGGGCCGTGCGTGCATGTGTTTTGGAAATGGAAACAGAGACATCAGCAGCTTGTGTAGAATTTGACCTCACTTTCCATTTCACGCGCAGGCCAACCCGCACTCGGTGCTCTCACTGCCTCAACAAGTCATTCTTGTCTCACAGAAAATGCCACTTTGTGCCAGCAGCTTGTCTGGACTGGACTGCACTGAGCTGGGACACTGAGGACAGTCAAATACTGAAATCAGTACTTTGGACAGAAGTTCTCTATACCTGAATTATTGTTTCATTCATTGGAACATAAGAGCAGGGGTTGGGAATTCAGCCCCTCGAGCCTGGAGGTTAACATATCCTTCCTGTGGCGCGGTGCCCAGAACTGAATGCAGTATTTCAGATGGAGTCTCTCCACTGGTCTGTACAGCTGGAACATAATTTCCACCCCATTGTAGTCCAATCCCCTTGAGATAAAGGAGGAGAGTGAGAATGCAAGGGAGAGAGAGCAAGAGAGGGGGAAAGGGAGAGAGAGAGACGGCACCCTGTATTGGACAAACTCTCACTGCGGAGATTTCTCAAGAACTGATTTGAGCTCCAACTGAGCTTTCCAAACACTCCTTCTACTTTGGCAGGAGTTCCTTAGCAGCTTGTGGGTACTGTGATAGACTGTACCTTTTAACGGGCTCTATGCCGCAATGGATAGCCCATTGGATTTCCAATGTAATGTTTAAAAAATCATTGAAAGGTTGTAACCTCTCGTCCTAAAGTAGTTGAATTTTCGTGGTTCTGGCGTTGGGAAGTGAAATTTTGAAGCAAAACAGCAACAGGGTCAATCATATCTTTAGAGGAAACGAAACTGCCCCTTACACTTCCTCTTAGACAAGAGGCTCCAGTCCCACCCGAGTTCAAGATGCCAGACTACATCTCCTTTCAGACAGGTATCCAACTGGACACATGCAGCCTGCTGCCGTGTGAGCATTGGGGCTTCAGGGAGAGAATTCTCGCTTGCAGCAATTCTACTCCTGTAAAACTAGCTCCTGAAGTGTAGAATGGAAATTATCCCGCCAGAACCACTAAAATTCAACCACGTGAGGACGAGAGCTCACAACCTTTGAATAATTTTGAATCACACCATTTGCAGATGGATCTAATTCAGAGTTTGTGTCTCCAAAGCCGCATTCTCCCTGCTGTAAACAAGCAACACTAAAGCGCTGCTCTAAACATCTCATCTGCTCTTGGAACACAGTCGGCAGGAGGAACGACATGGCAACACGATGAAGTAGATGCATTTTGGAACACACCAATTGTACCTTCAATTCCGGTCGTAATGTTAATAAGCAACAGGATTAGTTGTTCCATGTTTTTTTTTATTCGTTCTGGGGATGTGGGCGTCGCTGGCAAGGCCGGCATTTATTGCCCATCCCTAATTGCCCTTGAGAAGGTGGTGGTGAGCCGCCTTCTTGAACCGCTGCAGTCCGTGTGGTGACTGTTCTCCCACAGTGCTGTTAGGAAGGGAGTTCCAGGATTTTGACCCAGCGACAATGAAGGAACGGCGATATATTTCCAAGTCGGGATGGTGTGTGACTTGGAGGGGAACGTGCAGGTGGTGTTGTTCCCATGTGCCTGCTGCTCTTGTCCTTCTAGGTGGTAGAGGTCGCGGGTTTGGGAGGTGCTGTTGAAGAAGCCTTGGCGAGTTGCTGCAGTGCATCCTGTGGATGGTGCACACTGTGTGACTCGAACGAGCAACCTCGGCATTTCGCGAACCTGATCAAATCATATAAATACCACACACTGATCGATGACACCAATAGAGCCCAATCACTTTCCTCACATCTCTTACACTGGTGGGAAGAATGTGAAGATGAGAGGCACTTACCTCTGGAATCGGGTCCTGTCCCCTTGACCAAACTAATTCCTGCACTAAAACCAGAAAATGCTGGAAATACTCAGCAAGTCAGGCAGCATCTGTGGAGAAAGAAACAGAGATAATGTTTCAGGTCAATGACCCTTGGTCAGAACTTGATAATCAAACATGTCATCCAGGCCCGCGCTGAGAATTTTAGGAACATAGGGACAGGAGAAGACCATTCAGCCCTTCGAACCTGCTGCTCCATTTAATTAGATCGGGGGTGATTTGTCCATTAACTCTATTTACCCGCCTTTGACACAGATCCCTTAATAATCTGACAGGGAAAGATCTATCGATCTCAGTCTTGAAAATGTGAATTGTCTCCCGGCATCTTCAGCCTTTTGTTGGAGAGAGTTCCAGATTTCTAGGACACTTTCTGTTATAAAGTGCTTCCTGAATGGTCCAGCTTTACTTTTAAGAATAAGCCGCGTCATTCTGGATTGTCCCAAGAGAGAGAATCACCGAAACTCAAGATAGAACCAAAGACCTGGAAATCTTCACTCTAATGGTCTCCCAACTGATCTGTTTTGACATTCGGTACAGGCAAAGTTCTTTTTCTCTTTGATGAACACAGAAGGGTAGATGGCAGCTCCCTCTCGATGAACGCGGCACCTCTCAGGAATGGGACCAAACAACCTCGAGATCTCATCCTTAACACTGAGAGGTAGACCCACATGTGTATTTACATCACACTTGGGAATCAGAGAGGGTAATGGCTCATGAGAAGGTATCAGGGAGTCTAATGGCTTCTTAGTGGTGATCCAGGAGGACAAAGGGATTTCAGAGAGGGGAAGGGACTGTCAGAGGGTGTTAGAGAGTGTTAGTGCTCTCAGGGCCTATCTGTGGGTAAAGGACACTCAGTGGGTATCAGGGAACATAAAGGGCACTGACAAGGTCTCAAAGGGGATAATGGAATCTCTGAGGGTATCGGAGAAGGTAGGAGACAGAGAGTATCAGGGAAGATCAGGAGTTCAGGGAGAATCAAAGAGGGTAAGGGGCGCTCAGGAGGTATCAGAGAGGCGAATGGATCCAGAATTGTCATCTTCTAAATATTGCATTTTCTAAACATCAACATACTTAATAGCAGCAAAAATGAATCCGGTTGAAAAGATAATCTGCCGTGTCCCACGTGGAGGGAATGAGAAGGTGGAATCGGGGAGGACTGGATATTTGGCAGCGCTCACGTTTTCCTTTCACCCAGCTCGGTGCTGTGTCTGTTTATATAACTGGAATAAATGAAGATAACAGGTTGCACCAAGAATCCTTTATCACCCAGAGTGAAAAACAAAACGCAAACCGTCCACTGTGGGGCTCGAACCCACGACTCTGAGATTAAAAGTCATATCGTTAGCTGATGAAGCGAGCGGGGTCGGCTACAAGCGCTTGACCCTGCCTGTTATTGCAGAGAGGCAGCTGTTGGCTTTGCTTCAGAGGTTCAGTTTGTCCTGTAATCCCAAGGTAGCTCCTTCTGAACACCCGCGTTTCATTCTGGAGTCAGTCTGAAGCCTTTTACCTGTCATCCAGCCCCGCGCTGAGCAGTACAGGAACATCAGGACAGAAGAAGGCCATTCAACCCCTCGAACCTGCTGTCCCATTCAATTAGATCACAGGTGATCTGTAACTCCACTCTGTTTACCCGCCTTCGGTTCATATCCCTTGGTACCGGAACCGAAAAAAGACCGATCAATATCAGTCTTGAAAATTTGAATTGAACCAGAACCCAAATCCTTTTGACTGAGAGAGTTCCAGATTTCTGCCGTAATTTGTGGAGTAAAGTGATTCCTGATTTCTTGCCTGAATGGTCGATCTCAAATTTGAAGATTCAGTCCCCTCATTATGGATTCCACCAAAAGAGGGAGTTAACTGAAGCCGCCTTAACATGAGATTGAACAAAGGAACTCGGGGTTTTAATTCTAACGCTACTGATTACCTCGAATCTGAACTATTTCTGTCTTTGAAAATCACATAAACGCAGATGCGATTTCCCTCTTGATGAACACAGTATTTCCGAGGAATGGGAGCGAACAAACTGTGGGTCTCACCCTTAACACACACAGATAGATCCACATGTGGAATTACATTGCACTTGGGTATCAGAGAGGGGAATGGTTCCCGAGAATGTATCAGGGAGTCTAAGGGTTTCTGATTGCTGATCCGGAGTGGAAACGGGATCCCAGAGACTGTCAGGAAATCAAAGGACTTCTCAGGGGTTACCAAGGGGGCATGAGGGCTCTACAAGGTATCAGAGAGTTTACAGCACTCTCAGAAGTTATCAGAGAGGGGAAAGGACTGTCAGAGGTTATCAGCGAGAGTGAGGGGGCTCAGGGCATATCAGTGGGCAAAGGGGCACTCCGAGTGTATCAGAGAATGGAAAGAGCCCAGAGAAGGTATCAGGCCAACAGTAAGGGTTAGAAAAGGCCGCCGAAACCCAGAATTGAATCCTTTCGATCTTCAGTCTGAGCTATTTCGGTGCTCTGGACATCCCGGCAATTCAACAGGAGGTCTGTTAAAATCAGAGGAAAACCCTTCGCACAATCGCATCCTCTAAATCTCCACCCAGGACTTTCACTGGTGTAAGTTTGATCAACTTCTGCTACTTTTTAATTTGTTCTCACAGCAACTGTGCACATCCTTTATTTGGCCCACGACAAGGCATCTGGAAAAAAAATGTCTGTTGCACCTTGAGAGAAGCGGGGACGCTTTACATTCATAAAAAATCATAGGCGAAAGGGACGGTTTGAGCGAGGTGAGACCAGGCCAGAAAAAGGTCAGTTAATGATTGCCGAGTGGTGAGAGAGAGAATTTGGAACTTGTGTGCGGCTGCACTGCGACTTTCACAGATCTGCTTGGACAGCGATTTCCTGAATTCATCACATCCAGGGACAGTTCGATTCCCACTTCTTGTTTTCTCCTGGCACGCTTCTGAGATTAAAAATAAATGACTGGATGATATCAGCCTGAACCTCCTCAGGAACAGGCTACAGACTCAAAGCTCAGCACAACTCCAATCTGATTCAGTGTTATCTTGTTTGCCAGGGATGGACAGCAATGCGCTGTCTGATGCTGCATTCACTGCTTCCCGCCGGCAGCGGGTGATTGGAGAAGCGGCTTGTCGCGGCCTCACTCACTCCGGGAGATTGGGAGCAGGAAAACACTGTTGGGATTGTTGTCGTTTCTGAAAGGAGGCAAAGAACTATTGTCATTAACCGAGGAGCGCTGAGGGATTCTGTAATAATCTCTCACAAATCAACTCACTCTCTCCTCTCTCTCTCTTATTACATGATGGCAAATATTGGCTCCGCCCCACGGGTTCAAAGTTGTTCCTCAGTTCCGAACTTTATCAATAAATCGACCAATTAAAGCCCGAGAGAGCGATGGATTCCACTCACTGATCGATAATAAACTCGGATCCCCGGCTCTATTTCCCGTCCAAACATTACAATCCCTTTAGCTCGATATTTATTTCCGTCTTTTTAAAATTTTGTTTTTGGCTTTCCTTAAAAACATTTCATTTAAAATATTAATGATATAATATAGCTGAAGTTTTATTGTTTAAAAGAAGTAACTCAGAGAGGGGTCGAACTCACGACCCGAGGTTCTGGGGGTCAGAAGTTTACAATCTCCGCTCTGATTCCATCACCTTAAAAAAGACACAAAGTCACCAAAATTTGGCGATACTCGGGATTGAAGCAGATTCCTTTCTCACACTCCTGACTGAGCTATTTCAACCCCACTATAAATCAGACCTTGTGTCACCCTGTGGAAGTAAATATAACCCCTCCCGCTCATTTCTCACTTCAGAGGGAAACGACTCGACCAGCGTTGAGTCCGGAAGGTTGTAAAGTGCCTCAAGGAAAGAAGAGATGCTGTTCCTCGAGATTAGCAGTGTAAGAGGCTGAGGACAGAAAGGTGAGAGTGGGAGTGGGAGGGGAAATTAGAATGGGGAGTGACTGCCAGGATAGAGTCACGCCAGTGGACAGAGCGGAGGTGTTCAGCAAAGCGATCAACCAATCTGCGTTTGGTCTTCCCAATGGAGAGGAGATCGCATTGTGAACAGTGAACGCAGTGTCATAAATATTTACTTCCAAGGCAATGACCCAATGGACAACTTACGATGGAGCTGAAATAGTTTGCTGAGGAGAGTGAAGATCGAAATGGTCCTTGGTCCAACCCCGGGTTTCGGTAATATTTGGTTGTTTTGTTCACATTCTTTGGTTCGAATCCCGCATTTGTTTGGACTGAAATTTTAACCGGCACTGGAGGCTTAGGGAAGGAATAGAGAGGCATCAAGGATGAAAAATATTGATAGCGTCTTTATCCGTCTTTTATTTCTCTATTTCTTCTGCATTTTTCTCTGTTTTTTGTCTCTCTCGGTGCCAAATGAACATTTCATTTGAAGCATTTGTCCCAAACTGATGCCTTTTCTCCGTCTTGTGGCAACAACACAAGCTCTGTCTGTGACTGCTTGTGACCTTTAACGGTAGCAGGCCGTGAGCAAAACATTTATCAGCGAACTGACAGAGCGATAACACAACGGGAATAAAACTCCCTCACATTGTTAAATACTGAGTGACACAGGTTGTAATGTGTGTCAGTAAACATACCCGGATACTGAGTGACACAGCGTGTAATGTGTGTCAGTAAACATACCCAGATACTGAGTGACACAGGTTGTAATGTGTGTCAGTAAACATACCCGGATACTGAGTGACACAGGTTGTAATGTGTGTCAGTAAACATACCCGGATACTGAGTGACACAGCGTGTAATGTGTGTCAGTAAACATACCCGGATACTGAGTGACACAGGTTGTAATGTGTGTCAGTAAACATAGCCGGATACTGAGTGACACAGGTTGTAATGTGTGTCAGTAAATATACCCGGATACTGAGTGACACGGGTTGTAACGTGTGTCAATAAACATACCCGGATACTGAGTGACACAGATTGTAATGTGTGTCAGTAAACATACCCGGATACTGAGTGACACAGGTTGTAATGTGTGTCAGTAAACATACCCGGATACTGAGTGACACAGGTTGTAATGTGTGTCAGTAAACATACCCGGATACTGAGTGACACAGGTTGTAATGTGTATCAGTAAACATACCCGGATACTGAGTGACACAGGTTGTAATGAGTGTCAGTAAACATACCCGGATACTGAGTGACACAGGTTGTAATGTGTGTCAGTAAACATACCCGGATACTGAGTGACACAGATTGTAATGTGTGTCAGTAAACATACCCGGATACTGAGTGATACAGGGTGTAATGAGTGTCAGTAAACATAGCCGGATACTGAGTGATACAGGTTGTAATGAGTGTCAGTAAACATACCCGGATACTGAGTGATACAGGTTGTAATGTGTGTCAGTAAACATACCCGGATACTGAGTGATACAGGGTGTAATGAGTGTCAGTGAACATACCCGGATACTGAGTGACACAGATTGTAATGTGTGTCAGTAAACATACCCGGATACTGAGTGACACAGGTTGTAATGTGTGTCAGTAAACATACCCGGATACTGAGTGATACAGGTTGTAATGTGTGTCAGTAAACATACCCGGATACTGAGTGATACAGGGTGTAATGTGTGTCAGTAAACATACCCGGATACTGAGTGATACAGGGTGTAATGAGTGTCAGTGAACATACCCGGATACTGAGTGATACAGGGTGTAATGAGTGTCAGTGAACATACCCGGATACTGAGTGATACAGGTTGTAATGTGTGTCAGTAAACATACCCGGATACTGAGTGATACAGGGTGTAATGTGTGTCAGTAAACATACCCGGATACTGAGTGACACAGATTGTAATGTGCGTCAGTAAACATACCCGGATACTGAGTGATACAGGGTGTAATGTGTGTCAGTAAACATACCCGGATACTGAGTGACACAGATTGTAATGTGCGTCAGTAAACATACCCGGATACTGAGTGACACAGATTGTAATGTGTGTCAGTAAACATACCCGGACACTGAGTGACACAGGTTGTAATGTGTGTCAGTAAACATACCCGGATACTGAGTGACACAGATTGTAATGTGTGTCAGTAAACATACCCGGATACTGAGTGACACAGATTGTAATGTGCGTCAGTAAACATACCCGGATACTGAGTGACACAGGTTGTAATGTGTGTCAGTAAACATACCCGGATACTGAGTGACACAGGTTGTAATGTGTGTCAGTAAACATACCCGGATACTGAGTGATACAGGTTGTAATGTGTGTCAGTAAACATACCCAGATACTGAGTGACACAAGTTGTAATGTGTGTCAGTAAACATACCTGGAAAAATGATTCCGGAAAATGAAAGGAGTGGAGAGATAGTAAAATGGAGGAACGAGACAGATGGAAAGAGATGGAGACACAGAAACGTGAGTGAGAAAAGAATGATAAAAGATAAATAAAAATAAAGATGTGTTTCTCCGCCCCAGGGGCACAGATATACCAAACATGGTAATGGACGTTATTCAAAAACATATTCCCTGTGACTTTATGTGTGCATTTGTTTGTAAAGTCTGGATTTTAAAAGTTACTAAAACCCGAAGAAAAATGAAATAAAAAGCTGATGCCCGTCCAGTGATCGAACCCGTGACCTTGGCGCTATTATCACAAACGCTCTGACGAACAGCACTGACTGGCCGTCAAAATGCTCAAAGGTCATGGTTCTGGGCCCCGCATTAGGCAGTTTGTGTTTTACTTCTCACAATGATTGACAGAGTTATTGCACAAATATTGAACAAACCACATCCCTTAAACATTGTTTCTTGTTTCTGTATAAAACTGGCGACGGAGTGATTCGAAATTAACAGATAAAGAGCACTTTAATCTATCAAATTTAATTCTGATCATTATTATTTTACAAACAGTGAACAGCCCATCACTGAAACACTGTCTCACTATCGAATCATTTGACAGGACCCTGAACCACTGTGAAAATACTGTAAGCCCAACATGATTCGAACACACCGTGTCTGGATTGATGCCTCAGACCAGCTCACGTTGTTCCACAAGGCCCACAGCCAATGTGTGAAGCTGGATCCATTGGAGGGAGATCGGTACCGACAGCCGCCGGGGTTCTCGGAGTGCGACAGCAGCATCAGCGCAGGATCCCCGCTCTCTCATCCAGACACTACCGGCGGAGAGCTGCCGGTCCCGGCCTGAGCCGTGTCTGGGAGCCGCCGACCGGTCTCGTCTGAACAGGACCGATCATTTGAAGAAATTGGCACACAGATGATTCTGCCCATTTCACATGGGATCTCTTGTATCTGATTCTTCTTTCCCTCGACTCCTCCAACTGCCTGGTGAATTAGATGCTCGATGCAATCACAGTGAATTCATGAAACCCATCCTGACATGGTCAGCACGGAGAGAGAGAGAGATTGAACGGTGCTGGCCATTGAGAGGGGATGGATTTTGAAGATACCCGGATAAATAGACACAAAGATCTTTTCTCCATGCTGCTTTCATATGCGGAATATCTTAATGCACAGGGAAGGATCTCATTGTCACCCAGGCCCGTGATCCCCACTCACACTCTCCTTCCACTCTCTCACACCTTGCTTAGCTTTGAAATTGTGTATGTTTTCACACCGGGATTCAGTTTGAAGAAAGCAGTGCTGTGATAACCTGGGATTATTGAGGAGATGCAGAGCAAGAAGGCTAATGATAACATTGTCTGTTCTGACACTTTGTGTTACAGTTACAGGCTGACAACATTTCAAGTCTCATGCAGCAGGTCTGGGCCAAATCTTTCATGTGACATTTCCTTCTGCTTCTGTCACTTCTTTTCCTCCGGGCAGTGTGGATTTGCAATTCCCTGTGCGGCTGCAATGCTCATTTTCCAGATCTGTTTCGAGCGCAATTCTCTGCAGTGCATCACTTGCAGATATTATTTTCATCAAGGGGACAGGACACCTTTTCGCAGGGAAGGGCCTCTCACCCATTTTTTTTCCAGCCAAGTGGGGCAGATCATCAATGTAACCGGATTTGGTGATCTGTCTGTACAGGCACCTGGTGGGTTACAGGTTATGATTCGGAGCTCACACTGATTTAATTAATTACATGAAACCAATAAAACGCTATGAAAAGATGAATGATTTGTTAATCAGCAATAATCAACAGATAACTTTCTGATGCATACTGAAAAAAACAGTCATGATTATCGAGTGACACTCAAAAGTTTAATAATGTTTGTGTTTTTTATGTGAAACACTTTTCAGGTGATGTTTTAGGGGTCTTGTTGGAAATGTTCAGTGTTTATGACACCAAGAATCTGGTGCTGCCGTTGTTAAATTCAAGTGGATCAGTCGATTGTCGCCCCCTTTACACAGGGGGAGAAACTCGCCCCTGGGGGGTCATCTGCAGCAAGTTCCAATATAATAAAATGTTTCCCCCCGGGAACATTGCACGTGTGAGGCGAACGTGATCACCGCTACACGACGGAAACGTCTGCCGTTCAAGATTTGTAAAAATCTTCAGTGTTTATCACCCCAGGAATCTGATGCAACCGTTGTTCATTTAACAAGACCAGTGCTTTGTATCAAACAGCAGTTAGCAGAAAAAAGTGTTATCAATGGGGTTATTGGGACCGAGAAACACACAACCAGCCGACACCCAATAAAACAGAGCTCCAAGTATAGGTTTAAGTAAAGTTCTGAACTGATAACGATTGAATTACATCGTGAACTGGATGTAAAGAACGTTTAAAGATGTGACTCTGTCAGGAGTGGGATTGCTGAGCCTGTGTGTGAACTGGACCGGGATCGGTGCCGTTCAGTAAAGAGAGTCCAGCAGGAGGCTCCCAGACTCAGCTCAAGCCGGGACCCACAGCTCTCCGCCGGGAGCGGCTGGATGAGAGAGCGGGGATCCTGTGCTGTTGTTGAGACGGTCTGGCTGCTGCTGCTTCCGCCTCTCGAACTCCGAGAGTCCCGGTGGTGGTCGGGACCGATCACGATCCCGTTCATCCGTGTCTACCCGCTTGCTGTGGACCTGGTGGCAGATCGGTAGCTCCTGACTCCAGATCCCAAGGCTGTGTGTTTGAATTACGGTGGGATCACAGCATTTTCACTGCAGGTCAGTGTACTGCCGACTGATATTATATCAGGACAGTGTCTCAGGGATGGACTGTTCAGTGTTTGTGCAATAAGATCAACATTAAATCTGATATATTAACGTGCTTTCTTTCGGTTGGAAATGTTCCCGGAAAAATTATTCCTGAAAAGGAAAGAAATCGAGAAATAGAAGAAAGAGGAAAGAGACAAACAGAAAGACATTGAGACACAGACAGGAGAGCGAGAAAGGACGAAAGCCCCAGGGTCAGAGATATATCCAACAATGGAATGGATGCTTTTCAAAAATATATTCCCCGTGATTTTTGTGTGGATTTGTTTGTTTGTAAAGTGCGTATTTTAAAATTACTAAAACCCGATCAATTATGAGATGAAAAGCTGAAGGCCCCTCCCTGCATCCAATCCACGATCTTGGTGTTATTAGCACCATGCTCCAACCAACCACCTCACCTGCCACAAATACATCTCACTCTCATGCACTCGAGCCCCGTGTTGGGCAGTCTGTGTTTCACTTCTCACACTGGGTGATAGATTTATTCCACAAACATTGAACAAATCAAATCCCTCAAACATTATTACTTGTTTCTGCAGGAAACTGGCGAGGATGTAAATCGAAAGTAACAGGTAACGAAAGTAACCTTAACTCTGTTTCTTCCTCCACAGGTGCTGTCTGACTTGCTGAGGATTTCCAGCAATTTCTCATTTTGTTGCAGATTCCTAATATCGGCAGTATTTTGATTTGATTTAGTGTTTAATTCACGGCCACTTCTCTCCCAGGAATGCTGCACCTTGAAGAAGTTCTGTTCTTCTCTCCGACCGGATTTCTGTTTGTCTTTTTGACCTTGTTCACCTTCATTGATTTCTGTTTCCCTCTCCTGTTTGATCAGGTTTCTTCTCAAACTCTCTTTCACAGACGTATCTTTTTCCTCATTAACTGTCTCCAGCTCCGAATTATTCCACGTGGATTCCAATTTAAATTCCACCCTTCATGTTTCTAATCCACCCGTGATTACAGATATCTCCCTGATATTCAGCGTTCCTCGAACCACTGCTCTCGCCGTTTCCTCAGATCCACGCCCAATGTCATGCTCCGCCATATCCACACTCTCCACCTCTCTCTCCAGCAGCACCCACTCACTCTATCTCAGAGTTGTCCTGGTCCACAGTTCCATTTCATCCTTCACCTCATCCGGTGCTTTAAAACAAAACTTTCTTTCTTCCTTTCAGGTGTCAAGGACCACAAGCTTCAACAACTCTTTGTTACCAACACCCCTTCGGATCCTTCTTCCCCTTCACTTTCCTCTGACCCCATCCCTCCCTCCAATCTCACCCTTTGCCGTGTTTCCACAATCCCCTCTAATCTTCCCCTCTCTGACCCCGAACGATCAGTCCTCAGCAAAGGCCTCAGCTTCATCCCTTGTCGCCCCATCTCAATGAATTTCGAGCTCGATACAATGCTGAGCTCTTCTTCCGTCACCTTCGCCTCCGCGCCCACTTCTTTCACCAGGAGTCCTCCCCCCGCACAGCCGAACCTTTCTCCCGTCTTCAGAACTCTCGTTCCAACTGGACCCCTCCCTCTGGCCTCTTAGCCTCTGTGGATCTTCTCATTGGGAACCTCCGCGTGACATTGGCCATCTCAATTTCTCCACTCCCCTCACTCACTCTAAAGTACCCGGCTCTGAATTTGCAGCACTCCGTTCTCTCAGGTCCAGCCCTAACATATTCATTAAACCTGCTGACAAGGGTGACGCTGTTGTTGTGAGGTGAACAGACCATGCGAAGGCTGAACACCAACTCTCCAACACCTCCTCCTACCTCCCCCTGGACCCTGAACTCACCGCCGAACATCAATCATAGTTTCCCAGACCGTCACTGACCTCATCTCCTTTGGAGATCCTGCCACCATGGTGTCCAACCTCATCGTCCCCCAACCCAGCACAGCCCGCTTCCACCTCATTCCCAAGATCCACAAACAGGACTGCCCCGGTAGACCTGTTCTTTCAGCCTGTTCTTGCCCTATGGAATTTAGTTCCTCCGATCTCCACTCTATTTTTTCTCCCCTTGTCCAGTCACTTCCGACCTACCCATTCCCCTCCATCCCAGAACCACGACAGGGCCTCCCTTGTCATCATCTTCTAACCTACCAGCCTCCACATTCAACATTTCATCCTCTGCCATTTTTTTATTCATGGGATGTGGGCGTTGCTGGCGAGGCCGGCATTTATTGTCCATCCCTAATTGTCCTTGAGAAGGTGGTGGTGAGCCGCCTTCTTGAACCGCTGCAGTCTGTGTGGTGAAGGTTCTCCCACAGTGCTGTTAGGGAGTTCCAGGATTTTGACCCAGCGACGATGAAGGAACGGCGATATATTTCCAAGTCAGGATGGTCTGTGACTTGGAGGACAATGTGCACATCGTGTTGTTCACATGTGCCAGCTGCCCTTGTCTTTCTAGGTAGTAGAGGTCGCGGGTTTGGGAGGTGCTGTTGAAGAGGCCTTAACGAGTTGCTGCAGTGCATCTTGTGGATGGTACACACTGCAGCCACAGTGCGCGGGTGGTGAAGGAAGTGAATGTTTAGGGTGGTGTATAGGGTGCCAATCAAGCGGGCTGCTTTGTCCTGGGCATCTTGATGGAGCTGCACTCATCCAGGCAAGTGGAGAATATTCCATCACACTTCTGACTTGTGCTTTGTAGATGGTGGAAAGGCTTTGGGGAGTCAGGAGGTGAGTCACAGGCAGCAGAATACCCAGCCTCTGACCTGCTGTCGTAGCCACAGTATTTATGTGGCTGGTCCAGTTAAGTATCTTGTCAATGGTGACCCCCAGGATGTTGATGGTGGGGGATTCGGTGATGGTAATGCCGATGAATGTCAAGGGGAGGTGGTTAAACTCTCTCTTGTTGGAGATGGTCATTGCCTGGCACTTGTCTGGCACGAATGTTACTTGCCACTTATCAGCCCAAGCTCGGATGTTGTCCAGGTCTTACAGCATGCGGGCAAGGAATGCTTCATTATCTGAGAGGTTGCGAATGGAACTGAACACTGTGCAATCATCAGCGAACACCTTATGATGGAGGGAAGGTCATTGATGAAGCAGCTGAAGAAGGTTGGGCCGAGGACACTGCCCTGAGGAACTCCTGCAGCAATGTCCTGGGGCTGAGATGATTGGCCTCCAACAACCACTACCATCTTCCTTTGTGCTACTTATGACTCCAGCCACTGGAGGGTTTTCCCCCTGATTTCCTTTGACTTCAATTTTACTAGGGCTCCTTGGTGCCACACTCGGTCAAATGCTGCCTTGATTGTCAAGTGCAGTCACTCTCACCTCACCTCTGGAATTCAGGTCTTTTGTCCATTTATGGACCAAGGCTGTAATGAGGTCTGGAGCTGAGTGGTCCTGGCGGAACCCAAACTGAGCATCGGTGAGCAGGTTATTGGTGAGTTAGTGCCGCTTGATAGCACTGTCGACGACACCTTCCATCACTTTGCTGATGATTGAGTGTAGACTGATGGGGCGGTAATTGGCCGGATTGGATTTGTCCTGCTTTTTGTGGACAGGACATACGTGGGCAATTTTCCACATTGTCGGGTAGATGCCAGTGTTGTTGCTGTACTGGAACAGCTTGGCTAGAGGTGCAGCTAGTTCTGGAGCACAAGCCTTCAGCACTGCAGCTGGGATGTTGTCGGGGCCCATAGCCTTTGCTGTATCCAGTGCACTGAGCTGTTTCTTGATATCACGTGGAGTGAATCGAATTGGTGATGGTGGGGATATCAGGAGGAGGCCGAGATGGATCATCCACTCGGCACTTCTGGCTGAAGATGATTGCAAACGCTTCAGCCTTGTCTTTTGCACTCACGTGCTGGACTCCGTCATCATTGAGGATGGGGATGTTTGCAGAGCCTCCTCCTCCCATTAGTTGTTCAATTGTCCACCACCATTCACGACTGGATGTGGCAGGACTGCAGAGCTTTGATCTGATCCGTTGGTTGTGGAATCGCTTCGCTCTGTCCATAGCAGAGTAAGTTGCCTTAACTTACTCTGCAAGCTCCTTGATTTCCGGGGGCCTCTAGATTTGGGAATCCCACCATTTGTCTTTGCGGGAACATATTTGCTCTGAACCCTCTCCATCTCCCCCTTGAATGCCTCACACTGATCTGATACCGTTTTACCTTCAAGTAGCTGTTTCCTGTCCACTTTTGCTCAATCACTTCTCAGGTTAGTAACATTTCCCTTTCCCAATTAAGAGCTTTTACTCCTGTTCTATCGCTGCCCCTTTTCATAACGATGCTAAATCTAATTGAATTATGATCACTACCACCAGGTGCTCTCCCATTGATACCCCTTCCACCTGCCCAGCTTCATTCCCTAAAACTAAGTCCAGAACTGTGCCCTCGCTTGTTGGGCTTGCTATGTACTGGCTAAAAATGCTCTCCTGAATGCATTTTATGAATTCTGCGCCCTCTGTACCTTTTGCACTGATTCTATATTTGAAATCCCCTACTATTACTGCCCTATTGTTTTAGCACTTCTCAGAAATGTGCCTCTATATTTGTTCTTCTCTCTGCCTCTGACTGTTTGCGGGTCTGTAGTAGACACTCCCAGCATTGTGATTGCCACGTTTTTTGTTCTTAAGCTCAACCCATATGGCCTCATTTGATGATCAGCATTTTTATCTATCCTGTCGTCACCAGGGAATTACCTGCAATGGCTTCTCTTTCCTCTCCCGCACTGTTACCTCTGGAGTCCCCCCAGGATCTATCCTTGGTCCCCTTCTATTTCTCATCTTCATGCTGCCACTCAGCGACATCATCTATAAGCACAATGTCAGATTCCACATGTATGCTGATGACACCCAGCTCAATCTCACCACCACCTCCCTCGACTCCTCCACTCTCTCTCATTTGTCGCACTGCTTGTTCAACATCCAGTACTGGATGCACGAAACTTTCCTCCAATTAAACATTGGGAAGACTAAAGCCATTTCCTTTGGTCCCTGCCACAAATTCTGTTCCCTAACCATCGATCCCATTCCTCTCCCTGACCACTGTACAAGGCTGAACCAGCCTGTTCGCAACATTGGCTTCCTATTTGACCCGAGATCAGCTTCCAACACATATCTGCTCCATCACCAAGACCACCCAGTTCCACCTCTGTAACATCACTCATCTCTACCCCTGTCTCGGCTCATCTGCTGCTGAAACCCTCATCCATGCTTTTGTTACCTTGAGACCCGATTATTACAATGCTTTCCTGGCCAGCTTCAGACCTTCCACCTTGAGCTTGTGCTCATCCAAAACTCTGCTGCCTGTATTCAAATTTGCAACAACTCCTGTTCACCCATCACCCCTGTGCTCACTGACTTACATTGACTCTCGGTCTGGGAAAGCCTCGATTTTAAAATTCTCATCATTATTTTCAAATCCCTCCATGGTCTCGCCCCTCCCAATCTCTGTAACCCCCCTCCAGCCGTACAATTCTCATCCATGTTTTCAAATATGTCCATGGCCTCACCCTTCCCTATCTCTGTAACCCCCGCCAGCCCTACAACCATCGGAGATCTCCGAGTTCCTTGAATTCTTGCCTCTTGCTCATCCGCGATTTTAAATGCTCCACCATTGGCGGCCGTGCCTTCAGCTGCGTTGGCCCTGAGCACTTGAAATCCCTCCCTCAACCTCTCCGCCTCTTTGCACCTCCCTCCTCCTTTAAGACACTCCTTAAAAACTGCCTCACTGAACAAGATTTTGGTCACCTGTCCTAATATTTCCTTTTGTTTGATAACGCTCCCGTGAATCATCTTGGAACATCTCAATAAGTTAAAGGAGCTATATTAATGCAAGCTGTTGCTGTTGTGTTAATATTTTCAGGGGTCTGTGAGAATGAGTCAATATATAAAGGGGTACCAAGGACTGTAGACATTCAATGAGTTCCTGGACTGTATCAGTATTTACAGGCAGCACTGACAATATATAAAGTTGTACCAAAGACTATTGAGATTCAGGCTGTACGAGAATGTGTCAGTATTTACAGGGGTCTGTGAGAGTCAATCAATACATAAAGCTGTACCAAGGATTGGAGTTATTCAGGCTGTGCCCAGAGTGTGTCAGTATTTAAATGGGTCAGTGAGAGAGAATCAATATCTCAAGGGGAACCAAAGACTGTAGACATTCAGGCTGTACCCACATTGTGTCAGTATGTAAAGGGGCTGTGAGAGTGAGACAATATTTTAAGGGCTAACAAGGACTTTATACATTCAGGCTACACCCAGAATCTTTCGGTATTTGCAGGGATTGGTGAGAGTGAATCAATATATAAAGGGGTAACAAAGACTGTGGACAATCAGGGAGCCTCCAGAATCTGTCAGTATGACCAGGAGTCTGTCAGCGTGAATCAATATATAAAGGGGCTCAAAGGATTGTAGACATTCAGGCTGTCTCCAGACTGTGCCAGCATCTACAGGGGTCTGTGAGATTGAAACAATATGTAAAGGGGCTCAAAGGACTTTATACATTCAGGCTGTCTCCAGACTGTGCCAGCATCTACAGGGGTCTGTGAGACTGAAACAATATGTAAAGGGCTTCAAAGGACTTCATACATTCAGGCTGTACCCAGACTGTGTCAGTATTTACAGGCGTCAGTTCGGGTGAATCAATATATAATGGGGTACGAGGGGCTGTAGATGTTCAGGCTGTCTCCATAATATAGTCGTAGTTACAGGACTCTGTGAGAGTGAGTCAATATCTAAAGGGGCACCAAGAGACTGTAGACATTCAGGCTGACCCCAGATTGTGTCAGTATGTACAGGGGTCTCTGAGAGTGTATCAATATTCCGGGAATCCCCAGACTGTGTCAGTATTAGAGGCGGCAGTGAGAGTGAATCAATATAAAAGAGACCAAAGATGTAGACATTCAGGCTGTACCCACACTGTGTCAGGATGTACTGGGATCTGCGAGATTGAGTCAATGTATGAAGCGGTACCAAGGACAACGGACATTCAGGCTGTGCACACACTCTGTCAGCATTTACCGGGGTCAGTGAGAGAGAATCAATATATAAAAGGGTTCAAAGGACTTTATACATTCAGTCTGTACGCAGACTGTGTCAGTATTTACAGGGGTCTGTGAGAGTGAGTCAATATATAATGGGATATCAAGGAATGTAGGTATTCAGACTGTCCCCAGACTATTGTCAGTATGTACAAGGGTCAGTGAGAGTGAATCAATATATAAAGGAGTACCAAGCACGGTAGACAATCAGGGAGTCTCCAGACTGTGTCAGGCTGTACAGGGGACTGTGGGAGTCAGTTAGTATATAAAGAGGCAAAAATGAGTGTAAACATTCAGGCTGTAGAGTGGATAGGAAGGAACAGAGGGGTCAATAACCAGGGGGCTCTTTTTCGGCCGGCATGGATACAATGGGACCAATGGCCTCCTTCTGGGCCATAACTTTCTATGATTCTATGTACCCAGACGGTGTCAGTATTACAGGGGTCAGTGAAAGAGAGTTAATACGTAAAGGGGCACCATTGACTTTAGACTTTCTGGCTTTTCCCAGATTTTGTCAGTATCTGCAGGGTTCTGTGAGAGTGTGTCAATATATAAAGGATATATATATATCCACACTATTCACCTGAGGAAGGAGGAAGCCTCCGAAAGCTTGTGGAATTTAAAATAAATTTGTTGGACTATTACTTGGTGTTGTAAAATTTTTTACAATATATAAAGGAGCATCAAGGACTGTAGACATTCAGGCTGTCCACACACTGTGTCACTCTGTACTGAGGCCTGTGATAGTGAATCAATACATGAAGGGATACCAAGAACAATAGATATTAAGGGAGTCAACGGACTGTGTCAGTATTTGCAGAGGTCATTCAGAATGAATCAATATATAAAGGGGTGCCAGGGACTGTAGACACTTAGACTGTCTCCAGACTGTGTCAGTATTTACAGCGGTCTGTGAGAGGGAATCAATATATAAAGGGGTAACAAGCACGATCAGCATTCATGTAGTCTCCAGACTGTGTCAGGCTGTACAGGGGTCAGTGAGAGTCAGTCAGTATTTAAAGAGGCAACAATGACTGTAAACATTCAGGCTGTACGTTGTACCGCTGCTTGAAAGGGAGAAAGAGATAGACCGAGTAATTATAGGCCAATCAGTCTAATCTCGGTGGTGGCAACTTATTGGAATCATGCAGGCTACAGCTTTCTGAGGGACGGCATGAATCCTCATTTAGAAAGGCACAGGTTAATCAAGGATAGTTCGCATGGATTTGTGAAGGGAAGGTCGTGTCTGTGAATTTAGTTGAATTTTATGAGGAGATACAAAGGAGGGTCGATGAGGGTAAGCGTTTGATGAAGTGTACATGGATTTTAGCAAGGCTTTTGACAAGGTCCCACATGGCAGACTTGTCAAAAAAAGTAAAATCCTATGGGATCCAAGGGAAAGTGGCTCGTTGGATCCAAAATTGTCTCAGTGGGAGGAAGCAAAGGGTAATGGTTGACGGGTGATACTGAGACTGGAAGGTTGTTTCCAGGGGCGTTTCACAAGGCTCAGTACGAGGTCTCTTGCTTTTGTTGTATAGTTTAATGGTTTGCACTTGAATGTGGTTGATAGTGAGGAGAAAAGCTGTAGCCTGCAGGAAGATATCAATGGACTGGTCATGTGGGCAGAAAAGTAGCAAATGGAATTCAATCCAGAAAAGTGTGCAGTAATGCATTTGGGGAGGACAAACAAGTACACAATAAATGGGAGGACACTGAAAGGAGTACAGGAAGACAGGGACCCGGGAGTGCATGCCCACATATCCCTGAAGTTAACAGGACAGGCAGGAAAGGTGGTTAAAAAGGCATACACGATACTTTCCTTTATTAGCCGATGCATAGAATATAAAAGCAGGGTGTTTATGCTCGAACTGTATAAAACATTGGTTAGGCCACAGCTTGAGTACTGCGTACAGTTCTGGTCACCACATTACAGGAAAGATGTGATTGCACTAGAACGGGTACAGAGGAGATTTACGAGGATGTTGCCAGGGCTGGAGAATTTTAGCTATGAGAAAAGATTGGATCGGCTGGGGTTGTTTTCTTTGCAACAAAGGAATAATTGAGGTGTATAATATGATGGGACCAGATAAAGTGGATAGAGAGGACCTATTTCCCTTAGCAGAGGGGTCAGTGACCAGGGGGAATAGATTTAAAGTAATTGGTCGAAGGATTAGAGGGGAACGGAGGAGAAATTTTCTCACCCAGAGGCTGCTGGGAGTCCGGAACTCACTGCCTGAAAGGGCGGGAGAGGCAGAAACCCTCATCACATTTAAATAGGACTTGGATGTGTACCTGAAGTGTCGTAATCTACAGGGCAACGGATCAAATGATGGAAAGTGGGATTAAGCTGATTAGCTCTTTTTCGGTCGACATTGACACGAGGCAACCAATGGCCTCCTTCTGTACCGTAACTTTCTCTGATTCTATGATTCTATGTCCCCAGACTGTGTCAGTATTACAGGGGTCGGTGAAAGTGAGTCAATACGTAAAGGGGCACCATTGACGATTGACTTTCTGGCTTTTCCCAGATTGTGTCAGTATCTACAGGGTTCTGTGAGAGTGTGTCAATATATAAAGGAGCATCAAGGACTGTAGACATTCAGGCTGTCCACACACTGTGTCACTTTGTACTGAGGCCTGTGATAGTGAATCAATATATGAAGGTGTAACAAGAACAATAGATATTAAGGGAGTCAACAAGCTATGTCAGTATTTATAGGGGTCTGTGAGGGAGAATCTATATATAATGGCGTACCAAGGATTGTGTACATTCAGGCTGTCCCCAGACTGTGTCATTATTTACAGCGGTCTGTGAGAGTGAATCAATATATAAAGGGGTATCAAAGACTGGAGAAATTCAGGCTGTCCCCAGACTATTTCAGTATTTACAGCGGTCTGTGAGAGTGAATCAATATATAAAGGGGTATCAAAGACTGTTAAAATTCAGGCTGTCCCCAGACTATTTCAGTATTTACAGGGGTCTGTGAGAGTGAATCATTATATAAAGGGGTACCAAGCACATTATACAATCAGGGAGTACCAGACTGCGTCAGGCTGTACATTGAGGCTGTCCCCAGACTGTGTCAGTATGTACTGGGGTCAATGAGAGTGATTTTACAAAACTCATTCATGGGAAGTGGGCACAGCTGGCAAGGCCAGAATTTAATTTGTTGCCATTGAGAAGGTGGTAGCGAGCTGCCTTCATGAATCATTGCTGAACATGTGTTGAAGGTACTCCCACAGTGCAATGAAGTAGAGAGTAAGTCAATATATAAAGAGGCAGCAGAGACTGTAGATATTCAGGTTGTCCCCAGACTGTGTCAGTATTTACAGTGGTCTGTGATAGTGGTCAATATCTAAAAGGATATCAAGAACTATAGACATTAAGGGATATCCTAGGCTGTGTCAGTATTTGCAGGGGTCTGTGAGAGTGAATCAATATGTAAAGTTGCCCCGAGGACTGTAAACATTCAGTCTGTCCCCAAACAGTCTCACCATTTACAGGGGTCACTTAGAGTGAATCAATATATAAAGGAGCTCAGAGGACTGTCGATAATCAGGTTTTTCACCGACTGTGTCAGCATTTACACGGGTTTGTGAGGGTGAGTCAAAATATAAAGGGGTATCAAGGATTGTCGATATTGAGGGAGTCCCCAGATTGTGGCAGTATTTGCAGGTGTCAGGCAGAGTGAGTCATTATATAAAGGGTTCCCATGGACTGTGGACATTCAGGCTGTGCCTAGAGTCTGTGAGAATGAGTCAACATATAAAGGGGCACCAAGGACTGTAGACATTCAGCGAGTCCCCAGACTGTGTCAGTGTTACAGAGGTCTGTGAGAGTGAATCTATATACAAATGGGTACCAAGGACTGGAGACATTCAGGCTGCCCCAGATTGTGTCAGTGTTACAGAGGTCTGTGAGAGTGAAACTCTATATAAAGGGGTACAAAGGACTGTAAACATTTAGGCTACCCCCATACTGCGTCAGTATTTAGAGAAGTCATTTAGAGTGAATCAATATATAAAGGGGCACCCAGGACTGTATTTATTCAGGAAGCATGTAGATAGTGTCAATATTTACAGGGGTCGATGAGAGTGAGCCAATGTATAAAGAGGTACAAAGGACTGTAGACACTCAGGACATTCCCAGACTAAATAAATATTTACAGGGGTCTGTGAGAGTGATCAATATATAAAGTGATACCAAGATCTATAGACATTAAGGGATGCCCTTGGCTGTTTCATTATTTACAGGTGGCAGTGAGTGTGAATCTATATGTAAAGTTGCAACGAGGAGTCCCCAGACAGTCTCACTATTTACAGGGGTCAGTTAGAGTGAATCAATACAGAAAGGGGCACAATGGACTCGAGATATTCAGGCAGTCCCCAGACTTTCTCAGAATTTAAAGGAGCCTGTGAGAGTGAGTCAAAATATAAAAGGGTAAAAAAGGAATGTGGGCAGTCAGATTGTCCCTAGATTGTATCAGTATTTACGAGGGTGAATGCGAGTGATTTTTTAAAGTTCATTCATGGGATGTGGGCGACGCTGTCAAGGCCAGCATTTATTGCCCATCCCTAATTGCCCTTGAGAAGGTGGTGGTGAGCCGCCTTCTTGAACCGCTGCAGTCTGTGTGGTGACGGTTCTCCCACAGTGCTTTTAGGTAGAGAGTGAATCCATCTAAAACGTGTCATCAAAGACTGTCGACATTAAGGTTGTCCCCAGAGTGTGTCAGTATTTCCAGGCGTGAGTGAGAGTGAGTCAATATATAAAGGAGTCCAACGAAGTATAGACATTAAGGGAGTCCCCAGGCTGTGTCAGCATTTACAGGGGTCTGTGAGAGTGAATCTATATATAAAGATGTTCTGAGGACTGTAGACTTTCAATCTGTCCCCAGGCAGCCTCATTATTTACAGGGGTCAGTTGGACTGTAGATATTCTGGTTGTTCAAAGACTTTGTCAGTACTTACAGGGGTCTGGGAGAGTGAGCCAATATATAAAGGGTTATCAATGACTGTGGACATTGAGGGAGTCCCCAGACTGTGGCTGTATTTGTGGGCATCTGACAGAGTGAGTCAATATATAAAGAGGTACCAAGGACTGTAGAAATTCTGGCTGTCCCCAGGCTGTGTCAGAATTTACAAGAGTCTGTGAGAATGAGTCAATATATAAAGTGGTACCAAGGACTGTAGACATTCAGCGAGTCCCCAGACATTGTCAGTGTTACTGAGGTCTGTGCGAGTGAGTCAATATATTAAGGTGTACAAAGGACTGTTGGCATTCAAGCTGTTCCCAGACTAGGTCAGTATTTACAGAACTCATTTGGAGTGAATCAGTATATAAAGGGGCACCAAGGATTGTAGATATTCATGAAGAAACCAGATTGTGTCAGTATTTTAAGGGTCTGTGAGAGTGAGTCATTATATAAAGAGGTACAAAGGACAGTAAACATTCAGGACCTTCCCACACAATGTCAGTATTTAAAGGGGTCTGTGAGAGTGAGTCATTATATAAAGAGGTACAAAGGACAGTATACATTCAGGACCTTCCCACACAATGTCAGTATTTAAAGGGGTCTGTGAGAGTGAGTCATTATATAAAGAGGTACAAAGGACAGTATACATTCAGGACCTTCCCACACAATGTCAGTATTTAAAGGGGTCTGTGAGAGTGAGTCATTATATAAAGAGGTACAAAGGACAGTATACATTCAGGACCTTCCCACACAATGTCAGTATTTAAAGGGGTCTGTGAGAGTGAGTCATTATACAAAGGGTTACCAAGGACGGCAGACATTGAGGATGTCCCCAGACTGTGTCAGAATTTACAGGAGTCTGTGAGAATGAGTCAATATATAAAGGGGTAACAAGGACTCTAGCCATTGAGGTAGTCCCCAGACTGCTTCAGTATTTACGGTGTCAGTGAGAGTGAGTCAATATATAAAGCAGTACCAAGGACTGTAGACATTCAGCAAGTCCCCAGACATTGTCCGTATTACAGAGGCCTGTGAGAGTGAATCTATGTGTAAAGGGGTAGATATTGAGGGATTCTACAGACTGTGTTAGGATGCACAAGGGTCTCTGAGACTGAGTGAATATGGAAAGGGGAAACAATGACGGTAGACATTCAGGCTGTCTCCAGACTGTGTCAGTATTTACAGGGGTCTGTGAGAGTGAATCTATGTATGAAGGAACACCAAGGACAGTAGACATTCAGATTGTCCCCAGACTGTGTGAGAATTTACAGGGACCTGTGAGAGTGTGTTCATATATAAAGTCGTATCAAGGACTGTAGACATTCAGGCTGTCCCCAGACAGTGTAAGTATTTACAGAGGTCTTTTAGAAAGAATCAATGTATAAAGGGGGCCCAAGGACTGCATACTCAGGCTGTACCCAGATTGTGTCAATATTTACAGGGGACAGTGTGAAGGAGTCATAATATAAAGGGGCACCAAGCACTGTAGACATTCAGGCTGCACCCAGACTGCGTCAGCGTTTACTATGGTCTGTGAGAGTGAGTCAATATATAAAGAGGTACCAAGGACTGTGGACATTCAGGCTGTCCCCAGTCCATGTCAGATGTACAGAGATCAATGATAGTGAACCAATATATGAAGGGATATTCAGGCTGTACGCAGACGTTGTCAGAATGTACAGGGGTCAGCGAGAGTGAATCAATATATAAAGAGGTATGAAGGACTGAAGATATTCATGCTGTACCCAGACGTTGTCAGTACTGACAGGGGTCAGTCAGAGTGAATGAACATATAAAGGTGGACCAAGGACTGTGGACATTCAGGGGGTCCTTATACTGCGCCAGCATGGACAGGGGTCTGTGAAAGTGAGTTAATAGATAAAGAGCTACCAAGGACTGCAGAAATTCAGGCTGTCACGAGACTGTGTTTGTATTTACAGGGGTTAGTGAGAATGAATCAATACATAAAGGGGTTCCAAGGACTGTAGACATGCATGCTGTGTCCACACTGTATCAGTATTTACAGGGGTCTGTGAGAGCGGGTCATTATATATAGGGGTACCAAGGATTGTGGACATTGAGGTGGTCCCCAGACATTCTCGGTATTGACAGAAGTCATTTAGAGTGAATCAATATATAAAGGGGTACCAAGGACTCTGGACATTCAGGCTGTCCCCAGATTATGTCAGTATGCACAGGGGTCAGTGAGAGTGAATCAATATATAAAGGGGTACCAAGGACTGTAGACATTTGGGCTGTCCCCAGATTATGTCAGTATGTACAGGGATCAGTGAGAGTGAATCAATATATAAAGGGGTACCAAGGACTGTAGACATTTGGGCTGTCCCCAGATTATGTCAGTATGTACAGGGGTCAGTGAGAGTGAATCAATATATAAAGGGGTACCAAGGACTGTAGACATTTGGGCTGTCCCCAGATTATGTCAGTATGTACAGGGGTCAGTGAGAGTGAATCAATGTATAAAAGGGGTAACAAGGACTGAAGATATTCAGGCTGTATCCAGACTTGTCAGTATTTGCAGGAGTCAGTGAGAGTTTTATTGATTCACTCTCACTGACCCCTGTCATTAAATAAAGGGGTATCAATAAATAAAGTGGTACCAAGGACTGAAGACATTCAGCGAGTCCCCGCACTGTGGCATAGGCACAGGAGTCTGTGAGAGTTTCTCAATATATAAAGAGCTACCCCATAATAAGTTTGTCAATAAAATTGAAGCCCACGGAATAAAAGGGGTTGTGGCAACATGGATAATAAATTGTCTAAGTCATCGGAAAGTGAGAGTGGAGTGAATGGCTGTATTTCAGACTGGAGGAAGGTGTACATTGATGTTCCCCAGGGTCGGTCCTAGGACCACTGCTGGTCTTGATACATGTTAATGAATTGGACTTGAGTGTACAGGGCGCAAGTTCAAAAATTGCAGCTGACACATAACTTGGAAATGTAGTAAACAGTGAGGAGGATAGTGATAGACTTCAAGAGGACATAGACAGGCTGGTGGACTGGGCGGACACGTGGCAGAAGAAATTTTAAACTGAGAAGTGTGAAGTGATACACTTTGGCAAGAAGAACGAGGAGAGGCAATATAAACTAAAGGGTCCAATTCGAAAGGGGGTGCAGGAACAGAGAGACCCGGGGGTAGCTGTACACAGGTCGTTGAATGTGGCAAGACAGGTTGAAAAAGCGGTTAAGAAAGTACACAGGATCCTGGGCTTTATAAATAGAGGCACAGAGTACAAAAGCGAGGATGTTATGTTGAAACTTTATGAAACACTGGTTCGAACACAATTGGAATATTGTGTCCAATTCCGGGCACCACATTTTTGGAAGGATGTGAAGGACTTGGAGAGGGTACAGAAGAGATTTACTAGAATGGTTCCAGGCATGAGGGACCACAGTTACATGGATAGACTGTAAAATCTGGGATTGTTCTCCTTCGACAGGAGAAGGTTGAGAGGAGATTTGATGGAGGTGTTCAAAATCATGAAGAGTCTAGACAAAGTAAATAAAGTAAAACTGTTCCCACTGGTGGAAGAGTCGTGAACCAGAGGACACAGATTTAAGATGATTGGCAAAAGAACCAAAGGCGACATGAGGAAAAACATTTTTTAATGCAGTGAGTGGTTAGGATCTGGAACGCACTGCCTGAAAGCATGGTGGAATCAGGGCCAATTGTGGCTTCGAAAAAATAATCAGGGAGATACCTGAAGAAGAAAATTGGCAGGGCTACGGAGAAAGAGCAGGGGAGTGGGACGAGCTGGATTGCTGTTGCAGTGAGCTGGCGCAGGCTCGATAGGCTGAATGGCCTCCCTCTGTGCTGCAAGCATTCTATGATTCGATGACTGTAGACATTCAGCCTCTCACCAGAATATGTCAGTATTTACAGGGGTCAGCGAGAGTGAATCAATAGATAAAGGAATACCAAGCACGGTGGACGATCAGGGAGTCCCAGACTTTGTCAGGATGAACAGGGCTCTGTGAGAGTGCGTCAATATACAAAGGGACACCATGGACTATAGACTTTCAGGCTTTTCCCAATCTGTGTCAGTATTTACAGGGGTCAGTGAGAGTTAGTTAATATATAAAGGGATACAAGGACTGTAGACATTCAGTGAGTCCCCAGACATTGTCAGTATTACAGCGGTCTGTGAGAGTGAGTCAATATGTAAAGGGGTGCAAAGTACTGTGGGCGTTCAGCGAGTCCCCAGATTGTCAGTATTACAGGGGTAAACGAGAGTGAATTTCTTTATTCATTCACGGGATGGGGGCGTCGCCAACAAGGCCAGCATTTATTGCCCATCCCTAATTGGCCTTGAGAAGGTGGTGGTGAGCTGTCTTCTTCAATCGTTGCAGCCCGTGTTGTGAAGGTTCTCCCTCAGTGCTGTTAGTTAAAGGGTGAAGCAATATATAAAGGGGCACCAAAGACTGTAGATATTCAGGTTGTTCCCAGACTGTCAATATTTACAGCACCAGTGAGAGTGAGTCAATATATAAAGTGGTACCAAAGACTGTATGCATTCATTGAGTCCCCAGACTGTGTCAGTGTTTACAGGAGTCTGTGAGAGTGAATCTATCTATAAAGGGGTATCCAGGACTGTCGCTATTCAGGCTGTACCCAGATGGTGTCAGTATTTATTAGGTTCTGTGAGAATGAGTCAATATATAAAGGGACACCAAGGACTGTAGACATTCAGGCTGCACCCAGACTGTATCAGTACTTACAGTGGTGAATGAGAGTTAGTTAATATATAAAGGGCTACAAGGACTGTAGACATTCAGCAAGTCCCCAGACATTGTCAGTATTACAGCGGTCTGTGAGAGTGAGTCAATATGAGTGAGGCGTTTCTGCGGACGCAACCGAGACTCCAGGATGGTATGTTGCCTCCCTGGTGCAAGGGTCAGGGATGTCTCGGAGTGGCTGCAGGACATTCTGGAGGGGAAGGGTGAACAGCCAGTTGTCGTGGTACATATAGGTACCAACGATATAGGTAAAAAACGGGATGAGGTCCTACAAGCTGAATTTAGGGAGTTAGGAGTTAAACTAAAAAGTAGGACCTCAAAGGTAGTAATCTCAGTATTGCTACCAGTGGCACGGGCTAGTCAGAGTAGGAATGACAGGATAGCTAGGATGAATACGTGGCTTGAGAGATGGTGCAAGAGAGAGGGATTCAAATTCCTGGGCCATTGGAACCGGTTCTGGGGGAGGTGGGACCAGTACAAATTGGACGGTCTGCATCTGGGCAGGACTGGAACCAATGTCCGAGGGGGAGTGTTTGCTAGTGCTGTTGGGGAGGGTTTAAACTAATGTGGCAGGGGGATGGGAACCGATGCAGGAAGTCAGTGGGAAGTAAAGTGGTGACAGAAACAAAAGGCAGTAAGGGAGAGTGTACAAAACATGACCGGACATTTATTTCAATGCAAGAAATCTGATGGGCAAGGCAGATGAACTCAGGGCATGGATGGGTACAGGGGACTGGGATGTTATAGCTATTACTGAAACATGGCTAAGGGAGGGACAGGACTGGCAGCTCAATGTTCCAGGGTACAGATGCTATAGGAAAGATAGAGCAGGAGGTAAGAGAGGAGGGGGAGTTGCGTTCTTGATTAGGGAGAACATCACGGCAGTAGTGAGAGGGGATAAATCCGAGGGTTCGCCCACTGAGTCTATATGGATAGAACTGAAAAATAAGAAGGGAGAGATCACTTTGATAGGATTGTACTACAGACCCCCAAATAGTCAACGGGAAATTGAGGAGCAAATATGTAAGGAGATTCCAGACAGCTGCAAGAAAAAATTGGTGGTAATAGTAGGGGAATTTAACTTTCCCAACATTGACTGGGACAGCCATAGCATTAGGGGCTTGGATGGAGAGAAATTTGTTGAGTGTATTCAGGAGGAATTTCTCATTCAGTATGTGGATGGCCCGACGAGAGAGGGGGCAAAACTTGACCTCCTCTTGTGAAATAAGGAAGGGCAGGTGACAGAAGTGTTAGTGAGGGATCACTTTGGGACCAGTGATCATAATTCCATTAGTTTTAAGATAGCTATGGAGAATGATAGGTCTGGCCCAAAAGTTAAAATTCTAAATTGGGGAAAGGCCAATTTTGATGGTATTAGACAGGAACTTTCAGAAGTTGATTTGGAGAGTCTGTTGGCAGGCAAAGGGACGTCTGGTAAGTGGGAGGCTTTCAAAAGTGTGCTAACCAGGGTTCAGGGTCAGCACATTCCTTATAAAGTGAAGGGCAAGGCTGGTAGCAGTAGGGAACCTTGGATGACTCGAGAGATTGAGGCCCTAGTCAGAAAGAAGAAGGAGGCATATGACATGCATAGGCAGCTGGGATCAAGTGGATCCCTTGAAGAGTATAGAGATTGCCGGAGTAGAGTTAAGAGAGAAATCAGGAGGGCAAAAAGGGGACATGAGATTGCTTTGGCAGATAAGGCAAAGGAGAATCCAAAGAGCTTCTACAAATACATAAAGGGCAAAAGAGTAACTAGGGACAGAGTAGGGCCTCTTAAGGATCAACAAGGTCATCTATGTGCGGAACGACAAGAGATGGGTGAGATCCTAAATGGATATTTCACATCGGTATTTACGGTTGAGAAAGGCATGGATGTTAGGGAACTTGGGGAAATAAATAGTGATGTCTTGAGGAGTGTACATATTACAGAGAGGGAGGTGCTGGAAGTCTTAACGCGCATCAAGATAGATAAATCTCCAGGACCTGATGAAATGTATCCCAGGACGTTATGGGAGGTTAGGGAGGAAATTGTGGGTCCCCTTGCAGAGATATGTGAATCATCGACAGCTGCAGGTGAGGTGCCTGAAGATTGGAGGGTAGCAAATGTTGTGCCTTTGTTTAAGAAGGGCGGCAGTGAAAAGCCTGGGAACTACATACCGGTGAGCCTGACATCTGTCGTGCGTAAGTTGTTAGAGGGTATTCTGAGAGACAGGATCTACAGGCATTTGGAGAGGCAGGGACTGATTAGGAACAGTCAGCATGTCTTTGTGAGAGGAAAATCATGACACACGAATTTGATTGAGTTTTTTGAAGGGGTAACCAAGAAGATAGATGAGGGCTGTGCAGTGGACGTGGTCTGCATGGGCTTTAGCAAAGCATTTGACAAGGTACCGCATGGTAGGTTGTTACATAAGGTTAAATCTCATGGGATCCAAGGTGAGGTAGCCAATTGGATACAAAATTGGATTGACGACAGAAGACAGAGGGTGGTTGTAGAAGGTTGTGTTTCAAACTGGAGGCCTGTGACCAGCGGTGTGCCTCAGGGATCGGTGCTGGGTCCGCTGTTATTTGTTATTTATATTAATGATTTGGATGAGAATTTAGGAGGCATGGTTAGTAAGTTTGCAGATGACACCAAGATTGGTGGCATTGTGGACAGTGAAGAAGGTTATCTGGGATTGCAACGGGATCTTGATAAATTGGGCCAGTGGGACGATGAATGGCAGATGGAGTTTAATTTAGATAAATGTGAGGTGATACAATTTGGTAGATCGAGTCGGGCCAGGACCTACTCCGTTAATGGTAGGGCGTTGGGGAGAGTTATAGAACAAAGAGATCGAGGAGTACAGGTTCATAGCTCCTTGAAAGTGGAGTCACAGGTGGATAGGGTGCTGAAGAAGGCATTCAGCATGCTTGGTTTCATGGGTCAGAACATTGAATACAGGAGTTGGGATGTCTTATTGAAGTTGTACAAGACATTAGTATGGCCACACTTGGAGTACTGTGTACAGTTCTGGTCACCCTATTATAGAAAGGATATTATTAAACTAGAAAGAGTGCAGAAAAGATTTACTAGGATGCTACCGGGACTTGATGATTTGACTTTTCGGGAGAGGTTAGATAGACTGGGACTTTTTTCCCTGGAGAGTAGAAGGTTTTGGGGTGATCTTATAGAAGTCTATAAAATAATGAGGGGCATAGATCAGGTAGATAGTCAAAATCTTTTCCAAAAGGTAGGGGAGTCTATAACGAGGGGGCATAGATTTAAGGTGAGAGGGGAGAGATACAAAAGGGTCCAGAGTGGCAATTTTTTCACTCAAAGGCTGGTGAGTGTCTGGAACGAGCTGCCAGAGGCAGTAGTAATGGCGGGTACAATTTTGTCTTTTAAAAAGCATTTGGACAGTTACATGGGTAAGATGGTTATAGAGGGATATGGGCCAAGTGCAGGCAAATGAGACTAGCTTAGTGTTATAAACTGGGCGACATGGACATGTTGGGCCGAAGGGCCTGTTTCCATGTTGTAAACTTCTATGATTCTATGATTCTATAATATGTAAAGGGGTGCAAAGTACTGTGGGCGTTCAGCGAGTCCCCAGATTGTCAGTATTTACAAGGGTAAACGAGAGTGAATTTCTTTATTCATTCATGGGTTGTGGGCGTCGCCTGCAAGGCCAGCATTTATTGCCCATCCCTAATTGCCCTTGAGAAGGTGGTGGTGAGCTGTCTTCTTGAAACTCTGCAGTCCGTGTGGTGAAGGTTCTCACACAGTATTGTTGGGTAGAGAGTGAATCAATATATAAAGGGGCACCAAGGATTGTAGATATTCAGGCTGGACCAAGATTGTGTCAGAATTTACAAGGGTCTATCAGTTAATATATAAAGGGGTACCAAGGACTGTAGACATTGAGGGAGTCCCGAGACCACATCAGTATTTGCAGGCGTCAATGGGAGTGAGTCAATATATAAAGGGCTACCAAGGACTGTACACATTCATTGAGTCCCTAGACTGCGTCAGTGTTTACAGGGGTCTGTCAGTTAATATATAAAGGGGTAACAATGACTGTAAACATTCAGGATTCTCCAGACTGCATCAGTATTTACAGCGGTGTATTAGTCTGAATCAATATATAAAGGGATACGTAGGACTCTCGGCATTAAGGGAGGCCCCAGACTGTGGCAGTATTTACAGCAGAGGTCATTTAGAATGAATCAATATATAAAGGGGTTCCCTTGGAAGTGTAGACTTTTAGGCTGTACGCAGACTGTGTCAGTATTTACAGGGGTCTGTTAGAGTGAATCAGTATTTAACTGCATCAAGGACTGTAAACGTTCACAATGCCCCCACACTGTATCACTATACTGGGGTCTGTGAGATGAGTTAATAAATAAAGGTGTACCAAGGACTGTCGGCATTCAGGGGTATTCCCAGACTGCGTCACTATTTACGGGGTCTACAAGAGTGAATCAATATATAAAGAGGTATCAAAACTGTAGACATTGAGGATTGCCCAGACTGTGTCAGTACTTTTTTTTATTCGTTCATGGAATGTGGGTGTCGCTGGCGAGGCCGGCATTTATTGCCCATCCCGAATTGCCCTTGAGAAGGTGGTATTGAGCCGCCTTCTTGAACCGCTGCAGTCCGTGTGGTGACGGTTCTCCCACAGTGCTGTTAGGAAGGGAGTTCCAGGATTTTGACCCAGCGACGATGAAGGAATGGCGATATATTTCCAAGTCGAGATGATGTGTGACTTGGAGGGGAACGTGCAGGTGGTGTTGTTCCCAAGTGCCTGCTGCTCTTGTCCTTCTAGGTGGTAGAGGTCGCGGGTTTGGGAGGTGTTGTCGAAGAAGCCTTGGCGAGTTGCTGCAGTGCATCCTGTGAATGGTACACACTGCAGCCACTGTGCGGCGGTGGTGAAGGGAGTGAAAGTTTAGGGTGGTGGATGGGGTGCCAATCAAGGGGGCTGCTTTATCTTGGATGGTGTTGAGCTTCTTGAGTGTTGATGGAGCTGCACTCATCCAAGCAAGTGGAGAGTATTCCATCACACTCCTGACTTGTGCCTTGTAGTTGGTGGAAAGGCTTTGGGGAGTCAGGAGGTGAGTCAGTCACAGCAGAATACCCAGCCTCTGACCTGCTCTCGTAGCCACAGTATTTATATGGCTGGTCCAGTTAAGTTTCTGGTCAATGGTGACCCCCAGGATGTTGATGGTGGGGGGTTCGGTGATGGTAATGCCGTTGAATGTCAAGGGGAGGTGGTTAGATTCTCTCTTGTTGGAGATGGTCATTGCCTGGCACTTGTCTGGCGCAAATGTTACTTGTCACTTATGAGCCCAAGCCTGGATGTTGTCCAGGTCTTGCTGCATGCGGGCACAGGCTGCTTCATTATCTGAGGGGTTGTGAATGGAACTGAACACTGTGCAATCATCAGCGAACATCACCATTTCTGACCTTATGATGGAGGGAAGGTCATTGATGAAGCAGCTGAAGATGTTTGGGCCTAGGACACTGCCCTGAGGAACTCCTGCAGCAATGCCCTGGGGCTGATATGATTGGCCTCCAACAACCACTACCATCTTCCTTTGTGCTAGGTATGACTCCAGCCACTGGAGAGTTTTACCCCTGATTCCCATTGACTTCAATTTTACGAGGGCTCCTTGGTGCCACACTCGGTCAAATGCTGCCTTGATGTCAAGGGCAGTCACTCTCACCTCACCATTTGCAGGCGCCAGTGAGAGTGAGTCAATATATAAAGGGTTATCAAGGATAGGAGACATTCAGGCAGTCCCCAGACAGTGACAGTATTACAGGGATCTGTGTTAGTGAGTCAATATATAAAGGGGTGCCATGCAGTGGAGACTTTCAGCGAGTCCCCAGTCTGTGTCAATTTTTACAGGGGTCTGTGAGAGTGAGTCAATATATATCGTAATACCAAGGACTGTAGATATTCAGGCTGTCCACAGACTGGGTTAACATTAAGAGGGGTCCATGACTGTGAGTCAATATATAAAGGAGCACGATGGACTGTGGACATGAAGGGAGTCCCCGGACTGTGTCATTGATTATAAGATGTCAGTTAGTGAGAATCAATATATAAAGTGGAACCAAGAACTGTGGACATTCAAGATGTCCCCAGACTGTGTCAGTATTTACCGGGGTCTGTGAGAATCTGATAATTCATTTAGTGGTACAAGAACTGTCGACATTCAGGCTGCACCCAGACTTTATCAGTACTTACAGGGGTCTATAAGAGTGAGTCGATATTTAGAGCAGTACCAGGGACTATGCACATTCATGCTGTACCCAGTTTGATCAAACTTATTAAATTCTTTGAAGAAGTAACAGATAGAGTCAACAAGGCTAATGTAGTAGATTTAATAAATTTGGATTTTCAAAATGCCTTCGATGAGGTGCCACATTTTAGACTCATGACTAAGGTCAGAGCATGTGGAGTCAGTGGACAAGCAGCAGAACGGATAGCAAGTTGGCTGCAAAATAGAAAACTGAGCGGAGGGGTTAAGAGGAGCTCCTCAGACCAGCAAAAGGTGGGAAATGGTGTCCCACATGGGTCAGTGTTGGGACTGCAGTTGTTCAAAATTTAAATAAACGATTTGGATTCGTGAATTGGACGTACAGTTTCAAAATTTGCGGATGGCACCACATTGGGAGGTATGGTTAGAAGTAATTTTGCGGAGAAGGCTCGGAGGGCCGAATGGCCGAGTCCTGCTCCTATTTTCTATGTTTTATTTTCTTTGTAACGAGAGTCTGTAGGAATATTAGCAGGGAAATCCATAGACTGTGCGAATATTTACAGTGCAATCCAAGTACGATGCCATTGTTTACTGGTCGATCCAGAGACTGTATCAATATTAACAAGAGGATCCATAGACTTGTCAATTTTGACGGAGTATCCAGAGATTGCACTAATATTAGCAGGCGGTCTCCAAACTGACCAGTGTAATGGTTCAGTTCCATCTCTGAGTTTAAACCCAACCCTTGAAAGTGGGTTGAAAGTCTCTCAGATTAAAGGATTTCACTGAGAAATAAACTAAAATCTGTCAATGAAGCTGTTCTCTCATGACATCAGTGCTGTCAAGACTGTGGGTCTCATTGTTCCAAATAATTGTTAAAATAATATACAGGGCTCTCATTTGTCACACTTCTTGTCCAATATCCAAGAATGGATGAGCAACAATTTCCTCCAAATAAATATTGGGACAACTGAAGCCATTATTTTCGGTCCCCGCTACAAACTCCATTCCCCAGCCACCCACTCCACTCCTCTCCCTGGCCACTCTCTGAGGGTGAACCAGCCCGTTTCGATTTGACCCTGAGATGAGCCACCGATCACATATCCGCTCTATCACGGAGACCGCTTACTTCGCACTCCGTCAGCCTCCGCTCCTGCCTCAACTCATTGCTGCTGAAACCCTCACCCATGCCTTTGTTACCTCTAGACTTGATTATTCAAATACTCTCCTGGTGGGTCTCCCATCTTCCACCCTCCATAAACTTGAGCTCATCCAAAACTCTGTTGCCCGTAACTGAACTCACCCCCAGTCCCGTTCTCCCATCACCGCAGTGCTCCCTGACTTCCATTGGCTCCCGTTTTGGTCACGCCTCGATTTTAAAATTCTCATCCTTGTTTTCAAATCCCTCCATGGCCTCGCCCCTCCCTATCTCTGCAACCTCCTCCAGCCCTACAACCCTCTGAGATCTTTCCACTTATCAAATTATTGCCTCTTGCTCATCCCCGACTTTAATCGCTCCACCATTGGCGGCCATGCCTTCAGCTGCCTCCGTCCCAAGCTCTGGAATTCTCTCCCGAGACATCTTCAGCTCTCCACCTCTCTCCTTCTTTAAGATTCTTCTTAAAACCGACCTCTTTGACCGAACTTTTGGTCATCTGTCCTAATAACTCCTTTTGTGGCTCTGTCATGAATTTTGTTTGATAATCGCTCCTTTGAAGCATCATGGGATGTTTTACTACGTTAAGAGCACGATATAATTGCAAGTTGTTGATGTTAATTCTGCAAACCGTGTTTCACTGTATTACCGTTCTTATTCCCTGTCCAACACTCGCTGCTGTTGGTGTCTCCGGGAAGCCTGTATGTCATGTTTCACTGTATTACCGTTCTTGTCATTCTCTTTCCCACACTCGCTGATGTCGGTATTCCTGGTAAGTCTATACATCCAGCTATTAATTATATAAATCATGTTTCACAGGGGATCCAGAGAATGTACTAATATTTACAGTGGGATCCAGAGACGGTACTAATATTTGCAGGGTATATAGTGACAGCAGTAAAATTTACAGAGAACCAGAGATGGTACTAATCAAGGCAGGGGATGCACAGTCTGTATCAATAGTCAGAGTGGATCAAGAGAAGGTGTTCATATATCCAGGGGAACCAGAGGTGGTTCCAATATTTCCATGAATCCAGATACGGTACATAAGAACATAAGAACTGACGAAATAGGAGCAGGAGAAGGCCAATCGACCCATCGAGCCTGCTCCACCATTCAACAAGATCATGGCTGAACTTCTATCTCAACACCATTTTCCTGCACTATCCCTATATCCCTTGATACCTTTAATATGTAGAAATCTATCGATCTCTGTTTTGAATGTACTCAATGACTGAACCTCCAAAGAGAATTCCAAAGATTCACCACCTTCCGAGTGAAGAAATTTCCACTCATCTCAGTCTCAAATAGCCCACCCCTTATTCTGAGACTGTGACCCCTTGTTCTCGACTCCCCAGCCAGGGGAAACATCCTCCTTGCATCCACCCTGTCGAGCCCTTTAAGAATTTTTGCCTGTTTCAATGAGATCATCTCTCATTCTTCTAAACTCTAGAAAATGCAGGCCGAGTCGACTCAATCCCTCCTCATACCACAATCCCTCCATCACACGAATCAGTCTGGTGAACCTTCGTTGCACTCCCTCTATGGCAAGTATATCCTTGGAGATCAAAATTGTACACAACACTCCTGTTGCAGTCTCAATTAATTGCAGTAAGATATCTTTACTCCTGTACTCACATCCTCTTGTAATAAAGGTCAATATACCATTTGCCTCCCTAATTGCTTGCTGCACCTGCATGTGAGCTTTCAGTGACTCATGTACAAGGACACCCAGGTCCCTTTGAACACCAACATCTCCCAATCTCTCACCATTTTAAAATATTCTGCATTTCTGTTTTCTCTGTCTTTCCTACCAAAGTGGATAACATCACATTTTTCCACATTATATTCCATCTGCCATGTTCCTTCATACTCACTTAACCTGTCTGTATCCCCTTGAAGCCCCATTGCATCCTCCTCACAACTCACATTCCCACCGAGTTATGTGTGTCATCAGCAAACTTGGAAATATCATATTTGGTCCCCTCATCCAAATCTTTGATACAGATTGTGAATCGGTGGGGCCCAAACATCGATCCCTGCGGCACCCCACCAGTCACAGTCTGCCAAATCGAAAAATACCCGTTTATTCCTACTCTCTGTTTCTGTCTGTTCACCAATTCTCAATCCATTCCAGTATATTATCCCCAATTCCATGTGCTCTAACTTTTTTTTTTATTCGTTCATGAGATGTGGGCGTCGCTGGCAAGGTCGGCATTTATTGCCCATCCCTAATTGCCCTTGAGAAGGTGGTGGTGAGCCGCCTTCTTGAACCGCTGCAGTCCGTGTGGTGAAGGTTCTCCCACAGTGCTGTTAGGAAGGGAGTTCCAGGATTTTGACCCAGCGACGATGAAGGAACGGCGATATATTTCCAAGTCGGGATGGTGTGTGACTTGGAGGGGAACGTGCAGGTGGTGTTGTTCCCATGTGCCTGCTGCCCTTGTCCTTCTAGGTGGTAGAGGTCGCGGGTTTGGGAGGTGCTGTCGAAGAAGCCTTGGCGAGTTGCTGCAGTGCATCCTGTGGATGGTACACACTGCAGCCACAGTGCGCCGGTGGTGAAGGGAGTGAATGTTTATGGTGATGGATGTGGTACCAATCAAGCGGGCTGCTTTGTGCTGGATGGTGTCGAGCTTCTTGAGTGTTGTTGCAGCTGCACTCATTCAGGCAAGTGGAGAGTATTCCATCACACTCCTGACTTGTGCCTTGTAGATGGTGGAAATTCTTTGGGGAGTCAGGAGGTGAGTCACTCGCCGCAGAATACCCAGCCTCTGACCTGCTCTTGTCGCCACAGCATTTATATGGCTGGTCCAGTTAAGTTTCTGGTCAATGGTGACCCCCTGGATGTTGATGGTGGGGGATTCTGCAACTGTAATGCCATTGAATGTAAAGGGGAGGTGATTAGACTCTCTCTTGTTGGGGATGGTCATTGCCTGACACTTGTCCAGCGCGAATGTTACTTGCCACTTATCAGCCCAATCCTGGATGTTGTCCAGGTCTTGCTGCATGCAGGCACGTACTGCTTCATTATCTGAGGGGTTGTGAATGGAACTGAACACTGTGCAATCATCAGTGAATACCCTCATTTCTGACCTGATGATGGAGGGAAGGGCATTGAGGTTCAACAACCTCCTGTTTGGGACCTTATCGAAAGCCTTCTGAAAATCCAAATGCACCACATCCACTGGTTCGTCCTTATCGATTCTACTTGTTTCATCCTCAAAGATCTCCAATAGGTTTGCAAACATGATTTCCCTTTCAAAAATCCATGTTGACTCTGCCAAATCCTGTTCATATTTTCTCAGTGTCCTGTTATCACATCCTTTATAATGGAGTCTCGCACTTTCCCTACTACTTTTGTCAGGCTAACAGGTCTGCAGTTCTCTGTTGTCTCTCTCCCTCCTTGCTTAAATAGTGGAGTTACATTTACTACCCTCCAAGCTGCAGGAACCGTTCCAGAATCTATAGAATTTTGGAAGATGATTCAGAGACGGCAATAACATTTGCAGGGGGATCCAGAGACGGTATTAATATTTACAGGGGATTAACATATTTTACTAAAATTTACAGGAGATCCACAGACTGTTCTGATATTTATGGTGATCTAGAGACTGTATTAATATTTACAGGGGTTCCTAATTTGGCACTAATATTTATAGTGGAATCCAGTACTAATATTGGCAGAGGACATAGTGACAGTCCTAATATTTACAGGAGAACCAGAATCTATAATAATAAAGGCCGTGGATCCAGAGTTTGTATCAATAGTCAGCGTGGGTCCAGAGGAGGTACTCATATATCCAGGGGAACCGGAGACGATTCTAATATTTCCAGGGGGTTCAGAGACGGTATTAATATTTACACAGGTCCACAGACGGCACTAGTATTAACACTGGATCGAGGGACTGTACTAATATTTACAGGGTATCCAGAGACGGTACGAACATTTACAGGGGATGTAGAGATGGTACTAAAAATTACAAGGGATCAGGAGATGGCATTAATATTTACAGGGGATCCAGAGACCTTACTAATATATACTGGGGATCCAATGACAGTACTAATATTTACAGGAAGTCCAGAGTCTTCACAAATATTTACATGGACGACGTTCGTAATTAAAGGGGGACCAGAGACTTAACGAATATTTGCAGAGGATTCAGAGATGGCAATAATATTTGCAGTGGGATCCGGAGACGGTAGTAATAATTACAGGGGTTCCACAGATTTTATTAAAATTTACAGGATATCCACAAACAGTACTATTATTACAGAGGGTCCAGAGACGTTACTAATATTTCCACGGGATCCAGAGACGGTATTAATATTTACAGTGGATCCGGAGGCAGTGCGAATATTTATCGGAGATCCAGAAATGGTAATAATATTTACTGGAGATCCAGAGACGGTACAAATATTTACAGGCAGTTCCAGCCTGATGTACAATTGCCCTGTTTATTTCCCTTCCTTACAGTTAACTTATTGACGATTGTGATCCTATCTCGGGGAAAGTGCGGTCTCTCCAAATGTGTCACTCGTTACCTGGTGGCGATGGCAGCGGCGGATCTACTGGTCGTTATCTTCGATCTGATACTCAGGCAGATTCCCATTGTCTATCGGGGTCAGTTTCGTTTCCTGTGGTCCATCCCCGTGTGTAATATCCACGCCGTCCTGCTTTTCGCAGCCACAGACTGTTCCGTCTGGTTCACCGTCACTTTCACCTTCGATCGATTTGTGGCCATTTGTTGCCAGAATCTGAAAACTAAATATTGCACCGAGAGAACGGCGGGTGTGGTTCTGGGAACAGTGAGTGTGCTGGGCTGTTTGAAGAATATGTTCTGGTACTTTATGTTCACGGGCCAGTATAATCTTTACAACGAACCGTGGTTTTGTGCTGTACCTGTCCTTGTTATGTTTTCACGTGTGTGGGCAGTCATCGAACTCCTTCATTATATCCTCACCCCGGGGATCCCATTTGTTCTGATTCTGTTGCTCAATGTTTTCACTGTCAGATACATTTTGATGGCCAGCAGAGCCCGCAGGAGACTCCGGCGTCACAGCAGTGGGGAGAGTCCCAGAGACCCAGAGATGGAGAGCCGAAGGAAATCCATAATTTTACTGTTTGTGATATCAGGAAACTTTATACTGTTCTGGGCACTGTTTATGGTGTATTCTATATGGTTCAGGATGTTGATGTTGGGGTTTTATTCTGTAATTCTACCCAGGTTTCTACTAGAACTGGGATTCATGCTCCAGCTCATGAGTTGCTGCACAAACACTTGTATTTATGCCGTGACACAGATTAAATTCAGAGAGCAGTTGAAGAATGTGGTGAAATATCCCTTTACTGTAATTATAAAATTCATTAAATAATGAGAAGATCTGAAGACTTTCTCAGATCAGAGACCGTTCTGCGTCATACGGTGTCTGATTCTCTCTCCACCAGGCCACGGTGCTGCAAACACTGTGTATTCTCCAATCACTGAAACCTTTATAACCTGAGGGAATTTAGCAACTCATTTACAGCATTTGTAAAAGTTTATATCTCAAGAAATTACAAGTTGCAAAATAACATATCGCAACTAATTACACCAAATGTTTCACCGTATTGGAGAATTGAAAAGTTAACAAAATAAGAGCAAAATTAAAATATTATATAACATTAGTACCATCTTGGGATTCCGTGTAAGAGGGCAGTGAGAAGTAAATTCCACACTCTCTCTCTCCACACTCCCCTGGGGTGAACAGTGAGCAGTAAATTCCACACTCTCTCTCTCCACACTCCCCTGGGGTGAACAGTGAGCAGTAAATTCCCCACTCTCTCTCTCCACACTCCCCTGGGGTGAACAGTGAGCAGTAAATTCCACACTCTCTCTCTCCACACTCCCCTGGGGTGAACAGTGAGCAGTAAATTCCACACTCTCTCTCTCCACACTCCCCTGGGGTGAACAGTGAGCAGTAAATTCCACACTCTCTTTCTCCACACTCCCCTGGGGTGAACAGTGAGCAGTAAATTCCACACTCTCTTTCTCCACACTCCCCTGGGGTGAACAGTGAGCAGTAAATTCCACACTCTCTCTCTCCACACTCCCCTGGAGTGAACAGTGAGCAGTAAATTCCACACTCTCTCTCTCCACACTCCCCTGGGGTGAACAGTGAGCAGTAAATTCCACACTCTCTCTCTCCACACTCCCCTGGGGTGAACAGTGAGCAGTAAATTCCACACTCTCTCTCTCCACACTCCCCTGGAGTGAACAGTGAGCAGTAAATTCCACACTCTCTCTCTCCACACTCCCCTGGAGTGAACAGTGAGCAGTAAATTCCACACTCTCTCTCTCCACACTCCCCTGGGGTGAACAGTGAGCAGTAAATTCCACACTCTCTCTCTCCACACTCCCCTGGAGTGAACAGTGAGCAGTAAATTCCACACTCTCTCTCTCCACACTCCCCTGTGGTGAACAGTGAGCAGTAAATTCCACACTCTCTCTCTCCACACTCCCCTGGGGTGAACAGTGAGCAGTAAATTCCACACTCTCTTTCTCCACACTCCCCTGGAGTGAACAGTGAGCAGTAAATTCCACACTCTCTCTCTCCACACTCCCCTGGGGTGAACAGTGAGCAGTAAATTCCACACTCTCTTTCTCCACACTCCCCTGGGGTGAACAGTGAGCAGTAAATTCCACACTCTCTCTCCACACTCCCCTGGGGTGAACAGTGAGCAGTAAATTCCACACTCTCTCTCTCCACACTCTCCTGGGGTGAACAGTGAGCAGTAAATTCCACACTCTCTCTCTCCACACTCCCCTGGGGTGAACAGTGAGCAGTAAATTCCACACTCTCTCTCTCCACACTCTCCTGGGGTGAACAGTGAGCAGTAAATTCCACACTCTCTCTCCACACTCCCCTGGGGTGAACAGTGAGCAGTAAATTCCACACTCTCTTTCTCCACACTCCCCTGGGGTGAACAGTGAGCAGTAAATTCCACACTCTCTCTCTCCACACTCCCCTGGGGTGAACAGTGAGCAGTAAATTCCACACTCTCTCTCCACACTCCCCTGGTGTGAACAGTGAGCAGTAAATTCCACACACTCTCTCCACACTCCCCTGGGGTGAACAGTGAGCAGTAAATTCCACACTCTCTCTCTCCACACTCCCCTGGGGTGAACAGTGAGCAGTAAATTCCACACTCTCTCTCTCCACACTCCCCTGGAGTGAACAGTGAGCAGTAAATTCCACACTCTCTCTCCACACTCCCCTGGGGTGAACAGTGAGCAGTAAATTCCACACTCTCTTTCTCCACACTCCCCTGGTGTGGAAATGTATAAAGAGATACCTGATCATATTAACTTTTAATACACCTAAACCATAAATGAAGAAATGCATGATGGATATTTGACCAGACTAACTGACCAGCTGAATACAATTTGAAGCTTATATTTTAGTTTCTCACCAAAGACATACAGAAGCCCTATTGTCTAATTACTTCAAGTTCTCTCATGCTGATCACTGTCTGACTAACAGAAATGAATGACCATACAGACTTGAGACTAGGTACAGACTTACTGATAAAAAGGACAGTTTCTTGGGGAAAAATACTTTCCCAGACCTGTGTGCAACATCATGAGACGGTCATGAGGAACCAGAGGGTGGGTTCCCTATGTTGATTATCTAACTATCTGAAGCAGTAAAGAATGTACGCATATGCCCATATTCTATGACAGGTGGGCGTTGTTAATGAACTGTATAAACGTGAGCTGTTTCTTGAACTCAGCGAAGACGGAGCCCTGAGCATTGTTTCGGGTACGCTTCCCTTGTATACAAGTTTTCTTTAATAAATTCTCACTTGTCTGAAATAAGTGTTTGGAGTTAATGCATTGTATATAATAGGTGATCATAAGTTTAAGTTTTCGACAGTTCTTGGAGGTCCCACTGAGATCGCTTGTGATCCCCGGTAAGTACGGATACAAGTTGTCTGTACAAACTGCAGACGCACTGCGATTGATAAGTGTATGCATTAACTGACGTGACTAATTCTTCTGTTTGCCTTCAGGAATTGGAAGGCGATCATAGGAAGTGTGTTTCGTATGGACAAGGAGATTAAAAAGAGGGAGAAAAAAAAGAGAGAGACGCGCGACAGATTACTCGATATTGTCAGCTGCGGTGTTGCAGTAATGGTCTGAGAGAGCAATAACGGAGTAGGTATGTGATACCGGTAATTTTCTTTCTATGGACCCACGGCGAGGAATCAGGAAAGAGACTTGGTAATATCATATTTGGTCCCTTCATCCAAATCTTTGATACAGATTGTGAATCGGTGGGGCCCAAACATCGATCCCTGCGGCACCCCACCAGTCAGAGTCTGCCAAATCGAAAAATACCCGTTTATTCCTACTCTCTGTTTCTGTCTGTCAACCAATTCTCAATCCATTCCAGTATATTATCCCGAATTCCATGTGCTCTAACTTTTTTTAAAATTTGTTCATGAGATGTGGGCGCCACTGGCAAGGCCGGCATTTATTGCCCATCCCTAATTGCCCTTGAGAAGGTGGTGGTGAGCCGCCTTCTTGAACCGCTGCAGTGCAAGTGGTGAAGGTTCTCCCACAGTGCTGTTAGGAAGGGAGTTCCAGGATTTTGACCCAGCGACGATGAAGGAACGGCGATATATTTCCAAGTCGGGATGGTGTGTGACTTGGAGGGGAACGTGCAGGTGGTGTTGTTCCCATGTGCCTGCTGCCCTTGTCCTTCTAGGTGGTAGAGGTCGCGGGTTTGGGAGGTGCTATCGAAGAAGCCTTGGCGAGTTGCTGCAGTGCATCCTGTGGATGGTACACACTGCAGCCACTGTGCGCCGGTGGTGAAGGGAGTGAATGTTTAGGGTGATGGATGTGGTACCAATCAAGCGGGCTGCTTTGTGCTGGATGGTGTCGAGCTTCTTGAGTGTTGTTGGAGCTGCACTCATCCAAGCAAGTGGAGAGTATTCCATCACACTCCTGACTTGTGCCTTGTAGATGGTGGAAAGGATTTGGGGAGTCAGGAGGTGAGTCAGTCGCAGCAGAATACCCAGCCTCTGACCTGCTCTTGTAGACACAATATTTATATGGCTGGTCCAGTTAAGTTTCTGGTCAATGGTGACCCCCAGGATATTGATGGTGGGGGATTCTGCGACTGTAATGCCATTGAATGTCAAGGGGAGGTGATTAGACTCTCTCTTGTTGGGGATGGTCATTGCCTGACACTTGTCCAGCGCGAATGTTACTTGCCACTTATCAGCCCAATCCTGGATGTTGTCCAGGTCTTGCTGCATGCGGGCACGTACTGCTTCATTATCTGAGGGGTTGTGAATGGAACTGAACACTGTGCAATCATCAGTGAATACCCTCATTTCTGACCTGATGATGGAGGGAAGGGCATTGAGGTTCAACAACCTCCTGTTTGGGACCTTATCGAAAGCCTTCTGAAAATCCAAATGCACCACATCCACTGGTTCGTCCTTATCGATTCTACTTGTTACATCCTCAAAGATCTCCAATAGGTTAGCAAACATGATTTCCCTTTCAAAAATCCATGTTGACTCTGAAAATCCTGTTCATATTTTCTCAGTGTCCTGTTATCACATCCTTTATAATAGAGTCTCGCACTTTCCCTACTACTGATGTCAGGCTAACAGGTCTGCAGTTCTCTGTTGTCTCTCTCCCTCCTTGCTTAAATAGTGGAGTTACATTTACTACCCTCCAAGCTGCAGGAACCGTTCCAGAATCTATAGAATTTTGGAAGATGATTCAGAGACGGCAATAACATTTGCAGGGGGATCCAGAGACTGTATTAATATTTACAGGGGTTCCTAATTTGGCACTAATATTTATAGTGGAATCCAGTACTAATATTGGCAGAGGACATAGTGACAGTCCTAATATTTACAGGAGAACCAGAATCTATAATAATAAAGGCCGTGGATCCAGAGTTTGTATCAATAGTCAGCGTGGGTCCAGAGGAGGTACTCATATATCGAGGGGAACCAGAGACGATTCTAATATTTCCAGGGGGTTCAGAGACGGTATTAATATTTACACAGGTCCACAGACGGCACTAATATTAACACTGGATCGAGGGACTGTACTAATATTTACAGGGTATCCAGAGACGGTACTAATATTTACAGGGGATGTAGAGATGGTACTAAAAATTACAAGGGATCAGGAGATGGCATTAATATTTACAGGGGATCCAGAGACTTTACTAATATATACTGGGGATCCAATGACGGTACTAATATTTACAGGAAGTCCAGAGTCTTAACGAATATTTACATGGACGACGTTAGTAATTACAGGGGGACCAGAGACTTAACGAATATTTGCAGAGGATTCAGAGATGGCAATAATATTTGCAGTGGGATCCGGAGACGGTAGTAATATTTACAGGGGTTCCACAGATTTTATTAAAATTTACAGGAGATCCACAAACAGTACTAATATTACAGAGGATCCAGAGACATTACTAATATTTCCACGGGATCCAGAGACGGTATTAATATTTACAGTGGATCCGGAGGCAGTGCGAATATTTATCGGAGATCCAGAAATGGTAATAATATTTACTGGAGATCCAGAGACGGTACAAATATTTACAGGCAGTTCCAGCCTGATGTACAATTGCCCTGTTTATTTCCCTTCCTGACAGTTAACTTATTGACGATAGTTATCCTATCTCGGGGAAAGTGCGGTCTCTCCAAATGTGTCACTCGTTACCTGGTGGCGATGGCAGCGGCGGATCTACTGGTCGTTATCTTCGATCTGATACTCAGGCAGATTCCCATTGTCTATCGGGGTCAGTTTCGTTTCCTGTGGTCCATCCCCGTGTGTAATATCCACGCCGTCCTGCTTTTCGCAGCCACAGACTGTTCCGTCTGGTTCACCGTCACTTTCACCTTCGATCGATTTGTGGCCATTTGTTGCCAGAATCTGAAAACTAAATATTGCACCGAGAGAACGGCGGCTGTGGTTCAGGGAACAGTGAGTGTGGTGATCTGTTTAAAGAACATCACCTGCTTCTTTATGTTCACGGGTCGGTATTTGCTTTACAACGAACCGTGGTTTTGTGCTGTACCTGTCCTTGTTATGTTTTCACGTGTGTGGGCAGTCATCGAACTCCTTCATTATATCCTCACCCCGGGGATCCCATTTGTTCTGATTCTGTTGCTCAATGTTTTCACTGTCAGATATATTTTAGTGGCCAGCAGAGCCCGCAGGAGACTCCGGGGTCACAGCAGTGGGGAGAGTCCCAGAGACCCAGAGATGGAGAGCCGAAGGAAATCCATAATTTTACTGTTTGTTATATCAGGAAACTTTATACTGTTCTGGGCACTGTTTACGGTGCATTCTATATGGTACCGGATGTGGGTGTTGGGGTTTTATTCTGTAATTCTACCCAGGCTGATACTAGAACTGGGATTCATGTTCCAGCTCATGAGTTGCTGCACAAACACTTGTTTTTATGCCGTGACACATTCTAAATTCAGAGAGCAGTTGAAGAATGTGGTGAAATATCCCTTTACTGTAATTATAAAATTCATTAAATAATGAGAAGATCTGAAGACTTTCTCAGATCAGAGACCGTTCTGCGTCATACGGTGTCTGATTCTCTCTCCACCAGGCCACGGTGCTGCAAACACTGTGTATTCTCCAATCACTGAAACCTTTCTAACCTGAGGGAATTTAGCAACTCATTTACAGTGCTGTCAAAGTTTATATCTCAATGAAGTACAAGTTGTAAAATAACATATCGCAACTAATTACACCGAATGTTTCACCGTATTGGAGAATTGAAAAGGTAACAAGAGAAATATTATTTAATATTTGTACCATCTCGGCATTCCCTGTAAGATAGCAGTGAGTAATAAAGTCCACACTCTCTCCCCACACACACACCCCTGGGGAGAGCAGTGAGTAATAAAGTCCACACTCTCTCCCCACACACACACACCCCTGGGGAGAGCAGTGAGTAATAAAGTCCACACTCTCTCCCCTCACACACCCCTGGGGAGAGCAGTGAGTAATAAAGTCCACACTCTCTCTCCCCCAAACACCCCTGGGAAGAGCAGTGAGTAATAAAGTCCACACTCTCTCCCCCCACATACACACCCCTGGGGAGAGCAGTGAGTAATAAAGTCCACACTCTCTCTCCCTCCACACCCCTGGGGAGAGCAGTGAGTAATAAAGTCCACACTCTCTCCCCCCACATACACACCCCTGGGGAGAGCAGTGAGTAATAAAGTCCACACTCTCTCCCCCCACACACCCCTGGGGAGAGCAGTGAGTAATAAAGTCCACACTCTCTCCCCCACACACCCCTGGAGAGAGCAGTGAGTAATAAAGTCCACACTCTCTCCCCCCACACACCCCTGGGGAGAGCAGTGAGTAATAAAGTCCACACTCTCTCCCCCCACACACCCCTGGGGAGAGCAGTGAGTAATAAAGTCCACACTCTCTCCCTCACACACCCCTGGGGAGAGCAGTGAGTAATAAAGTCCACACTCTCTCCCCCACACACACCCCTGGGGAGAGCAGTGAGTAATAAAGTCCACACTCTCTCCCCCCACACACCCCTGGGGAGAGCAGTGAGTAATAAAGTCCACACTCTCTCCCCTCACACACCCCTGGAGTGAAATACATTGAAGTTATGGAAAGCTGACCCACCAGCGGCGACCTCACAGTGTTCGGGATGAAAAGCATTGGTCAAACTCCTGCCTTATGATATCAAGGACTAAGCAAGCCTGATTTGACTGATCAGCTCCCTGCTCTCACGTTTTGAGTTTATTAACTAATATCATGGCTCTATTTTACCACCCGCTATCGGGTGCGTTCCTCGCGGGGGGGCTCCGAAAATCGGAGAATCCCGGCGCGGTACCGGAGCTCGCCCCGAACCCGCGCACTTCCGGGTTCCCCGCTGACGCGCCGGCGTGCGCGCGCAGCCCCCGCTGGTGGGAATCCCGCAGGCAATTAAAGCCAGCGGGATGCTACTTGACAGTATTTATTTAGGTATTTCAGGTCATTAACTGACCTGATTAAGGGACTATGTGGGATTTTAGAACAAAGTGGGACTGTTTTCCACACTGGGGGAAACACTCCCAGGTCAAATGGACGTGTTGCAGCTGTCAGCCTGTGGCAGCTGCAAAGGTCCATTTGACAGGTGTGGGGGGAGACCCTCACCCATTGCAGGAGGCCACTCTGTCACTTGGGACAAAGTTTGGCCTCCACCACCCTCCTCCTGACAGTCAAAGTCACCAATCTGAACACTTACCCCGGGGTCCGGAGACATGTACCTACCTTGCGGACCCCCTCGGATGTACATCTTGCGGATGGGGGCCGCCGTAGCTGCAGTCATGACCTCCTCGGAGGGCGAACAGCATCACCAGCCTCACCAGCCTTGCCATCCACGCCATCCACCTCTGACACGTGGAGCTCCACAACACAGTGCTGTGACACATCCACCTGTACAGCAGGAGGGAGGGCTACCGCAGAGAGAGATGCGTCGCAGAGGGCACTACCCTCGCCACAGGGTCCGCAGACCGAGGCTCAGCCTCCTGGACCTCTCTGAGCAGCAGTGCACAGAGAGGCTCAGAGTCACTCGACATGTCGTCATGGACATCTGCAGCCTCTTTCATGCCGAGCTGCTCCCGGCTGGCCCGAGCACCATCTTCTTACCTGTCGCTGTCAAAGTCATCACTGCCCTCAACAACTTCTCCTCCGCATCCTTCCAGGGTGCCACCGGGGACATCGCCGACGTCTCTCAGCCGTCTGCACAAAAGAGCCCTGAAAATACACCTGCACCCACTCTGCAGTGACACAATGGGTGGCATCAGTTGTGGGTCTTCATAGTGATCCTCAGGAAAGGGCATTATTGCACAAACCAGACAAGATTCGCGAAGACGATGCAGTAGTGGTGCCAATATAATATGTAATGTGAGTTGGTCAGAAATTCAATATACGTAACACCCATGACAAACCCTCAAACACCCTTGTGCATCCCCTTCATGCTCACAACACGTTTGCCTTACGCTTCCCACTGCACATATGTGATGCATGTCCTGTGGCTGCAGCACAGGTAGTGGCAGGTTGAGTGAGGCTGACCGTGAAAGAGATGCATGAGAGGGTGAGTATGAGATAGAGCCATGAGATTGTATGAGGATTGGGTTGAGTGGTAGTGGTGGGATGAGTACTGGCGAGGTGAGTAAGTGCAGGTAAGATGAGGATGAGGTTTGAGTGGGTGTGAGGGGTGATGTGACAGAGTAGTGTTGGCAATGCAGAAGGAGATGTGGGGTGGGGGCAGTGATGTGGCAGACGGAGTGTAGGGGAATGAGTAAGTGTACTCACTTTGGCTGACCAACTGAGGTCATTGGAGCGCCTCCTGCACTGTATGCAGGTGGGCGATATGTTGGTTGCGCAGGTGACCTCCTCTGCCACCTCGAGCCAGGCCTTCCTGGTGGCAGAGGCAGGCCGCTTCCTCCCGCCCACCGGGAGGAAGATCTCTGTCCTCCCCCTCCTCCTCACACCATGTATTGATACCTGAAGTGAGGCATTATTAAACTGGGAGCAGCCTTCCCCCTGGGCTGCTCCATGCTGTAATTTTTCCTATTTGTTGCAGCATCTGTCAGTGTAGGACTGCCCCTTTAAATAGAGCGCCTCCAGCTGACAGATCTTACTGCGCATGTGCAGCCCGCCCGACGCGCAGATCAGCAGTGGGGAACCCGGAGGAGCAGGTAAGTGGCTCCAATTAGTGGATTGGATCCTACAGTCGCGCGGGAAACTGACTCATTTCACCGGGCGCGTTACGCACGCGCCCGATAGTCCCCCCGCCGAGAACCCGCAGCCCTGCTAACATCAGGCCCCATGGGCCCGATTTTACCAGGGGTGCGGGTTCTCGGCGGGTGGTCCATCGGGCGTGTGGAAAACGCGGCCAGTGAACTGAGTGCGTCCCCCGCACGATCACAGGATGATTGAGGCCATTAAGCAGTGGTTACGGGTTCTTCGCTTCTCAGCTGCGCACCGGCGGCCTGCGCATGCGCAGTGACGTCTGAGCGATGGTGGAGCTCTCTTTAAAGGGGCAGTCCACCAATGCCCCTCCAGCTGCAAACAAGAGGTAGCGCAACATGGAGCACCCCAGGGGTAAGGCTGCCCCACGATTCTCTGACCACGCACTCCAGCTGCTGCTGGACGGGGTAAGGAGGAGGAGGGAGACGCTGTTCCCCAGCGACGGAAGGAGGTGCCCAGGCTCCGCCACCAGGAAGGCCTGGGCGGAGGTGGCCGCGGAGGTCAGCAGCAGGGGCAACACCACCAGAACATGGATCCAGTGTCGGAAGAGATTCAATGACCTCACTCGGTCCGGCAAAGTGAGTACACTAACGCACTCTCCCACACTCCATCTTCCACATCACCTCAAACACCGCACAACCCCTTCTGCACTGCCACCACAGCGCTCCCGCATCAATCCACACAGCCACTCAACTATCATCCTCACCGTGCCTGCACGTACCCACCGTCCCTGTCCCGACCCGAACACTACCAAACACCCCAATCCCCATACAATGGGATGGGCATGTGGCACACGCATCCTCCCATCCATCTCCCACACGCTCAACCCACCCACACCAATGCTTGAAGCGTCTCACAATGCAATCATCACGCAATCACGCATCTGTGTTTTGCCTTGACAGGAGAAGAGATGCAAGAACGCCCGGGAAAGGGCACGCACCGGAGGGGGCCCGCCACACCAGGTGGTTCTGACGGACGCAGAGGTGGAGGCGTTGGAGATCAGCCACACGCTACATTGCCTGTCCGTGGCGGATGGCGAGGCGGGGGCTGCAGAAACGTTCGGTAAGGGAAAGCTGACACTCAGCACCCATGATCGCGAATGATTTTAGCATCACCTGGCATCTGCCGCAACGCAACATTTGTCCACATGACTGATATTGCCCCTTGTTCTCTTGCAGGGCCGTCTGCGAGCACCGTTTCTGTGGAGGGCGATTCCTCAGAGGACATGCCGGTCTCTGAGGGTCCATCGTCACATATGAGCCAAGCATCCACCAGCGCAGATACACACACCTCGGTGGGTCCCCCTCCTCAATCAGTTGGGATTGCACATGGTGAGTCACCGCGCACATATGAGCATGAGCAGACCCTGGTGGCAGGGGCAGCCGCGGAGGGTCCGCGTCGGTGGGAGCACTCTTCTCCAGGCTCTGCTCAGCCGGACCCAGATGCTGAACCCAGGGGGCCACCAGTCAAAAGGAGAGTCATTGAGGGGCACCAGCAGATTGCCAAGGTACTGGGAGAGGTGCCACGCGCACTGTCCACAATCGCGCAGGTGATGGAGGAGTCCAACTCCTGCATGCGGGCAATGTTGGCGCACGTACAGGAGGGTATCGGCGACAAAGTGTCGCGGGTAGGTGCGGGAACGTCTGCGGTGGAGGACAGGCTAGCCTCCCTCGAGCGTCATGCACAGCTCAGCATTGAGTCCATCCAGGCCCTGACAACGGCTGTTCGGATTCAGGGTGAGCAACATTCCGCCGCCATAAACAGGCTGACAGATACATTGGAGGTGGCCTTGCAAGGTCTCACACAGGTCATCCAAACTGCCGTCCAGCAGGGTGGAAGGAGTGATGTGGGCCTCAGCCATGAGAGGGAAGATGGTGAACGGGGACATGGAAGTGGGGACGCTACTCAAGGTGCCCCCACATCTCACCCGTTGCCCCCCTCTCAACCAGTACCCGCAATGGTGCCTCCTCTCCAGGTGGCCGAGTCTGCCCCTGCACAGGTGCAGGAGGAGCAGTCTGTGGAGGTGCCCTCACGGGCTCCGAAACCCAGGGGGCGTCGGCCCAAAGCATCTACCCAGTCAGGGCACGAACAGGAGCAACCTGCCACTACCTCTGCTGGAGCCACAGGGGTAGCACCACGGAGGGGTTCCCAGAAACGTAAGGCAAAGGTGTTATGATCACAAAGGGAATGCACCAGGGTGTGACACTTTGTTATGTTTTTGTTTACAGTCGTTGACTGAACAGACAGAATAAACACAATTGTTCTCACCACTGCTGCCACCTCTTGTCCATTCTTCAGCAGCTTGTGCAATAGGTCCCTTCCGTGCGGCTCATCATGACGGCGGATACCTGGTCCCACCCATTGGCCACACTACAGTGGGTGCAGGAGTACTGGCACCACTCTTCTGTGGAGGGGGCTGGTATGGCACCTCGTCTTTGCACGTGATGAGATGTGAACGCCTCAGACAGTCTGATGTTACGAGAACCGTTGACATATGAGTGCCTCCCTGGCCTGACGAGCATCCAGGTGAGCCGGTGTTCAGCCCATGGGTCGTTCCTCCTCCTCCTCCTCCTCCTCCTCCTCCTCCTCCTCATCGTTGTCCTCAATGTGGGTGGTGGATGTGCATGGGGCCTCCTCCAGCGGCACCCCTCTCTGTTGGGCCATGTTGTGCAGGGCACAGCAGACAACTATAATTCGTCCCACTCTGAGTGGCGTGTATTGGAGCGCTCCCCCAGAATGATCAAGGCACCTGGAGCACATCTTGAGCAGCCCTATAGCCTGCTCAATTGCAGACCTGGTAGCAACGTGGCTGTCATTATATCGACGCTGCGGCTCGGTGATGGGGTTCCTCAGAGGTGTCATAAGCCACGTGTGCAGGGGATATCCCTTGTCACCGAGGAGCCAGCCGTTGACGGTGTTGAGTGCGTGGAAGAGGGGTGGGACAGTGGACTCCCTGAGGACGAAGGCATCGTGGCAGCTGCCAGGGTATCTGGCGCACACGTGTAGGAATCTCTGGCGGTGGTCACAGATGAGCTGGGCGTTCATGGAGTGATACCCCTTCCTGTTGATGAACAGTCCTGGCTCATGTGGAGGTGCCCGTATTGCTATGTGGGTGCAATCGATTATACCCTGCACCCGTGGGAAGCCAGCCACAGCATGGAATCCAACCGCCCTCTCCATCTGGCTGCGCTCGTCCATGGCGAAGTTGATGTAGTGCGAGGCCCTGTGGAACAACCCATCGGTAACCTGCCTTATGCACTTGTGTGCAGACGACTGACAGACCCCGGTGATGTCCCCGGTGGCACCCTGGAAGGATCCGGAGGCGAAGAAGTTGAGGGCAGTGGTGACTTTGACGGCGACGGGTAAGAAGATGCTGCTTGGTCCATCCGGGAGCAGCTCGTTATTAAGGAGGCTGCAGATGTCGGCGACTACCTGGTGAGTGACTCTGAGCCTCCGTATGCACTGCTCCTCAGAGAGGTCCAGGAAGCTGAGCCTCGGTCTGTAGACCCTGTGCGGAGGGTAGTGCCTCCTGCGACGCATCTCTCTCTGCGGTTGCCCTCCCTCCTGCTGTGCAGGTGGATGTGCCACAGCACCGTGTTGGTGGGCTCCGCGTCTCTGAGGCGGACGGCGTGGACTGCGAGGCTGCTGAGGCTGGTCATGCTGTTCGTCCTCCGAGGAGGTCAAGGCGGCCCCCATCTGGAAGGTGTAGGTCTGCGGGGTTCTGCACGGTAGGTAATTGTGTCCTCGCACCGGGGTTGTGGTTCAACGTCGGTGAATCTTCTTGCTTGGAGGAGGGTGGTGGAGGGCTAGCGTTGCCCAATGTTACGGAGTGTCCTCCTGCGTTGGTGAAGGCTCTCCCCCCACACCTGTGGAATGCACCTTGGCAGCTGCCACAGGCTGCTGGCTGCAACACGTCCGTTTGGAGTGAGAGTGTTTCCCCCAGTATGGGAAACAGTCTCAGTTCAATGTAAAATCCCACCCTTCCGACTAAAACAGCTCAATCAGGTCAGTTAATGACCTGAAATAGCTACATAAATACTCTCAAGTGGCATCCCGCTGGCTTTAATTGCCTGCGGGATTCCCACCAGTGGGGGCTGCGCGCGCACGCCGGCGCGTCAGCGGGGAACCCGGAAGTGGGCGGGATCGAGGCAGGATCCGGTCGGGCTCATGGATTTCCCGATTTTCGGGGCCCCCCCACCGAGAACGCACCCGATAGCGGGTGCTGAAATCGGGGCCAATGGGTGGCATCAGTTGTGGGTCTTCATTGTGATCCTCAGGAAAGGGCTTTATTGCACAAAGACGTGGCAGTCGTGGTGCCAATATAATATGTAATGTGAGTTGGTCAGAAATTAAATATTAGTGAAAACCATGACAAACCCTCAAACACCCTTGTGCATCCCCTTCATGCTCACGACACGTTTGCCTTACGCTGCCTACTGCACACATGTGATGCATGTCCTGTGGCTGCAGCACAGGTAGTGGCAGGTTGAGTGAGGCTGACTGTGAAAGAGATGCACGAGAGGGTGAGTATGAGATAGAGCCATGAGTTTGTGTGAGGATTGGGTTGAGTGGTAGTGGTGGGATGAGTACTGGGGAGGTGAGTAATTGAAGGTAAGATGAGGATGAGGTTTGAGTGGGTGTGAGGGGTGATGTGACAGAATAGTGTTGGCAGTGCAGAAGGAGATGTGGGGTGGGGGCAGTGATGTGGCAGATGGAGTGTAGGGGAATGAGTAAGTGTACTCACTTTGGCTGACCTACTGAGGTCATTGGAGCGCCTCCTGCACTGTATGCAGGTGGGCGATATGTTGGTGGTGCAGGTGACCTCCTCTGCCACCTCAAGCCAGGCCTTCCAAGTAGCAGAGGCAGGCCGCTTCCTCCCGCCCACCGGGGGGAAGATCTCTGTCCTCCCCCTCCTCCTCACCCCATCTATTGATACCTGGAGTGAGGCATCATTAAACTGGGAGCAGCCTTCCCCCTGGGCTGCTCCATGCTGTAATTTTTTCTATTTGTTGCAGCATCTGTCAGTGGAGGACTGCCCCTTTAAATAGGGCTCCTCCAGCTGACAGACCTTACTGTGCATGCGCAGCCCGCCCGCCGCGCAGATCAGCAGTGGGGAACCCGGAACAAGAGGTAAGTGGATCCAATCAGCCTGCGATTGAGTTCGGGGCAGACTGATTTCACCCAAGTGTCCAATTGACCCCCCGCCGCGAACCCACCGCCCTGGTAATATCGAGCCCTTTGTGTTTCATGGACGAGGACACCCAGATCCCTCTGTCCTGCAACATTTTGCAGTATTTCTCTGTTCAAAGAATATTTTGCTTTTTAATTTTTCCTCCCAAAGTGGATGACTTCACATTTTCCCACATTATATTCCATCTGCCAAATTTTTGCCCATTCGCTTAACCTGTCGATATCCCTTTGCAGACACTTTGTGTCCTCCTCACAACTTACTTTTCCACCTTTGTATCATCTGCAAATTTGGCCACAATACACAATGTTCCTTCATCCAAGTCATTGATATATATTGTAAATAGTTGAGGGCCCAGCACCGATCCCTGCGGCACCCCACTAGTTACAGATTGCCATTTCGAAAATTACCCGTTTATCCTGACTCTTTGTTTTCTGTTAGTTAGCCAATCCTCTATCCATGCCAGTATATTACCCCCAACACCATGAGCTCTTATCTTGTGCAGTAACCTTTTATGTGGCACCTTATTGAATGTCTTTTGGAAATCCAAATATACTGCATCCATTGGTTCCCCTTTATCCACCCTGCCCGTTACTTCCTCAAAAGACTCTAATAAATTTGTCAGACACACTTTCGCCCTCATAAAACCATGTTGACTCTCCTTGATTGTATTATGAGTCTCCAAATTACCCGCTATTACTTCCTTAATAATGGATTCTAGCATTTTCCCAATGACAGATGTTAGGCTAACTGGTCTATATTTACCTGTTGTCTGTCTCACTCCATTCTTGAATAGTGATGATACATTTGCGGTTTTCCAATCCGCTGAGACCTTTCCAGAATCTAGTGAATTTTGGAAGAATACAAGCAATCCATCCACTATTTCTGTCGCTACTTCCTTTAAGACCCTCGGATGTAAGTCATCAGGTCCAGGGGGCTTGTCAGCCTTTAGACCCATTAGTTTACCGAGTACTTTTTCTCTCGTGATAGTGATTGTTTTTAATTCCTTCCTCGCTTTTTCCCCTTGATTATCTACTGTTCTTGGTATGTTATTCGTGTCTTCTACTGTGAAGACAGATACAAAATAACTGTTCAATTCCTTTGCCATTTCCTTGTTTTCCATTATTATTTCCCCAGTCTCATCCTCTAAGGGACCAATGTTTACTTTCGCTACCCTCTTCCTTTTTATATACTTGCAGAAGCTTTTACTGTCAGTTTTTATATTTCTTGCGAGTTTACTCTCATAATTTATTTTCTCCCTCTTTATTATTCTTTTAGTCATCCCTTGCTGGTTTTTAAAGTTTTCCCAACCTTCAGGCTTACCAGTAATCTTTGCCATGTTGTATGCTTTTTCTTTTAACCAAATACCATCCTTGACTTCCTTAGTTAGCCATGGTTGGTTCACCCTTTTTGTGGAGTCTTTCCTCCTCACAGGGATATATTTTTGTTGCGACTCATGAAATATATTTTAAAATGTTTGCCACTGATTATCCACCACCATACCATCTAATCTGTTTACCCAGTCCACTTTAGACAATTCTGCCCTCATTCCTTTGTAATTGCCCTTATTTAAGTTTAATACAGTAGTTTCAGACCCGAGATCCTCGCTCTCAAACAGGATGTGAAATTCTATCAAGTTATGATCACTGCTTCCCAAGGGATCCTTTACTTTGAGATCATTAATTAATCCTGTTTCGTTATCCATTGCCAGATCCAAAATGGCCTGTTCCCTGGTTGGTTCCCCGACATATTGATCGAAGAAACAGTTCCGAATACACTCGATGCAATCTTCCTCAGAATTACTTTTGCCAATTTAATTTGTCCAATCTATGTGAAAGTTAAAATTGCTCATGATTATTGCATTACCTTTTTTACAAGCCCTCCTTATTTCCTGATTTATATTTTGCCCCACAGTGTCGCTACTGTTCGGGGCCTATATACTACTCCCACCAGTGATTTCTTCCCCTTGCTATTTCTTATCTCCACCCAAATTGATTCGATATCTGATCTTCTGAGCTAAGATCATTTCTCACTATTATACCAATTTCATCCTTTATTAACAGAGCTACCCCACCACCTTTACCTTTTTTCCTATCCTTCCGAAATGTCAAATAACCCTGAATATTTAGCTCTCAACCTTGGTCACCTTGCAACCACATCTCTGTAATGGCCACGAGATCAAACCCATTTGTTTCTATTTGTGCCGTCAATTCATCTATCTTATTACGAATGCCGTGCACATTCAGATAAAGAACCTTTAATTTTGTCTTTTTACTATCCTTTCGTACACCGGCCCCATTTGCTGGTGCAATCCTTTGTTTGTACGCTCTGTCCCTTCCTGACACACTGTTTGTCATTACTCCCATCACTTTCCTGTACTACTTCCTTGTCTTTTCTCTTTATCAATCTAAACTTCGCCCCACTGAACCCTCCCTTCCCCCCCTCTAATTAATTTAAAGCCTCCTCTACCGTCCTAGAGGACGAGTGAGGAGAGGCAGTATAAACTAAATGGTACAATTCTAAATTGGGTGTAGGAACAGAGACCTGGGTGTGTATGTGCACAAATCTTTGAAGGTGGCAGGATAGGTTGAGAAAGTGGTTAAAAAACCATACGGGATGCTGGGCTTTATAAATAGAGGCACAGAGTTCAAAAGCAAGGAAGTTATGTTGAACCTTTATAAAACACTGGTTCGGCCACAACTCGAGTATTATGTCCAACTCTGGGCACCACACTTTGGGAAGGATGTGAAGGTTTGCAATAGGGTGGAGCAAATATTTACTAGAATGGTTCCAGGGGTGAGGGACTTCAGTTACGTGGACAGACTGGAGAAGTTGGGGTTGTTCTTAGAGCAGAGACGGTTGAGAGGAGATTTGATAGAAGTGTTCAAAACCATGAAGCGTTTCGATAAAGTAAATAACGGGAGGCTGTTCCCATTGGCGGAAGGATCGAGAACCGGAGAACACATAATAAGGGTGATTGGCAAAAGAACCAAAGGCGAAATGAGTAAATCCTTTTTTACGCAGCGAGTAGTTATGATCTGGAATAGTGAAAGGGGGTGGAAGCAGATTCAATTGTGGCTTTCAAAAAGGAATTGGATGAATATTTGAAGGGAAAATACTTGCAGGGCGACTGTGAAAGAGCGGGGGAATGGGACTAACTGGTTTGCTCTTATAAAGAGCTGGCACAGGTTCGATGGGCCGATTGGCCTCCTTGTGTGCTGTAACCATTCTATGATTATCTGATTCTATCTCTCCCAACCTCCATTTAAATTCTGCTAACTTGATATTTAGTCTATTTTTTCTATATTTCTATCTCTCGATCTCTCCCTGTCTCTGTCTCTCTGTCTTTTCCACTGATGGACTTTTCAGGCTTCCTTTAACGGCTAAGGTTGCTCGAACCTGCAACACCAGCAGTGAAGGGGAAAGGTAGAAAGACTGAGACGGCAGGAAAATTAAAATTCCAACCCAGCTGATCAGTTTGTCGGTCATGTCTCCACATCTCTGTCTCTTCACCCACACAGTGAAAAAATCAGCAATTGTCGCCCAGTAGAATAAGAAAGAAAGTCTTGAATTTATAAAGCGTGTTTCATGAGCTCAGGGTGTCCCAGAGTGCTTTACAGCCAGTGAAGTAATTTTGAAGTGTCGTCACTGTCATACTTGTGGGCGAGTGTCGAATCCACAGATACCGAGATGGACAACAATTAGCTTCAGAGCAATTAATTCTGCAAAGTCTCACTTGATAATACAAGTCGGACATTCAAAAGGAAAGTGGTAAAGAGAGGCGAATATTGTTGATCTGAAATAGTTTGTGTACAAATTGACATTGTTGTACATTGGAAACGTGATTGGATGGATAGAAGAGGCCTGAATGGGTGGCTGATCGGCTGTGGGGGGCACCGAGTTCTGCACTGGCTGCACACTTTTCCCAATAGTGCCTCGTTAATCGAGTGGTATGATTCTCACTTGGTTGATTTGGTGATTGCTTTATGAGAGTTGCTCAGTTCAAATCCCGGACGAGCTCTGCGTTGTCACCATTTTTAATGCAAATTCACTAATTGGTTTCTCACGTCTTGTCAGCGGTGTCGGAGGCAGGATTGACTTAATTCCAGAGCATGTTGGATCCCGAGAGGACAGAACGCAGAGGTTCTGTCGACGCAACACCCATGGTGAAAGGAAAATGTCTCAAGATGGTGTGGAGATTGAAGCTGAACGTGAACAGATCCCAATTCAGGCGATCTCATGAATGCAGAATGAAAATGCTCCTGCAGTGGCCGAGAATCGAGCCCGCACTTCCCATGTACCAGGCGAGGATTTTCCCACTGAAACAGCAATGTGCGCACGGCAACTGGCTGCATGTGTCCAGCTGGAAACTTGTCTGCAAGAACATACAGTCTCATCGATCTCCTGTGAGAACCTTCCACATCCTGATCTGCAGCCGTGTGGGATTTGTCTCTTGCTGTTGCGATGACCTGATGTTAAGGTGTTGGATTTGAAATGTGGTTTTCCGACACAGCTTCGACACAACCTTCTTCTACATGGAGAAAGGAAAATGTCTCAAGAGGGTTTGCAGATTGAAGCTGAATGCAGATATATCCCAATTCACGCAATCTCATGAACGCAGAATGACAATTCTCCTGAATTGGCCGTGAATTGAATCGCGGCCTTTTTTAATTCTTTCATGGGATGTGGGCGTCGCTGGCGAGGCCAGCATTTATTGCCCACACCGAATTGCCCTTGAGAAGGTGGTGGTGAGCCGCCTTCTTGAACCGCTGCTGTCCGTGTGGTGAAGGTTCTCCCACAGTGCTGTTCAGCAGGGAGTTCGAGGATTTTGACCCAGCAACAATGAAGGAACAGCTGATATATTTCCAAGTCGGGATGGTGTGTGACTTGGAGGGAAACGTGCAGGTGGTGTTGTTCCCATGTGTCTGCTGCCCTCGTCCTTGTCCTTGCCCATGTCACGCTACACGTAACCCCACCAGCGAAAAAAAGTTTTCTGTTTTTAATACAACGGGTCATTCTCTCTCTTTCTCTTCCTTTCGGATGTTGTTTTCTCTCTCTTTCTCTCTGTCTTTTGTTCTGGCCGTTTGTATATTCGGTGGTCCTGTATGTAATGTCTCGCTGTCTGAACACTTTGATTGCCTTGACAACGGGAAGTTGGAAAGATTATCTGTAATCACCAGGCATTGTTCTCTGACTATGTATGCAGTAACTTTCAAGGAATCCCACACTTCACCTGACGAAGGAGAAAGCCTCCGAAAGCTTGTGATTTTCAAATAAAACTGCTGGACTATAACCTGGTGTTGTAAGATTCCTTACATTTGTCAACCCCAGTCCATCACCGGCATCTCCACAACTTGTCCTTCTAGGTGGTAGAGGTCATGGTTTTGGGAGGTGCTGTCGAAGAAGCCTTGGCGAGTTGTTGCAGTGCATCCTGTAGATGGTACACACTGTAGCCACAGTGCGCCGGTGGTGAAGGGAGTGAATGTTTAGGGTGGTGGATGGGGTGCCAATCAAGCGGGCTGCTTTGTCCTGGATGGTGTCGAGCTTCTTGAGTGTTGTTGGAGCTGCGCTCATCCACACAAGTGGAGAGTATTCCATCAAACTCCTGACTTGTGCCTTGCAGATGGTGGAAAGGCTTTGGGGAGTCAGGAGGTGAGTCACTCGCTGCAGAATACCCATCCTCTGACCTGCTCTTGTAGCCACAGTATTTATGTGGCTTGTCCAGTTTCTGGTCAATGGTGGCCCCCAGGATGTTGATTGGGGGGGCGGGGTGGGATCCGGCAATGGTAATGTCGTTGAATGTCAGGGGGAGGTGGTTAGACTCTCTCTTGTTGGAGATGGTCATTGCCTGGCACTTGTCTGGCGCGAATGTTACTTGCCACTTGTTGACCGGAAGTCACCGGTTAACGGTTTTGGCTTAGTACACAGAGGAAGAGTCAATTCTCTCTTAATTCTCAATTCGCTTTATTAACGTTATTAGATCATGTACATACCACTTATACGTCTAGTTAGATATAGGCATGTAGTTTACAGCAGGTTATACAGGTTTATACTCAAACTAGGATTTAAACGCACACCCACTAAGTTTCCTGAGTAATACTCCCCGAGTATTAGGCTTTAAACGCACACCCACTAGGTTTCTCCAGTAATACTCCCCGAGTATTAGGATTTAAACACACACCCACTAGGTTTCTCCAGTAATACTCCCCGAGTATTAGGCTTTAAACGCACACCCACTAGGTTTCTCCAGTAATACTCCCCGAGTATTAGGCTTTAAACGCACACCCACTAGGTTTCTCCAGTAATACTCCCCGAGTATTAGGCTTTAAACACACACCCACTAGGTTTCTCCAGTAATACTCCCCGAGTATTAGGCTTTAAACGCACACCCACTAGGTTTCTCCAGTAATATTCCCCGAGTATTTGGCTTTAAACGCACACCCACTAGGTTTCTCCAGTAATACTCCCCGAGCATTAGGCTTTAAACACACACCCACTAGGTTTCTCCAGTAATACTCCCCGAGTATTAGGCTTTAAACACACACCCACTAGGTTTCTCCAGTAATACTCCCCGAGTATTAGGCTTTAAACGCACACCCACTAGGTTTCTCCAGTAATACTCCCCGAGTATTAGGCTTTAAACACACACCCACTAGGTTTCTCCAGTAATACTCCCCGAGTATTAGGCTTTAAACACACACCCACTAGGTTTCTCCAGTAATACTCCCCGAGCATTAGGCTTTAAACACACACCCACTAGGTTTCTCCAGTAATACTCCCCGAGCATTAGGCTTTAAACGCACACCCACTAGGTTTCTCCAGTAATACTCCCCGAGTATTAGGCTTTAAACGCACACCCACTAGGTTTCTCCAGTAATACTCCCCGAGTATTAGGCTTTAAACACACACCCACTAGGTTTCTCCAGTAATACTCCCCGAGCATTAGGCTTTAAACGCACACCCACTAGGTTTCTCCAGTAATACTCCCCGAGCATTAGGCTTTAAACGCACACCCACTAGGTTTCTCCAGTAATACTCCCCGAGTATTAGGCTTTAAACACACACCCACTAGGTTTCTCCAGTAATACTCCCCGAGTATTAGGCTTTAAACGCACACCCACTAGGTTTCTCCAGTAATACTCCCCGAGTATTAGGCTTTAAACGCACACCCACTAGGTTTCTCCAGTAATACTCCCCGAGTATTAGGCTTTAAACACACACCCACTAGGTTTCTCCAGTAATACTCCCCGAGTATTAGGCTTTAAACACACACCCACTAGGTTTCTCCAGTAATACTCCCCGAGTATTAGGCTTTAAACACACACCCACTAGGTTTCTCCAGTAATACTCCCCGAGTATTAGGCTTTAAACACACACCCACTAGGTTTCTCCAGTAATACTCCCCGAGTATTAGGCTTTAAACACACACCCACTAGGTTTCTCCAGTAATACTCCCCGAGCATTAGGCTTTAAACACACACCCACTAGGTTTCTCCAGTAATACTCCCCGAGTATTAGGCTTTAAACACACACCCACTAGGTTTCTCCAGTAATACTCCCCGAGTATTAGGCTTTAAACGCACACCCACTAGGTTTCTCCAGTAATACTCCCCGAGTATTAGGCTTTAAACACACACCCACTAGGTTTCTCCAGTAATACTCCCCGAGTATTAGGCTTTAAACACACACCCACTAGGTTTCTCCAGTAATACTCCCCGAGCATTAGGCTTTAAACACACACCCACTAGGTTTCTCCAGTAATACTCCCCGAGCATTAGGCTTTAAACGCACACCCACTAGGTTTCTCCAGTAATACTCCCCGAGCATTAGGCTTTAAACGCACACCCACTAGGTTTCTCCAGTAATACTCCCCGAGTATTAGGCTTTAAACGCACACCCACTAGGTTTCTCCAGTAATACTCCCCGAGTATTAGGCTTTAAACGCACACCCACTAGGTTTCTCCAGTAATACTCCCCGAGCATTAGGCTTTAAACGCACACCCACTAGGTTTCTCCAGTAATACTCCCCGAGCATTAGGCTTTAAACGCACACCCACTAGGTTTCTCCAGTAATACTCCCCGAGCATTAGGCTTTAAACGCACACCCACTAGGTTTCTCCAGTAATACTCCCCGAGTATTAGGCTTTAAACGCACACCCACTAGGTTTCTCCAGTAATACTCCCCGAGTATTAGGCTTTAAACGCACACCCACTAGGTTTCTCCAGTAATACTCCCCGAGTATTAGGCTTTAAACGCACACCCACTAGGTTTCTCCAGTAATACTCCCCGAGTATTAGGCTTTAAACACACACCCACTAGGTTTCTCCAGTAATACTCCCCGAGTATTAGGCTTTAAACACACACCCACTAGGTTTCTCCAGTAATACTCCCCGAGTATTAGGCTTTAAACACACACCCACTAGGTTTCTCCAGTAATACTCCCCGAGTATTAGGCTTTAAACACACACCCACTAGGTTTCTCCAGTAATACTCCCCGAGCATTAGGCTTTAAACACACACCCACTAGGTTTCTCCAGTAATACTCCCCGAGCATTAGGCTTTAAACACACACCCACTAGGTTTCTCCAGTAATACTCCCCGAGTATTAGGCTTTAAACACACACCCACTAGGTTTCTCCAGTAATACTCCCCGAGCATTAGGCTTTAAACACACACCCACTAGGTTTCTCCAGTAATACTCCCCGAGCATTAGGCTTTAAACACACACCCACTAGGTTTCTCCAGTAATACTCCCCGAGCATTAGGCTTTAAACACACACCCACTAGGTTTCTCCAGTAATACTCCCCGAGCATTAGGCTTTAAACACACACCCACTAGGTTTCTCCAGTAATACTCCCCGAGCATTAGGCTTTAAACACACACCCACTAGGTTTCTCCAGTAATACTCCCCGAGCATTAGGCTTTAAACACACACCCACTAGGTTTCTCCAGTAATACTCCCCGAGTATTAGGCTTTAAACACACACCCACTAGGTTTCTCCAGTAATACTCCCCGAGTATTAGGCTTTAAACACACACCCACTAGGTTTCTCCAGTAATACTCCCCGAGCATTAGGCTTTAAACACACACCCACTAGGTTTCTCCAGTAATACTCCCCGAGTATTAGGCTTTAAACGCACACCCACTAGGTTTCTCCAGTAATACTCCCCGAGTATTAGGCTTTAAACACACACCCACTAGGTTTCTCTAGTAATACTCCCCGATTATTAGGCTTTAAACGCACACCCACTAGGTTTCTCCAGTAATACTCCCCGAGTATTAGGCTTTAAACACACACCCACTAGGTTTCTCTAGTAATACTCCCCGAGTATTAGGCTTTAAACACACACCCACTAGGTTTCTCCAGTAATACTCCCCGAGTATTAGGCTTTAAACACACACCCACTAGGTTTCTCCAGTAATACTCCCCGAGTATTAGGCTTTAAACGCACACCCACTAGGTTTCTCCAGTAATACTCCCCGAGTATTAGGCTTCAAACGCACACCCACTAGGTTTCTCCAGTAATACTCCCCGAGCATTAGGCTTTAAACGCACACCCACTAGGTTTCTCCAGTAATACTCCCCGAGTATTAGGCTTTAAACACACACCCACTAGGTTTCTCCAGTAATACTCCCCGAGCATTAGGCTTTAAACGCACACCCACTAGGTTTCTCCAGTAATACTCCCCGAGTATTAGGCTTTAAACGCACACCCACTCGGTTTTCCTGACAACACTCCCAGAGTGGTCCCAGAATAGAAAGGATATTATATTACCCGGAAAGGAGAGACGCTGCTGGCCAGGCAATTCTCCCTCTTACTCCCGACGTCGTCCCCACTTGACGCAGTCTTTACGTCCCTGACGTAAGGTATTCACTTCCACGAGGGTTAGTCTCCCAGAGTCTCCCAGAGTCTCCTTCACAAACAAAGACACAAACACACACCAACAAAAACACACACTGACTCTCTCTCTTGCTCACAAACAAACAAAGACACACACTGGGACCAAACCAGCAACTCCTCAGTTTTTATTCCCCAAGTCTGTCTTTTCGAACGACGCTATCTTCTCCGGTTGGCTCAAAGTTGCTGGAGTGATCGATGTCATACCCTGATTGGCTCTGTTCCAAGGGGTCAGTTAGCATCACCATTTCTTTGTCTCTGTAAGAAGCGGAACGAATTCAAACCGGTTCTGGCCAGTTCAGACCAGTGACTGAACTCCAGGTCACCTCAGTTCAAAAGGTCAGTGTCTTTGTTAGCACTTCGAATTCAGCTCAGCAGTCTTCTGCAGCCTTTGGCCAACACACTTATGAGCCCAATCCTGGATGTTGTCCAGGTCTTGCTGCATGCGGGCTCGGACTGCTTCATTATCTGAGGGGTTGTGAATGGAACTGAACACTGTGCAATCATCAGCGAACACCCCCATTTCTGACCTTATGATGGAGGGAAGGTCATTGATGAAGCAGCTGAAGATGGTAGCAGATAAGAATTCTATCACTGAAACAGCAATGTCTGACGGCAGCGTGCTGCATGTGTCGAACTGGAAAACTGTCTGAAAGAACCTGTTCTCACAGATCACTTGTGATAATTCTACACATTAAATTCTGCTCGTTCGCAGTACTTGACATTAATACTATTTATTCTGTACTTTAATCTCTCCCTGTCCCTGTCTCTTGACTCTCTCTGTTTTCCCCTGATGAACGTCTCAGACTTCCTTGAACGGTCAAGGCTGATTGAACGTTGCAACACCAGCAGTGAAGAGTAAAGAAAGAAAGACTGAGACAGTCGGAAAAGTAAAGGTGTGACCCAGCTGATGAATTCGGTCCTAATGTCTCCACATTTGTGTCTCTTCACCCTCACAGTGAAAAAATCAGCAATTTGAGTCCAGTCCTCTTACAGTAAAGTGTATAATATGCGAATGTTGAAACAGACAATAATCGAACCGTTTCCATGGGGATGAAAGTGCCGAATTCTAACCAATAGACGACAAGGTAACGCTGAAAACTCTTTGCTGCGAGCGAGCAGACCAACACGGCCTTTCCTATTGGCCTCTTTACAATTCGGTCATTTTCGTGCCAGACCAGCTGCTCGCACAAAGTGGCATTTTCTGTTCGAACGACTCTCGCGACAGAAGGTGATGTTCAGGCAATGACAGAACCAAGTACAAGTAGGCATGTACATGGAATGGGAAGTGAGGTAAAATACTACCACAGGATGCTGATGGACATGTTTCCATTTCCAAAATTCACGCTCCTGGGAAAGCTGCAAGGCAACGCAGATCCATCGTCAATCATATGAAGCAACTGGCAGTTTAAAGGGGCATCTCCTGCTGCTCCTGTGGGGAGTGAGGGAGAGACACTGTCGGTATCTGCGTACAGTTTGATTTTACACAGAACTGTAGAGAGATAGAGAAAATATACCGGGGCTGTGAGATATTGTATATTTGACCACAGGAATATCCGCAGTCAGATGCTGAAAAGAAGAGAGAGATAAGAGACCTGAGAATAAACACAGAGCTGAATGAATCACGAAAGAGTGAAATAAAAATAAATGTCATCAGTTTCCCAGTGCCTGGTGCACAGTCTCGGGAGCTCCTCGGTGGACTGACTGCTGGTTTGGATTGGGCGCTGTCACCATCTCATGGTTCGATTCCCGTCCAGGGAATTAACTTTAACAAGGGTTATAAACCTATTAAATTAATTCCATGAAGCTAATTAAACCCTGTTGGTAGTTGAATCATTGTTTTAATCACCATTAATCAACCGATAACTTTCTATTTCAGACTGAAGGAGATGCCGACATTGTTACCGAGAGACAGGTAAAACTTTAATCAGATTTTTGTGCTTTGCATGTGATAAAATTTCATCATTTTACAGATTGTATCATAAGAGAATGATTAAAAGTTCAGTGCTTCTGACACCAGGAATGTGATGCCGCCATTGTTCAATTTAAAAATAAGAGGCAATTGTCACCGTTGATCACAGGAACGTTCCAACCGGTTCTGTGATCAGGATGAAAGGAACGCAACGAGGAACATCTGATACCAAACAAAACGAAAGACAAAATTAGCAGCTGCTCCCGACCGATTCACTTTTCCATAATAAAGGGTGTGATATTTATTCTCTGAACATGGGAACAGTCTGGTCTCACTCACTACAGCAATCTCCGTGTCACAGTGAACCAGCTCTCCTCCAATCAGTGGGCCCTCCCTTCGGGCCTTTCGGGGCCTTGTCTGTCAAGAAGATTTGGGATTTCCGTGAAGCCAATGTTCCATTCCTTTATATGATTCATGTTCCTGATCTCCGATCACAGGGTGAATGGAGAAATATCAGCCCTGCTCAGCTGGCAATGACTACGGAACATTTTCTTGCATCCAAAACACACGTTGAAACCCTGGAACTCTGAGCCGATGAAACCTGAGGAAAAATAAAAAATGGGCTCGAACCAGCAAACTTCCGTACGAAGCGATAGCACCATCGAGACAGGCGAATACGTCATCTGTTAAACCAATAATTCACTGAGCTAAAGCTTGAGGTTGCAGTGACCAATATAGCAGCTGTCTACTCCCAGTTTGCTTTTCCAAAATGAATGGTTGAATCTTGCAGGAGTTGGTGAGCGGCGGTAAAGAGCGAGACCAGAGCGGGGATATAAACAGCGCGGAGAGAGCGAGAGTTCAGTCGGTGAGCGGCGGGAAAGAGCGAGACCAGAGCGGGGATATAAACAGCGCGGAGAGAGCGAGAGTCCAGTCGGTGAGCGGCGGGAAAGAGCGAGACCAGAGCGGGGATATAAACAGCGCGGAGAGAGCGAGAGTTCAGTCGGTGAGCGGCGGGAAAGAGCGAGACCAGAGCGGGGATATAAACAGCGCGGAGAGAGCGAGACCAGAGCGGAGATATAAACAGCGCGGAGAGAGCGAGACCAGAGCGGGGATACAAACAGCGCGGAGAGAGCGAGACCAGAGCTTACTCTGAGAGCGAGACTCTGAGACCAGCGGCAGTTCGGGGTGACGTCACCAGTCAGAAAGTGACGCGGCACAGGGGAGGCAGCTGATTGGTGAGTAGGTTCAGGTGAGTATTTCTACCATTTTACTGTAAGTAAAGTAATAAGAAAGGGAAGATCTGCAGGTTTTATAGCAGATAGTGTTTTTTTTAGTGAACCTAGGTCCCTAGTATAGTTAACATTTTCTAATTTCAACGTAATTTAAAAGGGGTAACTCAGCTAAGGTAAGTCATGGCAGCAGACCTATCACCCGTGATATGCCCCTCCTGCAAGATGTGGGAAGTCATGGACACTACCAGTGTCCCTGCCGACCATGTGTGCGGGAAGTGTGTCCACCTGCAGCTACTGACCGATCGTATCTCGGAGCTGGAGCTGCGGGTGGACTCACTGTGGAGCATCCGCGATGCAGAGAAACTCGTGGATAGCACGTTTAGCGAGTTGGTCACACCGCAGGTAAAGGGTATACAGGCAGGAAGTGAATGGGTGACCACCAGGAAGAGTAAGAGGTGCAGGCAGGTAGTGCAGGGGTCCCCTGTGGCCATCCCCCTCTCAAACAGATATGCCACTTTGGATGCTGTTGGGGGGGATGACTTATCAGGGGAAGGCAGCAGCAGCCAACAGGCTGGGAGGAAAAAGAGTGAAAGAGCTATAGTGATAGGGGACTCAATTGTAAGGGGAATAGACAGGCGTTTCTGCGGCCGCAACCGAGACTCCAGGATGGTGTGTTGCCTCCCTGGTGCAAGGATCAAGGATGTCTCGGAGCGGCTACAGAACATTTTGGAGGGGGAGGGCGAACAGCCAGCTGTCGTGGTGCACATAGGCACCAACGATATAGGTAAAAAAGGGGATGAGGTCCTAAAAGCAGAATATAGGGAGTTAGGAGGTAAATTAAAAAATAGGACCTCAAAGGTAGTAATCTCAGGATTGCTGCCAGTGCCACTTGCTAGTCAGAGTAGAAATAGGAGGATATTTCAAATGAATACGTGGCTAGAGGAATGGTGCAAGGGGGAGGGATTCAAATTCCTGGGACACTGGAAACGGTTCTGAGGGAGGTGGGACCAGTACAAACCGGACGGTCTGCACCTGGGCAGGGCCGGGACCGCTGTCCTAGGAGGAGTGTTTGCTAGTGCTGTTGGGGAGGGTTTAAACTAAAGTGGCAGGGGGTTGGGAACCTGAGCAGGGAGAGAGAGGAAAGCGTAACAGGAAGGGACAGAAGGTATGGAGTAATAGGTAAAGTGTTAAAAAAGGAAAAAGCAGGAACTAAGCGTCACAAAACAGATTTGAAAGTTCTTTATCTGAATGCACGTAGCATTCGTAACAAAATGGACGAGTTAACGGCACAAATAACTACGTATGGGTATGATCTTGTGGCCATTACAGAAACATGGCTGCAGGGTGACAACGACTGGGAATTAAATATGCCAGGGTATTTAACAATCAGGAAGGACAGGCAGGAAGGAAGGGGAGGTGGGGTGGCTATGTTAATAAAGGAAGGAATCACTGTAATACAGAAAAATGATATTGGGACAAAGCATCAAGATAATGAAACAGTTTGGGTCGAGATAAGGAATAATAAGGGGAAAAAAACACTAGTGGGCGTAGTATATAGGCCTCCTAATAGTTGCAACTCTGCTGGAAGAAGTATTAATCAGGAAATAGTCGGGGCATGTAATAAGGGAACAGCCATAATTATGGGGGATTTTAATTATCATATTAACTGGACAAATCAAATTGGGCAGAGCAGCCTTGAGGACGAGTTCATTGAGTGCATCAGGGATGGATTTCTTGAGCAGTATGTAACTGATCCTACAAGGGGGCAGGCAACCTTGGACCTGGTCCTGTGTAATGAGTCAGGATAAATTAATAATGTCCTAGTTAAGGATCCCCTTGGAACGAGCGACCACAACATGGTTGAATTCCATATCCAATTAGAGGGTGAGAAGGTTGATTCTCAAACAAGCGTACTGAGCTTGAATAAAGGAGACTATGATGGTATGAGAGCGGAATTGATTAAAGTGGACTGGGAAAATAGATTAAAGGGTAAGACGGTACATGAAAGTGGTGTTCATTTAGGGAGTTATTTTACAACTTTCAAAATAAATATATTCCACTGAGGAAAAAAGGGTGTAAAAGAAATGACAGCCATCCGTGGCTAAGTAAAGAAATCAAGGATAGTATCCGACTAAAAACAAGGACATATAAGGTAGCCAAACTTAGTGGGAGGATAGAAGATTGGGAATTCTTCAAAAGACAGCAAAAAGTAACTAAAGGATTGATTAAGAAAGGGAAGTTAGATTATGAAAAGAAATTAGCAAAAAATATAAAAACAGATAGCAAGAGTTTCTACAGTTATATAAAAAGAAAAAGGCAAACGGACGTCCCCTAGAGGATGAGACCGGGAAATTAATGGTGGGAAACATGGAGATGGCAAAAATGCTGAACAAATATTTTGTTTCAGTCTTTACAATAGAGGACACTAAGAATATCCCAACACTGGACAAACAGGGGGCTCTACGGGGGGAGGAGCTAAATACGATTAAAATCACTCAGGAGATGGTACTCAGTAAAATAATGGGACTCAAGGCGGATAAATCCCCTGGACCTGATGGCTTCCATCCTAGGGTCTTGAGGGAAGTGGCAGTAGGGATTGTGGATGCTTTGGTGATAGTTTTCCAAAATTCCCTGGACTCAGGAGAGGTCCCGGCAGATTGGAAAACTGCTAATGCAACACCGTTATTTAAAAAGGGTAGTAGGCAGAAGGCTGGAAATTATAGGCCAGTTAGCTTAACATCTGTGGTGGGTAAAATTTTGGAGTCTATTATTAAGGAGACAGTAACGGAACATTTAGATAAGCATAATTTAATAGGACAAAGTCAGCATGGCTTTATGAAGGGGAAGTCATGTCTGACAAATTTGCTTGAGTTCTTTGAGGATATAACGTACAGGGTGGATAAAGGGGAACCAGTGGACATAGTGTATTTAGACTTCCAGAAGGCATTCGACAAGGTGCCACATAAAAGATTATTACTTAAGATAAAAAAATCACGGGATTGGGGGTAATATTCTGGCATGGGTGGAGGATTGGTTATCGAACAGGAAGCAGAGAGTTGGGATAAATGGTTCATTCTCGGACTGGCAACCAGTAACCAGTGGTGTTCCGCAGGGGTCGGTGCTGGGTCCCCAACTCTTTACAATCTATATTAATGATTTGGAGGAGGGGACCGAGTGCAACATATCAAAATTTGCAGATGATACAAAGATGGGAGGGAAAGTAGAGAGTGAGGAGGACATAAAAAACCTGCAAGGGGATATAGACAGGCTGGGTGAGTGGGCGGAGATTTGGCAGATACAATATAATATTGGAAAATGTGAGGTTATGCACTTTGGCAGGAAAAATCAGAGAGCAAGTTATTTTCTTAATGGCGAGAGACTGGAAAGTACTGCAGTACAAAGGGATCTGGGGGTCCTAGTGCAAGAAAATCAAAAAGTTGGTATGCAGGTGCAGCAGGTGATCAAGAAAGCCAACGGAATGTTGGCGTTTATTGCTAGGGGGATAGAATATAAAAACAGGGAGGTATTGCTGCAGTTATATAAGGTATTGGTGAGACCGCACCTGGAATACTGCATACAGTTTTGGTCTCCATACTTAAGAAAAGACATACTTGCTCTCGAGGCAGTACAAAGAAGGTTCACTCGGTTAATCCCGGGGATAAGGGGGCGGACATATGAGGAGAGGTTGAGTAGATTGGGACTCTACTCATTGGAGTTCAGAAGAATGAGAGGCGATCTTATTGAAACATATAAGATTGTGAAGGGGCTTGATCGGGTGGATGCAGTAAGGATGTTCCCAAAGATGGGTGAAACTAGAACTAGGGGGCATAATCTTAGAATAAGGGGCTGCTCTTTCAAAACTGAGATGAGGAGAAACTTCTTCACTCAGAGGGTGGTAGGTCTGTGGAATTTGCTGCCCCAGGAAGCTGTGGAAGCTACATCATTAGATAAATTTAAAACAGAAATAGACAGTTTTCTAGAAGTAAAGGGAATTAGGGGTTACGGGGAGCGGGCAGGAAATTGGACATGAAGCTGAGTTCGGATCGGTCAATGCCCTGTGGGTGACGCAGAGGGCCCAGGGGCTGTGTGGCCGGGTCCTGCTCCTACTTCTTGTGTTCTTTAGATTTGTGGTTGGGATCAGATCAGCCATGATCTTATTGAATGGCGGAGCAGGCTCGAGGGGCCGATTGGCCTACTCCTGCTCCAATTTCTTATGTTCTTATGTTCTAAAACCAATGAGCCGGTCCCTCACCATTGAATCCGGACCCCATGAAATCTCATGGCATCAGGTCAAATATGGGCAAGGACACCTCCTGCTGATTACCACCTACCGCCCTCCTCCATGTTGAGCACCACTTGGAGGAAACACTGAGGGTAACAAGGGCACAGAATGTACTCTGGGTGGGGGACTTCAATGTCCATCACCAAGAGTGGCTCGGTAGCACCACTACTGACCGAGCTGGCCGTGTCCTGAAGGACATAGCTGCCAGACTGGGCCTGCGGCAGGTGGTGAGCGAACCAACATGAGGGAAAAACTTACTTGACCTCGTCCTCACCAATCTACCTGTCGCAAATGCATCTGTCCATGACAGTATTGGTAGGAGTGACCACCGCACAGTCCTCGTGGAGATGAAGTCCCGTCTTCGCACTGAGGACACCATCCAACGTGTTGTGTGGCACTACCACTGTGCTAAATGGGATAGATTCAGAACAGATCTAGCAGCTCAAAACTGGGCATCCATGAGGCGCTGTGGGCCATCAGCAGCAGCAGAATTGTATTCCAGCACAATCTGTAACCTCATGGCCCGGCATATTCCTCACTCGACCATTACCAACAAGCCAGGGGATCAACCCTGGTTCAATGAGGAGTGTACGACCTGATGCCATGAGATTTCATGGGGTCCAGAGTCAATGTTGAGGACTCCCAGGGCCACTCCCTCCTGACTGTATATCACTGTACCGCCACCTCTCGTGGGTCAGTCCTGCCGGTGGGACAGGACATACCCAGGGATTGTGATGGAAGAGTCTGGGACATTGGCTGAAAGATATGATTCTGTGAGTATGGCTATGTCAGGCTGTTGCTTGACTAGTCTGTGGGACAGCTCTCCCAATTTTGGCACAAGTCCCCAGATGTTAGTAAGGAGGACCTTGGAGGATAGACTGGGCTTGGTTTGCCGTTGTCGTGTCCGGTGCCTAGTGGTCCGATGCCGGGTGGTCCGTCCGGTTTTATTCATATTATGACTTTTCGTAGCGAGATTTTACAACTGAGTGACTTGCTAGGCCATTTCAGAGGGCAATTAAGAATCAACCACATTGCTGTGGGTCTGGAGTCACATATAGGCCAGACCGGGTAAGGACGGCAGGTTTCCTTCCCTAAAGGACTGGATATGGCAGGACTGCAGAGCTTTAATCTGACCGGTTGGTTATGGAATCGCTTCGCTCTGTCTCTCGCATGTTGCTTCCACTGTGTAGCATGCATGTAGTCCTGTGTTGCAGCTTCACCAATTGGCACCTCATCTTTAGGTATACCTGGTGCTACTCCTGGCATGCTCTTCTACACTCGTCATTGAACCAGGGTTGATCCCCTGGCTTGTTGGTAATGGTAGAGTGAGCATGCCAGGAGCAGCACCAGGCGTACCTAAAAATGAGGTGGCGACCTGGTGAAGCTACAACTCAGGACTACATGCATGCTAAACAGCGGAAGCAACATGCTATAGACAGAGCTAAACGATTCCACAACCAACGGATAAGATCAAAGCTCTGCAGTCCTGCCACATCCAGTCGTGAATGGTGGTGGACAATTAAATAACTAACGGGAGGAGGAGGCTCTGCAAATATCCCCATCCTCAATGATGGCGGAGTCCAGCACGTGAGTGCAAAAGACAAGGCTGAAGCGTTTGCAACCATCTTCAGCCAGAAGTGCCGAGTAGATGATCCATCTCGGCCTCCTCCCGATATCCCCACTATCACAGAAGCCAGTCTTCGGCCAATTCGATTCACTCCACGTGATATCAAGAAACGACTGAGTGCACTGGATACAGCAAAGGCTGTGGGCCCCGACAACATCCCAGCTGTAGTGCTGAAGTCTTGTGCTCCAGAACTGGCTGCGCCTCTAGCCAAACTGTTCCAGTACAGCGACAACACTGGCATCTACCCGACAATGTGGAAAATTGCCCAGGTATGTCCTGTCCACAAAAAGCAGGGCAAATCCAATCCAGCCAATTACCGCCCCATCAGTCTGCTCTCTATCACCAGCAAAGTGATGGAAGGTGTCGTCAACAGTGCCATCAAGCGGCACTTACTCACCAATAACCTGCTCAGTTTGGGTTCCGCCAGGACCACTCGGCTCCAGACCTCATTACAGCCTTGGTCCAAACATGGACAAAAGACCTGAATTCCAGAGGTGAGTTGAGTGACTGCCCTTGACATGAAGGCAGCATTTGACTGAGTGTGGCACCAAGGAGCCCTAGTAAAATTGAAGTCAATGGGAATCAGGGGGAAAACTCTCCAGTGGCTGGAGTCATACCTAGCACAAATGAAGATGGTAGTGGTTGTTGGAGGCCAATCATCTCAGCCCCAGGACATTGCTGCAGGAGTTCCTCAGGGCAGTGTCCTCGGCCCAACCATCTTCAGCTGCTTCATCAATGACCTTCCCTCCGTCATAAGGTCAGAAATGGGGATGTTCGCTGATGACTGCACAGAGTTCAGTTCCATTCGCAACCCCTCAAATAATGAAGCAGTCTGAGCCCGCATGCAGCAAGACCTGAACAACATCCAGGCTTGGGCTCATAAGTGGCAAGTATCATTCGCACCAGATAAGTGCCAGGCAATGACCATCTCCAAAAGAGAGAGTCTAACCACCTCCCCTTGACATTCAACGGCATTACCATCGCCGAATCCCCCACCATCAACATCCTGGGGGTCACCATTGACTAGAAACCTAACTGGACCAGCCATATAAATACTGTGACTACAAGAGCAGGTCAGAGGCTGGGTATTCTGCGGCGAGTGACTCACCTCCTGACTCCCCAAACACTTTCCACAATCTACAAGTCATAAGTCAGGAGTGTGATGGAATACTCTCCACTTGCTTGGATGAGTGCAGCTCCAACAGCACACAAGAAGCTCGACACCATCCTGGATAAAGCAGCCCGCTTGATTGGCACCCCATCCACCACCCTAAACATTCACTCCCTTTACCACCGGCGCACCGTGGCTGCAGTGTGTACCATCCACAGGATGCACTGCAGCAGTTCGCCAAGGCTTCTTCAACAGCACCACCCAAACCTGTGACCTCTACCACCTAGAAGGACAAGGGCAGCAGGCACATGGGAACAACACCACCTGCAGGTTCCCCTCCAAGTCACACACCATCCCGACTTGGAAATATATCACCTTTCCTTCATCGTCACTGGGTCAAAATCCTGGAACTCCCTTCCTAACAGCACTCTGGGAGAACCGTCACCACACGAACTGTAGCAATTCAAGAAGGAGGCTCATCACCACCTTCTCAAGGCAATTAGGGATGGGCAATAAATGTTGGCCTTGCCACATCCCATGAACGATTAAAAAAACCCTCTTAAATCACCAATTATGAAGTTAAGAGAAACGTGCCGGAGAAATACTCGATTTCAGCGCGGTGACACTAGGTCAGAGTAACGTTCAGTTATGATGATTGTGGAGTGACTGGAAGGTGGATTGGGAACCCCTGAGCAACCGCACTGCGCACTTTTGTCGAAAACTTAAACTTAATATTACTTATTCAAGACAATGCATTAACACCCAAACACTTAATTCAGACAAGCGAGAATTTATTCAGAAACTTGTACAAGTGGAAGAGTGCCTCAAACAATGGTTGAGGCTATGTCTTCGCTGAGTTCAAGAAACAGCTCACGTTTATACAGTTCAGTAACGATGCCCACCTGTCATAGAATATGGGCGTACACGTACATTCTTTATTGGTTCAGGTAGTTGGTCAATCAAGTAGTGAGCCTGCCCCCTCCGAACGTCCATAGCCCTTTATTACTTTGGCACATAGGCCTCGTAGGCCTGAGCATTCTCATCCTCCCCACATTTCTGTCCTGGTTATTAGGAGGGCTGAAGTCAGTCTCAAGGCCACATGGCCTTTCAAGAAACTGTATTCTCATTATATTTTTTGTTGTCAGCAATACCCTTATCTGCTAGGGAGGCCAGACGGTACTAAGCACCTGCTCAACTAACTTAATTATCAACATACCAAGGCTTAAACATAATTACACAATTGTACTTCTATGTGTTTTCGTGAGAAATTATTATGTGAGCTTTAAATTGAATTAGCTGGTCAGTTAATATGGTCAAATATCCATCATGCATTTCTACATTCCCACTTTTGTTCTTTATAAAGGACAATATTCTAGCAGAGCATTATTCCAGCCAGACGTTCAAATTCTTCCTGCACCTCATCTTTTGCCACCCCTACTTGCACCATCAAATTTGTGGGCGCTATATGTGTACCCAGATTGGACATCATAACACAGCAGCACTTGACAGAGCAAATAGGCTATAAGAATTATAACAACGAATATGACTAACCCTTGAACTAGAGAAGTCCCATTAGAACCCAGCCATCCTGTTGCCCAGCCCCAAAGAGTGAACGAAGGGGGCTGCTTGAGTTTCTCAATTTGCTTTTGGATGTGATCGGCCAAATTAGTAATCTCTTCTGAACTATCAGGTATGTCGGTACAACATTCAGATCCAATTAGTGCGCATGTCCCCCCTTTTTCTGCCAATAGTTAATCAAGGGCCATACGGTTCTGTAAAGTGACCGTTCGAATGGCTATCCTCTCTGCGTTCATTTTCTTTAAGGCTTCTGCCGTATCGTTAGCAATCTCTTCCAAGATTTTGGCAATATTAATGATTTCTCTGGTGATCTTACCCATTCCCCACCGAGGGAAAGCAATGGCCCAGAACCGGTCGGTCTCAGTAATTACCCTTTTTACTCGTTGCCAGGCAGAACGTTGGGGCAGGGACAATGAGTGTCGGACATATGGTATTACATATCCCAAGTAACATGATCCTGACCAATTCTGGGGCAACCATGGATATGCCTTGTGGCCACAAATAAAGTAAGTGCCATTGTACGCAATCATTGCAGGAAAACTTTCTACATGTATAAGGTCCGTGGAATTTTGGCCACCTGTGCAATGTTCCCATGTGATGCGGCTACCGTCGCTGTCTGTGGTCATATTCACATACTGAGTGCAATTACTCCATCCTACCGTATCTCCTTCTGCAGAGTTCTTTGTTGGCCAGAGGCTTCAGAAACCTATTGATGTTAATTCGAATTGCTAACAAAGACACTGACTTTTGAACTGGGGTGACCTGGAGTTCAGTCACTGGTCTGAACTGGCCAGAACCGGTTTGAATTCGTTCCGCTTCTTACAGGGACAAAGGAACTGTGATGAGACGCCAGTCCTTGTTTAGAAAAGGAGTATGAGGTGATGCTACCTCGGCCCTGGGAACAGAGCCAATCAGGGGATGACATCGATCACTCCAGAAACTTTGAGCCAACCAGAGAAGACAGCATCATTCGAAAAGACAGACTTGGGAATAAAACTGAAGAATTGCTGGCTTGGTCCCAGTTTGTTTGTGAGGGAGACTCCGGAGACTGACCATCGTGGAAGTAGGGACCCTACGTCAGGGATGTAGAGTGAGATAGAGAATTGCCTGGCCAGCAGTATCTCTCCTTTCCGGGTAATATAATATCCTTTCTATTCTGTGACCACTCAGGGAGTGTTCATCAGAGAAACCAAGTGGGTGTGTGTTTAAATCCTAATACTCAGGGAGTGTTAGTCAGGGAAACCGAGTGGGTGTGCGTTTAAATCCTAATACTCAGAGAGTGTTAGTCAGAGAAACCGAGTGGGTGTGCGTTTCAATCCTCGTTTGAGTATAAAACTGTATAACCTGCTGTAAACTGCATGCCTATATCTAACTAGACGTATAAGCGGTATGTACATGATCTAATAACGTTAATAAAGCGAATTGAGAATTAAGAGAGAATTGACTCTTCCTCTGTGTACTCAGCCAAAACCGTTAACCGGTGACTTCCGGTCAACATCTCACTCAAACATATTGTTCCATTAGGTCTTGATGTATTTGTGAGGATTAAAAACGGGGGTTTATGGGTCTGATCGTAATTGGATTGGTACCACCCCTGAAATTTGGTTTCACATTTTGTTGTGATTGTATACTCCTTCCATTGTTTTCTCACAAACATTGCCTTGCCTTACTCAGGAACAGACTCCTTCTAAACATTTCTCAAGTAAGCTGGGAATGTCCTTGGTCAGCTCAACCTATCCATGTTAGTTTGAAAAGGGCTAACATAGTCAAATATCCCATGGTGCTTTATATTTTGTTTCCAGCCAAACTAGACTGAATGGTACCTTTCAGACCGTTTTATACCAGTGAATTGGGGTTCACCCCTTTATATCCCTTAATCCAAATTTTATCCCTACAATATCCCCTTGGCTAAGCCCAAGATAGCCCTACAATATCCCCTTGGCCAAGATAGCCAACCTTTATCCGTCACCCATGGTTGCCCATAGGTATGCCCTGCTCAGTGTTGCCCTCTTGCAAGCACCTAGGCATCCCCTGAATTTTACATATGCAAGATGTTGTACCTCATCTTGATGTGGCAATGCCGGTGATGGACTGGGGTGGACAAATGTAAGGAATCTTACAACACCAGGTTATAGTCCAACAGTTTTATTTGAAAATCACAAGCTTTCGGAGGCTTTCTCTTTCGTTGTGTGCTTCTGGGCTGTGTCCAACACGATGTGGACATACAGTGATAGCATGTCTCGTAACACATCCCTCTAATTTTGTTCCAGCCAAATTCCCTTTAATTTTTTTTCAGCATGTGGTAACATATTGTGATGGGATATGTGCATTCTGTCCTTCACTACCCCAATATTCTGTACTTGGTACACCTCTCGTCCCTGGGTTTCGGGTGCCATCACCAGTATTACTAGTACCAACCCTAGGAGCCCTCCTCCGTCAGGTTTACACTCCACTTGAGTGGGGTACACCCGCACCATTGCCCTGAATTGGCAAGGGGTGATGTTCTTGTTTGCTAACAGCCGCTTGGAGGTACCACCTCCATCATGCCCACAGGTAAGGTTCACCCTCAGTTTGTTGATTCGTTATCCATAAGGGTACTTCCCCTGCCTGTATCTGGGCTAGGTTCTCTCGTGTCTGTTCCACAATCCAGTTACCATATGTACTGCAGATGTCATCAGCATCTGCCTGCTAAGATAAGTTATATTCCTCTTTTATTAATTTATTAATGGTTTGGGCATGTGTTTCTAGCACTGTAGCTATCTTTTGCAAATGTATGGTCAGCATTTGATCCTCAGACAATTCCTTATCTGTATTTTCATTTATTTTTTTAATATATCTTTAATGCGAGACCCTAAATCTCTGACCTTTTGATCTAATGTTGCCAAATCAATGGTGTTAACAACTGAGGCACCTGTATTAAAGGCAGTTGCTATGTCATTTATCACAGATCTTTTACGTCTCCACATTTGTCTATCTCTTTTACGATGTCCACCTCCATTCCATGTCGCGCCTTGTTTTAACACTTGAGTTAGGAGGTGTTGATATAATTGTTGAGTTTTCTTAGAACACCATGTGGGTAGGGCCGTATCGGTTAAATCTAGTACTACCGATACAAGCTCATGTTGCACGTTATCATACATTACATTCTCAATGCGAGTTATATAATTTGTCGGGGAAGGTCTCCCCACTTTGGTCAGATCTCGTGTTGGAGCTACTATTCATGAATAGTTCAAAATAAAATTGGATAGTCCCAGAACTTGTCGAACTTCCTTATCGTACTGTGGGCGGGGTAAATTTAAAATTGTCAATTTCCTATCTTCTGGTAGGCGTTTAGTATCCTGTGTCAGTACATAGCCCAAGTAATGGACTTCCAATTGTCCAACCTATGCTTTCTCTTCATACGATTTGTTTTACATTCACCTTTCTAATCAATTTTTGATTGTAGCATTGTCTGTGTGGAAACTTATATCTCAGTCAAGTTGTAGCCTTTGGCATTCCCGAGTAATTACGTCAATTTTAATAGCATAACCGATACCATTGGTTACCTCATGCTCACTTGTGTTCTGGGCAAGCCTCAGACAGTTCTCAACCGACTGGGTCATTCCTATCTGTTTGAACTGCTCTTGGCATGACAGTCTGGCTTCTTGGGATGGAAGGGGTTAACATTAACTGGCTCTCATGGTAGCAGTAATTTGATACTTCACCCTCTGAGATTAAGTTTCCATATTTCATTCCACTCTGCGAGACACTCAGCAATTAACTTTTTTAGCTACTTGGCGATTTTGGCTTCAAATTTTCTCCTCACACAGGTTTGACTGATATTTTTGTCCTTCACTTCTCACATTTGTGAATTGCTTTACACTATATATTTTGCACACTATTTTTGAGATTTATTTTAATCATAGTGTTTTCTCCAATGTTTCTTATTAACCAACTTGTTTGCTTGCAGCTCCTTTACTTTCTTTTCAGACTCTGCTTTAGCTTTGCAAACAGCCTTTTCCCTAATCTTATCTTTCAGACGACAATTGAAATCCAATATGATCATTATCGCCGTCTTTTTTTTAATCTATTCCCTCAGGGGAGGAGGATTCACCCTGAAGAAAGAGGGTGTCTCCCTTCAAAATTCACTAAAATCATTGTTTTTATCAAGAGACAATAAAACTGTTTAAAACTGTTTAAACTGTACCTGCTCTTTCCACTTTCAGAATGCTGTGACTCCAAAGGTATCAGACCAACATCTTAAAAAAACTAGTGCAGTCCAAATACTTAACTTCAGCAATACGGAAATAAGGGTTAGTTACTTCTTGCTTGTAAAAAACCTTAAGGGGTGGGGGGAGGAATCAATCACAATAGCACAAAATGCTTCGAAGGAGATCAAATTAATTTATAACCAGAGATCATCCTGCAACTGTAACTTGTAATTCTTTAAAGCTGCACTTTATCTTTTCTTTTACAATTAAACCTCATTTTGTCAATTATTTTATATAAATGCAAAGGTTGTTGCTTGGTGAATTGAAAACAGATGTCAGTGTCCTTGGAAGGGGTTAACTTTATTTTTTTCAGAAACAAAACGACGGAGCCAGATATCAGATTCACGCAGCGTTCTCAGCATACGTCAACGCAGCTTTCACATAAATTCTTAAAAACAAATTCATACCGGGAAATAACATCTCCCATCGTACATTTTAGTTTATAGTTAGTCCAGTATTTCCACATTGTTGTGATCAACTTTTGTTTAGGTCCCCCTCAATTTCTAATTGCTTCGTAAGTTTTATAATTTGCTGTCCTCGCCATTCACAACTATAGCTTTCCAATTCATTTTTTTTTCACATACTTTTAGTGGGTATGATTGTGACCAACTCTCCGAGCTGTTCCAGCTTTCCGACTTTTCCGATCACGGTGATACCAGATAGCTTTTTTTTATCTCTCCCGTTATTTTTTTGGAATCTTTTTTTTAACCACAGCCAATCACAAGATAAAAATTCAAAATGCCAATTTTTTTGTGAAGATCCCATGTCTGGAATTTGACATGCTCACATTTTATAAGAACCAGAATTTAATAGGTCACTTAACCTCAATAACTCCAATTTTAATTCAGCAATATCAGAATTAAACACAAGACAAAACAGATACATTACACAAAAGAGGAAAACACGTAAGATGCAGTAAGAAGGAGGCGTGGCCCACAACACTGACAGAAAACACTCACAATAAGGACAGGCTTTTTAAAGAGACAGTACACTGAAAACAAAAGAACCTTTCTTTTTTTGGGTCTCTGTCTTTTAAACATTTATCTAATCACTTAATTCTATCCATATTAAATGTGCCGTCTTCAGGTAAAGGATATTTTCTAGTCCTGGTCCATTTGGATCAAACTATCAACTCGTCAGTTGTTTCTTTCCCAAAGTTTCTGCACATATAAGCAGCAGGTGTTCCCTTTGGAGGAATTTTGCTTGAGCTGGCACCCATAGCTTCTATTTACAATTCTTACAATATAGTACACAATTTTACAACACCAAGTTATAGTCCAGCAATTTTATTTGAAATTCACAAGCTTTCGGAGGCTTCCTCCTTCCTCAGGTGAATGCTGTGGAAATGAAATCCTCGAACCTCTCGCATTTATAAATCACAGAACAATACCTGGTGATTACAGACATTCTTTCCAACTGCCCGTTGCCAAGGCAATCAGTGTGCAGACAGACAGGTGTTACCTACAAGGTCTCCGAATATACAAACCAGCAAAAAAAAAACAAAAAAAAAACACAGAGAGAGAGAGGCAGAAACATGGAAAAGACAGCAAATGACCCGTTATATTAAAGACAGATAACATTTGTTCGCTGGTGGGGTAACGTGTAGCGTGACATGAACCCAAGATCCCGGTTGAGGCCGTCCTCATGGGTGCGGAACTTGGCTATCGATTTCTGCTCAACGATTTTGCGTTGTTGTGTGTCTCGAAGGCCGCCTTGGAGTACGCTTACCCGAAGGTCGGTCGCTGAATGTCCTTGACTGCTGAAGTGTTCCCCGACTGGGAGGGAACCCTCCTGTTTGGCGATTGTTGCGCGGTGTCCGTTCATCCGTTGTCGCAGCATCTGCATGGTCTCGCCAATGTACCATGCTCCGGGGCATCCTTTCCTGCAACGTATGAGGTAGACAACGTTGGCCGAGTCACAGGAGTATGAACCATGCACCTGGTGGGTGGTGTCCTCTCGTGTGATAGTGGTATCTGTGTCGATGATCTGGCATGTCTTGCAGAGGTTACCGTGGCAGGGTTGTGTGGTGTCGTGGACGCTGTTCTCCTGAAAGCTAGGTAATTTGCTGCGAACGATGATCTGTTTGAGGTTGGGTGGCTGTTTAAAGGCGAGTAGTGGAGGTGTGGGGATGGCCATAGCGAGGTGTTCGTCGTCATTGATGACATGTTGAAGGCTGCGGAGAACATGGCGTAGTTTCTCCGCTCCGGGGAAGTACTGGACGACAAAGGGTACTCTGTTGGTTGTGTCCCGTGTTAGTCTCCTGAGGAGGTCTATGCGATTTTTCGCTGTGGCCCGTCGGAACTGTCGATCGATGAGTCGAAGCTGGAAAAGTGGAGCATCGTGAGGTTGTCCATGGGATTGCGGTAGAGTGAGGTGATGAGGTGCCCGTCTTCAAGCTCACCATGGACTACTCCTCAGAAGCAATTTCTTTCTTGGACACACGAATCTCCATCAAAGACGGGCACCTCATCACCTCACTCGACCGCAAGCCCACGGACAACCTCACGATGCTCCACTTTTCCAGCTTTGATGGTTCATACTCCTGTGACTCGGCCAACGTTGTCTACCTCATACGTTGCAGGAAAGGATGCCCCAGAGCATGGTACATTGGCGAGACCATGCAGACGCTGCGACAACGGATGAACGCACACCGTGCAACAATCGCCAGACAGGAGGGTTCCCTCCCAGTCGGGGAACACTTCAGCAGTCAAGGACATTCAGCGACCGACCTTCGGGTAAGCATACTCCAAGGCGGCCTTCGAGATACACAACAACGCAAAATCGTCGAGCAGAAATTGATAGCCAAGTTCCACACCCATGAGGACGGCCTCAACCGGGATCTTGGGTTCATGTCACGCTACACGTTACCCCACCAGCGAACAAATGTTATCTGTCTTTAATATAACGGGTCATTTGCTGTCTTTTCCATGTTTCTGCCTCTCTATCTCTGTTTTTTTTTGGTGGTTTGTATATTCGGAGACCTTTAGGTAACACCTGTCTGTCTGCACACTGATTGCCTTGGCAACGGGCAGTTGGAAAGAATGTCTGTAATCACCTGGTATTGTTCTGTGATTTATAAATGCGAGAGGTTCGAGGATTTCATTTCCACAGCATTCACCTGAGGAAGGAGGAAGCCTCCGAAAGCTTGTGAATTTCAAATAAAATTGCTGGACTATAACTTGGTGTTGTAAAATTTTTTACAATTGTCCACCCCACTCCATCACCGGCATCTCCACATCACAATATATTACACAGCAATATTGCGATCGCAATTCTGTACTTGATAATTCAGCCGATTGGACAAGACGTCATGTGTTCTCTACACCTACTTTAGGGTCCTGGCCTTCACGTGGGGTTAAAACCCTCTTAATAACCAGCTCAGGCTGGGTACGTGAGAGAAACGTCTGCAATTAGTTGAATCAGCTGACTTACGCAAGATTTTTTTTTTAAAGTGCTTCTCCTTTTGAGAAGGGGGAACACTATTAGTGTTTTCATCAAAACACTATGCATCAGGTAAACCAGAATTTCACACTTTTCCGAATCCGCGACATCCAGTCTGCACTTGTCCGAATTACAATTTCACACTTTTCCAAATGTTAAAATTTTATTTCACACAAGTCCGTAACCCGGTGACCTCTCTCTTTTCCTGGCGCCTCCACCAGCAGCTGAGCGTCTGTTGGTCCCATACAGTAACCTCAACGTCACTCGAGTAATCACCGGTAACACAGACCTACTCCGTTATTGCTCTCTCAGCCCGTTACTACAACACTGCAGCTGACAATATCGAGTAATCTGTCGCGCGTCTCTCTTTTTTTTCTCCCTCTTTTTAATCTTTTTCATCTACTTGTCCATACGAAACACACGATGATCGCCTTCCAATTCCTGAAGGCAAACAGAAGAATTAGTCACATCAGTTAATGCATACACTTATCAATCGCAGTGCGTCTGCGGTTTGCACAGACAACTTGTATCCGTACTTATCGGGGATCACAAGCCATCTCAGTGGGACCTCCAAGAACTGTCGAAAACTTAAACTTATTATCACCTATTATATACAATGCATAAACTCCAAACACTTATTTCAGACAAGTAAGAATTTATGAAAGAAAACTTGGAGACAAGGGAAGCGTACCCGAAACAATGCTCACGGCTACGTCTTCGCTGAGTTCAAGAAACAGCTCACGTTTATACAGTTCATTAACAACGCCCACCTGTCATAGAATATGGGCATACGCGTACATTCTTTACTGCTTCAGATAGTTAGACAATCAAAATAGGGAACCCACCCTCTGGTTCCTCATGACCGTCTCATGATGTTGCACACAGGTCTGGGAAAGTATTTTTCCCCAAGAAACTGTCTTTTTTATCAGTAAGTCTGTACCTAGTCTCAAGGCTATATGGTCATTCATTTCTGTTAGTCAGACAGTGATCAGCATGAGAGAACTTGAAGTAATTAGACAATAGGGCTTCTGTATGTCTTTGGTGAGAAACTAAAATATAAGCTTCAAATTGTATTCAGCTGATCAGTTAGTATGGTCAAATATCCATCATGCATTTCTTCATTTATGGTTCAGGTGTATTAAAAAGTTAATATGATCAGGTATCTCTTTATACATTTCCACACCAGGGGAGTGTGGAGAGAGAGTGTGGAATTTACTGCTCACTGTTCACCCCAGGGGAGTGTGGAGAGAGAGAGTGTGGAATTTACTGCTCACTGTTCACCCCAGGGGAGTGTGGAGAAAGAGAGTGTGGAATTTACTGCTCACTGTTCACCCCAGGGGAGTGTGGAGAAAGAGAGTGTGGAATTTACTGCTCACTGTTCACCCCAGGGGAGTGTGGAGAAAGAGAGTGTGGAATTTACTGCTCACTGTTCACCCCAAGGGAGTGTGGAGAGAGAGAGTGTGGAATTTACTGCTCACTGTTCACTCCAGGGGAGTGTGGAGAGAGAGAGTGTGGAATTTACTGCTCACTGTTCACCCCAGGGGAGTGTGGAGAGAGAGAGTGTGGAATTTACTGCTCACTGTTCACACCAGGGGAGTGTGGAGAGAGAGAGTGTGGAATTTACTGCTCACTGTTCACCCCAGGGGAGTGTGGAGAAAGAGAGTGTGGAATTTACTGCTCACTGTTCACCCCAGGGGAGTGTGGAGAGAGAGAGTGTGGAATTTACTGCTCACTGTTCACCCCAGGGGAGTGTGGAGAGAGAGAGTGTGGAATTTACTGCTCACTGTTCACACCAGGGGAGTGTGGAGAGAGAGAGTGTGGAATTTACTGCTCACTGTTCACCCCAGGGGAGTGTGGAGAGAGAGAGTGTGGAATTTACTGCTCACTGTTCACACCAGGGGAGTGTGGAGAGAGAGAGTGTGGAATTTACTGCTCACTGTTCACACCAGGGGAGTGTGGAGAACGAGAGTGTGGAATTTACTGCTCACTGCCCTCTTACACGGAATCCCAAGATGGTACTAATATTATATAATATTTTAATTTTGCTCTTATTTTGTTACCTTTTCAATTCTCCAATACGGTGAAACATTTGGTGTAATTAGCTGCGATATGTTATTTTACAACTTGTAATTTCTTGAGATATAAACTTTTACAAATGCTGTAAATGAGTTGATAAATAACCTCAGGTTATAAAGGTTTCAGTGATTGGAGAATACACAGTGTTTGCAGCACCGTGGCCTGGTGGAGAGAGAATCAGACACCGTATGACGCAGAACGGTCTCTGATCTGAGAAAGTCTTCAGATCTTCTCATTATTTAATGAATTTTATAATTACAGTAAAGGGATATTTCACCACATTCTTCAACTGCTCTCTGAATTTAATCTGTGTCACGGCATAAATACAAGTGTTTGTGCAGCAACTCATGAGCTGGAGCATGAATCCCAGTTCCAGGAGAAACCTGGGTAGAATTACAGAATAAAACCCCAACATCAACATCCTGAACCATATAGAATACACTGTAAACAGTGCCCAGAACAGTATAAAGTTCCCTGATATCACAAACAGTAAAATTATGGATTTCCTTCGGCTCTCCATCTCTGGGTCTTTTGGACTCTCCCCACTGCTGTGACCCCGGAGTCTCCTGCGGGCTCTGCTGGCCACTAAAATATATCTGTGATGTGGAGATGCCGGTGATGGACTGGGGTTGACAATTGTAAACAATTTTACAACACCAAGTTATAGTCCAGCAATTTTATTTTAAATTCACAAGCTTTCGGAGGCTTCCTCCTTCCTCAGGTAAATGTTCAGGAGTTCCTCGAAGCCTACGCATTTATACGTATAGAACAATACATGGTGTTTACAGAATGCCCCTGCAACTGCCCGTTGCCAAGGCAATCACCGTGTTCAGACAGAGAGGTGTCACCTGCAGAACCCCCGAATACACATTCAACAAAAAAACAAACAGGAAAAAAAACAGAGAGAGGCAGAAACATCCGGAAGGCAGAGAAAGCCAGCAAATGACCCATTATATTAAAAACAGATAACATTTGTTCGCTGGTGGGGTAACGTGTAGCGTGACATGAACCCAAGATCCCGGTTGAGGCCGTCCTCATGGGTGCGGAACTTGGCTATCAACTTCTGCTCGACGATTTTGCGTTGTCGTGTGTCTCGAAGGCCGACTTGGAGTATGCTTACCCGAAGGTCGGTGGATGAATGTCCATGACTGCTGAAGTGTTCCCCAACTGGGAGGGAACCCTCCTGTTTGGCGATTGTTGCGCGGTGTCCGTTCATCCGTTGTCGCAGCGTCTGCATGGTCTCCACTTGCTTGGATGAGTGCAGCTCCAACAACACTCAAGAAGCTCAACACCATCCAAGATAAAGCAGCCCGCTTGATTGGCACCCCATCCACCACACTAAACATTCACTCCCTTCACCACCGGCGCACAGTGGCTGCAGTGTGTACCATTCACAGGATGCACTGCAGCAACTCCCAAGGCTTCTTCAACAGCACCTCCCAAACCCGCGACCTCTACCACCTAGAAGGACAAGAGCAGCAGGCACATGGGAACAACACCACCTGCACGTTCCCCTCCAAGTCACACATCATCCCGACTTGGAAATATATCGCCGTTCCTTCATCGTCGCTGGGTCAAAATCCTGGAACTCCCTTCCTAACAGCACTGTGGGAGAACCGTCACCACACGGACTGCAGCGGTTCAAGAAGGCAGCTCACCACCACCTTCTCAAGGACAATTCGGGATGGGCAATAAATACCGGCCTCGCCAGCGACGCCCACATCCCATGAACGAATAAAAAAGAATACTGACAGAGTCTGGGCAATCCTCAATGTCTACAGTCTTGATAACTCTTTATGTATTGATTCACTCTTGCAGACCCCGTAAATAGTGACGCAGTCTGGGAATACCCCTGAATGCCTACAGTGCTTGGTACATCTTTATTTATCCACTCATCTCACAGACCCCTGTATAGTGATACAGTGTGGGGGCACCGTGAACGTTTACAGTCCTTGATGCAGTTAAATACTGATTCACTCTAACAGACCCCTGTAAATACAGACACTGTCTGCGTACAGCCTAAAAGTCTGCACTTCCAAGGGAACCCCTTTATATATTGATTCATTCCAAATGACCTCTGCTGTAAATACTGCCACAGTCTGGGGCCTCCCTTAATGCCGAGAGTCCTACATATCCCTTTATATATTGATTCAGACTAATACACCGCTGTAAATACTGATGCAGTCTGGAGAATCCTGAATGTTTACAGTCATTGTTACCCCTTTATATATTAACTGACAGACCCCTGTAAATACTGACGCAGTCTGGGGACTCAATGAATGTGTACAGTCCATGGTAGCCCTTTATATATTGACTCACTCCCATTGACGCCTGCAAATACTGATGTGGTCTCGGGACTCCCTCAATGTCTACAGTCCTTGGTACCCCTTTATATATTAACTGATGGACCCTTGTAAATTCTGACACAATCCAGGTCCAGCCTGAATATCTACAATCCTTGGTGCCCCTTTATATATTGATTCACTCTCTACCCAACAGTACTGTGTGAGAACCTTCACCACACGGACTGCAGAGTTTCAAGAAGACAGCTCACCACCACCTTCTCAAGGGCAATTAGGGATCGGCAATAAATGCTGGCCTTGCAGGCGACGCCCACAACCCATGAATGAATAAAGAAATTCACTCTCGTTTACCCCTGTAAATACTGACAATCTGGGGACTCGCTGAACGCCCTGAGTTCATCTGCCTTGCCCATTAGATTTCTTGCATTGAAATAAATGCAGTTTAATCTAGACTTCCCTTGGTCTTTGCCCTGCTTTCTCAGACCATCTGTCCGGTCATGTTTTGTACACTCTCCCTTGCTGCCTTTTGTTTCTATCACCACTTTACTTCCCACTGACTTCCTGCATCGGTTCCCATCCCCCTGCCACATTAGTTTAAACCCTCCCCAACAGCACTAGCAAACACTCCCCCTAGGACATTGGTTCCAGTTTTGCCCAGAAGCAGACCGTCCAATTTGTACTGGTCCCACCTCCCCCAGAACCGGTTCGAATGGCCCAGGAATTTGAATCCCTCCCTCTTGCACCATCTCTCAAGCCATGTATTCATCCTAGCTATCCTGTCATTCCTACTCTGACCAGCCCGTGGCACTGGGAGCAATCCTGAGATTACTACCTTTGAGGTCCTACTTTTTAGTTTAACTCCAAACTCCCTAAATTCAGCTTGTAGGACCTCATCCCGTTTTTTACCTATATCGTTGGTACCTATATGTACCACAACAACTGGCTGTTCACCCTCCCCCTCCAGAATGTCCTGCAGCCACTCCGAGACATCCCTGACCCTTGCACCAGAGAGGCAACATACCATCCTGGAGTCTCGGTTGCGTCCGCAGAAACGCCTCACTCATATTGACTCACTCTCACAGACCGCTGTAATACTGACAATGTCTGGGGACTTGCTGAATGTCGACAGTCCTTGTATCCCTTTATATATTAACTGACTCTCATTCACCACTGTAAGTACTGATGCAGTCTGGGTGCAGCCTGATTGTCTACAGTCCTTGGTGTCCCTTTATATATTGACTCATTCTCACAGGACCTAATAAATATTGACACCATCTGGGTACAGCCTCAATAGCTGCAGTCCTGGATACCCCTTTATATATAGATTCACTCTCACAGACTCCTGTAAACACTGACACAGTCTGGGGACTCAATGAATGCATACAGTCTTTGGTACCACTTTATATATTGACTCACTCTCACTGACGCCGTAAATATTGACAGTCTGGGAACAACCTGAATATCTACAGTCTTTGGTGCCCCTTTATATATTGCTTCACCCTTTAACTAACAGCACTGAGGGAGAACCTTCACAAGACGGGCTGCAACGGTTGAAGAAGACAGCTCACCACCACCTTCTAAAGGCCAATTCGGGATGGGCAATAAATGCTGGCCTTGTTGGCGACGCCCCCATCCCATGAATGAATAAAGAAATTCACTCTCGTTTACCCCTGTAAATACTGACAATCTGGGGACTCGCTGAACGCCCACAGTACTTTGCACCCCTTTACATATTGACTCACTCTCACAGACCGCTGTAATACTGACAATGTCTGGGGACTCGCTGAATGTCGACAGTCCTTGTATCCCTTTATATATTAACTAACTCTCACTGACCCCTGTAAATACTGACACAGACTGGGAAAAGCCTGAAAGTCTATAGTCCATGGAGTCCCTTTATATATTGACTCACTCTCACAGAGCCCTGTGCATCCTGACAAAGTCTGGGACTCCCTGATCGTCCACCGTGCTTGGTATTCCTTTATCTATTGATTCACTCTCGCTGACCCCTGTAAATACTGACATATTCTGGTGAGAGGCTGAATGTCTACAGTCATCGAATCATAGAATGCTTGCAGCACAGAGGGAGGCCATTCAGCCTATCGAGCCTGCGCCAGCTCACTGCAACAGCAATCCAGCTGGTCCCACTCCCCCGCTCTTTCTCCGTAGCCCTGCCAATTTTCTTCTTCAGGTATCTCCCTGATTATTTTTTCGAAGCCACAATTGGTCCTGATTCCACCATGCTTTCAGACAGTGCGTTCCAGATCCTAACCACTCACTGCATTAAAAAATGTTTTTCCTCATGTCGCCTTTGGTTCTTTTGCCAATCATCTTAAATCTGTGTCCTCTGGTTCACGACTCTTCCACCAGTGGGAACAGTTTTACTTTATTTACTTTGTCGAGACTCTTCATGATTTTGAACACCTCCATCAAATCTCCTCTCAACCTTCTCCTGTCGAAGGAGAACAATCCCAGATTTTACAGTCTATCCATGTAACTGTGGTCCCTCATGCCTGGAACCATTCTAGTAAATCTCTTCTGTACCCTCTCCAAGTCCTTCACATCCTTCCAAAAATGTGGTGCCCGGAATTGGACACAATATTCCAATTGTGTTCGAACCAGTGTTTCACAAAGTTTCAACATAACATCCTCGCTTTTGTACTCTGTGCCTCTATTTATAAAGCCCAGGATCCTGTGTACTTTCTTCACCGCTTTTTCAACCTGTCTTGCCACATTCAACGACCTGTGTACAGCTAACCCCAAGTCTCTCTGTTCCTGCACCCCCTTTAGAATTGTACCCTTTAGTTTATATTGCCTCTCCTCGTTCTTCTTGCCAAAGTGTATCACTTCACACTTCTCAGTTTAAAATTTCTTCTGCCACGTGTCCGCCCAGTCCACCAGCCTGTCTATGTCCTCTTGAAGTCTATCACTATCCTCCTCACTGTTTACTACATTTCCAAGTTATGTGTCAGCTGCAATTTTTGAACTTGCGCCCTGTACACTCAAGTCCAATTCATTAACATGTATCAAGACCAGCAGTGGTCCTAGGACCGACCCTGGGGAACATCAATGTACACCTTCCTCCAGTCTGAAATACAGCCATTCACTCGACTCTCACTTTCCGATGACTTAGCCAATTTATTATCCATGTTGCCACAACCCCTTTTATTCCGTGGGCTTCAATTTTATTGACAAGCTTATTATGAGGTAGCTCTTTATATATTGAGAAACTCTCACAGACTCCTGTGCCTATGCCACAGTACGGGGACTCGCTGAATGTCTTCAGTCCTTGGTACCCCTTTATTTATTGATACCCCTTTATTTAATGACGGGGTCAGTGAGAGTGAATCAATAAAACTCTCACTGACTCCTGTAAATAGTGACAAGTCTGGATACAGCCTGAATATCTTCAGTCCTTGGTACCCCTTTATATATTGATTCACTCTCACTGACCCCTGTACATACTGGCATAATCTGGGGACAGCCCAAATGTCGACAGTCCTTGGTACCCCTTTATATATTGATTCACTCTAAATGACTTCTGTAAATACTGATACAGTGTGGACACAGCATGCATGTCTAAAGTCCTTGGAACTCCTTTATGTATTGATTCATTCTCATTAACCCCTGTAAATACAAACACAGTCTTGTGACAGCCTGAATTTCTACAGTCCTTGGTAGCTCTTTATCTATTAACTCACTTTCACAGACCCCTGTCCATGCTGGCGCAGTATAAGGACCCCCTGAATGTCCACAGTCCTTGGTCCACCTTTATATGTTCATTCACTCTGACTGACCCCTGTCAGTACTGACAACGTCTGGGTACAGCATGAATATCTTCAGTCCTTCATACCTCTGTATATATTGATTCACTCTCGCTGACCCCTGTACATTCTGACAACGTCTGCGTACAGCCTGAATATCCCTTCATATATTGGTTCACTATCATTGATCTCTGCACATCTGACATGGACTGGGGACAGCCTGAATGTCTACAGTCCTTGGTACCTCTTTATATATTGACTCACTCTCACAGACCATAGTAAACGCTGATGCAGTCTGGGTGCAGCCTGAATATCTACAGTGCTTGGTGCCTCTTTATATTCTGACTCCTTCACACTGTGCCCTGTAAATATTGACACAATCTGGGTACAGCCTGAGTATGCAGTCCTTGGGCCCCCTTTATACATTGATTCTTTCTAAAAGACCTCTGTAAATACTTACACTGTCTGGGGACAGCCTGAATGTCTACAGTCCTTGATCCTACTTTATATATGAACACACTCTCACAGGTCCCTGTAAATTCTCACACAGTCTGGGGACAATCTGAATGTCTACTGTCCTTGGTGTTCCTTCATACATAGATTCACTCTCACAGACCCCTGTAAATACTGACACAGTCTGGAGACAGCCTGAATGTCTACCGTCATTGTTTCCCCTTTCCATATTCACTCAGTCTCAGAGACCCTTGTGCATCCTAACACAGTCTGTAGAATCCCTCAATATCGACAGTCCTTGCTACCCCTTTATACATAGATTCACTCTCACAGACCTCTGTAATACGGACAATGTCTGGGGACTTGCTGAATGTCTACAGTCCTTGGTACTGCTTTATATATTGACTCACTCTCACTGACACCGTAAATACTGAAGCAGTCTGGGGACTACCTCAATGGCTAGAGTCCTTGTTACCCCTTTATATATTGATTCATTCTCACAGACTCCTGTAAATTCTGACACAGGATGGGGACATCCTCAATGTCTGCCGTCCTTGGTAACCCTTTGTATAATGACTCACTCTCACAGACCCCTTTAAATACTGACATTGTGTGGGAAGGTCCTGAATGTATACTGTCCTTTGTACCCCTTTATATATTGGCTCACTCTCACAGACCCCTGTAAATACTGATACAGTGTGGACACAGCATGAAAGCCCATAGCCCTTGAAACCCCTTCATGTATTCATTCGCTCTCTCTGACCCCTATACACACTGACAGAGTCTGGGGATAGCATGAGTGTCCACAGTCCTTGGTGCCTCTTTATATATTGACTCACTCTCACAGACCATAGTAAAGGCTGAAACAGTCTGCGTACAGTCTGAATATCTATAGTGCTTGGTGCCCCTTTATATAATGACTCTCTCACACAGATCCATGTAAATACTGACACAGTTTGGGGACAACCTGAATGGCTACAGACCTTGGTACCACTTTATATAATGACACACTCTCACAGACCCTTTAAATACTGACATTGTGTGGGAAGGTCCTGAATGTTTACAGCCCTTTGTACCTCTTTATATATTGGCTCACTCTCACAGACCCTTAAAATACTGACACAATCTGGTTTCTTCATGAATATCTACAATCCTTGATGCCCCTTTATATACTGATTCACTCTAAATGAGTTCTGTAAATACTGACCTAGTCTGGGAACAGCTTGAATGCCAACAGTCCTTTGTACACCATAATATATTGTCTTGCTCGCACAGACCTCAGTAATACTGACAATGTCTGGGGACTCGCTGAATGTCTACAGTCCTTGGTACCACTTTATATATTGACTCATTCTCACAGACTCTTGTAAATTCTGACACAGCCTGGGGACAGCCAGAATTTCTACAGTCCTTGGTACCTCTTTATATATTGACTCACTCTGTCAGATGCCCACAAATACAGCCACAGTCTGGGGACTCCCTCAATGTCCACATTCCTTGATAACCCTTTATATATTGACTCACTCTCCGAGACCCCTGTAAGTACTGACAAAGTCTTTGAACAACCAGAATATCTACAGTCCAACTGACCCCTGTAAATAGTGAGGCTGCCTGGGGACAGATTGAAAGTCTACAGTCCTCAGCACATCTTTATATATAGATTCACTCTCACAGACCCCTGTAAATACCGACACAGCCTGGGGACTCCCTTAATGTCTATACTTCGTTGTACTCCTTTATATATTGACTCACTCTCACTGACGCCTGCAAATACTGACACACTCTGGGGACAACCTTAATGTCTACAGTCTTTGATGACACGTTTTGGATGGATTCACTCTCAACCTAAAAGCACTGTGGGAGAACCTTCACCACATGGACTGCAGCGGTTCAAGAAGGCAGCTCACCACCACCTTCTCAAGGGCAATTAGGGATGGGCAATAAATGCTGGCCTTGCCAGCGACGCCCACATCCCATGAATGAACTTTAAAAAATCACTCGCATTCACCCTCGTAAATACTGATACAATCTCGGGACAATCTGACTGTCCACATTCCTTTTTTACCCTTTTATAATTTGACTCACTCTCACAGGCTCCTTTAAATTCTGACAAAGTCTGGGGACTGCCTGAATATCTCGAGTCCATTGTGCCCCTTTCTGTATTGATTCACTCTAACTGACCCCTGTAAATAGTGAGACTGTCTGGGGACTCCTCGTTGCAACTTTGCATACAGATTCACACTCACTGCCACCTGTAAATAATGAAACAGCCGAGGGCATCCCTTAATGTCTATAGATCTCGGTATCACTTTATATATTGATCACTCTCACAGACCCCTGTAAATATTTATTTAGTCTGGGAATGTCCTGAGTGTCTACAGTCCTTTGTACCTCTTTATATATTGGCTCACTCTCATCGACCCCTGTAAATATTGACACTATCTACATGCTTCCTGAATAAATACAGTCCTGGGTGACCCTTTATATATTGATTCACTCTAAATGACTTCTCTAAATACTGACGCAGTATGGGGGTAGCCTAAATGTCTCCAGTCCTTTGTACCCCTTTATATAGAGTTTCACTCTCACAGACCTCTGTAACACTGACACAATCTGGGGCAGCCTGAATGTCTCCAGTCCTTGGTACCCATTTGTATATAGATTCACTCTCACAGACCTCTGTAACACTGACACAGCCTGGGGACTCGCTGAATGTCTACAGTCCTTGGTGCCCCTTTATATGTTGACTCATTCTCACAGACTCTAGGCACAGCCTGAATGTCTACAGTCCATGGGAACCCTTTATATAATGACTCACCCTGCCTGACACCTGCAAATACTGCCACAATCTGGGGACTCCCTCAATATCGACAATCCTTGATACCCCTTTATATTTTGACTCACCCTCACAAACCCGTGTAAATGCTGACACAGTCGGTGAACAACCTGATTATCGACAGTCCTCTGAGCTCCTTTATATATTGATTCACTCTAAGTGACCCCTGTAAATGGTGAGACTGTTTGGGGACAGACTGAATGTTCACAGTCCTCGGGGCAACTTTACATATTGATTCACTCTCACAGACCCCTGTAAATACTGACACAGCCTAGGATATCCCTTAATGTCTATAGTTCTTGATATCCTTTTAGATATTGATCACTATCACAGACCACTGTAAATACTAACAGTCTGGGGACAACCTGAATATCTACAGTCTCTGCTGCCTCTTTATATATTGACTTACTCTCTACTTCATTGCACTGTGGGAGTGCCTTCAACACATGTTCAGCAATGATTCATGAAGGCAGCTCGCGACCACCTTCTCAATGGCAACAAATTAAATTCTGGCCTTGCCAGCTGTGCCCACTTCCCATGAATGAGTTTTGTAAAATCACTCTCATTGACCCAGTACATACTGACACAGTCTGGGGACAGCCTCAATGTACAGCCTGACGCAGTCTGGTACTCCCTGATTGTATACTGTGCTTGATACCCCTTTATATAATGATTCACTCTCACAGACCGTTGCAAATACTGAAATAGTGTGGGGACAGCCTGAATTTTAACAGTCTTTGATACCCCTTTATATATTGATTCACTCTCACAGACCGTTGCAAATACTGACACAGTCTGGAGACAGCCTGAATTTCTCCAGTCTTTGATACCCCTTTATATATTGATTCACTCTCACAGACCCCTGTAAATACTGAAACAGTCTGGAGACAGCCTGAATTTCTCCAGTCTTTGATACCCCTTTATATATTGATTCACTCTCACAGACCGCTGTAAATACTGACACAGTCTGGGGACAGCCTGAATGTACACAATCCTTGGTATGCCATTATATATAGATTCTCCCTCACAGACCCCTATAAATACTGACATAGCTTGTTGACTCCCTTATTGTTCTTGTTACTCCTTCATATATTGATTCACTATCACAGACCTCTGTACAGAGTGACACAGTGTGTAGACAGTCTGAATGTCTACAGTCCTTGATGCTCCTTTATATATTGACACACTCTCACAGAACCCTGTGGATACACACACAATCTGGGAAAAGCCAGAAAGTCAATCGTCAATGGTGCCCCTTTACGTATTGACTCACTTTCACCGACCCCTGTAATACTGACACCATCTGGGGGCATAGAATCATAGAATCAGAGAAAGTTACGGTACAGAAGGAGGCCATTGGTTGCCTCGTGTCAATGTCGACTGAAAAAGAGCTAATCAGCTTAATCCCACTTTCCATCATTTGATCCGTTGCCCTGTAGATTACGGCACTTCAGGTACACATCCAAGTCCTATTTAAATGTGATGAGGGTTTCTGCCTCTCCCACCCTTTCAGGCAGTGAGTTCCGGACTCCCAGCAGCCTCTGGGTGAGAAAATTTCTCCTCCGTTCCCCTCTAATCCTTCGACCAATTACTTTAAATCTATTCCCCCTGGTCACTGACCCCTCTGCTAAGGGAAATAGGTCCTCTCTGTCCACTTTATCTGGTCCCATCATATTATACACCTCAATTATTCCTTTGTTGCAAAGAAAACAACCCCAGCCGATCCAATCTTTTCTCATAGCTAAAATTCTCCAGCCCTGGCAACATCCTCGTAAATCTCCTCTGTACCCGTTCTAGTGCATTCACATCTTTCCTGTAATGTGGTGACCAGAACTGTACGCAGTAGCTGTGGCCTAACCAATGTTTTATATAGTTCGAGCATAAATACCCTGCTTTTATATTCTATGCATCGGCTAATAAAGGAAAGTATCGTGTATGCCTTTTTAACCACCTTTCCTGCCTGTCCTGTTAACTTCAGGGATATGTGGGCATGCACTCCCGGGTCCCTGTCTTCCTGTACTCCTTTCAGTGTCCTCCCATTTATTGTGTACTTGTTTGTCCTCCCCAAATGCATTACTGCACACTTTTCTGGATTGAATTCCATTTGCTACTTTTCTGCCCACATGACCAGTCCATTGATATCTTCCTGCAGGCTACAGCTTTTCTCCTCACTATCAACCACACGACGAATTTATGCATCATCTGCAAACTTCCTGATCTAGTCCCCCACATTCAAGTGCAAACCATTAAAATATACAACAAAAGCAAGAGACCTCGTACTGAGCCTTGTGAAACGCCCCTGGAAACAACCTTCCAGTCTCAGTATCACCCGTCAACCATTACCCTTTGCTTCCTCCCACTGAGACAATTTTGGATCCAACTGGCCACTTTCCCTTGGATCCCATAGGATTTTACTTTTTTTGACAAGTCTGCCATGTGGGACCTTGTCAAAAGCCTTGCTAAAATCCATGTACACTTCATCAAACGCTTACCCTCATCGACCCTCCTTTGTATCTCCTCATAAAATTCAACTAAATTCGCAGACACGACCTTCCCGTAACATGCTCCGGGGCATCACCCACCACCCACCAGGTACATGGTTCATACTCCTGTGACTCGGCCAACGTTTTCTACCTCATACGTTGCAGGAAAGGATGCCCCAGAGCATGGTACATTGGCGAGACCATGCAGACGCTGCGACAACGGATGAACGGACACCGCACAACAATCGCCAGGCAGGAGGGTTCCCTCCCAGTCGGGGAACACTTTAGCAGTCAAGGACATTCAGCCTCCGATCTTCGGGTCAGCATTCTCCAAGGCGGCCTTCGAGACACATGACAACTCAAAATCGTCAAGCAGAAATTGATAGCCAAGTTCCGCACCCATGAGGACGGCCTCAACCGGGATCTTGGGTTCATGTCACGCTACATGTAACCCCACCTGACGTAGAGTCATCCAGACTCAAGTCGTAGTTGGCTTGTTCTCCATACACAGATGCGGCCGGACCTGCTGCGATTTCCAGCAAAAAAAGTTATCTGTTTTTAATACAAACCCCAGCATCTGGTACATTTGACCGCTTGTGACCCCACCTCACTATTCTTGGATGTAATGTTTCCCTGACTAACCTGTTTGAACACCATTCACTCCTTTGATTGCTGTGATTATTTCTCTGCCGAGGTGTGATAAAGGGCAGTTAGAAAGATTATCTTTAATCACCAGGCTTTGTTCTCTGACTATATATGCTGTGCCTTTATGTAACTCTTCACTTCACCTGACGAAGGAGCAAAGCTCCGAAAGCTTCTGATTTCAAATAAAGCTGTTGGACTATAACCTGGTGTTGTGCGACTCCTTACATTTGTCCACCCCAGTCCATCACCGGCATCTCCACATCATGGCTATTATCGATCAGTGAGTGGAATCCATCGCTCTCTCGGGCTTTAATTGGTCGATTTATTGATAAAGTTCGGAACTGAGGAACAACTTTGAACCCGTGGGGCGGAGACAATATTTGCCATCATGTAATAAGAGAGAGAGAGGAGAGAGTGAGTTGATTTGTGAGAGATTATTACAGAATCCCTCAGCGCTCCTCGGTTAATGACAATAGTTCTTTGCCTCCTTTCAGAAACGACAACAATCCCAACAGTGTTTTCCTGCTCCCAATCTCCCGGAGTGAGTGAGGCCGCGACAAGCCGTCTCTCCAATCACCCGCTGCCGGCGGGAAGCAGTGAATGCAGCATCAGACAGCGCATTGCTGTCCATCCCTGGCAAACAAGATAACACTGAATCAGATTGGAGTTGTGCTGAGCTTTGAGTCTGTAGCGTGTTCCTGAGGAGGTGTGGAAAACTATAAGTTTTGCCTGACTAAATTGACTTTCTCATACACTTAAACCATAAAGCTGACCATATTAATGCAGAAATACTTGACCATAAAAGAAGTAAAGCATGATGGAATAAGTTGACCATGTTAGCTGACCAGCTGAATACAATAGAACGCTTATGTTCGGTTCCCAGCAAAGACACACAGAAGAGCTATTGTCTGCTTATGAGATAACTGTCTGACTAGCAGAAATGAATGACCATATAGCCTTGAGACTGAGTACAAAACTGATAATAAAGACACTTTCTTAGGGGAAAGCCACTGTCCCCAAGACATTGTCCCGTGATGTTGAACAGGCATGGGAACCTAGAGGTTGGGTTCCCTATTTTTGATTGACTAATCACTTGACCACTGAGAGTGTACATGTACGCCCATATTCTATGATGGACAGACATTACTAATTGAACCGTATAAAAGTTAACCATTTCATCTGCTCAGCGAAGAGGTGGTTCCAACCATTGCTTGGACACAGCTTCCAACTTGTACAAGTTTCTTAATAAATTCTTACTTGTCTGAATTAAGTGTTTGGAGTTAATGCATTGTGTATAATAGGTAATTAAGTTTTCGACAGTTTCTTGGAGGTCCCACCGAGATCGCTTGTGATCTCCGGTAACTACGGATACAAGTTGTCTGTATGAACCCAGACACACAGCGATTGGATAAATGAATGCATTAACTGACGTGACTAATTCTTCTGTTTGCCTTTAGGAATTGGAAGGCGATCATAGGAAATGTGTTTCGTATAGACAAGGAAAGACAAAGGGGACAGATTGTGACGCGCGACAGATTACTCAATATTGTCAGCTGCGGTGTTGTAGTAACGGGCTGAGAGAGAGCAATAACGGAGCAGATCTGTGAATACCGGTGATACTAGGAGTGAAGTTGAGGTTGCTGTATGGGACCGATAGACTGTCACCTCCGAGTGAATAGAGGCACCAGGAAAAGAGGTGACCAGTTACAGACTTTTTAAAAAAAAACATTTTTTAGTGTAAAGTTATAATTTGGATCAGCGCAGACTGGATGTTGCGTAATTCGGAAAAGTGCGAAATTTGCAAGTCTGTAGTGGCGACAAACGCAGACTGGTGTGGATGTTGTGGATTCGGAAAAAGTGCGAAATTCTGGTTTACCTGAATTAAGTGTTTCGGTAGAAATACTGATAGTGCTCAAGTGAAGGAGCACTTTTTTAAAAAAAATCTTGCGTAAGTCAGCTGATTCAACTAAGTGCAGACGATTCTCTCACGCACCTTGCCTGGGCTGGTTATTGGGGCCAGGACCCTGGAGTGGGTGTGGAGAACACATGACGTCTTGTCCAATCAGCTGAATTATCAAGTATAGAATTGTGATAGTTAAGATAGGCCTTGATTGTTGTGTAATTACAGTGTGGAGGATTGTATAAACTATAAGCAGAATCCCTCCAAAGGGAACACAAAACTACAGAGAGTCATAGAGTCATAGAGTCATACAGCACGGATAGAGGCCCTTCGGCCCATCGTGTCCGCGCCGGCCATCAGCCCTGTCTACTCTAATCCCATATTCCAGCATTTGGTCCGTAGCCTTGTATGCTATGGCATTTCAAGTGCTCATCCAAATGCTTCTTGAATGTTGTGAGGGTTCCTGCCTCCACAACCCTTTCAGGCAGTGAGTTCCAGACTCCAACCACCCTCTGGGTGAAAAAGTTCTTTCTCAAATCCCCTCTAAACCTCCCGCCTTTTAGCTTGAATCTATGTCCCCTTGTTATAGAACCCTCAACGAAGGGAAAAAGCTCCTTAGTATCCATCCTATCTGTGCCCCTCATAATTTTGTACACCTCAATCATGTCCCCCCTCAGCCTCCTCTGCTCCAAGGAAAACAAACCCAATCTTCCCAGTCTCTCTTCATAGCTGAAGCGCTCCAGCCCTGGTAACATCCTGGTGAATCTCCTCTGCACCCTCTCCAAAGCGATCACATCCTTCCTGTAGTGTGGCGACCAGAACTGCACACAGTACTCCAGCTGTGGCCTAACCAGTGTTTTATACAGCTCCATCATAACCTCCTTGCTCTTATATTCTATGCCTCGGCTAATAAAGGCAAGTATCCCATATGCCTTCTTTACCACCTTATCTACCTGTTCCGCCGCCTTCAGGGATCTGTGAACTTGCACACCAAGATCCCTCTGACCCTTTGTCTTGCCTAGGGTCCTCCCATTCATTGTGTATTCCCTTGCCTTGTTAGTCCCTCCAAAGTGCATCACCTCGCACTTTTCCGGGTTAAATTCCATTTGCCACTGTTCCGTCCATCTGACCAACCCATCTATATCGTCCTGCAGACTGAGGCTATCCTCCTCGCTATTTACCACCCTACCAATCTTTGTATCATCAGCGAACTTACTGATCATACCTTTTACATTCATATCCAAGTCATTAATGTAGACAAGCAGAATCCCTCCAAAGGGAACACCTGCTGCTTACATGTACAGAAACTTTGGAAAAGAATCAACTGACGAGTTGATAGTTTGGTCCAAATCGACCAGAACTAAGAAATATCCTTTCCCAAAGACGGTACATTTAATATGGATGGAATTAAGTGACTAGAAAAATGTTTAAAAGACAGAGACCCGGAAAAGAAAGGGTCCTTTTGTTTTGGTGTACTGTCTCTTTAAAAAAGCCTGTCCTGATTGTGAGTGTTTTCTTCGGTGTTGTGGGCCACGCCCCCTTCTTACTGCATCTTACGTGTTTTCCTCTTTTGTGTGATGTATGTGTTTTGTCTTGTGTTCAATTCTGATATTGCTGCATTAAAATTGGAGTTATTGAGGTTAAGTGACCAATTAAACTCTGATTCTTGTAAAATGTGAGCATGTCAAATTCCAGACATGGGATCTTGTAAAAAAAAAATTGGCATTTTGAATTTTTATTTTTGTGATTGGCTGTGGTTTAAAAAAGGTTTAAAAAATTAACGGGACAGAAAAAAAAGCTATCTGGTATCACCGTGATAGGAAAAGTCGGAAACCTGGAACAGCTCGGAGAGTTGGTTGTAATCAAACCCACTAAAACTATGTGAAAAAAAAATGAATTGGAAAGCAATAGTTGTGTATGACGAGCAAATTATAAAACTTACGAAGACTAACTATAAACTAAAATGTACGATGGGAGATGTTATTTCCCGGTATGAATTTTTTCGAAACAAAAGAATTTATGTGAGAATTACGTTGACGTATGCTGAGAACGCTGCGTGAATCTGATATCTGACTCCGTCGGTTTGTTAGAAAAGTTTAACCTTTCCAAGGACACCGATATCTGTTTTCAATTCACCAAGACAAAATGAGGTTTAATTGTAAAGAAAAGACAAAGTGCAGATTTAAAGAATTACAAGTTACAGTTGCAGGATGATCTCTAGTTATAAATTAAATTGGTCTTCAAAACATTTTGTGCTATTGTGATTGATTAAACACTATGATTAAAATAAATCTCAAAAATGTGAGAAGTAAAAAAAATCAGTCAAACCTGTGTGAAGAGAAATTTTGATTGGGGAAACTTAATCTCAGAGGGAGTAGTATCAAATTACTCCTACCACGAGAGCCAGTTAATGTTAACCCCTTCCATCCCAAGAAGCCAGACCATCATGCCAAGAGCAGTTCAAACAGATAGAAATGACCCAGTCGGTTGAGAACTGTCTGAGGCTAACCATTACACAGGTGAACATGAGGTAACAATTGGTATAGGTTAGAATTGGAAGTCCATTACTTGAGCTATGTACTGACACAGGGTACTAAACGCCTATCAGTTTTACCCCGCCACAGTATGATAACGAAGTTCGACAAGTTCGGGGGCTATTCACGAATAGTAGATACAATACAAGATCTGACCAACGAGGGGAGACCTTCCCTGACAAATTATATAACTCGCATTGAGTATGCTAAGAAAGTTCAACAATTATATCAACACCTCCTAACTCAAGTGTTAAAACAAAGCGAGACATGGAATGGAGGTGGACATCGTAAAAGAGATAGATTTGTACATCTTGAAAACACAGAGATTGGACTTGGAGTTAGAAATTACAGTCTGCAGTCCTACGTACATCTGTATGTGGGAGAGACAGTGTTTATTTCAGACAGGCTGCGTGCTTCAGAGAGAGAGAGAGAGGGACTAGGCAATTTCTCTCTCCTGTTTTATTTTCTGGATTTGTTTCGGGTAAAAGGATTATTCCTTTGGATAAATAAATAATAAATGATGATTTGACAAATTAACCCCTTGGGCTCTCAAGAAGAGCCGCAATGGATTTTCTGTGTTTCTTTTAAAACAGGTGACCCTGGTTTTTGGGACCACGTGAGTGTTGATGGTGCAGGATTGACATAAAATGGCTTTACAAAATTACGGTGCAACCTTTGCTGGAGAAATTTGGTGCAGGAAACGATCCAGTGGTGTTAAAAGATTTAAGACTTTAGCTGCAGACATCAGCAGATACCAAATGTCACAGCGTGGTGATATCAACCTGATTCTCTTCTTTTGAAAACATTTTGATTTGTTTTGTTTTAACCCATTTATTGTCTTCCGAGACAGAGTGCTTGAGGTGGAAAGATTTGGGAGTTACATCCAAAAGTAATTACAAGTACTTCTGTCTCTATTATAAAACCACAAAGCCTGGACATAATATGTTTCTGAAATTGGAATTGATAAGAAAAATTTATATGAGTTGCTATTCAAGCACTCGAGAAAGGAAAAATTTACTTGTAATTTAAGGGGATAATTAAATTATATTTAAAAATAAAAGAAGTCCAGTCTAAATGGTTCCTATTGAATGCTGTGTATCAAGGAAGAATTCTTTTTGAGAGGGAAGAACATTTTACATTGACAAGTCCTGTCAGTCCAACAATACTGCTCTCAAGTTGGGATAATTGTGAAATGATAGAAGGGACTCGGGCACAATGTAATGGGATATTTTGGGAAATGAAAAGCGGTTCAAGAAGAAATTACGTCAAATAAACAAATTTTGGGATATTGGAGCTGACTGTAAATATTGTATCGGACAGTAACATTGATTTGGCAACATTAGATCAAAAGGTCAGAGATTTAGGGTCGCGCATTAAAGATATATTTAAAAATAAATGAAAATACAGATAAGGAATTGTCTGAGGATCAAATGCTGACCATACATTTGCACAGGATAGCTACAGTGCTCGAAACACATGCCCAAACCATTAATAAATTAATAAAAGAGGAATATAACGTATCTTAGCAGGTGGCTGCTAATGACATCTGCAGTACATATGGTAACTGGATTGTGGAACAGACACGAGAGAACCTAGTCCAGATACAGGCAGGGGAAGTACCCTTATGGATAACGAATCAACAAACTGAGGGTGAACCTGACCCGTGGGCATGATGGAGGTGGTACCTCCAAGCGGCTGTTAGCAAACAAGAACATCACCCCTTGCCAATTCAGGGCAATGGTGCGGGTGTACCCCACTCAAGTGGAGTGTAAACCTGACGGAGGAGGGCTCCGAGGGTTGGTACTAGTAATACTGGTGATGGCACCCAAAACCCAGGGATGAGAGGACGAGAATATTGGGGTAGTGAAGGACAGAATGCACATATCCCATCACAATATGTTACCACATGCTGAAAAAAATTTTTTTTAAAGGGAATTTGGCTGAAACAAAATTAAAGGGATGTGTTACTAGACATGCTGTCACTGTATGTCCACATAGTGTAGGACACAGCCCAGAACACAGTGTGGGTTTAACAATACCGGTACCATGGAAGCCCTAGAGGCGGATCTAAAACCCACTCAAGTGGCATATGCCGGAGAGGGTGAATATTGTGTTACAACTAATTTGAAAACATTTAAATATGCCAATCTAACTTGTGATATTTTAAGTCCAGAGTTCTGCTTCATTGCTGAAGTCCCGGTTCGGATTGGACTCGAGGAACTGGTAGAGATACAACGGCATAACCTCACCACCTTACAAGTTTCTGAGAATGTCAAAAAGGACTTAAAAGAATATCAGGACACATTTGGGTATCTGATACCCCTGTTGCCTAAATACTTGAAAGCATTGCGAATGGAGATACGCCTCTCCCAGAAGGTTTATTATAACCTACAACAGGACAATAAAAACATTAAGCATGACATTGACCAAATTAAAGTCACCACTTGGTGGGATGACCTCTGGGATTTGGGACTGAATATACAGATCCATCCTTAGATTAGATTAATTTCACATGTATTAGTCATAGTGCAGTTTGTTGCAATATAATTCTTGATTTTCATTGCATGTAATAAATGTAAGCAGAGGATGAAGGGTTTGGCAAAGATAGTAAAACAGAGCCTGGGTGAGAATGTCCCCATTGTCTCTGTGACTTCAACTAAGAACATATCTTAATGGTACCGGGAGCAGCACCCGCTGGGGTAAGGTGCATGTAAAAGGGAAGACAATCATAGTTTGATAGGATTATCAGATGCTCTGCCTCTCTTCCACCCGGACTGGTGGCCAACACGAAGGGAACCTGGTTAAGATGAGGTACAGCATCTAAGAGGATATTATAGGGATAAAATTTGGATTAAGGGATATAAATGGGTGGGGCCCAATCTCGAGTTCAAAGGTCAGGCCTAGTAGTTGATTAATTAACCCATAAATCCCCATACAAGGACCCCGGCGGTGGCGTCCCAGAGAAAAAAAAAACTGACTGATTAATTAAACTGTTATAAGAGACTGTTGCAGCATGGCATGTCCTAAACTTTTAAATCATATGAGAATAATTGGCTCGGCATGCCTGATCGTGTGGGTGGAAACTGGCATAGAACCTGCTGCAACCCCTGCTGCAAGTAGACTCAATCGTGTTTCAAGGGAACTGCATGTCAATATTTTTTTATACATGTCATATATGTATGCAAAATGTCAAGGTATCTCTGGTTGCTGGGTGTGCTCACATATCCCAATTCAATCCAAGGGAGGCATTCCCCTCAGACCAGTCCCCCTAACTTCCCAAGAAATAGCAGAGTGGGTAATAAATCAAATTGAAATTAATGGGAACAGAATGCGAGATAGTGGCTGGATGAGTGCGAGAACAAATAAGACAATGTTTGTGAGAAAGCAATGGAAGGAGTACACAGTCACAACAAAATGTGAAACCAGATTCCGGGGGTGGTACCAACCTAATTACGATCGAACTCATAAACCTCCGTTTCTAGTCCTTACAAATACACCAAGAACTAATGGAGCAATATGTTTGAGTAAGAATTCAGTAGGGGGTGATGTAATGGGATGGAGTAATTGCACTCAGTATATAAATATGACAGAAACCAGCATCAGTAGTACCATCAGATGGAAGCCTTGCACAGGTGGCCAAATTTACATCGATAGAAAAAACAAAGAATTCCCCTGCAATTACGGCATATAATGAAACCTACTTTATTTGTGGCCACAAGGCATACCCATGGTCGCCTCAAAGATGGACCGGATCATGTTACTTGGGATATGTGATCCAATATATGCGACACTCATCATCCCTGCCTCAATATCCTGCTGGGCAACGAGTAAAGAGGGTAATTACTGAGGCTGACAGATTCTAGGCCAGAGAAATTATTAAATTAGCCAATATCTGGGAAATAGTTGCTAATGATACGGCAGAAGCCTTAAAGGAAATAAGCGCAGAAATGATAGCCATTCGTATACCATATATAAAAATATAGGACAAAAGGTGGGAATGTGGAAAACTATAAGTTTTGCCTGACTAAATTGACTTTCTAATACACTTAAACCATAAAGCTGACCATATTAATGTAGAAATACTTGACCATAAAAGAAGTAAAGCATGATGGAATAAGTTGACCATGTTAGCTGACCAGCTGAATACAATAGAACGCTTATGTTCGGTTCCCAGCAAAGACACACAGAAGAGCTATTGTCTGCTTATGAGATAACTGTCTGACTAGCAGAAATGAATGACCATATAGCCTTGAGACTGAGTACAAAACTGATAATAAAAACACTTTCTTAGGGGAAAGCCACTGTCCCCTAGACATTGTCTGGTGATGTTGAACAGGCATGGGAACCTAGAGGTTGGGTTCCCTATTTTTGATTGACTAATCACTTGACCACTGAGAGTGTACATGTACGCCCATATTCTATGATGGACAGACATTACTAATTGAACCGTATAAAAGTTAACCATTTCATCTGCTCAGTGAAGAGGTGGTTCCAACCATTGCTTGGACACAGCTTCCAACTTGTACAAGTTTCTTAATAAATTCTTACTTGTCTGAATTAAGTGTTTGGAGTTAATGCATTGTGTATAATAGGTAATTAAGTTTTCGACAGAGGTTCAGGCTGATATCATCCAGTCATTTATTTTCAATCTCAGAAGCGTGCCAGGAGAAAACAAGAAGTGGGAATCGAACTGTCCCTGGATGTGATGAATTCAGGAAATCGCTGTCCAAGCAGATCTGTGAAAGTCGCAGTGCAGCCGCACACAAGTTCCAAATTCTCTCTCTCACCACTCGGCAATCATTAACTGACCTTTTTCTGGCCTGGTCTCACCTCGCTCAAACCGTCCCTTTCGCCTATGATTTTTTATGAATGTAAAGCGTCCCCGCTTCTCTCAAGGTGCAACAGACATTTTTTTTCCAGATGCCTTGTCGTGGGCCAAATAAAGGATGTGCACAGTTGCTGTGAGAACAAATTAAAAAGTAGCAGAAGTTGATCAAACTTACACCAGTGAAAGTCCTGGGTGGAGATTTAGAGGATGCGATTGTGCGAAGGGTTTTCCTCTGATTTTAACAGACCTCCTGTTGAATTGCCGGGATGTCCAGAGCACCGAAATAGCTCAGACTGAAGATCGAAAGGATTCAGTTCTGGGTTTCGGCGGCCTTTTCTAACCCTCTCTGTTGGCCTGATACCTTCTCTGGGCTCTTTCCATTCTCTGATACGCTCGGAGTGCCCCTTTGCCCACTGATATGCCCTGAGCCCCCTCACTCTCGCTGATAACCTCTGACAGTCCTTTCCTCTCTCTGATAACTTCTGAGAGTGCTGTAAACTCTCTGATACCTTGTAGAGCCCTCATGCCCCCTTGGTAACCCCTGAGAAGTCCTCTGATTTCCTGACAGTCTCTGGGATCCCGTTTCCACTCCGGATCAGCACTCAGAAACCCTGAGACTCCCTGATACATTCTCGGGAACCATTCCCCTCTCTGATACCCAAGTGCAATGTAATTCCACATGTGGATCTATCTGTGTGTGTTAAGGGTGAGACCCACAGTTTGTTCGCTCCCATTCCTCGGAAATGCATCTGCGTTTATGTGATTTTCAAAGAAAGATCAAACATTGTATGTACAGAAGACAGAAATAGTTCAGATTCGAGGTAATCAGTAGCGTTAGAATTAAAACCCCGAGTTCCTTTGTTCAATCTCATGTTAAGGCGGCTTCAGTTAACTCCCTCTTTTGGTGGAATCCATAATGAGGGGACTTAATCTTCAAATTTGAGATCGACCATTCAGGCAAGAAATCAGGAATCACTTTACTCCACAAATTACGGCAGAAATCTGGAACTCTCTCAGTCAAAAGGATTTGGGTTCTGGATCAATTCAAATTTTCAAGACTGATATTGATCGGTCTTTTTTCGGTTCCGGTACCAAGGGATATGAACCCAAGGCGGGTAAACAGAGTGGAGTTACAGATCACCTGTGATCTAATTGAATGGGACAGCAGGTTCGAGGGGTTGAATGGCCTTCTTCTATCCTGATGTTCCTGTACTGCTCAGCGCGGGGCTGGATGACAGGTAAAAGGCTTCAGACTGACTCCAGAATGAAACGCGGGTGTTCAGAAGGAGCTACCTTGGGATTACAGGACAAACTGAACCTCTGAAGCAAAGCCAACAGCTGCCTCTCTGCAATAACAGGCAGGGTCAAGCGCTTATAGCCCACCCCGCTCGCTTCATCAGCTAACGATATGACTTTTAATCTCAGAGTCGTGGGTTCGAGCCCCACAGTGGACGGTTTGCGTTTTGTTTTTCACTCTGGGTGATAAAGGATTCTTGGTGCAACCTGTTATCTTCATTTATTCCAGTTATATAAACAGACACAGCACCGAGCTGGGTGAAAGGAAAACGTGAGCGCTGCCAAATATCCAGTCCTCCCCGATTCCACCTTCTCATTCCCTCCACGTGGGACAAGGCAGATTATCTTTTCAACCGGATTCATTTTTGCTGCTATTAAGCATGTTGATGTTTAGAAAATGCAATATTTAGAAGATGACAATTCTGGATCCATTCGCCTCTCTGATACCTCCTGAGCGCCCCTTACCCTCTTTGATTCTCCCTGAACTCCTGATCTTCCCTGATACTCTCTGTCTCCTACCTTCTCCGATACCCTCAGAGATTCCATTATCCCCTTTGAGACCTTGTCAGTGCCCTTTACGTTCCCTGATACCCACTGAGTGTCCTTTACCCACGGATAGGCCCTGAGACCGCTAACACTCTCTAACACCCTCTGACAGTCCCTTCCCCTCTCTGAAATCCCTTTGTCCTACTGGATCACCACTAAGAAGCCATTAGACTCCCTGATACCTTCTCATGAGCCATTACCCTCTCTGATTCCCAAGTGTGATGTAATTACACATGTGGGTCGACCTCTCAGTGTTAAGGATGAGATCTAGAGGTTGTTTGGTCCCATTCCTGAGAGGTGCCGCGTTCATCGAGAGGGAGCTGCCATCTACCCTTCTGTGTTCATCAAAGAGAAAAAGAACTTTGCCTGTACCGAATGTCAAAACAGCTCAGTTGGGAGACCATTAGAGTGAAGATTTCCAGGTCTTTGGTTCTATCTTGAGTTTCGGTGATTCTCTCTCTTGGGACAATCCAGAATGACGTGGCTTATTCTTAAAAGTAAAGCTGGACCATTCAGGAAGCACTTTCTAACAGAAAGTGTCCTAGAAATCTGGAACTCTCTCCAACAAAAGGCTGAAGATGCCGGGAGACAATTCACATTTTCAAGACTGAGATCGATAGATCTTTCCCTGTCAGATTATTAAGGGATCTGTGTCAAAGGCGGGTAAATAGAGTTAATGGACAAATCACCCCCGATCTAATTAAATGGAGCAGCAGGTTCGAAGGGCTGAATGGTCTTCTCCTGTCCCTATGTTCCTAAAATTCTCAGCGTGGGGCTGGATGACATGTTTGATTATCAAGTTCTGACCAAGGGTCATTGACCTGAAACATTATCTCTGTTTCTTTCTCCACAGATGCTGCCTGACTTGCTGAGTATTTCCAGCATTTTCTGGTTTTAGTGCAGGAATTAGTTTGGTCAAGGGGACAGGACCCGATTCCAGAGGTAAGTGCCTCTCATCTTCACATTCTTCCCACCAGTGTAAGAGATGTGAGGAAAGTGATTGGGCTCTATTGGTGTCATCGATCAGTGTGTGGTATTTATATGATTTGATCAGGTTCGCGAAATGCCGAGGTTGCTCGTTCGAGTCACACAGTGTGCACCATCCACAGGATGCACTGCAGCAACTCGCCAAGGCTTCTTCAACAGCACCTCCCAAACCCGCGACCTCTACCACCTAGAAGGACAAGAGCAGCAGGCACATGGGAACAACACCACCTGCACGTTCCCCTCCAAGTCACACACCATCCCGACTTGGAAATATATCGCCGTTCCTTCATTGTCGCTGGGTCAAAATCCTGGAACTCCCTTCCTAACAGCACTGTGGGAGAACAGTCACCACACGGACTGCAGCGGTTCAAGAAGGCGGCTCACCACCACCTTCTCAAGGGCAATTAGGGATGGGCAATAAATGCCGGCCTTGCCAGCGACGCCCACATCCCGTGAACGAATAAAAAAAAACATGGAACAACTAATCCTGTTGCTTATTAACATTACGACCGGAATTGAAGGTACAATTGGTGTGTTCCAAAATGCATCTACTTCATCGTGTTGCCATGTGGTTCCTCCTGCCGACTGTGTTCCAAGAGCAGATGAGATGTTTAGAGCAGTGCTTTAGTGTTGCTTGTTTACAGCAGGGAGAATGCGGCTTTGGAGACACAAACTCTGAATTAGATCCATCTGCAAATGGTGTGATTCAAAATCATTCAAAGGTTGTGAGCTCTCGTCCTCACGTGGTTGAATTTTAGTGGTTCTGGCGGGATAATTTCCATTCTACACTTCAGGAGCTAGTTTTACAGGAGTAGAATTGCTGCAAGCGAGAATTCTCTCCCTGAAGCCCCAATGCTCGCACGGCAGCAGGCTGCATGTGTCCAGTTGGATACCTGTCTGAAAGGAGATGTAGTCTGGCATCTTGAACTCGGGTGGGACTGGAGCCTCTTGTCTAAGAGGAAGTGTAAGGGGCAGTTTCGTTTCCTCGAAAGATATGATTGACCCTGTTGCTGTTTTGCTTCAAAATTTCACTTCCCAACGCCAGAACCACGAAAATTCAACTACTTTAGGACCAGAGGTTACAACCTTTCAATGATTTTTTAAACATTATATTGGAAATCCAATGGGCTATCCATTGCGGCATAGAGCCCGTTAAAAGGTATCGTCTATCACAGTACCCACAAGCTGCTAAAGTAGAAGGAGTGTTTGGAAAGCTCAGTTGGAGCTCAAATCAGTTCTTGAGAAATCTCCGCAGTGAGAGTTTGTCCAATACAGGGTGCCGTCTCTCTCTCTCCCTTTCCCCCTCTCTTGCTCTCTCTCCCTTGCACTCTCACTCTCCTCCTTTATCTCAAGGGGATTGGACTACAATGGGGTGGAAATTATGTTCCAGCTGTACAGACCAGTGGAGAGACTCCATCTGAAATACTGCATTCAGTTCTGGGCACCGCGCCACCGCGCCCTCCAGGCTCGAGGGGCTGAATTCCCAACCCCTGCTCTTATGTTCCAATGAATGAAACAATAATTCAGGTATCGAGAACTTCTGTCCAAAGAACTGATTTCAGTATTTGACTGTCCTCAGTGTCCCAGCTCAGTGCAGTCCAGTCCAGACAAGCTGCTGGCACAAAGTGGCATTTTCTGTGAGACAAGAATGACTTGTTGAGGCAGTGAGAGCACCGAGTGCGGGTAGGCCTGCGCGTGAAATGGAAAGTGAGGTCAAATTCGACACAAGCTGCTGATGTCTCTGTTTCCATTTCCAAAACACACGCACGCACGGCCCAAATCGATGCATCTCCCGGGAAAGCTGCGAGGTGACGCAGGGTCGCCCTGGATCATGTGAAGCAATTGCCCACATACAAGGTTCTGCTCGTTTCACACAGGAACCTAAGAATTAGAAGCTGGAGAAGGTCATCCAGCCCCTCGAGCCTGCTCCACCATTCAACAAGATCATGACTGAACTTCTACCTCAACACCATGTTCATGCACTATCCCCATATCCCTTGATGTCTTTAATATCGAGAAATCTATCGATCTCTGTTTTGAATGTACTCAATGACTGAGCCTCCACAGCCCTCTAGGGTAGAGAATTCCAAAGATTCACCACCCTCTGAATGAAGAAATCTCTCCTCATCTCAGAACTAAATGGCCTACCCTTTATTCTGAAACCGTGACCCCTGGTTCGAGACTCCCCAGCCAGAGGAAGCATCCTCCCAGCATCTATCCTGTCGAGCCCTGTGAATTTTGTATGTTTCAATGAGATCACCTCTCATTTTTCCAAACTCGAGAGAATACAGGCCTGGTCTACTCAATTTCTCCGCATACGATAATCCTGCCATCCCAGGAATCAGTCTGGTGAACATTTGTTGCACTCGTTCGAGGGCAAGTATATCCTTTCTTAGGTAAGGAGATCAAAACTGTACACAATACTCCAGGTGTGATCTCAACAAGGCCCTATTTAAATACAATAAGGCATCTTTACTCCTGTACTCAAATCTTCTTGTATTAAAGGCCAACATGCTATTTGCCTTCCTAATTGCTTGCTGCACCTTCATGTTAGCTTTCAGTGACTCATGTACAAGGACACCCAGGTCACTTTAAGCATCATCATTTCCCAATCTCTCACGATTTAAAAAATACTTTGTGTTTCTGTTTTTCTACCAAAGTGGATAACTTCACATTTTTCCACATTATATTCCATCTGCCTTGTTCTTCCCCACTGACGAAACCTGTCCATATCCCTTTTGAAGCCTCTTTACATCCTCCACACAATTCACATCCCGACTTAGTTTTGTGTCATCAGCAAACTTGGAAATATTGCATTTGGTTCCCTGATCCAAGTCATTGATATAATTGTGAATAGCTGGAGCCCAAGCACCAATCCCTGCAGTACCCCACTATCACAGTCTGCCAACCTGACAAAGACCCGTTTATTCCTACTCTCTTGTTTCTGGCTGTTGATCAATTCTCAATCCATGCCAGTATATTACCCCCAATTCCATGTGCTCTAACTTTGTTCACCAACCTCCTGTGTGGGACCAGATCGGAAGCCTTCTGAGAATCCAAATACACCACATCCACTGGTCCCCTCTAATCTATTTCACTAGTTACATCCTCAAAGAACTCCAATAGGTTTGTCAAATATGATTTTCCTTTCATAAATCCATGTTGAGTCTGCCAAATCCGATTATTATTTTCTGAGTTTCCTGTTATCACATCCTTTACAATAGATTTGAGCATTTTTCCTACTACTGATGTCAGGTTAACAGGTCTGTTGTCCCCGTTTTCTCTCTTTCTCTTTTCTGAAATAGTAGGGTTACATTTTTTACCCTCCAATCTGCAGGAACAGTTCCAGAATTTCTAGAATTTTGGAAGATGACAACCAATGAATCCACTATCTCCATAGCCACCTCTCAAAACCATGTGATATAGATCATCAGGTCCTTGGGATTTATTGACTTTCAGTCCCATTCATTCCTCGAGTACTATTTTTTTTACTGATACTAATTTCTTTCAGTTCCTCATTCTCCCAGACCCTTGGTTCTCTACTATTTCTGGGAGTTTTTTTTGTATCTTCTTCCGTGAAGACAGACACAAAGTATTTGTTAATTTCACTGTCACTTCCTTATTCCCCATTATAAATTATCCCGTCTCTGTCGATAAGGGATCCACATTTGCCTTTGCCAGTTTTTTTTTCCTTTTTACATCCCTATAGAAGCTTTTACAGTCCGTTTTTATGTTTCTCGCTAGTTTACTCTCATATTCTATTTTCCCTTTCTTTATCAATTTCTTGGTGCTGCTTTGCTGAATTCTATTATGCTCTAATCCGCAGGCTTACTGCGTTTTTTGGCAAATTTATATCCCTCTTCCTTTGATTTAATACGATCTTTAATTTCTCTTGTTAGCCACGGTTGGACCACTTTACCTCTTGGGTTTTTGTGCAGTAAAGGAATATATATTTGTTGCAAATTATGTATTAATTCTTTAAATGTGAACCATTGACTGTCTACCGTCATACCTTTTAATGTAGTTCCCCAATCAACCACAGAAAACTTGCACCTCATCCCTTCGTAGTTTCCGTTGTTTAAATTAAAGATCCTAGTTTCGGATATAACTACATCACTTTCAAACTTAATGAAGAATTCCATCATATTGTGGTTACTCTTCCCTAAGGGTTCCCTTACAAGATTATAAATTAACCCTTTCTCATTGCACAATACTAGATCTGTACCCTAGTTGGTTCCTCAACATACTGATCTAGAAAACGATCTCGTGTACATTGCAGGAATCCGTCCTCCACAGTATTACTGCTAATTTGGTTTGCCCAATCTATATTATCGACTAAAGACCCCCACGATTTCTGCATTACTCTTGTTACATGCACTTCTAATTTCCTGCTTTATACCGTGCCCTACATTACCACTACTGTTTGCTGGCCGAGAAACAACTCCCACCAATGTTTTCTGCCCCTTGCTGTTTCTTAGCTCCACCCAAACTGATTCTATATCTCAACGTTCTGAGCCAAGATCCTTTCTCACTATTGTACTGATCTCATCCATTATTAACTGCGCTACCCCACCTCCTTTTTCCTTTTTGCCTGTCCTTCCTAAATGTCGAATATTTTTGAATAATCAGTTCCCAGCCTTGGTCACCCTGCAGCCACGTCTCCGTAATGACAATTAGATCAAACCCATTTACTACTATTGGTGCTGTCAATACATTTACCTTGTTGCGAATGCTGCGTGCTTTCAGATAAAGTGCCTTTAATTTTTCCCTGTCAACATTTTTGTCCTATTTTGACCTGTAATCCGGTCACGTGGCTTCTCCTGTTTCTGATTCTTTCTTCCCTCCTGCTTCCTCTACTTCCCCAGCTGCCAAGTGAATTAGGTGCTCTAAGCAATCACAACGAATTCCTGAAACCCATCCTGACATGGGGAGCAGGGAGAAAGAGAATGAAAGGTGCTGGGCATTGAGAGCTGATGGAATTTGAACATGCCGGATAAATAGACACAAAAATCTCATCTCCCTCTTTCTTTCCTATGTGGAATATTTTAATGCTCAGGAGATGATTTCACTGCCACCCGTGCTCTTCTGCTTCATTGGGTCGATTCTTGCATTTATTGACAGTGAAAATCTATTCCTGCCACTGAAGGATTGGGGATGTAAAAGACACGCGTCAAGGTTGGAAAATATTTCTATCGTCTTCATTGAGCTTTTATTTCTCAGTTACCTTCTGTCTTTATCTCTTGTTTTAGTCTCTCTCAGTGCCGGGTGACCATTTGATTTGATGCATTTGTCCTGAACTGATGCCTTTTCCACATCTCGAGGCGGTCAGACACGTTCTATCTGTCTGTTACTGCTGATGACCATTAATGGGGACAGGCCGCCAGTTAATCGTTTATCTGCAAAGCAGAGAAAGACAAATAAAAAGAAAGATCTGTTTCTCCACCACAAGGGCAAAGATGCAAAGGATGTTATTCAAAAAACTGTCCCCGTGACTTTGTGTTTGGATTTGTTTGCAAAGCTTGCATTTTAAAAGTTAAAAAATACCCGACACAAAGTGAACTTCTCACCAGCCCATAAAGGAATCAAACCCGCGATCACATCATGTTCTAAGCAAGCAGGTTAACCAGCCATTACTAACATCTCATAGGAACATAGGAACAGGAGAAGGCCATTCAGCCCCTCGTGCCTGCTCCGCCATTTGATAAGATCATGGCTGATCTGTGATATCGCTCCATATACCTGCCTTGGGCCCATATCCCTTAATACCTTTGGTTGCCAGAAAGCTATCTATCTCACATTTAAATTTTGCAATTGAGATAGTATCAATTGCCGTTTGTGGAGGAGAGTTCCAAACTTCTACCACCCTTTGTGTGTAGAAATGTTTTCTAATCTCGCTCCTGAAAGGTCTGGCTCTAATTTTTAGATTGTGCCCCCGACTCCTAGAATCCCCAACCAGCGGAAATAGTTTCTCTCTATCCACCCTATCCGTTCCCCTTAATATCTTATCAACTTCGATCAGATCACCCCTTAACCTTCTAAACTCCAGAGAATACAACCCCAATTTGTGTAATCTCTCCTTGTAACTTAACCCTTGAAGTCCGGGTATCATTCTAGTAAACCTACGCTGCACTCCCTCCAAGGCCAATATGTCCTTCCGAAGGTGCGGTGCCCAGAACTGCTCACAGTACTCCAGGTGCGGTCTAACCAGGGTTTTGTCTAGCTGCAGCATAATTCCTGCCCCCTTGTACTCTAGTCTTCTAGATATAAAGGCCAGCATTCCATTAGCCTTCTTGATTATTTTCTGGACTTGTTCATGACACTTCAATGATCTATGTGCCTGAACCCCTAAGTCCCTTTGGGCATCCACAGTTTTTAACTTTTTGCCATTTCGAAAGTACCATGTTCTATCCTTTTTTGATCCAAAGTGGATGACCTCACTTTTGTCTACATTGAATTCCATTTGCCACAATTTTGCCCATTCACCTAATCTATCCATATCCCTTTGTAATTTTATGTTTTCATCTACACTGCTTACAATGCCACCAATCTTTGTGTCATCGGCAAACTTAGATATGAGACCTTCTATGCCTTCATCTAAGTCGTTAATAAATATTGTGAATAATTGAGGCCCCAAGACAGATCCCTGTGGGACTCCACGAGTCACATCCTGCCAATGTGAATACTTACCCATTATCCCTACTCTCTGTCGCCTTTCGCTCAGCCAACTTCCTAACCAAGTCCGTACTTTTCCCTCGATTCCATGGGCTTCTATCTTAGCTAACAGTCTCTTATGTGGGACCTTATCAAATGTCTTCTGGAAGTCCATATAAATAACATCCATTGACATTCCCCTGTCCACTACTTTAGTCACTTCTTCAAAAAATTCAATCAGGTTTGTCAGGTATGACCTACCTTTCACAAATCCATGCTGGCACTCTCTGATTAACTGAAAATTCTCGGTGTTTAGTCACCCTATCCTTAATTATAGACTCCAGCATTTTCCCCACAACAGATGTGAGGCTAACTGGTCTATAATTCCCCAGTTTCCCTCTCTCTCCTTTCTTAAACCGATTCTGTATCACGTTAAATGTTTCTTTAAACATTTCCCACTGATCATCAGTCGTTTTACCCATTAACAGATTTGCCCAGTTTACTGTGGACAGTCTCTGTTTCATCCAATTGAAGTCGACCTTGCCCAAGTCTAGAATCTTAGCAGCTGATTCACTTTTTTCCCTTTCAAACACTACATTGAACTCGATCATGTTATGATCACTATTGGATAGATGTTCACGCATAGTTAAGCCGTTAACTAAATCTGGTTCATTACTCATTACTAAATCTAGTATGGCTTGCCCCCTTGTTGCCTCTAGCACATAGTGCTATCGAAAACTATCCTGGACACGCTCAAGAAATTTGCTACCGTTCTGACAGTTGCTAGGCTGCTTTTCCCAATCTATGTGAAGGTTAAAGTCCCCCATTAAGACCACTATGCCTTTCTTACACGCTTGTCTAATCTCTGCATTTATACAATCTCGCACTTCAGATCTGCTGCCAGGGCTCCTATACACAATTCCCACTATAGTCTTCGATTCTTTCCTATTTCTCAATTCAACCCATAAGGTCTCTGTTGGCTGCTTACCTCTCGTTATATCCCCCTTTATCATTGAAGTGATTTCATCTCTAATCATTCAGGCTACTCCTCCCCCTCTTCCAGTTTCCCTATCTCTCCTGCAGACCTTATAACCTGGTATAATTAGTTCCCAATCCTGACCATCCTGCAGCCATGTCTCAGTAATAGCTATCATGTCATACCCTCCAATTTGAATTTGAACCTGCAGTTCATTTAATTTATTCCTTCTACTCCGTGCATTTGTATATAGAACTCTTAGTTGGGCCACACACCCTAGCCTGACCTTCAGCTTTGATGCTGAGTTAATCGCCTTATGCCTTCAAGTTTTTACTTTATCTGTCGTGCCTAAAGTACACTTTCTTTCCGCTGCTCTACGCTTTTCCCTTCCACTTGTTCTTGAACAACTGTTTGTACGATTTGTATTGTAGATTTCCCCTGGGTCTTCCCCTCTCTTGCTGCTCTCAACTTTACTCCCTTCTGACTCACCGCTCAGGTTCCCATCCCCCTGCTACTCTAGTTTAAACCTTCCCCAACAGCATGAGCAAACACCCCCATGAGGACATTGGTCCCGGTCCTGCTCGGGTGTAACCCGTCCCGCTTGTACAGGTCCCACTTTCCCCAGAACCAGTTCCAATGTCCCAGGAATCTAAATCCCTCCCTCCTACACCATCCCTGCAGCCACGCATTCATCCTGTCTATTCTCCTGTTCCTATATTCACTAGCACGTGGCACCGGTAGTAATCCTGAGATCACTACCTTTGTTTTTGAATTTATCTCCTAACTCCTTAAATTCAACTTGCAGGACCTCATCCCTTTTTTTTAACCTATGTCGTTGGTACCAATATGGACCACGACTACTGGCTGTTCACCCTCCCCCTCCAGAATGCCCTGCAGCCGCTCCGTGACATCCTTGACCCGAGCACCAGGGAGGCAACATACCATCCTGGAGTCACATTTATGGCCGCAGAAACGCCTATCTGTTCCCCTTACAATTGAATCCCCTATCACTATTGCCCTGCCACTCTTCTTCCTCCCCTCCTGTGCAGCAGAGCCACCTGTGCTGCCCCGAACCTGGCTCTTGCTGCTTTCCCCTGATAAGCCATCTCCCCCAACAGCATTCAAAGCAGAATATATGTTTGAGAGGGAGATGGCCCCAGGGGACTCCTGCTTTACATGCCTAGTCCTTTTACTCTGCCTGGCGGTCACCCATTTCCTTTCTGCCTGCGTAATCTTTACCTGCGGTGTGACCACCTCACTGAACGTGCTGTCCACGATAGTCTCAGCACCGCGGATGCTCCACAGTGAATCCACCCGCAGCTCCAGCTCCGAAATACAGTTAGCCAATAGCTGCAGCTGGACACACTTCCTGCACACATGGTCGCCAGGAACACTGGTAGTGTCCATGACTTCCCACATAGTGCAGGAGGAGCGTATCACAGGTGCGAGCTCTGCTGCCATGACTTGCCTTAGACTCTCAGACTCTCCTCCCGTGTGTCGGTGAGTGTCCTGCAAGAGGTTTGGGTGCTCTGCCTGTCGTGATTGAATAGTTGACAGTGTGTGTGACCTGTGAGTTGTGGATGGGTGGCTTGCAGTAATGGTAATGTGTGAGGGTAAGAGGAAGCATCTGATTGAAGAGTTAGAATCATAGAATCATAGAAGTTTACAACATGGAAACAGGCCCTTCGGCCCAACATGTCCATGTCGCCCAGTTTATACCACGAAGCTAGCCCCAATTGCCTGCACTTGGCCCATATCCCTCTATACCCATCTTACCCATGTAACTGTCCAAATGCTATTTAACATATAAAATTGCACCCACCTCTACTACTGCCTCAGACACTCACCACCCTTTGAGTGAAAAAATTGCCCCTCTGGACCCTTTTGTATCTCTCCCCTCTCACCTTAAATCTATGTCCCCTCGTTATAGACTCCCCTACCTTTGGGAAAAGATTTTGAGTACTGATTGAAAGAGTTTGTTGGTATGTGGGTGATGGGGGTGGAGTGCGTGGTGCAGTTGGTGGGAGATGCCACTTGACAGTTGACCTCACTCACATTGACCACTCATGTCAAAGCATCGAACTTCTTCCTGCACTGTATCCATGTTCATGACACGCCTGGCATTGACTTCATCCCCTGCTGCCTCCCACTGCCTCGGGAGCACATGTCTGGAGGGCTTCTTGCCCCCCTGTGGATATAAGATGTCCCTCCTTCTGTCCACCTCTTGCACTAAGGTCTGTAGTGCATCAGCAGAGAGTCTTGGTGCGCACACTCTCACAGACCTGATTCCAACTCAGATTGGCAGATTGGTGAGGTGTGGCGTGCAGATTGGAGGATGTGGGATTTAGCAGTGCACAACTTTTATTCAATGTTTTAACATAACTCAAGAATTTGTAGACGTAAGGACGGGAGCTGCATCTGTGTTTTGTGTGTGAGATGTCTGATCTCTGTTCAGATTCCATGTGGACCCACATCTTATATTTTGCAAATAGGAGGTGCAGGCTGCCTTTAAGAGGTGTGAGCCACTCACGCAATATCTGGGACCCCCCTGATTGTGAGAAGCCATTAAACAACGCAGCTCGGCCTGGCTGCTCACAGGAATCAGGTAAACCACCAGACAGCACCAATCTCATGTGCTGTCTGCATCGCAAAGACCGGGCACGGGTTAATTGCGCACCGTGAGTTAACCCCCCATGAGTTCAAATTTCACCAAGACAAGTCAGGAAAAATTTGATTTCCTAATTTGTGGGCAAGCTGGAAAAAAATGAGCATGATAGCTGCTAAATGGTTGTAAAAACCCAAATGGTTCACTCATGTCTTTCAGGGAAAGGAACCTCCGACCAACCCTGCATGATCAGGCCGACTCACGACTGGTCTAAACTATCTGGTGACCCGTAATGCTCTCTGATGTTGCCCAGCAATTGACAAACAATCCCAGGAACATCACCACAAAGACTGCTGCAGTTCAAGAAGGCTGCCGACCACCATCTTCAGGCAATTAGGGATGGGTAATGAATATCCCAAATCTCCCACATCCTGAGAACAAATTTTTAAAAAGTCTTGGAAAGAGCCATTTGTTTATTAACTATTTTGGAGAAGGAGGCTGAACAAAGTATTTTCTGGGATCAGTAAAACTGTTGTACCTGAGAATTGACATCAGTTATGGGCCAGAAGACGGCATGAATTGGAACCAGATTTCCACTTCAGATTCTCAAGCCCCTTAATTTTCTGTCCAGCACAAAATATATCAGTAAATGATGACCTTAGGGTATAAATATCAAAGTGGTCTTTCTTCAGAAATTCGATGTTTAACCGTCTTCATACTGTCATTGTTTCTGTTCCACTCCTTCCCACTTTCCCAACGGAGCGTGTCTCATCGGAATTATTGGGAAGAGGATAAATTGACTTTAATACACACTGCTCTCCCCAGGGGGTGGGGGGAGAGTGTGGACTTTACTACTCACTGCTCTCCCCAGGGGGTGGGGGGAGAGTGTGGACTTTACTACTCACTGCTCTCCCCAGGGGGTGGGGGGAGAGTGTGGACTTTACTACTCACTGCTCTCCCCAGGGGGTGGGGGGAGAGTGTGGACTTTACTACTCACTGCACTCCCCAGGGGGTGGGGGGTGAGTGTGGACTTTAAAACACACTGCTCTCCCCAGGGGGTGGGGGGAGAGAGTGGACTTTACTACTCACTGCTCTCCCCAGGGGGTGGGGGGAGAGAGTGGACTTTACTACTCACTGCTCTCCCCAGGGGGTGGGGGGAGAGTGTGGACTTTACTCCTCACTGCTCTCCCCAGGGGGTGGGGGGAGAGTGTGGACTTTATTACTCACTGCTCTCCCCAGGGGGTGGGGGGAGAGTGTGGACTTTACTACTCACTGCTCTCCCCAGGGGAGGGGGGAGAGAGTGGACTTTACTACTCACTGCTCTCCCCAGGGGGTGGGGGGAGAGTGTGGACTTTATTACTCACTGCTCTCCCCAGGGGGTGGGGGGAGAGTGTGGACTTTACTACTCACTGCTCTCCCCAGGGGGTGGGGGGAGAGAGTGAACTTTACTACTCACTGCTCTCCCCAGGGGGTGGGGGGAGAGTGTGGACTTTATTACTCACTGCTCTCCCCAGGGGGTGGGGGGAGAGTGTGGACTTTATTACTCACTGCTCTCCCCAGGGGGTGGGGGGAGAGTGTGGACTTTACTACTCACTGCTCTCCCCAGGGGAGGGGGGAGAGAGTGTGGACTTTACTACTCACTGCACTCCCCAGGGGGTGGGGGGAGAGTGTGGACTTTATTACTCACTGCTCTCCCCAGGGGGTGGGGGGAGAGTGTGGACTTTACTACTCACTGCTCTCCCCAGGGGGTGGGGAGAGAGTGTGGACTTTATTACTCACTGCTCTCCCCAGGGGGTGGGGGCAGAGTGTGGACTTTACTACTCACTGCTCTCCCCAGGGGGTGGGGGCAGAGTGTGGAGTTTACTACTCACTGCTCTCTCCAGGGGTGTGTGGGGGGAGAGAGTGTGGACTTTAAAACTCACTGCACTCCCCAGGGGGTGGGGGGAGAGTGTGGACTTTAATACTCACTGCTCTCCCCAGGGGTGTGTGTGGGGGAGAGAGTGTGGACTTTATTACTCACTGCTCTCCCCAGGGGGTGGGGGGAGAGTGTGGACTTTATTACTCACTGCTCTCCCCAGGGGTGTGTGGGGAGAGAGTGTGGACTTTATTACTCACTGCTCTCCCCAGGGGGTGGGGGGAGAGAGTGTGGACTTTACTACTCACTGCTCTCCCCAGGGGGTGGGGGGAGAGAGTGTGGACTTTACTACTCACTGCTCTCCCCAGGGGGTGGGGGGAGAGAGTGTGGACTTTATTACTCACTGCTCTCCCCAGGGGGTGGGGGGAGAGAGTGTGGACTTTACTACTCACTGCTCTCCCCAGGGGGTGGGGGGAGAGAGTGTGGACTTTATTACTCACTGCTCTCCCCAGGGGGTGGGGGGAGAGAGTGTGGACTTTATTACTCACTGCTCTCCCCAGTGGTGAGGGGAGAGAGTGTGGACTTTACTACTCATTGCTCTCCCCAGGGGGTGGGGGGAGAGTGTGGACATTAAAACTCACTGCTCTCCCCAGGGGGTGAGGGGAGGGAGTGGACTTTATTACTCACTGCTTTCCCCAGGGGTGTGTGTGGGGGAGAGAGTGTGGACTTTATTACTCACTGCTCTCCCCAGGGGGTGGGGAGAGAGTGTGGACTTTAAAATTCACTGCTCTCCCCAGGGGTGTGTGGGGGGAGAGTGTGGACTTTATTACTCACTGCTCTCCCCAGGGGGTGGGGGGAGAGAGTTTGGACTTTATTACTCACTGCTCTCCCCAGGGGGTAGGGGGAGAGTGTGGACTTTACTCCTCACTGCTCTCTCCAGGGGGTGGGGGGAGAGTGTGGACTTTACTCCTCACTGCTCTCCCCAGGGGGTGGGGGGAGAGTGTGGACTTTACTCCTCACTGCTCTCCCCAGGGGGTGGGGGGAGAGTGTGGACTTTATTACTCACTGCTCTCCCCAGGGGTGTGTGGGGGGAGAGTGTGGACTTTATTACTCACTGCTCTCCCCAGGGGGTGGGGGGAGAGAGTTTGGACTTTATTACTCACTGCTCTCCCAAGGGGGTAGGGGGAGAGTGTGGATTTACTACTCACTGCTCTCCCCAGGGGGTGGGGGGAGAGTGTGGACTTTACTCCTCACTGCTCTCCCCAGGGGGTGGGGGGAGAGTGTGGACTTTACTCCTCACTGCTCTCCCCAGGGGGTGGGGGGAGAGTGTGGACTTTATTACTCACTGCTCTCCCCAGGGGTGTGTGGGGGGAGAGTGTGGACTTTATTACTCACTGCTCTCCCCAGGGGTGTGTGGGGGGAGAGTGTGGACTTTATTACTCACTGCTCTCCCCAGGGGTGTGTGGGGGGAGAGTGTGGACTTTATTACTCACTGCTCTCCCCATTGGGTGGGGGGAGAGAGTGTGGACTTTATTACTCACTGCTCTCCCCAGGGGGTAGGGGGAGAGTGTGGACTTTACTCCTCACTGCTCTCCCCAGGGGGTGGGGGGAGAATCTGGACTTGTATTTTTGTTTATTTTTTATCTTTTAAATTCTCCAATATGATGAAAGTATTTGTGCCATTAGTCGTGATATATAATTTTACAACTTGTACTTTCCTGATATATAATCTTTGACAGCACTGTAAATGAGTTGATAAATTCCCTCAGGTTATAAAGGTTTCAGTGATTGGAGAATACACAGTGTTTGCAGCACCGTGGCCTGGTGGAGAGAGAATCAGACACCGTATGACGCAGAACGGTCTCTGATCTGAGAAAGTCTTCAGATCTTCTCATTATTTAATGAATTTTATAATTACAGTAAAGGGATATTTCACCACATTCTTCAACTGCTCTCTGAATTTAGTCTGTGTCACGGCATAAATACAAGTGTTTGTGCAGCAACTCATGAGCTGGAACATGAATCCCAGTTCCTGTATAAACCTGGGTAGAATTACAGAATAAAACCCCAACATCCACACCCGGTTCCATATAAAATACACCGTAAACAGCGCCCAGAACAGAATAAAGTTCCCTGATATCACGAAGAGTAAAATTATGGATTTCCTTCGGCTCTCCATCTCTGGGTCTCTGGGACTCTCCCCACTGTTGTGACCCCGGAGTCTCCTGCGGGCTCTGCTGGCCACTAAAATGTATCTGACAGTGAAAACATTGAGCAGCAGAATCAGAACAAATGGGATCCCCGGGGTGAGGATATAATGAAGGAATTCAATTATTGCCCACATCGGTGAATCCATAACAGTGGCTGTTACATAACAAAACCACGGTTCATTGTAAAGCACATACCATTCTGTGAACATAAAGTACCAGAAAATGTTCTTCAAACAGCCCACCACACTCACTGTTCCCAGAACCACACCCGCCGTTCTCTCGGTGCAATATTTAGTTTTCAGCTTCTGACAACAAATGGCCACAAATCGATCGAAGGTGAAAGTGACGGTGAACCAGACGGAACAGTCTGTGGCTGCGAAAAGCAGGACGGCGTGGATATTACACACGGGGATGGACCGCATGAAACGAAACTGATCCTGATAGACAATGGGAATCTGCCTGAGTATCAGATCGAAGATAACGACCAGTAGATCCGCCGCTGCCATCGCCACCAGGTAACGAGTGACACATTTGGAGAGACCGCACTTTCCCCGAGATAGGATCACAATCGTCAATAAGTTAACTGTAAGGAAGGGAAATAAACAGGGCAATTGTACATCAGGCTGGAACTGCCTGTAAATATTATTACCATCCCTGGATCAACAGTAAATATTATCACCCTCTCTGGATCCCCTGTAAATATTAGCACCGCCTCTGGATCCCCTGTAAATATTAGCACCGTCTCTGGATCCCCTGTAAATATTATCACCCTCTCTGGATCCCCTGTAAATATTAGCACCGCCTCTGGATCCCCTGTAAATATTATCACCCTCTCTGGATCCCCTGTAAATATTATCACAGTCTCTGGATCCCCTGTAAATATTAGCACCGACTCTAGATCCCCTGTAAATATTAGCACCGTCTCTGGATCCCCTGTAAATATTATCACCCTCTCTGGATCCCCTGTAAATATTATCACAGTCTCTGGATCCCCTGTAAATATTAGCACCGACTCTGGATCCCCTGTAAATATTAGCACCGCCTCTGGATCCCCTGATAATATTATCACCCTCTCTGGATCCCCTGTAAATATTATCACAGTCTCTGGATCCCCTGTAAATATTAGCACCGACTCTGGATCCCCTGTAAATATTAGCACCGCCTCTGGATCCCCTGTAAATATTAGCACCGCCTCTGGATCCCCTGTAAATATTAGCACCGTCTCTGGATCCCCTGTAAATATTAGCACCGTCTCTGGATCCCTTGTAAATATTAGCACCGCCTCTGGATCCCCTGTAAATATTAGCACCGTCTCTGGATCCCCTGTAAATATTATCACCGTCTCTGGATCCCCTGTAAATATTATCACCGTCTCTGGATCCCCTGTAAATATTATCACCGTCTCTGGATCCCCTGTAAATATTAGCACCCTCTCTGGATCCCCTGTAAATATTCGCACCGTCTCGGAATTCCCTGTAAGAATTATAGAATCATAGGTTACAGCACGGAAGGAGGCCATTCGGCCCATCGAGTCCACTCCGGCTCTATGCGCGAGTAATCCAGCTAGTCCCACTCCCCTGCCCTATCCCTGTACTCCTGCATATTTTATCCTTTCAAGTACTTATCCAGTTCCCTTTTGAAGACCATGATTGAATCTGCCTCCACCAACCCCTCAGGCAGTACATTCCAGATCCTAACCACTCACTGTCGAAAAAATGTTTTCCTCATATCTCCTTTGGTTCTTTTGCCAATCACCTTAAATCTATGCCCTCTGGTTCTTGACTCTTCCGCCAATGGGAACAGTTTCTCTCTATCTATTCTGTCTGGACCCTTCATGATTTTGAATACCTCTATCAAATCTCCTCTCAACCTTCTCTGTTCCAAGGAGAACAATCCCAGCTTCTCCAGTCTATCCATGTAATTTAAGTCCCTCATCCCTGGAATCATTCTAGTAAATCTTTTCTGCACACTCTCTCAGTCCTTCACATCTTTCTTAAAGTGTGGTGTCCAGAACTGGACACAATACTCCAATTGTGGCCGAACCAGTGTTTCATGAAGGTTCATCATGACTTCTTTGCTTTTGTACTCCCTGCCTCTGTTCATAAAGCCCAGGATCCTGCATGCTTTTTTAACCACTTTCTCAACCTTCCCTGCCACCTTCAATGATTTGTGCACATATATCCCCAGATCTCTCTGTTCCTGCACCCGTTTTAGAATTGTGCCCTCTAGTTTTTATTGCCTCTCCTCATTATTCCTACTGAAATGCATCACCTCGCATTTTTCTGCGTTAAACTTCATCTGCCATGTGTCCGCCCATGCCACCACCCTGTTTCTATCCTCTTGAAGTCTATCACTATCCTTCTCACTGTTCACTACCCTTCCAAGTTTTCTGTCATCTGCAAATTTTGAAATTGTGCCCTGTACATCCAAATCCAAGTCATTAATATATATCAAGAAAAGCAGTGGTCCCAGCACTGGATCCCCTGTAAATATTAGTACACTTTCTGGATCCCCTGCAAATATTAGTAACATCTCTGGACCCCTGTAAATATTACTACCGTCAATGAAGCCCCTGAAAATATTAGTTCCATCACTGGATCCCCTGTAAATATTAGTAATATCTCTGGATCTGTTGTATATTATCACACTATCTGGATCCCCTGTAAATATGTGCAATATCTCTGGATCCCCTGTATATTATCACCATCTCTGGATCCCCTGTATATTATCACCATTTCCAGATCCCCTGTATATTATCACTGTCTCTGGATCCCCTGTATATTATCACTGTCTCTGGATGCTCTGTATATTGTCACCTGAGCCCGTGTAAATATTTGTCCCATCTCCGGATCACCTTTTAATATCTGTACCAACTCTGGATCCCTTATGTATTATCATCATCTCTGGATTCCCCCTAAATATTGGTACAGTCTCTCGATCCCCTGTAAATATTAGTACAGTGTCTTGATTCCCTGTAAATATTAGTACCGTCCCTGGATCACCCTGTAAATATTACAATCATCACTGGATCCCCTTTAAATATTAGCACTGTCACTGGAACCCACTGTAAATATTAGTACCTTCTTTGGATCCCCTATAAATGTTAGTACTGTCTCTGGACCCCTGTTAATATTAGTACTGTCCCTGGATCCGCTGTATATTATCACAGTCTCTGGATCCCCTGTATATCATCACTGTCTCTGGATCCCCTCTAAATTATAAGTACCATCTCCAGATCACCTGTAAATATTTGTACCTTCTCTGGATCCGCTGTATATTACCACCGTCTCTGGATCCCCTGTATATTATCACCGTCTCTGTATCCGCTGTATATTATCACCATCTCTGGATCCCCTGTATATTATCACCGTCTCTGTATCCACTGTATCTAACCACCATTCCTGTATCTGCTGTATTTTATCACTGTCTCTGCATCCACTGTATATTATCACCGTCTCTGTATCCACTGTATATTATCACCGTCTCTGTATCCACTGTATATTATCACCATCTCTGTATCCACTGTATATTATCACCATTCCTGTATCTGCTGTATATTATCACCATCTCTGCATCCTCTGTATATTATCACCGTCTCTGTATCCACTGTTTTTTAGCACCATTCCTGTATCTGCTGTATTTTATCACTGTCTCTGCATCCACTGTATATTATCACCATCCCTGTATCCACTGTATTTTATCACTGTCTCTGCATTCCCTGTATATTATCACGGTCTCTGCATCCAGTATATATTGTCAATGTCTCTGGTTCCCCTGTATATTATCACCGTCTCTGCATCCACTGTATATTATCACCATCTCTGCATTCCCTGTATATTATCACCGTCTCTGCATTCCCTGTATATTATCACTGTCTCTGCATCCACTGTATATTATCACCGTCTCTGTATCCACTGTATTTTATCACCGTCTCTTGATCCCCTGTATATTATCAACGTCTCTGCATCCACTGTATATTATCACTGTCTCTGTATCCACTGTATTTTATCACTGTCTCTGCATCCACTGTATATTATCACTGTCTCTGCATCCACTGGATATTATCACCGTCTCTGCATCCCCTGTATATTATCACCGTCTCTGGATCCCCTGTATATTATCATCTTCTTTGACCCCTTGTATATTATGACTATCTCTGGATCCCCTTCGTATTATCACCCTCTCTGGAATCCCTGTATATTATCACCTTCTCTTGATCTGCTGTAAGTTATCACTGTCTCAGCCCCACTGTATATTATCACTGTCTCTGCATCCACTGTATATTATCACTGTCTCTGCATCCTCTGTATCTTATCACCGTCTCTGCATCCACTGTATATTATCACTGTCTCTGCATCCTCTGTATATTATCACCGTCTCTGCATCCACTGTATATTATCTCCGTCTCTGCATCCACTGTATATTATCACTGTCTCTGCATCCACTGTATATTATCACTGTCTCTGCATCCTCTGTATATTATCACCGTCTCTGCATCCTCTGTATATTATCACTGTCTCTGCATCCACTGTATATTATCACTGTCTCTGCATCCTCTGTATATTATCACTGTCTCTGCATCCACTGTATATTATCACCGTCTCTGCATCCTCTGTATATTAACACCGTCTCTGCATCCTCTGTATATTATCACCGTCTCTGCATCCTCTGTATATTATCACTGTCTCTGCATCCTCTGTATATTATCATCGTCTCTGCATCCTCTGTATATTATCACTGTCTCTGCATCCACTGTATATTATCACTGTCTCTGCATCCACTGTATATTATCACCGTCTCTGCATCCTCTGTATATTATCACTGTCTCTGCATCCACTGTATATTATCACTGTCTCTGCATCCTCTGTATATTATCACTGTCTCTGCATCCACTGTATATTATCACCGTCTCTGCATCCTCTGTATATTATCACTGTCTCTGCATCCTCTGTATATTATCACCGTCTCTGCATCCACTGTATATTATCACCGTCTCTGCATCCTCTGTATATTATCACCGTCTCTGCATCCACTGTATATTATCACTGTCTCTGCATCCTCTGTATATTATCACTGTCTCTGCATCCACTGTATATTATCACCGTCTCTGCATCCTCTGTATATTATCACTGTCTCTGCATCCACTGTATATTATCACCATCTCTGCATCCTCTGTATATTATCACCGTCTCTGCATCCACTGTATATTATCACCGTCTCTGCATCCACTGCATATTATCACCGTCTCTGCATCCTCTGTATATTATCACTGTCTCTGCATCCACTGTATATTATCACTGTCTCTGCATCCTCTGTATATTATCACCGTCTCTGCATCCACTGTATATTATCACCCTCTCTGCATCCCCTGTATATTATCACCCTCTCTGCATCCACTGTATATTATCACCATCTCTGCATCAAAAGTATATTATCACTTTCTCTGCATCCACTGTATATTATCACTGTCTCTGCATCCTCTGTATATTATCACCGTCTCTGCATCCACTGTATATTATCACTGTCTCTGCATCCTCTGTATATTATCACCGTCTCTGCATCCACTGTATATTATCACTGTCTCTGCATCCACTGTATATTATCACTGTCTCTGCATCCACTGTATATTATCACCGTCTCTGCATCCTCTGTATATTATCACTGTCTCTGCATCCACTGTATATTATCACTGTCTCTGCATCCTCTGTATCTTATCACCGTCTCTGCATCCACTGTATATTATCACTGTCTCTGCATCCTCTGTATATTATCACCGTCTCTGCATCCTCTGTATATTATCACTGTCTCTGCATCCACTGTAAATTATCACTGTCTCTGCATCCACTGTATATTATCACCGTCTCTGCATCCTCTGTATATTATCACTGTCTCTGCATCCACTGTATATTATCACTGTCTCTGCATCCTCTGTATATTATCACTGTCTCTGCATCCACTGTATATTATCACCGTCTCTGCATCCACTGTATATTATCACCGTCTCTGCATCCTCTGTATATTATCACCGTCTCTGCATCCTCTGTATATTATCACTGTCTCTGCATCCACTGTATATTATCACCGTCTCTGAACCACTGTATATTATGACTATCTCTGGATCCCCATCATATTATCACCCTCTCTGGAATCCCTGTATATTATCACCTTCTCTTGATCTGCTGTAAGTTATCACTGTCTCGGCCCCACTGTATATTATCACCGTATCTGCATCCACTGTATATTATCACCGTATCTGCATCCACTGTATATTTTCACCGTCTCTGCAACCCCTGTATATTATCATCATCTTTGGACCTGTATATTGTCACAATCTCTGGATCCCCTGTATGTTATGACCGTCTCTGAATCCCCTGTATATTATTACCATCTCTGCATCCACTGCATATTATCATCGTCTCTCGATCCCCTGTATATTATCACCATCTCTGTATCCCTTGTATATTATCACCACCTCCGGATCCCCTGTATATTATCGGCAACTCTGCATCCAGTGTATATTATCACCCTCTCTGCATCCACTGTATATTATCACCGTTACTGCATCCTCTGTATATTATCACCGTTACTGCATCCTCTGTATATTATCACCGTCTCTGCATCCCCTGTATATTATCACCGCATCTGGATCTGCTGTATATTTCCACCATTCCTGTATCTGCTGTATTTTATCACCGTCTCTGCATCCACTGTATATTATCACCATCCCTGTATCCACTGTATTTTATCACTGTCTCTGCATCCCCTGAATGTTATCACGGTCTCTGCATCCAGTATATATTGTCACCGTCTCTGGATCCACTGTATATTATCACCGTCTCTGGATCCACTGTACATTATCACCGTCTCTGGATCCCCTGTATATTATCACCGTCTCTGCATCCACTGTATATTATCACCGTCTCTGCATCCACTGTATATTATCTCCGTCTCTGCATCCACTGTATATTATCACTGTCTCTGCATCCACTGTATATTATTACTGTCTCTGCATCCACTGTATATTATCACCGTCTCTGCATCACCTGTATATTATCACGGTCTCTGGATCCCCTGTATATTATCACAGTCTCTGACCCCCTGTATATTATGACTATCTCTGGATGCCCTTCATATTATCACCCTCTCTGGAATCCCTGTATATTATCACCTTCTCTTGATCTGCTGTAGGTTATCACTGTCTCGGCCCCACTGTATATTATCACCGTCTCTGCATCCACTGTATATTATCACCGTATCTGCATCCATTGTATATTATCACCGTCTCTGCATCCACTGTATATTATCACCGTCTCTGCATCCACTGTATATTATCACCGTATCTGCATCCACTGTATATTATCACCGTCTCTGCATCCACTGTATATTATCACCGTCTCTGCATCCATTGTATATTATCACCGTCTCTGCATCCTCTGTATATTATCACCGTCTCTGCATCCACTGTATATTATCACCGTATCTGCATCCACTGTATATTATCACCGTCTCTGCATCCTCTGTATATTATCACCGTCTCTGCATCCTCTGTATATTATCACTGTCTCTGGATCCCCTGTATATTATCACCGTTTCTGCATCCACTGTATATTATCACCGTCTCTGCATCCACTGTATATTATCTCCGTCTCTGCATCCACTGTATATTATCACTGTCTCTGCATCCACTGTATATTATTACTGTCTCTGCATCCACTGTATATTATCACCGTCTCTGCATCACCTGTATATTATCACGGTCTCTGGATCCCCTGTATATTATCACAGTCTCTGACACCCTGTATATTATGACTATCTCTGGATGCCCTTCATATTATCACCCTCTCTGGAATCCCTGTATATTATCACCTTCTCTTGATCTGCTGTAGGTTATCACTGTCTCGGCCCCACTGTATATTATCACCGTCTCTGCATCCACTGTATATTATCACCGTATCTGCATCCATTGTATATTATCACCGTCTCTGCATCCACTGTATATTATCACCGTCTCTGCATCCACTGTATATTATCACCGTATCTGCATCCACTGTATATTATCACCGTCTCTGCATCCACTGTATATTATCACCGTCTCTGCATCCATTGTATATTATCACCGTCTCTGCATCCTCTGTATATTATCACCGTCTCTGCATCCACTGTATATTATCACCGTATCTGCATCCACTGTATATTATCACCGTCTCTGCATCCTCTGTATATTATCACCGTCTCTGCATCCTCTGTATATTATCACTGTCTCTGGATCCCCTGTATATTATCACCGTTTCTGCATCCACTGTATATTATCACCGTCTCTGCATCCACTGTATATTATCACCGTCTCTGCAACCACTGTATATTATCACCGTATCTGCATCCACTGTATATTATCACCGTCTCTGCATCCACTGTATATTATCGTCGTATCTGCATCCACTGTATATTATCCCCTTCTCTGCAACCCCTGTATATTATCATCGTCTCTGGAGCTGTATATTGTCACAATCTCTGGATCCCCTGTATATTATGACCGTCTCTGAATGCCCTGTATATTATTACCATCTCTGCATCCACTGTATATATTCACCGCCTCTGGATCCCCTGTATATTATCACCATCTCTGTATCCCTTGTATATTATTACCATCTCTGCATCCACTGTATATTATCACCGTCTCTGCAACCCCTGCATATTATCTCCACCTCCAGATCTCTTGTATATTATCACCGTCTCTGCATCCACTGTATATTATCACCGTCTCTGCATCCCCTGTATATTATCACCGTCTCTGCATCCACTGTATATTATCACCGTCTCTGTATGCCCTGTATATTATCACGGTCTCTGCATTCCCTGTATATTATCACCATCTCTGCATCCTCTGTATATTATCACCATCTCTGTATCCACTGTATGTTACCACCATTCCTGTATCTGCTGTATTTTATCATCGTCTCAGCATCCACTGTATATTACCACCATCCCTGTATCCACTGTATTTTATCACTGTCTCTGCATCCCCTGTATATTATAACGCTCTCTGCATCCAGTATATGTTTTCACCATCTCTGGATCCCCTGTATATTATCACCGTCTCTGGATCCACTGTATATTATCACCGTCTCTGGATCCCCTGTATATTATCACCGTCTCTGCATCCACTGTATATTATCACCGTCTCTGCATCCACTGTATATTATCACCATCTCTGCATCCACTGTATATTATCACTGTCTCTGTATCCACTGTATTTTATCACTGTCTCTGCATCCACTGTATATTATCACTGTCTCTGCATCCACGGTATATTATCACCGTCTCTGCATCCCCTGTATATTATCACCGTCTCTGCATCCCCTGTATATTATCACCGTCTCTGCACCCCCTGTATATTATCACTGTCTCTGCATCCACTGTATATTATCACCATCTCTGGATCCCCTGTATATTATCATCTTCTTTGACCCCTTGTATATTATGACTATCTCTGGATCCCCTTCATATTATCACCCTCTCTGGAATCCCTGTATATTATCACCTTCTCTTGCTCTGCTGTAAGTTAACACTGTCTCAGCCCCACTGTATATTATCACCGTTTCTGCATCCACTGTATATTATCACCGTATCTGCATCCACTGTATATTATCACCGTTTCTGCATCCACTGTATATTATCATCGTCTCTGCAACCCCTGTATATTATCATCATCTCTGGAGCTGTATATTGTCACAATCTCTGGATCCTCTGTATATTATGACCGTCTCTGAATCCCCTGTATATTATTACCATCTCTGCATCCACTGTATATTATCACCGCCTCTGGATCCCCTGTATATTATCACCAACTCTGTATCCCTTGTATATTATTACCATCTCTGCAACCCCTGCATATTATCACCACCTCCGGATCCCCTGTATATTAACGGCAACTCTGCATCCAATGTATATTACCCTCTCTGCATCCACTGTATATTATCACCGTCTCTGCATCCACTGTATATTATCACCGTATCTGCATCCACTGTATATTATCACCGTCTCTGCATCCACTGTATATTATCACCGTCTCTGCATCCATTGTATATTATCACCGTCTCTGCATCCTCTGTATATTATCACCGTCTCTGCATCCACTGTATATTATCACCGTATCTGCATCCACTGTATATTATCACCATCTCTGCATCCACTGTATATTATCACCGTATCTGCATCCACTGTATATTTTCACCGTCTCTGCAACCCCTGTATATTATCATCATCTTTGGACCTGTATATTGTCACAATCTCTGGATCCCCTGTATGTTATGACCGTCTCTGAATCCCCTGTATATTATTACCATCTCTGCATCCACTGCATATTATCATCGTCTCTCGATCCCCTGTATATTATCACCATCTCTGTATCCCTTGTATATTATCACCACCTCCGGATCCCCTGTATATTATCGGCAACTCTGCATCCAGTGTATATTATCACCCTCTCTGCATCCACTGTATATTATCACCGTTTCTGTAACCACTGTATATTATCACCGTTACTGCATCCTCTGTATATTATCACCGTCTCTGCATCCTCTGTATATTATCACCGTCTCTGCATCCCCTGTATATTATCACCGCATCTGGATCTGCTGTATATTTCCACCATTCCTGTATCTGCTGTATTTTATCACCGTCTCTGCATCCACTGTATATTATCACCATCCCTGTATCCACTGTATTTTATCACTGTCTCTGCATCCCCTGAATGTTATCACGGTCTCTGCATCCAGTATATATTGTCACCGTCTCTGGATCCACTGTATATTATCACCGTCTCTGGATCCACTGTACATTATCACCGTCTCTGCATCCACTGTATATTATCTCCGTCTCTGCATCCACTGTATATTATCACTGTCTCTGCATCCACTGTATATTATTACTGTCTCTGCATCCACTGTATATTATCACCGTCTCTGCATCACCTGTATATTATCACGGTCTCTGGATCCCCTGTATATTATCACAGTCTCTGACCCCCTGTATATTATGACTATCTCTGGATGCCCTTCATATTATCACCCTCTCTGGAATCCCTGTATATTATCACCTTCTCTTGATCTGCTGTAGGTTATCACTGTCTCGGCCCCACTGTATATTATCACCGTCTCTGCATCCACTGTATATTATCACCGTATCTGCATCCATTGTATATTATCACCGTCTCTGCATCCACTGTATATTATCACCGTCTCTGCATCCACTGTATATTATCACCGTATCTGCATCCACTATATATTATCACCGTCTCTGCATCCACTGTATATTATCACCGTCTCTGCATCCATTGTATATTATCACCGTCTCTGCATCCTCTGTATATTATCACCGTCTCTGCATCCACTGTATATTATCACCGTATCTGCATCCACTGTATATTATCACCGTCTCTGCATCCTCTGTATATTATCACCGTCTCTGCATCCTCTGTATATTATCACTGTCTCTGGATCCCCTGTATATTATCACCGTTTCTGCATCCACTGTATATTATCACCGTCTCTGCATCCACTGTATATTATCACCGTCTCTGCATCCACTGTATATTATCTCCGTCTCTGCATCCACTGTATATTATCACTGTCTCTGCATCCACTGTATATTATTACTGTCTCTGCATCCACTGTATATTATCACCGTCTCTGCATCACCTGTATATTATCACGGTCTCTGGATCCCCTGTATATTATCACAGTCTCTGACACCCTGTATATTATGACTATCTCTGGATGCCCTTCATATTATCACCCTCTCTGGAATCCCTGTATATTATCACCTTCTCTTGATCTGCTGTAGGTTATCACTGTCTCGGCCCCACTGTATATTATCACCGTCTCTGCATCCACTGTATATTATCACCGTATCTGCATCCATTGTATATTATCACCGTCTCTGCATCCACTGTATATTATCACCGTCTCTGCATCCACTGTATATTATCACCGTATCTGCATCCACTGTATATTATCACCGTCTCTGCATCCACTGTATATTATCACCGTCTCTGCATCCATTGTATATTATCACCGTCTCTGCATCCTCTGTATATTATCACCGTCTCTGCATCCACTGTATATTATCACCGTATCTGCATCCACTGTATATTATCACCGTCTCTGCATCCTCTGTATATTATCACCGTCTCTGCATCCTCTGTATATTATCACTGTCTCTGGATCCCCTGTATATTATCACCGTTTCTGCATCCACTGTATATTATCACCGTCTCTGCATCCACTGTATATTATCACCGTCTCTGCAACCACTGTATATTATCACCGTATCTGCATCCACTGTATATTATCACCGTCTCTGCATCCACTGTATATTATCGTCGTATCTGCATCCACTGTATATTATCCCCTTCTCTGCAACCCCTGTATATTATCATCGTCTCTGGAGCTGTATATTGTCACAATCTCTGGATCCCCTTTATATTATGACCGTCTCTGAATGCCCTGTATATTATTACCATCTCTGCATCCACTGTATATATTCACCGCCTCTGGATCCCCTGTATATTTATCACCATCTCTGTATCCCTTGTATATTATTACCATCTCTGCATCCACTGTATATTATCACCGTCTCTGCAACCCCTGCATATTATCTCCACCTCCAGATCTCTTGTATATTATCACCGTCTCTGCATCCACTGTATATTATCACCGTCTCTGCATCCCCTGTATATTATCACCGTCTCTGCATCCACTGTATATTATCACCGTCTCTGTATGCCCTGTATATTATCACGGTCTCTGCATTCCCTGTATATTATCACCATCTCTGCATCCTCTGTATATTATCACCATCTCTGTATCCACTGTATGTTACCACCATTCCTGTATCTGCTGTATTTTATCATCGTCTCAGCATCCACTGTATATTACCACCATCACTGTATCCACTGTATTTTATCACTGTCTCTGCATCCCCTGTATATTATAACGCTCTCTGCATCCAGTATATGTTTTCACCATCTCTGGATCCCCTGTATATTATCACCGTCTCTGGATCCACTGTATATTATCACCGTCTCTGGATCCCCTGTATATTATCACCGTCTCTGCATCCACTGTATATTATCACCGTCTCTGCATCCACTGTATATTATCACCATCTCTGCATCCACTGTATATTATCACTGTCTCTGTATCCACTGTATTTTATCACTGTCTCTGCATCCACTGTATATTATCACTGTCTCTGCATCCACGGTATATTATCACCGTCTCTGCATCCCCTGTATATTATCACCGTCTCTGCATCCCCTGTATATTATCACCGTCCCTGCACCCCCTGTATATTATCACTGTCTCTGCATCCACTGTATATTATCACCATCTCTGGATCCCCTGTATATTATCATCTTCTTTGACCCCTTGTATATTATGACTATCTCTGGATCCCCTTCATATTATCACCCTCTCTGGAATCACTGTATATTATCACCTTCTCTTGCTCTGCTGTAAGTTAACACTGTCTCAGCCCCACTGTATATTATCACCGTTTCTGCATCCACTGTATATTATCACCGTATCTGCATCCACTGTATATTATCACCGTTTCTGCATCCACTGTATATTATCATCGTCTCTGCAACCCCTGTATATTATCATCATCTCTGGAGCTGTATATTGTCACAATCTCTGGATCCTCTGTATATTATGACCGTCTCTGAATCCCCTGTATATTATTACCATCTCTGCATCCACTGTATATTATCACCGCCTCTGGATCCCCTGTATATTATCACCAACTCTGTATCCCTTGTATATTATTACCATCTCTGCAACCCCTGCATATTATCACCACCTCCGGATCCCCTGTATATTAACGGCAACTCTGCATCCAATGTATATTACCCTCTCTGCATCCACTGTATATTATCACCGTTTCTGCATCCACTGTATATTATCACCGTCTCTGCATCCACTGTATATTATCACCCTCTCTGCATCCACTGTATATTATCACCGTTTCTGCATCCACTGTATATTATCACCGTCTCTGCAACCACTGTATATTATCACCATCTCTGCATCCACTGTATATTATCACCCTCTCTGCATCCACTGTATATTATCACCGTCTCTGCATCCACTGTATTATCACTGTCTCTGGATCCCTGTATATTTTCACTGTCTCTGCATCCTCTGTATATTATCATCATCACTGTATCCCCTGTATATTATCACAGTCTCTGGATCCCCTGTATATTATCACAGTCTCTGGATCCCCTGTATATTATCACTGTCTCTGGATCCCCTCTATATTATGACCATCTCTGAATCCCTTGTATATTATCACAGTCTCTGGTTCCCCTGTATATTATGACCATCTCTGGATCCCCTGTATATTATGACTATCTCTGGATCCCGTGTATATTATCACAGTCTCTGGATCCCCTGTATATTATGACCATCTCTGGATCCCCTGTATATTATGACCATCTCTGAATCCCTTGTATATTATCACAGTCTCTGGATCCCCTGTATATTATGACCATCTCTGGATCCCTTGTATATTATCACAGTCTCTGGATCCCCTGTATATTATGACCATCTCTGGATCCCTTGTATATTATCACAGTCTCTGGATCACCTGTACATTATCACCATCTCTGGATCCCCTGTATATTGTTACTGTCTCTGGATCCCCTGTATATTATCACTGTCTCTGGATCCCCTGTATATTATCACTGTCTCTGGATCCCCTGTATATTATCACTGTCTCTGGATCCCCTGTATATTATCACTGTCTCTGGATCCCCTGTATATTATCACTGTCTCTGCATCCTCTGTATTTTAGTATCGTGTCTGGACCCCATTCCAATACTGACACACCCCAGTGACCCTGTAAAACAGGTGCATGCTCAGAGACCCTGAAGTACAGCCTCACTTTCAGGGTCCTATTGTGAATTAAATCTCACACCCAGAAAGTCCCCGTATATATATCTCTCATCACTGATCCCACTCCCCCATCAATGTATCTCCCAGCCCGGGTACCCCTTTTAATTTTTGAGCTGGATATAGAGACTTACCATCAAATCAAACAGCAGCGAGTGCTGGACAGGGAGCAAGAACAATTATGCAGTGAAACATGTTTTATCGAATTAATAGCTGGATATAGAGACTTACCAGAAACACCAATAGCAGCGAGCAGAGGATAGTAAATTACTTGTATACCCAAAAGCACAAAATTTATCCGATCCTCGAATGAGACAAAATCATAATTTACGTCGAGATATTGAAATATCCAGAATGGACTGTTCCAATCTGTTGTTCTCAGATTCCGACCCATTGTTGTAACATTCCAATCTATTGTTCTCAGATTCCGACCCATTGTTGTAACATTCCAATCTATTGTTCTCAGATTCCGACCCATTGTTGTAACATTCCAATCTATTGTTCTCAGATTCCGACCCACTGTTGTAACATTCCAATCTATTGTTCTCAGATGCCGACCCATTGTTGTAACATTCCAATCTATTGTTCTCAGATTCCGACCCATTGTTGTAACATTCCAATCTATTGTTCTCAGATTCCGACCCACTGTTGTAACATTCCAATCTATTGTTCTCAGATTCCGACCCATTGTTGTAACATTCCAATCTATTGTTCTCAGATTCCGACCCATTGTTGTAACATTCCAATCTATTGTTCTCAGATGCCGACCCATTGTTGTAACATTCCAATCTATTGTTCTCAGATTCCGACCCATTGTTGTAACATTCCAATCTATTGTTCTCAGATTCCGACCCACTGTTGTAACATTCCAATCTATTGTTCTCAGATTCCGACCCATTGTTGTAACATTCCAATCTATTGTTCTCAGATTCCGACCCATTGTTGTAACATTCCAATCTATTGTTCTCAGATTCCGACCCATTGTTGTAACATTCCAATCTATTGTTCTCAGATTCCGACCCACTGTTGTAACATTCCAATCTATTGTTCTCAGATTCCGACCCATTGTTGTAACATTCCAATCTATTGTTCTCAGATTCCGACCCATTGTTGTAACATTCCAATCTATTGTTCTCAGATTCCGATCTATTCTTTCCCTCTCTGTGGAGCCGCTGATCCCTGTTAGTGCCGGGGGTGATGCTCCCACTGACACTATGGGATAACACGTTGAAAGTAGTCGCTTATAAATAACAGAGAGAAACACTCCAGTGACACAATTAGGGCCAATGGAGACTGACATTAATTACAGTCACTGAACAAACAGATTCTGTTTACAACTTTCAATCCAACAACTTTTGCAGCACAACATATATTTAACCAAATATTACACAGATGGAAAACCCAAAGCCCTGTATATTATTTTAATAAATATTTGGAAGAACAGGAACTATGAGCCCACAGTCTGACAGCATGGATGTGAAGTGAGAGCAGCTTCATTTTCAGATTTCAGATAATTTCGGAGTGAAATCCTTTAATTTCAGAGAGTTTCTATCCATTTCTCAAGAATCGGGTTTAAACTCAGAGATGGAAACTGAACCATTCTACCAGTTAGTTTGGAGACCACCCTGTGAATATTGGTGCAATCTCCGGATACCCCATCAATATTGGCAAGTCTATGGATCCTCTTCTTAATATTGGTACAGTCTCTGGATTTACCTGTAAATAATGGCACATTCTTTGGATTCTATTGTAAATATTCGCACAGTCTATGGATTTCCCTCCAAATATTCCTACAGACTGTGATAAAAGCTCTGGGTAATTCTCAAAATATTGGCCCACTTCCAGATTTCCTGACACAATCTGTTGACTGGCTAAATGTGTACACTGCCGAGTAACACCATAAATATTGAATCACTCCCACAGACCTCTGTAAGTACTGACAAGGTCTGGATAAAGCTTGAATGTCTACGGTCCTTGGAACCCCTGCAAATATTAACTCACTCCCACAGGCCCCGATTCAGACTGACACAGTCTGGGGCTCCCTGAGTGTCTACAATCCTGAGCACTCCTTTATATATCGACTCACTCTCACAGACCCTTGTAAATACTTACACAACAATAAAAACTTGCATTTATATCGCTCCTTTGATGTAGTAAGACATCACTAGGTGCTTTGCAGGAACGTTATCAAACACTATTTGACACCAAGCCAAATAAGGAGATATTAGGACAGGTGACCGAAAGCTTGGTCAAAGAGGTAGGTTTTAAAGAGCATCGTAAAGGAGGAGAGGGAGGTAGAGAGGCGAAGACATTTAGGGAGGGAATTCCAGAGCTTAGGGCCTAGGCAGCTGAAGGCACAGCCACCAATGTTGGAGTGAGTAAAATTGGGGATGTGCAGGAGGCCTGAATTGGAAGAGCGCAGAGATCTCGGAGGCTTGTAGGGCTGGAGGATGTTACAAAGATACAGAGGGGCGAGACCATGGAGGGATTTGAAAACAAGGATGAGAATTTTGAAATTGAGGCATTCCTAGACCGGGAGCCAATGTAAGTCAGCGAGCACATGGGATCTGGTGCGAGTTAGGATACGGACAGCAGGAGTTTTGGACGAGCTGGAGTTTACGGAGGGTGGAAGATGGGAGGCCAACCAGGAGAGCATTGGAGTCGTCAAGTCTGGAGGTAACAAAGGCATGGATGAGGGTTTCAACAGCAGATGAGCTGAGGCAGGGGCGGAGACGGGCGATGTTGTGGAGGTGAAAGTAGACGGCCTTGGTGATGGAGCGGATATGTGGTCGGAAGTTCATCTCAGGGTCAAACAGGATGAGAAGATTGTGAATGGTCTGGTTCAGCCTCAGACAGTGGCCAGGGAGAGGGATGGAGTCAGTGGATCGGGAACGGAGTTCGTGGCAGAGGCCAAAGACAATGGCTTCGGTTTTCCCAAAAGCTTTGCTCATCCGGTACTGGATGTCAGATAAGCAGTGTGACAAATGAGAGAGAGTGGAGGGGTCGAGGGAGGTGGTTGTGAGGTCGAGCTGGGTGTCATCAGCAGACATGTGGATCCTGATGTTGTGTTTTCGGATGATGTCACCGAGGGGTAGCATGTAGATGAGAAATAGGAGGGGGCCAAGGATAGATCCTTGGGGGACTCCAGAGGTAACGGTGTGGGTGTGGGAAGGGAAGCCAATATAGGAGAAGCTCTGGCTGTGAATGGATAGATAAGAATGGAACCAGGCGAGCTCAGGCCCACCCAGCAGGACAACAGAGGAGAGGCGTTGGAGGAGGAAGGGCCCAGAACAGGAAAGGCCCAGGCTCAGTCCCCACCCTGTGCTGTCTTACCTGATCGCACCCGGTGTGATACTGAGGCCCACACAGAGCAGGAAAGGCCCAGGCTCAGTCCCCACCCTGTGCTGTCTTACCTGATCTCACCCGGTGTGATACTGAGCCCCACACAGAGCAGGAAAGTCCCAGGCTCAGTCCCCACCCTGTGCTGTCTTACCTGATCTCACCCGGTGTGATACTGAGGCCCACACAGAGCAGGAAAGGCCCAGGCTCAGTCCCCACCCTGTGCTGTCTTACCTGATCTCACCCGGTGTGATACTGAGCCCCACACAGAGCACGAAAGGCCCAGGCTCAATCCCTGGCCTGTGCTGTCTTACCTGATCTCACCTGGTGTGATACTGAGCCCCACACAGAGCAGGAAAGGCCCAGGCTCAGTCCCCACCCTGTGCTGTCTTACCTGATCTCACCCGGTGTGATACTGAGCCCCACACAGAGCAGGAAAGGCCCAGGCTCAGTCCCCACCCTGTGCTGTCTTACCTGATCTCACCCGGTGTGATACTGAGCCTCACACAGAGCAGGAAAGGCCCAGGCTCAATCCCTGGCCTGTGCTGTCTTACCTGATCTCACCCGGTGTGATACTGAGGCCCACACAGAGCAGGAAAGGCCCAGGCTCAGTCCCCACCCTGTGCTGTCTTACCTGATCTCACCCGGTGTGGGACTGAGCCCCACACAGAGCAGGAAAGGCCCAGGCTCAGTCCCCACCCTGTGCTGTCTTACTGATCTCACCCGGTGTGATACTGAGACCCACATGAAGCAGGAAAGGCCAAGGCTTGATCCCCACCCTGTGCTGTGTTACCTGATCTCACCCGGTGTGGGACTGAGCCCCACACAGAGCAAGAAAGGCCCAGGCTCAGTCCCTGGCCTGTGCTGTGTTACCTTTTTTTTTTATTCGTTCACGGGATGTGGGCGTCGCTGGCAAGGCCAGCATTTATTGCTCATCCCTAATTGCCCTTGAGAAGGTGGTATTGAGCCGCTTCCTTGAACCACTGCAGTCCGTGTGGTGACGGTTCTCCCACAGTGCCGTTAGGAAGGGAGTTCCAGGATTTTGACCCAGCGACAATGAAGGAACGGCGATATATTTCCAAGTCGGGATGGTGTGTGACTTGGAGGGGAACGTGCAGGTGGTGTTGTTCCCATGTGCCTGCTGCTCTTGTCCTTCTAGGTGGTCGAGGTCGCGGGTTTGGGAGGTGCTGTCGAAGAAGCCTTGGCGAGTTGCTGCAGTGCATCCTGTGGATGGTACACACTGCAGCCACGGTGTGCCGGTGGTGAAGGGAGTGAATGTTTAGTGTGGTGGATGGGGTGCCAATCAAGCGGGCTGCTTTATCTTGGATGGTGTCGAGCTTCTTGAGTGTTGTTGGAGCTGCACTCATCCAGGCAAGTGGAGAGTATTCCATCACACTCCTGACTTGTGCCTTGTCGATGGTGGAAAGGCTTTGGGGAGTCAGGAGGTGAGTCACTCGCCGCAGAATACCCAGCCTCTGACCTGCTCTCGTAGCCACAGTATTTATATGGCTGGTCCAGTTAAGTTTCTGGTCAATGGTGACCCCCAGGATGTTGATGGTGGGGGATTCGGTGATGGTAATGCCGTTGAATGTCAGGGGGAGGTGGTTAGACTCTCTCTTGTTGGAGATGGTCATTGCCTGGCACTTATCTGGCGCGAATGTAACTTGCCACTTATCAGCCCATGCCTGGATGTTGTCCAGGTCTTGCTGCATGCGGGCTCGGGCTGCTTCATTATTTGAGGGGTTGCGAATGGAACTGAACACTGTGCAGTCATCAGCGAACATCCCCATTTCTGACCTTATGATGGAGGGAAGGTCATTGATGAAGCAGCTGAAGATGGTTGGGCCTGGGACACTGCCCTGAGGAACTCCTGCAGCAATGTCCTGGGGCTGAGATGATTGGCCTCCAACAACCACTACCATCTTCCTTTGTGCTAGGTATGACTCCAGCCACTGGAGAGTTTTCCCCCTGATTCCCATTGACTTCAATTTTACTAGGGCTCCTTGGTGCCACACTCGGTCAAATGCTGCCTTGATGTCAAGGGCAGTCACTCTCACCTCACCTCTGAAATTCAGCTCTTTTGTCCATTTATGGATCAAGGCTGTAATGAGGTCTGGAGCCGAGTGGTCCTGGCGGAACCCAAACTGAGCATCGGTGAGCAGGTTATTGGTGAGTAAGTGCCGCTTGATAGCACTGTCGACGACACCTTCCATCACTTTGCTGATGATTGAGAGTAGGCTGATGGGGCGGTAATTGGCCGGATTGGATTTGTCCAGCTTTTTGTGGACAGGAAATACCTGGGCAATTTTCCACATTGTCGTTGTAGATGCCAGTGTTGTAGCTGTTCTGGAACAGCTTGGCTAGAGGCGCAGCTCGTTCTGGAGCACAAGTCTTCAGCACTACAGCTGGGATGTTGTCGGGGCCCATAGCCTTTGCTGTATCCAGTGCACTCAGCCGTTTCTTGATATCACGTGGAGTGAATCGAATTGGCCGAATACTGGCTTCTGTGATGGTAGGGATATCTGGAGGAGGCTGAGATGGATCATCCATTCGGCACTTCCGGCTGAAGATGGTTGCAAACGCTTCAGCCTTGTCTTTTGCACTCACGTGCTGGACTCCGCCACCATTGAGGACGGGGATGTTTGCAGAGCCTCCTCCTCCCGTTAGTTGTTTAATTGTCCACCACCATTCACGACTGGATGTGGCAGGACTGCAGAGCTTTGATCTGATCCGTTGGTTGTGGAATCGCTTAGCTCTGTCTATAGCATGTTGCTTCCGCTGTTTAGCATGCATGTAGTCCTGAGTTGTAGCTTCACCAGGTTGGCACCTCATTTTTTGGTACGCCTGGTGCTGCTCCTGGCATGCTCTTCTACACTCCTCATTGAACCAGGGTTAATCCCCTGGCTTGTTGGTAATGGTAGAGTGAGGAATATGCCGGGCCATGAGGTTACAGATTGTGGTGGAATACAAGTCTGCTGCTGCTGATGGCCCACAGCGCCTCATGGATGCCCAGTTTTGAGCTGCGAGATCTGTTCTGAATCTATCCCATTTAGCATGGTGGTAGTGCCACACAACACGTTGGATGGTGTCCTCAGTGAGAAGACGGGACTTCATCTCCACGAGGACTGTGCGGTGGTCACTCCTACCAATACTGTCATGGACAGATGCATTTGCGACAGGTAGATTGGTGAGGACGAGGTCAAGTAAGTTTTTCCCTCGTGTTGGTTCGCTCACCACCTGCCGCAGGCCCAGTCTAGTAGCTATGTCCTTCAGGACTCGGCCAGCTCGGTCAGTCGTGGTGCTACCGAGCCACTCTTGGTGATGGACATTGAAGTCCCCCACCCAGAGTACATACTGTGCCCTTGCTACCCTCAGTGCTTCCTCCAAGTGGTGCTCAACATGGAGGAGGACTGATTCATCAGCTGAGGGAGGGCGGTAGGTGGTAATCAGCAGGAGGTTTCCTTGCCCATGTTTGACCTGATGCCATGAGATTTCATGGGGTCCAGAGTCAATGTTGAGGACTCCCAGGGCCACTCCCTCCTGACTGTATATCACTGTACCGCCACCTCTGGTGGGTCTGTCCTGCCGGTGGGACAAGACATACCCAGGGATGGTGATGGAAGAGTCTGGGACGTTGGCTGAAAGGTATGATTCTGTGAGTATGGCTATGTCAGGCTGTTGCTTGACTAGTCTGTGGGACAGCTCTCCCAATTTTGGCACAAGTCGCCAGATGTTAGTAAGGAGGACCTTGCAGGGTCGACTGGGCTTGGTGTTTTGCCATTGTCGTGTCCGGTGCCGAGTGGTCCGATGCCGGGTGGTCCATCCGGTTTTATTCTTATTGTGACTTTTCGTCGCGAGATTTTACAACTGAGTGGCTTGCTCGGCCATTTCAGAGGGCAATTAAGAATCAACCACATTGCTGTGGGTCTGGAGTCACATATCGGCCAGACCGGGGAAGGACGGCAGGTTTCCTTCCCAAAGGACATTAGTGAACCAGATGGGTTTTTACGACAATCCGGTAGTTTCATGGTGACCATTACTGATACTAGTATTTTAATTCCAGATTTTATTTAATTAATTGAATTTAATTAATTAATTGAATTTAAATTCGCCAGCTGCCGTGGCGGGATTTGAACTCATGACTCTGGATTTTAGTCCAGGCCTCTGGATTACTAGTCCTGTAACATAACCACTATGCTACCGTACCCAAGTGAGCCCCACACCCGGTGTGGGGCTCAGTCCCACACAGAGCAGGAAAGACCCAGACTCAATCCCTGGCCTGTGCTGTGTTACCTGATCTCACCCAGTGTGATACTGAGCCCCACACAGAGCAGGAAAGACCCAGGCTCAGTCCCAGGCCTCTGCTGCGTAATGTATTCAAACAGATAAGTGTGAGATGGTGCAGATTGGTGGGAACAATAAGGGGGCAGAGGGATCTGGGGGTAATAAGACCATAAAAAGGCAAATCAAGCACTAGGGATAGAAATAAAAGCAGGGAAGTTATGTTAAAGTTGTCTAGAACCTTGGTTAGACCACACTTGGAGTATGTGTACAGTTCTGGACTCCATATTATAAAAAGGATATAGAGGCATTGGAGAGGGTGCAAAGAAGCTTTACAAGGATGATACCAGAACTTAGAGGTTATACATTGCTCACAAACTTTAAGTCTTTTCACATCTTCCATTTCTGATGAAAGGTCTTTGTTTCTTTCTCCACAGATGCTGCCTGAATTGCTGAGCTTCTCCAGCATTTTCTGTTTTTATTTCAGGTTTCCTGCATCTGCAGTATTTTGATTTTGATTGAGAGGTTATACCAGTGAGGAAAGATCGATTGGGCTGGGGGCATTTTTCTCCAGAAAAGCGAAAGCTGAGGGGTGACCTGATGGAGGTCTTTAAGATAATGATAGGGTTTGATAGGGTCGAAATCGAGAAGATGTTCCCACTTGTGGGGAGACCAGAATTAGGGGCCATCAATATAAGATCGTCACTAATAAATCCAATGGGGAATTCAGGAGAAGCTCCTTTCCCCAGAGTGTGGGTGGAACATGGAACTCACTACCACAGCGCATCGGGTGCAGAAAAGGTTTACTGGAATGATTCCAGGGATGAGGGACTTTAGTTACGTGGATAGACCGGAGAAGCTGGGCTTGTTCTCCTTGGAACAGAGACGGTTGTGAGGAGATTTGATCGAGGTATTCAAAATCATGAAGGGTCTAGACAGAGGAGATAGAGAGAAACTGTTTCCATTGATGGAAGGGTCAAGAACCAGAGGGCATAGATTTAAGGTGATCGGCAAAAGAACCAAAAAAATCTGTTTTTACACAGCGAGTGGTTAGGATCTGGAATGTACTGCCTGAGGGGGTGGCGGAGGCAGATTCAATCATGGCCTTCAAAAGGGAACTGGATAAGTACTTGAATGGAAATAACATGCAGGGGTACAAGAAAGAACAGGGGAGTGGGACTAGCGAGATTGCTCTTACAAAGAGTCGGCATGGGGTAGATGGGCCGAATGGCCACCTTTTGAGCTGCAACCATTCTACAATTCTATGGGATGCATTTAAGGGGAAGCTGGATAAGCACATGCTGGAGAAAGGGATAGAAGGATATGTTGATATAGTTGGATGAAGTCGGGTGGAAGGAGTCTCATGTGAAGCATAAACACCAGCACAGACCAGTAGGGCCGAATGGCCTGTTTCTGTACTGGGACTCAATTTATCTCGATGCAACACCCGGTGTGATACAGAGTCCCACACAGAGCAGGAAAGGCCCAGGCTCGATCCCCGGCCTCTGCTGTGTTGTCTAATTTCTGCTGCTGTGGTACTGAACCCCACACAGAGCAGGAAAGGCCCAGGCTCGATCCCCGGCCTCTGCTGCGTTATCTCAGGGGGAGTTTTAACCCCTAACAACGGGTGGGTTGGGGGTTGGGTGGGAAGTAAAAATTGTCGAAGTTTGAAGTGGGATCACAGCCCGGCTCCAAGGGGGACATTTCCGGGTTTAACGGAGGCGTGTTTGGTGGTGTGAGTAACCGAGTTGCCTGGGGCAGGTCGATCATTAGGCCAGGCGGGTCGGTAATTACCACAGCCGTTTAGATGATTAGCACATGGTAATGAGGCAATTTTAGATTGAATTCAACAGGGACTTGAGTTTAACGCCTCCAGCATGGATTTCCAGGGGCTCGGGAAACTCGCCAGTGAAAGAGAGGCGAGATTGAGTCACAATTCATGGGAGTGGTGATAATCAATACTTTTTATGTGCCGATATAAAAAAGGAACTTCACAACATAACATTTCTTCAAACACCCTTGCGCAGACCCTCAGTGGACTACGATTGTTTGAACTTACACTTCCAGTAGGTGCATCCTCCATGGATTCAGCAGAGGCAGCGGCAGGTTGCTCAGATCCCTGCCCTCACTGCTGGCATGCTTTCAGCCCACACCCTCTGGGTTTTGGAGCCCGTGATGGTCCTGCCAAAGTCTGCTCCACCTGCACCTGTGTGAGGGAGAATCAGCCCTCAGGAAAGGAGGCAGCACTTCGGGTACTGGTTGAGGGAGTGGGGGAGGTGCAATGAGTGAGATGTGGGAGTGTTTTGAGTGGAGTCCCCACTCAATGTCCCCTTTCACCATCAGCCCTCTCCCGGACCAGCGCAATGTCACTCCCACCACTCTGCTGGAGAGCAGGTTGGTGCAGATCAGTGACATCTTGTCAGGTATCTGTCATCTTGTTGAAGGCAACAGAAATCTCCTGCACGGCCGTGGTCATGTCCTGCACAGACTTATTTGGGAGCCATGCTTGAAGCTCCATGGAGGCGGCCACTCTCTCCATGGCGGACATTCTCACAATTACCTGAGACAACAATCCACTGCTGTTGGAGTTGGACTCCTCCATCCTCTCCGCTGTTGTGCAGAGTGTGTGTGACATATTTTCAATTGCCTCGCAAATGTGGAGCTGTACCTCAATCATTCTCATTCTCAACTATGGCCCCCAGGATTCAGCATCTGCGTCCAACTGAGCAGAGCTTGGAGAGGAGTGCGCCCATCGAAGTGGACTCTCCACAACTGCTCCTGCCACCAGTGTCTGCTCGTGCTCACTTGTGAGTGGTGAAAACACGACTGACTGTATAAGAGGACACTCTAAAGAGGACCCACCTATCTTCACTGGTGCATGGCAGGATGTCCAGTGATGGTGAACCCACCGTAGAGCAGGTATCTGCGCTGGTGCGTGGCAGGATGTCCAGTGATGGTGAACCCACCGTAGAGCAGGTATCTGCGCTGGTGCATGGCAGGATGTCCAGTGATGGTGAACCCACCGAAGTGCGGGTATCTGCGCTGGTGCGTGGCTGGATATCCAGTGATGGTGAACCCACCGAAGTGCGGGTATCTGCGCTGGTGCATGGCAGGATATCCGGTGACGGCGCTCTCTCAGAAGGAATGAGCTCCTCTGAGGAATCAATGTCTTCCATCTCGCCACATTCTTCTTGTGCACGTGAAGACCCTGGAAAACAATAGAAAGTGATCTGAATTATTCATTGGCAAAATGACAATCTTTCCAATCACTATACTCAGGTCTGTCAGAGTTCAGTCATTGGTGAAATAAAGTCAATATGTGTGTCAGAGATATTTTAACTTCTGTCACCAGGCATCTGGTATTGGATAGGATAAAAGTAGATAAAGAGGAGGTACTGAAAAGATTGGCAGTACTCAAAGTGGAAAAGTCACCCGGTCCAGATGGGATGAATCCTAGGTTACTGAGGCAGTAAGGGTGGAAATTGTGTAGGTTCTGGCCACAATCTTCCAATCCTCCTTGGATATGGAGATGGTGCCAGAGGACTGGAGGATTGCAAATATCACACCCCTGTTCAAAAAAGGCCGGTCAGCCTATCGTCGGTGATAGGGAAACTTCTGGAGAGAATAATCCAGGACAGAATTAATTCTCACTTGGAAAAGTATGGATAATAAATGAAAGACAACATGGATTTGTGAAAAGAAAATCGTGTTTGACTAACTTCATTGAATTCTTTGATGAAGTAACGGAGAGGGTTGATGAGGGTAGTGCGGTTGATGTTGTGTATATGGACTTTCAAAAGGCATTTGATAAATTACCACATAATAGACTTGTTAGCAAAATTATAGCCCATGGGATTAAAGGGACAGTGGCAGCATGGATACAAAATTGGCTCAGAGACAGAAAGCAGAGAGTAGTGATGAATGTTTGTTTTTCAGACTGGAGGGAAGCATACAATGGTGTCCCCAGGGGTCGGTATTAGGACCACTGCTCTTTTTGATATATATTAATGACCTGGATTTGGGTATACAGGGTATAATTTCAAAGTTTGCAGATGGCACAAAACTTGGAAATGTAGTAAACAATGTGGAGGATAGTAACAGACTTCAGGAGGACACAGACAGACTGGTGAAATGGGCAGACACATGGTGGATGAAATTTAGCACAGAGAAGTGTGAAGTGATACATTTTGGTCGGAAGAATTAGGAGAGGTGATAGAAACTAAATGGTACAATTTTAAAGGAGGTGCAGAAACAGAGAGACCTGGGGGGTGCTCATACACAAACCTTTAAGGGTGACAGGACAAGTTGAGAAGGCTGTTCGAAAAGTAATATGGGATCCTGGGCTTTATTAATAGAGGCACAGAGTACAAAAGCAAGGAAGTTATGCTAAACATTTATGAAACACTGGTTAGGCCCCAGCTGGAGAATTGTGTTCAATTCTGGGCACCACACTTTAATAACGATGTCGAGGCCTTCATAGAATCATAGAATTTTACAGCACATAAGGAGGCCACTTGGCCCATCGTGTCCGTGCCGGCCGAAAAAGAGCCATCCCACATTGCAGCTCTTGATCTGTAGCCCTGTAGGTTACGGCACTTCAAGTGCATATCCAAGCACATTTTAAATGAGTTGAGGGTTTCTGCCTCTACCACCCTTTCAGGCAGTGAGTTCCAGACCCCCACCACCCTCTGGGTGAAAAAAATTCTCCTCAACTCCCATCTAATCCTTCTACCAATTACTTTAAATCTATGCCCCCTGTTTATTGACCTCTCTGCTAAGGGAAATAGGTCCTTCCCATCCACTCTATCTCTGCCCCTCATAATTTTATACACCTCAATTAAATCTCCCCTCAGCTTCCTTTGTTCCAAAGAAAACAACCCCAGCCTATCCAAACTTTCCTCATAGCTAAAATTCTCCAGCCCTGGCAACATCCTCGTAAATCTCCTCTGTACCCTCTCTGGTGCAATCACATCTTTCCTGTAATGTGGAGACCAGAACTGTAACTAATACTCCAGCTGTGGCCTAACTAGTGTTTTATACAGTTCGAGCATAACCTCCCTGCTCTTATATTCTATGCCTCGTCTAATAAAGGAAAGCATCCCGTATGCTTTCTTACCCACTTGATCGACCTGTCCTGCTACCTTCAGGGATCTGTGGACAAGCCCTCCAAAGTTCCTCTGTTCCTCTACACCTCTCAGTATCATCCCATTTATTGTGTATTCCCTTGCCTTGTTTGCCCTCCCCAAATGCATTAGCTCACACTTCTCTGGATTGAATTCCATTTGCCACTTTTCTGCCCACGTGATCAGTCCATTGATATCTTCTTGCAGTCTACAGCTTTCTTCCTCATTATCAACCACACGGCCAATTTTTGTATCATCTGCAAACTTCTTAATCATGCCCCCTACATTTAAGTCTAAATCATTAATATGTACCATAAAAAGCAAGGGACCTATTGCTGAGCCCCGCGGAACCCCACTGGAAATGGGGTTCCAGTCACAAAAACACGCATCGACCATTACCCTTTGCTTCCTGCCACTGGGCCAATTTTGGATCCAATTTGCCACTTTCCCTTGGACCCCATGGGCTTTTATTTTTCTAACCAGTCTGCCATGTGGGGCCTTGTCAAAAGCCTTGCTAAAATGCATGTACACTACATCAAACGCGCTACCCTCATTGATCCTCCTTGTTACCTCCTCAAAAAATTTAATCAAGTTAGTCAGACACGACCTTCCCTTAACAAATCCATGCTGACTGTCCTTGATTAAACCTACCTTTCTAAATGATGATTAATACCGTCCCTCAAAACTTTTTCCAATAATTTGCCCACCACCGAGGTTAGGCTGACTGGCCTGTAATTACTCGGTCAATTCCTTATTCCCTTTTTAAACAATGGTACAACATTAACAGTCCTCCAGTCCTACGGCACCACGCCTGTAGTCAGAGAGGATTGGAAAATGATGGTCAGAGCGTCCGCTATTTCCTCCCTTGCTTCTTTTAACAGCCTGGGATTCATTTCATCCGGGACTGGCAATTTATCTCCTTTCAAAGATGCTAATCCCCTTAATACTTCCTCTCTCACGATGTTTATCCCATCCAATATTTCACACTCCTCCTCCTTAACTACAAGGTCTGCATCGTCCCCTTCTTTTGTGAAGACAGACGCAAAGTATTCATTTGGAACCAGACCCACATCTTCCGCCTCCACACACAGGTTACCTCTTTGGCCTGAGAGAGGGTGCAGAAGAGATTTACTAGAATGGTTCCAGGGATGAGGGACTTCAGTTATGTGGAGAGACTGGAGAAGCTGGCGTTGTTCTCCTTGGAACAGAGAAGTTTAAGGGGAGATTTGACAGAGGTGTTCAAAATCATGAATGGTTTTGATAGAGCAAATAAGGAGAAACTGTTTCCAGTGGCAGAAGGGTCAGTAAACAGAGGACACAGATTTAAGGTGATCGGCAAAGGAACCAGAGGCGACATGAGGGAACATTTTTTTACACAGTGAGTTGTAATGATCTGGAATGCACTGCCTGAAAGGGCGGTGGAAGCAGATTCAATAATAACTTTCAAAAGGGAATGCGATAAATACTTGAAGAGAGACAATTTACAGGGGAATGGGAAAAGAGCAGGGGAATGGGACCAATTGAATAACTTTTTCAAAGAGCCTGCACAGGCACAAAGGGACGAATGGCCCCCTCCAGTGCTGTACCTATTGCGATACTACATTCTGCAGGATTAGGATTCCAGAATCTCCATCAGAATCTGATCAGAGCGTGAATATCAGACCGATATATCAGAGGGTGAATATCAGAGAGATACATCAGAGGGTGAATATCAGACCGATATATCAGAGGGTGAATATCAGATCGATACATCAGAGGGTGAATATCAGACCGATATATCAGAGCGTGAATATCAGACCGATATATCAGAGCGTGAATATCAGATCGTTACATCAGAGGGTGAATATCACACCGATACATCAGAGGGTGAATATCAGACCGATACATCAGAGGGTGAATATCAGACCGATACATCAGAGGGTGAATATCAGACCGATATATCAGAGGGTGAATATCAGATCGATACATCAGAGGGTGAATATCAGACTGATACATCAGAGGGTGAATATCAGAGAGATACATCAGAGGGTGAATATCAGACCGTTACATCAGAGGGTGAATATCAGATCAATATATCAGAGTGTGAATATCAGACCGATATATCAGAGCGTGAATATCAGACCGATATATCAGAGGGTGAATATCAGACCGATATATCAGAGGGTGAATATCAGAGAGATACATCAGAGGGTGAATATCAGACCGATACATCAGAGGGTGAATATCAGATCAATATATCAGAGCGTGAATATCAGACCGATATATCAGAGCGTGAATATCAGACCGATATATCAGACGGTGAATATCAGACCGATACATCAGAGGGTGAATATCAGACCGATGTATCAGAGGGTGAATATCAGACCGATATATCAGAGGGTGAATATCAGATCAATATATCAGAGGCTTTTTTTAAGTGACGAAGACCATTTGAAAGGGGTTTTGTTTCTGGGGCTTATCGTAGGTCAGCCAGTTATGTTTTTCTGAGCTGCCCTGCCCGCTGTGCGGTTTCGAATCGCTTACCCCTTCCTGATTCTGAGCTCAGGACTTATCGAGTGGTGATAAGGACAGACGAACAGACCGGTGGATTGGTGCAAGGAAAACCAATGTTTATTGATAAGAAAACTAAAACTACAAGGTAAACAGTATTAGACAGAAGATAAAAGGAATCGCTATGGATGCAATACAGTCTTACACTTAACGGGGTGGAAGAAACGGACACATCGAGGGAAAATTCTAAAATCACAATTTTAGCAATACCCCTTTAACTCCCACCCTTATACCTAGCTAGGTTGTCTTGTGGCGGCCAGAAAATTAATGCTCACCGGTGAAACAGATGAAAAGGCCTGGCCCCTGTGCCCTGCTGCTGCCGTCGACATGTGGTTGCGATGTTTACTGGACGGCCTTCCTTCTTGGTTGCTAGCAGGCAAGCAGGACGCCGGGCCGAGGCAAAGAGAGAGGGAGGTTCTGGGATGCCCCAGTTATACCCTCCCGGTAATAGGTTATTTTCGCGCCTCATCAGTTTGCTCCATTGTCCGATTTGGGCGCGAAAACGTAAGACAAGAGTGCCCCGATCTTGGCCCATTTCCATTAATGGCCGGTACCTGTACTGATCTGTTCCATAACTGCTTTCCATTGTTCCGACTGTTCCTTAATGGGTCACCTTAGTACTGGGATTACTTCTGCTCGAACTTTGATTGTGTAGGCAGGCAACGTTGATGGCTTGCCTCATGGCGTGAATGCAACTGTGCTTGCCTCACTGCATTGTTCAAAGAGCCCTGTCTGCTCTTGTGGAAAGGTGTTTGCAGACGTGTTAAACACGGAACTGCCAAGCTGTCAGAGAATCCAATTTCAAATGCTGCAGGCCCTTGGCCATGTGTCTGACCGCAGCCATTTTGAGAGGCCCTGGATTTTTTAAAATGCAGTCACACCAGGGTTTCTTTAATAACTCCAATAAATCTCCGGGGGGGTGGGGGAACATGTGAAATTTTGCGAATCCCTTCAGTCCCCCCTGTAGATACTTAAACTTGCTTGAAGTGTCCATGCAAGTTGAGCAAAATTTTCTGACCGTCGCGAACAACCCTCCCCTTTATTTACTTATCCCTAATCCCTCGACACATACATTCCCTTACTTGGAGAGAGCCCCAGTGTACGGCAGGCATTCAGATAGAAAACAAGGTTGAATTACAACAATCCCAGCACGGAGGGGTCCAAATACCCCTGCACCACTTGGGATGAAACAGTATTTCGCATACTATACATTCTTTATTAAAATGAAAATACAACGAGAACAATCTTTATTGAAAACAACAAACGGAAGGGACCATCTTTATTAAAGTAATGAAACAGGCTGCCATCACTTGCAAGTGATGTGTCACCGAACTCACGCGGGTGTTTCGTCTACCCGAGCATACTGGTCCTTCCATACCCTTTGTGTTCTAACTACTACCTCGAGACCCCTTTTCCTACACTGGACGCAAACCAGGTAGAGGACGATCCCGAGCTGACAGATTACTAGTACGTGCGATGCCAGACAAATCCAGGAGGGGACCTGTATATTCTCAAAGATGTCCCACCAGAGTGGGGTCGTAATACTCAGAATATCGGCCCCTATCTGGACAGTCTTCTGTTCCAGTGTGTAAAAGTGTTTTTGGGAAACCCCGACTGCTTTTAATAATTTAACGAGGTGTTCTGGGAGAGGGGGAATCTGGTAGCCGAAGTGGGCTACATACTTTTGGAGGTTGGTGAAATTCTCTTTCACAGTGAGGTGAACAGTGGATGGTTCAGGGATGGGGACAATTCGTATCTGTGCCACTTGAACTTCTGCCTCGGGTTTAAAGCAGAAACTGCTGTCACTCACCGCGCACCAGCTGTGCTGACCGTGCTGGTCGTGAGACGCTGCTGTGGTGATGCAATATGTCCCACCTCCTATATACGTCACCTGTGGGAGAACACGGCCTTGTGCCATGGCTTCCATGGTGCAGTTTATAGGCTTCGCGTCAGCAGCTCTGAACCCGCACTGCGGTTTTGAATCGGCGTTCAAGGGCTGGGGACACAGGATTATGTGTGATCCCCGGCTCTGGCACCCCGAGAGGTCAGTACCCGTCATAGCATGCTCCCACTTTATAACGTAGGGTGGGACCGCTGTGAAACGAACGTGTGCATCCCCCTGAATGACACCAATGTTCTCCACCCTGTACAGCGGCACGGGTCGGGCCGTCCCGCCCATGACTGGCATCCTTACAACTATCCCTATGATTGGAATACCCACAGTCCACTGGGACTGGGTAGGCCTCAGAAGCTGGGCGGAGCTGGCACGGACTTAATGTATTCTCAAAAGGGTGGAGGGCTGCGAGGTGTTTGTTGCTGCTCCAGGAGGGGACTAAACCTTGCTTTAAATCCTCCAGATTGCTGCAGGCCTCACCCAGCAACCATGCCCCATACAGCACGCACACTTCATTCTGCACCGCCTGGTCTGACGCATTTCGACCCTCCCTAATGAGCGCATCCACCGTCTCTGCATGCTTTTCCAGCTCCGCTATGATCTCCTTTATGTGGAGAGTCATGGCCTGATCTTCGTGCAGTTCCGAACCCACCACCTTATTCACATCGATTAATATTTTCTTTAATTGCGTTTTTAAACCATTAATCTGGGTCTGCAGCTCAATGTCATCTAAGCTGTTGATGACAGAAGACCCCGTGTTAAAACCAGTTAAGACATCGTTAAAAGCACCCCTTCTTTGTCTCCCAATCCCGTCCAAAAGCTCGTGGGTGTATAGTCTGGTACTGACAACGTCTGAAAAATCAAACTGATAAAATTTACGGAACATCTCTTTTAAGAGGGCTTGATACAACTGTGCGGTCTCTGTGGGGCACCACGCGGGTAGGTGTACCTCGGTGAGGTTTAAAATCACGGAGGCTACCGCGTAGTGCACCCCTTGATACAGCACCTGGTCTGTAGGTACTAGCACCAAGCCGTTCCCTGGTCCCTTGGTGGTGGTGGGGCATCTCTCTACTATCATACGTGATGTTGCGATTGTGGGCAGGGGCTGTCGGGGGCGGCTTACTAATTCAGTGGCATTAACCGAGATTGGGGAGTATGGGATCGCGCATGCGCCCAGGCGCGATTCCCAGTCCATCCCCCTCCCGTCATCTTGCCACTGGCTGCGGAAAATGATGGAAATGCCTGTGGGGCAGACCTTCTCTGAACCCCACATACAGACATAGATCCCCTGATCCGGTTCCCACCATTTGTCCCAGCACACACTGAACCCTCCCTGGGTCCCTGTGATGGTCCTGTGGGTGTTATTCCCTAACCTCTCCCACTCTACCCTGGGGTTCCCCATATCCTGACTTAATTTTCTAAGCCACCACCACCTATCCAGAGGAACGTTGCCTTTACATGACAAACATATTCCTTCTCCCACGGTGACGCTAATCCTTGGGGTGACAATTCGTATCCTCGGGCACTGGAGGGAGGTCTCCCCATATGAGAAACCGGTCTGGCTCGAGTACTGGGTCGAATTTGACCCCAGCCATCCGGGCCAGCTCCCCTCGTGAGTGTACAAGGCGATTTCATCCGCCTCGCGTAGGCCACTCCCATCGTGGGCTAGGGGCGCCGTTTTTCCAGAGCATCCGAAGATGTGGTGGTCCTCGGTGTCGCCCCTTCTCGCGAGGCTCAGCCCAGACAGGGCGAGCAGGATCACACCTCCGAACATTCCCTTTAATTCCCTGTAAAAGATAAAGAACATCTGGCCGGGCTCCCTATCGGCTTCCTGGCTCGGGTGAAGTGTGAGCGGGTCCCTCGACCTCGGCTCACGTAGACAACACTGGAACGGTTCCATCTTAAAATTACACTACGGTTCCACACCTTATAATTAACCTAAACATCTTAACTTAAAACTACAAACTTAACTGCTAAAGTTATATACATCCGCCGCCCGTCTCCGAGCGGCCAGCTCAGATTCTGTCAGGACTGCTGCAGGCTGCTCCCTGCGGCGTGGCTGTACTGACCTTTACTTCTGGTCCCTCACAGCCCGCGACTGATGGCTGAGGACCTTTGTCTTTCGACTTAACTTGAAGTCACACCAGGGTTTCTTTAATAACTCCAATAAATCTTCGGGGGGGTGCGGGGACATGTGAAATTTTGCGAATCCCTTCAATCGTTCCTTGATTTTAAGTTGTTGAACTGTGCTAAAATGTCTCATGTGGACAGACAACTGGTCTTAACTGACGTCCAGTTCTCAGACACATTGTTTCTCTTAGGTCAGATGTCTGCCGCGTTTAAACAATTCCCGGGGGAACATTTACTTCCTTTGGCCCTCATGGATTACATGGGGCCTTCTGCGGTCACACAGAGAATGGAAGATTCCATGGTGACCAGGTTTACAGATGATTCGGACACTGAACGCGGTGCCATGCAATATTTTAAATTCTCAGGAGACTGGACGGAGACGTCAAGGCGATGAATGGATTAGGGACGGGCAGACCGGGGCTGAGCGCCAGCAAAGCAAATCCGGTTTCTCGACAGACGGCAAATTTGGGACAGGAATTATCTGCAATGAATTCCAGGAATGGCCAAAGAGAAATCAGGAGGTAGCGTAGAAACAGGGAATTTGTGATGACCCTTGACGACAGTAACCCTGAGGCAGAGGATGAATTTAATGATACAGATGAACAAATCATTTTGGTCACCAGGAGTTTTAATCCGGTGATGAAGGTGTTAGTTGTGGATTTTTTCAATTGTGTGGAGCTCGATAATGCATGTACTTCGACCGTTTCTGGGGTGGATTGGTTCACATGTTACCTTGATTCGCTCAGCAGTGAAGATTGGCACAAGGTTAAACAGTATAAGACTTCGAACTTTAGATTTGGCGATGACAACACCTTACGGTCACTCAAGTGTGTAGTCATACCATGTAAAATAGGTAGAGAAAGCCATGATATAAGCACAGGTGTAGTCTCGAGTGAGATACCCATGCTTTTGTGTAAACCTTCAATGAAACTGGCCATGGAGCATGATAAGGCGAATGATGACCCTCGTCCTATTGTAAGTGTTCCATTAGCACAGGACTTCAGTGAGGTCACGGCCATGGGTATAAAAGTGTGGGTCAAGGCCAGAAAAGTTTTCATCCTACATTTTATTGACCTGGCTACGAGATTTAGTAATTCTTCCCTGACACGGAGTAAGGAGAAGAAGGTTATTCTGGACCAAATTATGGAAAAATGGATGGGGACTGGACTTGGGACACCAGCCAAACTTTTGACCGATAATGGAGGTGAATTCGCTAATGCGGAGTTGAGAGAAAGATGTGAGAATATGAATATACTTGTCAAGACTACAGCGGCTGAGAGCCCTTTTAGCAATGGTCTTTGTGAAAGGAATCATGCTGTGATTGACAGCATGGGGCAGAACATTTTGGCTGATTGCACAGAGTGTAAATTGTCAACTGCCCTAACATGGGAAGTTCATGCAAAGAATTCTCTTCAGATGGTTGGAGGATATAATCCTGACCAACGAGTCCATGGGCACAATCCCAAACTACCTTCTGTGCTTTGTGATAATCCTCCTACTCTAGAAAGTACTACAATTAGTGCTATATTTTCTGAGCATTTGAATGCTATGCATGCAGAGAGACAGGCTTTTATCAAGGCTGAGGTATCAGAGAAAATTCGTAGAGCACTGAGGTATCATATTGGACCACCTGAGACAGAGTTCAGTTCAGGAGATTTGGGATAGTATAAAGGAGAGGGTCATAGAAAATGGAAAGGCCCTGGTAAGGTAATAAGTCGTGATTGTAAGTCTGTAATTATCCAACACAGCAATCAAACTGTTAAGGTTCATTCCTCACATTTAATTGGAATTAATTATAGAATCTCGGACTCTGAGCAGGTGAGAGCAGTAAACGAGGCACCTTGTACCTCAAATCTTCATGATGTTTTTGATGCAGGACCTGAGGAACAGAGTGAGGTAGATCAAGGGCTGGACAGTAATAATGTGAGTGATCAAATACATGACCGAGCTGTCACATCCAAACTACAATTACCCAAAGTGGGGACACGTGTAATGAATGTTCCAGAAGGAACTGATGAATGGAGAGATGGTCAATTTTGGGACATGCAGGAAAAGCTAGTGTGAAGTTTAAATATTGGTTAAATGTTCAGGATGATGGCCAAGAAGCGATGTCCATGGATTAGCAGAATGTGGAGTGGAGAGTCTGGAAGTGCAGTACAAGTACTGAAAGGGGGTCTGACATTGAACATCACGTCAGAAAACAATCATGTACTAAAGAAAGAGCCTCAGATACTGCAAGAGGGAAATCTTGCAGTCGGAGTCCCTACAGACATAGAAGTAGAAGCTGGAGCTTAAATAGATCAGACACTGAAACAATTCCCACAGAACCATCACGTCATAAAACTAGAAGCAGAAATCCTTGTGACTGTGAAGTTTTGGTGGCTGCTAATAGACTTGAGGATAAAAGAATCAGGGAGGTGAAACAAAGGGAGATAGTTGGAAAGAATTTGGAATTTATTCTGAGGTAACAGTTAAGGGTCAACCAGCTTTGTCACATCGATGGGTTTGTACTGAAAATGTCCATGCAGCTGGGACTTAAAAGGCTAAAGCGAGGATGGCAGCCAGGGGTTTTGAGGAGAAACTGGGTGATCCAGATGTTCGCGTGGATTCTCCCACTGCTGGAAAGGTAATCTTAAAAATCATTTTGGCTCTTTTATCAATATTTTCATGGGAGTGCAGGTCAATTGACATAAAAGCCGCATTTATGCAGGTCGATACTTTTCAGAGAGAAGTGTTTCTGAAACCGCCTAAAGAAGCAGCAAATATGGAAGGAAAACTATGGAAACTATACAAATGCGTCCATGGCCTGAATGATGTTTCCAGGATATGGTATTTTTCGATGAGATCTGTTTTGCTGAGAATAAGTTGTGTTCAACTGAAATCAGATCCCACAATGTTTTATTTGCACCATAACGGAAACTCAGGCGTCTTCATGAGGCCTGTTGATGATTTCTTATGGGGAGGTACTGAGGAATTTGAGAAATTCATCATTAATAAAATTAGGGTAGAATTTAAAATTAGGAGTCAGGCCTGTGGGGCTTTTAAATATATTGGTTTAGATATTGAGCAAAGTGGGTCTGGTGTAACTTTAAATCAACTGTCCTATTTAGAGTTACTCCCATCGTGGAGAATCATCACAGAAAGATGATGTTACATCTAAAGAGACAGAGCAATTGCGAAGCTTGATTGGTCAGTTGAACTGGTTGTGCACTCAGACTAGACCAGATGTTAGTTTTGATGTGTTGAGTTAAGTACTTCAGTGAAACATCCCATAGTAGAGAATGTTTTAAGGGCAAATAAAACATTACGAAAATGAAATATAGAAAAAGACGCACTTAAATTCCCATCCTTAGAAGACGCAAAGAAAATGAAGCAAGTTATCTTTCGCGATGCTTCACATGTTAATCTTCCTGATGGGTATTCTGGTGCAGCTGGTTTCATTGTGTTTATGGGCGAGAATGGGAAATGTTGTCCTTTAGCTTGAGAAGCTATGAAAATAAAAAGGGTTGTTAAAAATACTCTGGCTGCTGAAACACTGGATCTTGTAGACACAGTGGATATGGGATTCGATTTGGTAAATATCTTGAGTGACATCCTGTGCAATGGGAGTACTGAAGATAGTATACCCAGTGAATGTTATGTCGAGAATCGTTCATTGTACGAAAAATGTGTATGAGAAAAGTTTACGGATTGACCTTGCTGGCTTCAAACAAATGCTGGAGAGAATGGAAATCTCTAAAATTAAATGGTTAGATTCAAGCCATCAACTGTCGGATTGTTTTACGAAAAGAAATACATTTACGAAGAAATGATTAGGGGTCCTGGAGAAGGGTCGGCTCACAATGTAATAATTTGTATTGTACGATAATTTTTGTTTGTATTATACAAAACAAAAGACAGAAGGGAATCTGTTCATTAAAGACATGTGATTTGTACCAATTGATGTTAAGGTTCATGTTCAGGTGCATGTAGCAATTGGGAACTCTCTTCATGTCATTTATAAGGGAGCAAGCTTGGGAAGAAGGAGGCTTTTCGTTAAGGGGTGTATGGTGTGTACTGTGTACCTCGTAAATAAAAGCTTGTGAAAAACGGAAGGATTGGTTCCAGTATTCAATCCTTCACCACCTGGCGGTTCGAATATAACAGTAGTAACCCTCTGATGTATCTGTCTGATATTCACCCTCTCATGTATCTGTCTGATATTCACCCTCTGATGTATCAGTCTGATATTCACCCTCTGATGTATCTGTCTGATATTCACCCTCTCATGTATCTGTCTGATATTCACCCTCTGATGTATCGGTCTGATATTCACCCTCTGATGTATCTGTCTGATATTCACCCTCTGATGTATCTCTCTGATATTCACCCTCTGATGTATCTCTCTGATATTCACCCTCTGATGTATCTGTCTGATATTCACCCTCTGATGTATCGGTATGATATTCACCCTCTGATTTATCTGTCTGATATTCACCCTCTGATGTATCTGTCTGATATTCACCCTCTGATGTATCTCTCTGATATTCACCCTCTGATGTATCGGTCTGATATTCACCCTCTGATGTATCTCTCTGATATTCACCCTCTGATGTATCTGTCTGATATTCACCCTCTGATGTATCGGTCTGATATTCACCCTCTGATGTATCTGTCTGATATTCACCCTCTGATGTATCGGTCTGATATTCACCCTCTGATGTATCTCTCTGATATTCACCCTCTGATGTATCGGTCTGATATTCACCCTCTGATGTATCTGTCTGATATTCACCCTCTGATGTATCTCTCTGATATTCACCCTCTGATATATCCGTCTGATGTTCACCCTCTGATCAGATTCTGATGGAGATTCTGGAATCCTGCAGAATGTTGTATCACAGTTGGTACAGCACTGGAGGGGACCATTCGTCCCTTTGGGCCTGTGCAGGCTCTTTGAAAAAGTTATTCAATTGGTCCCATTCCCCTGCTCTTTTCCCACACCCCTGTAAATTGTTTCTCTTCAAGTATTTATCCCATTCCCTTTTGAAAGTTATTATTGAATCTGCTTCCACCGCCCTTTCAGGCAGTGCATTCCAGATCATTACAACTCGCTGCGTAAAAAAATGTTCCCTCATGTTGCCTCTGGTTCCTTTGCCGATCATCTTAAATCTGTGTCCTCTGTTTACTGACCCTTCTGCCACTGGAAACAGTTTCTCCTTATTTGCTCTATCAAAACCATTCATGATTTTGAACACCTCTGTCAAATCTCCCCTTAAACTTCTCTGTTCTGAGGAGAACAACCCCAGCTTCTCCAGTCTCTCCACATAACTGAAGTCCCTCATCCCTGGAACCATTCTCGTAAATCTCTTCTGCACCCTCTCTCAGGCCAAAGAGGTAACCTGTGTGTGGAGGCGGAAGATGTGGGTCTGGTTCTAAATGAATACTTTGCGTCTGTCTTCACAAAAGAAGGGGACGATGCAGACCTTGTAGTTAAGGAGGAGGAGTGTGAAATATTGGATGGGATAAACATAGTGAGAGAGGAAGTATTAAGGGGATTAGCATCTTTGAAAGGAGATAAATTGCCAGGCCCGGATGAAATGAATCCCAGGCTGTTAAAAGAAGCAAGGGAGGAAATAGCGGACGCTCTGACCATCATTTTCCAATCCTCTCTGACTACAGGCGTGGTGCCGTAGGACTGGAGGACTGTTAATGTTGTACCATTGTTTAAAAAGGGAATAAGGAATTGACCGAGTAATTACAGGCCAGTCAGCCTAACCTCGGTGGTGGGCAAATTATTGGAAAAAGTTTTGAGGGACCGTATTAATCATCATTTAGAAAGGTAGTTTTAATCAAGGACAGTCAGCATGGATTTGTTAAGGGAAGGTCGTGTCTGACTAACTTGATTAAATTTTTTGAGGAGGTAACAAGGAGGATCGATGAGGGTAGCGCGTTTGATGTAGTGTACATGCATTTTAGCAAGGCTTTTGACAAGGCCCCACATGGCAGACTGGTTAGAAAAATAAAAGCCCATGGGATCCAAGGGAAAGTGGCAAATTGGATCCAAAATTGGCCCAGTGGCAGGAAGCAAAGGGTAATGGTCGATGCGTGTTTTTGTGACTGGAACCCCATTTCCAGTGGGGTTCCGCTGGGCTCAGTAATAGGTCCCTTGCTTTTTATGGTACATATTAATGATTTAGACTTAAATGTAGGGGGCATGATTAAGAAGTTTGCAGATGATACAAAAATTGGCCGTGTGGTTGATAATGAGGAAGAAAGCTGTAGACTGCAATAAGATATCAATGGACTGATCAGGTGGGCAGAAAATTGGCAAATGGAATTTAATCCAGAGAAGTGTGAGGTAATGTATTTGGGGAGAGCAAACAAGGCAAGGGAATACACAATAAATGGGAGGACACTGAGAGGTGTTGAGGAACAGAGGGACTTTGGAGGGCTTGTCCACAGATCCCTGAAGGTAGTAGGACAGGTCGATCAAGTGGGTAAGAAAGCATACGGGATGCTTTCCTTTATTAGCCGAGGCATAGAATATAAGAGCAGGGAGGTTATGCTCGAACTGTATAAAACACTAGTTAGGCCACAGCTGGAGTACTAGTTACAGTTCTGGTCTCCACATTACAGGAAAGTTGTGATTGCACCAGAGAGGGTACAGAGGAGATTTATGAAGGTATTGCCAGGACTGGAGAATTTTAGCTATGAGGGAAGATTGGATAGGCTGGGGTTGTTTTCTTTGGAACAAAGGAAGCTGAGGGGAGATTTAATTGAGGTGTATAAAATTATGAGGGGCAGAGATAGAGTGGATGGGAAGGACCTATTTCCCTTAGCAGAGAGGTCAATAAACAGGGGGCATAGATTTAAAGTGATTGGTGGAAGGATTAGATGGGAGTTGAGGAGAATTTTTTTTCACCCAGAGGGTGATGGCGGTCTGGAACTCACTGCCTGAGAGGGTGGTAAAGGCAGAAACCCTCAACTCATTTAAAATGTGCTTGGATATGCACTTGAAGTGCCGTAACCTACAGGGCTACAGATCAAGAGCTGCAATGTGGGATGGCTCTTTTTCGGCCGGCACGGACACGATGGGCCAAGTGGCCTCCTTATGTGCTGTAAAATTCTATGATTCTATGAAGGCCTCGACATCGTTATTAAAGTGTGGTGCCCAGAATTGAACACAATACTCCAGCTGGGGTCTAACCAGTGTTTCATAAATGTTTCGCATAACTTCCTTGCTTTTGTACTCTGTGCCTCTATTAATAAAGCCCAGGATCCCATATTACTTTTCGAACAGCCTTCTCAACTTGTCCTGCCACCCTTAAAGGTTTGTGTATGAGCACCCCCAGGTCTCTCTGTTTCTGCACCTCCTTTAAAATTGTACCATTTAGTTTCTATCACCTCTCCTAATTCTTCCGACCAAAATGTATCACTTCACACTTTTCTGTGTTAAATTTCATCTGCCATGTGTCTGCCCATTTCACCAGTCTGTCTGTGTCCTCCTGAAGTCTGTTACTATCCTTCACGTTGTTTACTACATTTCCAAGTTTCGTGTCATCTGCAAACTTTGAAATTATACCCTGTATACCCAAATCCAGGTCATTAATATATATCAAAAAGAGCAGTGGTCCTAATACCGACCCCTGCGGACACCATTGTATACTTCCCTCCAGTCTGAAAAACAACCATTCACCACTACTCTCTGCTTTCTGTCCCTTCGCCAATTTTGTATCCATGCTGCCACTGCCCCTTTAATCCCATGGGCTTTAATTTTGCTAACAAGTCTATTATGTGGTAATTTATCAAATGTCTTTTGAAAGTCCATGTACACAACATCAACCGCACTACCCTCATCAACCCTCTCCGTTACTTCATCAAAGAACTCAATCAAGTTAGTCAATCATGATTTTCTTTTAACAAATCCATGTTGTCTTTCATTTATTATCCATACTTTTCCAAGTGAGAATTAATTCTGTCCTGGATTATTCTCTCCAGAAGTTTCCCTATCACCGACGATAGGCTGACCGGCCTTTTTTGAACAGGGGTGTGATATTTGCAATCCTCCAGTCCTCTGGCACCATCTCCATATCCAAGGAGGATTGGAAGATTGTGGCCAGAACCTGCACAATTTCCACCCTTACTGCCTCAGTTACCTTGGATTCATCCCATCTGGACCGGGTGACTTTTCTACTTTGAGTCCTGCCAATCTTTTAACGACCTCCTCTTTATCTACTTTTATCCTATCCAATACCAGATGCCTGGTGACAGAACTTAAAATATCTCTGACACCAGGCCACCATCACTGGATATCCTGCCATGCACCAGCGCAGATACCCACTCTTTGGTGGGTTCACCATCACCGGATATCCTGCCATGCACCAGCGCAGATACCCACTCTTTGGTGGGTTCACCATCACCGGATATCCTGCCATGCACCAGCGCAGATACCCACTCTTTGGTGGGTTCACCATCACCGGATATCCAGCCATGCACCAGCGCAGATACTCACACTTCGGTGAGTTCACCATCACTGGATATCCTGCCATGCACCAGCACAGATACTCGCACTTCAGTGAGTTCACCATCACTGGATATCCTGCCATGCACCAGCACAGATACTCGCACTTCGGTGGGTTCACCGTCACCGGATATCCAGCCATGCACCAGTGAAGATAGGTGGGTCCTCTTTCGTGTTTCCTCTTATACAGTCAGTCATGTTTTCACCACTCACAAGTGAGCACGAGCAGACACTGGTGACAGGAGCAGTTGTGGAGAGTCCACTTCGATGGGCGCACTCCTCTCCAAGCTCTGCTCAGTTGGACACAGATGCTGAATCCTGGGGGCCATAGTTGAGAATGAGAATGATTGAGGTCCAGCTCCACATTTGCGAGGCAATTGAAAATATGTCACACACACTCTGCACAACAGCGGAGAGGATGGAGGAGTCCAAGTCCAACAATAGTGGATTGTTGTCTCAGGTGATTGTGAGAATGTCCGCCATGGAGAGAGTGGCCGCCTCCATGGAGCTTCAAGCATGGCTCCCAAATAAGTCTGTGCAGGACATGACCACGGCCGTGCAGGAGATTCCTGTTGCCTTCAACAAGATAACAGATACCTTATCGGTGGCCTGACAAGATGTCACTGATCTGCACCAAGCTGATCTCCAGCAGAGTGGTGGGAGTGACATTGTGCTGGCCCGGGAGAGGGCTGATGGTGAAAGGGTACATTGAGTGGGGACTCCACTCAAAACACTCCCACATCTCACTCATTGCACCTCCCCCACTCCCTCAACCAGTACCCGAAGTGCTGCCTCCTTTCCTGAGGGCTGATTCTCCCTCACACAGGTGCAGGTGGAGCAGACTTTGGCAGGGCCATCACGGGCTCCAAAACCCAGAGGGTGTGGGCTGAAAGCATGCCAGCAGTGAGGGCAGGGATCTGAGCAACCTGCCGCTGCCTCTGCTGAATCCATGGAGGATGCACCTACTGGAAGTGTAAGTTCAAACAATCGTAGTTCACTGAGGGTCTGCGCAAGGGTGTTTGAAGAAATGTTATGTTGTGAAGTTCCTTTTTTATATCGGCACATAAAAAGTATTGATTATCACCACTCCCAGGTCTTGTCCATTATTGGGTCCCGAATGAGAAGCCGTCGTTTCATTTGCTTCATGATGAAGGTCAATACATGACGGGACCCATTGGGCAGATGTGCAATGGGTGCAGGGGTTGAAGGACCGTTTTGTGCAAAGTGTGGGGCCGGGGGGATGGAGTGGGAGTTTAGTGGTGGTGGGAGCCGATGGGAGTATTTTCATGTCTCTTTTTTTCCCCACTCTGACTAAGAGAATCTGTGAGACATGAGGGTATCCGTGGCATCCCAGCCAGCAATATGCACAGCTGGTCTGGCGATGGGTGCCCCATCTTCATATTGCTCATCATCTTCGTCTTCTTCTTCGTCCTACACCTCATCCTCCTCCTCCCTTTCCTCCTCGTCCTCGTCCTCCCCGTGCATGGTGATTGTCTTCCTCGTCCGATGTCCATGGTGTCCCCCATCCTGATCTTGCCCATTTGAAAGCATCCAAATTTCTGAAAACGCTGTGTGATCGCACAAACTCTTTGCCAAACGTTTGGCAAAGGAAACTGAGACACCAGCTGTAATCACTGAGCATTTATTCACAGCGGACAACCTGAACTTTAAAGACCCCCATGAATTGTGACTCAATCTCGCCTCTCTTTCACTGGCGAGTTTCCCGAGCCCCTGGAAATCCATGCTGGAGGCGTTAAACTCAAGTCCCTTTGAATTCAATCTAAAATTGCCTCATTACCATGTGCTAATCATCTAAACGGCTGTGGCAATTACCGACCCGCCTGGCCTAATGATCGACGTGCCCCAGGCAACTAGGTTACTCACACCATTAAACACGCCTCCGTTAAACCCGGAAATGTGCCCCTTGGAGCCGGGTTGTGATCCCACTTCAAACTTCGACAATTTTTACTTCCCACCCAACCCCCAACCCACCCGTTGTTAGGGGTTAAAACTCCCCCTGAGATAACGCAGCAGAGGCCGGGGATCGAACCTGGGCCTTTCTTGCTCTGTGTGGGGTTCAGTACCACAGCAGCAGAAATTAAATAACGCAGCAGAGGCCGGGGATCGAGCCTGGGCCTTTCCTGCTCTGTGTGGGACTCAGTACCACAGCAACAGAAATTAAATATCACAGCAGAGGCCGGGGATAGAGCCTGGGCCTTTCCTGCTCTGTGTGGGACTCAGTGCCACAGCAGCAGAAATTAAATAACACAGCAGAGGCCGGGGATCGAGCCTGGGCCTTTCCTGCTCTGTGTGGGGTTTAGTACCACAGCAGCAGAAATTAGACAACACAGCACAGACCGGGGATCGAGCCTGGGCCTTTCCTGCTCTGTGTGGGACTCTGTATCACACCGGGTGTTACATCGAGATAAATTGAGTCCCAGCACAGAAACAGGCCATTCGGCCCTACTGGTCTATGCTGGTGTTTATGCTTCACATGAGCCTCCTTCCACCCGACTTCATCCAACTATATCAACATATCCTTCTATCACTTTCTACAGCATGTGCTTATCCAGCTTCCCCTTAAATGCATCCCATAGAATCGTAGAATAAATGCAGCTCAGAAGGTGGCCATTCGGCCCATCGACCCCATGCCGACTCTTTGTAAGAGCAATCTCGCTAGTCCCACTCCCCTGTTCTTTCTTGTACCCCTGCATGTTATTTCCATTCAAGTACTTATCCAGTTCCCTTTTGAAGGCCATGATTGAATCTGCCTCCGCCACCCCCTCAGGCAGTACATTCCAGATCCTAACCACTCGCTGTGTAAAAACAGATTTTTTTGGTTCTTTTGCCGATCACCTTAAATCTATGCCCTCTGGTTCTTGACCCTTCCATCAATGGAAACAGTTTCTCTCTATCTCCTCTGTCTAGACCCTTCATGATTTTGAATACCTCGATCAAATCTCCTCACAACCGTCTCTGTTCCAAGGAGAACAAGCCCAGCTTCTCCGGTCTATCCACGTAACTAAAGTCCCTCATCCCTGGAATCATTCCAGTAAACCTTTTCTGCACCCGATGCGCTGTGGTAGTGAGTTCCATGTTCCACCCACACTCTGGGGAAAGGAGCTTCTCCTGAATTCCCCATTGGATTTATTAGTGACGATCTTATATTGATGGCCCCTAATTCTGGTCTCCCCACAAGTGGGAACATCTTCTCTATTTCGACCCTATCAAACCCTATCATTGTCTTAAAGACCTCCATCAGGTCACCCCTCAGCTTTCGCTTTTCTGGAGAAAAATGCCCCCAGCCCAATCGATCTTTCCTCACTGGTATAACCTCTCAATCAAAAGCAAAATTCTGCAGATGCAGGAAACCTGAAATAAAAACAGAAAATGCTGGAGAAGCTCAGCAATTCAGGCAGCATCTGTGGAGAAAGAATCAAAGACCTTTCATCAGAAATGGAAGATGTGAAAAGACTTAAAGTTTGTGAGCAATGTATAACCTCTAAGTTCTGGTATCATCCTTGTAAAGCTTCTTTGCACCCTCTCCAATGCCTCTATATCCTTTTTATAATATGGAGTCCAGAACTGTACACATACTCCAAGTGTGGTCTAACCAAGGTTCGATACAACTTTAACATAATTTCCCTGCTTTTCAATTCTGTCCCGAGTGCTTGATTTGCCTTTTTAGGGTCTTATTACCCCCCAGATCCCTCTGCCCCCTTATTGTTCCCACCAATCTGCACCATCTGACACTTATCTATTTGAATACGTAACGCAGCAGAGACTTGGGACTGAGCCTGGGCCTTTCCTGCTTCGTGTGGGCCTCATTATCACACCGGGAGAGAGAAGGTATATATAAAGGAGTGCTAAGGATTGGAGACATTCAGGGAGCCCCCAGACTGTGTCAGTCTGAATTGGGGCCTGTGGGAGTGAGTTAATATTTGCAGGGGTTCCAAGGACCGTAGACATTCAAGTTTTATCCAGACCTTGTCAGTACTTACAGAGGTCTGTGGGAGTGATTCAATATTTATGGTGTTACTCGGCAGTGTACACATTTAGCCAGTCAACAGATTGTGTCGGGAAATCTGGAAGTGGGCCAATATTTTTAGAATTACCCAGAGCCTTTATCACAGTCTGTAGGAATATTTGGAGGGAAATCCATAGATTGTGCGAATATTTACAATAGAATCCAAAGAATGTGCCATTATTTACAGGTAAATCCAGAGACTGTACCAATATTAAGAAGAGGATCCATAGACTTGCCAATATTGATGGGGTATCCAGAGATTGCACCAATATTCGCAGGGTGGTCTCCAAACTAACTGGTAGAATGGTTCAGTTTCCATCTCTGAGTTTAAACCCAATTCTTGAGAAATGGATAGAAACTCTCTGAAATTAAAGGATTTCACTCCGAAATTATCTGAAATCTGTAAATGAAGCTGCTCTCACTTCACATCCATGCTGTCAGACTGTGGGCTCATAGTTCCTGTTCTTCCAAATATTTATCAAAATAATATACTGGGCTTTGGGTTTTCCATCTGTGTAATATTTGGTTCAATATATGTTGTGCTACAAAAGTTGTTGGATTGAAAGTTGTAAACAGAATCTGTTTGTTCAGTGACTGTAATTAATGTCAGTCTCCATTGGCCCTAATTGTGTCACTGGAGTGTTTCTCTCTGTTATTTATAAGCGACTACTTTCAACGTGTTATCCCATAGTGTCAGTGGGAGCATCACCCCCGGCACTAACAGGGATCAGCGGCTCCACAGAGAGGGAAAGAATAGATCGGAATCTGAGAACAATAGATTGGAATGTTACAACAATGGGTCGGAATCTGAGAACAATAGATTGGAATGTTACAACAATGGGTCGGAATCTGAGAACAATAGATTGGAATGTTACAACAATGGGTCGGAATCTGAGAACAATAGATTGGAATGTTACAACAATGGGTCGGAATCTGAGAACAATAGATTGGAATGTTACAACAATGGGTCGGAATCTGAGAACAATAGATTGGAATGTTACAACAATGGGTCGGAATCTGAGAACAATAGATTGGAACAGTCCATTCTGGATGTTTCAATATCTCGACGGAAATTATGATTTAGTCTCATTAGAGGATCGGATAAATTTTGTGCTTTTGGGTATACAAGTAATTTACTATCCTCTGCTCGCTGCTATTGGTGTTTCTGGTAAGTCTCTATATCCAGCTATTAATTCGATAAAACATGTTTCACTGCATAATTGTTCTTGTTCCCTGTCCAGCACTCGCTGCTGTTTGATTTGATGGTAAGTCTCCATATCCAGCTCAAAAATGAAAAGGGGTACCCGGGCTGGGAGATACATTGATGGGGGAGTGGGATCAGTGATGAGAGATATATATACGGGGACTTTCTGGGTGTGAGATTTAATTCACAATAGGACCCTGAAAGTGAGGCTGTACTTCAGGGTCCCTGAGCATGCACCTGTTTTACAGGGTCACTGGGGTGTGTCAGTATTGGAATGGGGTCCAGACACGACACTAAAATACAGAGGATGCAGAGACAGTGATAATATACAGGGGATCCAGAGACAGTGATAATATACAGGGGATCCAGAGACAGTGATAATATACAGGGGATCCAGAGACAGTGATAATATACAGGGGATCCAGAGACTGTGATAATATACACGGGATCCAGAGACAGTAACAATATACAGGGGATCCAGAGACAGTGCTAATATACAGGGGATCCAGAGACAGTGATAATATACAGGGGATCCAGAGACAGTGATAATATACAGGGGATCCAGAGACTGTGATAATATACAGCGGATCCAGGGACAGTGCTAATATTTACAGGGGTCCAGAGACAGTACTAACATTTATAGGGGATCCAAAGAAGGTACTAATATTTACAGTGGGATCCAGAGACAGTGCTAATATTTAAAGGGGATCCAGTGATGATTGTAATATTTACAGGGTGATCCAGGGACGGTACTAATATTTACAGGGAATCAAGACACTGTACTAATATTTACAGGGGATCGAGAGACTGTACTAATATTTACAGGGAATCAAGACACTGTACTAATATTTACAGGGGATCGAGAGAATGTACTAATATTTACAGGGGATCGAGAGAATGTACTAATATTTACAGGGGATCGAGAGACTGTACTAATATTTACAGGGGATCGAGAGACTGTACCAATATTTACAGGGGATCGAGAGACTGTACTAATATTTACAGGGGATCGAGAGACTGTACGAATGTTTACAGGGGATCGAGAGACTGTACTAATATTTACAGGGGATCGAGAGACTGTACTAATATTTACAGGGGATCGAGAGACTGTACTAATATTTACAGGGGATCGAGAGACTGTACTAATATTTACAGGGGATCGAGAGACTGTACTAATATTTACAGGGGATCGAGAGACTGTACTAATATTTAGAGGGAATCCAGAGATGATGATAATACACAAGGGATCCAGAGTTGGTACAGATATTAAAAGGTGATCCGGAGATGGTATGAATATTTACACGGGTTCAGGAGATGGTGACAATATACAGAGCATCCAGAGGTAGTGATAATATACAGAGCATCCAGAGGCAATGATAATATGCAGGGGATCCAGAGGCAGTGATAATATGCAGGGGATCCAGAGGCAGTGATAATATACAGGGGATCCAGAGACAGTGATAATATACAACAGATCCAGAGATATTACTAATATTTACATGGGATCTAGAGACATTGCTAATAGTTACAGTGCATCTGGAGAAGGTATTAATACTTAAAGGGCATCCAGAGATGGTTCTAATATCTACAGGGGGTCAAGGGACCGTACTAATATTATAGGGGTTCCATAAATGGTACTGATATTTACAGCGGATCCAAATTTTTAAATATTTACAGGGGATCCAGAGACGGTGCTAATATTTACAGGGGATCCAGAGAGGGTGCTAATATTTACAGGGGATCCAGAGGCGGTGCTAATATTGACAGGGGACCCATAGGCGGTGCTAATATTTCCAGGGGATCCAGAGGCGGTGCTAATATTTACAGGGGACCCAGAGATGGTGATAATATTTACAGGGGACCCAGAGAGGGTGCTAATATTTCCAGGGGATCCAGAGACGGTGCTAATATTTCCAGGGGATCCAGAGGCGGTGCTAATATTTACAGGGGACCCAGAGATGGTGATAATATTTACAGGGGATCCAGAGAGGGTGCTAATATTGACAGGGGATCCAGAGGCGGTGCTAATATTTACAGGGGACCCAGAGATGGTGATAATATTTACAGGGGATCCAGAGAGGGTGCTAATATTACCAGGGGATCCAGAAGCGGTGCTAATATTTACAGGGGACCCAGAGATGGTGATAATATTTACAGGGGATCCAGAGACGGTGCTAATAATTACTGTTGATCCAGGGACGGTAATAATATTTACAGGCAGTTCCAGCCTGATGTACAATTGCCCTGTTTATTTCCCTTCCTTACAGTTAACTTATTGACGATAGTTATCCTATCTCGGGGAAAGTGCGGTCTCTCCAAATGTGTCACTCATTACCTGGTGGCGATGGCAGCGGCGGATCTACTGGTCGTTATCTTCGATCTGATACTCAGGCACATTCCCATTGTCTATCAGGGTCAGTTTCGTTTCATGAGGTCCATCCCCGTGTGTAATATCCACGCCGTCCTGCTTTTCGCAGCCACAGACTGTTCCGTCTGGTTCACCGTCACTTTCACCTTCGATCGATTTGTGGCCATTTGTTGCCAGAATCTGAAAACTAAATATTGCACCGAGAGAACGGCGGCTGTGGTTCTGGGAACAGTGAGTGTGCTGGGCTGTTTGAAGAATATGTTCTGGTACTTTATGTTCACGGGTCGGTATTTGCTTTTCAACCAACCGTGGTTTTGTGCTGTACCTGCCGTTGTTATGTTTTCACGTGTGTGGGCAGTCATCGAACTCCTTCATTATATCCTCACCCCGGGGATCCCATTTGTTCTGATTCTGCTGCTCAATGTTTTCACCGTCAGATACATTTTAGTGGCCAGCAGAGCCCGCAGGAGACTCCGGGGTCACAGCAGTGGGGAGAGTCCCAGAGACCCAGAGATGGAGAGCCGAAGGAAATCCATCATTTTACTGTTTGTGATATCAGGAAACTTTATACTGTTCTGGGCACTGTTTATGGTGTATTCTATATGGAACCGGGTGTGGTTCATGGGGTTTTATTCTGTAATTCTACCTCAGATTGGACAAGAACTGGGATTCATGCTCCAGCTCATGAGTTGCTGCACAAACACTTGTATTTATGCCGTGACACAGACTAAATTCAGAGAGCAGTTGAAGAATGCGGTGAAATATCCCTTTACTGTAATTATAAAATTCATTAAATAATGAGAAGATCTGAAGACTTTCTCAGATCAGAGACCGTTCTGCGTCATACGGTGTCTGATTCTCTCTCCACCAGGCCACGGTGCTGCAAACACTGTGTATTCTCCAATCACTGAAACCTTTATAACCTGAGGGAATTTATCAACTCATTTACAGCATTTGTCAAAGTTTATATATCAGGAAAGTACAAGTTGTAAAATTATATATCACGACTAATTGCACCAATACTTTCATCATATTGGAGAATTTAAAAGATAATAAAATAAACAAAAATACAAGTCCAGATTCTCCCCCCACCCCCCTGGGGAGAGCAGTGAGTAGTAAAGTCCACACTCTCTCCCCTCACCCCTGGGGAGAGCAGTGAGTAATAAAGTCCACACTCTCTCCCCTCACCCCTGGGGAGAGCAGTGAGTAATAAAGTCCACACTCTCCCCCCACCCCCTGGGGAGAGCAGTGAGTAATAAAGTCCACACTCTCTCCCCTCACCCCTGGGGAGAGCAGTGAGTAATAAAGTCCACACTCTCTCCCCTCACCCCTGGGGAGAGCAGTGAGTAATAAAGTCCACACTCTCCCCCCACCCCCTGGGCAGAGCAGTGAGTAATAAAGTCCACACTCTCTCCCCTCACCCCTGGGGAGAGCAGTGAGTAATAAAGTCCACACTCTCCCCCCACCCCCTGGGGAGAGCAGTGAGTAATAAAGTCCACACTCTCCCCCCACCCCCTGGGGAGAGCAGTGAGTAATAAAGTCCACACTCTTCCCCCACCCCCTGGTGAGATCAGTGAGTAATAAAGTCCACACTCTCCCCCCACCCCCTGGGGAGAGCAGTGAGTAATAAAGTCCACACTCTCCCACCACCCCATGGGGAGAGCAGTGAGTAATAAAGTCCACACTCTCTCCCCACCCCCCCTGGGGAGAGCAGTGAGTAGTAAAGTCCACACTCTCTCCCCACACACCCCTGTGGAGAGCAGTGAGTAGTAAAGTCCACACTCTCTCCCCCACACACCCCTGGGGAGAGCAGTGAGTAGTAAAGTCCACACTCTCTCCCCCACACACCCCCTGGGGAGAGCAGTGAGTAATAAAGTCCACACTCTCTCCCCCACACACCCCCTGGGGAGAGCAGTGAGTAATAAAGTCCACACTCTCTCCCCCACACACCCCTGGGGAGAGCTGTGAGTAATAAAGTCCACACTCTCTCCCCCCCCACCCCCTGGGGAGAGCAGTGAGTAATAAAGTCCACACTCTCTCCCCCGCACACCCCTGGGGAGAGCTGTGAGTAATAAAGTCCACACTCTCTCCCCCCACCCCCTGGGGAGAGCAGTGAGTAATAAAGTCCACACTCTGCCCCCGCCCCCTGGGGAGAGCAGTGAGTAATAAAGTCCACACTCTCTCCCCCCACCCCCTGGGGAGAGCAGTGAGTAATAAAGTCCACACTCTCTCCCCTCACCCCCTGGGGAGAGCAGTGAGTAGTAAAGTCCACACTCTCCCCCCACCCCCTGGGGAGAGCAGTGAGTAGTAAAGTCCACACTCTGCCCCCACCCCCTGGGGAGAGCAGTGAGTAATAAAGTCCACACTCTCCCCCCACCCCCTGGGGAGAGCAGTGAGTAGTAAAGTCCACACTCTCCCCCCACCCCCTGGGGAGAGCAGTGTGTATTAAAGTCAATTTATCCTCTTCCCAATAATTCCGATGAGACACGCTCCGTTGGGAAAGTGGGAAGGAGTGGAACAGAAACAATGACAGTATGAAGACGGTTAAACATCGAATTTCTGAAGAAAGACCACTTTGATATTTATACCCTAAGGTCATCATTTACTGATATATTTTGTGCTGGACAGAAAATTAAGGGGCTTGAGAATCTAAAGTGGAAATCTGGTTCCAATTCATGCCGTCTTCTGGCCCATAACTGATGTCAATTCTCAGGTACAACAGTTTTACTGATCCCAGAAAATACTTTGTTCAGCCTCCTTCTCCAAAATAGTTAATAAACAAATGGCTCTTTCCAAGACTTTTTAAAAATTTGTTCTCAGGATGTGGGAGATTTGGGATATTCATTACCCATCCCTAATTGCCTGAAGATGGTGGTCGGCAGCCTTCTTTAACTGCAGCAGTCTTTGTGGTGATGTTCCTGGGATTGTTTCTCAATTGCTGGGCAACATCAGAGAGCATTAAGGGTCACCAGATAGTTTAGACCAGTCGTGAGTCGGCCTGATCATGCAGGGTTGGTCGGAGGTTCCTTTCCCTGAAAGACATGAGTGAACCATTTGGGTTTTTACAACCATTTAGCAGCTATCAAGCTCATTTTTATCCAGCTAGCCCACAAATTAGGAAATCAAATTTTTCCTGACTTGTCTTGGTGAAATTTGAACTCATGGGGGGTTAAACTCGATAACCCCCGAATCCTGGTGCGGAGGTCGCGGTGCGCGATTAACCCGTGCCCGGTCTTTGCGATGCAGGCAGCACGTGAGATTGGTGCTGTCTGGTGGTTTACCTGATTCCTGTGAGCAGCCAGGCCGAGCTGCGTTGTTTAATGGCTTCTCACCAGCAGGGGGTCCCAGATATTGCGTGAGTGGCTCACACCTCTTAAAGGCAGCCTGCACCTCTTAAAGGCAGCCTGCACCTCCTATTTGCAAAATATAAGATGTGGGTCCACATGGAATCTGAACAGAGATCAGACATCTCACACACAAAACACAGATGCAGCTCCCGTCCTTACGTCTACAAATCCTTGAGTTATGTTAAAATATTGAATAAAAGTTGTGCACAACTAAATCCCACATCCTCCAATCTGCACGCCACACCTCACCAATCTGCCAATCTGAGTTGGAATCAGGTCTGTGAGAGTGTGCGCACCAAGACTCTCTGCTGATGCACTACAGACCTTAGTGCAAGAGGTGGACAGAAGGAGGGACATCTTATATCCACAGGGGGGCAAGAAGCCCTCCAGACATGTGCTCCCGAGGTAGTGGGAGGCAGCAAGGGATGAAGTCAATGCCAGGCGTGTCATGAACATGGATACAGTGCAGGAAGAAGTTCGATGCTTTGACATGAGTGGTCAATGTGAGTGAGGTCAACTGTCAAGTGGCATCTCCCACCAACTGCACCACGCACTCCACCCCCATCACCCACATACCAACAAACTCTTTCAATCAGTACTCAACTCTTCAATCAGATGCTTCCTCTTACCCTCACACATTACCATTACTGCAAGCCACCCACCCACAACTCACAGGTCACACACACTGTCAACTATTCAATCACGACAGGCAGAGCACCCAAACCTCTTGCAGGACACTCACCGACACACGGGAGGAGAGTCTGAGAGTCTAAGGTAAGTCATGGCAGCAGAGCTCGCACCTGTGATACGCTCCTCCTGCACTATGTGGGAAGTCATGGACACTACCAGTGTTCCTGGCGACCATGTGTGCAGAAAGTGTGTCCAGTTGCAGCTATTGGCTAACCGTATTTCGGAGCTGGAGCTGCGGGTGGATTCACTGTGGAGCATCCGCGATGCTGAGACTATCGTGGACAGCACGTTCAGTGAGGTGGTCACACCGCAGGTAAAGATTACGCAGGCAGAAAGGAAATGGGTGACCGCCAGGCAGAGTAAAAGGACTAGGCAGATAAAGCAGGAGTCCCCTGGGACCATCTCCCTCTCAAACAGATATTCTGCTTTGAATGCTGTTGGGGGAGATGGCTTATCAGGGGAAAGCAGCAAGAGCCAGGTTCGGGGCAGCACAGGTGGCTCTGCTGCATAGGAGGGGAGGAAGAAGAGCGGCAGGGCAACAGTGATAGGGGATTCATTTGTAAGGGGAACAGATAGGCGTTTTTGCGGCCATAAATGTGACTCCAGGATGGTATGTTGCCTCCCTGGTGCTAGGGTCAAGGATGTCACGGAGCGGCTGCAGGGCATTCTGGAGGGGGAGGGTGAACATCCAGTAGTCGTGGTCCATATTGGTACCAACGACATAGGTAAAAAAAGGGATGAGGTCCTGCAAGTTGAATTTAAGGAGTTAGGAGATAAATTAAAAAGCAAAGGTAGTGATCTCAGGATTACTACCAGTGCCACGTGCTAGTGAGTATAGGAACAGGAGAATAGGCAGGATGAATGAGTGGCTGCAGGGATGGTGTAGGAGGGAGGGATTTAGATTCCTGGGACATTGAGACTAGTTCTGGGGAAGGTGGGACCTGTACAAGCGTGACGGGCTACACCCGAGCAGGACCGGGACCAATGTCCTCGTGTAGGTGTTTGCTAGTGCTGTTGGGGAAGGTTTAAACTCGAGTAGCAGGGGGATGGGAACCTGAGCGGTGAGTCAGAAGGGAGTAAAGTTGAGAGCAGCAAGAGAGGGGAAGACTCAGGGGAAATTTACAATACAAATAGTACAGTTGTTCAAGAACAAGTGGAAGGGAAAAGCGTGGAGCAGAAGAAAGAAAGTGTACTTTAGGCACGACAGATAAGGTAAAAACTTGAAGGCATAAGGCGATTAACTCAGCATCAAAGCTGAAGGTCAGGCTGGGGTGTGTGGCCCAACTAAGAGTTCTATATACAAATGCACGGAGTATAAGGAATAAATTAAATGAACGACAGGTTCAAATTCAAATTGGAGGGTATGACATGATAGCTATTACTGAGACATGGCTGCAGGATCGTCAGGATTGGGAACTAATTATACCAGGTTATAAGGTCCACAGGAGAGATAGGGAAACTGGAAGAGGGGGAGGAGTAGCCTTAATGATTAGAGATGAAATCACTTCAATGATAAAGGGAGATACAACGAGAGGTAAGCAGCCAACAGAGACCTTATGGGTTGAATTGAGAAATAGGAAAGGATCGAAGACTATAGTGGGAATTGTGCATAGGAGCCCTGGCAGCAGCTCTGAAGTGCGAGATTGTATAAATGCAGAGATTAGACAAGCGTGTAAGAAAGGCATAGTGGTCTTAATGGGGGACTTTAACCTTCACATAGATTGGGAAAAGCAGACTAGCAACTGTCAGAAAGGTAGCAAATTTCTTGAGCGTGTCCGGGATAGTTTTCTACAGCAGTATGTCCTCGAGGCAACAAGGGGGCAAGCCATACTAGATTTAGTTAACGGCTTAACTATGCGTGAACATCTATCCAATAGTGATCATAAAATGATCGAGTTCAATGTAGTGTTTGAAAGGGAAAAAAGTGATTCAGCTGCTAAGATTCTAGACTTGGGCAAGGTCGACTTCAATTGGATGAGACAGAGACTGTCCACAGTAAACTGGGCAAATCTGTTAATGGGTAAAACGACTGATGATCAGTGGGAAATGTTTAAAGAAACATTTAACGTGATACAGAATCGGTTTATACCCCTGAGGGGCAAGAACTCTACTTGCCAAAAAAAACAGCCATGGACAACTAAAGAGGTAAGGGACAGTATAAGACATAAGGAAAGGGCATACAAAAAGGCAAAAAATGGCACAGATCCTGGCAAATGGGAAAGATACAAAGATCAACAAAGGGTCACAAAACTGATAGTAAGAGCTACAAAAAGAGAGTATGAAAAGAAACTCGCAAGGGATATCAAAACCAAAACAAAGAACTTTTATAGTTATATTAGGAAAAAGAGGGCGGTCAGGAGCAGTGTTGGCCCCTTAAATACTGAAAGTGGGGATATTGTCATTGACAATGGGGAAATGGCGGACATGTTGAACAATTACTTTGAGTCAGTATTTACAGTCGAAAATGAGGATAGCATGCCGGAAATCCCAAGAAAACTAATATTGAATCGGGGACAGAGACTCGATAAAATTAACATAAGTAAAGCAACAGTAATGATGAAAATAATAGCACTAAAGGGTGACAAATCCCCAGGACCAGATGGTTTTCATCCCAGGGACTAAAAGGAAGTAGGTGAGCACATTGCGGATGACCTAACTATAATCTTTCAAAGTACTCTAGATTCAGGAACTGTCCCTCTAGATTGGAAAATTGCACATGTCACTCCGCTTTTTAAGGAAGGAGAGAGTGGGAAACCGGGGAATTATGGACCAGTTAGCCGAACATCTGTTGTGGGGAAAATGCTGGAGTCTATAATTAAGGATAGGGTGACTGAACACCGAGAATTTTCAGTTAATCAGAGAGAGCCAGCATGGATTTGTGAAAGGTTTGTCATACCTGACAAACCTGATTGAATTTTTTGAAGAGGTGACTAAAGTAGTGGACAGGTGAATGTCAATGGATGTTATTTAGATGGACTTCCAGAAGGCATTTGATCAGGTCCCACATAAGAGACTGTTAGCTAAGATAGAAGCCCATGGAATCGAGGGAAAAGTACGGACTTGGTTAGGAAATTGGCTGAGCGAAAGGCGACAGAGAGTACGGATAATGGGTAAGTATTCACATTGGCAGGATGTGACTAGTGGAGTCCCGCAGGGATCTGTCTTGGGGCCTCAATTATTCACAATATTTATTGACGACTTAGATGAAGGCATAGAAAGTCTCATATCTAAGTTTGCCGATGACACAAAGATTGGTGGCATTGTAAGCAGTGTAGATGAAAACATAAAATTACAAAGGGATATTGATAGATTAGGTGAATGGGCAAAATTGTGGCAAATGGAATTCAATGTAGACAAATGTGAGGTCATCCACTTCGGATCAAAAAAGGATAGAACAGGGTACTTTCTAAATGGCAAAAAGTTAAAAACTGTGGATGCCCAAAGGGACTTAGGGGTTCAGGTTCATAGATCATTGAAGTGTCATGAACAAGTGCAGAAAATATTCAATAAGGCTAATGGAATGCTGGCCTTTACATCTAGCGGACTGGAGTACAAGGGGGCAGAAGTTATGCTGCAGCTATACACAACCCTGGTTAGACCGCACCTGGAATACTGTGAGCAGTTCTGGGCATCGCATCTTCGGAAGGACATATTGGCCTTGGAGGGAGTGCAGCGTAGGTTTACTAGAATGATACCCGGACTTCAAGGGTTAAGTTACGAGGAGAGATTACACAAATTGGGGTTATGTTTTCTCGAGTTTAGAAGGTTAAGGGGTGATCTGATCGAAGATTATAAGATATTAAGGAGAACGGATAGGGTGGATACAGAGAAACTATTTCCGCTGGTTGGGGATGCTAGGAGTAGGGGGCACAGTCTAAAAATTAGAGCGAGACCTTTCAGGAGCGAGATCAGAAAACATTTCTGCACACAAAGGGTGGTAGAAGTTTGGAACTCTCCTCCACAAACGGCAATTGATACTATCTCAATTGCGAAATTTAAATGTGAGATAGATAGCTTTCTGGCAACCAAAGGTATTAAGGGATATGGGCCAAAGGCAGGTATATGGAGCGATATCACAGATCAGCCATGATCTTATCAAATGGCGGAGCAGGCACGAGGGGCTGAATGGCCTTCTCCTGTTCCTATGTTCCTATGAGATGTTAGTAACGGCTGGTTATCCTGCTTGCTTAGAACATGTTGTGATTGTGGGTTTGATTCCTTTATGGGCTGGTGAGAAGTTCACTTTGTGTCGGGTATTTTTTAACTTTTAAAATGCAAGCTTTGCAAACAAATCCAAACACAAAGTCACGGGGACAGTTTTTTGAATAACATCCTTTGCATCTTTGCCCTTGTGGTGGAGAAACAGATCTTTCTTTTTATTTGTCTTTCTCTGCTTTGCAGATTAACGATGAACTGGCGGCCTGTCCCCATTAATGGTCATCAGCAGTAACAGACAGATAGAACGTGTCTGACCGCCTCGAGATGTGGAAAAGGCATCAGTTCAGGACAAATGCATCAAATCAAATGGTCACACGGCACTGAGAGAGACTAAAACAAGAGATAAAGACAGAAGGTAACTGAGAAATAAAAGCTCAATGAAGACGATAGAAATATTTTCCAACCTTGACGCGTGTCTTTTACATCCCCAATCCTTCAGTGGCAGGAATAGATTTTCACTGTAAATAAATGCAAGAATCGACCCAAAGAAGCAGAAGTGCACGGTTGGCAGTGAAATCATCTCCTGAGTATTAAAATATTCCACATAGGAAAGAAAGAGGGAGATGAGATTTATGTGTCTATTTATCCAGCATGTTCAAATTCCATCAGCTCTCAATGCCCAGCACCTTTCATTCTCTCTCTCCCTGCTGCCCATGTCAGGATGGGTGTCAGGAATTCGCTGTGATTGCTTAGAGCACCTAATTCACTTGGCAGCTGGGGAAGCAGAGGAAGCAGGAGGGAAGAAAGAATCAGAAACAGGAGAAGCCACGTGACCGGATTACAGGTCAAAATAGGACAAAAATGTTGACAGGGAAAAATTAAAGGCACTTTATCTGAAAGCACGCAGCATTCGCAACAAGGTAAATGTATTGACAGCACCAATAGTAGTAAATGGGTTTGATCTAATTGCCATTACGGAGACGTGGCTGCAGGGTGACCAAGGCTGGGAACTGATTATTCAAAAATATTCGACATTTAGGAAGGACAGGCAAAAAGGAAAAAGGAGGTGGGGTAGCGCAGTTAATAATGGATGAGATCAGCACAATAGTGAGAAAGGATCTTGGCTCAGAACGTTGAGATATAGAATCAGTTTGGGTGGAGCTAAGAAACAGCAAGGGGCAGAAAACATTGGTGGGAGTTGTTTCTCGGCCAGCAAACAGTAGTGGTAATGTAGGGCACGGTGTAAAGCAGGAAATTAGAAGTGCATATAACAAGAGTAATGCAGTAATCATGGGGGTCTTTAGTCCACAATATAGATTGGGCAAACCAAATTAGCAGTAAAACTGTGGAGGTCGAATTCCTGCAATGTATACGAGATCGTTTTCTAGATCAGTATGTTGAGGAACCAACTAGGGTACAGATCTGGTATTGTGCAATGAGAAAGGGTTAATTAATAATCCTGTAAGGGAACCCTTAGGAAAGAGTAACCACAATATGATGGAATTCTTCATTAAGTTTGAAAGTGATGTAGTTATATCTGAAACTAGGATCTTTAATTTAAACAACGGAAACTGCGAAGGGATGAGGTGCAAGTTTTCTGTGGTTGATTGGGGAACTACATTAAAAGGTATGACGGTAGACAGTCAATGGTTCGCATTTAAAGAATTAATACATAATTTGCAACAAATATATATTCCTTTACTGCACAAAAACCCAAGAGGTAAAGTGGTCCAACCGTGGCTAACAAGAGAAATTAAAGATCGTATTAAATCAAAGGAAAAGGGATCTAAATTTGCCAAAAAACGCAGTAAGCCTGCGGATTAGAGCATAATAGAATTCAGCAAAGCAGCACCAAGAAATTGATAAAGAAAGGGAAAATAGAATATGAGAGTAAACTAGCGAGAAACATAAAAACGGACTGTAAAAGCTTCTATAGGGATGTAAAAAGGAAAAAAAAACTGGCAAAGGCAAATGTGGATCCCTTATAGACAGAGACGGGATAATTTATAATGGGGAATAAGGAAGTGACAGTGAAATTAACAAATACTTTGTGTCTGTCTTCACGGAAGAAGATACAAAAAAAACTCCCAGAAATAGTAGAGAACCAAGGGTCTGGGAGAATGAGGAACTGAAAGAAATTAGTATCAGTAAAAAAAATAGTACTCGAGGAATGAATGGGACTGAAAGTCAATAAATCCCAAGGACCTGATGATCTATATCACATGGTTTTGAGAGGTGGCTATGGAGATAGTGGATGCATTGGTTGTCATCTTCCAAAATTCTAGAAATTATAGAACTGTTCCTGCAGATTGGAGGGTAGCAAATGTAACCCCACTATTTAAGAGAAGAGAAAGAGAGAAAACAGGGACGACAGACCTGTTAACCTGACATCAGGAGTCGGAAAAATGCTCGAATCTATTATAAAGGATGTGATAACAGGAAACTCAGAAAATAATAAAAGGATTTGGCAGAGTCAACATGGATTTATGAAAGGAAAATCATATTTGACAAACCTATTGGAGTTCTTTGAGGATGTAACTTGTGAAATAGATTAGAGGGGACCAGTGGATGTGGTGTATTTGGATTCTCAGAAGGCTTCAGATCAGGTCCCACACAGGAGGTTGGTGAACAAAGTTAGAGCACATGGAATTGGGGGTAATATACTGGCATGGATTGAGAATTGATCAACAGCCAGAAACAAGAGAGTAGGAATAAACGGGTCTTTGTCAGGTTGGCAGACTGTGACTAGTGGGGTACTGCAGGGATTGGTGCTTGGGCTCCAGCTATTCACAATTATATCAATGACTTGGATCAGGGAACCAAATGTAATATTTCCAAGTTTGCTGATGACACAAAACTAAGTCGGGATGTGAATTGTGTGGAGGATGTAAAGAGGCTTCAAAGGGATATGGACAGGTTTCGTCAGTGGGGAAGAACAAGGCAGATGGAATATAATGTGGAAAAATGTGAAGTTATCCACTTTGGTCGAAAAACAGAAACACAAAGTATTTTTTAAATCGTGAGAGATTGGGAAATGATGATGTTCAAAGCGACCTGGGTGTCCTTGTACATGAGTCACTGAAAGCTAACATGCAGGTGCAGCAAGCAATTAGGAAGGCAAATAGCATGTTGGCCTTTAATACAAGAAGATTTGAGTACAGGAGTAAAGATGCCTTATTGTATTTAAATAGGGCCTTGTTGAGATCGCACCTGGAGTATTGTGTACAGTTTTGATCTCCTTACCAAAGAAAGGATATACTTGCCTTAGAAGGAGTGCAACAAAGGTTCACCAGACTGATTCCTGAGATGGCAGGATTGTCGTATGAGGAGAGATTGAGTAGACCAGGCCTGTATTCTCTAGACTTTAGAAGAATGAGAGGTGATCTCTTTGAAACTTAAAAAATTCTTACAGGTCTCGACAGGTCAGATGCAGGGAGGATGCTTCCTCTGGCTGGGGAGTCTCGAACCAGGGGTCACGGTTTCAGAATAAAGGGTAGGCCATTTAGTTCTGAGATGAGGAGAGATTTCTTCATTCAGAGGGTGGTGAATCTTTGGAATTCTCTACCCTAGAGGGCTGTGGAGGCTCAGTCATTGAGTACATTCAAAACAGAGATCGATAGATTTCTCGATATTAAAGACATCAAGGGATATGGGGATAGTGCATGAACATGGTGTTGAGGTAGAAGTTCAGTCATGATCTTGTTGAATGGTGGAGCAGGCTCGAGGGGCTGGATGACCTTCTCCAGCTTCTAATTCTTAGGTTCCTGTGTGAAACGAGCAGAACCTTGTATGTGGGCAATTGCTTCACATGATCCAGGGCGACCCTGCGTCACCTCTCAGCTTTCCCGGGAGATGCATCGATTTGGGCCGTGCGTGCGTGTGTTTTGGAAATGGAAACAGAGACATCAGCAGCTTGTGTCGAATTTGACCTCACTTTCCATTTCACGCGCAGGCCTACCCGCACTCGGTGCTCTCACTGCCTCAACAAGTCATTCTTGTCTCACAGAAAATGCCAGGGGTCACGGTTTCAGAATAAAGGGTAGGCCATTTAGTTCTGAGATGAGGAGAGATTTCTTCATTCAGAGGGTGGTGAATCTTTGGAATTCTCTACCCTAGAGGGCTGTGGAGGCTCAGTCATTGAGTACATTCAAAACAGAACTAAATGGCCTACCCTTTATTCCAGCTTGTCTGGACTGGACTGCACTGAGCTGGGACACTGAGGACAGTCAAATACTGAAATCAGTACTTTGGACAGAAGTTCTCGATACCTGAATTATTGTTTCATTCATTGGAACATAAGAGCAGGGGTTGGGAATTCAGGCCCTCGAGCCTGGAGGTTAACATATCCTTCCTGTGGCGCGGTGCCCAGAACTGAATGCAGTATTTCAGATGGAGTCTCTCCACTGGTCTGTACAGCTGGAACATAATTTCACCCCATTGTAGTCCAATCCCCTTGAGATAAAGGAGGAGAGTGAGAGTGCAAGGGAGAGAGAGCAAGAGAGGGGGAAAGGGAGAGAGAGAGACGGCACCCTGTATTGGACAAACTCTCACTGCGTAGATTTCTCAAGAACTGATTTGAGCTCCAACTGAGCTTTCCAAACACTCCTTCTACTTTGGCAGGAGTTCCTTAGCAGCTTGTGGGTACTGTGATAGACGATACCTTTTAACGGGCTCTATGCCGCAATGGATAGCCCATTGGATTTCTAATATAATGTTTAAAAAATCATTGAAAGGTTGTAACCTCTCGTCCTAAAGTAGTTGAATTTTCGTGGTTCTGGCGTTGGGAAGTGAAATTTTGAAGTAAAACAGCAACAGGGTCAATCATATCTTTAGAGGAAACAAAACTGCCTCTGACACTTCCTCTTGGACAAGTGAGGCGGTGGAGCAGAGGGGGGAGTGAGGAGCACAGGATCAGCTGAGGCGGTGGAGCAGAGGGGGGAGTGAGGAGCACAGGATCAGCTGAGGCGGTGGAGCAGAGGGGGGAGTGAGGAGCACAGGATCAGCTGAGGCGGAGGAGCAGAGGGGGGAGTGAGGAGCACAGGATCAGCTGAGGCGGTGGAGCAGAGGGGGGAGTGAGGAGCACAGGATCAGCTGAGGCGGTGGAGCAGAGGGGGGAGTGAGGAGCACAGGATCAGCTGAGGCGGTGGAGCAGAGGGGGGAGTGAGGAGCACAGGATCAGCTGAGGCGGTGGAGCAGAGGGTGGAGTGAGGAGCACAGGATCAGCTGAGGCGGTGGAGCAGAGGGGGGAGTGAGGAGCACAGGATCAGCTGAGGCGGAGGAGCAGAGGGGGGAGTGAGGAGAACAGGATCAGCTGAGGCGGAGGAGCAGAGGGGGGAGTGAGGAGCACAGGATCAGCTGAGGCGGTGGAGCAGAGGGGGGAGTGAGGAGCACAGGATCAGCTGAGGCGGAGGAGCAGAGGGGGGAGTGAGGAGCACAGGATCAGCTGAGGCGGAGGAGCAGAGGGGGGAGTGAGGAGCACAGGATCAAGGACAGCCAGCATGGATTTGTTGAAGGCAATTCATGCGTGGAAAATTTAACTGAGTTTTTTGAAGAAGTGATCGATTGAATTGATAAAAAGGATTGCAGCAAATGTCATAAATATGGATTTTCAGGAGGTGTTCAGCGGAGGGACGGAGGGACGGAGGAGCGGAGGGACGGAGGAGGGGAGGAGCGGAGGGACGGAGGGACGGAGGGACGGAGGAGCGGAGGGACGGAGGGACGGAGGAGCGGAGGGACGGAGGGACGGAGGAGCGGAGGGACGGAGGGACGGAGGAGCGGAGGGACGGTGGGACGGAGGGACGGAGGAGCGGAGGGGCGGAGGGACGGAGGAGGGGAGGAGCGGAGGGACGGAGGAGCGGAGGAGCGGAGGGACGGAGGGACGGAGGGACGGAGGTGCGGAGGGACGGAGGGACGGAGGGACGGAGGAGCGGAGGGACGGAGGGACGGAGGAGGGGAGGAGCGGAGGGACGGAGGAGCGGAGGAGCGGAGGGACGGAGGGACGGAGGGACGGAGGAGCGGAGGGACGGAGGGACGGAGGGACGGAGGAGCGGCCGAGCGCGAGGGTTCGGGAGAGAGAAAAAAACCCCAAAGTGACGTCAGCAGAAGGGAAGGAGCTGATTGGTGAGTCGCTGATTGTTTCGGGGGAGGATCGAGCTGCTGGAGGCACGAAGTCACAGCCAACAGGTGAGTGATTGGCTGGTGACTGGGAAGTAGTTTTTCTTTCCTTTTTTTTTCTCTTGACATTGTAGTTGTTGTTAAGATAACTTAAGGGTTAAGTCATGGCAGGAGATCCCAGAGCCATGTCATGTTCCTCTTGTGGGATGTGGGAATTCAGGGATCCTTCCTGTGTCCCTGGTTCCTTCACCTGTGGGATGTGTGTCCAGCTGCAGCGACTGTTTGACCGCTTGACGGCTCTGGAGCTGCGGATGGACTCACTTTGGAGCATCCGCGATGCTGAGGAAGTCGTGGATAGCACGTTCAGTGAGTTGGTCACACCACAGATAAAAATTACTGACGGAGATAGTGAATGGGTGACCAACAGACAGAGGAAGAGTAGGAAGGCAGTGCAGGGGTCCCCTGCGGTCATCTCCCTCCAAAACAGGTATACCGTTTTGGATACTGTTGTAGGAGATGGCTCACCAGGGGAAGGTGGCAATGGCCAGGTTCATGGCACCGTGGCTGGCTCTGCTGCACAGGAGGGCAGGAAAAAGAGTAGCAGAGCTATAGTGATAGGGGACTCGATTGTAAGGGGAATAGACAGGCGTTTCCGCGGACGCAACCGAGACTCCAGGATGGTATGTTGCCTCCCTGGTGCAAGGGTCAGGGATGTCTCGGAGCGGCTGCAGGACATTCTGGAGGGGGAGGGTGAACAGCCAGTTGTCGTGGTACATATAGGTACCAACGATATAGGTAAAAAACGGGATGAGGTCCGACAAGCTGAATTTAGGGAGTTAGGAGTTAAACTAAAAAGTAGGACCCCAAAGGTAGTAATCTCAGGATTGCTACCAGTGCCACGGGCTAGTCAGAGTAGGAATGACAGGATAGCTAGGATGAATACGTGGCTTGAGAGATGGTGCAAGAGGGAGGGATTCAAATTCCTGGGCCATTGGAACCGGTTCTGGGGGAGGTGGGACCAGTACAAATTGGACGGTCTGCATCTGGGCAGGACTGGAACCAATGCTAGTGCTGTTGGGGAGGGTTTAAACTAATGTGGCAGGGGGATGGGAACCGATGCAGGAAGTCAGTGGGAAGTAAAGTGGTGACAGAAACAAAAGGCAGTAAGGGAGTGTGTACAAAACATGATCGGACAGATGGTCTGAGAAAGCAGGGCAAAGACCAAGGAAAGTCTAGATTAAACTGCATTTATTTCAATTCAAGAAGTCTGATGGGCAAGGCAGATGAACTCAGGGCATGGATGGGTACATGGGACTGGGATGTTATAGCTATCACTGAAACATGGCTAAGGAAGGGGCAGGACTGACAGCTCAATGTTCCAATGTACAGATGCTATAGGAAAGATAGAGCAGGAGGTAAGAGAGGAGGAGGAGTTGCGTTCTTGATTAGCGAGAACATCACGGCAGTAGTGAGAGGGGATATATCCGAGGGTTCGCCCACTGAGTCTATATGGGTAGAACTGAAAAATAAGAAGGGAGAGATCACTTTGATAGGATTGTACTGCAGACCCCCAAATAGTCAAGGGGAAATTGAGGAGCTAATATGTAAGGAGATTACAGACAGCTGCAAGAAAAATAGGGTGGTAATAGTAGGGGACTTTAACTTTCCCAACATTGACTGGGACAGCCATAGCATTAGGGGCTTGGATGGGGAGAAATTTGTTGAGTGTATTCAGGAGGAATTTCTCATTCAGTATGTGGATGGCCCGACAAGAGAGGGGGCAAAACTTGACCTCCTCTTGGGAAATAAGGAAGGGCAGGTGACAGAAGTGTTAGTGAGGGATCAATTTGGGACCAGTAATCATAATTCCATTAGTTTTAGGATCGATATGGAGAATGATAGGTCTGGCCCAAAAGTTACATTTCTAAATTGGGGAAAGGCCAATTTTGATGGTATTAGACAGGAACTTTCAGAAGTTGATTGGGAGAGTCTGTTGGCAGGCAAAGGGACGTCTGGTAAGTGGGAGGCTTTCAAAAGTGTGTTAACCAGGGTTCAGGGTCAGCACATTCCTTATAAAGTGAAGGGCAAGGCTGGTAGAAGTAGGGAACCTTGAATGACTTGGGAGATTGAGGCCCAAGTCAGAAAGAAGAAGGAGGCATATGACATGCATAGGCAGCTGGGATCAAGTGGATCCCTTGAAGAGTATAGAGATTGCCGGAGTGGAGTTAAGAGAGAAATCAGGAGGGCAAAAAGGGGATATGAGATTGCTTTGGCAGATAAGGCAAAGGAGAATCCAAAGAGCTTCTACAAATACATAAAGGGCAAAAGAGTAACTAGGGAGAGAGTAGGGCCTCTTAAGGATCAACAAGGTCATCTATGTGCAGAACGACAAGAGATGGGTGAGATCCTGAATGAATATTTCACATCGGTATTTACGGTTGAGAAAGGCATGGATGTTAGGGAACTTGGGGAAATAAATAGTGATGTCTTGAGGAGTGCACATATTACAGAGAGGGAGATGCTGGAAGTCTTAACGCGCATCAAGGTAGATAAATCTCCGGGACCTGATGAAATGTATCCCAGGACGTTATGGGAGGTTAGGGAGGAAATTGCGGGTCCCCTAGCAGAGATATTTGAATCATCGACAGCTACAGGTGAGGTGCCTGAAGATTGGAGGGTAGCAAATGTTGTGCCTTTGTTTAAGAAGGGAGGCAGGGAAAAGCCTGGGAACTACAGACCGGTGAGCCTGACATCTGTAGTGGGTAAGTTGTTAGAGGGTATTCTGAGAGACAGGATCTACAGGCATTTGGAGAGGCAGGGACTGAGTAGGAACAGTCAGCATGGTTTTGTGAGAGGAAAATCATGTCTCACGAATTTGATTGAGTTTTTTGAAGGGGTAACCAAGAAGATAGATGAGGGCTGTGCAGTAGACGTGGTCTACATGGACTTTAGCAAAGCCTTTGACAAGGTACCGCATGGTAGGTTGTTACATAAGGTTAAATCTCACGGGATCCAAGGTGAGGTAGCCAATTGGATACAAAATTGGATTGACAACAGAAGACAGAGGGTGGATGTGGAGGGTTGTGTTTCAAACTGGAGGCCTGTGACCAGCGGTGTGCCTCAGGGATCGGTGCTGGGTCTGCTGTTATTTGTTATTTATATTAATGATTTGGATGAGAATTTAGGAGGCATGGTTAGTAAGTTTGCAGATGACACCAAGATTGGTGGCATTGTGGACAGTGAAGAATGTTATCTAGGATTGCAACAGGATCTTGATAAATTGGGCCAGTGGGCCGATGAATGGCAGATGGAGTTTAATTTAGATAAATGTGAGGTGATGCATTTTGGTAGATCGAATCGGGCCAGGACCTACTCCGTTAATGGTAGGGCATTGGGGAGAGTTATAGAACAAAGAGATCTTGGAGTACAGGTTCATAGCTCCTTTAAAGTGGAGTCACAGGTGGATAGGATGGCGAAGAAGGCATTCGGCATCCTTGGTTTCATTGGTCAGAACATTGAATACAGGAGTTGGGATGTCTTGTTGAAGTTGTACAAGACATTAGTAAGGCCACACTTGGAATACTGTGTCCAGTTCTGGTCACCCGATTATAGAAAGGATATTATTAAACTAGAAAGAGTGCAGAAAAGATTTACTAGGATGCTCCCGGGACTTGATGGTTTGACTTATAGGGAGAGGTTAGATAGACTGGGACTTTTTTCCCTGGAGAGTAGGAGGTTAAGGGGTGATCTGATAGAAGTCTATAAAATAATGAGCGGCACAGATAAGGTAGATAGTCAAAATCTTTTCCCAAAGGTAGGGGAGTCTATAACGAGGGGGCATAGATTTAAGGTGAGAGGGGAGATATAAATCAGGGTCCAGAGGGGCAATTTTTTTCACTCAAAGGGTGCTGAGTGTCTGGAACGAGCTGCCAGAGGCAGTAGTAGAGGCGGGTACAATTTTGTCTTTTAAAAAGCATTTGGACAGTGACATGGGTAAGATGGGTATAGAGGGATATGGGCCAAGTGCAGGCAATTGGGACTAGCGTAGTGGTATAAACTGGGCGACATTGACATGTTGGGCCGAAGGGCCTGTTTCCATGTTGTAAACTTCTATGATTCTATGATTCTATAATATGTAAAGGGGTGCAAAGTACTGTGGGCTTTCTGCGAGTCCCCAGATTGTCAGTATTTACAGGGGTAAACGAGAGTGAATTTCTTTATTCATTCATGGGTTGTGGGCGTCGCCTGCAAGGCCAGCATTTATTGCCCATCCCTAATTGCCCTTGAGAAGGTGGTGGTGAGCTGTCTTCTTCAAACTCTGCAGTCCGTGTGGTGAAGGTTCTCACACAGTACTGTTAGGTAGAGAGTGAATCAATATATAAAGGGGCACCAAGGATTGTAGATATTCAGGCTGGACCTAGATTGTGTCAGAATTTACAAGGGTCTATCAGTTAATATATAAAGGGGTACCAAGGACTGTAGACATTGAGGGAGTCCCGAGACCACATCAGTATTTGCAGGCGTCAATGGGAGTGAGTCAATATATAAAGGGGTACCAAGGACTGTACACATTCATTGAGTCCCCAGACTGCGTCAGTATTTACAGGGGTCTGTCAGTTAATATATAAAGGGGTAACAATGACTGTAAACATTCAGGATTCTCCAGACTGCATCAGTATTTACAGCGGTGTATTAGTCTGAATCAATATATAAAGGGATACGTAGGACTCTCGGCATTAAGGGAGGCCCCTGACTGTGGCAGTATTTACAGCAGAGGTCATTTAGAATGAATCAATATATAAAGGGGTTCCCTTGGAAGTGTAGACTTTTAGGCTGTACGCAGACTGTGTCTGTATTTACAGGGGTCTGTTAGAGTGAATCAGTATTTAACTGCATCAAGGACTGTAAACGTTCACGGTGCCCCCACACTGTATCACTATACTGGGGTCTGTGAGATGAGTTAATAAATAAAGGTGTACCAAGCACTGTAGGCATTCAGGGGTATTCCCAGACTACGTCACTATTTACGGGGTCTGCAAGAGTGAATCAATATATAAAGAGGTATCAAGACTGTAGACATTGAGAATTGCCCAGACTCTGTCAGTAATTTTTTTTATTCGTTCATGGGATGTGGGCGTCGCTGGCGAGGCCGGCATTTATTGCCCATCCCGAATTGCCCTTGAGAAGGTGGTGGTGAGCCGCCTTCTTGAACCGCTGCAGTCCGTGTGGTGAAGTTTCTCCCACAGTGCTGTTAGGAAGGGAGTTCCAGGATTTTGACCCAGCGACAATGAAGGAACGGTGATATATTTCCAAGTCGGGATGGTGTGTGACTTGGAGGGGAACGTGCAGGTGGTGTTGTTCCCATGTGCCTGCTGCTCTTGTCCTTCTAGGTGGTAGAGGTCGCAGCTTTGGGAGGTGCTGTCGAAGAAGCCTTGGGATTTGCTGCAGTGCATCCTGTGAATGGTACACACTGCAGCCCCTGTGCGCCGGTGGTGAAGGGAGTGAATGTTTAGGGTGGTGGATGGGGTGCCAATCAAGCGGGCTGCTTTATCTTGGATGGTGTCGAGCTTCTTGAGTGTTGTTGGAGCTGCACTCATCCAAGCAAGTGGAGAGTATTCCATCACACTCCTGACTTGTGCCTTGTCGATGGTGGAAAGGCTTTGGGGAGTCAGGAGGTGAGTCACTCGCCGCAGAATACCCAGCCTCTGACCTGCTCTCGTAGCCACAGTATTTATATGGCTGGTCCAGTTAAGTTTCTGGTCAATGGTGACCCCCAGGATGTTGATGGTGTGGGGTTCGGTGATGGTAATGCCGTTGAATGTCAAGGGGAGGTGGTTAGATTCTCTGTTGTTGGAGATGGTCATTAGGGTTAGGGTTAGGGTTAGGGTTAGGCACTTGTCTGGCGCGAATGTTAGTTGTCACTTTTGACCCCAAGCCTGGATGTTGTCCAGGTCTTGCTGCATGCGGGCTCAGACTGCTTCATTATCTGAGGGGTTGTGAATGGAATTGAACACTGTGCAATCATCAGCAAACATCCCCATTTCTGACCTTATGATGGAGGGAAGGTCATTTATGAAGCAGCTGAAGATGTTTGGGCCTAGGACACTGCCCTGAGGAACTCCTGCAGCAATGCCCTGGGGCTGAGATGATTGGCCTCCAACAACCACTATCATCTTCCTTTGTGCGAGGTATGACTCCAGCCACTGGAGATTTTTCCCCCTGATTCCCATTGACTTCAATTTTACTAGGGCTCCTTGGTGCCACACTCGGTCAAATGCTGCCTTGATGCCAAGGGCAGTCACTCTCACCTCACCATTTGCAGGCGCCAGTGAGAGTGAGTCAATATATAAAGGGGTATCAAGGATTGGAGACATTCAGGCAGTCCCCAGACAGTGACAGTATTACAGGGATCTGTGTTAGTGAGTCAATATATAAAGGGGTGCCATGTCGTGGAGACTTTCAGCGAGTCCCCAATCTGTGTCAATTTTTACAGGGGTCTGTGAGAGTGAGTCAATATATATCGTAATACCAAGGACTGTAGATATTCAGGCTGTCCACAGACTGGGTCAACATTAAGAGGGGTCCATGACTGTGAGTCAATATATAAAGGAGCACGATGGACTGTAGACATTAAGGGAGTCCCCCGACTGTGTCATTGATTATAAGATGTCAGTTCGTGAGAATCAATATATAAAGTGGAACCAAGAACTGTGGACATTCAAGATGTCCCCAGACTGAGTCAGTATTTACCGGGGTCTGTGAGAATCTGATAATTCATTTAGTGGTACAAGAACTGTCGACATTAAGGCTGCACCCAGACTTTATCAGTACTTACAGGCGTCTGTAAGAGTGAGTCGATATTTAGAGCAGTACCAGGGACTATGCACATTCATGCTGTACCAAGTTTGATCAAACTTATTAAATTCTTTGAAGAAGATTTTGGACTCATAACTAAGGTCAGAGCATGTGGAGTCAGTGGACAAGTAGCAGAACGGATAGCAACTTGGCTACGAAACAGATAACTGAGCGTAGGGGTTAAGAGTAGCTCCTCAGACCAGCAAAAGGTGGGAAATGGTGTCCCACATGGGTCAGTGTTGGGACCGCAGATGTTCAAAATTTAAATAAACGATTTGGATTCGTGAATTGGACGTACAGTTTCAAAATTTGCGGATGGCACCACATTGGGAGGTCTGGTTGGGAGTAATTTTGCGGAGAAGGCTCGGAGGGCCGAATGGCCGAGTCCTGCTCCTATTTTCTATGTTTTATTTTCTATGCAACGAGAGTCTGTAGGAATATGAGCAGGGAAATCCATAGACTGTGCGAATATTTACAGTGCAATCCAAGGACGATGCCATTGTTTACTGGTCGATCCAGAGACTGTACCAATATTAACAAGAGGATCCGGAGACTTGTCAATTTTGACGGAGTATCCAGAGATTGCACCAATATTAGCAGGCGGTCTCCAAACTGACCAGTGTAATGGTTCAGTTCCATCTCTGAGTTTAAACCCAACCCTTGAAAAGTGGGTTGAAAGTCTCTCAGATTAAAGGATTTAACTGAGAAATAAACTAAAATCTGTAAATGAAGCTGTTCTCTCATGACATCAGTGCTGTCAAGACTGTGGGTCTCATTGTTCCAAATAATTATTAAAATAATATACAGGGCTTTGGGCTTTCTTTCTGTGTAATATTTGGTTAAATATATGTTGTGATATAAAAAGTGATGGGTTTAAAGATTTTCACTGAATCTGTTTGTTCAGTGACTGTAATTAATGTCAGTCTCCATTGGCCCTAATTGTGTCACTGGAGTGTTTCTCTCTGTTATTTATAAGCGACGACTTTCAACGTGTTATCCCATAGTGTCAGTGGGAGCATCACCCCCGGCACTAACAGGGATCAGCGGCTCCACAGAGAGGGAAAGAATAGATCGGAATCTGAGAACAATAGATTGGAATGTTACAACAATGGGTCGGAATCTGAGAACAATAGATTGGAATGTTCCAACAATGGATCGGAATCTGAGAACAATAGATTGGAATGTTACAACAATGGGTCGGAATCTGAGAACAATCGATTGGAATGTTACAACAATGGGTCGGAATCTGAGAACAATAGATTGGAACAGTCCATTCTGGATGTTTCAATATCTTTATGCACATTATGATTCGCAATTATTAGAGGATCGGATGTATTTTGCCCTTGCCTGTATACAAGTGATTTACTATCCCCTCCTCGCTGTTGTTGGTATCACTGGTAAGCCTCTATATCTATCTATTAATTCTATAAACCATGTTTCAGTGTATTACTGTTCTTATCATTCCCTTCCCACACTCGCTGATCTTGGTGTCTCTGGTAAGTCTCTATATCTATCTATTAATTCTATAAACCATGTCTCACTCTATTACCGTTCTCTCATTTACGGTCACAGACTCACTGCCGTCAGTGTCGGTGCTAAGTCTCCACATCCAGCTGTTTATTCCCCACCACCTCCCTCGGCCCATCCACCGTCTCTCATTTGTCACACTTCTTGTCCAATATCCAAGAATGGATGAGCACCGATTTCCTCCAAATAAATATTGGGACAACTGAAGCCATTATTTTCGGTCTCCGCTACAAACTCCATTCCCCAGCCACCCACTCCACTCCTCTCCCTGGCCACTCTCTGAGGGTGAACCAGCCCGTTTCGATTTGACCCTGAGATGAGCTACCGATCACATATCCGCTCTATCACGGAGACCGCTTACTTCGCACTCCGTCAGCCTCCGCTCCTGCCTCAACTCATTGCTGCTGAAACCCTCACCCATGCCTTTGTTACCTCTGGATTTGATGATTCAAATACTCTCCTGGTGGGTCTCCCATCTTCCACCCTCCATAAACTTGAGCTCATCCAAAACTCTGTTGCCCGTAACTGAACTCACCCCTAGTCCCGTTCTCCCATCTCCCCAGTGCTCCCTGAATTCCATTGGCTCCCGTTTTGGTCACGCCTCGATTTTAAAATTCTCATCCTTGTTTTCAAATCGCTCCATGGCCTCGCCCCTCCCGATCTCTGCAACCTCCTCCAGCCCTACAACCCTCTGAGATCTTTCCACTTATCAAATTATTGCCTCTTGCTCATCCCCGATTTTAATCGCTCCACCATTGGTGGCCATGCCTTCAGCTGCCTACGTCCCAAGCTCTGGAATTCTCTCCCGAGACATTTTCAGCTCTCCACCTCTCTCCTTCTTTAAGATTCTTCTTAAAACCGACCTCTTTGACCGAACTTTTGGTCATCTGTCCTAATAACTCCTTTTGTGGCTCTGTCATGAATTTTGTTTGATAATCGCTCCTTTGAAGCATCATGGGATGTTTTACTACGTTAAGAGCACGATATAATTGCAAGTTGTTGATGTTAATTCTGCAAACCGTGTTTCACTGTATTACCGTTCTTATTCCCTGTCCAACACTCGCTGCTGTTGGTGTCTCCGGGAAGGCTGTATGTCATGTTTCACTGTATTACCGTTCTTGTCATTCTCTTTCCCACACTCACTGATGTCGGTATTCCTGGTAAGTCTCTACATCCAGCTATTAATTATATAAATCATGTTTCACAGGGGATCCAGAGAATGTACTAATATTTACAGTGGGATCCAGAGACGGTACTAATATTTGCAGGGTATATAGTGACAGCAGTAAAATTTACAGAAAACCAGAGATGGTACTAATCAAGGCAGGGGATGCACAGTCTGAATCAATAGTCAGAGTGGATCAAGAGATGGTGCTCATATATCCAGGGGAACCAGAGGTGGTTCCAATATTTCCATGAATCCAGAGACGGTACATAAGAACATAAGAACTTACGAAATAGGAGCAGGAGAAGGCCAATCGACCTGTCGAGCCTGCTCCACCATTCAACAAGATCATGGCTGATCTTCTATCTCAACACCATTTTCCTGCACTATCCCTATATTCCTTGATGCCTTTAATATGTAGAAATCTATCGATCTCTGTTTTGAATGTACTCAATGACTGAACCTCCAAAGAGAATTCCAAAGATTCACCACCTTCCGAGTGAAGAAATTTCCACTCATCTCAGTCTCAAATAGCCCACCCCTTATTCTGAGACTGTGACCCCTTGTTCTAGACTCCCCAGCCAGGGGAAACATCCTCCTTGCATCCACCCTGTCGAGCCCTTTAAGAATTTTTGCCTGTTTCAATGAGATCATCTCTCATTCTTCTAAACTCGAGAAAATGCAGGCCGAGTCGACTCAATCCCTCCTCATACCACAATCCCTCCATGACACGAATCAGTCTGGTGAACCTTCGTTGCACTCCCTCGATGGCAAGTATATCCTTGGAGATCAAAATTGTACACAACACTCCTGTTGCAGTCTCAATTAATTGCAGTAAGATATCTTTACTCCTGTACTCACATCCTCTTGTAATAAAGGTCAATATACCATTTGCCTAATTGCTTGCTGCACCTGCATGTGAGCTTTCAGTGACTCATGTGCAAGGACACCCAGGTCCCTTTGAACATCAACATCTCCCAATCTCTCACCATTTTAAAATATTCTGCATTTCTGTTTTTTCTGTCTTTCCTACCAAAGTGGACAACATCACATTTTTCCACATGATATTCCATCTGCCATGTTCCTTCATACTCACTTCACCTGTCTGTATCCCCTTGAAGCCCCATTGCATCCTCCTCACAACTCACATTCCCACCGAGTTATGTGTGTCATCAGCAAACTTGGAAATATCAGATTTGGTCCCCTCATCCAAATCTTTGATACAGATTGTGAATCGGTGGGGCCCAAACATCGATCCCTGCGGCACCCCACCAGTCACAGTCTGCCAAATCGAAAAATACCCGTTTATTCCTACTCTCTGTTTCTGTCTGTTCACCAATTCTCAATCCATTCCAGTATATTATCCCCAATTCCATGTGCTCTAACTTTTTTTTTTATTCGTTCATGAGATGTGGGTGCGCTGGCAAGGTCGGCATTTATTGCCCATCCCTAATTGCCCTTGAGAAGGTGGTGGTGAGCCGCCTTCTTGAACCGCTGCAGTCCGTGTGGTGAAGGTTCTCCCACAGTGCTGTTAGGAAGGGAGTTCCAGGATTTTGACCCAGCGACGATGAAGGAACGGCGATATATTTCCAAGTCGGGATGGTGTGTGACTTGGAGGGGAACATGCAGGTGGTGTTGTTCCCATGTGCCTGCTGCCCTTGTCCTTCTAGGTGGTAGAGGTCGCGGGTTTGGGAGGTGCTGTCGAAGAAGCATTGGCGAGTTGCTGCAGTGCATCCTGTGGATGGTACACACTGCAGCCTCAGTGCGCCGGTGGTGAAGGGAGTGAATGTTTACCAATCAAGCGGGCTGCTTTGTGCTGGATGGTGTCGAGCTTCTTGAGTGTTGTTGGAGCTGCACTCATCCAGGCAAGTGGAGAGTATTCCATCACACTCCTGACTTGTGCCTTGTAGATGGTGGAAAGGCTTTGGGGAGTCAGGAGTTGAGTCACTCGCCGCAGAATACCCAGCCTCTGACCTGCTCTTGTCGCCACAGTATTTATATGGCTGGTCCAGTTAAGTTTCTGGTCAATGGTGACCCCCTGGATGTTGATGGTGGGGGATTCTGCAACTGTAATGCCGTTGAATGTCAAGGGGAGGTGATTAGACTCTCTCTTGTTGGGGATGGTCATTGCCTGACACTTGTCCAGCGCGAATGTTACTTGCCACTTATCAGCCCAATCCTGGATGTTGTCCAGGTCTTGCTGCATGCAGGCACGTACTGCTTCATTATCTGAGGGGTTGTGAATGGAACTGAACACTGTGCAATCATCAGTGAATACCCTCATTTCTGACCTGATGATGGAGGGAAGGGCATTGAGGTTCAACAACCTCCTGTTTGGGACCTTATCGAAAGCCTTCTGAAAATCCAAATGCACCACATCCACTGGTTCGTCCTTATCAATTCTACTTGTTTCATCCTCAAAGATCTCCAATAGGTTTGCAAACATGATTTCCCTTTCAAAAATCCATGTTGACTCTGCCAAATCCTGTTCATATTTTCTCAGTGTCCTGTTATCACATCCTTTATAATAGAGTCTCGCACTTTCCCTGCTACTGATGTCAGGCTAACAGGTCTGCAGTTCTCTGTTGTCTCTCTCCCTCCTTGCTTAAATAGTGGAGTTACATTTGCTCCCCTCCAAGCTGCAGGAACCGTTCCAGAATCTATAGAATTTTGGAAGATGATTCAGAGATGGCAATAACATTTGCAGGGGGATCCAGAGACGGTATTAATATTTACAGGGGAATAACATATTTTACTAAAATTTACAGGAGATCCACAGACTGTTCTAATATTTATGGTGATCTAGAGACTGTATTAATATTTACAGGGGTTCCTAATTTGGCACTAATATTTATAGTGGAATCCAGTACTAATATTGGCAGAGGACATAGTGACAGTCCTAATATTTACAGGAGAACCAGAATCTATAATAATAAAGGCAGTGGATCCAGAGTTTGTATCAATAGTCAGCGTGGGTCAAGAGGAGGTACTCATATATCCAGGGGAACCGGAGACGATTCTAATATTTCCAGGGGGTTCAGAGACGGTATTAATATTTACACAGGTCCACAGACGGCACTAATATTAACACTGGATCGAGGGACTGTACTAATATTTACAGGGTATCCAGAGACGATACTAATATTTACAGGGGATGTAGAGATGGTACTAAAAATTACAAGGGATCAGGAGATGGCATTAATATTTACAGCGGATCCAGAGACTTTACTAATATATACTGGGATCCAATGACGGTACTAATATTTACAGGAAGTCCAGAGTATTAACGAAAATTTACATGGACGACGTTAGTAATTACAGGGGGACCAGAGACTTAACGAATATTTGCAGAGGATTCAGAGATGGCAATAATATTTGCAGTGGGATCCGGAGACGGTAGTAATAATTACAGGGGTTCCACAGATTTTATTAAAATTTACAGGAGATCCACAAACAGTACTAATATTACAGAGGATCCAGAGACGTTACTAATATTTCCACGGGATCCAGAGACGGTATTAATATTTACAGTGGATCCGGAGGCAGTGCGAATATTTATCGGAGATCCAGAAATGGTAATAATATTTACTGGAGATCCAGAGACGGTACAAATATTTACAGGCAGTTCCAGCCTGATGTACAATTGCCCTGTTTATTTCCCTTCCTGACAGTTAACTTATTGACGATAGTTATCCTATCTCGGGGAAAGTGCGGTCTCTCCAAATGTGTCACTCATTACCTGGTGGCGATGGCAGCGGCGGATCTACTGGTCGTTATCTTCGATCTGATGCTCAGGCAGATTCCCATTGTCTATCAGGGACAGTTTCGTTTCATGAGGTCCATCCCCGTGTGTAATATCCACGCCGTCCTGCTTTTCGCAGCCACAGACTGTTCCGTCTGGTTCACCGTCACTTTCACCTTCGATCGATTTGTGGCCATTTGTTGCCAGAATCTGAAAACTAAATATTGCACCGAGAGAACGGCGGCTGTGGTTCTGGGAACAGTGAGTGTGCTGGGCTGTTTGAAGAATATGTCCTGGTACTTTATGTTCATGGGCCAGTATAATTTTTACAACGAACCGTGGTTTTGTGCTATACCTTTCATGGGTTTGTTTTCACCTCTGTGGGCAGTCATCGAACTCCTTCATTATATCCTCACCCCGGGGATCCCATTTGTTCTGATTCTGCTGCTCAATGTTTTCACCGTCAGATACATTTTAGTGGCCAGCAGAGCCCGCAGGAGACTCCGGGGTCACAGCAGTGGGGAGAGTCCCAGAGACCCAGAGATGGAGAGCCGAAGGAAATCCATCATTTTACTGTTTGTGATATCAGGAAACTTTATACTGTTCTGGGCACTGTTTATTGTGTATTTTATGTGGAACCGGATGTGGGTGATGGGGTTTAATTCTGTAATTCTACCCAGGTTTCTACGAGAACTGGGATTCATGCTCCAGCTCATGAGTTGCTGCACAAACACTTGTATTTATGCCGTGACACAGACGAAATTCAGAGAGCAGTTGAAGAATGTGGTGAAATATCCCTTTACTGTAATTATAAAATTCATTAAATAATGAGAAGATCTGAAGACTTTCTCAGATCAGAGACCGTTCTGCGTCATACGGTGTCTGATTCTCTCTCCACCAGGCCACGGTGCTGCAAACACTGTGTATTCTCCAATCACTGAAACCTTTATAACCTGAGGGAATTTATCATTTACAGCATTTGTAAAAGTTTACATCTCAAGAAATTACAAGTTGTAAAATAACATATCGCAACTAATTACACCGAATGTTTCATCGTATTGGAGAATTGAAAAGGTAACAAGACAAATATTATTTAATATTAGTATCATCTCGGCATTCCCTGTAAGATAGCAGTGAGTAATAAAGTCCACACTCTCTCCCCACACACACCCCTGGGGAGAGCAGTGAGTAATAAAGTCCACACTCTCTTCCCCTACACCCCTGGGGAGAGCAGTGAGCAGAAAAGTCCACACTCTCTCCCTCCACACCCCTGGGGTGCACAGTGAGTAATAAAGTCCACACTCTCTCCCCCTGCACCCCTGGGGAGAGCAGTGAGTAATAAAGTCCACACTCTCTCCCCCTACACCCCTGGGGTGCACAGTGAGCAGAAAAGACCACACTCTCTCCCCCTGCACCCCTAGGGAGAGCAGTGAGTAATAAAGTCCACACTCTCTCCCTCCACACCCCTGGGGTGCACAGTGAGGAATAAAGTCCACACTCTCTCCCCCTGCACCCCTGGGGAGAGCAGTGAGTAATAAAGTCCACACTCTCTCCCCCCACACACCCCTGGGGAGAGCAGTGAGTAATAAAGTCCACACTCTCTCCCCCTACACCCCTGGGGAGAGCAGTGAGTAATAAAGTCCACACTCTCTCCCCCCACACCCCTGGGGAGAGCAGTGAGTAATAAAGTCCACACTCTCTCCCCCTACACCCCTGGGGAGAGCAGTGAGTAATAAAGTCCACAATCTCTCCCCCCACACACCCTTGGGGAGAGCAGTGAGTAATAAAGTCCACACTCTCTCCCCCACACACACCCCTGGGGAGAGCAGTGAGTAATAAAGTCCACACTCTCTCCCCCTACACCCCTGGGGAGAGCAGTGAGTAATAAAGTCCACACTCTCTCCCCGACACAACCCTGGGGAGAGCAGTGAGTAATAAAGTCCACACTGTCCCCCCACACCCCTGGGGAGAGGAGTGAGTCATAAAGTCCACACTCTCTCCCCCTACACCCCTGGGGAGAGCAGTGAGTAATAAAGTCCACACTCTCTCACCCCACACACCCCTGGGGAGAGCAGTGAGTAATAAAGTCCACACTCTCTCCCCTCACACACCCCTGGGGAGAGCAGTGAGTAATAAAGTCCACACTCTCTCCCCCCACACACCCCTGGGGAGAGCAGTGAGTAATAAAGTCCACACTCTCTCCCCACACACACCCCTGGGGAGAGCAGTGATTAATAAAGTCCACACTCTCTCCCCCCACCCGCCTGGGGAGAGCAGTGAGTAATAAAGTCCACATTCTCTCCCCACACACACCCTTGGGGAGAGCAGTGAGTAATAAAGTCCACACTCTCTCCCCACACACACCCCTGGGGAGAGCAGTGAGTAATAAAGTCCACACTCTCTCCCCCACACACACCCCTGGGGAGAGCAGTGAGTAATAAAGTCCACACTCTCTCCCCCCACACACCCCTGGGGAGAGCAGTGAGTAATAAAGTCCACACTCTCTCCCCCCACACACCCCTGGGGAGAGCAGTGAGTAATAAAGTCCACACTCTCTCCCTCACACACCCCTGGGGAGAGCAGTGAGTAATAAAGTCCACACTCTCTCCCCCACACACACCCCTGGGGAGAGCAGTGAGTAATAAAGTCCACACTCTCTCCCCCCACACACCCCTGGGGAGAGCAGTGAGTAATAAAGTCCACACTCTCTCCCCCCACACACCCCTGGGGAGAGCAGTGAGTAATAAAGTCCACACTCTCTCCCTCACACACCCCTGGGGAGAGCAGTGAGTAATAAAGTCCACACTCTCTCCCCCCACCCCCCTGGGGAGAGCAGTGATTAATAAAGTCCACACTCTCTCCCCTCACACACCCCTGGGGAGAGCAGTGAGTAATAAAGTCCACACTCTCTCCCCACACACACCCCTGGGGAGAGCAGTGAGTAATAAAGTCCACACTCTCTCCCCCACACACACCCCTGGGGAGAGCAGTGAGTAATAAAGTCCACACTCTCTCCCCCCACACACCCCTGGGGAGAGCAGTGAGTAATAAAGTCCACACTCTCTCCCCCCACCCCCCTGGGGAGAGCAGTGATTAATAAAGTCCACACTCTCTCCCCTCACACACCCCTGGGGAGAGCAGTGAGTAATAAAGTCCACACTCTCTCCCTCACACACCCCTGGGGAGAGCAGTGAGTAATAAAGTCCACACTCTCTCCCCCCACCCCCCTGGGGAGAGCAGTGATTAATAAAGTCCACACTCTCTCCCCTCACACACCCCTGGGGAGAGCAGTGAGTAATAAAGTCCACACTCTCTCCCCACACACACCCCTGGGGAGAGCAGTGAGTAATAAAGTCCACACTCTCTCCCCCACACACACCCCTGGGGAGAGCAGTGAGTAATAAAGTCCACACTCTCTCCCCCCACACACCCCTGGGGAGAGCAGTGAGTAATAAAGTCCACACTCTCTCCCCCCACACACCCCTGGGGAGAGCAGTGAGTAATAAAGTCCACACTCTCTCCCTCACACACCCCTGGGGAGAGCAGTGAGTAATAAAGTCCACACTCTCTCCCCCACACACACCCCTGGGGAGAGCAGTGAGTAATAAAGTCCACACTCTCTCCCCCCACACACCCCTGGGGAGAGCAGTAAGTAATAAAGTCCACACTCTCTCCCCCCACACACCCCTGGGGAGAGCAGTGAGTAATAAAGTCCACACTCTCTCCCTCACACACCCCTGGGGAGAGCAGTGAGTAATAAAGTCCACACTCTCTCCCCCCACCCCCCTGGGGAGAGCAGTGATTAATAAAGTCCACACTCTCTCACCCCACACACCCCTGGGGAGAGCAGTGAGTAATAAAGACCACACTCTCTCCCTCACACACCCCTGGGGAGAGCAGTGAGTAATAAAGTCCACACTCTCTCCCCCACACACCCCTGGGGAGAGCAGTGAGTAATAAAGTCCACACTCTCTCCCCCCACACACCCCTGGGGAGAGCAGTGAGTAATAAAGACCACACTCTCTCCCCACACACCCCTGGGGAGAACAGTGTGTAATAAAGTCCACACTCTCTCCCCCACACACACCCCTGGGGAGAGCAGTGAGTAATAAAGTCCACACCCTCTCCCCCACACACACCCCTGGGGAGAGCAGTGAGTAATAAAGTCCACACTCTCTCCCCACACACACCCCTGGGGAGAGCAGTGAGTAATAAAGTCCACACTCTCTCCCCACACACACCCCTGGGGAGAGCAGTGAGTAATACAGTCCACACTCTCCCCCCACACACCCCTGGGGAGAGCAGTGAGTAATAAAGTCCACACTCTCTCCCTCACACACCCCTGGGGAGAACAGTGAGTAATAAAGTCCACACTCTCTCCCTCACACACCCCTGGGGAGAGCAGTGAGTAATAAAGTCCACACTCTCTCCCTCACACACCCCTGGGGAGAGCAGTGAGTAATAAAGTCCACAATCCCCCACACACCCCTGGGGAGAGCAGTGAGTAATAAAGTCCACACTCTCTCCCCTCACACACCCCTGGAGTGAAATACATTGAAGTTATGGAAAGCTGACCCACCAGCGGCGACCTCACAGTGTTCGGGATGAAAAGCATTGGTCAAACTCCTGCCTTATGATATCAAGGACTAAGCAAGCCTGATTTGACTGATCAGCTCCCTGCTCTCACGTTTTGAGTTTATTAACTAATATCATGGGCTCTATTTTACCATCCGCTATCGGGTGCGTTCCTGGCGGGGGGGCTCCGAAAATCGGAGAATCCCGGCGCGGTACCGGAGCCCGCCCCGAACCCGCGCACTTCCGGGTTCCCCGCTGACGCGCCGGCGTGCGCGCGCAGCCCCCGCTGGTGGGAATCCCGCAGGCAATTAAAGCCAGCGGGATGCTACTTGAGAGTATTTTTTTAGGTATTTCAGGTCATTAACTGACCTGATTAAGGGACTATGTGGGATTTTAGAACAAATGTTAGTGTGCTCTTCTGCACTCCCTGTTGAACGAGGACTGATACCCTGGCTTGTTGGTAATGGTAGAGTGAGGAATATGCCGGCTGTGAATTTACAGATTGTGCTGGAATACAATTCTGCTGCTGCTGATGGCCCACAGCACCTCATGGATGTCCTGTTTTGAGCTGCTGGATCTGTTCTGAATCTATCCCATTTAGCACGGTGGTAGTGCCACACAACAAGTTGGATGGTGTCTTCAGTGTGAACATGGGACTTCATCTCCACATGAGCTGTGCAGTGATCACTCCTACCTATACTGTAATGGACAGATGCACATGCGACAGGGAGATTGGTGAGGACGAGGTCAAGTCGCTTTTTCACTTATGTTGGTTCGCTCACCACCTGCTGCAGGCCCAGTCTGGCAGCTATATCCTGAGGGACTCGGCCAGCTCGGTCAGTAGTGGTGCTACCGAGCCACTCTTGGTTATAGACGTTGATGTCCCCCACCCAGAGTACATTCTGTGCCCTTGCTACCCTCAGTGCTTCCTCCAAGTGGTGTTCAACATGGAGGAGGACTGATTCATCAGCTGAGGGAGGGTGGTAGGTGATAATCAGTATCGGGTTTTCTTGCCCATGTTTGACCTGATGCCATGAGATGCCATGGGTTCCAGAATCAATGTTGAGGTATTCCCAGGGCCACTCCTCACTAACTGTATACCACTGTACCGCCACCTCTGGTGGATTGGTCCCGCAGGAGGGACAGGACATACCCTGTGTCGTTGACTGAAAGATATGGGGCATCATTTTAGCACCCGCTATCGGGTGCGTTCCTGGCGGGGGGGCTTCGAAAATCGGGGAATCCCGGAGCGGGACCGGAGCCCGGCTCCAACCCACCCACTTCCGGGTTCCCCACTGACGCGCTGGTGAAAGTATTTATTTTGCTTGTTCAGGTCATTAACTGACCTGATTAAAGGATTATGTGAGGAGGGGTGGGATTTTATAGAAAACTGGGACTGTTTCCCATACTGGGGGAAACACTCCCAGGTCAAATGGACGTGTTGCAGCTGTCAGCCTGTGGCAGCTGCAAAGGTCCATTTGACAGGTGTGGGGGGAGACCCTCACTCATTGCAGGAGGCCACTCTGTCACTTGGGACAAAGTTTGGCTTCCACCACCCTCCTCCTGACAATCAAATTCACCAACTTGCACACTTACCCCGGGGTCCGGAGACATGTACCTACCTTGCGGACCCCCTCAGATGTACATCTTGCGGATGGGGGCCGCCGTAGCTGCAGTCATGACCTCCTCGGAGGGCGAACAGCATCACCAGCCTCACCAGCCTCGCCATCCACGCCATCCACCTCTGACACGCGGAGCTCCACAACAGAGTGCTGTGACACATCCACCTGTACAGCAGGAGGGAGGGCTACCACAGAGAGAGATGCGTCGCAGAGGGCACTACCCTCGCCACAGGGTCCACAGACCGAGGCTCAGCCTCCTGGACCTCTCTGAGCAGCAGTGCACACGGAGGCTCAGAGTCACTCGACATGTCGTCATGGACATCTGCAGCCTCTTTCATGCTGAGCTGCTCCTGGCTGGCCCGAGCACCATCTTCTTACCTGTCGCTGTCAAAGTCACCACTGCCCTCAACAACTTCTCCTTCGCATCCTTCCAGGGTGCCACCGGGGACATCGCCGACGTCTCTCAGTCGTCTGCACAAAAGAGCCCTGAAAATACACCTGCACCCACTCTGCAGTGACACAATGGGTGGCATCAGTTGTGGGTCTTCATAGTGATCCTCAGGAAAGGGCATTATTGCACAAACCAGACAGGATTCGCAAAGACGATGCAGTAGTGGTGCCAATATAATATGTGATGTGAGTTGGTCAGAAATTCAATATAAGTAAAAACCATGACAAACCCTCAAACACCCTTGTGCATCCCCTTCATGCTCACGACACGTTTGCCTTACGCTGCCTACTGCACATATGTGATGCATGTCCTGTGGCTGCAGCACAGGTAGTGGCAGGTTGAGTGAGGCTGACTGTGAAAGAGATGCACGAGAGGGTGAGTATGAGATAGAGCCATGAGATTGTATGAGGATTGGGTTGAGTGGTAGTGGTGGGATGAGTACTGGGGAGGTGAGTAAGTGCAGGTAAGATGAGGATGAGGTTTGAGTGGGTGTGAGGGGTGATGTGACAGAGTAGTGTTGGCAGTGCAGAAGGAGGTGTGGGGTGGGGGCAGTGATGTGGCAGACGGAGTGTAGGGGAATGAGTAAGTGTACTCACTTTGGCTGACCAACTGAGGTCATTGGAGCGCCTCCTGCACTGTATGCAGGTTTGTGATATGTTGGTGGTGCTGGTGACCTCCTCTGCCACCTCGAGACAGGCCTTCTTGGTGGCAGAGGCAGGCCGCTTCCTCCCGCCCACCGGGGGGAAGATCTCTTTCCTCCCCCTCCTCCTCACCCCATCTATTGATACCTGGAGTGAGGCATCATTAAACTGGGAGCAGCCTTCCCCCTGGGCTGCTCCATGCTGTAATTTTTCCTATTTGTTGCAGCATCTGTCAGTAGAGGACTGCCCCTTTAAATAGAGCTCCTCCAGCTGACAGATCTTACTGCGCATGCGCAGTCCGCCCGATGCGCAGATCAGCAGTGGGGAACCCGGAAGACCAGGTAAGTGGCTCCAATTGGGCTGCGATCGCGCGGGTGGCTGACTAATTTCACCGGGCGCGTTACCCACGCGCCCAATCGCCCCCCCGCCGCGAACCCACAGCCCTGCTAACATCGAGCCCATGGTTCTGTGAGTATGGCTATGTCAGGCTATTGCTTGACTAGTCTGTGGGACAGCTCTCCCAATTTTGGCACAAGTCCCCAGATGTTGGTGAGGAGGAATTTGCAGAGTCGGCTGGGCTTGGTTTGCCTTTGTTGTGTCCGGTGCCTTGTGGTCCGTCCGGTTATATTCTTGTTATGACTTTCTTCAGCGAGATTGTACAACTGAATGGCTTGATCTGCTATTTCAGAGAGTGATTAAGAATGAACCACATTGCTGTGGGTCTGTGGTCACAGAGAGGACAGGCCGGCATGTTTCATTCCCTAAAAGATATTCGTGAACCAGATTGGTTTTTACAACAATCACATGTCCACCATTATTGATATAAGTTTTTCTTTAATTTCAGATTTTATTTAATTAATTGAATATTAAATTCCCCAGCTGCTGTGATAGGATTTGAACTGATGACTCTGGATTATTAGTCCAGTAACATAGCCACTATGCTACCGTACCCATACTGTGTGCAGTATGAAATACACTGAAGTTTTTATAAACACTGGAATATGACACGGTGTGAAGTACACTGAAGTTATCATAAACACAGAGAGCTGACACACCAGGGGAGGCCTCACAGTTATGGACATGGAGTCAAATACACTGAATTGCTTATAAACTCAGAAAGCTGACACACCAGGGGAGGCCTCACAGTGTTAGCCACGGAGAGAAATCCATTCAGGTGTTTATTAAAACAGAAAACTGACACACCAGGGGAGACCTCACGGTGTTGCACAAGGAGTGAAATATATCGAGGTGTTTATAAACACAGAAAATTGACAGACCAGGGGAGACCTCACATTGTTTGACACGGAGTAAAATACAATTAAATGTTTATAAACACAGAAATCTGACACAGCGAGCGAGATCTCATACTGTTGCACATGGAGTGAAATATATTGAGGTGTTGAAAAGTACAGAAAGCTGACACACCAGGGCAGACCTCACAGTGTTGGACACGGAGTGAAATACATTCAAGTGTTTATAAACACAGAAAGCTGACAGACCAGGGGAGATCTCACATTGTTAGCAACGGAGAAAAATACAATTAAGTGTTGATAAACACAGTGAGCTGACACACCAGGGGAGATCTCACAGTGTTAAAACAAAGAAACATAGAAAATAGGAGCAGGAGTAGGCCATTCGGCCCTTCGAGCCCGTTCCACCATTCAATATGATCATGGCTGATCCTGTATCTCAATATCTTATTCCCGCTATCTCCCCATACCCCTTGATGCCTCTCTGTCTAGAAATCTATCCATCTCCTTCTTAAATATATTCAGTGGCTTGTCCTCCACAGCCTCCTGAGGTGGAGAATTCCACAGGTTCACCACCCTCTCAGTGAAGGAATTTCTCCCCATCTCAGTCCTAAATGTCCTTCCCCGTATCCTGAGACTGTGACCCCTCGTTCCCGACCCCCAGCCAGGGGAAACATCCTCCCTGCATCCAGTCTGTCCGGCCCTGTCAGAATTTTGTACGTTTCAATAAAATCCCCTCTCATTCGTCTAAACTCGAGAGAATACAGGCCTAATCGACCTAATCTCACCTCATACGACAGTCCTGCCATCCCAGCAATCGGTCTGGTGAACCTTCGCTGCACTCCCTCTCTGGCAAGTATATCCTTTCTTAGGTAAGGAGACCAAAACTGCACACAATACTCCAGGTGTGGTCTCACCAAGGCCCTGTATAGCTGCAGTAAGACATCCTTGCTCCTGTACTCAAATCCTCTTGCAATGAGGGCCAGCATACCATTTGCCTTCCTAACTGCCTGCTGCACCTACATGTTTGCTTTCAGTGATTGGTGTACAAGGACACCCAGGTCCCTTTGTACATGAACATTCCCAATCTATCACATTTACATAATACTCTGCCTTTCTGTTTTTTCCTTCTGAAGTGGATAACTTCACATTTATCCATGTTATACTGCATCTGCCATGTATTTGCCCACTCACTCAACTTGTCTAAACCGCCTTGAAGCCTCTTTGCATCCTCCTCACAACTCACGATCCCACCTAGTTTTGTGTCGTCAGCAAACTTGGAAATATTACATTTGGTTCCCTCATCCAAATCATTGATATATATTGTGAACTGGTCCCTGCGGTACCCCACTAGTCACCGCCTGCCACCCCGAAAAAGACCCATTTATTCCTACTCTCTGTTTCCTGTCTGTTAACCAATTCTCAATCCATGCCAGTATATTACCCCCAATCCCATGTGCTTTAATTTTGCACACAAACCTCTTAACGTGGCACTTTATCAAAGTCCTTCTGAAAATCCAAATACACCACATCCACTGGTTCTCCCTTATCTATCCTATAAGTTACATCCTCAAAAAACTCCATTAGGTTTGTCAAACATAATTTCCCTTTCATAAATCCATGTTAACCTTGTCAAATCCTGTTGATATTTTCTAAATGTCCTGTTATCACATCCTTTATAATAAACTCTAGCATGTTCCCCACTACTGATGTTAGGCTAACCGGTTTGTAATTCCCTGTTTTCTCTCTCCCTCCTTTTTTTAAATAGTGGGGTTACATTTGCCACCCTCCAATCTGCAGGAACTGTTCCTTAATCAATAGAATTTTGGAAGATGACAACTAATGCATCCATTGTTTCCATGGCGACCTCTTTTAGTGCTCTGGGATGCAGATTATCAGGCCCTATAGATTTAGCGGCTTTCAGACTCATTAATTTCTCCAGCACTATTTTTTACTAATACTGATTTCCTTTAATTCCTCATTCTCACTGGACCCTTGGCTCCCCAGCATTTCTGGGAAATTAATTTGTGTCCTCTTCCATGAAGGCAGAACCAAAGTATTTGTTTAATTGCTCTGCCATTTCCCTGTTCCCCATTATAAATTCTCCCGTTTCTGACTGTAAGGGACCTACATTTGTCTTCACTAATCTTTTTCTTTTTACATGTTTGTACAAGCTTTTACAGTCCACCTTTATGTTCCTTGCAAGTTTACTCTCATACTCTATTTTTCCCCCTCTTAATCAATCTCTTCGTCCTTTTTTGCTGAATTCTAAACTGCTCCCAATCCTCAGGCTTGCTACTTTTTCTGGCAACTTTATATGACTCCTCTTTGGATCTGATATGATCCTTAATTTCTTTTGTTAGCCATGGTTGGGCCGCTTTTCCTTTTGTGTTTTTGCTCCAGAAAGGAATGTATAATTGTTGCAATTCATGCATTTGTTTCTTAAATGTTAGCCATTGTCTATGCCCCGTCGTGCCTTTTTATGAAGCTCTCCAATCTGTCATAGTCAACTCACTTCTCATAAATTCGTAGTTCCTTTGTTTAGATTTAGGAACCCAATTTTGCATTAGATTACTTCATTTTCCATCTTAATGAAGAATTCTATCATGTTATGGTCACTCTTCCCTAAAGGACCCCACACAACAAGATTATTAATTAACCCCTTCTCATTGGATCTAGGATAGCCTGCTCCCGAGTTGGTTTCTCAATCTTCTGGTCTAAAAAAAACATCTTGTACACACTCCAGGAATTCATCCTCCACAGTATTATAGCTAATTTGTTCTGGCCAGTCTATATGTAGATTAAAGTCACCCATTATTACTGTAGTGCCCTTCTTACATGCATCTCTAATTTCCTGTTTAATGCCGTCCCCTACATTAACATTACTGTTTGGAGGCCTATAGACAACTGCCACCAGTGTTTTCTGCCCATTGGTGCTTCTTAACTCCACCCAGACTGATTCCACATCTTGATTTTCTGAGCCAATGTCTTTTCTCACGATTGCTCTGATTTCATCCTTTTCTAACAAAGCCACCCCACCTCCTTTTCCTTTTTGTCTGTCCTTCCCAAATATCAAATACCCTTGGATATTCAGCTGCCAGCCTTGATCACACTGCAGCCATGTTTCCGCAATCGCAATTATGTTGTATCTGTTTACATCAAGTTGTGCTGTGAAATTGTCTACCTTATTACGAATGCTTCGTGCATTCAGGTTATGTGCCTTTAGATTTGTATTTTTAAAATTTTTAGACATCTTAACATTTTTTTGTACTCTGGCCCTATTTGTCTTATTACCATTTTTTCTTACCCCCACCCTATTTGTTAGTGCACTTTTTCATTTATACGCTCTGTCCCTTCCTAAAGAACAATCTGGTTATCCTTATCCCAATCACTTTCCTGCACTGCGTCCTTGTCTTTTCTCTTTAGCGTTCTCGACTTTGCTCCATCAGGACCCTCCCCCCGCCTATTTACTTTAAAGCCCCATCTACGACCCTAATTATTAGATTCGAGAGAACTCTGGTCCCAGCACGGTTCAGGTGTAGTCTGTCCAACAGAATAGCTCTGTCTTTCCACAGTACTGGTGCCAGTGCCTCACGAATCGAGTCCCACTTCCCCACACCAATATTTGAGCCACAAGGAGTGAAATATATTGACCATAAGAGATAGGAGCAGGAGTAGGCCATTCGGCCCCTCAAGCCTGCTCTGCCATTCAGTGAGATCATGTCTGATCTGATTTTTACCTCAACTCCACTTTCCTGCCTTTTCCCCATATCCTTTGACTCCCTTGCTGATCAAAAGTTTGTCCAACTCAGCCTTGATTGTATTCAATGACTCAGCCTCCACAGCTTTTTGGGGTAAAAAATTCCAAAGATTCCCAATCCTCTGGGAGAAGAAATTCCTCCTCATTTCTGTCTTAAACGGGCGACCCCTTATTCTGAGACTATGCCCCCTAGTTTTAGATTCCCCCATGCGGGGTAACATCCTCTCAGCATCTACCCTATCGAGTCCCCTCAGAATCTTGTATGTTTCAATAAGATCTCGTCTTATTCTCCTCAACTCCAGTGAGTATAGACCCAACCTGTTCAATCTTTCCTCATAAGACAATCCTTCCATACCCGGAATCAACCGAGTGAAACTTCTCTGAACTGCCTCCAATGCAAGTATGTCCTTCCTTAAATAAGGGCACCAGAACTGTACGCAGTACTCCAGGTGTGGTCTCACCAGCACCCTGTACAGTTGTAGTATGATTTCCCTGCTTTTATACTCCATCCCACTAGAAATAAAGGCCAATATTCCGTTTGCCTTCCGGATTACCTGCTGCACCTGTATGTTGACTTTTTGTGTTTCATGTACGGGGGCACCCAGATCCCTCTGTACTGCAGCATTTTGTAATATTTCTCCATTCAAAAAATATTTTGCTTTTTTATTTTTCCTCCCAAAGTGGACGACTTCACATTTTCCCACATTATATTCCATCTGCCAAATTTTTGCCCATTCGCATAACCTGTCGATATCCCTTTGCAGACACTTTGTGTCCTCATCGCAACTTACTTTTCCACCTTTGTATCATCATCACGTTTGGCCACAAGACCCTCTGTTCCTTCATCCAAGTCATTGATATATATTGTAAATAATTGAGGCCCCAGCACTGATCCCTGTGGCACCCCACTAGTTACAGATTGCAAATTTGAAAATAACCCTTTTATCCCGATTCTTTGTTTTCTGTTAGTTAGCCAATCCTCTATCCATGCCAGTATATTACCCCCAACACCATGAGCTCTTATCTTGTGAAGTAATCTTTTATGTGGCACCTTATCGAATGCCTTTTGGAAATCCAAATATACTGCATCCATTGGTTCCCCTTTATCCACCCTGCCCGTTACTTCCTCAAAGAACTCTAATAAATTTGTCAGACACGATTTCCCCTTCATAAAATCATGTTGACTCTCCTTGATTGTATTATAAGTCTCCAAATGTCCTGCTACTACTTCCTCAATGATGGATTCTTGCATTTTCCCAATAACAGATGTTAGGCTAACTGGTCTATAGTTACCTGCTTTCTGTCTCACTCCATTCTTCAATACATTTGCGGTTTTCCAATCCACTGGGACCTTTCCAGAATCTAGTGAATTCTGGAAGATTGCAAACAATGCATCCATTATCTCTGTAGCCACTTCCTTTAAGACCCTCGGATGCAAGCCATCAGGTCCAGGGGACTTGTCAGCCTTTAGACCCATTACTTTACCTAGTACTTTTTCTCCAGTGATAGTGATTGTTTTTAGTTCCTTCCTCCCCTTTGCCCCTTGATTTTCTACTATTATTGGTACATTATTCGTGTTTTCTACTGTGAAGACAAATACAAGATATCTGTTCAATTCCTCTGCCATTTCCTTGTTTTCCATTATTATTTCCCCAGTCTCATCCTCTAAGGGACCAATGTTTACTGTAGCTATCCTCTTCCTTTTTATATACTTGGAGATGCTTTTACTGTCAGTTTTTATATTTCTTGCTCGTTTACTCTCAATTGATTTTCTCCCTCTTTATTATTCTTTTAGTCATCCCTTGCTGCTTTTTAAAGTTTTAAAGTTTTCCCAATCTTCAGGCCTACCAGTAATCTTAGCTCCAAACCTTGGTCACCTTGCAACCACATCTCTGTAATGGCCACGAGATCAAACCCATTTGTTTCTATTTGTGCCGTCAATTCATCTATCTTATTACGAATGCTGCGCACATTCAGATAAAGAACCTTTAATTTTGTCTTTTTACCATTCTTTCCTACCCCGGCCCCATTTGCTAGTGCACTCTTATGTTTGTACGCTCTGTCCCTTCCTGACACACTGTTTATCATTACTCCCATTACTTTCCTGTACTACTTCCTTGTCTTTTCTCTTTATCAATCTAAACTTCGCCCCACTGAACCCTCCACCCCCCCCCCCCTATTTAGTTTAAAGCCTTCTCTACCGCCCTAGTTATTCAGTTCGCCAGAAAACTGGTCCCAGCACGGTTCAGGTGAAGCCCGTCCCAACGGAACAGCTCCCTCTTTCCCCAGTACTGGTGCCAGTGCCTCATGAATCGAAACCCACTTCTCCCACACTAATCTTTGAGCCACGCATTCATCTCTCTGATCTGATTTACCCTCTCCCAATTTGCTCGTGGCTCAGGTAATAATCCAGAGATTATCACCTTTGTGGTTCTGCTTTTTAATTTAGTCCCTTGCTGCTCAAACTCCCTCAGCAGAAACTCTTTCTTGGTCCTACCTATGTCATTGGTACCTACGTGGACCAAGACAACTGGATCCTCCCCCTCCCACTCCAAGTTTCTCTCCAGCCCTGAGGAGATGTCCTTAACCCTGGCACCGGGTAGGCAACACAGCCTTCGGGACTCTCGCTCTTGGCTGCAGAGAACTGTGTCTGTCCCTCTAACTATACTGTCGCCTACTACAACCACATTCCTTTTTACTCCCCCCACTTGAACGGCCCCCTGAACCACAGTGCCGTGGCCAGTTTGCTCATCCTCCCTGCAGTCCCTGCACTCGTCCACAAGGGCTGCAAGAACCCCATATCTATGGGACAAGAGCAGAGGCTGAGGCTCCTGCAATGCTCCCTCCTGGATCCCCATACCTGCCTCACTCGCAGTCACACCCTCCTGTCCCTGACCACGTGCCAATTCTGCAGTATTTATATCATAGAATCATAGAATCATAGAAGTTACAACATGGAGACAGGCCCTTTGGCCCAACATGTCCATGTCGCCCAGTTTATACCACTAAGCTAGTCCCAATTGCCTGCACTTGGCCCATATCCCTCTATACCCATCTTACCCATGTAACTGTCCAAATGCTTTTTAAAAGACATAATTGTACCCGCCTCTACTACTGCCTCTGGCAGCTCGTTCCAGACACTCACCACCCTTTGAGTCAAAAAATTGCCCCTCTGGACCCTTTTGTATCTCTCCCCTCTCACCTTAAATCTATGCCCCCTCGTTATAGACTCCCCTACCTTTGGGAAAAGATTTTGACTATCTACCTCATCTATGCCCCTCATTATTTTATAGGCTTCTATAAGATCACCCCTAAACCTCCTACTCTCCAGGGAAAAAAGTCTCAGTCTATCCAACCTCTCCCTATAAGTCAAACCATCAAGTCCCGGCAGCATCCTAGTAAATCTTTTCTGCACTGTTTCTAGTTTAATAATATCCTTTCTATAATAGGGTGACCAGAACTGTACACAGTATTCCAAGTGTGGCCTCACCAATGCCCTGTACAACTTCAACAAGACATCCCAACTCCTGTATTCAATGTTCTGACCAATGAAACCAAGCATGCCGAATGCCTTCTTCACCGTCCTATCCACCTGTGACTCCACTTTCAAGGAGCTATGAACCTGTACTCCTAGATATCTTTGTTCTATAACTCTCCCCAATGCCCTACCATTAACGGAGTAGGTCCTGGCCCGATTCGATCTACCAAAATGCATCACCTCACATTTATCTAAATTAAACTCCATCTGCCATTCATCGGCCCACTGGCCCAATTTATCAAGATCCCGTATTTAGTCTAAGGGAGTGACTGCCTCCTGGATCAAAGTGTCCAGGTAACTTTCTCCCTCTCTGATGCTTCGCAATGTCAGCAGCTCGGACTCCAGCTCCTCAACTCGGAGCTGAAGTTCCTCGAGCTGCAGACACTTACCGCAGATGTAGTCGCCCTGAACAATACTGTCCGGTAGCTCCCACATATTGCAGCTGCAACACATCTCCTGCCGTGTCATAACTATTTTATTTATTTAATTGATTACTACAATGCCAAATATTGGAGTGTTTATAACCACATAAAGCTGAGACACAAGGGGAGACCTCACAAAGTTGGACAAAGTTGGACACGGATTGAAATACATTGAAGTCTTTAGAAACACAAAAAGCTGACACATCAGGGGAGACCTCATTTTGTTGGAAACGGAGTAAAATACAGTACAGTGTTTATAACCACAGAAAGCTGACACACCAGCGACACCTCACCGTGTTGGACACAGAGTGAAATACATTGAAGTGTTTATAATCACCGAAAGCTGACAGACCAGGTGAAACCTCACAATGTTGGACACGGAGAGTAATACAGTGAAGTGTTTTTAAGCACAGCAAGCTGACACGCCAGGGGAGACCTTACAGTGTTGGACATGTACTGAAGTACACCGAAGTATTTATAATCACTGGAGGCTGACACGCCAGGGGAGACACCACAGTTTTAGACGCGGAGTAAAATACATTCAAGTGTTTATAAACACAGAAAGCTGACACACCAGGGGAGACACCACAGTGTTGGACAAGGAGTGAAATATATTGAGATGTTTCCAAGCACAGAAAGCTGACAGACCAGGTTAACCTCTCAGTGTTGGACAGGGAGTGAAATACATTGAAGTGTTTATAAAGTCAGAAAGCTGACACATAGGTACATAGGAATATAATAGCAGGAGTAGGCCATTCAGCCCCTCGAGCCTGTACCACCATTCCATGAGATCATGGCTGATCTGTTACCTCCATAATACCAAAGGTATGAATGGATATTGGGCCTTAGCATCATATCCATTAATACCTTTGGTTAACAAAAATCTTTCAATGTCAGATTTAAAATTGACAATTGAGCTCGCATAATCTGCCATTTGTGGAAGAGAGTTCCAAACCCTTTGTGTGTAGAAGTGTTTCCTAACTTCACTCCTGAAAGTATTGGCTCTAGTTTTGAGACAAAGTCTCCTCGTCCAAGACTCCCCAAACAGTGGAAATAGTTTCTCTCTATCTATCATATCAGTTCCCCTTAATATCTTGAAAACTTCGATCAAATCACTCCTTAATCTTGTAAACTCCAGGGAATACAACCCGAGTTTGTGTAATCTCTCCTCGTAATTTAACCCTTGGAGTGCAGGTATCATTCTAGTAAATCTACGCTGTTCTCCCTCCAAGGCCAATATATCCTTCCTAAGGTTCAGTGCCCAGAACTGAACACAGTACTTGAGCTGTGGTCTCACCAGGGCTTTGTATATCTGCAGTATAACTTCTACCCCCTTGTATTCTGGTCCTCTAGATAGAAAGGTCAGCATTCCATGAGTCTTTTTTGATGATTTTCTGTACCTGTCCATGTCATTTAATGATCTATGTACATGGACCCCGAAGTCTCTTGTGATTTTGTGATTTCCGTTCCCACTGCTATTTTCCTGCTCCAGTTACAAAGTACAGACCTGGTCCCACTGCTGCTGAGTCCCTGATCTGAGCTTCTGCCATCTCAAGTCTTCATTTCACCAACATTCTCGCCACCTCACATATTTAAATTAGCCGAGCGAGGAAATCCCACCTGGAATCCTACAGCACAGAAGGAGGCCATTCAGCCCATCATGCCTGAGCCGGCTCTTTTATAAAGCTATCCAATTAGTCCCACTCCCCCGCTCTTTCCCATAGACCTGAAAATGTCTCCTTCAGTGTATATCTAATTCCCTCTTGAAACTTACCACCTGGTCCAATGTCAGGAACATTGGGGCTGCTCCCAAGCTCAGTCAATGCAGTTCCAGTGGGATTACTGCCGAGGGGAACATCCAGTCCTAAGTTTCCACTTGGAGGCCCAGTGAGTATCAGTAACCGCACTCCAGGCCTCGGCCTACCTGTGGGTAAAGTCACAGGAAATCTGACAGTGACAACAAATCAATCAGTCGACCCTGCTGTGCCTCAGTGTTACTGGATCTGTTCAAATGTTCACACCTTCGAATCCGCTCCATTTGCCCACTGGACCAAATGGTGACTGTAGCCCACTGACCATTCAGCGCATTCCCCATCGACTGCTGCTCAATTACAGAACAGAAGAAGATACCTTCGATTGACCAACTCTGACCAGTGCAATGTGGTAATGCGAGCCGTCCAGTTAAAGGGGCCTCACCCTGTGATCTCACGGTGTGACCCGTCCAGTTAAAGGGGCCTCACCCTGTGACCTCACGGTGTGACCCGTCCAGATAACGTGGCCTCACCCTGTGATCTCACGGTGTGACCCGTCCAGTTAAAGGGGCCTCACCCTGTGATTTCACGGTGTGACCCGTCCAGATAACGTGGCCTCACCCTGTGATCTCACGGTGTGACCCGTCCAGTTAAAGGGGCCTCACCCTGAGATCTCACGGTGTGACCCGTCCAGTTAAAGGGACCTCACCGTGTGATCTCACAGTGTGACCCGTCCAGATAACGTGGCCTCACCCTGTGATCTCACGGTGTGACCCGTCCAGTTAAAGGGGCCTCACCCTGTGATTTCACGGTGTGACCCGTCCAGATAACGTGGCCTCACCCTGTGATTTCACGGTGTGACCCGTCCAGTTAAAGGGGCCTCACCCTGTGATCTCACAGTGTGACCCGTCCAGATAACGTGGCCTCACGCTGTGATCTCACGGTGTGACCCGTCCAGATAAAGAGGCCTCACCCTGTGATCTCACGGTGTGACCCGTCCAGTTAAAGGGGCCTCACCCTGTGATCTCACGGTGTGACTCGTCCAGTTAAAGGGACCTCACCCTGTGATCTCACGGTGTGACCCGTCCAGTTAAAGGGGCCTCACCCTGAGATCTCACGGTGTGACCCGTCCAGATAACGTTGCCTCACCCTGTGATCTCACGGTGTGACCCGTCCAGATAACGTTTTCTCACCCTGAGATCTCACGGTGTGACCCGTCCAGATAAAGAGGCCTCACGCTGTGATCTCACGGTGTGACCCGTCCAGTTAAAGGGACCTCACCCTGTGATCTCACAGTGTGACCCGTCCAGTTAAAGGGACCTCACCCTGTGATCTCACGGTGTGACCCGTCCAGTTAAAGGGGCCTCTCCCTGATGAAACAGTGTTTGGCACCCCTTGGGTTTCATGTTGGTTACACCGACTTGATGCGCTGGAATGCATCGAGTTCCATCGAGTCAAAGGCGAGAGAGTGACAGAGGTGATTGTCCCAGCTCCAGAGAAGCATGCAGGATCTGCTCCAGCTGCAGTCGATGGGGGTCGATGCCGGGGAGGCACTCAGAGAGGTGAAGGGCCAGCAAGCCTCGCTCTTTGCCTCTGAGGACCCAAAGATCATCTTCCGGTCCAGAGTCCGCTCCGTGGAGCAGGACGAGAAGTGCTCGAGCTTCTTGTTCCAGAAGCTGCACAGAGAGAGCTCTGTGATCAGCAGCCTGAAGGAGGAAGACGGCTCGGTGACGTCTTCACAGGCCGACAAACTGAGGATCAGCAAGTCCTTTTATGCCGTGCTGTATGACGCAAAGCCCACAGACAGCACGGCCTCCCAGTCCTCCCTGTCCTCTATCACAGAGTCTTCGAGGACAGCGAGTGGCAGAGCGTGGGTCAGACACCGACTTTGGTCGAGCTGACGAAAGCCATCCGGCCCTTCGAGAAAAGTAGAACTCCCGGAAGCGATGGTTTACCGGTTGTGTTGTCCTCGGCTCTGTGGGACTGGATAGGCCCAGACCTGCTGGAAGTGTATGAGAGTTTGCTTCTGGCGGGCAGCGTATCAGAGTCCATGAATAAAGGCATCATCACCCTTATCAACAAGTGGAAGGGGATGAGGGAAGAAATCAGAAATTGGACATCCTTTTCCTTGTTAAATGTCGACCACAAGATTCTGTCTGAGCTCATCACCAACAGGCTGGAGTCTGCTCCAGAGCGGGTGATCCACCCGGATCAGACCTGTACCGTACCTGGCACGAAGGTCTCTGATAACCTTGCACTGCTCAGGGATACAATCGCCTATGTGCAGGACAGGGGGTGAACACCTGCCTCATCAGCCTGGACCAGGAGAAGGTCTTTGACAGAATATCCCACACGGACATGATGGACGTGCTCTCCAAAATGGGGTTTGGGGAGGGAATCCCTGATTGGATCCGACTGCTCTCTGCAGATATCCATAGTGCAGGTCTAATCAACAGGTGGGAGTCGGAGAGCTTTCCAATCAGATCTGGAGTCAGACAAGGCTGCCCTCTCTCTCTGTGGTCTTGTTCGTACGTTGTATCGGCCGTTTGCCGCGTCCGTCAGGAAGGACGCAGGTATTTGGGAGGCGGGGGTGGGGGCATGACAATCCCAGGCAGCGGAGGCTCTCAGGTTAAACCTCCCTGCACATTGACAAAGGCACCATGTTTTGCTCCGATCAATGGTCGGTTCACAGACTGATGGGCATCTGAGACTGGTTCGAACTGGCCTCGGGGGCCAGAGTGAACCGAATTAAGAGCGAGGCCATGTTCTTTGGCAGGTGGGAGACTCGATCCTTTGTCCCCTTCACCGTCAGATCCGTCTACCAGAAGGTGCTGGGGATCAGGTTCTGTGGGTCACAAGCCTGCATCAAGAACTGGGAGGAGCAGATCGCCAAGGCCAAATACAAGCTTGGTATGTGGATGGGGCGATCCCTGTCCGTCCCATGCAGGAATCTGGTGACAAGGTATGAGGTACTCGCGGTGTTGCTCTACGTGTCCCATGTCTGGCCCATTCATCGCCCCTTGGCCAACACAGTCACCCGAGCTATCTTTCAATTTGTCTGGAAGTCCAAGGCAGAACGCGTCCGCAGGGAAACCATGTACAAGCCCCCAGACAAAGGAGGGAAGAGCGCCCCCAATGCTGCCCTGATCCTGATGGCCACCTTTGTGTGTGGCTGCATGAAGATGTGTGTGGAGCCCCAGTACGCAAAGACCAAGGGGGTGATTTTAAACCTCAAGAACGGGTGGGTCGGGGGCGGGTGGGAGTTGAAAATAGTTGGTTTATCTTGGGTTGCGACCGCAAAATCTTTGGACTTGGCGTTCCCAGTGGGAAGCCTGTACATTTCTGTGCTGACGGTAAACCGCAAATAAAGCCAGGCTGCATTCGCGACCCAAAAAACAAATGTTTTCAACTCCCACCGGCCCCCCACCCACCCGTTCTTGGGGTTTAAAATCAACCCCCACCTGTCACAACGTGCTGAGTTTCTACCTGTCCACCACACTGAGAAGGCTGGGTCTGGCCACGCTGGCCGAGCAGACGCAGAACGTTCATCTGGACTGTCCCCCACCACCTGTCCCAGGTGAAGAAGGTCCTGACCAGGAACCCCTTCTACCACAAGGCCATCAGACCGTGGTCAACACCTAATGTTCTGGGGGTCCTGCAGGGAAAGGAGAGGGTGGAGCCGATCGGGCAATTCACCAATCAGAACGTCTCGTCACCAGAACTGACCAACAGAGTGTAGCCTGGATTGTGTTGAGAAGGGCCCTCCCAGTGTGGTCCTTCCAACATGCACAGAATCTCAGCACTGCTGCGAGCTGCCCTCAAGGCTACAGCACAGAGAAGACCGCTGCCCACCTCCTGATGGACCACCCCTTCACACAGAAGGTGAGGAGAGAGATGTGTTGGTATCTGTCCCAGTTCATCCCCAACAGCTCGGTAAAACAGGACGCTGTGCTCTACGGGCTGTTTCCAGGGATGACACTGAGACAGAATTCAACTGTTGCTGGAAGACCACCAACTCGGTGAAGGAGGTCCTTTGGTCCGCCTGAAACCTGCTGGTCTTCCAGCTGAAGGAGCTGTCCATGACTGAGAGTATCCGACTGGACATTCCAAGGTCCAGGAGTACGTGCTGTGACCTACACAAAGGTCCTGTGGGGAAAGGCCACCGTGTAAGGCAATCCGACCTTGTATTGTACTCAAAGTATTAAAGAGATGTATCCTTAAATTTTATGAAATAAAGTATATTTTGAAAAATCAAGAAGAAAAAGGGTTTGAAGTGTTGCTGCTCAAAGGCACCCCCTGCTGGTGAGTGGAGGCGAATGGAGACGATGGGCCGAATGGCCTCCATCTGTGCTGTAACTTTCGATGATTCTATGAAATGCTCGAGATAAACAGTCGTGTTCGGGCAGACACAGAAACCTTTAATGTTTGAGAAAGCTAAAAAGTTGTTCTGTGCCTTTGTGCCAACATGTTAAACTGCAAACTACCCGTAAAGTTAAGAGCCCAGCCTTGAGCTAATTGCTGCTTACTCCAAAAGCACACTCACTCCTTCGAGGCAGAATTGAACCGGTAAATTCAGGATGATTTGTGTTTCGGTTTTTTACTCTATGTCATCTGCTCGAGCAGCTGACCTATCGAGAGAGAGCAACAAAGGCTCGTCTCGTTGGTGATTATTCACCGTGCACCTTTGGACACTCCTGGACTCGTGGAGTTACGTGGACATGACCGAGACTGACTCGGTACCTGCTCATACTGCAGCTCTGTGAGAGCGTGAACTGCTGCTGACACTTCACAACTTGCACCAGTGGAGCAATGGTTAACATATTTGGCTCTGGGTTAATAGTTTGTAGTTTCGAATCCGACCTGGTTGGAAAGTTTTTGCAAACTGCGCATTACTTTATGACTTTTGATGCCTTGCAAACTGTCCCACTTGCTTAACGCAGCAGGCAGCACGTCACTTTCATTAATCCTGAAGGCCCTGATTTCAATCCTGAGAAAAAGGCTTCAGGGTTTGTGGAGCGTTTTTTCCATCTTTACTCAACAGTAAAATCAAGAACTTTTGCTTCCTGCAGCAAACCAATCGATTTGCTGCCCTTTGACCTCTCCGTACCACAGCACGCGGCGAAGCTCAGGAAGTACGTGGGTTACAGGCTCGCTGAAAACTGACGCCACTTTTGTTTCAGGACAATTGCCCCGAGGAAAACTAAAAATACAAGCATTGATCCTGCTCTTTCTGATATGCTGATCAAGCACTCCACCATTTGAGGGAACTTCCAGGTCACTGTTTGGAAATTGCCCTTCACAGTCGTCACTTCACACTCACCTCCAGGAAACTCCACCATCAGCAGAGAAAGTTTGCCTTGGGTTGGCCCCTCCCTGAAAACATTCAATAATTTGGGGACATGAACGGGGGAGGGGCGGTGACCTGAGCGGGGGAGGGGCGGTGACCTGAGCAGGAGGGGCGGTGACCTGAGCGGGGGAGGGGCGGTGACCTGAGCAGGAGGGGCGGTGACCTGAGCGGGGGAGGGGCGGTGACCTGAGCGGGGGAGGGGCGGTGACCTGAGCGGGAGGAGCGGTGACCTGAGCGGGAGGGGCGGTGACCTGAGCGGGGGAGGGGCGGTGACCTGAGCGGGAGGGGCGGTGACCTGAGCGGGGGAGGGGCAGTGACCTGAGCGGGGGAGGGGCGGTGACCTGAGCGGGGGAGGGGCGGTGACCTGCGCGGGAGGGGCGGTGACCTGAGCGGGGGAGGGGCGGTGACCTGAGCGGGGGAGGGGCGGTGAACTGAGCGGGGGAGGGGCGGTGACCTGAACGGGAGGGGCGGTGACCTGAGCGGGGGAGGGGCGGTGACCTGAGCGGGGGAGGGGAGGTGACCTGAGCGGGGGAGGGGCGGTGACCTGAGCGGGGGAGGGGCGGTGACCTGCGCGGGAGGGGCGGTGACCTGAGCGGGGGAGGGGCGGTGACCTGAGCAGGAGGGGCGGTGACCTGAGCGGGGGAGGGGCGGTGACCTGAGCGGGGGAGGGGCGGTGACCTGAGCGGGGGAGGGGCGGTGACCTGAGCGGGGGAGGGGCGGTGACCTGAGCGGGGGAGGGGCGGTGACCTGAGCGGGGGAGGGGCGGTGACCTGAGCGGGGGAGGGGCGGTGACCTGAGCGGGGGAGGGGCGGTGACCTGAGCGGGGGAGTGGCGGTGACCTGAGCGGGGGAGGGGCGGTGACCTGAGCGGGGGAGGGGCGGTGACCTGAGCGGGAGGGGCGGTGACCTGAGCGGGGGAGGGGCGGTGACCTGAACGGGAGGAGCGGTGACCTGAGCGGGGGAGGGGCGGTGACCTGAGCGGGGGAGGGGCGGTGAACTGAGCGGGGGAGGGGCGGTGACCTGAGCGGGGGAGGGGCGGTGACCTGAGCAGGAGGGACGGTGACCTGAGCGGGGAGGGGCGGTGAACTGAGCGGGGGAGGGGCGGTGACCTGAGCGTGGGAGGGGCGGTGACCTGAGGGGGAGGGGCGGTGACCTGATTGGTGGAGGTGCGGTGACCTGAGCGGGGGAGGGGCGGTGACCTGAGCGGGGGAGGGGCGGTGACCTGAGCGGGGGAGGGGCGGTGACCTGAGCGGGGGAGGGGCGGTGACCTGAGGGGGAGGGGCGGTGACCTGATTGGTGGAGGTGCGGTGACCTGAGCGGGGGAGGGGCGGTGACCTGAGCGGGGGAGGGGCGGTGACCTGAGCGGGGGAGGGGCGGTGACCTGAGCGGGGGAGGGGCGGTGACCTGAGCGGGAGGGGCGGTGACCTGAGCAGGAGGGACGGTGACCTGAGCGGGGGAGGGGCGCTGACCTGAGCGGGAGGGGCGGTGACCTGGTTGGTGGAGGGGCGGTGACCTGAGCGGGGGAGGGGCGGTGACCTGAGCGGGGGAGGGGCGGTGACCTGAGCGGGGGAGGGGCGGTGACCTGAGCGGGGGAGGGGCGGTGACCTGGTTGGTGGAGGGGCGGTGACCTGAGCGGGGGAGGGGCGGTGACCTGAGGGGGAGGGGCGGTGACCTGATTGGTGGAGGTGCGGTGACCTGAGCGGGGGAGGGGCGGTGACCTGAGCGGGGGAGGGGCGGTGACCTGAGCGGGGGAGGGGCGGTGACCTGAGCGGGGGAGGGGCGGTGACCTGAGCGGGAGGGGCGGTGACCTGAGCAGGAGGGACGGTAACCTGAGCGGGGGAGGGGCGGTGACCTGAGCGGGAGGGGCGGTGACCTGAGCAGGAGGGACGGTGACCTGAGCGGGGGAGGGGCGGTGACCTGAGCGGGAGGGGCGGTGACCTGAGCGGGGGAGCGGCGGTGACCTGAGCGGGGGAGGGGCGGTGACCTGAGCGGGGGAGGGGCGGTGACCTGAGCGGGGGAGGGGCGGTGACCTGAGCGGGGGAGGGGCGGTGACCTGAGCGGGGGAGGGGCGGTGACCTGGTTGGTGGAGGGGCGGTGACCTGAGCGGGGGAGGGGCGGTGACCTGAGCGGGGGAGGGGCGGTGACCTGAGCGGGGGAGGGGCGGTGACCTGAGCGGGGGAGGGGCGGTGACCTGGTTGGTGGAGGGGCGGTGACCTGAGCGGGGGAGGGGCGGTGACCTGAGCGGGGGAGGGGCGGTGACCTGAGCGGGGGAGGGACGGTGACCTGAGTGGGGGAGGGGCGGTGACCTGAGCGGGGGAGGGGCGGTGACCTGAGCAGGAGGGAATTGACCTGAGCGGGGGAGGGGCGGTGACCTGAGCGGGAGGAGCGGTGACCTGAGCGGGGGAGGGGCGGTGACCTGAGCGGGGGAGGGGCGGTGACCTGAGCGGGGGAGGGGCGGTGACCTGAGCGGGGGAGGGGCGGTGACCTGAGCGGGGGGGGGGCGGTGACCTGAGCGGGGGAGGGGCGGTGACCTGAGCGGGGGAGGGGCGGTGACCTGAGCGGGGGGGGGGCGGTGACCTGAGCGGGGGAGGGGCGGTGACCTGAGCGGGGGAGGGGCGGTGACCTGAGCGGGGGAGGGGCGGTGACCTGAGCGGGGGAGGGGCGGTGACCTGGTTGGCGGAGGGGCGGTGACCTGAGCGGGGGAGGGGCGGTGACCTGGTTGGCGGAGGTGCGGTGGTCTGAGTGGGGGAGGGTGAACTGGGAGGCTCAGGGTGGAGGGGGAGCTGAGTGGGGGAGAGGGAGTGATTTGTGGAATGAGAGTGACTGAAGCGGTGGGAGGAGGAGTGTGAGAGGGGAGGGGGACCGGAGTGGATGCAGGGAATGGGAGAGGGTGACCGGAGCGGGGGAGAGGGGGAGGAGGAGTCGGGGGGGGGGGGGTGGGGGGAGAGGAGGGATGATGGGTGAGCGGGGGAGAGGGACCAGAGCGGGGGAGGGGAGAGGCGAGAGTGGGTAGGAGGAGGTGGTGTGGGTGGAGGGAGTGGTGAGAGGGAGGTTGAGTGGAGGGGGTGAGTGGGAGGGAAGGGACGGGTGAGGAGGTGTCTACTGGAGCGGGCAAGGGGACGGGTGAGGAGAAAGTTGGGTGAGTGGGGAGGGGGAGAGGTGAGGGTGAAGGAATTGGCGGGAGTTGTGAGTGTGGAATTGGGTGAGGGAAGAGGGGGCCAGAGTAGGGGAGGAGTCGGGGCAAGGGGATTTGAGAGGGAGGGGACCGCAGCAGGGGAGGGGTGAGGGGGTGGGGAGGGTGTTAGTGAGGAGTGGACCGGAGTGGAGAGGTGAGGAAGAGGGGAGGGGGTGAGAATTGACGGGTGAGGGTGGGTGATGGGTGAGGAGGCAAGTGGTGAGGGGGCAGGAGACCGGAGTGGGGGATGGGTGAGACGAGGAAGTGGACTGGAGCGGGATGAGGGGGAGGGGGAGGGGTGGGTGAGGGTGGAGGGGGACCGGAGCGGGGAGGGGGAGGGGTGGGTGAGGGTGGAGGGGGACCGGAGCGGGGAGGGGGAGGTGTGGGTGAGGGTGGAGGGGGACCGGAGCGGGGGAGGGGGAGGGGTGGATGAGGGTGGAGGGGGACCGGAGCGGGGGAGGGGGAGGGGTGGGGGAGGGTGGAGGGGGACCGGAGCGGGGGAGGGGGAGGGGTGGGAGAGGGGAGGAATTGGGTGAGGGGGAAGGGAGTTGGGTGTGGGGGGAGGGGACCGAAGTGGTGCAGAGTGAGATGGTGAGGGACCGGGCCTGACAGGAGTGAGCGCAGAGTGGCTCACAAACAACAACAACAACAATACAGGAGTGAGATGACAGGGCACCGGGTCAGTGATTGATCGGTGAGTTTTCCCGTTTTTCCAGGACTGTGGTTTACACTAAGAGCTGGGAAATTAAAAAGGGGTCGGTTAATCGGGGTAAGTAAACAGTAAGTAAATTAATAATGAGTATTTTAGTTTATTTCTGATGAGTTTAGCGAGTAATCTAATAAATCGAGGCATGGCAGAGCTCCTCAGCCCCATCGAATGCACACCCTGTGCCATGTGGGAACTCCAGGATGCTTCCTGTGTTCTGGACAATCAAAGGTGCAGGAAGTGTCGCCAGCTGGAGGAGCTCGAGCTCAGAGCTTGAGCAGCGGCTGGTGTCACTACAGAGCGTCCGCCAGGCCGAGAGCTACCTGGATAACACGTTTCAGGAGGTGGTCACCCCGCAGCTTAAGAGAGTGCAGGCAGAGAGGGACTGGGTGACCCCCAGACAGACAAGGATGACCAGGCAGGTAGTGCAAGTGTCCCCTGAGTGTATCTCACACTCTAAACGGTATCAATACTGGTGAGGATGATGGTTCCCTTTGGGAGTACAGCCAGAGCCAAGTCCAAGGTACCATGTGTGGCTCAACTGTACAGGGGGGAGGAGAAAGGTCAGGAGAGCAATAGCGAGAGGGGATTCTATCTTTAGGCGAACAGGCAGGCGTTTCTGTGACCACAGACCTGAGTCCAGGATGGGATGTTGCATCCCTGGTGCCAGGGTCAAGGATATCACTGAGCAGCTGCGGAATGTTCTGAGGGCGGAGGGTGAACAGCCAGAGGTCATGGTTCATATCAATACCAACGACACAGGTAGAAAGAGGGATGAGGTCCTGTGAGCAGAATTTAGGAAGCTGGGAAAGAGATTAATACGGAGGACCTCAAAGGTAGTAATCTCCGGATTACTCCCACTAACCCGCGCCAGCGAGTACAGAAATAGGAGGATAGAGCAGATCAATGCGTGGCTGGAGAGATGGTGCAGGAGGGAGGGCTTTAGATTCCTGGGGTATGGGGACCGGTTCTGGTGCAGGTGGGACCTGTACAGGCCGGTCGGGTTGCACTTCAACAGAGCTGGGACCAATATCCTCGCAGGGAGGTTCGCCAGTGCTCTCGGGGAGGATTTAAACTAATTTGGCAGGGGGATGGGCACCAGGATGTAGCATTGGAAAGGAGAAACAAAGTGTACAAAGCATTGGGGGGGACAGACAGCACTAGAGTAAGAAATAGGTGGCATTAGGTGGGATCAGGCTAAGACTGAATACAAGAAGGTCTAAGATAGGTTTACAGTGCATGTGTGTAAACGCACCAAGCATGGTAAACAAGGTCGGTGAGCTGCAGGTACAAATAGCCACATGGGAATATGATGTCGTGGTGATAACAGAGACCTGACTCTAAAAAGGGCAGGATTGGGTACTAAATATTCCAGGATACAAGTTGTTCAGGAAAGATAGGGAAGGAAAGAAAGTGGGGGAGGGGGGGTGGCAGTATTGATTGAGGAGAATATTGCAGTGCTGGAGAGAGAGGATATCCTGGAGGGGTCAAGGACAGAATCTATTCGATTAGAGTTAAGAAACAATAGAGTGGCCAGCGTACTACTCGATGTGTTCTATAGGCCACCAACTCGTGGGAAGTACATAAAGGAGCAAATTTGCAAGGAAATTACAGAGATGTGCAAGGACTATAGAGCAGTGATAATGGGGGACTTCATCTATCCAAATATAGACTGTGATAGTAATAGTGTAAAGGGCAAAGAGGGGGAGGAATTTTTGAAGTGTGCTCATGAGAACTTTCTTATCCAGTACGTTTCCGGCCAAATGAGGAAGGAGGCATTGCTGGATCTGGTTCTGGGGAATGAGGCGGGCCAAATGGAGCAAGTGTCAGTGGGGGAACATTTGGTGGACAGCGATCGTCGTATCATAAGGTTTAGATTAGTTATGGAAAAGGACAAGGAGCACTTTAGAGTAATTTTTTTAATTGGAGTAGGGCCAATTTCAGTGGGTTGAGAACGGATCTGGCCCGGGTAAATTGGAATCAAGAGTTAGCAGGCAAAACTGTAATCGAACAATGGGCGGCTTTTAAAGAGGAGAAGGTTCAGGTAGAGTCTCAGGACATTCCCACGAGAGGGAAAGGTGGGGCAACCAAAGCCAGAGTTCCCTGGATGATGAAAGAGGTAGAGAGTAAGGTGAAGCAGAAAAAAAAGGTGCCAATGACAGATATCAGGTTGATAATAGCAGTGAGAACCAGGCTGAATATAGAAAGTTCAGAGGGGAAATGTAAAAGGTAACAAGAGGGGCAAAGAGAGAGTATGAGAATAGATTGCAAGCTAACGCAAAACGGAACCCAAAGGTCTTCTATAGGCATGTAAACATTAAACAAGTATTAAGAGGAGAGGTGGGACTGATTCGGGACCAAAAAGGAGATCTACGCATGGGGGCAGAGGGCATGATGGAGGTACAAAATGAGTACTTTGCGTTCGTCTTTACCAAGATACTGACAAAGTCACAGTAAAAGAGAAGTTAGTTGAGATACTGGATGGGCTAAAAAAAGATTAAGAGGAGGTTCTAGAGAGTGTAGCTGTACTTAAATTCGATATGTCCCCCGGTCCAGATGGGATGCTGAGGGGCGTAAGTGTGGAAATTGTGGAGGTACTGTCTATAATCTTCCAATCCTCCTTAGATACTGGGAGTGGTGCCAGAGGACTGGAGAATTGCAAATATTACACCCTTGTTCAAAAAACGGTGCAAGGATAAACCCAGAAATTATAGGCCAATCAGTTTAACCTCGGTGGTGGGGAAACTTTTAGAAATGATAATCCTGGACAAAATTAACAGTCACTTGGACAAGTGTGGATTAATTAAGGAAAGCCAGCACTGATTTGTTAAAGGCAAATCGCGTTTACCGAACTTGATTGAGTTTTTTGACGAGGTAACAGAGAGGATCGATAAGGGTAATGTAGTTGATGTAGTGTATATAGACGTCCAAAAGGTTTTTGATAAAGTGCCACATAATAGGCTTGTCAGCAAAATTGAAGCCCATTGAATAAGAAGGCAGTAGCAGCATGGATGCAAAATTGTTGAAGTGACAGGAAACAGAGAGTAGTGGTGAACTTTTTTCAGAGCGAAGGGAGATATGCGATGGTGTTCCCCAGAGCTCGGTGCTAGGAACACTGCTTTTCTTCATATATATTAATGACTTGGACTTAGGGGTACAGGGCACAATTATAACATTTGCAGAGTACACAAAATTTAGAAGGGTAGTGAACAGCAAGGAAGATAGTGATCGACTTCAAGAGGACATAGAGAGGCTGGTTGAATGGGCAGACACGTGTCAGATGAAATTTAATGCAGAAATGCAAAGTGAAAAATTTTGGAAGGAAGAACGAGGAGAGGCAATGAAAACTAAAGGGTACAATTCCAGATGGGGTTCAGGAACACAGAGATCTCGGGTAGATCTGTATTACTGACTGTACTCAGTCTCTCCTTTATCTTTCTTCCTCTATTGGTGTCTCTGCATCACTGCACTCAAGTCTCTCCTTTATCTTTCTTCCTCTGTTGGTGTCTCTGCGTCACTCCACTCAGTCTCACCTTTATCTCTCTCCCTCTATTGGTGTCTCTGCATCACTCCACTCAGTCTCACCTTTATCTCTCTCCCTCTGTTGGTGTCTCACTGTATCATTCATCGCACTCAGTTTACCCTTTATTTGTCCTTCTTTCAATTTAGTATACTACTGCTCATGATGCGGTCTCCTCGACATTGGGAAGACCAATCACAGATTGTGTGATCACTTTGCTGAACACCTCCGCTCAATCCAGAAGCTTGCTCACCATTTTAATTCCCGTCTTGGTCACACTCTGACCTCTCTGTCCTCTGCCTCTTACACTGTTCCAATGAATCTCAACGGAAGCCCGAGGAACAGCTCCTCATCTTTCGATTAGACATTTTACAACTTCCGGAATCAACGTTGATTTCAATAACTTCAGATCATCACCACTGCTCCCATTTTTATTCGGACAGCAGGTGTTGGGAATGGTTCAGCTGTTGCCATTTACACAACTCTAGACCCTCCTTTTGTTTCTTTTCTTGTCCCATTCCCACCATCCTTGCCTTGCACCATCATCCCTTTTGTCATTTAATCACTCCTGCTCTCCACCCTATCAGAGGTCGGCCCTTTTGTTCTTTCCTCCCCCTCCTCACCCCCTCCTTTCCCTGGCTCTGTACTTACTAAAAAACTGTTTCATCTTCAACTTCTTCCATTTCTGAAGTGAGATCATCGACCTGAAACGTTAATTCTTTCTTTCCCCACAGATGCTGCCTGACTTGCTGAGCTTCTCCTGCATTTTCTGTTTTTATTTCAGATTTGCAGCATCCACAGTATTTTGATTTGATTTAATGTTTAATTCACGGCCACTTCTCTCCCAGGAATGCTCCACCTTGAAGAAGTTCTGCTCTTCTCTCCGACTGGATTTCCGTTTGTCTCTTTTACCTTGTTCACCTTCATTGATTTCTGTTCCCTTCTCCTGTTTGATCAGGTTTCTACTAAAACTCACTTTCACAGACATAACTTTTTCCTCATTAACTGTCCCCAGCTCCGAATTATCCCACGTGGATTCCAATTTAAATTCCACCCGTCATATTTCGGATCCACCCGTGATTACAGATATCTCCCTGATATTCAGCGTTCCTCGAACCACTGCTCTCGCCGTTTCCTCAGATCCACGCTCAATGTCATGCTCCGCCATATCCACACTCTCCACCTCTCTCTCCAGCAGCACCCACTCACTCTATCTCAGAGTTGTCCTGGTCCACAGTTCCATTTCATCCTTCGCTCATCCGATGCTTTAACAGCAAACTTTTCTTTTTCCTTTCAGTTGTCAAGGACTGCAAGTTTCAACAAGCTTTAGATATCAGCGCCCCTCCTGATCCTTCTTCTCCTTTGCTTTCCTCTGACTCCATCCCTCCCTCCAATCTCACACTTTGTCGTGTTTTCACAATCCCCTCTGACCTTCCCCTCTCTGACCCCGAACGATTAGTCACAAGGACTTTAAACGAGTAAGTGGTGGTTTGGGGGACAGCGCAGGTGGTAAAGGGAGTATAAATAATAATTCTAAAACAAACAAAAATGAAGAGAGTCGAGTGAGAGTCAGGGATTATGCTTTAGGCACGACGGGTAAAGGAAAAACGAAAAGATGGAAAGTAATTAAATCGGGAGGGAGAAATAAGAAATGTGTGAGAAAGGCAAAATTAGTAGAAGGACAGATAAGGGTGTGTGGCTCAAATAAGCGTTTTTTATACGAATGCACGGAGTATAAAAGAGAAACTCAATGAATTGCAGGCGCAAATTCAACTTAGTGGGTCCGATGTGTTTGCCATTACTGAGACACGGCTGCAAGGCGGCAGGACTGGGAACGGAATAAACCAGGTTATAAGGAATAGAGGAAGGAGAGGGAAACTGGTAGAGGGGGAGGAGCAGCCTTACTGATTAAGGATGAAATGACTTCAATGATAAGAGAGGACATAGCGAGAGGCCATTTGGCAGTGGAGACTTTATGGGTACAATTTAGAAATAGAAAAGGATTTAAGACTGTAGTGGGAGTTGTGTATCGGCCCCCCTGGTAGCAGCTGTGAAGTGATGGAATGTATAAATGCAGAGATTGGACAAGCATGAAGCAAAGGCAGAGTGGTTTTAATGGGGGATTTTAACTTTCATATAGATTGGGATAAGCAGACGAGCTCATGTCAGAAAGGTAACGAATTTCTTCAGTATGTTCAGGACAGCTTTCTGCAACAATATGTCCTGGAACCAATAAGGGAGCAGGCCATATTAGCTTCAATAATGAGTAACGAGCCAGATTTAGTTAACAGCCGAATGGTGCGTGAACATTTATCTAACAACAGTGACAATAGTGTGAATGAGTTCATCGGTGAGTTTAAAAGGGAGAAATCCATATCAGCTGCTAAGGTTCTAAATTTAGGTCAGGCCGACTTCAACAGGATGAGACAGAGACTGTCCACAGTAAACTGGGCAAATCTGTTAATGGGTAAAACGACAGAAGATCAATGGGAGTTGTTCAAAAAAGCATTTAATGAGATACTGAACCACTTTATGCCCCTAAGAGGCAAGAGCTCTACTTACCAAAAAAAACAGCCATGCACGACAAAAGAGGTAAGGCACAACATGAAGCTATAAGAAAAAGCATACAAAAATGCCAAAAATAGCACAGATCCTGGCAAGTGGGAGAGATACCAAGAACAGCAAAGGATGACAAAACAGATGGTAAGAACTATAAAAAGGGAGTATGAAAAGAAACTTCCTAGGGGTATCAAAATCAACTATTTCTTTTTTACAATTATATTAGAAAAAGACGATAGCCAAGAGCAATGAGGGTTCCTTAAAAATGGTGACATTATAAATCAAAATAAGGAAATGGTGGACATGTTAAATAATTACTTTACCTCAGTATTTAGAGTAGAGGAAGAGGGTGGAAAGCAGGACACCCCAAGGAAACTAATTTTGAATCATTAGGTCGGGCACTCACCATAATTAACGGAAGCAAATTAACAGTAATGAAGAAAATAATGGCACTGAAAGGTGACAAATCCCTCGGATTAGATAGTTTCCAAACCAGGGTTTTAAAGGAAGGAGGTGAGAAGATTGCACCTGTCCTAACCGTGATGCTGTGATGTTCACACAATTCAAGAACCGTTCCTCTAGATTGGAAATTTGCACATGTCACTCCATTATTTAAGAAAGGTGAGAGAGGGAAACCAGGGAATTATAGACCAGTCAGCATAACATCTATTGTCTGGAAATTAACAGAGTCTATAATTAAGGATAGAGTGACTGAACACCTTGAAAATTTTCAGCTCGTCAGAGAAAGCCAGCATGGATTTGTACAGGGTAGGTCAAATCTAACGTAACTGATTGAATTTTTTGAAGAGGTGACTAAGAAGTGGACAGGGGAACGTCTACGGATGTTGTTTATATGGACTTCCAGAAGGCATTCGAAAAAGTCCCTCAAAAGAGATTGTTAGCTAAAGTCATTGAATTGAGGGCGAATTATTGATCTGGATCGGAAATTGGCTAAGTGGCAGGAGACAGAAAGTAGGGATAATTGGCAGGTACTCAAATTGAAAGATGTAACTCGTGGTGTCCCACAGGAACTGTGTTGGGGCCTCAACTATTCACTGAATTTATTGACGATGCAGATGACGGGATGGAGAGCCACATATCCAAGTTTGCCCATGACACAAAGATAGGCAGCATTGTAAGCAGTGTAGATGGAAGCATAAAATTACAGAGAGATATTAATAGATTACGTGAATGGGTAAATGGATTTCAATGAAGACAATTGTGAGGTCATCCACTTCGGACCTAAAAAGATAGAACGGGGTAATTTCTAAATGGTGAAGAGGTCGAAGCAGTGGAGGTCCAAACAGACCTCGGGATCCATGAATATAGATCATTAAAATGTCATGGACAGGGACAGAAAATAATCAAAAAGGCTAATGGAATGCTGGCCTTTATAGCTCGAGGACTGGAATACAAGGGGGTAGAAGTTATCCTACAGATACACAAAGCCCCAGTCGGACCACACCTGGAATACTGGGTTCAGTTCTGGGCACCACACCTTAGGAAGGATATATTGGCTTTGGGGGGAGTGCAGCGTAGATTTACAGGAATGATACCTGGATTCCAAGGGTTAAATTACGAGGAGTGATTACACAAACTGGAGTTGTATTCCTTTAGAAGATTAAGGGGTGATTTGATCGATTTTTTCAAGATATTAAGGGAAACTGATAGGGTAGATAGAGACAAACTATTTCCGCTGGTTGGAGAGTCCAGGACGAGGGGACGTGGCCTAAAAATTAGAGCCAGGACTTTTAGGATTGAAGTTAGGAAACACATCTACACGCAAAGGATGGTAGAAGTTTGGAACTCTTTTTCACAAAGGGCAGTCGATCTTAGCTCAATTGTTAATTTTAAATCTGACATTGATATATTTTTGTTAGCCAAAGGTATTATGGGATATGGGGCGAAGGTGGACATAAGGAGTTAGGTCACAGATCGGTCATGATCACATTGAATGGTGGAACAGGCTCGAGGGGCTAAATGGCCTATCCCTGTTCCTATGTTCTTACCCGCAGTGAGATGTCCATGTACAGGAGATGACACTGAGTCACACACAGGATTGCCTGTGTCTGTCTAGCAGCTGTCTCGACCTGTCTGCGTTATTTAAAGAGGAGATGGTTCGGGTGCAGTCTAGGCTCATTCCATGATGCAGAAAAGTAGGGGAACTAAAGCCAGAGCTTCCCGGACAACAAAAGAGATAATGAGTGAGATGAAACTGAAAAATGGGGCGTATGGTAGATGTCAGGTTGATATCGCAAGTGAGAACAGGAATAATATAGAAAATTCAGAGGAGAAGTCAAAAAGGAAGCAAGAGGGGCAAAGAGAGAGTATGAGAATAGACTGGTGGCCAACATAAAAGGGAATCCAGAAGTCTTCTACAGGCATGTAAACAGTAAGCGGGTAGTCAGAGGAGGGGGGCGAATAGGGACCGTAAAAGAGATCTACTCATGGAGGCAGAGGGCATGGCCGAGCTACTATATGAGTACTTTGCATCTGTCTTTACCAAAGGAAGAAGATGCTGCCAGAGTCTCAGTGAAGGATGATGTCGTTGAGAGACTGGATGGGCTAAAATTGATAAAGAAGAGGTACGAGAAAGGCTATCTGTACTTAAAGTAGATAAGTCACCCAGTCTGGATGGGATGAATCCCAGGTTGCTGAGGGAAGCAAGGGTGGAAATTGGAGAGGTACTGGTCATAATCTTCCAAACATCCTTCGATACAGGGGTGGTGTCAGAGGACTGGAGAATTGCAAATGTTACATCGTTGTTCAAAAAAATGATATAAGGATAAACCCAGCAACTATAGGCCAGTCAGTTTAACCTCGGTGGTGGAGAAAGTTTTAGAAACGATAATCCGGAACCAGATTAACGGTCATTTGGACGAGTGTGGATTGATTAGTGAAAGCCAGCACGGATTTGCTAAAGAAAAATCATGTTTAATTAACCTGATAGAGTTTTTTTTGATGAGTTAACAGAGTGGTGTATATGGACTTTCAAAAGGTGTTTGATAAAGTACCACATGGTAGGCTTGTCATCAAGATTGCGGCCCATGGAATAAAAGGGGCAGAAGCAACATGGATACAGAATTGGCAAAGTGACAGGAAACAGAGAGTGGTGGTGAACGGTTGATTTTCGGACTGGAGGTAGGTGTACAGTGGTGTTCCACAGGGGTCAGTACTGGGGTCACTGCTTTTCTTGATATATATTAATGATTTGGAAGTGGGTGTATGGGGCACAATTTCAACATTTTCAGATGACGCAAAACTTGGAAGGGTAGTGAACAGTGAGGAGGATAGTGATAGACTTCAAGAGGATATAGAGAGGCTGGTGTCATGGGCAGACACGTGGCAGATGAAATTTAACACAGAAAAATGCGAATTGACACATTTCGGTTGGAAGAACAAGGAAAGGCAATCTAAACTAGAGGGCAAATAGCTAAGGGGTATAGGAACAGAGAGATCTGGGGGGTATATGTGCACAAATTGTTGAAGGTGGCAGTGCAGATTGAGAAAGCGGTTAAAAAAGTATATGAGACCCTGGGCTTTATAAATAGAAGCCTAGTGTGCAAAAGCCATGATGAAACTTTACAAAACACTGGTTCAGCCACAACTGGAGTATTGTTTCCAGTTCTGGGCACCGCATTTTAGGAAAGATCTGAAAGCCTTCGACAGGGTGCAGAAGAGTCTTACTAGAATGATTCCAGGGATAAGGGACTTTAGTTACGTGGATAGACTGGAGACGCTGGGCTTGTTCTCCTTGGAACAAATGAGGTTGCGAGGAGATTTGATGGAGGTATTCAAAATCATGAAGGGTCTCGGCAGAGTAGATGGAGAGAAACTGATCCCATTGGCGGAAGGGTCAGGAACCCGTAAGCATAGATTTAAGGTGATTGGCAAAAGAACAAAAGGTGACATGAGGAATAACATTTTTACCCAGCGAGTGGTTAGGATCTGGAATGCACTGCCCGAGGGGGAGGCAGATTCAATCATGGCCTTCGAAAGGGGACTGGATAAGTAATTGAAAGTGAAAAATTTGCAGTGATACGGGGATAGAGCGGGGAATGGGACGAGCTGGATTGCTCTTGCATAAAGACAGCGCGGACTCGATGGGCCGAATTGCCTCCTTCTGTGCTCTAACCTTTCTATGATTCTTTGATTCTAACCTGTGTGTGGAGGTGGAAGATGTGGGTATGGTTCTTAATGAATACTTTGTGTCTGAATTCACAAAAGAGGGGGAGGATTCAGACATTGTAGTTAAGGAGGAAGTGTGTGAAATATTGGATGGGATAAACATAGTGAGAGAGGAAATATTAAGGTGTTTAGCCCGGTTGAAATGTATCCCAGGCTGTTAAGGGAGGTAATAACTGAGGGTCTGTCTATCATTGTCCAATCCTCTCTGGTTACAGAAGTGGTACCGGAGGACTGAGGACTGCTAATGTTGTACCTTTGTTTAAGAAAGGAGAAAGGGATAGACTGAGTCATTACAGGTCAGTCAGCCTAAACTCGGTGGTGGGCAAATTATTGGAAAAAAATCTGAGGGACAGTATTAATCGTCACGTAGAAGTGCACGGATTAATCAAGGACAGTGAGCATGGATTTGTTAAGGGAAGGTCATGTCTGACTAACCTGATTGAAATTTTTGAGGAGGTAACAAGGGGGGGTCGATGAGGGTAGCGCGTTTGATGTTGTCTCCATGGATATTAGCAAGGATTTTGACAAGGCCCCACAAGCCTGACTGGTCAGAAAAGTAAAAGCCCATGGGATCCGAGGGAAACTGGCAAGTTGGATCCAAAATTGGCTCAGTGGCAGGAAGCAAAGGGTAATGGTCGACAGTTATTTTTGTGACTGGAAGGCTGTTGCCAGTGGTGTTCTGGTGGACTCAGTACCTGGTCCCTTGCTTTTTGTGGTATATAATAGAAACATAGAAACATATAAAATTAGAGCAAGAGTAGGCCAATCGGCCCTTCGGGCCTGCTCTGCCATTCAAAATGATCATGGATGATCGTCTAACTCAGTACCCTGTTCCCGCTTTTCCCCCATATCCCTTGATTATTTTAGCATTAAGAAATATATCTATCTCCTTCTTGAATACATCAAATCACTTGGCCTCCACTGCCTTCTTTGGTAGAGAATTCCACAGGCTCACCACCCTCTGAGTGAAGAAATTTCTCCTCATCTCGGTTCTAAATGGCATACCCCGTATCCTGAGACTGTGATACCTGGTTCTGGACTCCCCAGCCATCGGGAACATCCTGCCCGCATCTAGTCTGTCTAGTCCTGTTAGAATTTTATATGTTTCAATGAGATCACCTCTCATTCTTCGAAACTCTAGTGAATACAGGCCGAGTCGACCCAATCTCTCCTCATACGTCAGTCCTGCCATCCCAGGAATCAGTCTGGTAAACTTTTGTTGCACTCGCTCCATGGCAAGGACATCCTTCCTCAGATAAGGAGACCAAATGATGATCAGTGGGCAATATTTAAAGAAACATTTAACGTGATACAGAACCGGTTTATACCCCTGAGGGGCAAGAACTTTACTTGCCAAAGAAGCAGCCATGGACAACTAAAGAGGTAAGCGCAGTGTAAAAGGAGAGTCAGAGAGGTGAGCACAGTGCAAAAGGAGAGTCCGAGAGGTGAGCGTGGTGTAAAAGGAGAGTCAGAGAGGTGAGCGCAGTGTAAAAGGAGAGTCAGAGAGGTGAGCGCGGTGTAAAAGGAGAGTCAGAGATGTGAGCGTGGTGTAAAAGGAGAGTCAGAGAGGTGAGCACAGTGTAAAAGGAGAGTCAGAGAGGTGAGCGCGGTGTAAAAGGAGAGTCAGAGAGATGAGCGCAGTGTAAAAGGAGAGTCAGAGAGGTGAGCGCAGTGTAAAAGGAGAGTCAGAGAGGTGAGCGCAGCGTAAAAGGAGAGTCAGAGAGATGAGCACAGTGTAAAAGGAGAGTCAGAGAGGTGAGCGCGGTGTAAAAGGAGAGTCCGAGAGGTGAGCGCAGTGTAAAAGGAGAGTCCGAGAGGTGAGCGCAGTGTAAAAGGAGAGTCAGAGAGGTGAGCGCGGTGTAAAAGGAGAGTCCGAGAGGTGAGCGCAGTGTAAAAGGAGAGTCAGAGAGGTGAGCTCAGTGTAAAAGGAGAGTCTGAGAGGTGAGCGCGGTGTAAAAGGAGAGTCAGAGAGGTGAGCGCAGTGTAAAAGGAGAATCAGAGAAGTGAGCACAGTGTAAAAGGAGAGTCAGAGAGGTGAGCGCAGTGTAAAAGGAGAGTCAGAGAGGTGAGCGCAGTGTAAAAGGAGAATCAGAGAAGTGAGCGCGGTGTAAAAGGAGAGTCCGAGAGGTGAGCTTAGTGTAAAAGGAGAGTCAGAGAGATGAGCGCAGAGAAAAGGATAGTCCGAGAGGTGAGCGCAGTGTAAAAGGAGAGTCCGAGAGGTGAGCGCGGTGTAAAAGGAGAGTCAGAGAGGTGAGCGCAGTGTAAAAGGAGAATCTGAGAGGTGAGCACAGTGTAAAAGGAGAATCTGAGAGGTGAGCACGGTGTAAAAGGAGAGTCCGAGAGGTGAGCGTGGTGTAAAAAGAGAGTCAGAGAGATGAGCGCAGTGTAAAAGGAGAGTCCGAGAGGTGAGCGCAGTGTAAAAGGAGAGTCAGAGAGGTGAGCGCGGTGTGAAAGGAGAGTCAGAGAGGTGAGCGAGGTGGAAAAGGAGAGTCCGAGAGGTGAGCCTGGTGTAAAAGGAGAGTCTGAGAGGTGAGCGCAGTGTGAAAGGAGAGTCCGAGAGGTGAGCACAGTGTAAGAGGAGAGTCCGAGAGGTGAGCGCAGTGTGAAAGGAGAGTCCGAGAGGTGAGCACGGTGTAAAAGGAGAGTCCGAGAGGTGAGCGCAGTGTGAAAGGAGAGTCCGAGAGGTGAGCGCAATGTAAAAGGAGAGTCCGAGAGGTGAGCGCAGTGTAAAAGGAGAGTCCGAGAGGTGAGCGCAGTGTGAAAGGAGAGTCCGAGAGGTGAGCACGGTGTAAAAGGAGAGTCCGAGAGGTGAGCGCAGTGTGAAAGGAGAGTCCGAGAGGTGAGCGCAGTGTAAAAGGAGAGTCCGAGAGGTGAGCGCAGTGTAAAAGGAGAGTCCGAGAGGTGAGCGCAGTGTAAAAGGAGAGTCCGAGAGGTGAGCGCGGTGTAAAAGGAGAGTCCGAGGGTGAGCGCAGTGTAAAAGGTGAGTCCGAGAGGTGAGCGCGGTGTAAAAGGAGAGTCCGAGAGGTGAGCACAGTGCAAAAGGAGAGTCCGAGAGGTGAGCGCGGTGTAAAAGGAGAGTCCGAGAGGTGAGCGCAGTGTAAAAGGAGAGTCCGAGAGGTGAGCACGGTGTAAAAGGAGAGTCAGAGAGGTGAGCACAGTGTAAAAGGAGAGTCAGAGAGGTGAGCACAGTGTAAAAGGAGAGTCAGAGAGGTGAGCGCGGTGTAAAAGGAGAGTCCGAGAGGTGAGCGCAGTGTAAAAGGAGAGTCCGAGAGGTGAGCGCGGTGTAAAAGGAGAGTCCGAGAGGTGAGCACTGTGTAAAAGCAGAGTCCGAGAGGTGATCACGGTGTAAAAGGAGAGTCCGAGAGGTGAGCGCAGTGTAAAAGGAGAGTCCGAGAGGTGAGCGCAGTGTAAAAGGAGAGTCCGAGTGGTGAGCGCAGTGTAAAAGGAGAGTCAGAGAGGTGAGCGCAGTGTAAAAGGAGAGTCAGAGAGGTGAGCGCGGTGTAAAAGGAGAGTCTGAGAGGTGAGCACGGTGTAAAAGGAGAGTCAGAGAGGTGAGCACGGTGTAAAAGGAGAGTCTGAGAGGTGAGCACAGTGTAAAAGGAGAGTCAGAGAGGTGAGCGCGGTGTAAAAGGAGAGTCTGAGAGGTGAGCACGGTGTAAAAGGAGAGTCCGAGAGGTGAGCGCAGTGTAAAATGAGAGTCCGAGAGGTGAGCACGGTGTAAAAGCAGAGTCTGAGAGGTGAGCGCAGTGTAAAAGGAGAGTCCGAGAGGTGAGCCTGGTGTAAAAGGAGAGTCCGAGAGGTGAGCGCAGTGAAAAAGGAGAGTCATAGAGGTGAGCACAGTGTAAAAGGAGAGTCAGAGAGGTGAGCGCAGTGAAAAAGGAGAGTCATAGAGGTGAGCACAGTGTAAAAGGAGAGTCAGAGAGGTGAGCGCGGTGTAAAAGGAGAGTCCGAGAGGTGAGCGCAGTGTAAAAGGAGAGTCCGAGAGGTGAGCGCAGTGTAAAAGGAGAGTCAGAGAGGTGAGCGAGGTGTAAAAGGAGAGTCCGAGAGGTGAGCCTGGTGTAAAAGGAGAGTCCGAGAGGTGAGCGCAGTGTAAAATGAGAGTCCGAGAGGTGAGCGCGGTGTAAAAGGAGAGTCAGAGAGGTGAGCGCAGTGGAAAAGGAGAGTCATAGAGTCATAGAGTCATAGAGTTATACAGCACGGATAGAGGCCCTTCGGCCCATCGTGTCCGCGCCGGCCATCAGCCCTGTCTACTCTAATCCCATATTCCAGCATTTGGTCCGTAGCCTTGTATGCTATGGCATTTCAAGTGCTCATCCAAATGCTTCTTGAATGTTGTGAGGGTTCCTGCCTCCACAACCCTTTCAGACAGTGAGTTCCAGACTCCAACCACCCTCTGGGTGAAAAAGTTCTTTCTCAAATCCCCTCTAAACCTCCCGCCTTTTACCTTGAATCTATGTCCCCTTGTTATAGAACCCTCAACGAAGGGAAAAAGCTCCTTAGTATCCATCCTATCTGTGCCCCTCATAATTTTGTACACCTCAAGCATGTCCCCCCTCAGCCTCCTCTGCTCCAAGGAAAACAAACCCAATCTTCCCAGTCTCTCTTCATAGCTGAAGCGCTCCAGCCCTGGTAACATCCTGGTGAATCTCCTCTGCACCCTCTCCAAAGCGATCACATCCTTCCTGTAGTGTGGCGATCAGAACTGCACACAGTACTCCAGCTGTGGCCTAACCAGTGTTTTATACAGCTCCATCATAACCTCCTTGCTCTTATATTCTATGCCTCGGCTAATAAAGGCAAGTATCCCATATGCCTTCTTTACCACCTTATCTACCTGTTCCGCCGCCTTCAGGGATCTGTGAACTTGCACACCAAGATCCCTCTGACCCTCTGTCTTGCCTAGGGTCCTCCCATTCATTGTGTATTCCCTTGCCTTGTTAGTCCCTCCAAAGTGCATCACCTCGCACTTTTCCGGGTTAAATTCCATTTGCCACTGTTCCGCCCATCTGACCAACCCATCTATATCGTCCTGCAGACTGAGGCTATCCTCCTCGCTATTTACCACCCTACCAATCTTTGTATCATCAGCGAACTTACTGATCATACCTTTTACATTCATATCCAAGTCATTAATGTAGACCACAAACAGCAAGGGACCCAGCACCGATCCCTGTGGTACCCCACTGGCCACAGGCTTCCAGTCACAAAAACAACCTTCGACCATCACCCTCTGCCTTCTGCCACTAAGCCAGTTTTGTATCCAAAGTGCCAAGGCACCCTGGATTCCATGGGCTCGTACCTTCTTGACCAGTCTCCTGTGGGGGACTTTATCGAAGGCCTTACTGAAATCCATGTATACCACATCCACTGCGTTACCCTCATCCACACGCCTAGTCACCCCCTCAAAAAATTCAATCAAATTAGTCAGACATGATCTTCCCTTGACAAAGCCATGTTGACTATCCCTGATTAATCCTTGCTTCTCCAAGTGGAGACTAATTTTGTCCTTCAGAATTTTTTCCAATAATTTTCCTACCACTGATGTTAGGCTCACTGGCCTGTAGTTCCCCGGTTTTTCCCTACTCCCCTTCTTGAATAATGGTATTACATTGGCGGTTCTCCAGTCCTCTGGCACATCCCCAGTGGCCAGAGAGGTTCTGAATATATGTGTCAGAGCCCCCGCAATCTCCTCCTTTGCCTCACACAGTAGCCTGGGATACATTTCGTCCGGGCCTGGGGATTTATCCATTTTTAGGCCTGAGAGGTGAGCGCAGTGTAAAAGGAGAGTCCGAGAGGTGAGCGCAGTGTAAAAGGAGAGTCCGAGAGGTGAGCGCAGTGTGAAAGGAGAGTCCGAGAGGTGAGCACGGTGTAAAAGGAGAGTCCGAGAGGTGAGCGCAGTGTGAAAGGAGAGTCCGAGAGGGGAGCGCAGTGTAAAAGGAGAGTCCGAGAGGTGAGCACTGTGAAAAAGGAGAGTCCGAGAGGTGAGCGCAGTGTAAAACGAGAGTCCGAGAGGTGAGTGCAGTGTGAAAGGAGAGTCCGAGAGGTGAGCACGGTGTAAAAGGAGAGTCCGAGAGGTGAGCGCGGTGTAAAAGGAGAGTCCGAGAGGTGAGCGCAGTGTAAAAGGAGAGTCCGAGAGGTGAGCGCTGTGAAAAAGGAGAGTCAGAGAGGTGAGCACAGTGTAAAAGGAGAGTCAGAGAGGTGAGCACAGTGTAAAAGGAGAGTCCGAGAGGTGAGCGCAGTGTAAAAGGAGAGTCCGAGAGGTGAGCGCAGTGTAAAAGGAGAGTCCGAGAGGTGAGCGCAGTGTAAAAGGAGAGTCCGAGAGGTGAGCGCAGTGTAAAAGGAGAGTCCGAGAGGTGAGCGCAGTGTAAAAGGAGAGTCCGAGAGGTGAACGCTGTGTAAAAGGAGAGTCAGAGGGGTGAGCGCAGTGTAAAAGGAGAGTCCGAGAGGTGAGCACAGTGTAAAAGGAGAGTCCGAGAGGTGAGCGCAGTGTAAAAGGAGAGTCAGAGAGGTGAGCGCAGAGTAAAAGGAGAGTCCGAGAGGTGAGCGCAGTGGAAAAGGAGAGTCAGAGAGGTGAGCGCAGTGTAAAAGGAGAGTCAGAGAGGTGAGCGCAGTGGAAAAGGAGAGTCAGAGAGGTGAGCGCGGTGTAAAAGGAGAGTCAGAGAGGTGAGCACCGTGTAAAAGGAGAGTCAGAGACGGGAGCGCAGTGTAAAAGGAGAGTCAGAGAGGAGAGCGCGGTGTAAAAGGAGAGTCAGAGAGGTGAGCACAGTGTAAAAGGAGAGTCATAGAGGTGAGCGCGGTGTAAAAGGAGAGTCATAGAGGTGAGCGCGGTGTAAAAGGAGAGTCAGAGAGGTGAGCGCAGTGAAAAAGGAGAGTCCGAGAGGTGAACGCAGTGTAAAAGGAGAGTCAGAGAGGTGAGCGCGGTGTAAAAGGAGAGTCAGAGAGGTGAACACAGTGTAAAAGGAGAGTCAGAGAGGTGAGCGCAGTGTAAAAGGAGAGTCCGAGAGGTGAGCACAGTGTAAAAGGAGAGTCCGAGAGGTGAGCGTGGTGTAAAATGAGAGTCAGAGAGGTGAGCACGGTGTAAAAGGAGAGTCAGAGAGGTGAGCGCAGTGTAAAAGGAGAGTCAGAGAGGTGAGCACAGTGTAAAAGGAGAGTCCGAGAGGTGAGCGCAGTGTAAAAGGAGAGTCCGAGAGGTGAGCGTGGTGTAAAAGGAGAGTCAGAGAGGGGAGCGTGGTGTAAAAGGAGAGTCCGAGAGGTGAGCGCGGTGTCAAAGGAGAGTCAGAGAGGTGAGCGTGGTGTAAAAGGAGAGTCAGAGAGGTGCGCACAGTGTAAAAGGAGAGTCAGAGAGGTGAGCACAGTGAAAACGGAGAGTCAGAGAGGTGAGCACAGTGTAAAAGGAGAGGCCGAGAGGTGAGCACGATGGAAAAGGAGAGTCCGAGAGGTGAGCGCAGTGCAAAAGGAGAGTCAGAGAGGTGAGCACAGTGTAAACGGAGAGTCAGAGAGGTGAGCACAGTGTAAACGGAGAGTCAGAGAGGTGAGCGCAGTGTAAACGGAGAGTCAGAGAGGTGAGCACAGTGTAAAAGGAGAGTCAGAGAGGTGAGCACAGTGTAAAAGGAGAGTCAGAGAGATGAGCGCAGTGTGAAAGGAGAGTCCGAGAGGTGAGCACAGTGTAAAAGGAGAGTCAGAGAGGTGAGCGTGGTGTAAAAGGAGAGTCCGAGAGGTGAGCGCAGTGTAAAAGGAGAGTCAGAGAGGTGAGCGCAGTGTAAAAGGAGAGTCCGAGAGGTGAGCGCAGTGTAAAAGGAGAGTCCGAGAGGTGAGCGCTGTGTAAAAGGAGATTCCGAGAGGTGAGCGCGGTGAAAAAGGAGAGTCAGAGAGGTGAGCTTGGTGCAAAAGGAGAGTCAGAGAGTTGAGCGTGTTGTAAAAGGAGAGTCAGAGAGGTGAGCGCGCTGTAAAAGGAGAGTCAGAGAGGTGAGCACAGTGTAAAAGGAGAGTCAGAGTGGTGAGCGTGGTGTAAAAGGAGAGTCAGAGTGGTGGGCACAGTGTAAAAGGAGAGTCAGAGAGTTGAGCGCAGTGTAAAACGAGAGTCCGAGAGGTGAGCACAGTGTAAAACGAGAGTCCGAGAGGTGAGCGCAGTGTAAAAGGAGAGTCAGAGAGGTGAGCGCAGTGTAAAACGAGAGTCCGAGAGGTGAGCACAGTGTAAAAGGAGAGTCAGAGAGGTGAGCGCAGTGTAAAAGGAGATTCAGAGAGGTGAGCGCGGTGTAAAACGAGAGTCTGAGAGGTGAGCGTGGTGTAAAAGGAGAGTCCGAGAGGTGAGCGCGGTGTAAAAGGAGAGTCCGAGAGGTGAGCGCGGTGTAAAAGGAGAGTCCGAGAGGTGAGCGCGGTGTAAAAAGAGAGTCCGAGTGGTGAGCGCGGTGTAAAAGAAGAGTCAGAGAGGGGAACGCATTGTAAAAGGAGAGTCAGAGAGGTGAGCGCAGTGTAAAAGGAGAGTCAGAGAGGTGAGCGCGGTGTAAAACGAGAGTCTGAGAGGTGAGCACAGTGTAAAAGGAGAGTCCGAGAGGTGAGCATAGTGTAAAAGGAGAGTCCGAGAGGTGAGCGCAGTGTAAAAGGAGAGTCCGAGAGGTGAGCGCAGTGTAAAAGGAGAGTCAGAGATGTGAGCACGGTGTAAAAGGAGAGTCAGAGAGGTGAGCGCAGTGTAAAAGGAGAGTCAGAGAGGTGAGCACAGTGTAAAAGGAGAGTCAGAGAGGTGAGCGCAGTGTAAAACGAGAGTCCGAGAGGTGAGCACAGTGTAAAAGGAGAGTCAGAGAGGTGAGCGCAGTGTAAAAGGAGAGTCAGAGAGGTGAGCGCAGTGTAAAAGGAGAGTCAGAGAGGTGAGCGCAGTGTAAAAGGAGAGTCAGAGAGGTGAGCGCGGTGTAAAAGGAGAGTCCGAGAGGTGAGCGCGGTGTAAAACGAGAGTCCGAGAGGTGAGCAGAGTGTAAAAGGAGAGTCAGAGAGGTGAGCACGGTGTAAAAGGAGAGTCAGAGAGGTGAGCACGGTGTAAAAGGAGAGTCAGAGAGGTGAGCACGGTGTAAAAGGAGAGTCAGAGAGGTGAGCACGGTGTAAAAGGAGAGTCCGAGAGGTGAGCGCGGTGTAAAAGGAGAGTCCGAGAGGTGAGCGCTGTGTAAAAGGAGAGTCCGAGAGGTGAGCCCGGTGTAAAAGGAGAGTCCGAGAGGTGAGCGCAGTGTAAAAGGAGAGTCAGAGAGGTGAGCGCAGTGTAAAAGGAGAGTCAGAGAGGTGAGCGCAGTGTAAAAGGAGAGTCAGAGAGGTGAGCGCAGTGTAAAAGGAGAGTCAGAGAGGTGAGCGCAGTGTAAAAGGAGAGTCAGAGAGGTGAGCGCAGTGTAAAAGGAGAGTCAGAGAGGTGAGCGTGTGTAAAAGGAGAGTCAGAGAGGTGAGCACAGTGTAAAAGGAGAGTCAGAGAGGTGAGCGCAGTGTAAAAGGAGAGTCAGAGAGGTGAGCGCAGAGTAAAAGGAGAGTCAGAGAGGTGAGCGCGGTGTAAAAGGAGAGTCCGAGAGGTGAGCGCGGTGCAAAAGGAGAGTCAGAGAGGTGAGCGCGGTGTAAAAGGAGAGTCAGAGAGGTGAGCGCAGTGTAAAAGGAGAGTCAGAGAGGTGAGCGTGGTGTAAAAGGAGAGTCCGAGAGGTGAGCGCGGTGTAAAAGGAGAGTCAGAGAGGTGAGCGCGGTGTAAAAGGAGAGTCCGAGAGGTGAGCGCGGTGCAAAAGGAGAGTCAGAGAGGTGAGCGCGGTGTAAAAGGAGAGTCCGAGAGGTGAGCGCGGTGTAAAAGGAGAGTCAGAGAGGTGAGCGCGCTGTAAAAGGAGAGTCAGAGAGGTGAGCACGGTGTAAAAAGAGAGTCCGAGAGGTGAGCGCAGTGTAAAAGGAGAGTCAGAGTGGTGAGCGCAGTGTAAAAGGAGAGTCCGAGAGGTGAGCACAGTGTAAAAGGAGAGTCCGAGAGGTGAGCACAGTGTAAAAGGAGAGTCAGAGAGGTGAGCACAGTGTAAAAGGAGAGTCCGAGAGGTGAGCACAGTGTAAAAGGAGAGTCAGAGAGTTGAGCGTGGTGTAAAAGGAGAGTCAGAGAGGTGAGCGCAGTGTAAAAGGAGAGTCAGAGAGGTGAGCGTGGTGTAAAAGGAGAGTCCCAGAGGTGAGCGTGGTGTAAAAGGAGAGTCCGAGAGGTGAGCGTGGTGTAAAAGGAGAGTCCGAGAGGTGAGCGCAGTGTAAAAGGAGAGTCAGAGAGGTGAGCACATTGTAAAAGGAGAGTCCGAGAGATGAACGCGGTGTAAAAGGAGAGTCAGAGAGGTGAGCGCAGTGTAAAAGGAGAGTCCGAGAGGTGAGCACAGTGTAAAAGGAGAGTCAGAGAGGTGAGCGCGGTGCAAAAGGAGAGTCAGAGAGGTGAGCGCGGTGTAAAAGGAGAGTACGAGAGGTGAGCACACTGTAAATCGAGAGTCAGAGAGGTGAGCACAGTGTAAAAGGAGAGTCAGAGAGGTGAGCGCAGTGTAAAAGGAGAGTCCGAGTGGTGAGCGCGGTGTAAAAGGAGAGTCAGAGAGGTGAGCGCAGTGTAAAAGGAGAGTCAGAGTGGTGGGCACAGTGTAAAAGGAGAGTCAGAGAGGTGAACACAGTGTAAAACGAGAGTCCGAGAGGTGAACACAGTGTAAAAGGAGAGTCCGAGAGGTGAGCACAGTGTAAAAGGAGAGTCCGAGAGGTGAGCGCAGTGTAAAACGAGAGTCCGAGAGGTGAGCGTGGTGTAAAAGGAGAGTCAGAGAGGTGAGCGCAGTGCAAAAAGGAAGGTCAGAGAGGTTAGCGTGGTGTAAATGGAGAGTCAGAGAGGTGAGCACAGTGTGAAAGGAGAGTCAGAGCGGTGAGCGCAGTGTAAAAGGAGAGTCAGAGAGGTGAGCGTAGTGTAAAACGAGAGTCCGAGAGGTGAGCACAGTGTAAAAGGAGAGTCAGAGAGGTGAGCGCAGTGTAAAAGGAGAGTCAGAGAGGTGAGCACGGTGTAAAACGAGAGTCCGAGAGGTGAGCGTGGTGTAAAAGGAGAGTCCGAGAGGTGAGCGCAGTGTAAAAGGAGAGTCAGAGAGTTGAGCACAGTGTAAAAGGAGAGTCCGAGAGGTGAACGCACTGTAAAAGGAGAGTCAGAGAGGTGAGCGCAGTGTAAAAGGAGAGTCAGAGTGTTGAGCACAGTGTAAAAGGAGAGTCCGAGAGGTGAACGCGGTGTAAAAGGAGAGTCAGAGAGGTGAGCACAGTGTGAAAGGAGAGTCAGAGAGGTGAGCTTAGTGTGAAAGGAGAGTCAGAGAGGTGAGCGCGGTGTAAAACGAGAGTCCGAGAGGTGAGCGTGGTGCAAAAGGAGAGTCAGAGAGGTGAGCGCAGTGTAAAAGGAGAGTCAGAGAGTTGAGCACAGTGTAAAAGGAGAGTCCGAGAGGTGAACGCTGTGTAAAAGGAGAGTCAGAGAGGTGAACGCGGTGTAAAAGGAGAGTCCGAGAGGTGAGCGCAGTGTAAAAGGAGAGTCCGAGAGTTGAGCGCAGTGTAAAAGGAGAGTCCGAGAGGTGAACGCTGTGTAAAAGGAGAGTCCGAGAGTTGAGCGCGGTGTGAAAGGAGAGTCAGAGAGGTGAGCGCGGTGTAAAAGGAGAGTCAGAGAGGTGAGCGTAGTGTAAAAGGAGAGTCAGAGAGGTGAGCGCAGGGTAAAAGGAGAGTCAGAGAGGTGAGCGCGGAGTAAAAGGAGAGTCTGAGAGGTGAGCGCAGTGTAAAAGGAGAGTCAGAGAGGTGAGCACAGTGTAAAAGGAGAGTCAGAGAGGTGAACTCAGTGTAAAAGGAGAGTCAGATAGGTGAGCGTGGTGTAAAAGGAGAGTCAGAGAGGTGAGCACGGTGTAAAAGGAGAGTCAGAGAGGTGAGCGCAGTGTAAAAGGAGAGTCAGAGAGTTGAGCACAGTGTAAAAGGAGAGTCAGAGAGGTGAGCTCGGCGTAAAGGGAGAGTCAGAGAGGTGAGCTCTGTGTAAAAGGAGAGTCCGAGAGGTGAGCGCGGTGTAAAAGGAGAGTCCGAGAGGTGAGCGCGTTGTAAAAGGAGAGTCTGAGAGGTGAGCGCTGTGTAAAAGGAGAGTCCGAGAGGTGAACGCGGTGTGAAAGGAGAGTCAGAGACGTGAGCGTGCTGTAAAAGGAGAGTCCGAGAGGTGAGCGCGTTGTAAAAGGAGAGTCTGAGAGTTGAGCGCTGTGTAAAAGGAGAGTCCGAGAGGTGAGCGCAGTGTAAAAGGAGAGTCAGAGAGGTGAGCGTGGTGTAAAAGGAGAGTCCGAGAGGTGAGCGTGGTGTAAAAGGAGAGTCCGAGAGGTGAGCGTGGTGTAAAAGGAGAGTCAGAGAGGTGAGCACAGTGTAAAAGGAGAGTCAGAGAGGTGAGCGCAGTGTAAAAGGAGAGTCAGAGAGGTGAGCGTGGTGTAAAAGGAGAGTCCGAGAGGTGAGCGTGGTGTAAAAGGAGAGTCCGAGAGGTGAGCGCGGTGTAAAAGGAGAGTCAGAGAGGTGAGCACAGTGTAAAAGGAGAGTCCGAGAGATGAACGCGGTGTAAAAGGAGAGTCAGAGAGGTGAGCGCAGGGTAAAAGGAGAGTCAGAGAGGTGAGCACAGTGTAAAAGGAGAGTCCGAGAGGTGAGCACAGTGTAAAAGGAGAGTCAGATAGGTGAGCGCAGTGTAAAAGGAGAGTCAGAGAGGTGAGCGCGGTGCAAAAGTAGAGTCAGAGAGGTGAGCGCGGTGTAAAAGGAGAGTCAGAGAGGTGAGCACAGTGTAAAACGAGAGTCCGAGAGGTGAGCACAGTGTAAAACGAGAGTCCGAGAGGTGAACACAGTGTAAAAGGAGAGTCCGAGAGGTGAGCACAGTGTAAAAGGAGAGTCCGAGAGGTGAGCGCAGTGTAAAAGGAGAGTCCGAGAGGTGAGCACAGTGTAAAAGGAGAGTCCGAGAGGTGAGCGCAGTGTAAAACGAGAGTCCGAGAGGTGAGCGCAGTGTAAAACGAGAGTCAGAGAGTTGAGCACAGTGTAAAAGGAGAGTCAGAGAGGTGAGCTCGGCGTAAAGGGAGAGTCAGAGAGGTGAGCTCTGTGTAAAAGGAGAGTCCGAGAGGTGAGCGCGGTGTAAAAGGAGAGTCAGAGTGGTGAGCGTGGTGTAAAAGGAGAGTCCGAGAGGTGGGCACAGTGTAAAAGGAGAGTCAGAGAGTTGAGCGCAGTGTAAAACGAGAGTCCGAGAGGTGAGCACAGTGTAAAACGAGAGTCCGAGAGGTGAGCGCAGTGTAAAAGGAGAGTCAGAGAGGTGAGCGCAGTGTGAAAGGAGAGTCCGAGAGGTGAGCGCAGTGTAAAAGGAGAGTCAGAGAGGTGAGCGCAGTGTAAAACGAGAGTCCGAGAGGTGAGCACAGTGTAAAAGGAGAGTCAGAGAGGTGAGCGCAGTGCAAAAGGAGAGTCAGAGAGGTGAGCGCGGTGTAAAACGAGAGTCCGAGAGGTGAGCGTGGTGTAAAAGGAGAGTCAGAGAGTTGAGCACAGTGTAAAAGGAGAGTCAGAGAGGTGAGCTCGGCGTAAAAGGAGAGTCCGAGAGGTGAGCGCGTTGTAAAAGGAGAGTCTGAGAGGTGAGCGCTGTGTAAAAGGAGAGTCCGAGAGGTGAGCGCGGTGTAAAAGGAGAGTCCGAGAGGTGAGCGCGGTGTAAAAGGAGAGTCCGAGAGGTGAGCGCGGTGTAAAAGGAGAGTCTGAGAGGTGAGCGCTGTGTAAAAGGAGAGTCCGAGAGGTGAACGCTGTGTAAAAGGAGAGTCCGAGAGGTGAGCGCAGTGTAAAAGGAGAGTCTGAGAGGTGAGCGCTGTGTAAAAGGAGAGTCCGAGAGGTGAACGCAGTGAAAAAGGAGAGTCCGAGAGGTGAACGCAGTGTAAAAGGAGAGTCCGAGAGGTGAGCGTGGTGTAAAAGGAGAGTCCGAGAGGTGAGCGCGGTGTAAAAGGAGAGTCAGAGAGGTGAGCACAGTGTAAAAGGAGAGTCCGAGAGATGAACGCGGTGTAAAAGGAGAGTCAGAGAGGTGAGCACAGGGTAAAAGGAGAGTCAGAGAGGTGAGCACAGTGTAAAAGGAGAGTCCGAGAGGTGAGCACAGTGTAAAAGGAGAGTCAGATAGGTGAGCGCAGTGTAAAAGGAGAGTCAGAGAGGTGAGCGCGGTGCAAAAGGAGAGTCAGAGAGGTGAGCGCGGTGTAAAAGGAGAGTACGAGAGGTGAGCACACTGTAAATCGAGAGTCAGAGAGGTGAGCACAGTGTAAAAGGAGAGTCAGAGAGGTGAGCGCAGTGTAAAAGGAGAGTCAGAGTGGTGGGCACAGTGTAAAAGGAGAGTCAGAGAGGTGAACACAGTGTAAAACGAGAGTCCGAGAGGTGAACACAGTGTAAAAGGAGAGTCAGAGAGGTGAGCAGAGTGTAAAAGGAGAGTCCGAGAGGTGAGCGCAGTGTAAAAGGAGAGTCAGAGAGGTGAGCACAGTGTAAAAGGAGAGTCAGAGAGGTGAGCGCAGTGTAAAAGGAGAGTCCGAGAGGTGAGCACAGTGTAAAAGGAGAGTCAGAGAGGTGAGCACAGTGTAAAAGGAGAGTCAGAGAGGTGAGCGCGGTGTAAAACGAGAGTCCGAGAGGTGAGCGTGGTGTAAAAGGAGAGTCTGAGAGGTGAGCGCTGTGTAAAAGGAGAGTCCGAGAGGTGAGCGCGGTGTAAAAGGAGAGTCCGAGAGGTGAGCGCGGTGTAAAAGGAGAGTCCGAGAGGTGAGCGCGGTGTAAAAGGAGAGTCTGAGAGGTGAGCGCTGTGTAAAAGGAGAGTCCGAGAGGTGAACGCTGTGTAAAAGGAGAGTCCGAGAGGTGAGCGCAGTGCAAAAGGAGAGTCAGAGAGGTGAGCGCGGTGTAAAACGAGAGTCCGAGAGGTGAGCGTGGTGTAAAAGGAGAGTCAGAGAGTTGAGCACAGTGTAAAAGGAGAGTCAGAGAGGTGAGCTCGGCGTAAAGGGAGAGTCAGAGAGGTGAGCTCTGTGTAAAAGGAGAGTCCGAGAGGTGAGCGCGGTGTAAAAGGAGAGTCCGAGAGGTGAGCGCGTTGTAAAAGGAGAGTCTGAGAGGTGAGCACAGTGTAAAAGGAGAGTCAGAGAGGTGAGCGCAGTGTAAAAGGAGAGTCCGAGAGGTGAGCACAGTGTAAAAGGAGAGTCAGAGAGGTGAGCGCGGTGCAAAAGGAGAGTCAGAGAGGTGAGCGCGGTGTAAAAGGAGAGTACGAGAGGTGAGCACACTGTAAATCGAGAGTCAGAGAGGTGAGCACAGTGTAAAAGGAGAGTCAGAGAGGTGAGCGCAGTGTAAAAGGAGAGTCCGAGTGGTGAGCGCGGTGTAAAAGGAGAGTCAGAGAGGTGAGCGCAGTGTAAAAGGAGAGTCAGAGTGGTGGGCACAGTGTAAAAGGAGAGTCAGAGAGGTGAACACAGTGTAAAACGAGAGTCCGAGAGGTGAACACAGTGTAAAAGGAGAGTCCGAGAGGTGAGCACAGTGTAAAAGGAGAGTCCGAGAGGTGAGCGCAGTGTAAAACGAGAGTCCGAGAGGTGAGCGTGGTGTAAAAGGAGAGTCAGAGAGGTGAGCGCAGTGCAAAAAGGAAGGTCAGAGAGGTTAGCGTGGTGTAAATGGAGAGTCAGAGAGGTGAGCACAGTGTGAAAGGAGAGTCAGAGCGGTGAGCGCAGTGTAAAAGGAGAGTCAGAGAGGTGAGCGTAGTGTAAAACGAGAGTCCGAGAGGTGAGCACAGTGTAAAAGGAGAGTCAGAGAGGTGAGCGCAGTGTAAAAGGAGAGTCAGAGAGGTGAGCACGGTGTAAAACGAGAGTCCGAGAGGTGAGCGTGGTGTAAAAGGAGAGTCCGAGAGGTGAGCGCAGTGTAAAAGGAGAGTCAGAGAGTTGAGCACAGTGTAAAAGGAGAGTCCGAGAGGTGAACGCACTGTAAAAGGAGAGTCAGAGAGGTGAGCGCAGTGTAAAAGGAGAGTCAGAGTGTTGAGCACAGTGTAAAAGGAGAGTCCGAGAGGTGAACGCGGTGTAAAAGGAGAGTCAGAGAGGTGAGCACAGTGTGAAAGGAGAGTCAGAGAGGTGAGCTTAGTGTGAAAGGAGAGTCAGAGAGGTGAGCGCGGTGTAAAACGAGAGTCCGAGAGGTGAGCGTGGTGCAAAAGGAGAGTCAGAGAGGTGAGCGCAGTGTAAAAGGAGAGTCAGAGAGTTGAGCACAGTGTAAAAGGAGAGTCCGAGAGGTGAACGCTGTGTAAAAGGAGAGTCAGAGAGGTGAACGCGGTGTAAAAGGAGAGTCCGAGAGGTGAGCGCAGTGTAAAAGGAGAGTCCGAGAGTTGAGCGCAGTGTAAAAGGAGAGTCCGAGAGGTGAACGCTGTGTAAAAGGAGAGTCCGAGAGTTGAGCGCGGTGTGAAAGGAGAGTCAGAGAGGTGAGCGCGGTGTAAAAGGAGAGTCAGAGAGGTGAGCGTAGTGTAAAAGGAGAGTCAGAGAGGTGAGCGCAGGGTAAAAGGAGAGTCAGAGAGGTGAGCGCGGAGTAAAAGGAGAGTCTGAGAGGTGAGCGCAGTGTAAAAGGAGAGTCAGAGAGGTGAGCACAGTGTAAAAGGAGAGTCAGAGAGGTGAACTCAGTGTAAAAGGAGAGTCAGATAGGTGAGCGTGGTGTAAAAGGAGAGTCAGAGAGGTGAGCACGGTGTAAAAGGAGAGTCAGAGAGGTGAGCGCAGTGTAAAAGGAGAGTCAGAGAGTTGAGCACAGTGTAAAAGGAGAGTCAGAGAGGTGAGCTCGGCGTAAAGGGAGAGTCAGAGAGGTGAGCTCTGTGTAAAAGGAGAGTCCGAGAGGTGAGCGCGGTGTAAAAGGAGAGTCCGAGAGGTGAGCGCGTTGTAAAAGGAGAGTCTGAGAGGTGAGCGCTGTGTAAAAGGAGAGTCCGAGAGGTGAACGCGGTGTGAAAGGAGAGTCAGAGACGTGAGCGTGCTGTAAAAGGAGAGTCCGAGAGGTGAGCGCGTTGTAAAAGGAGAGTCTGAGAGTTGAGCGCTGTGTAAAAGGAGAGTCCGAGAGGTGAGCGCAGTGTAAAAGGAGAGTCAGAGAGGTGAGCGTGGTGTAAAAGGAGAGTCCGAGAGGTGAGCGTGGTGTAAAAGGAGAGTCCGAGAGGTGAGCGTGGTGTAAAAGGAGAGTCAGAGAGGTGAGCACAGTGTAAAAGGAGAGTCAGAGAGGTGAGCGCAGTGTAAAAGGAGAGTCAGAGAGGTGAGCGTGGTGTAAAAGGAGAGTCCGAGAGGTGAGCGTGGTGTAAAAGGAGAGTCCGAGAGGTGAGCGCGGTGTAAAAGGAGAGTCAGAGAGGTGAGCACAGTGTAAAAGGAGAGTCCGAGAGATGAACGCGGTGTAAAAGGAGAGTCAGAGAGGTGAGCGCAGGGTAAAAGGAGAGTCAGAGAGGTGAGCACAGTGTAAAAGGAGAGTCCGAGAGGTGAGCACAGTGTAAAAGGAGAGTCAGATAGGTGAGCGCAGTGTAAAAGGAGAGTCAGAGAGGTGAGCGCGGTGCAAAAGTAGAGTCAGAGAGGTGAGCGCGGTGTAAAAGGAGAGTCAGAGAGGTGAGCACAGTGTAAAACGAGAGTCCGAGAGGTGAGCACAGTGTAAAACGAGAGTCCGAGAGGTGAACACAGTGTAAAAGGAGAGTCCGAGAGGTGAGCACAGTGTAAAAGGAGAGTCCGAGAGGTGAGCGCAGTGTAAAAGGAGAGTCCGAGAGGTGAGCACAGTGTAAAAGGAGAGTCCGAGAGGTGAGCGCAGTGTAAAACGAGAGTCCGAGAGGTGAGCGCAGTGTAAAACGAGAGTCAGAGAGTTGAGCACAGTGTAAAAGGAGAGTCAGAGAGGTGAGCTCGGCGTAAAGGGAGAGTCAGAGAGGTGAGCTCTGTGTAAAAGGAGAGTCCGAGAGGTGAGCGCGGTGTAAAAGGAGAGTCAGAGTGGTGAGCGTGGTGTAAAAGGAGAGTCCGAGAGGTGGGCACAGTGTAAAAGGAGAGTCAGAGAGTTGAGCGCAGTGTAAAACGAGAGTCCGAGAGGTGAGCACAGTGTAAAACGAGAGTCCGAGAGGTGAGCGCAGTGTAAAAGGAGAGTCAGAGAGGTGAGCGCAGTGTGAAAGGAGAGTCCGAGAGGTGAGCGCAGTGTAAAAGGAGAGTCAGAGAGGTGAGCGCAGTGTAAAACGAGAGTCCGAGAGGTGAGCACAGTGTAAAAGGAGAGTCAGAGAGGTGAGCGCAGTGCAAAAGGAGAGTCAGAGAGGTGAGCGCGGTGTAAAACGAGAGTCCGAGAGGTGAGCGTGGTGTAAAAGGAGAGTCAGAGAGTTGAGCACAGTGTAAAAGGAGAGTCAGAGAGGTGAGCTCGGCGTAAAAGGAGAGTCCGAGAGGTGAGCGCGTTGTAAAAGGAGAGTCTGAGAGGTGAGCGCTGTGTAAAAGGAGAGTCCGAGAGGTGAGCGCGGTGTAAAAGGAGAGTCCGAGAGGTGAGCGCGGTGTAAAAGGAGAGTCCGAGAGGTGAGCGCGGTGTAAAAGGAGAGTCTGAGAGGTGAGCGCTGTGTAAAAGGAGAGTCCGAGAGGTGAACGCTGTGTAAAAGGAGAGTCCGAGAGGTGAGCGCAGTGTAAAAGGAGAGTCTGAGAGGTGAGCGCTGTGTAAAAGGAGAGTCCGAGAGGTGAACGCAGTGAAAAAGGAGAGTCCGAGAGGTGAACGCAGTGTAAAAGGAGAGTCCGAGAGGTGAGCGTGGTGTAAAAGGAGAGTCCGAGAGGTGAGCGCGGTGTAAAAGGAGAGTCAGAGAGGTGAGCACAGTGTAAAAGGAGAGTCCGAGAGATGAACGCGGTGTAAAAGGAGAGTCAGAGAGGTGAGCACAGGGTAAAAGGAGAGTCAGAGAGGTGAGCACAGTGTAAAAGGAGAGTCCGAGAGGTGAGCACAGTGTAAAAGGAGAGTCAGATAGGTGAGCGCAGTGTAAAAGGAGAGTCAGAGAGGTGAGCGCGGTGCAAAAGGAGAGTCAGAGAGGTGAGCGCGGTGTAAAAGGAGAGTACGAGAGGTGAGCACACTGTAAATCGAGAGTCAGAGAGGTGAGCACAGTGTAAAAGGAGAGTCAGAGAGGTGAGCGCAGTGTAAAAGGAGAGTCAGAGTGGTGGGCACAGTGTAAAAGGAGAGTCAGAGAGGTGAACACAGTGTAAAACGAGAGTCCGAGAGGTGAACACAGTGTAAAAGGAGAGTCAGAGAGGTGAGCAGAGTGTAAAAGGAGAGTCCGAGAGGTGAGCGCAGTGTAAAAGGAGAGTCAGAGAGGTGAGCACAGTGTAAAAGGAGAGTCAGAGAGGTGAGCGCAGTGTAAAAGGAGAGTCCGAGAGGTGAGCACAGTGTAAAAGGAGAGTCAGAGAGGTGAGCACAGTGTAAAAGGAGAGTCAGAGAGGTGAGCGCGGTGTAAAACGAGAGTCCGAGAGGTGAGCGTGGTGTAAAAGGAGAGTCTGAGAGGTGAGCGCTGTGTAAAAGGAGAGTCCGAGAGGTGAGCGCGGTGTAAAAGGAGAGTCCGAGAGGTGAGCGCGGTGTAAAAGGAGAGTCCGAGAGGTGAGCGCGGTGTAAAAGGAGAGTCTGAGAGGTGAGCGCTGTGTAAAAGGAGAGTCCGAGAGGTGAACGCTGTGTAAAAGGAGAGTCCGAGAGGTGAGCGCAGTGCAAAAGGAGAGTCAGAGAGGTGAGCGCGGTGTAAAACGAGAGTCCGAGAGGTGAGCGTGGTGTAAAAGGAGAGTCAGAGAGTTGAGCACAGTGTAAAAGGAGAGTCAGAGAGGTGAGCTCGGCGTAAAGGGAGAGTCAGAGAGGTGAGCTCTGTGTAAAAGGAGAGTCCGAGAGGTGAGCGCGGTGTAAAAGGAGAGTCCGAGAGGTGAGCGCGTTGTAAAAGGAGAGTCTGAGAGGTGAGCGCTGTGTAAAAGGAGAGTCCGAGAGGTGAGCGCGGTGTAAAAGGAGAGTCCGAGAGGTGAGCGCGGTGTAAAAGGAGAGTCCGAGAGGTGAGCGCGGTGTAAAAGGAGAGTCCGAGAGGTGAGCGCGGTGTAAAAGGAGAGTCTGAGAGGTGAGCGCTGTGTAAAAGGAGAGTCCGAGAGGTGAACGCTGTGTAAAAGGAGAGTCCGAGAGGTGAGCGCAGTGTAAAAGGAGAGTCTGAGAGGTGAGCGCTGTGTAAAAGGAGAGTCCGAGAGGTGAACGCAGTGAAAAAGGAGAGTCCGAGAGGTGAACGCAGTGTAAAAGGAGAGTCCGAGAGGTGAGCGTGGTGTAAAAGGAGAGTCCGAGAGGTGAGCGCGGTGTAAAAGGAGAGTCAGAGAGGTGAGCACAGTGTAAAAGGAGAGTCCGAGAGATGAACGCGGTGTAAAAGGAGAGTCAGAGAGGTGAGCACAGGGTAAAAGGAGAGTCAGAGAGGTGAGCACAGTGTAAAAGGAGAGTCCGAGAGGTGAGCACAGTGTAAAAGGAGAGTCAGATAGGTGAGCGCAGTGTAAAAGGAGAGTCAGAGAGGTGAGCGCGGTGCAAAAGGAGAGTCAGAGAGGTGAGCGCGGTGTAAAAGGAGAGTACGAGAGGTGAGCACACTGTAAATCGAGAGTCAGAGAGGTGAGCACAGTGTAAAAGGAGAGTCAGAGAGGTGAGCGCAGTGTAAAAGGAGAGTCAGAGTGGTGGGCACAGTGTAAAAGGAGAGTCAGAGAGGTGAACACAGTGTAAAACGAGAGTCCGAGAGGTGAACACAGTGTAAAAGGAGAGTCAGAGAGGTGAGCAGAGTGTAAAAGGAGAGTCCGAGAGGTGAGCGCAGTGTAAAAGGAGAGTCAGAGAGGTGAGCACAGTGTAAAAGGAGAGTCAGAGAGGTGAGCGCAGTGTAAAAGGAGAGTCCGAGAGGTGAGCACAGTGTAAAAGGAGAGTCAGAGAGGTGAGCACAGTGTAAAAGGAGAGTCAGAGAGGTGAGCGCGGTGTAAAACGAGAGTCCGAGAGGTGAGCGTGGTGTAAAAGGAGAGTCATAGAGGTGAGCGCAGTGTAAAAGGAGAGTCAGAGAGTTGAGCACAGTGTAAAAGGAGAGTCTGAGAGGTGAACGCGGTGTAAAAGGAGAGTCAGAGAGGTGAGCACAGTGTAAAAGGAGAGTCAGAGAGGTGAGCGCGGTGTAAAACGAGAGTCCGAGAGGTGAGCGTGGTGTAAAAGGAGAGTCAGAGAGGTGAGCGCAGTGTAAAAGGAGAGTCCGAGAGTTGAGCACAGTGTAAAAGGAGAGTCCGAGAGGTGAACGCAGTGTAAAAGGAGAGTCAGAGAGGTGAGCGCAGTGTAAAAGGAGAGTCCGAGAGGTGAGCGCAGTGTAAAAGGAGAGTCCGAGAGGTGAGCGCAGTGAAAGAGGAGAGTCCGAGAGTTGAGCGCAGTGTAAAAGGAGAGTCAGAGAGGTGAACGCTTTGTAAAAGGAGAGTCCGAGAGGTGAGCACAGTGTAAAAGGAGAGTCCGAGAGGTGAGCACAGTGTAAAAGGAGAGTCAGAGAAGTGAGCGCGGTGTAAAAGGAGAGTCCGAGAGGTGAGCGCGGTGTAAAAGGAGAGTCCGAGAGGTGAGCACAGTGTAAAAGGAGAGTCAGAGAGGTGAGCTCGGCGTAAAGGGAGAGTCAGAGAGGTGAGCGCGGTGTAAAAGGAGAGTCCGAGAGGTGAGCGCGGTGTAAAAGGAGAGTCAGAGTGGTGAGCGCAGTGTAAAAGGAGAGTCAGAGAGGTGAGCGCAGTGTAAAAGGAGAGTCCGAGAGGTGAGCGCGGTGTAAAAGGAGAGTCCGAGAGGTGAACGCAGTGTAAAAGGAGAGTCAGAGAGGTGAGCGCAGTGTAAAAGGAGAGTCAGAGAGGTGAGCGTGGTGTAAAAGGAGAGTCCGAGAGGTGAGCGTGGTGTAAAAGGAGAGTCCGAGAGGTGAGCGCGGTGTAAAAGGAGAGTCCGAGAGGTGAGCACGGTGTAAAAGGAGAGTCCGAGAGATGAACGCGGTGTAAAAGGAGAGTCAGAGAGGTGAGCACAGTGTAAAAGGAGAGTCAGATAGGTGAGCGCAGGGTAAAAGGAGAGTCAGAGAGGTGAGCACAGTGTAAAAGGAGAGTCAGATAGGTGAGCGCAGTGTAAAAGGAGAGTCAGAGAGGTGAGCGCGGTGCAAAAGGAGAGTCAGAGAGGTGAGCGCGGTGTAAAAGGAGAGTACGAGAGGTGAGCACACTGTAAATCGAGAGTCAGAGAGGTGAGCACAGTGTAAAAGGAGAGTCAGAGAGGTGAGCGCAGTGTAAAAGGAGAGTCAGAGTGGTGAGCGCAGTGTAAAAGGAGAGTCAGAGAGGTGAGCGAAGTGTAAAAGGAGAGTCAGAGTGGTGGGCACAGTGTAAAAGGAGAGTCAGAGAGGTGAACACAGTGTAAAACGAGAGTCCGAGAGGTGAACACAGTGTAAAAGGAGAGTCCGAGAGGTGAGCACAGTGTAAAAGGAGAGTCCGAGAGGTGAGCGCAGTGTAAAACGAGAGTCCGAGAGGTGAGCGCAGTGTAAAACGAGAGTCCGAGAGGTGAGCGCAGTGTAAAAGGAGAGTCAGAGAGGTGAGCGCAGTGTGAAAGGAGAGTCCGAGAGGTGAGCGTGGTGTAAATGGAGAGTCCGAGAGGTGAGCACAGTGTAAATGGAGAGTCAGAGAGGTGAGCGCTGTGTAAATGGAGAGTCCGAGAGGTGAGCGCGGTGTAAAAGGAGAGTCCGAGTGGTGAGCACAGTGTAAATGGAGAGTCCGAGAGGTGAGCGCTGTGTAAATGGAGAGTCCGAGAGTTGAGCGCAGTGTAAAACGAGAGTCCGAGAGGTGAGCGCAGTGTAAAAGGAGAGTCAGAGAGGTGAGCGCAGTGTGAAAGGAGAGTCCGAGAGGTGAGCGCAGTGTAAAAGGAGATTCAGAGAGGTGAGCGCAGTGTAAAACGAGAGTCCGAGAGGTGAGCACAGTGTAAAAGGAGAGTCAGAGAGGTGAGCGCAGTGTAAAAGGAGAGTCAGAGAGGTGAGCGCGGTGTAAAACGAGAGTCCGAGAGGTGAGCGTGGTGTAAAAGGAGAGTCCGAGAGGTGAGCGCAGTGTAAAAGGAGAGTCAGAGAGTTGAGCACAGTGTAAAAGGAGAGTCCGAGAGGTGAACGCACTGTAAAAGGAGAGTCAGAGAGGTGAGCGCAGTGTAAAAGGAGAGTCCGAGAGGTGAGCACAGTGTAAAAGGAGAGTCCGAGAGATGAACGCGGTGTAAAAGGAGAGTCAGAGAGGTGAGCGCAGGGTAAAAGGAGAGTCAGAGAGGTGAACGCTGTGTAAAAGGAGAGTCCGAGAGGTGAGCACAGTGTAAAAGGAGAGTCCGAGAGGTGAGCACATTGTAAAAGGAGAGTCAGAGAGGTGAACGCAGTGTAAAAGGAGAGTCCGAGAGGTGAGCGCGGTGTAAAAGGAGAGTACGAGAGGTGAGCACACTGTAAATCGAGAGTCAGAGAGGTGAGCACAGTGTAAAAGGAGAGTCAGAGAGGTGAGCGCAGTGTAAAACGAGAGTCCGAGAGGTGAGCGCGGTGTAAAAGGAGAGTACGAGAGGTGAGCACACTGTAAATCGAGAGTCAGAGAGGTGAGCACAGTGTAAAAGGAGAGTCAGAGAGGTGAGCGCAGTGTAAAAGGAGAGTCAGAGTGGTGAGCGCGGTGTAAAAGGAGAGTCAGATTGGTGAGCGCAGTGTAAAACGAGAGTCAGAGAGGTGAGCGCAGTGTAAAAGGAGAGTCAGAGTGGTGAACACAGTGTAAAACGAGAGTCCGAGAGGTGAGCACACTGTAAATCGAGAGTCAGAGAGGTGAGCACAGTGTAAAAGGAGAGTCAGAGAGGTGAGCGCAGTGTAAAAGGAGAGTCCGAGAGGTGAGCGCAGTGTAAAAGGAGAGTCCGAGAGGTGAGCGCGGTGTAAAAGGAGAGTCAGAGAGGTGAGCGCGGTGTAAAAGGAGAGTCCGAGAGGTGAGCGCAGTGTAAAAGGAGAGTCAGAGAGGTGAACGCTGTGTAAAAGGAGAGTCCGAGAGGTGAGCGCGGTGTAAAAGGAGAGTCCGAGAGGTGAGCGCAGTGTAAAAGGAGAGTCAGAGAGGTGAACGCTGTGTAAAAGGAGAGTCCGAGAGGTGAGCGCGGTGTAAAAGGAGAGTCAGAGAGGTGAGCGCGGTGTAAAAGGAGAGTCAGAGAGGTGAGCTCGGTGTAAAAGGAGAGTCAGAGAGGTGAGCGCGGTGTAAAACGAGAGTCCGAGAGGTGAGCGTGGTGTAAAAGGAGAGTCAGAGAGGTGAGCGCAGTGTAAAAGGAGAGTCCGAGAGTTGAGCACAGTGTAAAAGGAGAGTCCGAGAGGTGAACGCAGTGTAAAAGGAGAGTCAGAGAGGTGAGCGCAGTGTAAAAGGAGAGTCCGAGAGGTGAGCGCAGTGTAAAAGGAGAGTCCGAGAGGTGAGCGCAGTGAAAGAGGAGAGTCCGAGAGTTGAGCGCAGTGTAAAAGGAGAGTCAGAGAGGTGAACGCTTTGTAAAAGGAGAGTCCGAGAGGTGAGCACAGTGTAAAAGGAGAGTCCGAGAGGTGAGCACAGTGTAAAAGGAGAGTCAGAGAAGTGAGCGCGGTGTAAAAGGAGAGTCCGAGAGGTGAGCGCGGTGTAAAAGGAGAGTCCGAGAGGTGAGCACAGTGTAAAAGGAGAGTCAGAGAGGTGAGCTCGGCGTAAAGGGAGAGTCAGAGAGGTGAGCGCGGTGTAAAAGGAGAGTCCGAGAGGTGAGCGCGGTGTAAAAGGAGAGTCAGAGTGGTGAGCGCAGTGTAAAAGGAGAGTCAGAGAGGTGAGCGCAGTGTAAAAGGAGAGTCCGAGAGGTGAGCGCGGTGTAAAAGGAGAGTCCGAGAGGTGAACGCAGTGTAAAAGGAGAGTCAGAGAGGTGAGCGCAGTGTAAAAGGAGAGTCAGAGAGGTGAGCGTGGTGTAAAAGGAGAGTCCGAGAGGTGAGCGTGGTGTAAAAGGAGAGTCCGAGAGGTGAGCGCGGTGTAAAAGGAGAGTCCGAGAGGTGAGCACGGTGTAAAAGGAGAGTCCGAGAGATGAACGCGGTGTAAAAGGAGAGTCAGAGAGGTGAGCACAGTGTAAAAGGAGAGTCAGATAGGTGAGCGCAGGGTAAAAGGAGAGTCAGAGAGGTGAGCACAGTGTAAAAGGAGAGTCAGATAGGTGAGCGCAGTGTAAAAGGAGAGTCAGAGAGGTGAGCGCGGTGCAAAAGGAGAGTCAGAGAGGTGAGCGCGGTGTAAAAGGAGAGTACGAGAGGTGAGCACACTGTAAATCGAGAGTCAGAGAGGTGAGCACAGTGTAAAAGGAGAGTCAGAGAGGTGAGCGCAGTGTAAAAGGAGAGTCAGAGTGGTGAGCGCAGTGTAAAAGGAGAGTCAGAGAGGTGAGCGAAGTGTAAAAGGAGAGTCAGAGTGGTGGGCACAGTGTAAAAGGAGAGTCAGAGAGGTGAACACAGTGTAAAACGAGAGTCCGAGAGGTGAACACAGTGTAAAAGGAGAGTCCGAGAGGTGAGCACAGTGTAAAAGGAGAGTCCGAGAGGTGAGCGCAGTGTAAAACGAGAGTCCGAGAGGTGAGCGCAGTGTAAAACGAGAGTCCGAGAGGTGAGCGCAGTGTAAAAGGAGAGTCAGAGAGGTGAGCGCAGTGTGAAAGGAGAGTCCGAGAGGTGAGCGTGGTGTAAATGGAGAGTCCGAGAGGTGAGCACAGTGTAAATGGAGAGTCAGAGAGGTGAGCGCTGTGTAAATGGAGAGTCCGAGAGGTGAGCGCGGTGTAAAAGGAGAGTCCGAGTGGTGAGCACAGTGTAAATGGAGAGTCCGAGAGGTGAGCGCTGTGTAAATGGAGAGTCCGAGAGTTGAGCGCAGTGTAAAACGAGAGTCCGAGAGGTGAGCGCAGTGTAAAAGGAGAGTCAGAGAGGTGAGCGCAGTGTGAAAGGAGAGTCCGAGAGGTGAGCGCAGTGTAAAAGGAGATTCAGAGAGGTGAGCGCAGTGTAAAACGAGAGTCCGAGAGGTGAGCACAGTGTAAAAGGAGAGTCAGAGAGGTGAGCGCAGTGTAAAAGGAGAGTCAGAGAGGTGAGCGCGGTGTAAAACGAGAGTCCGAGAGGTGAGCGTGGTGTAAAAGGAGAGTCCGAGAGGTGAGCGCAGTGTAAAAGGAGAGTCAGAGAGTTGAGCACAGTGTAAAAGGAGAGTCCGAGAGGTGAACGCACTGTAAAAGGAGAGTCAGAGAGGTGAGCGCAGTGTAAAAGGAGAGTCCGAGAGGTGAGCACAGTGTAAAAGGAGAGTCCGAGAGATGAACGCGGTGTAAAAGGAGAGTCAGAGAGGTGAGTGCAGGGTAAAAGGAGAGTCAGAGAGGTGAACGCTGTGTAAAAGGAGAGTCCGAGAGGTGAGCACAGTGTAAAAGGAGAGTCCGAGAGGTGAGCACATTGTAAAAGGAGAGTCAGAGAGGTGAACGCAGTGTAAAAGGAGAGTCCGAGAGGTGAGCGCGGTGTAAAAGGAGAGTACGAGAGGTGAGCACACTGTAAATCGAGAGTCAGAGAGGTGAGCACAGTGTAAAAGGAGAGTCAGAGAGGTGAGCGCAGTGTAAAACGAGAGTCCGAGAGGTGAGCGCGGTGTAAAAGGAGAGTACGAGAGGTGAGCACACTGTAAATCGAGAGTCAGAGAGGTGAGCACAGTGTAAAAGGAGAGTCAGAGAGGTGAGCGCAGTGTAAAAGGAGAGTCAGAGTGGTGAGCGCGGTGTAAAAGGAGAGTCAGATTGGTGAGCGCAGTGTAAAACGAGAGTCAGAGAGGTGAGCGCAGTGTAAAAGGAGAGTCAGAGTGGTGAACACAGTGTAAAACGAGAGTCCGAGAGGTGAGCACACTGTAAATCGAGAGTCAGAGAGGTGAGCACAGTGTAAAAGGAGAGTCAGAGAGGTGAGCGCAGTGTAAAAGGAGAGTCCGAGAGGTGAGCGCAGTGTAAAAGGAGAGTCCGAGAGGTGAGCGCGGTGTAAAAGGAGAGTCAGAGAGGTGAGCGCGGTGTAAAAGGAGAGTCCGAGAGGTGAGCGCAGTGTAAAAGGAGAGTCAGAGAGGTGAACGCTGTGTAAAAGGAGAGTCCGAGAGGTGAGCGCGGTGTAAAAGGAGAGTCCGAGAGGTGAGCGCAGTGTAAAAGGAGAGTCAGAGAGGTGAACGCTGTGTAAAAGGAGAGTCCGAGAGGTGAGCGCGGTGTAAAAGGAGAGTCAGAGAGGTGAGCGCGGTGTAAAAGGAGAGTCAGAGAGGTGAGCGCGGTGTAAAAGGAGAGTCAGAGAGGTGAGCGCAGGGTAAAAGGAGAGTCCGAGAGGTGAGCGCGGTGTAAAAGGAGAGTCCGAGAGGTGAGCGCAGTGTAAAAGGAGAGTCAGAGAGGTGAACGCTGTGTAAAAGGAGAGTCCGAGAGGTGAGCACAGTGTAAAAGGAGAGTCCGAGAGGTGAGCGCAGTGTAAAAGGAGAGTCCGAGAGGTGAACGCGGTGTAAAAGGAGAGTCCGAGAGGTGAGCGCGGTGTAAAAGGAGATTCAGAGAGGTGAGCGCAGTGTAAAAGGAGAGTCCGAGAGGTGAGCGCGGTTCAAAAGGAGAGTCAGAGATGTGAGCACGGTGTAAAAGGAGAGTCAGAGAGGTGGGCGCGGTGTAAAAGGAGAGTCCGAGAGGTGAGCGCAGTGTAAAAGGAGAGTCCGAGAGGTGAACGCGGTGTACAAGGAGAGTCCGAGAGGTTAGCGTGGTGTAAAGGAGAGTCTGAGAGGTGAGCGCTCTGTAAAAGGAGAGTCAGAGAGGTGAGCGCAGTGTAAAAGGAGAGTCCGAGAGGTGAGCGCAGTGTAAAAGGAGAGTCAGAGAGGTGAGCGCAGTGTAAAAGGAGAGTCCGAGAGGTGAGCACAGTGTAAAAGGAGAGTCAGAGAGGTGAGCAGAGTGTAAAAGGAGAATCCGAGAGGTGAGCGCGGTGTAAAAGGAGAGTCCGAGAGGTGAGCACAGTGTAATAGGAGAGTCCGAGAGGTGAGCACAGTGTAAAAGGAGAGTCCGAGAGGTGAGCGCAGTGTAAAAGGAGAGTCAGAGAGGTGAGCGCAGAGCAAAAGGAGAGTCAGAGATGTGAACGCGGTGTAAAAGGAGAGTCAGAGAGCTGAGCACAGTGTAAAAGGAGAGTCCGAGAGGTGAACGCGGTGTAAAAGGAGAGTCAGAGAGCTGAGCTCGGGGTAAAAGGAGAGTCCGAGAGGTGAGCATGGTGTAAATGGAGAGTCCGAGAGGTGAGCACAGTGTAAATGGAGAGTCCGAGAGGTGAGCGCGGTGTAAAAGGAGAGTCCGAGTGGTGAGCACAGTGTAAATGGAGAGTCCGAGAGCTGAGCGCTGTGTAAATGGAGAGTCCGAGAGTTGAGCGCGGTGTAAAAGGAGAGTCAGAGAGGTGAGCGCAGTGTAAAACGAGAGTCCGAGAGGTGAGCGCAGTGTAAAACGAGAGTCCGAGAGGTGAGCGCAGTGTAAAACGAGAGTCCGAGAGGTGAGCGCAGTGTAAAAGGAGAGTCAGAGAGGTGAGCGCAGTGTGAAAGGAGAGTCCGAGAGGTGAGCGCAGTGTAAAAGGAGAGTCAGAGAGGTGAGCGCAGTGTAAAACGAGAGTCCGAGAGGTGAGCACAGTGTAAAAGGAGAGTCAGAGAGGTGAGCACAGTGTAAAAGGAGAGTCAGAGAGGTGAGCGCGGTGTAAAACGAGAGTCCGAGAGGTGAGCGTGGTGTAAAAGGAGAGTCCGAGAGGTGAGCGCAGTGTAAAAGGAGAGTCAGAGAGTTGAGCACAGTGTAAAAGGAGAGTCAGAGAGGTGAGCTCGGGGTAAAAGGAGAGTCAGAGAGGTGAGCTCTGTGCAAAAGGAGAGTCCGAGAGGTGAGCGCGGTGTAAAAGGAGAGTCCGAGAGGTGAGCGCGGTGTAAAAGGAGAGTCCGAGAGGTGAGCGCGGTGTAAAAGGAGAGTCCGAGAGGTGAGCGCAGTGTAAAAGGAGAGTCAGAGAGGTGAGCACAGTGTAACAGGAGAGTCCGAGAGATGAACGCGGTGTAAAAGGAGAGTCAGAGAGGTGAGCGCAGGGTAAAAGGAGAGTCAGAGAGGTGAACGCTGTGTAAAAGGAGAGTCCGAGAGGTGCGCACAGTGTAAAAGGAGAGTCCGAGAGGTGAGCACAGTGTAAAAGGAGAGTCAGAGAGGTGAGCGCAGTGTAAAAGGAGAGTCCGAGAGGTGAGCGCGGTGCAAAAGGAGAGTCAGAGATGTGAGCGCGGTGTAAAAGGAGAGCACGAGAGGTGAGCACACTGTAAATCGAGAGTCAGAGAGGTGAGCGCGGTGTAAAAGGAGAGTCAGAGAGGTGAGCGCAGTGTAAAAGGAGAGTCAGAGAGGTGAGCGCGGTGTAAAAGGAGAGTCAGAGTGGTGTGCACGGTGTAAAAGGAGAGTCAGAGAGGTGAACACAGTGTAAAACGAGAGTCCGAGAGGTGAACACAGTGTAAAAGGAGAGTCCGAGAGGTGAGCACAGTGTAAAACGAGAGTCCGAGAGGTGAGCGCAGTGCAAAAAGGAAGGTCAGAGAGGTTAGCGTGGTGTAAATGGAGAGTCAGAGAGGTGAGCACAGTGTAAAAGGAGAGTCAGAGCGGTGAGCACAGTGTAAAAGGAGAGTCAGAGAGGTGAGCACAGTGTGAAAGGAGAGTCAGAGCGGTGAGCGCAGTGTAAAAGGAGAGTCAGAGAGGTGAGCACAGTGTAAAAGGAGAGTCAGAGAGGTGAGCGCAGTGTAAAACGAGAGTCCGAGAGGTGAGCACAGTGTAAAAGGAGAGTCAGAGAGGTGAGCGCAGTGTAAAAGGAGAGTCAGAGAGGTGAGCGCGGTGTAAAACGAGAGTCCGAGAGGTGAGCGTGGTGTAAAAGGAGAGTCAGAGAGGTGAGCGCAGTGTAAAAGGAGAGTCAGAGAGTTGAGCACAGTGTAAAAGGAGAGTCCGAGAGGTGAACGCGGTGTAAAAGGAGAGTCAGAGAGGTGAGCACAGTGTAAAAGGAGAGTCAGAGAGGTGAGCACAGTGTAAAAGGAGAGTCAGAGAGGTGAGCACAGTGTAAAAGGAGAGTCAGAGAGGTGAGCTCGGTGTAAAAGGAGAGTCAGAGAGGTGAGCGTGGTGTAAAAGGAGAGTCAGAGAGGTGAGCGCAGTGTAAAAGGAGAGTCAGAGAGTTGAGCACAGTGTAAAAGGAGAGTCCGAGAGGTGAACGCGGTGTAAAAGGAGAGTCCGAGAGGTGAGCGCAGTGTAAAAGGAGAGTCAGAGAGGTGAGCGCAGAGCAAAAGGAGAGTCAGAGATGTGAACGCGGTGTAAAAGGAGAGTCAGAGAGCTGAGCACAGTGTAAAAGGAGAGTCCGAGAGGTGAACGCGGTGTAAAAGGAGAGTCAGAGAGCTGAGCTCGGGGTAAAAGGAGAGTCCGAGAGGTGAGCGTGGTGTAAATGGAGAGTCCGAGAGGTGAGCACAGTGTAAATGGAGAGTCAGAGAGGTGAGCGCTGTGTAAATGGAGAGTCCGAGAGGTGAGCGCGGTGTAAAAGGAGAGTCCGAGTGGTGAGCACAGTGTAAATGGAGAGTCCGAGAGGTGAGCGCTGTGTAAATGGAGAGTCCGAGAGTTGAGCGCGGTGTAAAAGGAGAGTCAGAGAGGTGAGCGCAGTGTAAAACGAGAGTCCGAGAGGTGAGCGCAGTGTAAAACGAGAGTCCGAGAGGTGAGCGCAGTGTAAAACGAGAGTCCGAGAGGTGAGCGCAGTGTAAAAGGAGAGTCAGAGAGGTGAGCGCAGTGTAAAACGAGAGTCCGAGAGGTGAGCGCAGTGTAAAACGAGAGTCCGAGAGGTGAGCGCAGTGTAAAACGAGAGTCCGAGAGGTGAGCACAGTGTAAAAGGAGAGTCAGAGAGGTGAGCGCAGTGTAAAAGGAGAGTCAGAGAGGTGAGCGCGGTGTAAAACGAGAGTCCGAGAGGTGAGCGTGGTGTAAAAGGAGAGTCCGAGAGGTGAGCGCAGTGTAAAAGGAGAGTCAGAGAGTTGAGCACAGTGTAAAAGGAGAGTCAGAGAGGTGAGCTCGGGGTAAAAGGAGAGTCAGAGAGGTGAGCTCTGTGTAAAAGGAGAGTCCGAGAGGTGAGCGCGGTGTAAAAGGAGAGTCCGAGAGGTGAGCGCGGTGTAAAAGGAGAGTCCGAGAGGTGAGCGCGGTGCAAAAGGAGAGTCCGAGAGGTGAGCGCAGTGTAAAAGGACAGTCAGAGAGGTGAGCACAGTGTAACAGGAGAGTCAGAGAGATGAACGCGGTGTAAAAGGAGAGTCAGAGAGGTGAGCGCAGGGTAAAAGGAGAGTCAGAGAGGTGAACGCTGTGTAAAAGGAGAGTCCGAGAGGTGAGCACAGTGTAAAAGGAGAGTCCGAGAGGTGAGCACAGTGTAAAAGGAGAGTCAGAGAGGTGAGCGCAGTGTAAAAGGAGAGTCAGAGAGGTGAGCGCGGTGTAAAAGGAGAGTCAGAGAGGTGAGCGCAGTGTAAAAGGAGAGTCAGAGTTGTGAACACAGTGTAAAACGAGAGTCCGAGAGGTGAACACAGTGTAAAAGGAGAGTCAGAGTGGTGAGCGCGGTGTAAAAGGAGAGTCAGAGTGGTGGGCACAGTGTAAAAGGAGAGTCAGAGAGGTGAACACAGTGTAAAACGAGAGTCCGAGAGGTGAACACAGTGTAAAAGGAGAGTCCGAGAGGTGAGCACAGTGTAAAAGGAGAGTCCGAGAGGTGAGCGCAGTGCAAAAAGGAAGGTCAGAGAGGTTAGCGTGGTGTAAATGGAGAGTCAGAGAGGTGAGCACAGTGTGAAAGGAGAGTCAGAGCGGTGAGCGCAGTGTAAAAGGAGAGTCAGAGAGGTGAGCACAGTGTAAAAGGAGAGTCAGAGAGGTGAGCGCAGTGTAAAACGAGAGTCCGAGAGGTGAGCACAGTGTAAAAGGAGAGTCAGAGAGGTGAGCGCAGTGTAAAAGGAGAGTCCGAGAGGTGAGCACAGTGTAAAAGGAGAGTCAGAGAGGTGAGCGCGGTGTAAAACGAGAGTCCGAGAGGTGAGCGTGGTGTAAAAGGAGAGTCAGAGAGGTGAACGCAGTGTAAAAGGAGAGTCAGAGAGTTGAGCACAGTGTAAAAGGAGAGTCCGAGAGGTGAACGCGGTGTAAAAGGGGAGTCCGAGAGGTGAGCACAGTGTAAAAGGAGAGTCAGAGAGGTGAGCACAGTGTAAAAGGAGAGTCAGGGAGGTGAGCTCGGTGTAAAAGGAGAGTCAGAGAGGTGAGCGTGGTGTAAAAGGAGAGTCAGAGAGGTGAGCGCAGTGTAAAAGGAGAGTCAGAGAGGTGAGCGCATTGTAAAAGGAGAGTCAGAGAGGTGAGCGCAGTGTAAAAGGAGAGTCCGAGAGGTGAGCGCGGTGTAAAAGGAGAGTCAGAGAGGTGAGCGCAGGGTAAAAGGGGAGTCCGAGAGGTGAGCGCAGTGTAAAAGGAGAGTCAGAGAGGTGAACGCTGTGTAAAAGGAGAGTCCGAGAGGTGAGCACAGTGTAAAAGGAGAGTCCGAGAGGTGAGCACAGTGTAAAAGGAGAGTCAGAGAGGTGAGCGCAGTGTAAAAGGAGAGTCAGAGAGGTGAGCGCAGGGTAAAAGGAGAGTCCGAGAGGTGAGCACAGTGTAAAAGGAGAGTCAGAGAGGTGAGCGCGGTGTAAAAGGAGAGTCCGAAAGGTGAGCACAGTGTAAAAGGAGAGTCCGAGAGGTGAGCACAGTGTAAAAGGAGAGTCAGAGAGGTGAGCGCAGTGTAAAAGGAGAGTCCGAGAGGTGAGCGTGGTGTAAAAGGAGAGTCCGAGAGGTGAGCGCAGTGTAAAAGGAGAGTCCGAGAGGTGAGCGCGGTGTAAAAGGAGAGTCAGAGAGGTGAGCACGGTGTAAAAGGTGAGTCAGTGAGCTAAATGCGGTGTAAAAGGAGTCAGAGAGGTGAGCGCTCTGTAAAAGGAGAGTCCGAGAGGTGAGCGCAGTGTAAAAGGAGAGTCCGAGAGGTGAGCACTCTGTAAAAGGAGAGTCCGAGAGGTGAGCACAGTGTAAAAGGAGAGTCCGAGAGGTGAGCGCAGTGTAAAAGGAGAGTCAGAGAGGTGAGCGCAGTGTAAAAGGAGAGTCCGAGAGGTGAGCGCGGTGTAAAAGGAGAGTCAGAGAGGTGAGCGCAGGGTAAAAGGGGAGTCCGAGAGGTGAGCGCAGTTTAAAAGGAGAGTCAGAGAGGTGAACGCTGTGTAAAAGGAGAGTCCGAGAGGTGAGCGCAGTGTAAAAGGAGAGTCCGAGAGGTGAGCACAGTGTAATAGGAGAGTCCGAGAGGTGAGCACAGTGTAAAAGGAGAGTCCGAGAGGTGAGCGCAGTGTAAAAGGAGAATCCGAGAGGTGAGCGCGGTGTAAAAGGAGAGTCCGAGAGGTGAGCACAGTGTAATAGGAGAGTCCGAGAGGTGAGCACAGTGTAAAAGGAGAGTCCGAGAGGTGAGCGCAGTGTAAAAGGAAAGTCAGAGAGGTGAGCGCAGTGTAAAAGGAGAGTCAGAGATGTGAGCGCAGTGTAAAAGGAGAGTCCGAGAGGTGAGCACAGTGTAAAAGGAGAGTCAGAGAGGTGAGCGTGGTGTAAAAGGAGAGTCAGAGAGGTGAGCACAGTGCAAAAGGAGAGTCAGAGATGTGAACGCGGTGTAAAAGGAGAGTCAGAGAGCTGAGCACAGTGTAAAAGGAGAGTCCGAGAGGTGAACGCAGTGTAAAAGGAGAGTCAGAGAGCTGAGCTCGGGGTAAAAGGAGAGTCAGAGAGGTGAGCGCGGTTTAAAAGGAGAGTCCGAGAGGTGAGCGTGGTGTAAATGGAGAGTCCGAGAGGTGAGCACAGTGTAAATCGAGAGTCCGAGAGGTGAGCGCGCTGTAAAAGGAGTGTCCGAGTGGTGAGTACAGTGTAAATCGAGAGTCCGAGAGGTGAGCGCTGTGTAAATGGAGGGTCCGAGAGGTGAGCGCGGTGTAAAAGGAGAGTCAGAGACGTGAGCGCAGTGTAAAAGGAGAGTCAGAGATGTGAGCGCAGTGTAAAAGGAGAGTCCGAGAGGTGAGCACAGTGTAAAAGGAGACTCAGAGAGGTGAGCACAGTGTAAAAGGAGAGTCCGAGAGGTGAACGCAGTGTAAAAGGAGAGTAAGAGAGGTGAGCGCTCTGTAAAAGGAGAGTCCGAGAGGTGAGCGCAGTGTAAAAGGAGAGTCCGAGAGGTGAGCACTCTGTAAAAGGAGAGTCCGAGTGGTGAGCGCAGTGTAAAAGGAGAGTCCGAGAGGTGAGCACAGTGTAAAAGGAGAGTCAGAGAGGTGAGCGAAGTGTAAAAGGTGAGTCCGAGAGGTGAATGCAGTGTAAAAGGAGAGTCAGAGAGGTGAGCGCAGTGTAAAAGGAGAGTCCGAGAGGTGAACGCAGTGTAAAAGGTGAGTCCGAGAGGTGAACGCAGTGTAAAAGGAGAGTCAGAGAGGTGAGCGCAGTGTAAAAGGAGAGTCAGAGAGGTGAGCGCAGTGTAAAAGGAGAGTCAGAGAGGTGAGCGCAGTTTAAAAGGAGAGTCAGAGATGTGAGCGCAGTGTAAAAGGAGAGTCAGAGAGGTGAGCGCAGTGTAAAAGGAGAGTCCGAGAGGTGAGCACTGTGTAAAAGGAGAGTCAGAGAGCTGAGCTCGGGGTAAAAGGAGAGTCAGAGAGGTGAGCGCGGTGTAAAAGGAGAGTCAGAGAGGTGAGCGCAGTGTAAAAGGAGAGTCCGAGAGGTGAGCACTGTGTAAAAGGAGAGTCAGAGAGCTGAGCTCGGGGTAAAAGGAGAGTCAGAGAGGTGAGCGCGGTGTAAAAGGAGAGTCCGAGAGGTGAGCGCGGTGTAAAAGGAGAGTCAGAGACGTGAGCGCAGTGTAAAAGGAGAGTCAGAGATGTGAGCGCAGTGTAAAAGGAGAGTCCGAGAGGTGAGCACTGTGTAAAAGGAGAGTCAGAGAGCTGAGCTCGGGGTAAAAGGAGAGTCAGAGAGGTGAGCGCGGTGTAAAAGGAGAGTCAGAGAGGTGAGCGCGGTGTAAAAGGAGAGTCAGAGAGGTGAGCGCAGTGTAAAAGGAGAGTCAGAGAGGTGAGCGTGGTCTAAATGGAGAGTCCGAGAGGTGAGCACAGTGTAAATGGAGAGTCAGAGAGGTGAGCGCTGTGTAAATGGAGAGTCCGAGAGGTGAGCGCAGTGTAAATGGAGAGTCAGAGAGGTGAGCGCTGTGTAAATGGAGAGTCAGAGAGGTGAGCGCTGTGTAAATGGAGAGTCCGAGAGGTGAGCGCGGTGTAAAAGGAGAGTCCGAGTGGTGAGCGCGGTGTAAAAGGAGAGTCAGAGAGGTGAGCGCAGTGTAAAAGGAGAGTCAGAGATGTGAGCGCAGTGTAAAAGGAGAGTCCGAGAGGTGAGCACAGTGTAAAAGGAGAGTCCGAGAGGTGAGCACAGTGTAAAAGGAGAGTTCGAGAGGTGAACGCAGTGTAAAAGGAGAGTCAGAGAGGTGAGCGCAGTGTAGAAGGAGAGTCCGAGAGGTGAGCGCAGTGTAAAAGGAGAGTCCCAGAGGTGAACGCTGTGTAAAAGGAGAGTCCGAGAGGTGAGCGCGGTGTAAAAGGAGAGTCCGAGAGGTGAGCGCGGTGTAAAAGGAGAGTCAGAGAGGTGAACGCTGTGTAAAAGGAGAGTCCGAGAGGTGAGCACAGTGTAAAAGGAGAGTCCGAGAGGTGAGCACAGTGTAAAAGGAGAGTCAGAGAGGTGAGCGCAGGGTAAAAGGAGAGTCAGAGAGGTGAGCGCGGTGTAACAGGAGAGTCAGAGAGGTGAGCGCAGGGTAAAAGGGGAGTCCGAGAGGTGAGCACAGTGTAAAAGGAGAGTCCGAGAGGTGAGCACAGTGTAAATGGAGAGTCCGAGAGGTGAGCGCGGTGTAAAACGAGAGTCAGAGAGGTGAGCGCGGTGTAACAGGAGAGTCAGAGAGGTGAGCGCAGGGTAAAAGGGGAGTCCGAGAGGTGAGCGCAGTGTAAAAGGAGAGTCAGAGAGGTGAGCGCAGGGTAAAAGGGGAGTCAGAGAGGTGAGCGCAGTGTAAAAGGAGAGTCAGAGAGGTGAACGCTGTGTAAAAGGAGAGTCCGAGAGGTGAGCACAGTGTAAAAGGAGAGTCCGAGAGGTGAGCACAGTGTAAAAGGAGAGTCAGAGAGGTGAGCGCAGTGTAAAAGGAGAGTCCGAGAGGTGAGCGCGGTGCAAAAGGAGAGTCAGAGAGGTGGGCGCGGTGTAAAAGGAGAGTCCGAGAGGTGAGCGCAGTGTAAAAGGAGAGTCAGAGAGGTGAGCGCAGTGTAAAAGGAGAGTCCGAGAGGTGAGCGCAGTGTAAAAGGAGAGTCCGAGAGGTGAGCGCAGTGTAAAAGGAGAGTCAGAGAGGTGGGCGCGGTGTAAAAGGAGAGTCAGAGAGGTGGGCGCGGTGTAAAAGGAGAGTCCGAGAGGTGAGCGCAGTGTAAAAGGAGAGTCCGAGAGGTGAGCAGAGTGTAAAAGGAGAGTCCGAGAGGTGAGCACAGTGTAAAAGGAGAGTCAGAGAGGTGGGCGCGGTGTAAAACGAGAGTCCGAGAGGTGAACGCGGTGTAAAAGGAGAGTCCGAGAGGTTAGCGTGGTGTAAAAGGAGAGTCCGAGTGGTGAGCGCTCTGTAAAAGGAGAGTCAGAGAGGTGAGCGCAGTGCAAAAGGAGAGTCCGAGAGGTGAGCGCAGTGTAAAAGGAGAGTCAGAGAGGTGAGCGCAGTGTAAAAGGAGAGTCCGAGAGGTGAGCACAGTGTAAAAGGAGAGTCAGAGAGGTGAGCGCAGTGTAAAAGGAGAGTCCGAGAGGTGAGCGCTCTGTAAAAGGAGAGTCAGAGAGGTGAGCGCAGTGCAAAAGGAGAGTCAGAGAGGTGAGCACAGTGTAAAAGGAGAGTCAGAGAGGTGAGCGCAGTGTAAAAGGAGAGTCCGAGAGGTGAGCGCAGCGTAAAAGGAGAGTCAGAGAGGTGAGCGCAGTGTAAAAGGAGAGTCCGAGAGGTGAGCACAGTGTAAAAGGAGAGTCCGAGAGGTGAGCAGAGTGTAAAAGGAGAATCCGAGAGGTGAGCGCGGTGTAAAAGGAGAGTCCAAGAGGTGAGCACAGTGTAATAGGAGAGTCCGAGAGGTGAGCACAGTGTAAAAGGAGAGTCCGAGAGGTGAGCGCATTGTAAAAGGAGAGTCAGAGAGGTGAACGCGGTGTAAAAGGAGAGTCAGAGAGCTGAGCTCGGGGTAAAAGGAGAGTCAGAGAGGTGAGCGCGGTGTAAAAGGAGAGTCCGAGAGGTGAGCGTGGTGTAAATGGAGAGTCCGAGAGGTGAGCACAGTGCAAATGGAGAGTCCGAGAGGTGAGCGCGGTGTAAAAGGAGTGTCCGAGTGGTGAGCACAGTGTAAATGGAGAGTCCGAGAGGTGAGCGCTGTGTAAATGGAGAGTCCGAGAGGTGAGCGCGGTGTAAAAGGAGAGTCAGAGAGGTGAGCGCAGTGTAAAAGGAGAGTCAGAGATGTGAGCGCAGTGTAAAAGGAGAGTCCGAGAGGTGAGCACAGTTTAAAAGGAGACTCAGAGAGGTGAGCACAGTGTAAAAGGAGAGTCCGAGAGGTGAGCACAGTGTAAAAGGAGAGTCCGAGAGGTGAGCACAGTGTAAAAGGAGAGTCCGAGAGGTGAACGCGGTGTAAAAGGAGAGTCCGAGAGGTGAGCGCAGTGTAAAAGGAGAGTCCGAGAGGTGAACGCGGTGTAAAAGGAGAGTCCGAGAGGTGAGCGCAGTGTAAAAGGAGAGTCCGAGAGGTGAGCGCAGTGTAAAAGGAGAGTCCGAGAGGTGAGCGCGGTGTAAAAGGAGAGTCAGAGAGGTGAGCACGGTGTAAAAGGTGAGTCAGAGAGCTAAATGCGGTGTAAAAGGAGAGTCAGAGAGGTGAGCGCTCTGTAAAAGGAGAGTCCGAGAGGTGAGCACTCTGTAAAAGGAGAGTCCGAGTGGTGAGCGCAGTGTAAAAGGAGAGTCCGAGAGGTGAGCACAGTGTAAAAGGAGAGTCAGAGAGGTGAGCGCAGTGTAAAAGGAGAGTCCGAGAGGTGAACGCAGTGTAAAAGGAGAGTAAGAGTGGTGAGCGCAGTTTAAAAGGAGAGTCAGAGAGGTGAGAGCGGTGTAAAAGGAGAGTCAGAGAGGTGAGCGTGGTGTAAAAGGAGAGTCAGAGAGGTGAGCACAGTGTAAAAGGAGAGTCAGAGAGGTGAGCACAGTGTAAAAGGAGAGTCAGAGATGTGAGCGCAGTGTAAATGGAGAGTCCGAGAGGTGAGCGCGGTGTAAAAGGAGAGTCCGAGTGGTGAGCGCGGTGTAAAAGGAGAGTCAGAGAGGTGAGCGCAGTGTAAAAGGAGAGTCAGAGATGTGAGCGCGGTGTAAAAGGAGAGTCCGAGAGGTGAGCACAGTGTAAAAGGAGAGTCCGAGAGGTGAGCACAGTGTAAAAGGAGAGTCCGAGAGGTGAACGCAGTGTAAAAGCAGAGTCCGAGAGGTGAACGCTGTGTAAAAGGAGAGTCCGAGAGGTGAGCGCGGTGTAAAAGGAGAATCAGAGAGGTGAGCGCGGTGTAAAAGGAGAGTCAGAGAGGTGAGCACAGTGTAAAAGGAGAGTCCGAGAGGTGAGCGCGGTGTAAAAGGAGAGTCAGAGAGGTGAGCGCAGTGTAAAAGGAGAGTCCGAGAGGTGAGCGCGGTGTAAAAGGAGAGTCAGAGAGGTGAGCGCAGGGTAAAAGGTGAGTCCGAGAGGTGAGCACCGTGTAAAAGGAGAGTCCGAGAGGTGAGCGCGGTGTAAAAGGAGAGTCAGAGAGGTGAGCGCAGTGTAAAATGAGAGTCAGAGAGGTGAGCACAGTGTAAAAGGAGAGTCCGAGAGGTGAGCACAGTGTAAAAGGAGAGTCAGAGAGGTGAGCGCAGTGTAAAAGGAGAGTCCGAGAGGTGAGCGCAGTGTAAAAGGAGAGTCCGAGAGGTGAGCGCGGTGCAAAAGGAGAGTCAGAGATGTGAGCGCGGTGTAAAAGAAGAGTCAGAGAGGTGAGCACAGTGTAAAAGGAGAGTCAGAGAGGTGAGCGCAGTGTAAAAGGAGAGTCCGAGAGGTGAGCGCAGTGTAAAAGGAGAGTCCGAGAGGTGAACGCGGTGTAAAAGGAGAGTCCGAGAGGTGAGCGCTCTGTAAAAGGAGAGTCAGAGAGGTGAGCACAGTGTAAAAGGAGAGTCAGAGAGGTGAGCGCAGTGTAAAAGGAGAGTCCGAGAGGTGAGCGCAGTGTAAAAGGAGAGTCCGAGAGGTGAGCGCGGTGCAAAAGGAGAGTCAGAGATGTGAGCGCGGTGTAAAAGGAAAGTCAGAGAGGTGAGCACAGTGTAAAAGGAGAGTCAGAGAGGTGGGCGCGGTGTAAAAGGAGAGTCCGAGAGGTGAGCGCAGTGTAAAAGGAGAGTCCGAGAGGTGAACGCGGTGTAAAAGGAGAGTCCGAGAGGTGAGCGCTCTGTAAAAGGAGAGTCAGAGAGGTGAGCGCAGTGTAAAAGGAGAGTCAGAGAGGTGAGCGCAGTGTAAAAGGAGAGTCAGAGAGGTGAGCGCAGTGTAAAAGGAGAGTCAGAGAGGTGAGCGCGGTGTAAAAGGAGAGTCAGAGAGGTGAGCGCAGTGTAAAAGGAGAGTCAGAGAGGTGAGCCCGGTGTAAAAGGAGAGTCCGAGAGGTGAGCGCAGTGTAAAAGGAGAGTCAGAGAGGTGAGCGCAGTGTAAAAGGAGATTCCGAGAGGTGAGCGCAGTGTAAAAGGAGATTCCGAGAGGTGAGCGCACTGTAAAAGGAGAGTCAGAGAGGTGAGCCCGGTGTAAAAGGAGAGTCCGAGAGGTGAGCGCAGTGTAAAAGGAGAGTCAGAGAGGTGAGCGCAGTGTAAAAGGAGAGTCAGAGAGGTGAGCACGGTGTAAAAGGAGAGTCAGAGAGGTGAGCGCGGTGTAAAAGGAGAGTCCGAGAGGTGAGCGCAGTGTAAAAGGAGATTCCGAGAGGTGAGCGCAGTGTAAAAGGAGAGTCAGAGAGGTGAGCCCGGTGTAAAAGGAGAGTCCGAGAGGTGAGCGCAGTGTAAAAGGAGAGTCCGAGAGGTGAGCGCGGTGTAAAAGGAGAGTCCGAGAGGTGAGCAGAGTGTAAAAGGAGAATCCGAGAGGTGAGCGCGGTGTAAAAGGAGAGTCCGAGAGGTGAGCGCAGTGTAAAAGGAGAGTCCGAGAGGTGAGCAGAGTGTAAAAGGAGAATCCGAGAGGTGAGCGCGGTGTAAAAGGAGAGTCCGAGAGGTGAGCACAGTGAAATAGGAGAGTCCGAGAGGTGAGCACAGTGTAAAAGGAGAGTCCGAGAGGTGAGCGCAGTGTAAAAGGAGAGTCAGAAAGGTGAGCGCAGTGCAAAAGGAGAGTCAGAGATGTGAACGCGGTGTAAAAGGAGAGTCAGAGAGCTGAGCACAGTGTAAAAGGAGAATCCGAGAGGTGAGCGCGGTGTAAAAGGAGAGTCCGAGAGGTGAGCACAGTGAAATAGGAGAGTCCGAGAGGTGAGCACAGTGTAAAAGGAGAGTCCGAGAGGTGAGCGCAGTGTAAAAGGAGAGTCAGAAAGGTGAGCGCAGTGCAAAAGGAGAGTCAGAGATGTGAACGCTGTGTAAAAGGAGAGTCAGAGAGCTGAGCACAGTGTAAAAGGAGAGTCCGAGTGGTGAGCGCGGTGTAAAAGGAGAGTCAGAGAGGTGAGCGCGGTGTAAAAGGAGAGTCAGAGAGGTAAGCTCAGTGTAAAAGGAGAGTCAGAGAGGTGAGCGCGGTGTAAAAGGAGAGTCCGAGAGGTGAGCACGGTGTAAAAGGAGAGTCAGAGATGTGAGCGCATTGTAAAAGGAGAGTCCGAGAGGTGAGCACAGTGTAAAAGGAGAGTCAGAGAGTTGAGCGCAGTGTAAAAGGAGAGTCCGAGAGGTGAGCACAGTGTAAAAGGAGAGTCCGAGAGGTGAGCGCGGTGTAAAAGGAGAGTCCGAGAGGTGAGCGCAGTGTAAAAGGAGAGTCCGAGAGGTGAGCGCAGTGTAAAAGGAGAGTCCGAGAGGTGAGCGCAGTGTAAAAGGAGAGTCAGAGAGGTGAGCGCAGTGTAAAAGGAGAGTCCGAGAGGTGAGCGCAGTGTAAAAGGAGAGTCCGAGAGGTGAGCGCAGTGTAAAAGGAGAGTCCGAGTGGTGAGCGCAGTGTAAAAGGAGAGTCAGAGAGGTGAGCACAGTGTAAAAGGAGAGTCAGAGAGGTGAGCACAGTGTAAAAGGAGAGTCAGAGACGTGAGCACAGTGTAAAAGGAGAGTCCGAGAGGTGAGCGCAGTGTAAAAGGAGATTCCGAGAGGTGAACGCTGTGTAAAAGGAGAGTCCGAGAGGTGAGCGCAGCGTGAAAGGAGAGTCAGAGAGGTGAGCGCGGTGTAAAAGGAGAGTCAGAGAGGTGAGCGCGGTGTAAAAGGAGAGTCCGAGAGGTGAGCACAGTGTAAAAGGAGAGTCCGAGAGGTGAGCGCAGTGTAAAAGGAGAGTCAGAGAGGTGAGCGCAGTGTAAAAGGAGAGTCAGAGAGGTGAGCGCAGGGTAAAAGGAGAGTCCGAGAGGTGAGCACAGTGTAAAAGGAGAGTCCGAGAGGTGAGCGCGGTGTAAAAGGAGAGTCAGAGAGGTGAGCACAGTGTAAAAGGAGAGTCCGAGAGGTGAGCACAGTGTAAAAGGAGAGTCCGAGAGGTGAGCGCAGTGTAAAAGGAGAGTCCGAGAGGTGAGCGCGGTGTAAAAGGAGAGTCAGAGAGGTGAGCACAGTGTAAAAGGAGAGTCCGAGAGGTGAGCGCGTTGTAAAAGGAGAGTCAGAGAGGTGAGCGCAGTGTAAGAGGAGAGTCCGAGAGGTGAGCACAGTGTAAAAGGAGAGTCAGAGAGGTGAGCGCAGTGTAAAAGGAGAGTCCGAGAGGTGAGCGCGGTGCAAAAGGAGAGTCAGAGATGTGAGCACGGTGTAAAAGGAGAGTCAGAGACGTGGGCGCGGTGTAAAAGGAGAGTCCGAGAGGTGAACGCGGTGTAAAAGGAGAGTCCGAGAGGTTAGCGTGGTGTAAAAGGAGAGTCCGAGAGGTGAGTGCTCTGTAAAAGGAGAGTCAGAGAGGTGAGCGCAGTGTAAAAGGAGAGTCCGAGAGGTGAGCGCAGTGCAAAAGGAGAGTCAGAGAGGTGAGCGCAGTGTAAAAGGAGAGTCCGCGAGATGAGCGCAGTGTAAAAGGAGAGTCCGAGAGGTGAGCAGAGTGTAAAAGGAGAATCCGAGAGGTGAGCGCGGTGTAAAAGGAGAGTCCGAGAGGTGAGCACAGTGTAATAGGAGAGTCCGAGAGGTGAGCACAGTGTAAAAGGAGAGTCCGAGAGGTGAGCGCAGTGTAAAAGGAGAGTTAGAGAGGTGAGCGCAGTGCAAAAGGAGAGTCCGAGAGGTGAACGCGGTGTAAAAGGAGAGTCAGAGAGCTGAGCTCGGGGTAAAAGGAGAGTCAGAGAGGTGAACGCGGTGTAAAAGGAGAGTCCGAGAGGTGAGCGTGGTGTAAATGGAGAGTCCGAGAGGTGAGCACAGTGTAAATGGAGAGTCAGAGAGGTGAGCGCTGTGTAAATGGAGAGTCCGAGAGGTGAGCGCGGTGTAAAAGGAGAGTCCGAGTGGTGAGCAAAGTGTAAATGGAGAGTCCGAGAGGTGAGCGCTGTGTAAATGGAGAGTCCGAGAGGTGAGCGCGGTGTAAAAGGAGAGTCAGAGAGGTGAGCGCAGTGTAAAAGGAGAGTCAGAGATGTGAGCGCAGTGTAAAAGGAGAGTCAGAGAGGTGAGCACAGTGTAAAAGGAGAGTCCGAGAGGTGAGCACAGTGTAAAAGGAGAGTCCGAGAGGTGAACGCGGTGTAAAAGGAGAGTCAGAGAGGTGAGCGCAGTGTAAAAGGAGAGTCCGAGAGGTGAGCGCAGTGTAAAAGGAGAGTCCGAGAGGTGAGCGCGGTGTAAAAGGAGAGTCAGAGAGGTGAGCACGGTGTAAAAGGTGAGTCAGAGAGGTGAATGCGGTGTAAAAGGAGAGTCAGGGAGGTGAGCGCTCTGTAAAAGGAGAGTCCGAGAGGTGAGCGCAGTGTAAAAGGAGAGTCCGAGAGGTGAGCGCGGTGTAAAAGGAGAGTCAGAGAGGTGAGCGCAGTGTAAATGGAGAGTCCGAGAGGTGAGCACACTGTAAAAGGAGAGTCCGAGAGGTGAGCACAGTGTAAAAGGAGAGTCCGAGAGGTGAGCGCGGTGTAAAAGGTGAGTCCGAGAGGTGAACGCAGTGTAAAAGGAGAGTCAGAGAGGTGAGCGCAGTGTAAAAGGAGAGTCTGAGAGGTGAACGCAGTGTAAAAGGAGAGTCAGAGAGGTGAGCGCAGTGTAAAAGGAGAGTCAGAGAGGTGAGCGCGGTGTAAAAGGAGAGTCAGAGAGGTGAGCACAGTGTAAAAGGAGAATCAGAGAGGTGAGCACAGTGTAAAAGGAGAGTCAGAGATGTGAGCGCAGTGTAAAAGGAGAGTCCGAGAGGTGAGCGCAGTGTAAAAGGAGAGTCAGAGAGGTGAGCACAGTGTAAAAGGAGAGTCAGAGAGATGAGAGCAGTGTAAAAGGAGAGTCAGAGAGATGAGCACAGTGTAAAAGGAGAGAACGAGATGTGAGCACAGTGTAAAAGGAGTGTCAGAGAGGTGAGCACTGTGTAAAAGGAGAGTCAGAGAGCTGAGCTCGGGGTAAAAGGAGAGTCAGAGAGGTGAGCGCGGTGTAAAAGGAGAGTACGAGAAGTGAGCGTGGTGTAAATGGAGAGTCCGAGAGGTGAGCACGGTGTAAAAGGAGAGTCCGAGAGGTGAGCACAGTGTAAATGGAGAGTCAGAGAGGTGAGCGCTGTTTCAATGGAGAGTCCGAGAGGTGAGCGCGGTGTAAAAGGAGAGTCCGAGTGGTGAGCACAGTGTAAATGGAGTGTCCGAGAGGTGAGCGCTGTGTAAATGGAGAGTCCGAGAGGTGAGCGCGGTGTAAAAGGAGAGTCAGAGAGGTGAGCGCAGTGTAAAAGGAGAGTCAGAGATGTGAGCGCAGTGTAAAAGGAGAGTCCGAGAGGTGAGCACAGTGTAAAAGGAGAGTCCGAGAGGTGAGCACAGTGTAAAAGGAGAGTCCGTGAGGTGAACGCGGTGTAAAAGGAGAGTCAGAGAGGTGAGCGCGGTGTAAAAGGAGAGTCCGAGAGGTGAGCGCAGTGTAAAAGGACAGTCCGAGAGGTGAGCGCGGTGTAAAAGGAGAGTCAGAGAGGTGAGCGCAGTGTAAAAGGAGAGTCCGAGAGGTGAGCGCAGTGTAAAAGGAGAGTCCGAGAGGTGAGCGCGGTGTAAAGGGAGAGTCAGAGAGGTGAGCATGGTGTAAAAGGTGAGTCAGAGAGGTGAATGCGGTGTAAAAGGAGAGTCAGAGAGTTGAGCGCTCTGTAAAAGGAGAGTCCGAGAGGTGAGCGCAGTGTAAAAGGAGAGTCCGAGAGGTGAGCACTCTGTAAAAGGAGAGTCCGAGTGGTGAGCGCAGTGTAAAAGGAGAGTCCGAGAGGTGAGCACAGTGTAAAAGGAGAGTCCGAGAGGTGAGCGCGGTGTAAAAGGTGAGTCCGAGAGGTGAACGCAGTGCAAAAGGAGAGTCAGAGATGTGAGCGCAGTTTAAAAGGAGAGTCCGAGAGGTGAGCTCAGTGTAAAAGGAGAGTCCGAGAGGTGAGCGTGGTGTAAAAGGAGAGTCCGAGAGGTGAACGCAGTGTAAAAGGAGAGTCAGAGAGGTGAGCGCAGTGTAAAAGGAGAGTCAGATAGGTGAGCACGGTGTAAAAGGAGAGTCCGAGAGGTGAGCGCAGTGTAAAAGGAGAGTCTGAGAGGTGAGCACAGTGTAAAAGGAGAGTCAGAGATGTGAGCGCAGTGTAAAAGGAGAGTCAGAGAGGTGAGCGCAGTGTAAAAGGAGAGTCAGAGAGGTGAGCGCAGTGTAAAAGGAGAGTCAGAGAGGTGAGCGCGGTGTAAAAGGAGAGTCAGAGAGGTGAGCGTGCTGTAAAAGGAGAGTCAGAGAGGTGAGCACAGTGTAAAAGGAGAGTCAGAGATGTGAGCGCAGTGTAAAAGGAGAGTCCAAGAGGTGAGCGCAGTGTAAAAGGAGAGTCAGAGAGGTGAGCGCAGTGTAAAAGGAGAGTCAGAGAGATGAGTACAGTGTAAAAGGAGAGTCCGAGAGGTGAGCGCAGTGTAAAAGGAGAGTCAGAGATGTGAGCGCAGTGTAAAAGGAGAGTCAGAGAGGTGAGCGCAGTGTAAAAGGAGAGTCAGAGAGGTGAGCACAGTGTAAAAGGAGAGTCAGAGATGTGAGCGCAGTGTAAAAGGAGAGTCAGAGAGGTGAGCACAGTGTAAAAGGAGAGTCCGAGAGGTGAGCGCAGTGTAAAAGGAGAGTCAGAGAGGTGAGCGCAGTGTAAAAGGAGAGTCAGAGAGGTGAGCGCAGGGTAAAAGGAGAGTCCGAGAGGTGAGCACAGTATAAAAGGAGAGTCCGAGAGGTGAGCGCGGTGTAAAAGGAGAGTCAGAGAGGTGAGCACACTGTAAAAGGAGAGTCCGAGAGGTGAGCACAGTGTAAAAGGAGAGTCCGAGAGGTGAGCGCAGTGTAAAAGGAGAGTCCGAGAGGTGAGCGCGGTGTAAAAGGAGAGTCAGAGAGGTGAGCACAGTGTAAAAGGAGAGTCCGAGAGGTGAGCGCGTTGTAAAAGGAGAGTCAGAGAGGTGAGCGCAGTGTAAGAGGAGAGTCCGAGAGGTGAGCACAGTGTAAAAGGAGAGTCAGAGAGGTGAGCGCAGTGTAAAAGGAGAGTCAGAGAGGTGAGCGCAGTGTAAAAGGAGAGTCAGAGAGGTGAGCGCAGTGTAAAAGGAGAGTCAGAGAGGTGAGCGCAGTGTAAAAGGAGAGTCAGAGAGGTGAGCGCGGTGTAAAAGGAGAGTCAGAGAGGTGAGCGTGCTGTAAAAGGAGAGTCAGAGAGGTGAGCACAGTGTAAAAGGAGAGTCAGAGATGTGAGCGCAGTGTAAAAGGAGAGTCCAAGAGGTCAGCGCAGTGTAAAAGGAGAGTCAGAGAGGTGAGCGCAGTGTAAAAGGAGAGTCAGAGAGATGAGCACAGTGTAAAAGGAGAGTCCGAGAGGTGAGCGCAGTGTAAAAGGAGAGTCAGAGATGTGAGCGCAGTGTAAAAGGAGAGTCAGAGAGGTGAGCGCAGTGTAAAAGGAGAGTCAGAGAGGTGAGCACAGTGTAAAAGGAGAGTCAGAGATGTGAGCGCAGTGTAAAAGGAGAGTCAGAGAGGTGAGCACAGTGTAAAAGGAGAGTCCGAGAGGTGAGCGCAGTGTAAAAGGAGAGTCAGTGAGGTGAGCGCAGTGTAAAAGGAGAGTCAGAGAGGTGAGCGCAGGGTAAAAGGAGAGTCCGAGAGGTGAGCACAGTGTAAAAGGAGAGTCCGAGAGGTGAGCGCGGTGTAAAAGGAGAGTCAGAGAGGTGAGCACAGTGTAAAAGGAGAGTCCGAGAGGTGAGCACAGTGTAAAAGGAGAGTCCGAGAGGTGAGCGCAGTGTAAAAGGAGAGTCCGAGAGGTGAGCGCGGTGTAAAAGGAGAGTCAGAGAGGTGAGCACAGTGTAAAAGGAGAGTCCGAGAGGTGAGCGCGTTGTAAAAGGAGAGTCAGAGAGGTGAGCGCAGTGTAAGAGGAGAGTCCGAGAGGTGAGCACAGTGTAAAAGGAGAGTCAGAGAGGTGAGCGCAGTGTAAAAGGAGAGTCAGAGAGGTGAGCGCAGTGTAAAAGGAGAGTCAGAGAGGTGAGCGCAGTGTAAAAGGAGAGTCAGAGAGGTGAGCGCGGTGTAAAAGGAGAGTCAGAGAGGTGAGCGTGCTGTAAAAGGAGAGTCAGAGAGGTGAGCACAGTGTAAAAGGAGAGTCAGAGATGTGAGCGCAGTGTAAAAGGAGAGTCCAAGAGGTGAGCACAGTGTAAAAGGAGAGTCCGAGAGGTGAGCACAGTGTAAAAGGAGAGTCCGAGAGGTGAGCGCAGTGTAAAAGGAGAGTCAGAGAGGTGAGCGCGGTGTAAAAGGAGAGTCAGAGAGGTGAGCACAGTGTAAAAGGAGAGTCCGAGAGGTGAGCGCGTTGTAAAAGGAGAGTCAGAGAGGTGAGCGCAGTGTAAGAGGAGAGTCCGAGAGGTGAGCACAGTGTAAAAGGAGAGTCAGAGAGGTGAGCGCAGTGTAAAAGGAGAGTCAGAGAGGTGAGCGCAGTGTAAAAGGAGAGTCAGAGAGGTGAGCGCAGTGTAAAAGGAGAGTCCGAGAGGTGAGCACAGTGTAAAAGGAGAGTCCGAGAGGTGAGCGCGGTGTAAAAGGTGAGTCCGAGAGGTGAACGCAGTGTAAAAGGAGAGTCAGAGATGTGAGCGCAGTTTAAAAGGAGAGTCCGAGAGGTGAGCTCAGTGTAAAAGGATATTCCGAGAGGTAAGCGTGGTGTAAAAGGAGAGTCCGAGAGGTGAACGCAGTGTAAAAGGAGAGTCAGAGAGGTGAGCGCAGTGTAAAAGGAGAGTCAGAGAGGTGAGCGCAGTGTAAAAGGAGAGTCAGAGAGGTGAGCGCAGTGTAAAAGGAGAGTCAGAGAGGTGAGCGCGGTGTAAAAGGAGAGTCAGAGAGGTGAGCGTGCTGTAAAAGGAGAGTCAGAGAGGTGAGCACAGTGTAAAAGGAGAGTCAGAGATGTGAGCGCAGTGTAAAAGGAGAGTCCAAGAGGTGAGCGCAGTGTAAAAGGAGAGTCAGAGAGGTGAGCGCAGTGTAAAAGGAGAGTCAGAGAGATGAGCGCAGTGTAAAAGGAGAGTCCGAGTGGTGAGCGCAGTGTAAAAGGAGAGTCAGAGATGTGAGCGCAGTGTAAAAGGAGAGTCAGAGAGGTGAGCGCAGTGTAAAAGGAGAGTCAGAGAGGTGAGCGCAGTGTAAAAGGAGAGTCAGAGATGTGAGCGCAGTGTAAAAGGAGAGTCAGAGAGGTGAGCGCAGTGTAAAAGGAGAGTCAGAGAGGTGAGCGCAGTGTAAAAGGAGAGTCAGAGAGGTGAGCGCGGTGTAAAAGGAGAGTCAGAGAGGTGAGCGTGCTGTAAAAGGAGAGTCCGAGAGGTGAGCACAGTGTAAAAGGAGAGTCCGAGAGGTGAGCGCAGTGTAAAAGGAGAGTCAGAGAGGTGAGCGCAGTGTAAAAGGAGAGTCAGAGAGGTGAGCGCAGGGTAAAAGGAGAGTCCGAGAGGTGAGCACAGTGTAAAAGGAGAGTCCGAGAGGTGAGCGCGGTGTAAAAGGAGAGTCAGAGAGGTGAGCACAGTGTAAAAGGAGAGTCCGAGAGGTGAGCACAGTGTAAAAGGAGAGTCCGAGAGGTGAGCGCAGTGTAAAAGGAGAGTCCGAGAGGTGAGCGCGGTGTAAAAGGAGAGTCAGAGAGGTGAGCACAGTGTAAAAGGAGAGTCCGAGAGGTGAGCGCGTTGTAAAAGGAGAGTCAGAGAGGTGAGCGCAGTGTAAGAGGAGAGTCCGAGAGGTGAGCACAGTGTAAAAAGAGAGTCAGAGAGGTGAGCGCAGTGTAAAAGGAGAGTCCGAGAGGTGAGCGCGGTGCAAAAGGAGAGTCAGAGATGTGAGCACGGTGTAAAAGGAGAGTCAGAGACGTGGGCGCGGTGTAAAAGGAGAGTCCGAGAGGTGAGCGCCGTGTAAAAGGAGAGTCCGAGAGGTGAACGCGGTGTAAAAGGAGAGTCCGAGAGGTTAGCGTGGTGTAAAAGGAGAGTCCGAGAGGTGAGTGCTCTGTAAAAGGAGAGTCAGAGAGGTGAGCGCAGTGTAAAAGGAGAGTCCGAGAGGTGAGCACAGTGTAAAAGGAGAGTCCGAGAGGTGAGCGCGGTGTAAAAGGTGAGTCCGAGAGGTGAACGCAGTGTAAAAGGAGAGTCAGAGATGTGAGCGCAGTTTAAAAGGAGAGTCCGAGAGGTGAGCTCAGTGTAAAAGGATATTCCGAGAGGTGAGCGTGGTGTAAAAGGAGAGTCCGAGAGGTGAACGCAGTGTAAAAGGAGAGTCAGAGAGGTGAGCGCAGTGTAAAAGGAGAGTCAGAGAGGTGAGCACAGTGTAAAAGGAGAGTCAGAGATGTGAGCGCAGTGTAAAAGGAGAGTCAGAGAGGTGAGCGCAGTGTAAAAGGAGAGTCAGAGAGGTGAGCGCAGTGTAAAAGGAGAGTCAGAGAGGTGAGCGCGGTGTAAAAGGAGAGTCAGAGAGGTGAGCGTGCTGTAAAAGGAGAGTCTGAGAGGTGAGCACAGTGTAAAAGGAGAGTCAGAGATGTGAGCGCAGTGTAAAAGGAGAGTCCAAGAGGTGAGCGCAGTGTAAAAGGAGAGTCAGAGAGGTGAGCGCAGTGTAAAAGGAGAGTCAGAGAGATGAGCACAGTGTAAAAGGAGAGTCCGAGTGGTGAGCGCAGTGTAAAAGGAGAGTCAGAGATGTGAGCGCAGTGTAAAAGGAGAGTCAGAGAGGTGAGCGCAGTGTAAAAGGAGAGTCAGAGAGGTGAGCACAGTGTAAAAGGAGAGTCAGAGATGTGAGCGCAGTGTAAAAGGAGAGTCAGAGAGGTGAGCGCAGTGTAAAAGGAGAGTCAGAGAGGTGAGCGCAGTGTAAAAGGAGAGTCAGAGAGGTGAGCGCGGTGTAAAAGGAGAGTCAGAGAGGTGAGCGTGCTGTAAAAGGAGAGTCCGAGAGGTGAGCACAGTGTAAAAGGAGAGTCCGAGAGGTGAGCGCGGTGTAAAAGGAGAGTCAGAGAGGTGAGCACAGTGTAAAAGGAGAGTCCGAGAGGTGAGCACAGTGTAAAAGGAGAGTCCGAGAGGTGAGCGCAGTGTAAAAGGAGAGTCCGAGAGGTGAGCGCGGTGTAAAAGGAGAGTCAGAGATGTGAGCACAGTGTAAAAGGAGAGTCCGAGAGGTGAGCGCGTTGTAAAAGGAGAGTCAGAGAGGTGAGCGCAGTGTAAGAGGAGAGTCCGAGAGGTGAGCACAGTGTAAAAGGAGAGTCAGAGAGGTGAGCGCAGTGTAAAAGGAGAGTCAGAGAGGTGAGCACAGTGTAAAAGGAGAGTCAGAGATGTGAGCGCAGTGTAAAAGGAGAGTCAGAGAGGTGAGCACAGTGTAAAAGGAGAGTCCGAGAGGTGAGCGCAGTGTAAAAGGAGAGTCAGAGAGGTGAGCGCAGTGTAAAAGGAGAGTCAGAGAGGTGAGCGCAGGGTAAAAGGAGAGTCCGAGAGGTGAGCACAGTGTAAAAGGAGAGTCCGAGAGGTGAGCGCGGTGTAAAAGGAGAGTCAGAGAGGTGAGCACAGTGTAAAAGGAGAGTCCGAGAGGTGAGCACAGTGTAAAAGGAGAGTCCGAGAGGTGAGCGCAGTGTGAAAGGAGAGTCCGAGAGGTGAGCGCGGTGTAAAAGGAGAGTCAGAGAGGTGAGCACAGTGTAAAAGGAGAGTCCGAGAGGTGAGCGCGTTGTAAAAGGAGAGTCAGAGAGGTGAGCGCAGTTGAAGAGGAGAGTCCGAGAGGTGAGCACAGTGTAAAAGGAGAGTCAGAGAGGTGAGCGCAGTGTAAAAGGAGAGTCAGAGAGGTGAGCGCAGTGTAAAAGGAGAGTCAGAGAGGTGAGCGCAGTGTAAAAGGAGAGTCAGAGAGGTGAGCGCGGTGTAAAAGGAGAGTCAGAGAGGTGAGCGTGCTGTAAAAGGAGAGTCAGAGAGGTGAGCACAGTGTAAAAGGAGAGTCAGAGATGTGAGCGCAGTGTAAAAGGAGAGTCCAAGAGGTGAGCACAGTGTAAAAGATGAGTCCGAGAGGTGAGCACAGTGTAAAAGGAGAGTCCGAGAGGTGAGCGCAGTGTAAAAGGAGAGTCCGAGAGGTGAGCGCGGTGTAAAAGGAGAGTCAGAGAGGTGAGCACAGTGTAAAAGGAGAGTCCGAGAGGTGAACGCGTTGTAAAAGGAGAGTCAGAGAGGTGAGCGCAGTGTAAGAGGAGAGTCCGAGAGGTGAGCACAGTGTAAAAGGAGAGTCAGAGAGGTGAGCGCAGTGTAAAAGGAGAGTCAGAGAGGTGAGCGCAGTGTAAAAGGAGAGTCAGAGAGGTGAGCGCGGTGTAAAAGGAGAGTCAGAGAGGTGAGCGCGGTGTAAAAGGAGAGTCAGAGAGGTGAGCGTGCTGTAAAAGGAGAGTCAGAGAGGTGAGCACAGTGTAAAAGGAGAGTCAGAGATGTGAGCGCAGTGTAAAAGGAGAGTCCAAGAGGTGAGCGCAGTGTAAAAGGAGAGTCAGAGAGGTGAGCGCAGTGTAAAAGGAGAGTCAGAGAGATGAGCACAGTGTAAAAGGAGAGTACGAGAGGTGAGCGCAGTGTAAAAGGAGAGTCAGAGATGTGAGCGCAGTGTAAAAGGAGAGTCAGAGAGGTGAGCGCAGTGTAAAAGGAGAGTCAGAGAGGTGAGCACAGTGTAAAAGGAGAGTCAGAGAGGTGAGCGCAGTGTAAAAGGAGAGTCAGAGAGGTGAGCGCAGTGTAAAAGGAGAGTCAGAGAGGTGAGCGCAGTGTAAAAGGAGAGTCAGAGAGGTGAGCGCGGTGTAAAAGGAGAGTCAGAGAGGTGAGCGTGCTGTAAAAGGAGAGTCCGAGAGGTGAGCACAGTGTAAAAGGAGAGTCCGAGAGGTGAGCGCAGTGTAAAAGGAGAGTCAGAGAGGTGAGTGCAGTGTAAAAGGAGAGTCAGAGAGGTGAGCGCAGGGTAAAAGGAGAGTCCGAGAGGTGAGCACAGTGAAAAGGAGAGTCCGAGAGGTGAGCGCGGTGTAAAAGGAGAGTCAGAGAGGTGAGCACAGTGTAAAAGGAGAGTCCGAGAGGTGAGCACAGTGTAAAAGGAGAGTCCGAGAGGTGAGCGCAGTGTAAAAGGAGAGTCCGAGAGGTGAGCGCGGTGTAAAAGGAGAGTCAGAGAGGTGAGCGCAGTGTAAAAGGAGAGTCCGAGAGGTGAGCGCGTTGTAAAAGGAGAGTCAGAGAGGTGAGCGCAGTGTAAGAGGAGAGTCCGAGAGGTGAGCACAGTGTAAAAGGAGAGTCAGAGAGGTGAGCGCAGTGTAAAAGGAGAGTCCGAGAGGTGAGCGCGGTGCAAAAGGAGAGTCAGAGATGTGAGCACGGTGTAAAAGGAGAGTCAGAGACGTGGGCGCGGTGTAAAAGGAGAGTCCGAGAGGTGAGCGCCGTGTAAAAGGAGAGTCCGAGAGGTGAACGCGGTGTAAAAGGAGAGTTCGAGAGGTTAGCGTGGTGTAAAAGGAGAGTCCGAGAGGTGAGTGCTCTGTAAAAGGAGAGTCAGAGAGGTGAGCGCAGTGTAAAAGGAGAGTCCGAGAGGTGAGCACAGTGTAAAAGCAGAGTCCGAGAGGTGAGCGCGGTGTAAAAGGTGAGTCCGAGAGGTGAACGCAGTGTAAAAGGAGAGTCAGAGATGTGAGCGCAGTTTAAAAGGAGAGTCCGAGAGGTGAGCTCAGTGTAAAAGGATATTCCGAGAGGTGAGCGTGGTGTAAAAGGAGAGTCCGAGAGGTGAACGCAGTGTAAAAGGAGAGTCAGAGAGGTGAGCGCAGTGTAAAAGGAGAGTCAGAGAGGTGAGCGCAGTGTAAAAGGAGAGTCTGAGAGGTGAGCACAGTGTAAAAGGAGAGTCAGAGATGTGAGCGCAGTGTAAAAGGAGAGTCAGAGAGGTGAGCGCAGTGTAAAAGGAGAGTCAGAGAGGTGAGCGCAGTGTAAAAGGAGAGTCAGAGAGGTGAGCGCGGTGTAAAAGGAGAGTCAGAGAGGTGAGCGTGCTGTAAAAGGAGAGTCAGAGAGGTGAGCACAGTGTAAAAGGAGAGTCAGAGATGTGAGCGCAGTGTAAAAGGAGAGTCCAAGAGGTGAGCGCAGTGTAAAAGGAGAGTCAGAGAGGTGAGCGCAGTGTAAAAGGAGAGTCAGAGAGATGAGCACAGTGTAAAAGGAGAGTCCGAGAGGTGAGCGCAGTGTAAAAGGAGAGTCAGAGATGTGAGCGCAGTGTAAAAGGAGAGTCAGAGAGGTGAGCGCAGTGTAAAAGGAGAGTCAGAGAGGTGAGCACAGTGTAAAAGGAGAGTCAGAGATGTGAGCGCAGTGTAAAAGGAGAGTCAGAGAGGTGAGCGCAGTGTAAAAGGAGAGTCAGAGAGGTGAGCGCAGTGTAAAAGGAGAGTCAGAGAGGTGAGCGCGGTGTAAAAGGAGAGTCAGAGAGGTGAGCGTGCTGTAAAAGGAGAGTCCGAGAGGTGAGCACAGTGTAAAAGGAGAGTCCGAGAGGTGAGCGCAGTGTAAAAGGAGAGTCAGAGAGGTGAGCGCAGTGTAAAGGAGAGTCAGAGAGGTGAGCGCAGGGTAAAAGGAGAGTCCGAGAGGTGAGCACAGTGTAAAAGGAGAGTCCGAGAGGTGAGCGCGGTGTAAAAGGAGAGTCAGAGAGGTGAGCACAGTGTAAAAGGAGAGTCCGAGAGGTGAGCACAGTGTAAAAGGAGAGTCCGAGAGGTGAGCGCAGTGTAAAAGGAGAGTCCGAGAGGTGAGCGCGGTGTAAAAGGAGAGTCAGAGATGTGAGCACAGTGTAAAAGGAGAGTCCGAGAGGTGAGCGCGTTGTAAAAGGAGAGTCAGAGAGGTGAGCGCAGTGTAAGAGGAGAGTCCGAGAGGTGAGCACAGTGTAAAAGGAGAGTCAGAGAGGTGAGCGCAGTGTAAAAGGAGAGTCCGAGAGGTGAGCGCGGTGCAAAAGGAGAGTCAGAGATGTGAGCACGGTGTAAAAGGAGAGTCAGAGACGTGGGCGCGGTGTAAAAGGAGAGTCCGAGAGGTGAGCGCCGTGTAAAAGGAGAGTCCGAGAGGTGAAGGCGGTGTAAAAGGAGAGTCCGAGAGGTTAGCGTGGTGTAAAAGGAGAGTCCGAGAGGTGAGTGCTCTGTAAAAGGAGAGTCAGAGAGGTGAGCGCAGTGTAAAAGGAGAGTCCGAGAGGTGAGCGCGTTGTAAAAGGAGAGTCCGAGAGGTGAGCGCAGTGTAAAAGGAGAGTCCGAGAGGTGAGCGCGGTGTAAAAGGAGAGTCAGAGAGGTGAGCACAGTGTAAAAGGAGAGTCCGAGAGGTGAGCGCGTTGTAAAAGGAGAGTCAGAGAGGTGAGCGCAGTGTAAGAGGAGAGTCCGAGAGGTGAGCACAGTGTAAAAGGAGAGTCAGAGAGGTGAGCGTGCTGTAAAAGGAGAGTCAGAGAGGTGAGCACAGTGTAAAAGGAGAGTCAGAGATGTGAGCGCAGTGTAAAAGGAGAGTCCAAGAGGTGAGCGCAGTGTAAAAGGAGAGTCAGAGAGGTGAGCGCAGTGTAAAAGGAGAGTCAGAGAGATGAGCACAGTGTAAAAGGAGAGTCCGAGAGGTGAGCGCATTGTAAAAGGAGAGTCAGAGATGTGAGCGCAGTGTAAAAGGAGAGTCAGAGAGGTGAGCGCAGTGTAAAAGGAGAGTCAGAGAGGTGAGCACAGTGTAAAAGGAGAGTCAGAGATGTGAGCGCAGTGTAAAAGGAGAGTCAGAGAGGTGAGCGCAGTGTAAAAGGAGAGTCAGAGAGGTGAGCGCAGTGTAAAAGGAGAGTCAGAGAGGTGAGCGCGGTGTAAAAGGAGAGTCAGAGAGGTGAGCGTGCTGTAAAAGGAGAGTCAGAGAGGTGAGCACAGTGTAAAAGGAGAGTCAGAGATGTGAGCGCAGTGTAAAAGGAGAGTCCAAGAGGTGAGCGCAGTGTAAAAGGAGAGTCAGAGAGGTGAGCACAGTGTAAAAGGAGAGTCAGAGATGTGAGCGCAGTGTAAAAGGAGAGTCCAAGAGGTGAGCGCAGTGTAAAAGGAGAGTCAGAGAGGTGAGCGCAGTGTAAAAGGAGAGTCAGAGAGGTGAGCGCAGTGTAAAAGGAGAGTCCGAGAGGTGAGCGCAGTGTAAAAGGAGAGTCCGAGAGGTGAGCGCAGTGTAAAAGGAGAGTCAGAGAGATGAGCACAGTGTAAAAGGAGAGAACGAGAGGTGAGCACAGTGTAAAAGGAGAGTCAGAGAGGTGAGCTCGGGGTAAAAGGAGAGTCAGAGAGGTGAGCGCGGTGTAAAAGGAGAGTCCGAGAAGTGAGCGTGGTGTAAATGGAGAGTCCGAGAGGTGAGCACAGTGTAAATGGAGAGTCAGAGAGGTGAGCGCTGTGTAAATGGAGAGTCCGAGAGGTGAGCGCGGTGTAAAAGGAGAGTCCGAGTGGTGAGCACAGTGTAAATGGAGATTCCGAGAGGTGAGCACAGTGTAAAAGGAGAGTCAGAGAGGTGAGCACAGTGTAAAAGGAGAGTCCGAGAGGTGAGCACAGTGTAAAAGGAGAGTCCGAGAGGTGAACGCGGTGTAAAAGGAGAGTCAGAGAGGTGAGCGCAGTGTAAAAGGAGAGTCCGGAGAGTGGGAAGGGAGTCCGAGAGTTGAACGCAGTGTAAATCTAAGGCAAGTCATGGTAGCAGAGCTCGGACCCGTGATATTCTGCTCCTGCACTATGTGGGAAGTCATGGACACTACAGGTGTCCCTGGCGACCATGTATGCAGGAAGTGTGTCCAGCTGCAGCTACTGGCTAACTGCATTTCGGAGCTGGAGCTGTGGAGCATCCGCGAAGCTGAGATTATCGTGGATAGCACGTTCAGTGAGGTGGTCACACCGCAGGTAAAGATTACACAGGCAGGAAGGAAATGGGTGACTGACCGGCAGAGTAAAAGGACTAGACAAGTAGAGCAGGAATCCCCTGGGGCCATCTCCCTCTCAAACAGATATTCTGCTTTAGATGCTGTTGGGAAAAGCAGCAAGAGCCAGGTTTGTGGAACCACAGGTGGCTCTGCTGCACAGGAGGGGAGGAAGAAGAGTGGCAGGGCTATAGTGATAGGGGATTCAATTGTAATGGGAACAGATAGACGTTTCTACGGCCGCAAACGAGACTCCAGGATGGTATGTTGCCTCCCTGGTGCTCGGGTCAAGGATGTCACAGAGCAGCTGCAGGGCATTCTGGAGGGGGAGGGTGAACAGCCAGTAGTCGTAGTCCATATCGGTACCAACGACATAGGTTAAAAAAAAGGGATGAGTTCCTGCAAGGTGAATTTCAGGAGTTAGGAGATAAATTAAAAAGCAGGACCTTAAAAGGTAGTGATCTCAGGATTGCTACCAGTGCCACGTGCTAGTGAGTATAGGAACAGGAGAATAGACAGGATGAATGCGTGGTTGCAGGGATGGTGTAGGAGGGAGGGATTTAGATTCCTGGGACATTGGGACCGGTTCTGGGGAAGGTGGGACCTGTACAAACGGGACGGGTTACACCCGAGCAGGACCGGGACCAATGTCCTTGCGCGCGTGTTTACTAGTGCTGTTGGGGAAGGTTTAAAATAGAATGGCAGGGGGATGGGAACCTGAGCAGGGAGGCAGAGGAGGGGGAAACAAGGATAAAAACAAAAGACAGAAAGGGAAGAAGCAATAGCGGAAGGCAGAGAAAACAAGAAACAAATAGGGCCATAGTGAAAAGTAGGTACATAGGAACATAATAGTAGGAGCAGGCCATTCAGCCCCTCGAGCCTGTACCGCCATTCCATGAGATCATGGCTGATCTGTTACCTATCTCCATATAAACTCCATATCCCTTAATAACTTTGGTGAGCAAAAATCTTTCAATGTCAGATTTAAAATTAACAGTTGAGCTCGCATCAACTGCCGTTTGTGGAAGAGAGTTCCAAACCTTTGCATGTAGAAGTGACCAGCAATCTTAAAAAGATAAGACTAAAGGCATTGTGTCTTCATGCGTGGCCCATTCGCAATAAGGTGGATGAATTAACAGTGCAAATAGATATTAACGGGTATGATATAGTTGCGATTACGGAGACATGGCTGCAGGGTGATCAAGGATGGGAACTGAACATCCAGGGGTATTCAATATTTAGGAAGGACAGGCAAAAAGGGAAAGGAGGTGGGGTAGCGTTGTTAGTAAAGGAGGAAATCAATGCAATAGTGAGGAAAGATATTGGCTCGGAAAATCACAATGTGGAATCTGTGTGGGTGGAGCTAAGAAGCACTAAGGGGTAGAAAACGTTGGTGGGGGTTGTCTATAGACCCCCAAACAGTAGTGGAGATGTAGGGGAGGGCATTAAACAGGAAATTAGAGATGCATGCAAGAAGGTTACAATTACAATCATGGGCGACTTCAATCTACATATAGATTGATCCAACCAAATTAGCAATAATACTGTGGGGGAGGAATTCCTGGAGTGTGTACGTGATGGCTTTCTGGACCAATACGTTGAGGAACCAATAGAGAACAGGCGATCCTGGACTGAGTATTGTGCAATGAGAAAGGATTAATTAACAATCTTGTTGTGCGGGGTCCCTTAGGGAAGAGTGACCATAACGTGATAGAATTCCTCATTAAGATGGAGATCGAAGTCGTTGAATCCGAAACTCGGGTCCGGAACCTAAGTAAAGGAAATTACGAAAGTATGAGGTGCGAGTTGGCTATGATAGATTGGGGAACTTTACTAAAAGGGATGACGGTGGATGGGCAATGGCTAATATTTAAAGAACATGTGCAGGAATTACAACAAATATTCATTCCTGTCTGGAGCAAAAATAAAACAGGAAAGGTGGCTCAACCGTGGCTTACAAAAGAAGTTAGGGATGGTATTAGATCCAAAGAGGAGACATATAAAATTGCCAGAAAAAGCGGCAAGCCTGAGGATTGGGAACAGTTTAGAATTCATCAAAGGAGGTCAAAGAGATTGATTAAGAGGGGAAAAAAAGAGTATGAAAGTGAACTCGCAGGGAACATAAAAACTGACTGCAAAAGCTTCTATAAATATGTCAAGAGAAAAAGATTAGTGAAGACAAATGTAGGTCCCTTACAGTCATAAATGGGGGAAATTATAATGGGGAACAAATAAATTGCAGAACAATTAAACACATACTTTGGTTCTGTCTTCACAAAGGAAGACACAAATAACCTCCCAGAAATGTTAGGGAGCTAAGGGACTAGTGAGAGGGGGGAACTGAAGGAAAGCAGTATTAGTAAAAAAAAATGCTAGGGAAATTAATGGGCCTAAAGGCTGATAAATCCCCAGGGCCTGATAATCTACATCTCAGAGTACTAAAGGAAGTGGCTCTCGAAATAATGGATGCATTGGTGATCATCTTCCAAAATTCTATGGACTCTGGAACATTTCCTACAGATTGGAGGGTGGCAAATGTAACCCCACTATTTAAAAAAGGAGGGAGAGAAAAAATAGGGAATTACAGACCAGTTAGCCTAACATCAGTATTGGGGAAAATGCCAGAGTCTATTATAAAAGATGTGCTAACAGAACATTTGGAAGGCATTAACGGGATTGGACAAAGTCAGCATGGGTTCATGAAAGGGAAATCATGGTTAACAAATCTACTGGAGTTTTTTGAGGATGTAACTAGTGGAATAGATAGGGGAGAACCAGTCGATGTGGTGTGTTTGGATTTTCAGAAGGCTTTTGATAAGGTTCCATACAAGAGGTTAGTGTGCAAAATTAAAGCACATGGGATTGGGGGAATATACCGGCATGGATTGAGAATTGGTTGACAGACAGGAAACAGAGAGTAGGAATAAACGGATCTTTTTCCGGGTGGCAGGCATTGACTCGTGGGGTACCGTCGGGATCAGTGCTAATTATGTACTGGTCATGTGGACAGAAAAGTGGCAAATGGATTTCAATCCGGAGAAGTGTGAGGTAATGCATTTGGGGAGGGCAAACAAGGCAAGGAAATACACAATAAATGATAGGATACTGAGAAATGTGGGGGAACAGAGGGACCTTGGAGTGTGCGTCCACAGATCCCTCAAGGGAGCAGGAAAGGGAGGTAAGGTGGTTAAGAAGGCACACGGGATACTTTCCTTTATTAGCAGAGGCTATTATAGAACTGCATCAAACACTAGTTAGGCCACAGCTTGAATACTGTGTACAGTTCTGGTCACCACATTACAGGAAAAAGGTGATTGCACTAGAGAGGGTACAGAGGAGATTTACGAGGATGTTGCCAGGACTAGAGAATGTTAGCGATGTGGAAAGATTGGATAGGCTGGAGTTATTTTCTTTGGAACAGAGGCTGCTGAGGGGAGATTTAATTGAGGTGTAAAACTTTATGAGTGGCCTAGATAGAGTGGATAGGAAGGACCTAGTTTCCTTAGCATAGAAGTCAATAAGCAGGGGGCCAGAGATTTAAAGTGATTGGTAGAAGGATTAGAGGGGAGTTGATGACAACTTTTTTCATCCAGAGCGTAGTGGGGTCTTGAACTCACTGCCTGAAACAACGGTGCAGACAGAAATCCTCTTCGCATTTCAAGGACACTTGGATGTGCACTTGAGATTCCGTAACCTACAGAGCTATGGACCAAGAGCTTGAAAGTGGGATGAGGCTTGATAGCTCTTTTTCGGCCGGCACAGACACGATGGGCCGAATGGCCTCCTTCTGTGCCAGAAACTTCTATGATTCTAAGAATCAGCCTCCTCTAAGTATTAGATTTAGTAATGAGTATGAGCCAGACTTAGATAATAATCTAACAGTAAGGGAGCATTCATCCAACAGTGATCATAATATGAGCGAATTCAATGTTAGGTTTGAAAAGTAGAAACTTAACACAGTTTCTAAGGTAGTAGATTTTGGTATGGTAAACTTTAACTCGGTGAATCCCCAGAACCTGATGGTTTCCACCCCAGGGTTCTAAAGGAAGTAGGTGAGGAAATTGCAGATGCTTTAGCCATAGGCTTCCAAGGTTCTCTCGATTCAGGGATTGTCCCTTTAGATTGGAAAATTGCAAAACTAACTCCATTATTTAAAAAGGTGAGAGAGAGAAACCCTGAAATTATAGATCTGTTAGTCTAACATCTGTAGTGGGGAATTTATTGGAAACTATAATTAAGGACAGCGTGACTGAGCACTCAGAGAAATTTGAGCTGGTTAAAGAGAGCCAACATGGATTTGTAAAGTGTAGGTCATGTCCATCGAACCCAATAGAATTTTTTGCGGAAGTATCCAAAGTAGTAGACAGGGGAATGTCTATGGATGTAGTTTATATGGACTTCCAGAAGGCATTCTATAAGGTTCCACAAAGGAGACTGTTATCTAAAATAAAGCTCATGGAATTGAAGACAAATTATTGGCCGGGTTAGGAGATTGGTAAGACATAAAGTAAGGATAATGAGTATTTATTCAAATGGAAGGAAGTGACCAGTGGTGCCCCAAAAGGATTTATGCTGGGGCTTCAACTATTCACTATATGTATTAATGGCTTAGACAACACAATAGAGAGCCATATGTCCAAGTTTGACGATGACACAAAGATTTGTGGCATAGTAAGTATTGTAGATGGGAGCATAAAATTACAAAGAGACATTGATAGATTAAGTGAGTGGGCAAAACTGTGGCAGATGGATTTCAACGCAGTTAAGTGTGAGGTCATCCATTTTGAATCAAAAAGTATAGATCCGAGAATTTTTTAAATGTTGAAAAGTTAGGAACAGTGGAAGTCCAAAGAGATTTAAGGGTCCACGTACACAGATCACTAAAATGTAGTAATCATCACAAAAAAATAATCAAAAAGGACAATGGAATGTTAGCCTTGAGAGCGAGAGGGCTAGAATATAAAGGGGAGGGTGTTTTGCCACAGCCACACAAAGCACTGGTTAGACCACATCTGGAGTATTGTGTACAGTTCTGGGCAACGCATCTTAGAAACAACAATAACTTGCATCTATATCGTGCCTTTAATGTAGTAAAACATCCCAAGGCGCTTCACAGGAACGATTATCATAGAACGTTTGACACTGATCCACATAAGGACTATGCTTTGGTCACTCTTACCAATACTGTCATGGACAGATGCATCTGTGACAGGTAGATTGGTGAGGACGAGGTCAAGTAGGTTTTTCCCTCGTATTGGTTCGCTCACCACCTGCCGCAGGCCCAGTCGAGCAGTTATGTCCTTCAGGACTCGGCCAGCTCGGTCAGTAGTGATGCTACCAAGCCACTCTTGGTGATGGACATTGAAGTCCCCCACCCAGATTACATTCTGTGCCCTTGCTACCCTCAGTGCTTCCTCCAAGTGGTGTTCAACATGGAGGAGGACCAATTCATCAGCTGAGGGAGGGCGGTAGGTTATAATCAGCAGCAGATTTCCTTGCCCATGTTTGACCTGATGCCATGAGATTTCATGGGGTCCAGAGTCAATGTTGAGGACTCCAAGGGCCACTCCCTCCTGACTGTATATCTCTGTACTGCCACCTCTGGTGTGTCTGTCCTGTCACTTATCAGCCCAAGCCTGGATGTTGTCCAGGTCTTGCTGCATGCGGGTATGGACTGCTTCATTATCTAATAGAGTGCGAGTGGAACTGAACACTGTGCAAACATCCCCATTTCTGACCTCATGATGGAGGGAAGGTCATTGATGAAGCAGCTGAAGATGGTTGGGACTAGGACTCTGCCCTGAGGAACTCCTGCAGCAATATCCTGGGGCTGAGACGATTGGCCTCCAACAACCACTACCATCTTCCTTTGTGCAAGGTATGACTGCAGCCACTGGAGTGTTTTCCCCCTGATTCCCATTGACTTCAATTTTACTAGGGCTCCTTGGTGCAACACTCAGTCAAATGCTACCTTGATGTGAAGGGCAGTCACTCTCACCTCATCTCTGGAATTTAGCTCTTCTGTCCACGTTTGGACCAAGGCTGTAATGAGGTCTGGATCTGAGTGATCCTGGTGGAACCCAAACTGAGCATCGGTGAGCAGGTTATTAGTAAGTAAGTGCCGCTTGATAATACTGTCAAGGACACCTTCCACCTTCCTTTGCTGATGAGTGAGTGTAGACTAATGGGGTGTTAATTGGCCGGATTGGATTTGTCTTGTTTTTTGTGGACAGGACATACCTGTGCAATTTTCCACATTGTCGGTTAGATGCCAGTGTTGTAGCTGCACTGGAACAGTTTGGCTAGAGGCACGGCTAGTCCTGGAGCATAAGTCTTCAGCACTGCAGCTGGGATGTTGTCGGGGCCAATTGCCTTTGTTGTATCCAGTGCACTCAGCCGTTTCTTGATATCACGTGGAGTGAATCGAATTGGCCGAAGACTGGCTTCTGTGATGGTGGGCATATCGGGAGGAGGCCGAGATGGATCATCCACTCAGCACTTCTGGCTGAAGATGGTTGCAAACGCTTCAACCTTGTCTTTTGCACTCACGTGCTGGACTCCGCCATCATTGAGGATGGGGATGTTTACAGAGCCTCCTCCTCCCGTTAGTTTTTTAAATGTCCACCACCATTCACGACTGGATGTGGCAGGACTGCAGAGTTTTGATCTGATCCGTTGTCTGTGAGTTTGCTTAGCTCTGTCTTTAGCATGCTGCTTCTTCTGTTTAGCATGCCTGTATTTCCGTTTTGTAGCTTTACAAGGTTGGCACCTCATTTTTGGTACGCCTGGTGCTGATCCTGGCATGCTCTTCTACACTCTTCATTGAACAAGGGTTGATCTCCTGGCTTGTTGGTAATGGTGGAGTGAGGAATATGCCGGGCCATGAGGTTAAAGATTGTGCTGGAATACAATTCTGCTGCTGATGGCCCACCCACAGCGCCTCATGGATGCCAAGTTTTGAGCTGCTAGATCTGTTCTGAATCTATCCCATTTAGCACGGTGGCAGTGCCACACAACACGTTGGATGGTGTCCTCAGTGTGAAGATGGGACTTCGTCTCCACAAGGACTGTTCGGTGGTCACTCCAACCAATACTGTCATGGACAGATGCCTCTGCGACATGTAGATTGGTGAGGAGTAGGTCAAGTAAGTTTTTCCCTCGTGTTGGTTCGCTCACCACCTGCCGCAGGCCCAATCTGGCAGCTATGTCCTTCAGGACTCAGCCAGCTTTGTCAGTAGTTGTCGTACCAAGCCACTCTTGGTGATGGACATTGAAGCTCCCCAACCAGAGAACATTCTGTGCCATTGCTGCCCTCAGTGCTTCCTCCAAGTGGTGTTCAACATGGAGGAGGACTGATTCATCAGCTGAGGGAGGGCGGTAGGTAGTAATCAGCAGGAGTTTTCCTTGCCCATGTTTGACTTGGTGCCATGAGATTTAATGGGGTCCAGAGTCAATGTTGAGGACTCCTAGGGCCACTCCCTCCTGACTGTATATCACTGTACCGCCACCTCTGGTGGGTCTGTCCTGCTGGTGACAGGACATACCCAGGGATGGTGATGGAAGAGTCTGGGACATTGGCTGAAAGGTATGATTCTGTGAGTATGGCTATGTCAGGCTGTTGTTTGACTTGTCTGTGGGACAGCTCTCCAAATTTTGGCACAAGTCCCCAAATGTTAGTGAGGAGGACTTTGCAGGGTCGACTGGGCCTGGTTTGACTTTGTCGTGCCCGGCGCCTCGTGCTCCGTCCGATATTATTCTTCTTATTAATTTTTGTACCCAGATTGCACAGCTGAGTGGCTTGCCAGCCCATTTCAGAGGGTGATTAAGAATCAACCACATTGCTGTGGGTCTGGAGTCACGTATCGGCCAGACCGGGTCAGGATGGCAGCTTTCCTTCCCTAAAGTGAATCAGATGTTTTTTTTACGACAATCCCTTCAGTTTCATGGCCAACATTACTGACACTAGTTTTTTTTAATTCCAGATTTTTATTAATTAATTGAATTTAAATTCCCCAGTTACCGTGGCTGGATTTGAACTCATGATTCTGGATTATTTGTCCATGCCTCTGGATTATTAGTCCAGTAACATAACCACTATGCTACCGTACCCTACTCTAGCCTTATTGTGGTGCCCCTACTCTAAAATTACGGATGATGATCCTACTGTAATATTACAGGTAGTGACCCTATTCTAACATTACTGCTGGAGACACTACTCCAAAAATACTGATGGTGATCCTCCTGTAATATTACTGGTGGTGACCGTGCTATAACATTACTAATAGTGTCACTACTCTGAAGTTACTTGTGGTGACTCGACTCGAACATTACTGGCGATGACTTTACTCTAAGATTACTGGTGATGACACTACGTTAACGTTACTGGTGAGTCCCCATGGATTGGAAGGCAGCAAATGTAATATTAAAGAATGGAGGGAGATTGAAAACAGGGAACCATTGTCCGGATGGCCTGACATCAGGAGTGGGGAAATGCTATAATCTATTATTAAGGACGTAGTAACAGGGCAAGTGGAAAAGACATAATATGATTAGGCAGAGTCAACACGGTTTTATGAAAGGGAAATCTTGTTTGACAAATCTGTAAGAGCTTCTTGGGAGTGTAACTAACGGGGTAGGTAACGGGGAGCCAGTGGATGTAATATATTTGGATTTTCAAAAGGTATTCGATAAGGTGCCACACAAGAACTTGTTACACAAGATTAGGGTTCATGGGATTGGAGGTAATGTATTAGCATGGATTGAGGATTGGACAGAGGATTGGTTAACGGACAGAAAACAGAGAGTAGGAATAAACAGGTAATTATAGGGTTGGCAGGTTGTTACTGGTGGGGTGTCGCACGGATCAGTGCTTGGGCCTCAGCTGTTTACAATATATGTCAATGACTTAGATGAGGGGGCCGTGTGTAATGTAACCAACTATGCTGACGCTGCAAAGCTAGGTGAGAAAGTAAGCTGTGAGGAGGACACAAATGGATATGAACAGGTTAAGTGAGTGGGCGAGAAGGTTGCAGATGGAATATAAATGTGGGGAAGTGTGAAATTTTGCACTTTGGTAGGAAAAATAGAAAAGCAGAATATTTTTTAAAAGGTGAGAGACTAAGAAATGTTGGTAATCAGAGGGATTTGGGTGTCTTTGTAGCACAGAAAGTTAACATGCAGGTACAGCAAACAATTAGGAAGGCAATGGTATGTTAAGCTTTTTTGCAATGGGGTTGGAGTATAAGAGTAAGGAGGTCTTGCTGCAATTATACAGGGCTCGGGTGTGACCACACCTAATGTACCGTGTACAGTTTTGGTCTCCTTACCTAAGGAAGGATATACTTGCCTTAGAGGCGGTGCAAAAAAGGTTTACTAGATTGATTCCTGGGATGAGAGGGTTGTCATATGAGGAGGCATAGTGTAGAATGGGCATATATTCTCTGGAGTTTAGAAGAATGAGAGGTGATCTCATTGAAACGTATAATATTATTAGAGGGCTTGACAGGGTTGTAGCTGAGAGGCTGTTTCCCCTGGCTGGAGAGTTTAGGACTAGGGGTCATAGTCTCAGGATAACGGGTACGCCACTGAAATGAGGAAAACTTTCTTCACTGAGAGGGTTGAGAATCTTTGAAATTCTCTACCCCAGAGAGCTGTGTCTGCTCAGTCATTGAGTATATTCAAGACTGAGATCGATAGATTTTTGTACACGAAGGGAATTAAGGGATATGGGGATATGGCGGGAAAGAGGAGTTGAGGTAGAAGATCAGCCATGATCTTATTGAATAGCGGAGCAGGCTCGAGGTGTCGTATGGCCTACTCCTGCTCCTATTCCTGATGTTCTTTTGTTCTCATGCTCCTTAACCCCCGCACTGGGTAGGGAAAATAGCTTTCAGGACTCATGCTCCTGGCTGCAGAGAACAGTGTCTATCCTGCTAACTATACTGACACCTATTACAAACACCTTCCTTTTTACTCCCCCCACTTGAATGGCTTCCTGTACCACGGTGCTGTGGTCATTTTGTTCTTCCTCCCCGCAGTCCCCACACTTGTCCACAAGCGTTGCAAGAACCTCGAATCCATTGGACAATTGCAGGGTCTGAGGCTCCTGCAATACTACCTCCCTGATCCCCGTACCTGCCTTACTCGCAGTCACACCCTCCTGTCCCTGTCCACGTGCCAATTCTAAAGTATTTAATCTAAGGGGTGTGGCTGCCTCCTGGAGCAAAAGGTCCAGGTAGCTTTCCCCCTCCCTGATATCTCGCAACGTCCAGCACTCAGACTCCAGCTCCTCAACTCTGAGTCGAAGTTTCTCGAGCCGCAGACACTTACGGCAGATGTAGTCGCCCTGGACAAAAATGTCCGCAAGCTCTCACATATTACATCAGCAACACATCTCCTGTTCTCCCATTATTATATTTATTTAATTAATTAATTTAGAGTTATTCAACATATTTACCTCGTTTAATTTATTAGATGAATTAAATTAAGTTTAGTTTTTAAAATTTAGTTATATGCTATATGTTAGCTTCAAACTTAGCCCACTGCCACTACCAATCACTTACCTGCCTCACCTGTGACGTTACATTGCAGATTTCTCTTGTTGCAGGCCTGTTGCTTTTATCCCCGCTCTCGGGCCTCGGTCTGCTGCTGCTCGGGTCCGCCGCCATTCTGCGGAATAAGCTAGGAAAAGCAAAGGAGCACCTCCTTCCCCCAGTTCACCGAACTCTCACACTTACCAAACTCTCAAGTTGCTCCCTCTGTGCCCGTGCATGGGGTCCGGAATCAATGTTGAGGACTCCCAGGGCCACTCCCTCCTGACTGTTCTCTTCTTATTATGACTTTTTTTACTGAGATTGTACAACTGAGTGGCTTGCGAGGCCACTTCAGAGGGCAATTAAGAATCAACCACATTCCTGTGGGTCTGGATTCACATATGGGCCAGACTGGGCAAGGACGGCAGGTTTCCTTCCCTAAATGGAAATTGTGAACCAGATGGGTTTTTAAGACAATCTAGTAGTTTCATGGGCACTACCAATGATACTAGTTTGTTTTAATTCCAAATTTTATTTAATGAATTGAATTTAACTTCTCCAGCTGCCATGGTGGGATTTGAACCCATGACTCTGGATTATTTGTCCAGGTTTGCATTACGAGTCCAGTAAGATAATCACTATTTTACCATACCCAGTGCGTTGATGGGACTGAAAGTCGATAAATCCTAAGGGCCTGATGATCTCCATCCCAGGGTTTTGAAAGAGGTGGCTATAGAGATAGTGGATACATTGGTTGTCATCTTCCAAAATTCTATAGATTCTGGAATGGTTCCTGCAGATTGGAGGGGAGCAAATGTAACCCCACTAATTAAGAAAGGAGCAAGAGAGAAAACAGGAAACTAGAGACCTGACATCAGTAGCAGGGACAATGCTAGAATCTATTACAAAGGTTATGATAACGGAACACTTAGAAAATAATAATAGGATTTGGCAGAGTCAACATGGATTTGTGAAAGGGAAATCATGTTTGACAAACCTATTGGAGATCTTTGAGGATGTAACTGGTAGAATAGATAAGGGGGAACCAGTGGATGTGGTGTATTTGAATTTTGAGGAGGCTTTCGATAAGGTCCCACACAGGAGGTTGGTGAACAAAGTTAGAGTGCATGGAATTGAAGGTGATATACTGTCATGGATTGAGAATTGGTTAACAGACAGAAACCAGAGAGTAGGAATAAACAGGCCTTTTTCAGATTGGCAGACTTTGACTAATGGGGTACCGCAGGGATCTGTGCTTGGGCCCCAGCAATTCACAATCTATATTAATCATTTAGATGAGGGGACCAAATGCAATATGTCCAAGTTTGGTGATGACACAAACCAGGTGAGAAAGTGAGTTGTCAGGATGATGCAAAGAGGCTTCAAGGGGATATAGACAGGCTAAGTGAATGGGCAAGAACATGACAGATGGAATATAACATGGAACAATGTGAATTTATCCACTTTGGTATGAAAATCAGAAATGCAGAGTACTTTTTAAATGGTGACAGATTGGGAAATGTTGATATTCAGAGGGACCTGGGTATCCCTGTACATGAGTCACTGAAAGCTAACATGCAGGTGCAGCAAGCAATTAAGAAGGCAAATGGTATGTTGGCCTTTATTACAAGAGGATTTGAATACAGGAGTAAAGATGTCTTACTGCAATTATAGAGGGCCTTGTTGACACCGAACCTGGAGTATTGTGTAAAATTTTGTTCTCCTTACCTAAGAAAGGATATACTTGCCATAGAGTTAGTGCAACAAAGGTTCATCAGACTGATTCCTGGGATGATGGGATTGTCGTATGAGGAGAGATTGAGTAGACCAGGCCTGTATTCTCTAGAATTTAGAAGAATGAGAGGTGATCTCATTGAAACCTACAAAATTCACAGGGTTTGACAGGGTTGATGCAGGGAGGATGTTTCCCCTCACTGGGGAGTCTAGAACCACGGGTCACAGTCTCAGAATAAGGGGTGGGCCATTTAGGACTGAGATGAGGAGAAATTTCTTCACTCAGAAGGTGGTGAATCTTTGGAATTTTCCATCCCAGAGGGCTGTGGAGGCTCAGTCATTGGGTACATTCAAAACAGCGATCGATAGATTTCTACATATTAAAGGCATCAAGCGATATAGGGATAGTGCAGGAAAATGGTTTTTATGTGGAAGATCAGACTGATCTTGTTGAATGGCGGAGCAGGCTGGAGGGTCCGGATGGCCGAATCCTGCTCCTATTTCTCATGTTCTTATGTTCTTATCCACCTGCTAGATACATCCTCAGAAGACTCTAATGTTTTTTTTAAACACGATTTCTCTTTCATAAATCTATGTTGACTCTGCTTAATCATATTATGATTTTCTAAGTACCTTGTTACCACTTCCTTGATAAAAGATTGCAGCATTTTCCCGACGACTGATGTCAGGCTAAATGGCCTGTAGTTCCCTGTTTTCTCTCTCCCTCCTCTCTTGAATAGCAGGGTTACATTTGCGACCTTCCATTCCATGCGGGCTGTTCAGGAATCTGGGCAATGTTGTTATGGTGAGAGACACGGAGAGGGTTCATTTGTTGTTCCTGTTAAATCACTGTTGCACGATAGGTAAAGACTGAGTGAGAATAGAACCGGCTGGTGTTTTACACAAAGACAGCGGTGCAGTGAGGGAAATTAACACCAAAATGTGAATTTCTGTAAAAAAAACTTGGATTAACATTTGGTTATTTTTACGTCATGCTTCCGGAGAAAGAGAAACCAGACATTCGGAGGATAGGTCAAATTAGCTATTTTGTGTACAGAATGTTATTTTGGCTTCTATTACATAAATTAGAGTAAAATGGGACTCAATCTGACTGTAATTCTGATCTGGGATTTGGTTAATTTCTCCATTATTCATATTTTTCCTTAATCTGAAACAATAACTGTATTTGTATCAGTAACAGAGCAGGAGAGTGCTGCAGGACCCTGGCAGCTCACTGGGAAAATTACACATGGTACAGATGGAGAAGCAAAAATTGTAAAGTGATTTTACAATTTCATTTGGGACAATGTCTTTTTATCTCCACGAGGTTTAATTTTATATTTAGCTTAATGACCTCTTTCCCTAAAGAAACTATAGGCTTAAACCATGGCTTTATAAAGCAAATAATAATTTATTATTAATACAACCAGAAAAATTGACTTTGGAATTTAAACAACATCTTGGGTTCATGCCCGATTTAGAACTGCTTTAACAACAAAAAAAAATTCTGAATTCTCAAAATGCATAAACGTTTGGAAATCCAGTGTCCATCTCAGACTAAGACCAGAACGAAAGTGATATCCTCACAGTTGGCTCAAACTTGCCGGTAAGATTCCAGGTATTTTGATGGATACTGTTGTAGTGTAGCGTGGCTTTCTCTTGTAACCAGGTCATCTGCTTCACAGGCAATCTGTAAACCTGCATCGAGGCATCAAGCTGGGAGGTGGCGAGCAGTCAGGAAGATTCCCGGTGAGGTGGTGATGCCAGGAAGCGAAAGGTTGGTGATGCCAGGCGAGGTTGGAGCAGTCGTGGTGGATCTGTGTCTCTCCCCACTCAACTTCTGCCCAGCTTTCAAAGACCTTTTAATACAGAATCACACCTCTGGGGCGGCGGTTTGTCAACAATAGGTTCCTGCAAATACAGCCCACGATTGATTGACATTTCACTTGTTTTCTTTCAGTGTCCACAAAATAACCAAGTTCAGTCGACAGGTTTTCAAATGACCTCTAGCCCTTCTGGAATCGTTCTTGTTGCTATGGTGATCCATCCTCTGTTGTGTGATCGTTTGCAATGTGTCATTAATAATCCTTTTAAGAATCCTTTTCCTACAGATATGCTGAAGCAGATTTAGTCTCAGTTTTGCTTTTATCAGGTGAATTTTTACTGCACAGATCAGCTGGGAAACTCCTGCAGTGAGTAATGGTCAGGGTCAGGTACAGAAGACTGAGGGACTTTATTGTGTAGACTCCAGGCATCACCTTTAGTAATGTCAAAATTAAATCCACAAGAGTGTTACCCGGGAACAAACATGAACTGTCCGGCCTGCTCCGCCTGCTGCTGTTCTGCTCGACAGCAGTCCCACTCACTCTCGGCTGATCACACTTTATTTGATTATTTAATGCTTTCTCTGTTCTATTCTGAGTACTGTCTCTACCCTCCTGTCACTTTAATTTTTTGTCCGTCTTTCATTGTCTCCATTCACTGTTTATAACATTTATCTCTGTTTATTTTCTGTGTGATTTTCTATCTTGTTATTTCCACTTCTACTTCTATCACTTGTGATTCTTTGTCCGTCTCTCTCTCTCGTTCCATCTCTGTCAGCTTGTTCTACCTTTCATATCTATATCTATATATATATATATATGCTTTCTCTCTCTCTTTCTCTCTTAATTTTTCTCTCCTGCCTTACAAACTCTCTTTATTTCTCTCTGTCTCCGAGTAACTCCATCTCTGCCCATCATTGTTTCTATCTCTCTCACACACACTCCCTCCCTTTTATGTGAACCTGTCTTAATTTTTGTGCTTTTTCAATTGTTATATTTCTTTTATCCCTGTGTTCGCTCTCCGTCTGTCTGTCTGCCTCGTTCTCTCTCTTTCTGTCCCCTTCTCTCGCTGTCCCCCTCTCCCACTGTCTCTCTCTACCGCTGCCTCTCTCTTTCTTTCTGTCTCTCTGCTTCTCAGTCTCTGTCCCTCTCTATCACTCTCTCCCTCTCTCCCTCTCTGTCTCTCTCTCCACATCTCACTCTCCTGTCTCTCTCACTCTCTCTTTCTGTGTTTCTCTCTCTGTGTTTCTCTCTCAGTCTCTCTCAATGTCTCTCTCACCATCTCTCTCACTGTCTCTCACCCGCTGTTTCTCTCTAAACCTCTGTCTCTCTCTTTCTTTCTGTATTACAATCTCTCTCTCTCTATTTTTTTGCGAATCTCTCCTTGTTTCTCCCTCTCGTCTGTCTCTTCTCTCTCTCTTCACTCTCTCCCTCCCTCTCTTCTCTGTCTCGCTATCTCATTCTCTCCCTCCCCCTCTGTCTCTGTCTCTCTGTCTCTCTTTCCTCTATCTCTCTTTCTCTATGTCTCTGTCCCTCCTCTCTCTCTGTATGTCTCTCTCTCTCTCAGTCTCTCTTTCTCTCTCACTGTCTCGCTGTCTGTCTCTCACCCTCTGCTTCTTTCTTACTCTCTCTCTAAATTTCTGTATTACTATCTCGCTCTCTCTCACTCTCTATCTCTGTGAGTCTCTCTCTTTGTCTCTATCTCTCTCTCTCCCTCTCTCTCTCCGTCTATGCCTTTTGTCGATCTCCCTCTCTTTTCTCATTCTCTTGTTTCCCTCGCTCCCGCTTTCTCCATCTCGTTGTCTCTCTCTCTCTCCCCCTCTCTCCCCCTCTCTATCTCCCTCCCCATCTCCCTCTCTATCTCCATCTCTCCCTGTCTATGTGGAGTGCATCCATTCTGATCAGGCCCACAGCAATGACTTTGATTATCAGCTTAGCCCATTTAGTTCAAGTTCAGCTGAGCCATTCAGTGCCTCCATTTTGAGCAACAATTCATGTGTCGTCTGCAGAGCAATTTCGGCCTCAATAGGTTCGATTATCAATAAAATATTTAAGATCATTTCAGGGCTCTGTGCTGTTAATATAAAATGTACTTTCCATCCCCTGGGAAGTGTAGGGGATGGAGAATGAAATTGGATTTAGTTCCAATGTTTGAAACCCTTCCCCTCTTTCTATGATTTCACTAATTTAATAATTAGATTGAGCGGGTATTTCACCGCGTTCTTCAGCTCCTCTCTGAATTTAGTCTGGGTCAGGACATAAATACATGTGTTTGTGCAGGAACTGAGAAGCTGCAGCATCTTTGATGCGTGTTCTATAATATAAATAGGGTCAGCGTAGGAGTAATAAGACTGAGTGCCTGTCACTCGCACATAAATGTAAAAGACAATCTTTGTCAGCCATAACAATATAAAAGTGCCCGATATACTGAAGAGTAAAATGATGGATTTCTTTCGGTTCTCCATCTCTGGGTCCTTGTGATTTTCTCCATTGCTGCGGCCCCGGAGACCCCTCCGGACTCGGCTGGACACTAAAATACGTCTGACCGTCAGGACATTGAGCAGCAAAATCAGACAGACCGGGACACAAGGGGTTAAAATGAGGTCAAACATCTCAAATGCGGCCCATGCGGGGGAAGCGCGGAAGCTCAGTTCAGGCACACAATACCAGGGAATATTATCAATTATATAGTAAGGTTTAATTGTAAAGCACCAGGGGAGACTCTCTAAACAGCCCAGCACACTCACTGTTCCCAGAACCACAGTCCCCGTTCTCTCGGTACAATATTTAATTTTCAGCTTCTCACAACAAATGGCCACAAATCGATCAAAGGTGAAAACGACTGTGGACCAGACAGAAATCCCCGTGGCTGCAGCACCCAAGAAGTAAATAATAGTGCACACGGGAGTAATGCTCAGGAATGATCCTGGGAGATAAATCGGAATAATCCACCCCAAAATCACACGAACAATAACGACCAAGAGATCGGCCACTGCCATTCCCACCAGGTAGACACTGATACATTTGGAGAGACCGCACTTTCCTCGGGACAGGATCACAATCGCCACCAAGTTAACTGTAAGAGAGAGAAAGGGAAGCAGAGAAATTACTGCTCAGACCTGGAGACAAGGCAGCAGTTTGAGAGGATCTGGGCTGAAATTTCCAGCTTTGTTGCTGCATCGAAGGGCGGAAAGTGATTCATTGACCTGGGCAGTGCTTTCAGGCAGAGAAATGTTTTTAAACACAATGATAAACAATGAATTGTGAGATGGATACAGAAAGTGAATAAAGTGAGCACCGGATCCACTGGAAGGGCTGAGTGAGGGATCAGTGCCGGTGGGGAAGGGAGAAGGGGTTTTACACACCGGGAATCCAGCGGATTAAAGCCGGATTTGGGCTCCAGACGGACGGGGAAAGAGATCGAAGGTTCGGGATGGTGAGGGGACAGGGGGAGGTGCAGCTGGTTTATTGCTCTGGGTTAAGAGAGCCGACAGGGGCTGGAACTAAACGGGAAAAGCAGCTGGAGACCGAGCCAGTGAGTGAGATTGGGAGTGGGACAAGGACAAGGACATGTAGGAGCTGGAGGGGAGTCAGGAGCAGATGGTTTGGGAATTTGGATAAACTGAAGCAAGGGATGAGGATACAGAGGATTCACTGCAGTGGGTGGAATGACTGGGATTCACAGGGAGGGACTGCAAAAGAGTGTTGGAGGGAATCTAATCTACAGGTCCCACTAACACAATCCAACTAATACACTCAACAGTTCATGTCCAGGATTGGTGCCAGGGAACCGCTGTTTTGTATAAAACGTGCTCAATAAATTTACTTTGTACATTCAATTAAAATTAAATTGAAAAGTCTAAATTAAATCAACCTCGTTGTGTATTGAATTCCGCCGAGCTTTAAAAATAGAGTTTCAGAATAATTCACCACGAACAAGAAATTACTGATTCTATTCTGGAAGTAAATTTTAATTATTATTATTGTTAAGTTGCAAAACAAGGAACATTTACAAAAACAGACTGAGGATCTGACAGGATATAAACATGAGGAGTGAGTCCCACAATAAAGACTCCCCCAATCTGACCACATCATAATAAAACCTTCCAATCACATTTTCTATGTTTATTTGAACTGGAAGTTTCAGCAGTTCATTCTGATGAATTATTCACACCACAGCCTCTCGCTTTCCCTCTCACTCACCCTCTCTATCACTCACTCTATTTTCTTTCTCAAGTCCATTTTTATATCTGATTAAATCCTATCATCCTGCGCCTGCATTCTGTTCACCAGCCCCGTGTCCCACCGATCCTATTCTCAGTCTCAGTTTGTTAAATAGTGAAGCCTCTGTGGAATAGTTTAATTTTTGTACAGATCATCCAAACCTCCACCTGTTCACCTACACTGTTCACTTCATCGACAAATCATGGAATAAACAGAATCAAATGCCTCTTCCAGACAGATCTCACAATAATTGAGATTCCTTCTCCGTAATTAAAAATAAAGCGATAGATGGCGGGATTGTTCAATTAACAAAACACCAACATGTTACTTATAATCTACAGATAAATAGAAGAGCTCCTGATTCCAACAGATACAGTGAAAACTGAGACAACATAACATCAAAACTTTTCATTTTACAATGAAGTTCATTGATAGCAAGTGAATTCATCGAGAGTGAAGCAGGGAAGGAGATGTGAAAGAATCATCAGTAAACTCAGTTCAGTTGCCTGATATCTGAAGCGGGGTCAGATACACAGATAATGAAATAATATTTTATCACAGTGATAACCAATAAATACATTGTAATCCCAGTTAAACTGAAGCACGTTATTGGGGAGGGAGGACATTGAGCTGCCTCCTTGTAACACTGAGACCGTGAGCTGTCTCATTATCAATCACTGAAAACACATTGATGAAAATATATTCCAGGACAGGTTAATTCCACAACATGAAACTGATCACAGCACCTGATGGTCTGATCCGAAATCTTAGCCCAGACACCTGATTCCAATATATTCGGTACAGGGAATAATCCAGTAATATTGCTAGGTTTGTATTTACAGAAGTCACTACAGATAGAATATCACTCCTACGAGACCAAACGTTTAGAAGTTAAGGAGACACCATTATTCAACAGTACATTCACTGCAGAGAATAATACAGCATCAATGCCAGGGTTGTATATAGAAAGTTAATTACAGATATAATGCAGCTCCTACAAGACAGAAAGAGCAGAGACTTAACACATTCCATCATTGAACTGATGGAACAGAACAGGCCACCGTGTCAAATATGGAGGGAGAAAAATTAATATGCCAATTATGGCAGCAGAGTTAACACTGATTTCCACCAATAACAGCTGAGATAACGGCTTACCTGGAACTCCAAAGGCTGCAAGAACAGGAAAATAAATCTCTTCTATCCGATGAATTACTGGATATCCCATTTCTGTTGAAGCAGTGACTTGTGTCGGACTGGGAACCACAGCTCCGGCAGGGACTCTGAGCTGATCCATTCCAACTGGCCCAGATTTATACCGGGGACAAGTCTCCACTGACAAGGTTCTCTCTCTGATCATTGCGATTAGTTACAGTTACTTGAACAAACACATTATATCAGCAGCTTTGAGTCAGATGAAAATAATGTGTTGGATACAATCCCGGGATCTCAAAGCCCAGGACATTATCTTAATCAGACCTCGCTCGGGAATAAGGCTGAAATCCGTGATCAGACAGGACTGATCCAACAATACTGAGCGGTTTCATTTACAGTTTCCATTGAATTGAATTGACCATGTTCACTCCTGGAGATTCATTTATAATTTATATGGATTCTCCGCAGTGTGGACTGAATTCAGGGACACAAGCAGACCCGTTAAACTCTGTTCCTGCAGTTTCCCAGTTAAAATATGAATTTTGAGTCTCTGACACGGGGACAGTTAAAGGGCAGGTTGAGGATTGCAGACTAGAAATGACTGTAGGTGATATTAGGGGACGGACACTGAACGTCCTCTGACCTTCCTCTCTCCGTTATTTTACTGCAGATGTTTACCCGTTTATTCTACATTCGTTAAAGGCTCCAGTAAAATTGGTCCAATGTCATACCAAGCTCAGCTTCCCTCCATCATAAAGTCAGAAATGGGGATGTTCGCTGATGATTGCACAGTGTTCAGTTCCATTCGCAACCCCTCAAATAATGAAGCAGTCCGTGCCCGCATGCAGCAAGACCTGGACAACATCCAGGCTTGGGCTCATAAGTGGCAAGTAACATTCGCGCCAGATAAGTGCCAGGCAATAACCATCTCCAACAAGAGAGAGTCCAACCACCTCCCCTTGACATTCAACGGCATTACCATCGCCGAATCCCCCACCATCAACATCCTGGGGGTCACCATTGACTAGAAACTTAACTGGACCAGCCATATAAATACTGTGGCTACGAGAGCAGGTCAGAGGCTGGGTATTCTGCGGCGAGTGACTCACCTCCTGACTCCCCAAAGCCTTTCCACCATCTACAAGGCACAAGTCAGGAGTGTGATGGAATACTCTCCACTTGCCTGGATGAGTGCAGCTCCAACAACACTCAAGAAGCTTGACACCATCCAAGATAAAGCAGCCCGCTTGATTAGCACCCCATCCACCACCCTAAACATTCACTCCCTTCACCACCGGCGCACTGTGGCTGCAGTGTACACCATCCACAGGATGCACTGCAGCAACTCGCCAAGGCTTCTTCGACAGCACGTCCCAAACCCGCGACCTCTACCACCTAGAAGGACAAGAGCAGCAGGCACATGGGAACAACACCACCTGCACGTTCCCCTCCAAGTCACACACCATCCCGACTTGGAAATATATCGCCGTTCCTTCATTGTCGCTGGGTCAAAATCCTGGAACTCCCTTCCTAACAGCACTGTGGGAGAACCGTCACCACACGGACTGCAGCGGTTCAAGAAGGCGGCTCACCACCACCTTCTCAAGGGCAATTAGGGATGGGCAATAAATGCTGGCCTTGCCAGCGACGCCCACATCCCGTGAACAAAATAAAAAAGCTCATGACCCGATTTGACCTCCATCATAAAGGCCCCGTGATTCCCTCATCCTGCTCCATTCCATCCTCAGCCCATTGCCATTGAAACTCTCATCAATGCCTCTGTCCCCTCCAGACTCCATTCCTCCAATGCACTCCTGACTGGCCACCCAACCTCCACATTCCATAAACGTGGACTGATCCAAAATTCTGTTGTCCGTCTCCAACCAGCAGCAGGTCCTGCTCGGCATAACTGAACCTCACTGGTTCTCAGATCCCCATCGCCTTAAATTTAAAATTATCATCATTGGGTTCAAATTCTTCCATCACACCTCACCCCATCTCCACACCTACAACAAACCCACTCGTCATCTTCTCATTCATCGGACACTGGCCTCTTTTGGTGGGACTGCCCTCACTTGGTTCCACTCACCCATCTGATCAGAGCCTGGAGAAGATTCTCCTCCGACCCAACCGTGTTATCTCTTATGTCCCTAAAGGTCCATCGGAGAGTGTCCACCATTGGGTGGAGAGTCCACCATTGGAGAGTGTCCACCATTGGAGAGTGTCCACCATCGGAGAGTGTCCACCATTGGAGAGTGTCCACCATTGGAGAGTGTCCATCATCGGAGAGTGTCCATCATCGGAGAGTGTCCACCATTGGATAGTGTCCACCATTGGGGGGAGTTTCCACCATTGGAGAGTGTCCACCATTGGAGAGTGTCCACCATTGGGGGGAGTTTCCACCATTGGAGAGTGTCCACCATTGGAGAGTGTCCACCATCGGAGAGTGTCCATCATTGGATAGTGTCCACCATTGGGGGGAGTTTCCACCATTGGAGAGTGTCCACCATTGGAGAGTGTCCACCATCGGAGAGTGTCCACCATTGGATAGTGTCCACCATTGGAGAGTGTCCACCATCGGAGAGTGTCCACCATTGGAGAGTGTCCACCATTGGGGGGAGTTTCCACCATTGGAGAGTGTCCACCATTGGAGAGTGTCCATCATTGGAGAGTGTCCACCATCGGAGAGTGTCCACCATCGGAGAGTGTCCACCATTGGGGGGAGTTTCCACCATTGGAGAGTGTCCATCATCGGAGAGTGTCCACAATTATGGGGAGTATCCACCATCGGAGAGTGTCCATCATTGGGGGGAGTTTCCACCATCGGAGAGTGTCCACCATCGGAGAGTGTCCACCATCGGAGAGTGTCCACCATCGGAGAGTGTCCATCATTGGGGAGAGTTTCCACCATCGGAGAGTGTCCACCATTGGAAGGAGTGTTCACTATCGGAGAGTGTTCACCATCGGAGAGTGTCCAACATCGGAGAGTGTCCACCATCGGAGAGTGTCCACCATCGGAGAGTGTCCACCATTGGAGAGTGTCCACAATTATGGGGAGTATCCACCATCGGAGAGTGCCCATCATTGGGGGGAGTTTCCACCATCGGAGAGTGTCCACCATTGGAAGGAGTGTTCACTATCGGAGAGTGTTCACCATCGGGTGGAGAGTCCACCCGATGGTGAACACAGGAACACAGGAACCGTACAGTATCAGTCAGGAGTGAATCGTTCCCTGTCGGACTGTCCAACAACAGGGAGAGTATCTACCATCGGGGAGTATTCACCACCGGTGAGTATCCACCATTGGGAAGAGTGTCCATCATTGGTGGGAGTGTCCACCAACGGGAAGTGTCTACCATCGGGGGAAGTGCCCACCAATGAATATTGTCCACCATTGGGAAGTGTCCGCCAGCGGGGAATGTCCACCAAAGGTGGGAGTGTCCAACAACGGGGAATGTCCACCATCGGGGGGAGTGCCCACCAATGGGATTGTCCACCAAAGGTGGGTGTGTCCACCAACAGCGAATGTCCACCATCGGAGGGAGTGCCCACCAACGGGGATTGTCCAGCATCGGGGAATGTCCACCAGCGGGGAGTGACCAACATTGGGGAGGACTGTCCACCATCGGAAGGAGTGTCCACCATCGGGGGGATGGTCCACCATTGGGGTGACTGACCACCATCGGAGGGAGTGTCCACCATCGGGGGAGTGTCCACTATCGGGAGAGTATCCACTATCGGGGTGTGTGATCATCATGGGAAAGGAATCCAGTATTGAGGAGAGTGTCCCCCATCGGGGGGAGTGTCCACCATCGGGGGGAGTGTCCACTACCGGGGGAATGTCCACCATCAGGTGGAGTGTCCACTATCGGGGGAGTGTCCTCCATCGGGGGGAGTGTCCACCATCGGGAACGACCACGATCGGGGCGAATGATCACCATTGGGGTGGGGGGGATGGGTGTGTGCCACTATCGTGGGGAGTGTCCTCCATCGGAGGGAGTGTCCATCATCGGAGGGAATCTCCACCATCGGGGGGGGCGTGTCCACCATCAGGGAGAGTGTCCACCATCGGGGAGTGACCAACATCAGGACGACTGACCACCATTAGGGGATACTACAACAGCGAGAGGATGTCAAGCATCGGGGCGAATGTCCATCACTGGTTAGTGTCCGACATTGGGGAGTGTCCGCCATCGAGGGGAGTGTCCACCATCGAGGGGAGTGTACACGATCCGGGGAGCCAGTAAGGGGTGGTCCCGCAATGAGGGTACAGTATCGGTGGGCAGTGTCGGCCGTTCGGGGGTCTTGTCAGCCTGCTGAGTTTGTTGGGCCTTAATGAAACACTCCTGATCCTCCAGCCCACAAGCAGTGCAATAAAGGCCCTCACTCGCCTCATGGATCCCGCCCCTCCTGCCTGCTTTCACCTGACGTGAATCTAAAGCAATGGGAAACCCAGACACGAAGGATGAGAATCATGTTACTTTTGCAATACACATAAACTTAAGAGTCCAGCACAATCTGTAACCTCATGGCCAGGCATATTCCTCACTCTACCATTACCAACAAGCCAGGGGGTCAATCCTGATTCAATGAGGAGTTTAGAAGAGCATGCCAGGAGCAGCACCAGGCGTACCTAAAAATGAGGTGCCAATCTGGTGAAGCTACAACTCAGGACTACATGCATGCTAAACAGCGGAATCAATATGCTATAGAGAGAGCTAAGTGATTCCACAACCAACGGATCAGATCAGAGCTCTGCAGTCCTGCCACATCCAGTCGTGAATGGTGGTGGACAATTAAACAACTAACGGGAGGAGGAGGCTCTGTAAACATCCCCATCCTCAATGATGGCGGAGTCCAGCACATGAGTGGATAGGACAAGGCTGAAGCATTTGCTACCATCTTCAGCCAGAAGTGCCGAGTGGTTGATCCATCTCGGCCTCCTCCCGATATCCCCACCATTAATGAAGCCAGTCTTCAGCCAATTTGATTCACTCCACGTGATATCAAGAAACGGCTGAGTGGACTGGATACGGCTTTGGGCTCCAGAAACATCCAGGCTGTAGTTCTGAAAAGTTGTGTTCCAGAACTAGCCACGCCTCTAGCCAAACTGTTCCAGTACAGCTACAACACTGGCATCCACCCAACAATGTGGAAAATTGCCCAGGTATGCCCTGTCCACAAAAGCAGGACAAATCCAATCCAGTCAATTACCGCCCCATCAGTCTATTCTCAATCATCAGCAAAGTGATGGAAGGTGTCGTTGACAGTTCTATCAAGTGGCACTTACTCGCCAATAACCTGCTCACCGATGCTCAGTTTGGGTTCCGTCAGGACCACTCGGCTCCAGACCTCATTACAGCCTTGGTCCAAACATGGACAAAAGAGCTGAATTCCAGAGGTGAGGTGAGAGTGACTGCCCTTGACATCAAGGCAGCATTTGACCGAGTGTGGCACCAAGGAGCCCTCGTAAAATTGAAGTCAATGGGAATCCAGGGAAAAACTCTCCATTGGCTGGAATCGTACCGAATACAAAGTAAGGTGGTAATCGTTGTTGGAGGCCAATCATCACAGCCCCAGGACATTGCTGAAGGATTCCTGAGGGCAGTCTCCTAAGCCTGCCTTCAGCTGCTTCATCAATGACCTTTCCTCCATCATAAGGTCGGAAATGTGGATGTTCGCTGATGATTGCAGTGTTCAGTTCCATTCGCAACCCCTCAGATATTGAAGCAGTCTGTGCCTGCATGCAGCAAGTCCTGAACAACATCCAGGCTTGAGCTGATAAGTGGCAAGTAACATTCGTATCAGACAATTGCCAGGCAATGACTATCTCCAACAAGAGAGAGTCTAAGAACCTCCCCTTGGCATTCAATAGCATTATCATTGCTGAATCCCCCACCAACAATGGTGGTCAACATTGACCGGAAACTTAACTGGACCAGCCATATAAATACTATGGCTACAAGAGCAGGTCAGTGGTTGGGTATTCTGTGACGAGTGACTCAGCTCCTGACTCTCCAAATACTTTCCAACATTTACAAGGCACAAGTCAGAATTGTGATGGAATACTCTCCACTTACCTGGATGAGTGCAGTTCCAACATCACTCAAGAAGCTCAACACCATCCAGGACAAAGCAGCCCGCTTGATTGACACCCCATCCATTACCCTAAACATTCAGTCCCTTCACCAACAGCGCACTGTGGCCGCAGTGGGTAACATTCACAGGATACACTGCAGCAACTCGCCAAGGCTTCTCTGACTGCACCACCCAAAACCTGCGATCTCTATCTCCTAAATCGATAAGGGCAGCAGGCACTTGGGAACGACACCACCTGCACGTTCCCCTCCAAGTCACACATCATCCCAACTTGGAAATATATCGCCGTTCCTTCAACGTCGCTGGGTCAAAATCCTGGAACTCCCTTCCTAACAGCACTGTGGGAGAACCCTCACCACACAGACTGCAGCGGTTCAAGAAGGCGGCTCACCACCACCTTCTCAAGGGCAATTAGGGATGGGCAATAAATGCCGGCATTTCCAGCGACGCACACATCCCATGAACGAATAAAAAAAGTGCATCACTATTTCAATGAGGTAGATTATCCCTTTAATTATCGGCTTTATTTCGGGGTGGGACATCCGGGTGTCTGTTGTTTGTGCACAAACGCACCTGGGTCAAACGCAGAAGTGAGCGGGTTGGAGCCGAGATGCGGTCCTGATCCAAACAGTTATTATGTTAACCTCCTAATCGCCCCCAATGCACTTGTTCTTGGGGGATAAATTACCCCCATTCTCTCTCCGTCTCATTCTCTTTCTCTCTCTCACACACATTCTATCATTGTATTTTAGACGTACAGGAGCTGACACTGAAACGCACACCGGAAGTACTGTACCAGACGGGAGTGAATCGATCCCTTTTACCCGCTGTATACTGTACATGTACAGGAACTGACACTGAGACACACACGGACCGTACAGTACCAGTCAGGAGTGAAATGTTCCCTGTCGGACTGTCCACCAACAGGGAGAGTATCCACCATCGGGAGTATTCACCACCGGTGAGTGTCCACCATTGGGAGGAATGTCCACCATTGGTGGGAATGTCCACCAATGAGAAATGTCCACCATCGGGGGGAGTGTCCAACAACAGTAAATGTCCACCATCAGTGGGAGTGTCCAACAACGGGGAATGTCCACCATCGGGGGGAGTGCCCACCAACGGGGAATGTCCACCATCGGGGGGAGTGTCCAACAACGGGGAATGTCCACCATCGGGGGGAGTGCCCACCAACGGGGATCGTCCACCATCGGGGGGAGTGCCCACCAACGGGGATCGTCCACCATCGGGGGGAATGTCCACCAACAGGAAATGTCCACCATCGGGGAGTGACCAACCTCGGGACGACTGACCACCATAGGGGAGAGTGTCCACCATCGTGGGGAGTGTTCACCATCGGGGAGAGTGTCCACCATCGGGCAGTGCCCACCATCGGGGAGTGCCCACCATCAGGGAGTGACCAACATCAGGGCGACTGACCACCATTAGGGGGATACTACAACATCGAGAGGATTGTCAAGCATCGGGGCGAATGTCCATCATTGGGTAGTGTCCGACATTGGGGATTGTCCGCCATCGAGGGGAGTGTCCACCATCGAGGCGAGTGTACACAATACAGGGAACCAATAAGGGATGGGTCCCGCAATGAGGGTACAGTATCGGGGGGCAGTGTCGGCCGATTGGGGGTCCTGACAACCTGCTGAATTTGCTGGGCCTTAATGAAACACTCCCTCATCGTTCTCTTTTACTCACGGTGTATGTAGATGTACAGGAGCTGACACTGAGACCCACATGGGCCGTACAGTACAGAGAGGGAGATATAGACTGAGATAAACATTTGTTTAAATCTAAAGCCAGTGATTTTGATTCAGGCGCAGGCCTCAATTTTGTGTTTATTCAGTACCACCATTTTGTATTGTCACAGCACTGGAACATTTATTATATAATGCCATTCCTCACTGGAAAAGAGACACACTGTCCACACATGAGGGAGTGTCAACCATCGGGCGGAGTTCCACAATGTGGGTATATCCACCATCGTGGTGGGTGGGGGGATCCACCATCGGGGTGAGTATCCTTCATCGGGGGGAGTGACCATTATCTGGAGGAGTGTCCACCATCGGAGATTGTCCAGCATCGGGGAGAATATCCACCAACGTGGGGATTGACCATCATCAGGGGGAGTGTCCACTATCGGGGAGACTGTCCACCATCGTAGAGAGTGTCCACCATCGGGGGAGTGTCCACCATCGGGTGAGTGACCACCATCGGGGGGAGTGATCACCATCGAGTGGAGTGAACATCATCGGGGGAGTGTCCACCATCGGGGGGAGTGATCACCATCGAGTGGAGTGAACATCATCGGGGGGAGTTGTCCACCATGGAGGAGGGCACGAAGAGTCTGTGAAGGGATATAGACCTGTTAAGTGAGTGGGCAAGAACGTGGCAGATGGAGTATAATGTGGGGAAATATGAAGTTATTCACTTCGGTAGGAAAAATAGAAAAACAGAATATTTTTTAAATGGTGAAAAAACTATTAAATTATACTCTATGGTAAAAGGGGCCTGATAGGGAGCAGTCCTTAGACCTGAAATACACTTCAAATACCTGTGCAGTGAGACAGGGAGTCGAAAGATATTGATATATACACACACACATCACCCCGCAATGCACTTTAAGTACCTGTGCAGTGAGGCAGGTACAGAGTTTAAAGGTGCAGAAATGCAAACTCATCTTCCTACAATAAACTTTAAATATTTGTGCTGTTAGACCAAGAGTTTAAAGGTACAGAGACACGAACGATGTAGACATAGAAATACGGCAGGGGGACTGTGATATACTCGAACATATTAACATCGAGCGGGAGGAGGTATTGGCGGTTTTAGCAGGCCTAAAAATGGATAAATCCCCAGGCCCGGACGAAATGTATCCCAGGCTACTGTGTGAGGCAAAGGAGGAGATTGCGGGGGCTCTGACACATATATTCAGAACCTCTCTGGCCACAGGGGATGTGCCAGAGGACTGGAGAACCGCTAATGTAATACCATTATTCAAGAAGGGGAGTAGGGAAAAACCGAGGAACTACAGGCCAGTGAGCCTAACATCAGTGGTAGGAAAATTATTGGAAAAAATTCTGAAGGACAAAATTAGTCTCCACTTGGAGAAGCAAGGATTAATCAGGGATAGTCAACATGGCTTTGTCAAGGGAAGATCATGTCTGACTAATTTGATTGAATTTTTTGAGGGGGTGACTAGGCGTTTGGATGAGGGTAACGCAGTGGATGTGGTATACATGGATTTCAGTAAGGCCTTCGATAAAGTCCCCCACAGGAGACTGGTCAAGAAGGTACGAGCCCATGGAATCCAGGGTGCCTTGGCACTTTGGATACAAAACTGGCTTAGTGGCAGAAGGCAGAGGGTGATGGTCGAAGGTTGTTTTTGTGACTGGAAGCCTGTGGCCAGTGGGGTACCACAGGGATCGGTGCTGGGTCCCTTGCTGTTTGTGGTCTACATTAATGACTTGGATATGAATGTAAAAGGTATGATCAGTAAGTTCGCTGATGATACAAAGATTGGTAGGGTGGTAAATAGCGAGGAGGATAGCCTCAGTCTGCAGGACGATATAGATGGGTTGGTCAGATGGGCGGAACAGTGGCAAATGGAATTTAACCCGGAAAAGTGCGAGGTGATGCACTTTGGAGGGACTAACAAGGCAAGGGAATACACAATGAATGGGAGGACCCTAGGCAAGACAGAGGGTCAGAGGGATCTTGGTGTGCAAGTTCACAGATCCCTGAAGGCGGCAGAACAGGTAGATAAGGTGGTAAAGAAGGCATATGGGATACTTGCCTTTATTAGCCGAGGCATAGAATATAAGAGCAAGGAGGTTATGATGGAGCTGTATAAAACACTGGTTAGGCCACAGCTGGAGTACTGTGTGCAGTTCTGGTCGCCACACTACAGGAAGGATGTGATCGCTTTGGAGAGGGTGCAGAGGAGATTCACCAGGATGTTACCAGGGCTGGAGCGCTTCAGCTATGAGGAGAGACTGGGAAGATTGGGTTTGTTTTCCTTGGAGCAGAGGAGGCTGAGGGGGGACATGATTGAGGTGTACAAAATTATGAGGGGCGCAGATAGGATGGATACTAAGGAGCTCTTTCCATTCATTGAGGGTTCTATAACAAAGGGACATAGATTCAAGGTAAAAGGCGGGAGGTTTAGAGGGGATTTGAGAAAGAAATTTTTCACCCAGAGGGTGGTTGGAGTCTGGAACTCACTGTCTGAAAGGGTTGTGGAGGCAGGAACCCTCACAACATTCAAGAAGCATTTGGATGAGCACTTGAAATGCCATAGCATACAAGGCTACGGACCAAATGCTGGAATATGGGATTAGGGTAGACAGGGCTTGATGGCCGGCGCGGACACGATGGGCCGAAGGGCCTCTATCCGTGCTGTATAACTCTATGACTCTATGACTCTATGACACACACACTGTCCTACAATGCACTTTAAATACCAGTGCAGTGAGACAAAGAGCTTAAAGCTACAGCGACATGAACACGTCATCCAACAATACACTTTAAATACCTGTGCAGTGAGACGGAGGGTTCAAAGCTACAGAGACACACATACACCGTTCTACAATACATTTTGAATACCTGTATCGTAAGACAGAGAGTTTTAAGTTACAGAGACAAGCGCACTGAGTCGTACAATACGTTTTAAGTAACTGTGCAGTGAGCAAGAGAGTTTAAATGTACAGAAGCATCAACGACATTTTTGCAGTCACCATCCCAGGAGCAAGCGAGAGCGTTTGTCAGTCTCCCTCCCCTGATACAGCCCAGGCTTGTCATTCAAAAGACACCTCCTCCCAGTCCAAAGCCCCTCACTTGTACCTGCTTTTCGCCACCTTGACCCAGCCCCCCAGGTGTGGGAGAGTCCAAGATGTGTCTGTCCGTAACCAATGTCCCAAATGGTTCCTTCCTGAGGCCTGTGTGAGGCCTTTCACTGGGAGCCAGGTCTGAAGGCTGCTCACTGTCAGGTTTCTTCAGCAATAGAATACAGACAGAGCCTGGACTGATGTTCTGAGGGGAGCCTCACTTACCTGCACAGGCTCATTGTTCTGTCCCATTACCGTGTCTGTCCGGATTCACCATGCTGTAAGATTCCCTGATATCTCTTCAGTTCTCACCTCTTCTTTGGTTGATTTTTTGTCTGCTTCCTTTCTGCTGGTGTGGTTTCCTCCCCCCTCCCCCATGTTGTTTTCCCTCTTTCTCCTCTCTCTCACAATCCCCTTTACAAGCCCAAGTTTCCCCACATTTGCCCTGCTCGCAATATATATTCTGTAATTAGTGTTTGTTTATCCTCCGGGCTTTATACATTGAACTTTGATCAGTGTCTGTCTGTGGGTGAGGTATTATTGTTTATCCGGCTGCTTTTACTGAACCTCTCCGTGTCCATTTATTTTAACAGAACATGACAGATCCCTTTAAATCACTGCACAAAATCACATGATCACAAGATGGACATTGCTCAGTGCAACCAGTATTAGAGAAATCCCTGACTGCGTCTGCGCTTCGTGGCAGGAAGCAAAGGGTAATGGTGGACAGGTGTTTATGTGACTGGAAGGCTGTTTCCAGTGGGATTCCGCAGGGCTCAGTACTCGGTCCTTTGCTTTTTGTGGTATATATTAATGATTTAGACTTAAATGTAGTGGGCATGATTAAGAAATTTGCAGGTGAAACAAAAATTGGCCGTGTGTTTGAACTGAGCAGAAAAGCCGTAGACTGCAGGAAAATATCAATGGACTGGTCAGGTGGGCAGAGAAGTGATGAATGGAATTCAATGTGGAGAAGTGTGAGGTAATGCATTTGGGGACGTCAAGCAAGGCAAGGGAATACTCAATAAATGGGAAGATACTGAGTGGGGGAGAGCAACAGAGGCACCTTGGACTGCGTATCCACAGATCCCTGAACGTAGCAGGACAGGTAGATAAGGTGGTTTAGGAGGCAGACGGGATACGTTCCTTTATTAGCCAAGACATGGAATATAAGAGCAGGAGATTATACTAGACCTGTATAAAACATTAGTTCGGCCACAGCTTGAGTAATGCGTACAGCTCTGGTCAGAACATTACAGGAAATTTATGATCGCACTGGAAAGGATACAAAGGAGATTGACAAGGATGTTGCCAGGACTGGAGAATTTTACCTATAAGGAAAGATTGGATAGGCTGGGGTTGTTTTCTTTGGAATGGAGGAGGCTGAGGGGTGATTTAATTGAGGTGCATAAATTTATGAGAGGCCTAGATAGAGTGGATAGGAAGGACTTACTTCCCAAAGTTGAAAGGTCAATAACCAGGGGGCATAGGTTAAAATAATTGGTAGAAGGATTACAGGGGAGCTGAGGATATTTTTTTCACCCAAAGGGTGGTCGGGTGTGGAACTCATTGCCTGAGAGGGTGGTAGAGAGAGAAACCCTCATCACATAAAAAGATACCTGGATATGCACTTCAAGGGCCATAATTTACAAGGCTACGGACCAAGTGCTAGAAAGTAGGATTACGTTGGGTCGCACTATTTCAACCAGCACAGACACGAATGCCGAATGGCCTCCTTCTGTGCCATAAATTTTCTATGTTGCTATGTATCTATCGAACCTGTATTGCACTGTCCTGGGAGTGTTTGATGGGACAGTGTGGAGGGAGCTTTACTCTCTATCTATGCTGTACCTGTGCTGGCAGTGTTTGATGAGACTGTGTAGTGGGAGCTTTTCTCTGTAAATAACCTATGCTGTACCTGCCCTGGAAGTGGTTGATGGGACTGTGTAGAGGGAGCTTTACTCTGTATCTAACCAGTACTGCGCTGCCCTGGGATTGTTTGATAGGACAGTGTAGAGGGAGCTTTACTCGTTGTCTAATCCGTACTGTACTGCAATGAGAGTGTTTGATGGAACAGTGTAGAATCATAGAATCATAGAATCATGGAAAGGATAAAGCATGGAAGGAGGCAATTCGGCCAATGAATTCCACGCCGGCTCTACACAAGAGCAATCCAGCCAGTCCCACACCCCGCCCTATCCCCGTTGTCTTGCAATTTTTTTTTCCTTTCAATTACTTATCCAGTTCTCTTTTGAAGTCCGTGATGGTATCTGCCCCCACCACTCCCTCGGACAGTGCATTCCAGATCCTAACCATTCGCTGTGTAAAAGAGTTTTTCCTCATGTCCCCTTTGGTTCTTTTACTAATCACCTTAAATCTATGTCCACTGATTCTTGACCCTTCCGCCAATGGGAACAGATTCTCTCTATCTACTCCCTCTAGGCCCCTCATGATTTTGAATACCTCTATCAAATCTCCTCGCAACCATCTCTGTTCCAAGGAGAACAACCCCAGCTTTTCCAGTCTATTCACCTAACTGAAGTCCCTCATCCCTGGAATCATTCGAGTAAATCTCTTCGGCACCCTCTCTAAGTCCTTCACATCTTTCCTAAAGTGTGGTACGTAGAATTAGTCGAATCAGTGTTTAATTAAGGTTCATCATGACTTCCTTGCTTTTGTACTCTGTGCCTTCATTTATAAAGCCCAGGATCCCGTATGCTTTTTTAACCACTTTCTCAACCTGCCATGCCACCTTCAACGATTTGTGTACATACACACCCAAATCTCTCTGTTCCTGTACCCCTTTTAGAATCGGGCCCTTTAGTTTATATTGCCTCTCCTCATTCTTCCTACCGAAATGAATCACTTTACATTTTTCTGCGTTAAATTTCATCTGCCACGTGTCTGCCCATGCCATCAGCCTGCCTATGTCCTTTTGAAGTCTATCACTATCCTCTTCAATATTCATTACACATCCAAGTTTTGTGCCATCTTCAAATTTGGAAATTGTGACCTGTCCATGTCCACGTCATCAATATATATCAAGATAGGCAATGGAACTAATACCGACCCCTGGGGAATACCACTGTTCACCTCCCTCCAGTATGAAAAATAGCCGTTCACCACTACTCTCTGTTTCCTGTTATTAGCCAATTCTGTATTCATGCTGTTACTGCTCCTTTTATTCCATGGGCTTCAACCTCGATGACAAGCCTATTATGTGGCACTTTTTCAGGAGCCTTTTTGAAGTCCATATCTTCCACATCAACTGCATTGCCCTCATCTACCTTCTCTGATACGTCACCAAAAAACTATCAAGTTTGTTAAACACAATTTGCCTTTAACAAATCCATGATGGCTTTCCCTGATCAATCCACACTTGTCCAAGTGACTGCTAATTCTGCCCCGGATTATCGTTTCTAAAAGTTTCCCTACAACCGAGTTTAAACTGACTGGCCTGTAGTTGCTGTGTTTATCCTAACACTCTTTTTTGAACAAGGGCGTAATATTTGCAATTCTCCAGTCCTCTGGCACCACTCCCCGTATCTAAGGATGTTTGGAAGGTTAAGGTCAGTTCCCCCGCAATTTCCACCTTTATTTCCCTCAGCAACCTAAGGTGCATCCCATCCGGACTGGGCGACTTATCTGGTTTAAGTACAGCTGGACTTTTTAGTAAATCCTCTTCATGAGTTTTTAGCCCATCAAGTATCTCAACTATATTTTCCATGATGTGGAGATGCCGGTGATGGACTGGGGTGGACAAATGTAAGGAATCTTACAACACCAGGTTATAGTCCAACAATTTTATTTTAAAATCACAAGCTTTCGGAGATTATCCCCTTCGAAGGTGCATTCACCTGACGAAGGGGATAATCTCCGAAAGCTTGTGATTTTAAAATAAAATTGTTGGACTATAACTATATTTTCCTTTACTGAGACTCTGGCAGCATCTTCTTCCTTGTTAAAGGCAGATGCATAGTAATCATTTACTACCTCAGGCCATGCCCTCTGCCTTCATGAGTAGAATTCCTTTTTGTTCCCAAATCAGTACCACCCCTCCTCTTATTAAATGTTTACTGTTCACATGCCAGAAGACTTTTGGATTCTCTTTTATGTTGGCCGCCAGTCTATTCTCATACTCTCTCTTTGCCACTTTCTTTTCCCTTTTCACTTCTCGTCTGAACATTCTGTATTCAACCAGGTTCTCACTTGTGTTTTCAACCTAACATTTGTCATGCGCCCCGTTTTTCTGCTTCATCTTGCACTCTACCTATGTTGTAATCCAGGGAACTCTGGCTTTAGTTGCTCTACCTTTCTCCCTTGTGGGAGTTCTACAAACTCTTTTGACTACATTCCATGAACTTGCCCTCCAAACCACTTTTGCCAATTTGGCTTGCCCATTCTATTTGAAAATTAAAGCCCCCCACGATTATTGCATTACACTTGTTACCTGCTCCTCTAATTTCCTGATAAATAATCTGTCCAACACTATATCGACTGCAAGGAGCACTATAAACTAATCCCACAGCATGGATATGGTGCAGAGTAAAGCTACATCTATGCTGTCCCGTTAAACACTCCCACGAAAGGTACAGCAGCGGTTAGAGACAGAGCAACACTCCACTACACTGTTCCGTCAAACTCACCCAGCAGATGTAGGGCGAGTGTTAGATACAGAGTAAAGCTCCCTCTGCACGGTCCCGTGAAACAATCTTAAGATTGATACAGCAAGGATTAGATACAGAGTAATGTTCTCTCTATACTCAAATACTTCCAGCGCAGGTACAGCAAGTGTTAGACACAGAGTAAAGTCCCCTCTACACATCCCGGGCAATCATTCCCAGTGCGGGTACAGCACATGTTAGATGCAGAGCAAAGCTCCCTCTACACTGTCGGATCAAAAACTACCAGGCGAGGAACAGCATGGGTTAGAGACTTGCTGTACCTGCTGTGCGAGTGTTTGATGGGACAAGGCAGAGGGACCCTTATTCTGTATCTAACCTTGCTGTACTAGCCGTGGGAGTATTTGATGGGAAGTGCATTGGGAACTTTTGCTCTACATCTAACACATGCTGTTCCTGCACTGGAGTGTTTGATGGGACAATGTAGAGTGAGATTTTACTCTGTATCTGATCCATGCTGTTCCTGCCCTGGGAGTGTTATATGGGAGAGTGGAGAGGGAGCTTTACTCAGTATCAAACCCGTGCAGTACCTGCCCTGGGAGTGTGTGACGGAACAGTGTAGAGGGAGCTTTACTCTTTTTCCAACCCGTGATGTACCTGCCCTGGGAGTGTTTGATGGGACAGTGTAGAGCGAACTTTGCTCTTTCTCTAACCCATGCTGTTCCTGCCCTGGGAGTTTTTGATGGGCGGTGTAGAAGCAGCTTTGCTCTGCATCTAACTCATGCTGTACCTGCCATGGGAATGATTGCTGGGGATGTGTAGACTGGGCTTTACTCTGTGGCCGTAATGGATTTAGTTTTAGGGAATGAAGCTGGGCAGGTGGAAGGAGCATCAGTGGACGAGCATTTTGGTGGTAGTGATCATAATTCAGTTAGATTTAGCATAGTTATGGAAAAGGACAAAGATCGAACAGGCGCAAAAGTTATAAATTGGGGAAAGGCCAATTTTACTAAGCTGGGAAGTGATTTCGCAAAAGTGGACTGGAAACAGCTTGAAGGTAAATCAGTGTCAGAGCAGTGGGAAACATTCAAGGGGGAGATTCAAGGGGTTCAGAGTAAACATGTTCCCACAAAGTAAAAAGGATGGGTCTGCCAAATGTGGAGCCCTCTGAGCATACAGGGTAAGATAAGTCCAAAAAGGGAAGCTTATGTCATACACCGAGAGCTCAAAACTTCAGAAAGCCTAGAGGAGTATAAAAAGGGGTGAAATTAAAAAGGAAATTAGGAAAGCAATGAGTGGGCATGAAAAAATATTGACAAGTAAAATTAAGGAAAACCCAAAAATGTTTTATATACATAAAGATCAAGAGGATAACTAAGGAAAGAGTAGGGCCTATTAGAGACCAAAAAGGTAATCTATGTATGGAGGTGGAAGATGTCCATATGTTCAGAACAAAAACTTTGCTTCTATCTTCACAAAAGAGGGGGACAATGCAGAGACTGTAGTTAAAGAGGAGGAGTGTGAAATATTGGAATGGGATAAACATAGCGAGAGAGGAAGTAATAAACGGTTTAGCATCTTTGAAAGTGGATAAATCACCAGGCCCGGATGAAATCTATTCCAGGCTGTTAAGAGAAGCAAGGGAGGAAATAGTGAAGGCTCCGACCATCATTTTCCGATCCTCCCTGTGAACAGGTGTGATGCTAGAGGACTGCTAAAGTTGAACCGTTGTTTAAAAAGGAAGGAAGAGATAGACCGAATAATTATAGACCAGTAAGTCTAACCTCGGTGGTGGGCAAATAATTGGAATCAATTCTGAGGGACAGCACAAATCGTCATTTAGAAAGACACGGGTTAATCAAGGACAGTCAATATGGATTTGTTGTGGGAACGTCGTGTCAGGATAACTTGATTGAATTTTTGGAGGAGGTAACAAGGAGGGTGGATAAGGATAATGCGCTTGATATAGTGCACATGGATTTTAGCAAGGCTTTTGACAAGGTCCCTCATGGCAGACTAGTCAAAAAAGTAAAAGCCCATGGGATCCAAGGGAAAATGGCAAGTTGGATCCAAAATTGGCTCAATATAAGGAACATAAGAACATAAGAACATAAGAAATTGGAGCAGGAGTAGGCCAATCGGCCCCTCGAGCCTGCTCCGCCATTCAATAAGATCATGGCTGATCTGATCCCAACCACAAATCTAAAGAACACAAGAAGTCGGAGCAGGACCCGGCCACATAGCCCCTGGGCCCTCTCCGCCACCCACAGGGCATTGACCGATCCGAACTCAGCTTCATGTCCAATTTCCTGCCCGCTCCCCAGAACCCCTAATTCCCTTTACTTCTAGGAAACTGTCTATTTCTGTTTTAAATTTATCTAATGATGTAGCTTCCACAGCTTCCTGGGGCAGCAAATTCCACAGACCTACCACCCTCTGAGTGAAGCAGTTTCTCCTCATCTCAGTTTTGAAAGAGCAGCCCCTTATTCTAAGATTATGCCCCCTAGTTCTAGTTTCACCCATCTTTGGGAACATCCTTACTGCATCCACCCGATCAAGACCCTTCACAATCTTATATGTTTCAATAAGATCGCCTCTCATTCTTCTGAACTCCAATGAGTAGAGTCCCAATCTACTCAACCTCTCCTCATATGTCCGCCCCCTCATCCCCGGGATTAACCGAGTGAACCTTCTTTGTACTGCCTCGAGAGCAAGTATGTCTTTTCTTAAGTATGGAGACCAAAACTGTATGCAGTATTCCAGGTGCGGTCTCACCAATACCTTATATAACTGCAGCAATACCTCCTTGTTTTTATATTCTATCCCCCGAGCAATAAAAGCCAACATTCCGTTGGCTTTCTTGATCACCTGCTGCACCTAGAATCATAGAATCATAGAAGTTACAACATGGAAACAGGCCCTTCGGCCCAACATGTCCATGTCGCCCAGTTTATACCACTAAGCTAGTCCCAATTGCCTGCACTTGGCCCATATCCCTCGATACCCATCTTCCCCATGTAACTGTCCAAATGCTTTTTAAAAGACAAAATTGTACCCGCCTCTACTACTGCCTCTGGCAGCTCGTTCCAGACACTCACCACCCTTTGAGTGAAAAAATTGCCCCTCTGGATCCTTTTGTATCTCTCCCCTCTCACCTTAAATCTGTGCCCCCTCGTTATAGACTCCCCTACCTTTGGGAAAAGATTTTGACTATCTACCTGATCTATGCCCCTCATTATTTTATAGACTTCTATAAGATCACCCCTTAACCTCCTACTCTCCAGGGAATAAAGTCCCAGTCTGTCTAACCTCTCCCTGTAAGTCAAACCATCAAGTCCTGGTAGCATCCAAGTAAATCTTTTCTGCACTCTTTCTAGTTTAATAATATCCTTTCTATAATAGGGTGACCAGAACTGTACACAGTACTCCAAGTGTGGCCTCACCAATGCCCTGTACAACTTCAACAAGACATCCCAACTCCTGCATTCAATGTTCTGACCAATGAAACCAAGCATGCTGAATGCCTTCTTCACCACCCTATCCACCTGTGACTCCACTTTCAAGGAGCTATGAATCTGTACTCCTAGATCTCTTTGTTCTATAACTCTCCCCAACGCCCTACCATTAACGGAGTAGGTCCTGGCCCGATTCGATCTACCAAAATGCATCACCTCACATTTATCTAAATTAAACTCCATCTGCCATTCATCGGCCCACTGGCCCAATTTATCAAGATCCCGTTGCAATCCTAGATAACCTTCTTCACTGTCCACAATGCCACCAATCTTGGTGTCATCTGCAAACTTACTAACCATGCCTCCTAAATTCTCATCCAAATCATTAATATAAATAACAAATAACAGCGGACCCAGCACCGATCCCTGAGGCACACCGCTGGACACAGGCATCCAGTTTGAAAAACAACCCTCGACAACCACCCTCTGTCTTCTGTCGTCAAGCCAATTTTGTATCCAATTGGCTACCTCACCTTGGATCCCATGAGATTTAACCTTATGTAACAACCTACCATGCGGTACCTTGTCAAATGCTTTGCTGAAGTCCATGTAGACCACGTCTACTGCACAGCCCTCATCTATCTTCTTGGTTACCCCTTCAAAAAACTCAATCAAATTCGTGAGACATGATTTTCCTCTCACAAAACCATGCTGACTGTTCCTAATTAGTCCCTGCCTCTCCAAATGCCTGTAGATTCTGTCCCTCAGAATACCCTCTAACAACTTACCCACTACAGATGTCAGGCTCACTGGTCTGTAGTTCCCAGGCTTTTCCCTGCCGCCCTTCTTAAACAAAGGCACAACATTTGCTACCCTCCAATCTTCAGGCACCTCACCTGTAGCGGTGGATGATTCAAATATCTCTGCTAGGGGACCCGCAATTTCCTCCCTAACCTCCCATAACGTCCTGGGATACATTTCATCAGGTCCCGGAGATTTATCTACCTTGATGCGCGTTAAGACTTCCAGCACCTCCCTCTCTGTAATATGTACACTCCTCAAGACATCACTATTTATTTCCCCAAGTTCCCTAACATCCATGCCTTTCTCAACCGTAAATACCGATGTGAAATATTCATTCAGGATCTCACCCATCTCTTGTGGTTCCACACATAGATGACCTTGTTGATCCTTAAGAGGCCCTACTCTCTCCCTAGTTACCCTTTTGCCCTTTATGTATTTGTAGAAGCTCTTTGGATTCACCTTTGCCTGATCTGCCAAAGCAATCTCATATCCCCTTTTTGCCCTCCTGATTTCTCTCTTAACTCTAATCCGGCAATCTCTATACTCTTCAAGGGATCCACTTGATCCCAGCTGCCTATGCATGTCATATGCCTCCTTCTTATTTTTGACTAGTGCCTCAATCTCCCGAGTCATCCAAGGTTCCCTACTTCTACCAGCCTTGCCCTTCACTTTATAAGGAATGTGCTTACCCTGAACCCTGGTTAACACACTTTTGAAAGCCTCCCACTTACCAGACGTCCCTTTGCCTGCCAACAGACTCTCCCAATCAACTTCTGAAAGTTCCTGTCTAATACCATCAAAATTGGCCTTTCCCCAATTTAGAATTTTAACTTTTGGGCCAGACCTATCCTTCTCCATAGCTATCTTAAAACTAATGGAATTATGATCACTGGTCCCAAAGTGATCCCTCACTAACACTTCTGTCACCTGCCCTTCCTTATTTCCCAAGAGGAGGTCAAGTTTTGCCCCCTCTCTAGTCGGGCCATCCACATACTGAATGAGAAATTCCTCCTGAATACACTCAACAAATTTCTCTCCATCCAAGCCCCTAATGCTATGGCTATCCCAGTCAATGTTGGGAAAGTTAAAGTCCCCTACTATTACCACCCTATTTTTCTTGCAGCTGTCTGTAATCTCCTTACATATTTGCTCCTCAATTTCCCGTTGACTATTTGGGGGTCTGTAGTACAATCCTATCAAAGTGATCTCTCCCTTCTTATTTTTCAGTTCTACCCATATGGACTCAGTGGGCGAACCCTCGGATATATCCCCTCTCACTACTGCCGTGATGTTGCATACCAACTTTTTGATTTTCTTGCACTAGGACCCCCAGATCCCTTTGTACTGCAGTACTTTCCAGTCTCTCGCCATTAAGAAAATAACTTGCTCTCTGATTTTTCCTGCCAAAGTGCATAACCTCACATTTTCCAATATTATATTGCATCTGCCAAATCTCCGCCCACTCACCCAGCCTGTCTATATCCCCTTGCAGGTTTTTTATGTCCTCCTCACTCTCTACTTTCCCTCCCATCTTTGTATCATCTGCAAATTTTGATATGTTGCACTCGGTCCCCTCCTCCAAATCATTAATATAGATTGTAAAGAGTTGGGGACCCAGCACCGACCCCTGTGGAACACCACTGGTTACTGGTTGCCAGTCCGAAAATGAACCATTTATCCCAACTCTCTGCTTCCTGTTCGATAACCAATCCTCCACCCATGCCAGAATATTACCCCCAATCCCGTGATTTTTTATCTTAAGTAATAATCTTTTATGTGGCACCTTGTCGAATGCCTTCTGGAAGTCGAAATACACTATGTCCACTGGTTCCCCTTTATCCACCCTATACGTTATATCCTCGAAGAACTCAAGCAAATTTGTCAGACATGACTTCCCCTTCATAAAGCCATGCTGACTTGGTCCTATTAAATTATGCTTATCTAAATGTTCCGTTACTGTCTCCTTAATAATAGACTCCAAAATTTTACCCACCACAGATGTTAAGCTAACTGGCCTATAATTTCCAGCCTTCTGCCTACTACCCTTTTTAAATAACGGTGTTACATTAGCAGTTTTCCAATCTGCCGGGACCTCTCCTGAGTCCAGGGAATTTTGGAAAACTATCACCAAAGCATCCACAATCCCTACTGCCACTTCCCTCAAGACCCGAGGATGGAAGCCATCAGGTCCAGGGGATTTATCCGCCTTGAGTCCCATTATTTTACTGAGTACCATCTCCTGAGTGATTTTAATCGTATTTAGCTCCTCCCCCCAGAGAGTCCCCTGTTTGTCCAGTGTTGGGATATTCTTAGTGTCCTCTACTGTAAAGACTGAAACAAAATATTTGTTCAGCATTTTTGCCATCTCCATGTTTCCCACCATTAATTTCCCGGAGGAAGCAAAGGTTGAAGGGTGATTTTCCCACTGGAAGACTGTTTCCAGTCGGGTTCCACAAGGCAGAGTACTGGGTCCTTTGATTTTGTGGTATATATTAATGATTTGGACTTGAATGGAGGGGGGTTGATCAAGAAGTTTGCAGATCATACAAAAATTGACCGTGTGGTTGGTAGTGAGGAGGAAAGCTGTAGACTGCTGGAAGATATCAATGGACTAGTCAGGTGGGCAGAAAAGTGGCAAATGAAACTCAATCCAGAGAAAAGTGTGGTGATGCATTTTGGGAGCACAAACAAGGCAAGGGAACACACAATAAATGGGAGGATACTGAGAGGTGTAGAGGAATAAATGGACCTTGGAGTGCATGTCCACAGATCCCTGAAGGTAACAGGACAGGTAGAAGAGGTGGACATTTTCCTTTATTAGCCGAGGCATAAAATATAAGAGCAGGAAGGTTATGCAGGAACTGTATAAAACACTGGTTAGGCCACAGCTTGAGTACTGCGTACAGTTCTGGTCACCACGTTACAGGCAAGATGTGATTGCACTAGAGAGAGTACAGAGGAGATTTACCATGATGTTGCAGGGGCTGGAGAATTCTAGCTATGAGGAAATTTTGGATAGACTGGGATTGCTTTCTTCGAAACAAAGGAGGCTGCGGGGAGATTTAATTGAGGTATATAAAATTGGAACAGGACGAGATAGAGTGGACAGGATAGACCTATTTCCCTTAGCAGACGGGTCCGTGACCAGGGGGCATAGAAGTAAAGTAATTGGTAGAAGAATTGCAGGGGAGCTGAGGAGAATTTTTTTCACCCAGAAGGCGCTGTGGGTCGGTAACTCGCTGCCTGAAAGGGTGGTGGAGGCAGAAACCCTCAACACATTTAAGAAGTACTCGGATGTGCCCTTGAAGTGCCGTAACCTACAGAGCTATGGACCAAGTGATGGAAAGTGGAATTAAGCTGGATAGCTTTTTCTTGGCCGGAACGGACATGATGGGCCGAATGGCCTCCTTCTGTGACATAACTTTCTATAACTCTACACTGTCCCATCAAACACTTCCAGGCCTGGTACAGCTCAGGTTAAATACAGAGTAAAGCTCCGTCTGCACTGTCCCATGAAACACTTCCAAGTTTGGTGAAGCAAGGTTTAAACACCTGTCCCATCAAACACTCTGAGGCAAGTACATCAGGGGTTAGATATATAATAAAGCTCCCGCTAAACTGTCCCATCAAACACTCCCAGGGCAGGCATAGCACGGGTTAGAGACAGAGTAAATGTCCCTCTTCCCATCAAACAGTCCAAGGGCAGGAACATCACAGGTTAGATATAGAATAAAGCTCCCTCTAAACTGTCCTATTTGCAGATGATACAAAGCTTGAACAGTGAGAAGGATAGTGATAGACTTCAAGAGGACATAGGCAGGCTGGTGGAATGGGCAGACACAAGGCAGATTAAACTTAACACTGAAAAGTGCGAAGTGATACATTTCGGTAGGATGAACGAGGAGAGGCAATCTCACATAAAGGATACAATTCTAAAAGGGGTGCAGGAACAGAGAGGTCTGGGGGTATATGTGCACAAATCGTTGTCGGTGGTACGACCGGTTGAGAAGCGGTTAAGAAAACATACGGGATCCTGGGCTTTATAAATAGAGGCATCGAGTACAAAAACAAGGAATTTAGGATGAACATTTATAAAACAGTGGTTCGTCCACAGCTGGAGTATTGGGTCCAGTTCTGGGCACCGCATTTTAGGAAGGATGTGAAGGCCTTAGAGAGAGTGCAAAGATTTACTAGAATGATTCCAGGGATGAGGGACTTTAATTACGTGGATAGACTGGAGAAGCTGCGGTTGTTCTCCTTCGAGCAGAGAAGTTTGAGAGGAGAGTTGATAGAATTATTCAAAATCATGAAGGATCTAGACAGAGTAGATAGAGAGAAACTGTTCCATTGGTGGAAGGCCCAAGAACCAGAGGGCATAAATTTGATTTTATGTTGTTTCACGGTCATTAACAGTCATCACCCTTTTAAAAAGTAGTGTAGAGCTGGTATTTTCCAGCTTAACTTTTGGTGACGTGAATATCTTTGCTCCAGCTGGGTAGATGGGGAAGTTTTTGAATGTCTGATGAATTTATTGATTGCAGCATAGATGGCCCTTTAATTCGGACCTGTCAAACCGCCGATGAACCAATGGGAGCAAGTTTGCCATTTCCGGGTTTGAGTGCAGATTCGCAAACTTGCTTCTTGGCTTCGACGGCGGAGAGAGGGGACGTCATTGATGAAAGGTGTCCTCGGGTGAGTAATTTATCGCACGATATTGTTTTGGATCCTTGGGGCAAGTGCTTTTCTTCCACTGGGTCACAAGTAAAGAATTTTGAATAATAATATCTTAGAGTGCCTGGAGGACACCCAAACCGCTCTATTTAAAGGGACCAAGCAGGATTTACAGATTAGTTGCTGGGTGATTGCTTCTGGCTGTTGAAGTAGTTGTACATGTTTTTGGAGGTCTCCTATACTTGAATACCAGGACAAGATGACATAACCTAACATTTAGAACCAGGACGTGCAGAAGTGAAGTGACGAAATGCTTCTACATGCAAAGGGTCAGAGAAGTTTGGAACGCTCTTCTGCAAATGGTAACCTGCCATCCTTACCCGGTCTGGCCTATATGTGAGTTCAGTCCCACAGCAATGTGGCTGATTTTTAATCGCCCTCTGAAATGGCATAGCAAGCCACTCAGTTGTACAATCTCGCCACAGAAAGTCACAATAAGAATAAAACCGGACGGACCACCTGGCATCGGACCACTAGGCACCGGACATGACAAAGGCAAACCAAGCACAGTTGATTCTACAAAGTCCTCCTCACTAATACATGAGGACTTGTGCCAAAATTGGGAAAGCTGTCCCAAAGCCAGATGTAGCTATACTCACGGAATCATACCTTTCATCCAATGTCCCAGACTCTTCCCTCACCATCCGTGGGTATGTCTTGTCACACTGGAAGGACAGACCCACCAGAGGTGGTGGTACAGTGATATATAGTCAGTAGCGAGTGGCCCTGGGAGTCCTCAACATTGACTCCAGACCTCATGAAATCTCATGGCATCAGGTCAAACATGACAAAGGAAAACTCCTGCTAATTACAACCCTCAACTGATGAATCAGTCCTCCTCCATGTTGAGCACCACTTGGAGGAAGCACTGAGGGTAACAAGGGCACAGAATATACTCTGGGTGGGGGACTTCAAAGTCCATCATGAAAAGTGGATCTGCAGCACCACTATCGACCGAGCTGGCCGAGTTCTGAAGGACATAGCTGTCAGACTCGGCCTGCGGCAGGTGCTGAGCGAACCAACACTACAGAAAAACCTACTTGATCCCGTCCTAACCAATCTAGCTGTCGCAGATGCATCTCTCCATGACAGCATTGGTAGGAGTGACCACCGCACAGTCCATGTGGAGACGAAGTCCCATCTTCACACAAATGATCCCATCCAACGAATCATGTGGCACTACTACCATGCAAAATGGGATAGATTCAGAACAGATCGAGCAACTCAAAACTGGGCATCCATGAGGTGTTGTGGGCCATGAGCAGCGGCAGAATATTATACCAGCACAATCTGTAACCTAAGGTCCCGGCATATTCCTCACTCTACCATTACCAATATGCCAGGGGATCAACCCTGGTTCAATGAAGAGTGTAGAAGAGCATGCCAGCAGCAGCACCAGGCATACCTAAAAATGAGGTGCCAACCTGGTGAAGCTACAACTCAAGACTACATGCATGCTAAACAGCAGAAGCAACATGCAATGGACAGAGAGAATAAATTGTGCAAGCAACGGATCAGATCAAAGCTCTGCAGTCCTGCCAAATCCAGTCGTGAATGGTGGTGGACAATTAAACAACAAATGCGAGGCGGAGGCTCCGTGAGCATCCCCATTTTCAATGAAGGCTGGGCCCTGCACGTGGATGCAAAAGACAGGGCCGAAGCGTTGGAAACCATCTTCAGCCAAGAGGGCCGAGAGGATGATCCATCTCTCCCTCCTCCCGAGATGCCCACCATCACAGAAGCCAGTCTTCAGCCAATTCGATTCACTCCACGGCTGAGTGCACTGGATACAGCAAAGGCTATGGGCCCTGAAAACACCCGGCCTCAGTGTTGAAGACTTGTGCTCCAGAACTAGCAGCGCCTCCAGCCAAATTGTTCCAGTACAGCCATAACACTGGCACCTACCCGACAATGAGGAAAATTGCCCATGTATGCCCTTTCCACAAAAAGCAGGACAAATCCAATCCGGCAAATTATCACCCCACCAGCCAACTCTCAATCATCAGCAAAGTGATGGAAGGCGTCATCGACAGTGCTATCAAGCGGCACTTACTCACCAATAACCTGCTCACCGATGCTCAGTTTGGGTTCAACCAGGACCACTCGGCTCCAGATCTCATTACAGCCTTGGTCCAAACATGGACAAAAGAGCTGAATTCCAGAGGTGAGGTGAGAGTGACTGCCCTTGACATCAAGGCATCATTTGATCAAGTGTGGCATCAAAGAGCGCTAGTAAAATTGAAGTCAATGAGAATCGGGGGTAAACTCTTCAATGGCTGGAGTCATAACTCGCACAAAGGAAGATGGTTGTGGTTGTTGGAGGCCAATCATCTCAGCCCCAGGACATTGCTGCAGGTGTTCCTCAGGGCAGTGTCCTCGGCCCAACCATCTTCAGCTGCTTCATCAATGACCTTCCCTCCGTCATAACGTCAGAAATGGGGATGTTCACTGATGATTGCACAGTGTTCAGTTCCATTCGCAAGCCCTCAGATAATGAAGCAGTCCGTTCCCGTATGCAGCAAGACCTGGACAACATCCAAGCTTGGGCTGATAAGTGGCAAGTAACATTCACGCCAGTCAAGTGCCAGGCAATGGCCATCTCCAACAAGAGAGAGTCTAACCACCTCCCCTTGACATTCAACGGTATCACGTGGATATGGGCCAAAGGCAGGTATATGATGTTTGATCACAGATCAGCCATGATCTGATTAAATGTCGGAGCGGGCTCGAGCGGCTGAATGGCTTACTCCTGTTCCTATGTTCCAATGTTACAATCGCTGAATCCCCCACAATCAACCTACTGGGGGTCACCATTGACCAGAAACTTAACTGGACCAGCCACATAAATACTGTGGCTACAAGAGCAGGTCAGAGGCTGGGTATTCTGCGGCAAGTGACTCATCTCCTGACTCCCCAAAGCCTTTCCACCATCTACAAGGCACAAGTCAGGAGTGTGATGGAATACTCTCCACTTGCCTGGATGAGTGCAGCTCCAACAACACTCAAGAAGCTCGACACCATCCAGGACAAAGCAACCTGCTTGATTGTCACCCCATCCACCACGTTAAACATTCACTCCCTTCACTACCGGCGCACTGTAGCTGCAATGTGTACCATCCACAGGATGCACTGCAGCAACTCGCCAAGGCGTATTCGACAGCACCTCCCAAACCCGCGACCTCTAACACCTAGAAGGAAAAGGACAGCAGGCACATGGGAACAACACCACCTGCACGTTCCCCTCCAAGTCGCACACAATGCTGACTTGAAATATATCGCCATTCCTTCATCGTCTCTGGGTCAAAATCCTGGAACTTCCACCCTAACAGCACTGTGGGAGAACCTTCACCACAGGGACTGCAGTGGTTCAAGAAGGCGGCTCAATACCACCTTCTCAAAGTCAATTAAGGATGGGCAATAAATGCTGGCCTCGCCAGCGACTCCTACACCCCATGAACGAATAAAATAAATATTTGAGTCTCCTTGTGCAAAGAACACAAAACTTTAGCATGCAGGTACATTAGGCAATAAGGAAGGCAAATAGCCTCCAGGGTCCACCGACCGAGGCCTTCACCAGAGGCTGCACCCACTGGGGCTCTCGCAAGTTGTGTCTGGGTCACTGTGTGATCAATGGATTACTGGGATCACTGTTGGGATCACTGGGGCACTGTGGGATCACTGTGGCACTGTGGGATCACTGGGACAATGTGAATCACTGTGGGATCTTGGGAATCCAGTGGGATCACGGGGACACTCTGGGATCACCGTGGGATCACTGTGGGATCACTGGGTCAGTGTGGGGTCACTGGGATACGCTGGAATGACTGGGGTACTGCGGGACCGCTTGGATACTGTATGTTCACTGGGATACTTGGGATCACTGGGACACTGTGGGCTCACTTGGATCACTGTGGGAGCACGAGAATACTCTGCGACACTGGCAGCCATTCTGTTTAAGATGGCCTCCTTACTGGCCACCATTCGTTTCAGGCTAAGATCATTACAGGAAAAATCTTATTTACCCATTCTATGTAATATATAAATATTTAAAATTACATTTCTATTTATGAAAGCATATACATAAGTTATTGTTGTATATAAAGATTGTCTGTCAATCTTTTACAATGGTGCAGTTTGGAAACTGGGATCACTGGAAGGGCTGTGGGATCGCTGGCTGTGTTGTGGCACCACTGTTGAATCACTGTGAGACTCTGGGATCACTGGGTGCGATGTGGGGTTCACTGGGTCACCTTCGGTTCACTGGAATCAGAGTGGAATCAATGGACACTCTGCGCCACTGGCCGCCATTTTGTTTAAGATGGCCGCCTTACTGGCCACCATTTTGTTCAGGTTCATCACGTTACAGGAGAAACTTGTTTACCCATTCTATGTAATATATAAATATTTACTATTATATCTATTATGTCATATGCACACCTTGTTGCATATAAAGATTGTATCTCAATCTTTTACACAGGTGCAGTTTGGGAACTGAAATCACTGGGTGCACTGTGGGATTAATACTGTGTGATCACTGGAACACTTTGGGATCACTGTGGGATCACTGGGTGCACTGGGGATCACTGGGTGCACTGTGGGAATTACTGTGGGATCATTGGGCCACTGGGATCACTGTGGGATCACTGGGTGCACTGTGGGAATTACTGTGGGATCACTGGGACACTGGGATCACTGTGGGATCACGGGTGCACTGTTGGATTACTGGCATCACTTGGATAATGTGGGATCACGGGGTGCAATGTGGGATCACTGGGCCACTGTGGGATCACTGAGTTACTGTGTGACACTCTGGGACTGTTATGGGATCAGTGGGACACTGTGTGTTACTCCTTTACCAATTTAGTCTGAATGGCTCCTCTTTCTCTGTTGTATGTTCGATGTAATTCTACGTAGTATCCAAATATAGATGGTGTTATTGTTATTGTTGTTATTGTAGTAAACAGGGAATCCCAGAGAAAATCCTTTATCCAGATTGGGCGAATGACCTTTTTTCAGTGCCATAGTATATGGATCTATATATATATATATATATATAATATTACATATACAAGATGTTCAAGAATTCATATTCAAGATTATAATGATATACTATTTTATTTATATTATAGGGACAATAAGTTGTTGTAAAATAGAAATAGCAGTTGTGCTGAATTGCCTCTGTGCTGTATCGTGCTGCACTGTACATTTGATGTAAAATATATATAAATATACACAATTATATTATATTATTTATTCAAGAAGTTGTTGTCAAATAATGAATTCAAAGGAAATTTCTTTACCCAGATGGGCCGAATGTCCTGTGTCTGTACCGTGCTGTATTCAATGTAATATATATATATATATATATATAAAGGTATATAAAACCGTCTTCTGAAACCCCTCTCCCCTCCCCCTACACCCTCACCTCCTACAAAAAGTGCGAGAATCTCATGTAATTATTCGTCACTAGGATTGAGACCATCCTTTGAGCTGCCTCTAACACTTCCCTACCTTCCCCAGCCCACCAAGCCAAACTTCCCCTAAATTTCCCCCCTGCCCTAGCCCTGACTCACATCTTTCTCTAGTTTCCGCTCCGAGCTCACCTTGACCATAACATCCACCTCCTGCTCCCTCGAACCTATTCCCACTAAACTGCTGACTGCTCACCTTCCATTCAACACAAGATAAGGACTCATGAGGTTGGGGGTAATATATTAGCATGGATAGAAGATTAGTTAATGGACAGAAAACAGAGAGTAGGGATAAACAGGTCATTCTCAGGTTGGCAGACTGTAATTAGTGGAGTGCCACAAGGATCAGTGCTTGGACCTCAACTATTTACAATCTATATTGATGACTTAGATGAAGGGACCGAGTGTAACATATTGAAGTTTGCTGATGATACAAAGCTACGTGGGAAAATAAGCTGTTAGAAGGACACAAAGGGGCGTTAAATTGGTTAACCTGAAACCGGGTGCAGGTATTGCGATCTGCGATTAACCCATGCCAGGAGTTTCCATCACAGGCAGGATGAGACAATCGTCCGGCCTGAAAACTCACATCAGCCAAGCGTTGAAGACCTGCGTTGAAAGAAGGATTCAAGAACATTCGCACTTTTCTCCACCAGAGGGAGTCGGAATATTTTAAAGGGAGGCCCTCTCTCTGACAGACAGCCAAAATCTGTGAAATGTCGCCAGTACCTGTAACTCGATAAAAAATAACAGCCTGCTGTCTGCAGGGAGTCTGAATGGAGATCAGACATCGCACACATAAAACACAGATACAGGTCCCGTCCGTATGTTTACAAACCGTTGAGTTATTTTAAAACATTGAACAAAGGTTGCACACCATTAAATCCTGCATCCTCCAATTTGCTTGTCACACCTCACCAATCTGCAGGTCCGAGTTGGCAACAAGCACTGCGAGACTGCGTGCACCAAGATTCTCTGCTGATGCACTAGAGGCTTTTCTGCAAGAGGTGGACAGAACGAGTGGCAGCCTTTATTCCCAAGCAGGCAAGAGGCCCTCCAGACAAATGCATCCGAGGCAGTGGGAGACAGTGAAGGAAAGAGGCAGTGACAGGCGCATAGCACCACGAACATGGATGCAGTTAGGAAGAAGTTCAATGATTTGACCTGAGTGGTCAAGGTGAGTGGGGTCAGCTTTCAAGTGACATCTGCAACCAAATGCACCACCAGCAGCATGAACTGCTCCACACACTACATTCCCCACCTCCCCCCACCCCTCCCCCCCACACACACACAGCTCACCCACATAACAATAAATTATTTCAATCAGTAATCAACTCTTGCAATCAGATCTTTCCTCTCACCATCACACATTACCACTGTTGCAAGCGGCACGCGCATAACTCACGGGTCACACACGCTGGCTGCTATTCAACCATGACAGGCACATCACACAGACATCTTGCAGGACAGTCCCCGACACACGCCCGCTTTCTTGCAGTAGAAGGTGGCGCGTAACAGGAGACAGGAAGTGGCAGTGGCAGTTAGCCTCTTGAGCGCGTTCCACCATTCAATGAAATCACGACTAATCTTTGACTTAACTCCATACATTCGCCTGAGCCCCATATCCATTAATACCCTTGGTCCACAGGAATCTCTCAATCTCAGATTAAAAATTCACAATGGAGCTAACATCAACGTTTTCTTTTTTTTTATTCATTCAAGGGATGTGTGCGTCGCTGGCAAGGCCGGCATTTATTGCCCATCCCTAATTGCCCTTGAGAAGGTGGTGGTGAGCCGCCTTCTTGAACCGCTGCAGTCCGTGTGGTGACGGTTCTCCCACAGTGCTGTTAGGAAGGGAGTTCCAGGATTTTGAACCAGCGACGATGAAGGAACGGCGATATATTTCCAAGTCGGGATGTTGTGTGACTTGGAGGGGAACGTGCAGGTGACGTTGTTCCCATGTGCCTGCTGCCCTTGTCGATTGAGGTGGTAGAGGTCACAGGTTTGGGAGGTGCTGTCGAAAAAGTATTGGCGAGTTGCTGCAGTGCATCCTGTGGATGGTATGCAATTCAGTCATGGTGCGCTGGTGGTGAAGGGAATGCATGTTTAGGGTGGTGGATGGGGTGCCAATCAAGTGGGCTGCTTTGTTCTGGATGGTGTTGAGTTTCTTGAATATTATTGGAGCTGCACTCATCCAGGCAAGTGGACAATATTCGATTACACTCCTGACTTGGCCCTTGTAGATGGTGGAAAGACTTTGGGGAGTCAGGAGGTGAGTCACTCGCCGCAGAATACCCAGCCTCTGACCTGCTCTTGTAGCCACAGTATTTATATGGCTGGTCCAGTTAGTTTTCTGGTCAGTGGTGACCCCCAGGATGTTGATGGTGGGGGATTCGGCGATGGTAATGCCGTTGAATGTCAACCCAGTTGATTGGATTGTCTCTTTTTCGAAATAGTCATTGCCTGGCAGTTGTCTGGCCCGAATGTTACTTGCCACTTATCAGCCCAAGCCTGGATGTTGTCCAGGTCTTGCTGCATGCGGGCATGGACTGCTTTATTATATGAGGGGATCCGAATGGAACTGAACACTGTGCAATCATCAGCGAACATCCCCATTTCTTACGGTATGATGGACGGAAGATCATTGATGAAACAACTAAAGATGGTTGGGCCGAGGACACTGCCCTGAGGAACTCCTGCAGCAATGTCCTGGAGATGAGATGATTGGCCTCCACCGACCACTACCATCGTCTTTTGTGCTAGGTACGACTCCAGCCACTGGAGAGTTTTCCCCTTGATTTCTATTGACTTCAATATTACTCGGGCTCCTTGCTGCCTTACTCGGTCAAATACTGCCTTGATGTCAAGGGCAGTCGCTCCCACCTCACATCTGGAATTCAACTCTTTTATCCATGTTTGGACCAAGGCTGGAATGAGGTCTGGAGCAGGATGGTCCTGGCAGAAACCAAACTGAGCATCGATGAGCCCGTTATTGGTGAGTATGTGCCGCTTGATAGTACTGTTGATGACACCTTCCATCACTTTGCTGATGACTGAGAGTAGACTGATGGGGCGGTAATTGGCCGGATTGGATTTGTCCTGCTTTTTGTGGACAGGACATATCTGGGAAATTTTCCACATTGTCGGGTAGATGCCAGTGTTGTAGCTGTACTTGGCTAGAGACGCAGCTAGTTCTGGAGCACAAGTCTTCAGCACTACAGCTGAGATTTTATCGGGGCCCATATCCCTCCAGCGCACTCAGCCGTTTCTTGATATCACGTGGAGTGAATCGAATTGGCTGAAGACTGGCCTCTGCGTTGGTGGAAATATTGGGAGGATGCCGAGATGGATCATCCAATCGGCACTTCTGGCTGAAGATGGTTGCAAACGCTTCAGCCTTGTCTTTTGCACTCACGTGCTGGACTCCGCCATCATTGAGGATGGGGATGTTTTCAGAGCCTCCTCCTCCCGATAATTGTTTAATTGTCCACCACCATTCACGACTGGATGTGGCAGGACTGCAGAGCTTTGTTCTGATCCGTTGGTTGTGGAATCGCTTAGCTCTGTCTATAGCATGTTGCTTCCGCTGTTTAGCATGCATGGACTGTTTAGTCCTGAGTTGTAGCATCACCAGGTCGCCACCTCATGTTTCCGTACGCCTGGTGCTGCTCCTGGCATGCTTTTCCACACTCCTTATTGAACCAGGTTTGATCCCCTGGCTTGTTGGTAATGGTAGAGTGAGGAATATGCCGGGCCATGAAGTTACAGATTGTGCGGATGGCCCACAGCGCCTCATGGATGTCCAAATCTCCCTGAGCACCAGTTTCCAACTACTTAAAGCAAATTATCTTTTTCAATTGCGCCTAACAAAGTGAATAACCTCACATTTCCCCACATTATACTCCATCTGCTACATTCTTGACCACTTACTTAACCTGTCCATATCCCTTTGCAGAGTCTTTGTGTCCTCCTCACAGCTTACTTTCCCTCCTACCTTTGTATTGTCAGCAAATTTGGATACATTACACTCGGTCCCTCCATCTAATTCATTAATATAGATTGTAAATAGCTGATCCTTGTAGCACAACTGTAATTACAGCCTGCCAACCTGAAAATGAAAATCTATGACAGAAGACAATGGATGCCAAGTCATTAGATGTATTCAAGAAGGAGATAGGTATATTTCTTAATGCTATAGGGATTGAGGGATATGGGGAAAAAGTGGGAACAGGGTACTGAGTTAGATGATTAGCCATGATCATTTTGAATTGCAGAGCAGGCCCGAAGGGGCAATTGGCCTACTCTTGCTCCTATTTTCTCTGTTTCTATGTTTCTATCCCTACTCTCTGTTTTCTGTCCATTAACAATCCTCTATCCATGCTAATATATTACCCCCAACCTCTTAAGTCCTTACTTGCATATCAACTTTTTATGTGGCACCTTATTGAATGGATTTTGAAATTCCAAATGCCCTACGTCCACTGGTTCCCCTTCATCCACATTGCTAGTTACATCCTCAAACCACTCCAATATATTTGTTCAACACGATTTCCATTCATTAAACCACGTTGACTCTGCCTAATCATATTATGATTTTCTCAGTGCCCTGTTAAAACTTCCTTAATAATGAATTCCAACATTTTCCCGACGACTGATATCAGGCTAACTTGCCTGTAGTTCCCTGTTTTCTCTCTCCCTCCTTTCTTGAATAACGGGGTTACATTTCCTACCTTCCAATCCACGGGGGACGTTCTAGGATCTAAGGAATTTTGGAAGATCAGAACCAATGCATCCACTATCTCTGCAGTCATCTCTTTGAGAACCCGAGGATTTAGGCCATCAGTTTCGTGGAATTTATCAGCTTTTAGTCCCATTAGTTTCTACTGTACTTTTTCTCTACTGATATTAATTACTTTAAGTTCCTCACTCTCATTAGCCCATTGGTTCCCCACTTTTTCTGGTATTTTTTTGTGCCTTCTAATATGAAGGCAGATCCAAAATATTTGTTTGGCGTCTCTGCTATTTCCTTACTCCCATTATAATTTCTCCTGTCTCAGCCTCTAAGGGACCAGCATTTACTTTTGCTACTCTCCTCCTTTGTATGTACCTGTAGAAGCTTTGACAATCTGTTTTATATTTCTTGCTACTTCACATTCATATTCTATTTTCTCCATTTTTATCAATTGTTTTGTTCATCATTTACTGATTTTAACAACTTTCCTCAGGCTTACTAATCTTCTTGGCAACATTATAGGCCTCTTCTTTTAATCTAATACTATACTTAACTTCATTAATTAGCCACGGATGAATCACGTTTCCCCTGGAGTTTTTATTTCACAATGAAATGTATATTCCTTGAAAGTATTGAAATATGTCTTTAATTGCTTGCCATTGCTTATCTACCGTCGGACCATTTAACCTAACTTCCCACTCTACCTTAGCCAACTCGCCCCTCATAACTATGTAATTGGCTTGATTTAAGTTTAAGACTTCGTTTCGGATTTAAATACCTCACTCTCACACTCAGTGTGAAATATTATCATATTATGATCACACTTCCCCAGACGATCATTCACTGTGAGATTACGAATTAACCCTGCCTGATTACACGATACAAGATCTAAAATAGACTGTTCCCTCGTTGGTTCCGCGATGTATTATTCTGGATACTGACTCAAATGTATTCCATGAACTTGTTCTCCACACTATCTTTGCCAATTTGATTTTCCAAGTCTATATGAAGATTAAAGTCCCCCACGATTGTTGCATTACCTTTGTTGCAACCTCACATTATTACTAGATTAATACTCTGTCCAACGATATTGTTACTATTAGAGCGCCTAAAAACTATTCCTACCAGTGTTTTCTGCCCATCATTCTTTTTTTATTTGCACCCGTACTGATTCTACTTCCTGATCCTTCGAGCCAAGGTCCTTTCTCACTAATACGTGGGAACATAGGAACAGGAGTAGGTAATTTAGCCCCTCATGCCTGCTCCGCTATTTGATAAGATCATGGCTGATCTGTGATCTAACTCCTTTTACCTGCCTTTGTTCCATATCGCTTAATACCTTTGGTTGCCAAAAAGCTATTTATCTCACATTTAAATTTAGCAATTGAGCTCGTAACAGTTGCCGTTTGCAGATTAATCAAAACTTCTACCACCCTTTGTGTGTAGACATGTTTGCTAATTCCACTCCTGAAATGTCTGGCTCTATTTTTTAGACTGTGCCCGCTACTCCTAGAATCCCCAACCACCGGAAATAGTTTCTCTCTATCCACCTTATCTGTTCCCCTTAATATCTTATAAGCTTCGATCAGATCACCCCTTACCTTCTAAACTCTAGAGAATACAACCCCAATTTCTGTAATCTCTCCTCGTAACTTAACCCCTGAAGTCCGGGTATCATTGTATTAAATCTACGGTGCACTCCCTCCAAGGCCAATATGTCCTTCCGAAGGTGCGGTGCCCAGAACTGCTCACAGTACTCCAGGTGCGGTCTAACCAGGGTTTTGTGTAGCTGCAGCATAACTTCTGCCCCCTTGTACTCCAGTCCTCGAGATATAAAGGCCAGCATTCCATGAGCCTTATTGATTATTTCTGCACCTGTTCATGACACTTCAATGATCTATGTACCTGAACTCCTAAGTCCCTTTGGACATCCACTGTTTTTATTTTTTTACCATTTAGAAATTACCCTGTTCTATCCTTTTTTGATCCAAAGTGGATGACCTCAGATTTGTCTAAACTGAATTGCATTTGCCACAGTTTTGCATATTCACCTAATCTATCAATATCGCTTTGTAATTTATGTTTTCATCAACACTGCTTATAATGCCACCAATCTTTGTGTCATCAGCAAACTTAGATATGAGACTTTCTATGGCTTCATCTAAGTCGTTAATAAATAATGTGAATTATACTCCTGTTCCTATGTTCCGATGTAGTAGTGAGAAAGGACCTTGGCTCGAAGGATCAGGAAGTAGAAGTAGAATACAGATCCCTGCGGGACTCCACTAGTCACATCGTGCCAATGTGAGTACCAATCCATTATCCCTACTCTCTGTCACCTTTCGCTCAGCCAACTTCCTAACCAAGTCCGTACTTTTCCCTCGATACCATGGGATACTATCTTAGCTAACAGATTGTTATGTGGGACCTTATAAAATGCCTTCTGATAGTCCATATAAATAACATCCATTGACATTCCCCTGTCCACTACTTTAGTCTCCTCTTCAAAAAATTCAATCAGGTTTGTCAGGCACGACCTACCTTTCACAAATCCATGCTGGCTCTCTCTGATTAACTGAAAATCCTCGAGGTGTTCAGTCACCCTATCCTTAATTATAGACTCCAGCATTTTCCCCACAACAAATGTTAGGCTAACTGGTCTATAATTCCCTGGTTTCTCTCTCTTTCCTTTCTTAAAAGCGGAGTGACATGTGTAATTTTCCAATCTAGAGGGACAGTTCCTGAATCTAGAGAACTTTGAAAGATTATAGTTATGACATCTGCAATGTGCTCACCGACTTCCTTTAAAAACCTGGGATGGAAACCATCTGGTCCTGGGGATTTGTCACTCTTTAGTGCTATTATCTTCTTCATTACTGTTGTTTTACTTATGTTAATTTTATTGAGTCCCTGTCCCCGATTCAATATTAGTTTTCTTGGGATTTCCGGCATGCTATCCTCTGTTTCTACTGTAAATACTGACACAAAGTAATTATTCAACTTGTCCACCATTTCCCCATTGTCAATGAAAATATCCCCACTTTCAGTTTTTAAGGGGCCAACATTGCTCCTGACCACCCTCTTTTTCCTAATATAACGAAAAATGTTCTTCGTATTGGTTTGCAAGTTTCTTTTCATACTCTCTTTTTGTTGCTCTTACTATCTGTTTTGTGACCCTTTGTTGATCTTTGTATCTTTCCAATTCGCCAGGATCTGTGCCATTTTTTGCCTTTTTGTATGCCCTTTCCTTAAGTCTTATACTGTCCCTTACCTCGTTCGTTGTCCATGGCCGTTTTTTTTGGCAAGTTTCGTTTAAACCATTAACAGATTTGCGCAGTTTACTGTGGACAGTCTCTGTCTCATCCCATTGATGTCGTCCTTACCCAGGTCTAGAATCTGAGCAGCTGATTCACTTTTTTCCCTTTCAAACACTACCTTGAACTCGATCATGTTATGATTGCTATTGGATAGATGTTCACGTACAGTTAAGCCTTTTATGCTAGTTTCCAGTCTATTTTCATATTCTCTTTGCCCCTCTTATTTCCATTTACACGTCCCCTCTGAGCTTTCGATATTCAGCCTGGTTGTCACTTGTATCATCAATCTGACATCTATCATACGCCCCCTTTTTCTGCTTCATCTTACTCTCTATCGCTTTCGTCATCCAGGGAGCTCTGGCTTTGGTTGCCCTACCGTTCTCGTAAGAATGCAACTAGACTGTACCCGAACCATCTCCTCTTTAAAGGCTGCTGATTGTTTGATTACAGTTTTTCCTGCCAAGCTTTGATTCCAATTTACCCGTGCCCGATCCGGTCTCAACCCACTGAAATGAGCCCTCCTCCAATTAAGTATTTTTACTCTTGATTGTTCCTTGTCCTTTTAGCTAATCTAAACCTTATGATACTATGATCACTGTTTCCCAAACGTTCCGCTATTTTACACTTCCTCAACTTGACCCAACTCATTCCCCAGACCCACATCCAGTAATGCCTCCTTCCTCGTTGGGCCAGAAACGTACTGATCAATAAAGTTCTTCTGAACACACTTCAGAAATTCTTCCACCTCTCTGGCCTTTACACTATTACTATCTCAGTCTATATTAGGATAGTTAAAGATCAATTTTCAGTGCCCTATGGTTCTTGCAGCACTCTTTATTTTCCCTGCAAATTTGTTCCTCCATATCCTTCCCACTAGTTGGTCGCCTATAGAAAAAATACACCAAGTAGTGTAATGGCACCTCGATTTTTTCTTAACTCTAAACAAATAGATTCTGCCCTTGACCCCTGCAGGACACCCTCTCTCTCTATCACTGCAAAATTCTCCTTAATCAACACTTCCCTATTTTTTCCTGAACATCTTGTATCCAGAATATTTAGTACTAAATCCTGCCCTTTTTTGATGCAGGTCTGCATTATCGCCACAACATCATATTCCCATGTGGCTCTTTGAGCCTGCAGCTCACCAACCTTATTTACCACACTTCATGTGTTCACACAAACACTGTAAACCTATCTTAGACTTTCTAGTATTCTCTTAGTCTGGTCCCATTGAATACCCTACTATTTCTTATTCTAGTGCTATCTATCTCTCCCAATCCATTATGCACTGTGTTTCTCATTTCCAATGCTACATCCTAGTCCCCACAGCACTAATGAACCTCCCCACGAGGAGAGTCGTTTCAGCTCGGTTGGCGTGCAATCCGTCCCGCCTCCCCCAGAACTGGTCCCAATGCCCCATGAATCTTACGCCCTTCCTCCTGCACCATCACTCCAGCCATGCATTCATCTGAACTATCGTCCTATTTCTAGTCTCATCTACGCATGGAAGCGGGAGGAATTCAGAGATTACTACTTTTAAGGTCCTGCTTATTAATCTCTTTCCTAGCTCCCTAAAATCTGCCTGCAGGACTTCATCCCTCTTTCGACCGATTACCGAGGATCTTCTACATCTACCTGAAAATGCATATACCACCTCGGTTTAACGTGTCCTACGAAAGTCGGCCCTTCCGGCAATACAGCTCTCCTTCAGTACTGACCCTCCGACACTACAGCGTTCCTTCAATGGTACGGTAGCATAGTGGTTATGTTACTGGACTAATAATCCCGAGGCCTGGATTAATATTCCGGAGTTATGACTTCAAATCCAGACACGGCAGCTGGGAAATATAAATTCAATTAAGTAAATAAAATCTGTAATTAGAAAACTAGTTCCAGCAATGGTTGCCATGAAACTACCAATTGTTGTGAAAACCCATCTGGTTCAGTAATGTCCTTCACGGAAGGAAATCTGGCCGATATGTGACTCCAGACCCACAGCAATGCGCTTGATTCTTATTGGCCCTTTGAAATGGCCGAGCAAGCCACTCAGTTGTAAAATCTCGCTTCAAAAAGTCGTAATAAGAATAAAACCGGACGGACCACTAGGCACCGGACACGACAAAGGCAAACAAGCAAAGTCGACCCTGCAAAGTCCTCCTCACGATATCTGGGGACTTGTGCCAAAATTGGGAGAGCTGTGCCACAGACTGGTCAAGTAACAGCCTGACATCGCCATACTCACAGAATCATACCTATCAGCCAACAACCCAGACTCTTCCATCACCATCCCTGGGTATGTGCTGTCCCACCGGCAGGACTGACCGACCAGAGGTGGCGGTGAAGTGATATACAGTTAGGAGGGAGTGGCCCTGGGAGTCCTCAACATTGACTCTGGATACCATGAAATCTCACGGCATCAGGCCAAACATGGACAAGGAAACCTCTTGCTGATTACCACCGACCGTCCTTCCTCAGATGATGAATAGTCTTCTCCATGTTGAGCACCACTTGGAGGAAGCACTGAAGGGTAGCAAGGGCACAGAATGTACTCTGGGTGGGGGACTTCAATGTCCATCACCAAGAGTGGCTCGGTAGCACCACTACTAGGCCGAGTCCTGAAGGACTTAACTGCCAGACTGGGCCTGCGGCAGGTGGTGAGCGAACCAACACAAGGGAAAATCCTACTTGACCTCGTTCTGACCAATCTCCCTGACGCATATGCATCTGTCCATGACAGTATTGGTAGGAGTGACCACCACACAGTCCTCGTGAAGATGAACTTCCGTCTTCGAACTGAGGACACCATCGAAAGGGTTGTGTTGATCAATCATTGTGCTAAATGGGATAGATTCAGAACAGACCCAGCAGCTCAAAACTGGGCATCCATGAGGTACTGTGGGCCATCAGCAGCAGCAGACTTGTATTCCAGCACCATCTGTAACCTCATGGCCCGGCATATTCCGCAGTCTACCATTACCAACAAAGCAGGTGATAAACTTTGGTTCAATGAGGAGTGTAGAAGAGCATGCCAGGAGCAGCACCAGGCGTACCTAAAAATGAGGTGCCAACCTGGTGAAGCTACAACCCTGGACTACATGCATGCTAAACAGCGGAATCAATATGCTATAGACAGAGCTAAGCGATTCCACAACCAACGGATCAGAACAAGGATCTGCAGTCCTGCCACATCCAGTCGTGAATGATGGTGGACAATTAAACAACTAACGGGAGGAGGAGGCTCTGTAAACATCCCCATCCTCTGTGATGGCAGCGTCCAGCACGTGATTGCACAAGACAAGGCTCAAGCGTTTGCAACCATCTTCAGCCAAAAGTGCCAAGTGGATGATCCATCTCGGCCTCCTCCCAATATTCAAACCATCACAGAAGCCAGTCTCCAGCCAATTCGATTCACTCCACGTGATATCAAGAAACGACTGTATGCACTGGATACAGCAAAGGCTATGGGCCCTGACAGCACCCCGGCTTTAGTGCTAAAGGCTTGTGCTACAGAACAAGCCGTGCCTCTAGCCAAGCTGTTCCAGTACAGCTACAATACTGTCATCTACCCGACAATGTGGAAAATTGCCCACGTAAAACCTGGCCACAAAAAACAGGACAAATCCAATCCGGCGAATTACCACCCCATCAGTCTACTCTCAATCATCAGCAAAGTGATGGAAGGTGTCCTCGACAATGCTATCAAGCGGCATTTACTCACCAATAACCTGCACACCGATGCTCAGTTTGAGTTCCGACAGGACCACTCGGCTCCAGACCTCATTACAGCCTTGGTCCAAACATGGACAAAAGAGCTGAATTCCAGAGGTGAGGTGAGAGTGACTGCCCTTGACATCAAGGCAGCATTTGACCGAGTGTGGCACCAAGGAGCCCTAGTAAAATTGAAGTCAATGGGAATCAGGGGAAAAACTCTCCAGTGGTTGGAGTCATACCTAGCACAAAGGAAGATGGTCGTGGTTTTTGGAGGACAATCATCTCAGCCCCAGGACATTGCTGCAGGAGTTCCTCAGGGCAGTGTCCTCGGTCCAACCATCTTCAGCTGCTTCATCAATGAACTTCCCTCCATCATAAGGTCAGAAATGGGGATGTTCGCTGATGACTGCACAGTGTTCATTTGCAATCGCAAACCCTCAGATAATGAAGCAATCAGTGCCCGCATGCAGCAGGACCTGGACAACATCCAGGCTTGGGCTGATAAGTGGCAAGTATCATTCGCGCCAGACAAGTGCCAGGCAATGACCATCTCCAAAAAGAGAGTCTAACCACCTCCCCTTGACATTCAACGGCATTACCAGCACCGAATCCCGCACCATCAACATCCTGGGGGTCACCAATTACCAGAAACTTAACTGGACCAGACACATAAATACTGTGGCTACAAGAGCAGGTCAGAGGCTGGGTATTCTATGGCAAGTAACTCACCTCCTGACTCCTCAAAGCCTTTCCACCTTCTACAAGGCACAAGTCAGGAGTGTGATGGAATACTCTCCACTTGCCTGGATGAGTGCAGTTGAACAACACTCAAGAAGCTCGACACCATCCAGGACAAAGCAGTCCACTTGATTTGCACCCCATCCACCACCCGAGACATTCACTCCCTTCACCACCGGCACACTGTGGCTGCAGTGTGTACCATCCACAGGATGCACTGCAGCAACTGGCCAAGGCTTCTTCGACAGCACCTCCCAAACCCAGCGACCTCTACCACCTAAAAGAACAAAGATGTGGAGATGTCGGTGATGGACTGGGGTGGAAAAAGGTAAGGAATCTTACAACACCAGGTTATAGTCCAACAGTTTTATTTGAAAATCACAAGCTTTCGGAGGCTTCCTCCTTCGTCAGGTGAATGTGGGATTCCATGAAAGGTACCGCATATATAGTCAGAGAACAATGCCTGGTGATTACAGTTAATCTTTCCAACTGCCCGTTATCCTTGCCTTGGAAATATATCTCATCTCCTTTATCGTCGCTGGGTCAAAATCCTGGAACTCCCTTCCTAACATCACTGTGGGAGAACCTTCACCACACGGACTGCAGCGGTTCAAGAAGGCTGCTCACCGCCACCTTCTCACGGGCAATTAGGGATGGGCAATAAATGCTGGCATCACCAGCGACGCCCACATCCCATGAACGAATAAAGAATAAAAAATACAGCCCCTCGGAAAGCACAGCACTCGCTCAGGACTGAACCTCTGACAGTATAGCACTCCCTTAGTACTGACACTCCGATAGTGCACCAATCCTTCAGTACTGACCCTCTCACAATACAGCGCTCCCTCAGTACTGCCTCTCCGACAGTAAACCACTCCCTCAGTAATGCCCCTTCGACAGTACAGCTTACGCTCAGTACTGCCCCTCCGACTGTGCAGCACTCTCTCAGTACTGCCGCTCCGACTGTGCAGCACTCTCTCAGTACTGACCTTCGGACAGTGCAGCACTCTCTCAGTACTGACCCTCTGATGGTACAGCACTCCCTCAGTATTGCACTGCAGCCTAGGCCTAATTATGTTTTCACATCTCTGGAGTTGGACTTGAACCCACAACCCTCTAACTCGGAGCTTAGGCTGTTACCACAGACTCAGGACTGTCACCTGAAAGGGGGAGAGGGAGATGGAGAGGCTTAGCGAGGGCATTCTGGAGCATGGATATGGCTTAAGGCACGGCTATCAAAAGTCGGACAAATAGACTGCAGATTTACAAGCGGTGGAGGAGCAGAGTGTTTGGGAGGGTTTGTAGACCTGATGGGCGTTACAGAGATAGGGAGGGGTGAGGCCCTGTTGGATTTAAGTGCAAGAAAGAATGAAAATAAGCTACAGGCTTATAAGACTGGAATCCATTGAAGCCCAGGGAATAAAAAAAGGGCAGTGGCAGTTTGGATATGAAATTGGCTAAGTGACAGGAAACAGAGAGTGGTGGTGAACGGTTGTTTTTTGGACTGGAGGGAGGTGTACATTGGTGTTGCACAGGGGTCGGAACGAGGACCACTGCTTTTCTTGATATATATCAATAACTTGGACTTGGGTGTACGGGGCACAATTTCAAAATTTGCATATGATACAAAACTTGTAAGTGTAGTGAACAATGAAGAGGATACCGGTCGACTTAAAGAAGATATAGACAGGCTGATGGAATGAGCGGACACATGGCAGATGAAATTTAACGCAGAGAAGTGAGAAGTGATACATTTTGGTAGGAAGAACGAGGAGAGACAATATAAACTAAATGGTACAATTTGAAAGGGGCTGGAGGAACAGAGAGACTTGGGGGTACATGTGTACAAATCTTTGAAGTTTGCAGAATAGGTTGAGAAAGCAGTTAGAAAAGCATATGGAATCCTGGATTTTATAAATAGAGGCATAGAGTATAAAAACATGGAAGGTTTGATGAACATTTATTAAAAAATGGTTCAAACACAACTGGGATATTGTGTCCAATTCTGGACACCACACTTTAGGAAGAATGTGAAGACATTGGAGAGGGTGCAGAAGAGATTTGCCGGAATGATTCCAGGGATGAATGATTTCAGTTACGGGGATGGACTGGAGAAGCTGCGATTGTTCTCCTTAGAGCAGAGAAGGTTGAGAGGTGATTTGATAGAGGTGTTTAAAATCATGAAAGGTCCAGTCAGAGTCGATAAGGAGAAACTGTTCCTATTGGTGGAAGGGTCAAGAACCAGAAGAAATAGATTTAGGGTGATTGGCAAAAGATCGAAGGGTGTCATGAGGAAAAGCTTTTTTACGCAGCGAGTAGTTATGATGTGGAATGCACTGCTGAGGAGATGGCGGAGGCAGGTTCAATTGTGGCTTTAAAAGGGAGTTGAATTAGTGATTGAAGGGAAAAGAAATTGCAGGGCTATGGGGGAAGTGCGAGAGATTTGACTAGCTGGATTGCTTTTGCAGAGAGCCCATGGCTTGACGGGCCGAATGGCCTCCTGCTGTGCTGTAACCAATCTATGATTCCATGGTTCTATGATTCTAGGTCAGTAAGTGTTTAGGTGATCCGTGAGCGTCTCAGCAATCAAAAACCCGAGTGTGGGGATGGAATCCGTTGCAAGGATGTGGAGATTGTGCGACCAAAAATCGTGACTTCCCAGTTTTTAACTGGAGGAAATTGTGGCTCGTCTCAAACAGAATGTGGGTCTGAGAACACAAAAATATTGGAAGGGTCAAGAGAGGCGGTGGTTTTGTCAGCGTCCATCTGAAAGTTGGTCCATGTCTGCGGAATCTGTCACCAAAGGGCAGCATGTAGATGAGAAAGAGGAGCGAGCGAAGGATTGGAACTTTAGAGACATCAGGGATAACGGTGATAGGGTGGGAAGAGAAGCTGCACCTGGCTCTGATCAGTTGGTGAGTGGAACCCAGCGAGGGGAGACCCACCACAAGAGGCCAGTGTCCGATGAACGAGGAGGTGACGGGTGGGTTTGCTGTCGGTATGGAGATGGGGAGGGGTGCACCATGGAGGGATTTAAACACAAGGATGAGAATTTTAAATTTAAGAGATATAGAACTGGGAGCCAGTGAGGTTCAGTTATGCCGAGCAGGAGCTGGTTGGAAAGGAACAACAGAATTTTGGATCATTCCAACTTTATGGAATGTGCAGGTTGGGTGGCCACTCAGGAGTGCATTGGAGGAATAGAGTCTGGAGGGGACAGAGGCATTGATGAGAGTTTCAATGGCAATGGACTGAGGGAGGAATGGAGGCGGGTGAGGGAATCACGGAGTCTTTGTAATGGAGGTCAAATCGGGTCATGAATTCAGCTCGGTGTTACACGGGACCAATTTTACTGGAGCTGTTAACCATTGTAGAATAAAAGGGTAAACATCTGCAGTAAAATAACGGAGAGCGGAATGTCAGGACGTTCAGTGTCCGTCCCCTAATATCACCTACAGTCATTTCTAGGCTGCAACCCTTAACCTGCCCTTTAACTGTCCCCGTGTCAGAGACTCAAAATTCATATATGAACTGGGAAACTTCAGGAACAGAGTGAAACGGGTCTGCTTATGTCCCTGAATTCAGTCCACACTGCGGAAAATCGGTATGAATTATAAATGAATCTCCAGGAGTGAAAATGGTCAATACAATTATATGGAAACTGTAAATGAAACCGCTCAGTATTGTTGGATCAGTCCTGTATGATCACGGCCTTATTCCCGAGAGAGGACTGATTAAGATAATATCCTGGGCTTTGAGATCCCGGGATTGTATCCAACACATTATTTTCATCTGATTCAAAGCTGCTGATATAATGTGTTTGTTCAAGCGACTGTATCTAATAGCAATGATCAGGAGTTTAACCGCGTCAGTGGAGATTTATCTCCTGTATAAATCAGGGCTTGTTGGAATGGATCAGGCCAACAGAAGTCACTTCTTCTCACAGAAATGGGATATCCAGTAATCTTTAAGATAGAAGATATTTATTATCCTATTCTTGCAGCCGTTGGAGTTCCAGGTAATCCGTTACCTCAGCTGTTAATGGTGTAAATCGATGTAAACTCTCCTGCTGTACTTGGCAAATTACTTTTTCTCCCTATTTTACACAGTCGCCTGTTTCGTTCTATCGGTTGAATGATGGAACTTGTGAATTATCTGCTCTTTCGGTCTTGCAGGAGCTGCATTTTCCCTGTAATTAACTTTGTGTATCCAACCTTGGCATTGTTACTGGATTATTCTCTGCACTGAATGTATTGGAATCAGGTGTCTGGGCTAAGAGCTGGTATCAGACCATCAGGAGCTGTGATCAGTTTCATGTTGTGGAATTAACCTGTCCTGGAATATATTTTCATCAATGTGTTTTCAGTGATTGATAATGAGACAGCTCACGGTCTCAGTGTTACAAGGAGGCAGCTCAATGTCCTCCCTCCCCAATAACATGCTTCAGTTTAACTGGGATTTCAATGTATTTATTGGTTATCACTGTTATGAAATATTATTCCATTATCTGTGTATCTGACCCCGCTTCAGATATCAGGCAACTGAACTGAGTTTGCTGATGACACTTTCACGTCTCCTTCTTTGCTTTACTGTGGATAAATTCATTGACTCTCACTGGACTTCATTGTAAAGTGAAATGTTTTGATGTTATATTTTATCAGTTCGCCCTGCATCTGTGGAATCAGGAGCTCTTCTATTTATCTGTAGATTATAAGTAACATGTTGGTGTTTTGTTAATTGAACAATCCCGCCATCTCTCGCTTTATTTTTAATTACAGGAGAAGGAATCTCAATGATTGTGAGATCTGTCTGGAAGAGGCAATTGATTCTGTTTATTCCATGATTTGTAGATGAAGTGAACAGTGTTGGTGAACAGGTGGAGATTTGGATGATCTGTAGAAACATTAAACTATTCCACAGAGGCTTCACTATTTAACAAACTGAGACTGAGAATAGGATCGGTGGGACACGGGGCTGGTGAACAGAATGCAGGGGCAGGATGATAGGATTTAATCAGATATGAAAATGGACTTGAGGAAGAAAATAGAGTGAGTGATAGAGAGGGTGAGTGAGAGGGAAAGCGAGAGGCTGTGGTGTGAATAATTCATCAGAATGAACTGCTGAAACTTCCAGTCCAAATAAACATAGAAAATGTGATTGGAAGGTTTTATTATGATGTGGTCAGATTGGGGGAGTTTTTATTGTGGGACTCACTCCTCATGTTTATATCCCTGTCAGGTCCTCAGTCTGTTTTTGTGAATGTTCCTTGTTTTCCAACTTAAAACTAAACATAAATAAAATTTAGTAAATAATAGAAGCAATAATTTCTTGATCGTGGTGAACGATTCGGATATTGTATTTTTAAATGTCGGCTGAATTCAATAAATAACGAGCTCGATTTAGTTAATACTTTTCAATTTAATTATAATTGAACGTGCAAAGTAAATTTATTGAATATATTTATACCGACCACAGGTTCCCTGATAGCAATAACCACAGAAATGAACTGTTGAATGTATTAGTTGGATTGTACTTGTGGGAACGACAGATTAGATTTCCTCTAACACTCTGCTGCATTCTCTCCCTGTGAATCCCAGACTCTCCTCCCACTGCATTGAATCCTCTGTCTCATCATCCCTTACTTCCGTTTGTCCTGTTTCCCAAACCATCTAATCATGACTCCCCTCCAGCTCCTACGTATTCCTTTCCTTGTCTCCCTCCCAATCTCACTCAATGGCTCAGTCTCCAGCTTCCTTTCCCGTTAAGTTCCAGGCCCTGTCGGCTCTCTAAACCCAGAGCAACAAACCAGATGTACCCCACCGCCCCCAACCCCCGTCTCCTCACCTTCCTGTCCCTCCGCTCTCTTTCCCCGTCATTCTGGAGCCCAAATCCGGCTTTAATCCGCTGGATTCCAGGTGTGTAAAACCCCTTCTCCGTTCCCCACCGGCACTGATCCCTCACTCAGCCCTTCCAGTGGGTCCGGTGCTCACTTTATTCACTGTCTGTATCCATCTCCCAATTCATTGTTTATCATTGTGTTTAAAAACATCTTTCCTCCTGAAAGCGCTGCCCAGGTCAATGAATCACTTTCCGCCCTTCGATGCAGCAACAAAGCTGGAAATTTCACCCCAGATCCTCTCAAACTGCTGCCTTGTCTCCAGGTCTGAGCAGTAATTTCTCTGCTTCCCTTTCTCTCTCTTACAGTTAACTTGGTGGCGATTGTGATCCTGTCCCGAGGAAAGTGCGGTCTCTCCAAATGTATCAGTGTCTACCTGGTGGGAATGGCAGTGGCCGATCTCCTGGTCGTTATCATTAATGTGATATTTTTGTGGATTGGTGCTATTTATTTCCCAGGATCATTCCTGAGCATTACTCCCGTGTGTACTTTTATTATCTTCTTGGGTGAAACAGCCACGGGGATTTCCGTTTGGTCCACAGTCGCTTTCACCTTTGATCGATTTGTGGTTATTTGTTGTGAGAAGCTGAAAATTAAATATTGTACCGAGAGAACGGGGACTGTGGTTCTGGGAACAGTGAGTGTGCTGGGCTGTTTAGTGAGTCTCCCCCGCTGCTTCACATATGAACCTCGATATATAATTGATAATGTTCCCTGGGGTTGTAAGATTAAACCGAGCTTCTTTACTTCCTCCGCATGGGCCGCATTTGAAATACTTGATCTCATTTTAACCCCTTGTGTCCCGGTCTGTCTGATTTTGCTGCTCAATGTTCTGACGGTCAGGCGTATTTTAGTGTCCAGCCGAGTCCGGAGGGGTCTCCGGGGCCGCAGCAATGGAGAAAATCACAAGGACCCAGAGATGGAGAACCGAAAGAAATCCATCATTTTACTCTTCAGTATATCGGGCAGTTTTATATTGTTATGGCTGACTCTTGTTTTCTTTTACATCTATGTGCGAATTGCAGACATTCATACTTATTTCTCCTACTCTGACCCTAACTATATCACAGAACACACAGCAAAGATGCTGCAGCTTCTCAGTTCCTGCACAAACACGTGTATTTATGTCCTGACCCAGACTAAATTCAGAGAGGAGCTGAAGAACGCGGTGAAATACCCGCTCAATCTAATTATTAAATTAGTGAAATCATAGAAAGAGGAGAAGGGTTTCAAACACTGGAACTAAATCACATTTCATTCTCCATCCTCTACATTCCTTAGGGAAAGGAAAGTATATTTTATATTAACAGCACAGAGCCCTGAAATGATCTTAAATCTGATTCTGATTATATATTTTATTGATAATTTGACCTATTGAGGCGGGGTTTACTCTGCAGACGACGATTGTTGCTCAAAATGGAGGCACTAAAGGGCTCAGCTGAACTTTAACTCAATGGCCGCCGGGCAAAATGGGCAAAACTGATAATCAAAGTCACTGCATTGGGCCTTACCAGAATGGGTGCACCCCACATAAATGGAGATAGAGAGGGAAGGAGAGAGGGAGGGAGAGAGAGAGAGAAAGACAGATAACGAAGGAGAGAGAGAGAAAGAGAGTGACAGAGAGAGGGTAGAGAGAGGGGTAGAGAGAGAGGGAGTGGGAAACTGAGAGAGAGAGTGAGACACGAGAGAGCCAGCGAAGAGAGAGAGGGAGAGGGAAAGACACACGCACACAAAGAGATAGAGAGAGAGAGAGTGATACAGAGAGACAGAGAGTGAGAGAGAAACAGAGGGTGAGAGACAGAGAGTGAGACAGTGAGTGAGAATGAGAGAGAGACAGAGAGAGAGACAAAGAGAGAAAGAGACGGACAGACACAGAGAGAGACAGAGGAGAAGAAAGACAGAGAAAGAGACAGAGTAAGACAGAAAGAAAGAGGCAGAGGGAGACAGAGTGAGGGAGAGAGAGGGAGAGAGAGAGAGAGAGACACAGAAATAGAGAGCGAGACAGTGATACAGAGAGACAGAGAATGAGAGAGAAACAGAAAATGAAAGACAGTGAACTAAACAGTGAGAGAGACATAGAGACTTAGAGAGAGAGACAAAGAGAGAGAGAAACATAGAGAAAAAAAGATGAACAGGGATAGAGACAGAAAGAGAGAGAGGCAGATAGGGAGAGAGAGAAGGCGAGCGAGATAGAGAGAGCGAGACAGTGAGACAAGAGAGAGAGAGATGGGGAGAGAGAGAGTCAAAGAGAGGGAGAGTGAGAAGGAGAGAGAGGCACATAGAGACACGCAAAGATAGAGAGTGAGCGAGCGAGATAGTGATAGAGAAATATGGTGAGAGACAGGGAGCGAGACGTGAGAGAGAAGACTGAGAGAGGCAGAGAGAGAGAGCGAGAGAGATCGAGGCAGAGAGAGAGAGAAAGAGAGAGAGAGAAGGTCAGAGAGAAGGAGACAGAGAGGGGCATAGAGAAAAAGACAGAGAGAGAAAGGGAAAGAGAGACAGAGTGAGACAGCGGGAGAGAGAGACAGAGAGGGGGCCAGAGAGAGACAGACAGCGAGACGGAGAGAGAAGACGGGGGCAAAATAAATACAACAATTAAAAAGCGCAGAAAATTAAGACAGATTCACATAAAACGGAGGGAGTGTGTGAGAGAGAGACCGAAACAAAGAGGGGCAGAGACAGAGTTACTCGGAGATGGAGAGAAATAAAAAGAGTTCGTAAGGCAGGAGAGGAAATGAGAGAAAGAAAGCAGATAGATATATTTTGAATATATATATATAATGAGAGAGAGCAAGCAGACATGGATGGAACGAGAGAGAGACAGACAAAGAATTACAAAGTGATAGAATAGAAATAACAAGATAGAAAAACACAGAAAAGAAACAGAGAACAAGCACAACGAAAGGCGGACAAACATATAAAGTGACAGGAGGGTAGAAGCAGGAGTGAGAATAGAACACAGAAAGTATTAAATAATCAAACAAACTGTGTGATCAGCCTAGACTGTGTGAGAGTGCTGACCAGCAGAACAGCAGCGGATGGAGCAGGCCGGACAGTTCATGTTTGTTCCGGGGTAACACGCTTGTGGATTTAATGTTGACATTTTTAAAGGTGGAGGCTGCACAATAAAGTCCCTCAGTCTTGTGTACCTGATCCTGATCATTACTTACTGCAGGAGTTTCCCAGCTGCTCTGTGTAGTAAAAGATAATCTGATAAACGAAAGCCTGAGACTAAATCGGCTTCAGCATGTATGAAGGCAATGGACTCTAAAAAGGATTGTTACTAACATATTGTAAAAGATCACACAGCAAAGGACAGATCACCATGGCAACAAGAACGATTCCTGAAGGGCGAGAGGTCGTTCGAACACCTGCCGATTTAACGTGCTAATGTTGTGGATATTGAGAGAAAACAAGTGAAATGTCAATCAATCGTGGGCTGTATTTGCAGGAACCTATTGTTGAAAAGTCACCGCCCAAGAGGTGTGATTCTGTGTTGAAAGGTCGGTAAAAGCTGGGTGGAAGTTGAGTGGGGAGAGACACAGATCCATCACGACTGCTCCAACTTCACCTTTCGCTTCCTGGCATCACCATCTCACCGGGAATCTTCCTGACTGCTCGCTACCTCCCAGCTTGTTGCCTCGATCCAGGTTTACAGATTTCCCGTGAAGCAGATGACCTGGCCACAAGAGAAAGCCACGCTACACTATAACGCTATCCACCAAAATACCTGGAATCATCCCGGCAAGCTTGAGCCAACCGTTAGTAAATAACTTTCGTTATGCGGTTAGTTGAATATTGACATTGATTTCCAAACGCTTATGCATTTTGGAATTCAGTACATGTTCTTTTTTGTTGTTAAAGCAATTCTAAATTGGACATAAACTCAAGGTGTTGTTGAAATTCTAATGTCAATTTTCGAGTATATTATCAATAATAAATGATTGTTTTAAGAACATAAGAACATAAGAAATTGGAGCAGGAGTAGGCCAATCGGCCCCTCGAGCCTGCTCCGCCATTCAATAAGATCATGGCTGATCTGATCCCAACCACAAATCTAAAGAACACAAGAAGTCGGAGCAGGACCCGGCCACATAGCCCCTGGGCCCTCTCCGCCACCCACAGGGCATTGACCGATCCGAACTCAGCTTCATGTCCAATTTCCTGCCCGCTCCCCATAACCCCTAATTCCCTTTACTTCTAGGAAACTGTCTATTTCTGTTTTAAATTTATCTAATGATGTAGCTTCCACAGCTTCCTGGGGCAGCAAATTCTACCGACCTACCACCCTCTGAGTGAAGAAGTTTCTCCTCATCTCAGTTTTGAAAGAGCAGCCCCTTATTCTAAGATTATGCCCCCTAGTTCTAGTTTCACCCATCTTTGGGAACATCCTTACTGCATCCACCCGATCAAGACCCTTCACAATCTTATATGTTTCAATAAGATCGCCTCTCATTCTTCTGAACTCCAATGAGTAGAGTCCCAATCTACTCAACCTCTCCTCATATGTCCGCCCCCTCATCCCCGGGATTAACCGAGTGAACCTTCTTTGTACTGCCTCGAGAGCAAGTATGTCTTTTCTTAAGTATGGAGACCAAAACTGTATGCAGTATTCCAGGTGCGGTCTCACCAATACCTTATATAACTGCAGCAATACCTCCTTGTTTTTATATTCTATCCCCCTAGCAATAAAAGCCAACATTCCGTTGGCTTTCTTGATCACCTGCTGCACCTGCATACCAACTTTTTGATTTTCTTGCACTAGGACCCCCAGATCCCTTTGTACTGCAGTACTTTCCAGTCTCTCGCCATTAAGAAAATAACTTGCTCTCTGATTTTTCCTGCCAAAGTGCATAACCTCACATTTTCCAATATTATATTGCATCTGCCAAATCTCCGCCCACTCACCCAGCCTGTCTATATCCCCTTGCAGGTTTTTCATGTCCTCCTCACTCTCTACTTTCCCTCCCATCTTTGTATCATCTGCAAATTTTGATATGTTGCACTCGGTCCCCTCCTCCAAATCGTTAATATAGATTGTAAAGAGTTGGGGACCCAGCACCGACCCCTGTGGAACACCACTGGTTACTGGTTGCCAGTCCGAAAATGAACCATTTATCCCAACTCTCTGCTTCCTGTTTGATAACCAATCCTCCACCCATGCCAGAATATTACCCCCAATCCCGTGATTTTTTATCTTAAGTAATAATCTTTTATGTGGCACCTTGTCGAATGCCTTCTGGAAGTCTAAATACACTACGTCCACTGGTTCCCCTTTATCCACCCTATACGTTATATCCTCGAAGAACTCAAGCAAATTTGTCAGACATGACTTCCCCTTCATAAAGCCATGCTGACTTTGTCCTATTAAATTATGCTTATCTAAATGTTCCGTTACTGTCTCCTTAATAATAGACTCCAAAATTTTACCCACCACAGATGTTAAGCTAACTGGCCTATAATTTCCAGCCTTCTGCCTACTACCCTTTTTAAATAACGGTGTTACATTAGCAGTTTTCCAATCTGCCGGGACCTCTCCTGAGTCCAGGGAATTTTGGAAAACTATCACCAAAGCATCCACAATCCCTACTGCCACTTCCCTCAAGACCCTAGGATGGAAGCCATCAGGTCCAGGGGATTTATCCGCCTTGAGTCCCATTATTTTACTGAGTACCATCTCTTGAGTGATTTTAATCGTATTTAGCTCCTCCCCCCCGAGAGTCCCCTGTTTGTCCAGTGTTGGGATATTCTTAGTGTCCTCTACTGTAAAGACTGAAACAAAATATTTGTTCAGCATTTTTGCCATCTCCATGTTTCCCACCATTAATTTCCCGGTCTCATCCTCTAAGGGACCTATGTTTGCCTTAGCCACCCTTTTTCTTTTTATATAACTATAGAAACTCTTGCTATCTGTTTTTATATTTTTTGCTAATTTCTTTTCATAATCTAACTTCCCTTTCTTAATCAATCCTTTAGTTACTTTTTGCTGTCTTTTGAAGAATTCCCAATCTTCTATCCTCCCACTAAGTTTGGCTACCTTATATGTCCTTGTTTTTAGTCGGATACTATCCTTGATTTCTTTACTTAGCCACGGGTGGCTGTCATTTCTTTTACACCCTTTTTTCCTCAGTGGAATATATTTATTTTGAAAGTTGTAAAATAACTCCCTAAATGAACACCACTGCTCATGTACCGTCTTACCCTTTAATCTATTTTCCCAGTCCACTTTAATCAATTCCGCTCTCATACCATCATAGTCTCCTTTATTCAAGCTCAGTACGCTTGTTTGAGAATCAACCTTCTCACCCTCTAATTGGATATGGAATTCAACCATGTTGTGGTCGCTTGTTCCAAGGGGATCCTTAACTAGGACATTATTAATTAATCCTGACTCATTACACAGGACCAGGTCCAAGGTTGCCTGCCCCCTTGTAGGATCAGTTACATACTGCTCAAGAAATCCATCCCTGATGCACTCAATGAACTCGTCCTCAAGGCTGCTCTGCCCAATTTGATTTGTCCAGTTAATATGATAATTAAAATCCCCCATAATTATGGCTGTTCCCTTATTACATGCCCCGACTATCTCCTGATTAATACTTCTTCCAGCAGAGTTGCAACTATTAGGAGGCCTATATACTACGCCCACTCATGTTTTTTTTCCCTTATTATTCCTTATCTCCACCCAAACTGTTTCATTATCTTGATGCTTTGTCCCAATATCATTTCTCTGTATTACAGTGATTCCTTCCTTTATTAACATAGCCACCCCACCTCCCCTTCCTTCCTGCCTGTCCTTCCTGATTGTTAAATACCCTGGCATATTTAATTCCCAGTCGTTGTCACCCTGCAGCCATGTTTCTGTAATGGCCACAAGATCATACCCATACGTAGTTATTTGTGCCGTTAACTCGTCCATTTTATTACGAATGCTACGTGCATTCAGATAAAGAACTTTCAAATCTGTTTTGTGACGCTTAGTTCCTGCTTTTTCCTTTTTTAACACTTTACCTATTACTCCATACCTTCTGTCCCTTCCTGTTACGCTTTCCTCTCTCTCCCTGCTCAGGTTCCCAACCCCCTGCCACTTTAGTTTAAACCCTCCCCAACAGCACTAGCAAACACTCCTCCTAGGACAGCGGTCCCGGCCCTGCCCAGGTGCAGACCGTCCGGTTTGTACTGGTCCCACCTCCCCCAGAACCGTTTCCAGTGTCCCAGGAATTTGAATCCCTCCCCCTTGCACCATTCCTCTAGCCACGTATTCATTTGAAATATCCTCCTATTTCTACTCTGACTAGCACGTGGCACTGGCAGCAATCCTGAGATTACTACCTTTGAGGTCCTATTTTTTAATTTACCTCCTAACTCCCTATATTCTGCTTTTAAGACCTCATCCCCTTTTTTACCTATATCGTTGGTGCCTATGTGCACCACGACAGCTGGCTGTTCGCCCTCCCCCTCCAAATACAAGTGCTTGTGCAGCAACTCATGAGCTGGAGCATGAATCCCAGTTCTAGTAGAAACCTGGGTAGAATTACAGAATAAAACCCCAACACCCACATCCGGTACCATATAGAATACACCATAAACAGTGCCCAGAACAGTATAAAGTTCCCTGATATCACAAACAGTAAAATTATGGATTTCCTTCGGCTCTCCATCTCTGGGTCTCTGGGACTCTCCCCACTGCTGTGACCCCGGAGTCTCCTGCGGGCTCTGCTGGCCACTAAAATGTATCTGACAGTGAAAACATTGAGCAACAGAATCAGAACAAATGGGATCCCCGGGGTGAGGATATAATGAAGGAGTTCGATGACTGCCCACACACGTGAAAACATAACAAGGACAGGTACAGCACAAAACCACGGTTTGTTGTAAAGCAAATACCGACCCGTGAACATAAAGAAGCAGGTGATGTTCTTTAAACAGATCACCACACTCACTGTTCCCAGAACCACAGCCGCCGTTCTCTCGGTGCAATATTTAGTTTTCAGATTCTGGCAACAAATGGCCACAAATCGATCGAAGGTGAAAGTGACGGTGAACCAGACGGAACAGTCTGTGGCTGCGAAAAGCAGGACGGCGTGGATATTACACACGGGGATGGACCACAGGAAACGAAACTGACCCTGATAGACAATGGGAATCTGCCTGAGTATCAGATCGAAGATAACGACCAGTAGATCCGCCGCTGCCATCGCCACCAGGTAACGAGTGACACATTTGGAGAGACCGCACTTTCCCCGAGATAGGATCACTATCGTCAATAAGTTAACTGTAAGGAAGGGAAATAAACAGGGCAATTGTTCATCAGGCTGGAACTGCCTGTAAATATTATTACCATCCCTGGATCAATGGTAATTATAGGTTCCATCTCTGGATCCCCTGTAAATATTATTCCCATCCCTGGCTCCCTGGTAAATATTTTTACTGTCTCTGGATCCCCTGTAAATATTAATCCCATCTAGCAATCCTGTGTAATTTTGAGCATCGTCTCTGGATTCCCTGTGAAAATTGGTACCCTCTCTGGATCCCCTGTAGATATTAGTAACGTCTCTGGATCTGCTGTAAATATTAGAACCGTTTATCGTTCCCCTGGAAATATGAGTACCGTCTCATGATCCACTCTGACTATTGGCCTTGTAGGACCGTCTGTGGGTCTCCTGTAAATATTAGTATTGTCACTATATTCCCTGTACATATTAGTACCGTCTCTGGATCAACTGTAAATATTAACACCATCTCTTTATTCCCTACAAATATTAGTGACGTCTCTAGATCTCCTGAAAATATTAATACCGTCTCTGGAAACTGTGCAAATATTACGACCGACTTTGGATCCCCTGTTAATTTTAGCATTGTCTATGGATCCCCCTGTAAATATTAGGACCGTCGCTGGATCCCCTGTAATGTTTAATACTGTCTCTGAATCCCCTATAAATATTAGTACCTTCCCTGTATCCCCTCTAAACATTAGTACTGTCTCTGGAGCCCCTGTAAATCTCAGTACCATCTCTGGTTACACTGTAAATATTAGTAAGGCCTCTGGATCCCTCGAAATATTAGTCGTGTCTCTGCATCCCCTGTAAAAATTAGAACCGTCTCTGGATACCCTGTAAATATTAGTACAGTCCCTCGATCCGGTGTTAACATCAGTATCGTCTGTGGACCTGTGTAAATATCAATACCGTCTCTGGACCCCCTGGAAATCTGAGTACCGTCTCTTGATCCACTCTGACTGTTGGTACAGTCTGTGGATCCCCTGCTTTTATTAGTACTGTCTGTGGTTCTTATGCAAATATTAGTTTTATCACTATGTTCCCTTCAAATATTAGTCCCGTCTCTGGATCCTCTGTCAATATCAGTCCCATCTGTGGTTCCACTGTAAATATTAGTTCCTTCTCTGTTAACCCCCTGAATATATTAGAACCATCTCTGGTCCCCCTCTCAATATTAGTAGAGTCTTTGCATGCCCTGTAAAAATAATACTGTCTCAGGACACCCTGTAAATATTAGTACAGTCCCTGGATTCAGTGCTAATATTAGTACAATCTGTGGATCTCTGCAAAAATTAGTGCTATCTCTGGACCCCTTGTAAATAATCGTACTGTCTCTGCAACCCCTTGCGGAGAATGACACACCCCAAAGACCCTCTAAAAACTGGCGCATCCTCAGGCACCCTGCAAATACAGATTCACTCCCAGGGACCGATTGTATATTAAATCTCACACCCAGACCACCCCCGTAAATATATTTCCCATCCCTGCTCCCCCAATAAATATATCTCCAATCCCGGGTACCGCCTCTGATTTTTAAGCTTGTTATTTAATCTTACCAGGAACACCAACAGCGGTGAGTGTGGGACACAGAATGCCAAGCACATTAACACAGTGACACACGGTTTATAGAATTAACAGCTGGATATAGAGCCTCACCGGAGACACCGACAGCGGTGAGAGTTGGACAGGGAATGAGATGAACAGTAATACAGTGAAACATGGTCTATTATATTAATAGCTGGAAATAGAGACTTTCCAGAGACACCAAGATCAGCGAGTGTGGGACATGGAATGATAAGAACAGTAAGACAGTGAAACATGTTTTATAGAATTAATAGCTGCAAAGACAGACTGACCAGAGGAACAAAGATCATCGAGTGTGGGGCAGGGAATGACAAGAAAAGTAATAAAGATTAACATGGTTTATAGAATTAATAGCTGGATATCGAGACTTACCAGAGACACCGACAGCAGCGAGGGGAGGATAGTAAATCACTTGTATACAGGCAAGGGCAAAATATATCCGATCCTCTAATGAGAATGAATCATAATGTGAATAAAGATATTGAAACATCCAGAATGGACTGTTCCTCTCTATTGTTCTCAGATTCCGACCCATTGTTGTAACATTCCAATCTATTGTTCTCAGATTCCGACCCATTGTTGTAACATTCCAATCTATTGTTCTCAGATTCCGACCCATTGTTGTAACATTCCAATCTATTGTTCTCAGATTCCGACCCATTGTTGTAACATTCCAATCTATTGTTCTCAGATTCCGACCCATTGTTGTAACATTCCAATCTATTGTTCTCAGATTCCGACCCATTGTTGTAACATTCCAATCTATTGTTCTCAGATTCCGACCCATTGTTGTAACATTCCAATCTATTGTTCTCAGATTCCGACCCATTGTTGTAACATTCCAATCTATTGTTCTCAGATTCCGACCCATTGTTGTAACATTCCAATCTATTGTTCTCAGATTCCGACCCATTGTTGTAACATTCCAATCTATTGTTCTCAGATTCCGACCCATTGTTGTAACATTCCAATCTATTGTTCTCAGATTCCGACCCATTGTTGTAACATTCCAATCTATTGTTCTCAGATTCCGACCCATTGTTGTAACATTCCAATCTATTGTTCTCAGATTCCGACCCATTGTTGTAACATTCCAATCTATTGTTCTCAGATTCCGACCCATTGTTGTAACATTCCAATCTATTGTTCTCAGATTCCGACCCATTGTTGTAACATTCCAATCTATTGTTCTCAGATTCCGACCCATTGTTGTAACATTCCAATCTATTGTTCTCAGATTCCGACCCATTGTTGTAACATTCCAATCTATTGTTCTCAGATTCCGACCCATTGTTGTAACATTCCAATCTATTGTTCTCAGATTCCGACCCATTGTTGTAACATTCCAATCTATTGTTCTCAGATTCCGACCCATTGTTGTAACATTCCAATCTATTGTTCTCAGATTCCGACCCATTGTTGTAACATTCCAATCTATTGTTCTCAGATTCCGACCCATTGTTGTAACATTCCAATCTATTGTTCTCAGATTCCGACCCATTGTTGTAACATTCCAATCTATTGTTCTCACATTCCGACCCATTGTTGTAACATTCCAATCTATTGTTCTCAGATTCCGACCCATTGTTGTAACATTCCAATCTATTGTTCTCAGATTCCGATCTATTCTTTCCCTCTCTGTGGAGCCGCTGAACCCTGTTAGTGCCGGGGGTGATGCTCCCACTGACACTATGGGATAACACGTTGAAAGTAGTCACTTATAAATAACAGAGAGAAACACTCCAGTGACACAATTAGGGCCAATGGAGACTGACATTAATTACAGTCACTGAACAAACAGATTCAGTTGACAACTTTAAACCCAACAATATATTGAACCAAATATTACACAGATGGAAAGCCCACAGCCCAATATATTGTTTTAATAAATATTTGGAAGAACAGGAACCATGAGATCACAGTCTGACAGCACTGAGGTAAAGCGAGAGCAGCTTCATTTACAAATTGTGGATTACTTGTAATTGAAATCCTTTAATTTCAGAGAGTTTCTACCCACTTCTCAAGGGTTGGATTTAAATTCTGAGATATAACTGAACCACTATACTGGTCAGTTTGGAGACCACACTGTGAATATTGGTGCAATATCTGGATACTCCGTCAATATTGGTACAGTCTCTGGATCTACTTGTAAATAATGGCATAGTCTTTGGATTCCACAGTAAATATTCACACAGTCTATGGACTTCCCTGCAAATATTCCGACAGACAATGAAAAAGGCTCGGCCCCTGTGAATACTGACACAGTCTGGGTACAGCTTGAATGTCTAAAGTCCCTGGTACCGTTATAAATATTGACTCACTCCTACGGACCTCTGTAAATACTGACACAGTCTGGGTAGAGCTTGAATGACTAAAGTCCCTGGTACCATTATAAATATTGACTCACTCTCACAGATCCCTGTAATAACGACACAGTCTGAGTACATCGAGTTCAATCGAAATTACAGCACAGAAACACAACATTCAGCCCAATTGGTCCATGCAAGTGTTTGTGACCCACACGAGGCTCCTCTCTCCCTACTTCATCAAACCCTATCAGGATACCGTTCTATTCCTTTCTCCATCACGTGCTTATCCAGCTTCCCCTTAAATTCATCGATGCTATTTTCCTCAACTACACTTTGTAATAGAGAATTCCACATTCTCACCACTCATTGAGTAAAGCAGTTTCCCCTGAATTCCCGATTGGATTTATTGTTGACTATTTTATATTTATGAGCTCTCGCTCTGGACTCCCCAACAAGTGGGAACATTTTCTCCATCAAACCCTATCAAACCCTATCATTATCTTAAAGACCTCTATCAGGTCACCCTTCTCTTTTCTAGCGATAAGACCCCCAGTCTGTTCAGCCTTTCCTGATAAAGATAGTCTCTCAGTTCTCGTATCATCCGAGTAAATATTTTTTTGCACCCCCTCAATGCCTCTCTATCCTTTTTATAATATGGAGACCAGAACCGTGCATAATACTCCAAGTGTGGTCTAACCAAGGTTCAATACAACTTTAACATAATTTCCCTGCTTTTTAATTCTATCCCTACAGAAATGAATCCTAGTGCTGGATTTGCCTTTTTATGGCCTTATTAACCTCCGTCTCTACTTTTATTGATGTGTGTATCTGTACCACGAGATCTATTTGCTCCTCTATCCCGTTTAGACTCTTATTATCCAAGCAATGTGTGGACTCCTTATTCTTCCTACCACAATACACCACGTCACACTTATCTGTATTAGGATTCATTCGCCAATTACACACCAATTCTGCAAGTTTATTAATGGCTTCTCGCATTTTGACACATTCTTCCTTTATATTAACTACACCCACCAATGTCGTGTTGTCCCAAATTTTGAAATTGTTCTTCAGATTCACGAATCCAAATCGTTTGTGTAAGTTGTGAACAACAGTGGTCCCAGCACCGATCCCTGTGGAACATCACTTCCCATCTTTTGCCAGTCTGAATAGCTACTCTTAACCCCTACGCTCTGTTTTCTGTTTTGTCGCCAACTTGCTCCCCATTCTCCTATTGTCCTACTTGTCCTCTGATTCCACATCCTCTGACCTCAGTCATGAGTCTACAATGCGGCAGCTTATCGAAGGCAGTTTGAAAATCCAAATAAGTTACAGCTACTGAATTACCTTGTCTATTCTTTCTGTTAAATCTTCAGAGAATTCAATAAGATTGGTCGAGCTGTGAATGTTCATGGTCCCTGGTACTGCTGTAAACACCGACGCACTCTTATAGAACACTGTAAATACTGACAAAGTCTGGGTACAGCCTGAATATCTACAGTCCTTGGTATCCCTTTATATATTGATTCACCCTCACAGACCCCTGTAAATATTGGCACAGTCTGGGGACTCTCTGAACGTCTACAGTGCTTGGTATCCCTTTATATATGAACACACTGTCGCTCACGCCTGCAAATACTGACACAATCAGGGGACTCCCTCAATATCTACAGTCCTTGGTACCCTTTTATCTATTGAGTCACTCTCACAGACCCCTGTAAATACTGACACAGTCTGGGGACAAGCTGAATTTGTGCAGTCTTTGCTGCCCCTTTATTTATTGATTCAATCTCTGCCGAACAGCACTGTGGGAGTACTCACCACACGGACTACAGCGGTTCAAGAAGGCAGCTCACCACCACCTTCTCAAGGGGAATTCGGGATGGGCAATAAATGCTGGCCTTGCCAGCGACACCCAAATCCCATGAATGAATAAAAAAAACATTAATTCTCATTCACCACTGTAAATACACACACAGTCTGGGTTCAGCCTGAATGTCCACAGTCCTTGAAGCCCCTTTATATATTAATTCATATCACTGATCCCTGTAAATACTGTCACATTCTCGGGACAGCCTGAATATCTACAGTCCTGATACCCCTTTATATATTGATTGACTCTCACTGACTTCTGTAAATACTGACAAAGTCCAGTTAGAGTTTGAATGTCCACAGTCCTTGGTACCACTTTATATATCGACACAATCTCAAAGACTCCTGTAAATACTGAGAGTGTCTGGGTATAGCCTGAGTGAATACAGTTATTGATATCATTTTTTTATTTACTCACTCTCACAGACGCCTGGACACACTGACACAGTCTGGGTACAGCGTAAATGTCCACAGTTTTTGGAGCCCCTTTATATATTGATTAACTCACACAGACCTCTGTAATACTGACATGGTCTGGGACGAGCTGAATATCTACATCCCTTGGTACCCCTCATAGGTTGTTTCCACTCTATTGACTCCTGTAAATACTGATATATTGTGAAGACAGCCTGAAAGTCCACATTCCTTGAAACCCCTTCATATATTGATTCACTCTCACAGACCCCTGGAAATAATGACACAATCGAGATACAGCCTGAAAATCTACAGTCCTTGGTGCCCCTTTATATATTGATTAATTCTAAATGGCCTCTGTAAATACTGACACAGTCTGGGGACAGCCTGAACATCTACAGTCCTTGGTGCCCCTTTATATATTGACTCACTCTCCACCAAAAAATATTGTGGGAAAACTTTCACCACACGGACTGCATCGGTTCAAGAAGGCAGCTCACCACCACCTTCTCAAGGGCAATTAGGGATGGGCAATAAATGCTGGCCTTGGCAGGAAAGCTCACATCCCATGAATAAATATTAAAAAATCACTCTCATTCACTGCTGTAAATATTGACACAGTCTGGGGCAGCCTGGGTATCTACAGTCCTTGGTACCCATTTATATATTGACTCACTCTAATTGATCCCTGTAAATAGTGAGACTGTCTGGGGACAGCCTGAATATTTACAGTCCTCGGTACATCTTTATATATAGATTCACTCTCACTGACACAGCCTGAGAACTCGCTTAATGTTTGCAGTTGTTGGTACTCCTTTATATATTGATTCACTCCCACAGACCCAATCTGTTGATTCACTACCACTGAGACAACAGCAACAACAACTTGCATTTTTACAGCTCCTTTAACATATTGAGATGTCCCAAGGTGTTTCACAGGACGGTTATCAAACAAAAGGAGACATTAGGACAGGAGACCAAAAGCTTGTTCAATGAAGTAGTTGTTAAGGAGCATCTTAAAGGAGGAGGGATATGGAAAGAGGCGGAAAGGTTTAGGGAGGGAATTCGAGAGCTTAGGGCCGAGGCAGCTGAGGGCACGACCGCCGATGGTGGAGCATTTCAAATCGGGGATGTGCAAGAGGCAAGAATTGGAGGAGTGCAGAGATTTCGGAGCGTTCTTGGGCTGGAGGAGGTTACAGAGATAGGGAGAGGCGAGGCCTTGGAGTGATTTGAAAACGAGGATGAGAATTTTAAAATCGAGGCATTCCCAGACCGGGAGCTAATATCGTTCAGCGAGCACAGGGGTGATGGGTGAACGGGACTTGGTGCGAGTAAGGATATGGGCAGCAGAATTTTGGATGTGCTCAAGTTTATGGAGGGTGGAAGATGGGAGGCCGGCCTGGAGACCATTGGAATAGTGCAGTCTGGATGGAACAAAGACATGGTGAGAGTTTCAGCAGCACATGAGCTGAGGCAGGGGCAGAGGTGGGCAATGTTACAGAGGTGGAAGTAGGCGGTCTTGGTGATCGAGCGGATATGTGTTCGGAAGCTCATCTCAGGGTCAAATAGGATGCCAAGGTTGTGAACGGTCTGGATCAGCCTCATAAAGTTTACATGTGAAGGAATAGAGTCAATGGCGAGGGAACAGAGTTTGCAGCGGGGCCAAAAAACAATGGTTTCAGTCTTCCCAATGTTTAACTGGAGGATTTTTTTGCGCATCCAGCACTAGATGTCGGACAAGCAGTCTGACAAATTGGGCACAATGAAGGGGTCAGGGGAGGTGATTGTGAGGTGGAGCTGGGTGTCGTCAGCATACATTTGAATGGTGACATTACGTTTTCAGAAGATGTCACCGAGTGGCAGCATGTGGATGAGAAATAGGAGAGGGCCAATGATACACTCTTGTGGGACTCCAGAGGTAACAATGCGGGAGTGGGAGGGGACGTTATTGCAGGTGATTCTCTGGCTAAGATCGGATAGATAAGAATGATGATCATCCAATGAGGACATATGGGTTGAGCTAAAGAACAAAAATGGTGCAATCACATTGCTGGGAGTGTAATATAGACCCCCAAACATTAAGAGGGAGATAGAAGGGCAAACATTAACTGTAATAGAATCAGTGTAAAAGGTATAGAGGGCACAGAATTCTTAAAATGCATTCAAAAGAACATTTTTAGCCAGTACGTAGCAAGCCCAAACAGCGAGGGGGCAGCTCTGGACTTAGTCTTAGGGAATGAAGCTGTGAGGTGGAAGGGGTATCAATGGGAGAGCATTTTGGTGGTCGTGCTCATAATTCAGTTATATTTAGCATTGTTGTGGAAAAGGACAGCGATAGAACAGGAGCAACATTTCTCAATTGGGGAAAGGCAAATTTCACTAAGCTGAGAATTGGTTTAGCAAAAGTGGACTGGAAACAGTTACTTGAAGGTAAATCAGTTTCAGATCAGTGGGAGGCATTCAAGGGGGAGATAGTGAGGGTTCAGAGCAAATATGATTCCACAAAGAAAAAGAGTGGGACTCCCAAATCCAGAGCCCCCTGGATGTAAAGGAGCATATAGGGTAAGATAAGGCAGAAAAGGGAAGCTTATGTCAGATACTGAGAGCTAAATACAGCAGAAACCCTGGAGGAGTACAGGAAGTGCAGGGGTGAAATTAAAAACTAAATTAGGAAAACAAAGAGAGGGCATGAAACAATATTGGCATGTAAAATCTTGGAAAACCCAAAGATGTTTTATAAATACATTAAGAGCAAGCAGATAACTAAGGAAAGAGTCGGGCCTATTGGAGAACAAAAAGGTAACCTATGTGTGGAGGTGGAAGATGTGGGAATGCGTCTGTCCTCACAAAAGGGAGAGATGCAGATGTTGTAGTTAAGGAGGATAAGTGTGAAATATTGGATTGGATAAACATAGTGAGGGAGGAAATATTAAGGGGATTAGCATTTTTGAAAGTAGATAAATGGCCAGGCCGGTGAAATGTATTCCAGGCTGTTAAGAGAAACAAGGGAGGAAATAGCGGAGGCTCTGACCAACATTTTCCCATCCTCCCTGGCTCCAGGCATGGTGCCGGTGGATTGGAAGATTGCCAATGTTGTACCGTTGTTTAAAAATGGAGAAAGGGATAGGCTGAGTAATTCCAGGCCAGTCAGTCTAACATCGGTGGTGGGCAAATTATTGGAAACAATTCTGAGGAACTGTTTTAATCGTCATTTAGAAAGGCACCGATTAATCAGGGACAGTCAGCATGGATTTGTTCAGGGAAGGTCGTGTCTGACTAACTTTATTAAATTTATTGAGGTGGTAACAAGGAGGGTCGATGAGGGTAGCACATTTTATGTAGTCTGCATAGATTTTAGCAACGCTTTTGACAAGTAACAGTTTTGCACAATTTGAAATATCAGTTCTCTCATCAAGTTGGATAGTAAAATCCCTCGACTATAACCGAGTAATAAGCTTGGCTTTTAAGAGCTCTGCAATAAAACATATTCACCGAGACATTCTGAGATCACCGAGGGGAATGCTTCTCAATTTTTCTGCACATCGACAGTTGCTGGAAGAATCAGCTTTTCACCAACTGCACGGGCCAATTGATGAAACCATATTTGAAAATAGCCTCACTATACTGCCTCGTCCATGATTAGGTTTTCGACTTCATCGGTGGTTCAGACCAGGTCGACATGGCAGAAGTCTGTCAGTCAGTACTTGAAATTTATCTTGCAAACGACGGAATTACACATGTTTCTTTTTCCATTTTCAGATGTAGGCGGATTTGATAACCTTGTTTCCGAAATTCATGTTCTTATTTCAAAACGATCCATTTGTCGGGATTAAAGTTTAAAGGTTAAGCCCCCGACTTTACTCTATATCTAACCCGTGCCGTGCGTGACCTGGGAGTGTTTGATGGGACAGTGTAGAGGGAGTTTTACTCTGCATCTAACTGTGCTGACACTGTGCTGGGAGTGTTGATGCGCAGTATATCAAAGAATCGTAGAATCATGGAAAGTTATGGCACAAAAAGAGCCCATTTGGCCCATCGTGTCCGTGCCGGCCGATAAAGAGCTCTATCCAGCTTAATCCCACTTTCCAGCACTTGGTCCGTAGCCCTGTAGGTTACAGCACTTCAAGTGCACTTCCAATTCCTTTTGAAATGAGTTGAGGGTTTCTGCCTCTCCCACCCTTTCAGGCAGTGAGTTCCAGACCCCCACCACCGTCTGGGTGAAAAAATTTCTCCTCAGCATCCGTCTAATCCTTCTATCAGTTACTTTACTGGCCCCTCTGCAAAGGGAAATAGGTCCTCCCGATCCACTCTACCCAGTCCCATCATAATTTTATATACCGCAATTGAATCTCCCCTCAGACGCCTTTTTTTTCAAAGAAAACAACCCCAGCCGATCCAATCTTTTCTCATCGCTAAAATTCTGCACCCCTGGCAACATCCTCCTAAATCTCCTCTGTCCCATCTCTTGTGCAATCACGTCTTTCCTTTGATGTGGTGACCAGAACTGTACGCAGTACTTAAGTAGTGGCCTAACCAATGTTTTATACAGTTCGAGCATCACCTCCCTGCTCTTTATTTTATGCCTCGGCTAATAAAGGAAAGTACCCAGTATGCCTTTTTAACTACCTTATCCACTGTCTGTCTTCTGTCTTCAGGGATCTGTGGACATGCACTCCAAGGTCCCTATGTTCCTCTATACCTCTCAGTATCCTCACATTTATTGTGTACTCCCTTGCCTTGTTTGCCATCCCCAAGTGCATTACCTCACACTTCTCTGGAATTAATTCCATTTGCCACTTTTCTGCCCACCTGACCAGTCCATTGATATCTTTCTGCAGTCTACAGCTTTCCTTCTCACTATCAACTACACGGCTAATTTTTCTGTATCATCTGCAAACTTCTTGATGAAGCCCCCCATATTCAAGTCCAAATCATTAACATTTACCACAAAAAGCAAGGGACCAAGTACTGATCCTTCCGGGATCCCACAGGAAACAGCCTTCCAGTCACAAAAACACCCATCAACCATTCCCCTTTGCTTCCTGCCACTGAGCCAATTTTGGATCCAACGAGTCACTTTCCTTTGGATCACATGGGCTTTTACTTTTTTCACCAGTCTGCCATGTGGGACCTTTTCAAAAGCCTTGCTAAAATCCATTTACACTACATCAAATGCGTTACCCTCATCGACGCTCCTTGTTGGCACCTCAAAAAATTCAAATCAAGTTAGTCAGACACGACCTTCCCTGAACAAATCCATTCTAACTGTCCTTGCCTTTCTAAATGACGATTTGTGCTGTTCCTCAGAATCGATTCCAATAATTTGCCCACCACCGAGATTGGACTGTTTGGCCTATAATTATTTGGTCTATCTCTTTTTTCCCTTTTTAAACAAAGGTACAATGTCAGCAGTTCTCCAATCCTCCGGCATCAGGCCTGTAGCCAGGGAGGATTGGAAAATGATGGTCAGAGCCTCCATTATTTCCTCCCTTGCTCCTCTCAGCAGCCTGGGATAACTTTCACATGGGCCTGGCGATTTATCTACTTTCATAGATACTAAATCCATAAATACTTCCTCTTTCACTATGTTTATCCAATCTAATATTTCTCACTCCTCCTCCTTAACGACAATCTCTGCATCGTCCCCCTCTTTTTTGAAGACTGACGCAAAGTGTTCATTAAGGACCATACCCACATCTTCCACCTCCACACATAGGTTACCTTTTTGGTCTCTAATAGTCCATCCTCTTTTCTTAGTTATCCTCTTACTCTTTATGTATTATTAAAACATTTTTGGGTTTTCCTTAATTTTCCAATATTTTCTCTTCTATCTCCCTCTGAGTGTTTGGGGATCTATAGTCCACTTCCAGCAGTGTGGCTGTCACGTTTTTGTTCTTTCGCTCAACCCATATGGCCTCATTTGATGCTCCTTCTAACATATGATCCCTCCTCACAGCCGTGATTGTTTCTTTAACCAATATTGTCACCCCCTCCTTTTTATCCCCCTCTCTATGTCGTCTGGATACCCTGTAACCGGGAATGTTGAGATGCAATTCCTGCCCCTGTTTAAGCCATGTTTCTGTAATAGCTGAGATATCGTCTCTCTGTGCCCTTAACTCTTTTGTCTTCTTCACTGTACTTGCATTGAGGTTTATAACGTTCAGCGCTGCCAAACTCCTTTATTGTCCAGTTTCTAAACTTTGATTCCTTTGCCTTCTGAACTCATTTACTAATTTTCTGCCATTCATTTCCAGCTCTGCTTCTCTCCCTTCTGAATCTACACTCAGGTTCTCATACTGCAGTTATGTTTAAAAACTGTAGATTTATTTTTAAAAATTAAAATATTGAACAAATGTTTCTCAACAGGAAATGCCACATCCTGCAATCTGCAGACCAGACCCGACCAATCTGCAATCTAAGTTTGTACATGTCCATTTCTCTGTTTCAGTCTCTCTCTCTCACCCCCTGTCGCATTCAGTCCTGCTCTGCTTCTCATTGTTTCCCACTCTCTGTTTCTCATTGTTTCCCACTCTCTGTTTCTCATTGTTTCCCTCTCTCTGTTTCTCATTATTTCCCACTCTCTGTTTCTCATTGTTTTCCACTCTCTGTTTCTCATTGTTTCCCTCTCTCTGTTTCTCATTATTTCCCACTCTCTGTTTCTCATTGTTTCCCACTCTCTGTTTCTCATTGTTTCCCTCTCTCTGTTTCTCATTATTTCCCACTCTCTGTTTCTCATTGTTTTCCACTCTCTGTTTCTCATTGTTTCTCACTCTCTGTTTCTCATTGTTTCCCTCTCTGTTTCTCATTGTTTCCCTCTCTCTGTTTCTCATTGTTTCCCACTCTCTGTTTCTCATTGTTTCCCTCTCTCTGTTTCTCATTGTTTCCCACTCTCTGTTTCTCATTGTTTCCCACTCTCTGTTTCTCATTGTTTCTCGCTCTCTGTTTCTCATTGTTTCTCGCTCTCTGTTTCTCATTGTTTCCCACTCTCTGTTTCTCATTGTTTCTCGCTCTCTGTTTCTCATTGTTTCCCTCTCTCTGTTTCTCATTGTTTCTTGCTCTCTGTTTCCCATTGTTTCTCACTCTCTGTTTCTCATTGTTTCTCGCTCTCTGTTTCTCATTGTTTCTCGCTTTCTGTTTCTCATTGATTCTCACTCTCTGTTTCTCATTGTTTCCCTCTCTCTGTTTCTCATTGTTTCCCACTCTCTGTTTCTCATTGTTTCTTGCTCTCTGTTTCCCATTGTTTCCCACTCTCTGTTTCTCATTGTTTCTCGCTCTCTGTTTCTCATTGTTTCTCGCTCTCTGTTTCTCATTGTTTCTTGCTCTCTGTTTCTCATTGTTTCCCGCTCTCTGTTTCTCATTGTTTCCCACTCTCTGTTTCTCATTGTTTCCCACTCTCTGTTTCTCATTGATTCTCACTCTCTGTTTCTCATTGTTTCCCTCTCTCTGTTTCTCATTGTTTCCCTCTCTCTGTTTCTCATTGTTTCCCCCTCTCTGTTTCTCATTGTTTCCCTCTCTCTGCTTCTCTCTCCCTCTGACTTTCTTTCTCTTTCTCTCTTTTCACTGACTCTTTGTCTCACTCGCTGCTTTTCTCTCTCTCACACTCTTCCATTATCTGTCTCTCTCTCTATCTTTCTGGCTCGGTGTATCTTTCTCTGTGCCTCTTTCACTCTGTCTCCCTTTCTCTCACATTATGTCTCTCTCTCTCTCACCGTTTCTCTTTTCCTCTGACTCTCTCTTTCCCGCTGTCTCTCTTTGGCCCAGCTGCACTCTGTCTGTCTTTCTGTCTCATTCCCACTTTCTTTGTCTGTCTCATTGGGCATGTTTTTATCTGGATGTCCTGAACCCAGCGCGGCAGCAGATATTCGCGTGTTGAACCTTGAAGCCAAATGGGTGTGTGGCAATCTGCGATCACAACTCAATAGAAGGTGAATATTTGAGCTTCCAGTGTTCCCGTGCGCCAGGCAGCCAGATTGACAGGCTGGCTGTCTCTCGCAGGAGAAAGGAGCCACGAATCTGAGTGTGGGGTGGGAGGGAGAGAGAGATAATGGGCCCTGGAACATATCAGAGGGCGGGGGAGAACGCGATCGTGGGCGATGGAATAAATCAGAGTGGTGGGGGAGACATCTTGGGCCGTGGAATAAATCAGAGGTGGGGGGGGAGACATCTTGGGCCGTGGAACAAATCAGAGGGGGTGGAGAGAGGGATCAAGGTAATGGAAAAAATCAGAGAGGGGTGGATGTGGCAGGATATGGATGACATCGGATGGGCCTTGAAGGTCGAGGAGTGACCACTATCGGGGGGACTGACCACCAGCGGGATGTGTCCACCATTGGGATTTTGCACCATCATGCATTTTGTCCATTTCGAATACCAATGTCCAGTCACGTGTGCCCGCAGTTATCAACCTCAAACTCGTCACCTGCACACCGATGGGGACAAAGCGGCCACATTCTGCTTCAGTGAGATGAAACCTGAGAGCGGTTTCAAGATCGTTTGCAATTGCAAACAGAATGCATTCAGAGAACGTGGAGCTCATTGAGATGCATTTAAAATTCCCATTAGTTTGAACAGCAGCTCAAGATTAAAAATCGAGGGTAAACTGGGGACTCATTGGGGAAGTGAACTCGGGATCTTCCACATATTTTAATCATTAACCCCGAAGTGAAAATCAAACCCCTGGACTAACCCTTCTCTGTTCAGACTGCGGGCTCAGTTTCCAGATTCACAACATGGTCGGGGACATTTTTAAGACTGGATTCTTTGTTACTTTTGAAAGGATACCCAGGCGGACCGATTTAAATTGTAGTTTTCTGCTCGGCGAAGTTTGAATCCTATCACCGACCCAGTTTTTCTATTATTCTATTTGCTTTTATTTCCAAAATCACGATGAGAAAGTTCCAAGCCTCTGTTTGTAAATAAAATGAATCGCACCTTGGGTGATGATTCCTGTGTGGGAAACGATCATTGAGAATTATTTTTCCATTGAAACTTTACCATTTGGATTTTACTGACCGATGGAGAGGTGACCGAATGGTGACGCGATTGTGCTTTGCACGAGTGTTAGAATCAGATCCTTGTTACAAATTACAAACAGCTCACAAACTGCAGTGGGATGAATTGAGCGAGTGCGGGTCATGTTATTTGGCTTTATCTTCCTGCACTGCCACATTTAAATATCCAAGTATCTGTACCCTTACATCCGAGTATCTGCACCCTCAGATCCGAGTATCTGCACCCTTATATCCGAGTATCTGCAAGCTTATATCCGAGTATCTGCACCCTTCTATCCGAGTATCTGCACCCTTATATCCGAGTATCTGCACCCTTATATCCGAGTATCTGCACCCTTGCATCTGAGTATCTGCACCCTTACATCCGAGTATCTGCACCCTTGCATCCGGGTATCTGCACCCTTACATCCGAGTATCTGTACCTTTACATCCGAGTATCTGCACCCTTACATCCGAGTATCTGCACCCTTGCATCCGAGCATCTGCACCCGTGCATCCGGGAATCTGCACCCGTGCATCCGAGTATCTGTACCTTTACATCCGAGTATCTGCACCCTTACATCCGAGTATCTGCACCCTTACATCCGAGTATCTGCACCCTTCTATCCGAGTATCTGCAGCCTTGCATCCGAGTATCTGCACCCTTACATCCGAGTATCTGCACCGTTGCATCCAGGTATCTGCACCCTTGCATCCGGGTATCTGCACCCTTACATCCGAGTATCTGCAGCCTTGCATCCGAGTATCTGCACCCTTACATCCGAGTATCTGCACCGTTGCATCCGGGTATCTGCACCCTTGCATCCGGGTATCTGCACCCTTACATCCGAGTATCTGTCCCCTTACATCCGGGTATCTGTACATTTACATCCGAGTATCTGTACCCTTACATCCGAGTATCTGCACCCTTGCATCCGGGTATCTGTACCCTTATATCCTGGTATCTGTAAGCTTACATCCGAGTATCTTCACCCTTGCATCCGAGCCCTTGCATTCGAGTATCTGTACCCTTGCATCCAAGTGTTTGCACCCTTACATCTGAGTATCTGCACCCTTGCATCTGAGTATCTGCACCCTGACATCTGAGTATCTGCACCCTTGCATCTGAGTATCTGCACCCTGACATCTGAGTATCTGCACCCTTGCATCTGAGTATCTGCACCCTGACATCCGGTTATCTGCACCTTTGCATCCGAGTATCTGCACCCTTTCACCCGTTAACTCATTCGCTGTCCTCAATCACCTTTAACAATGTCGGGAACTCAACAAAACCCAACAGAAAAGAAATGTATAATTTTTCACTAATGTAAGCACACATTTTTAATACGGTACTTTCAGAGAGATTTGGGGAAAATGGGCGCTGATACTCAGAAACTCGCCCTCGTGTCTCGCTACTTGGTGCTATTTGATCAGCGGGCTCGTTGGTCTAGGCGTATGATTCTTGCTTCGGGTTTGCTAATTAAAATATGCGAGACGTGCTGGGTTCAAATCCCGGGCGAGCTGTCATTTTCCCAACGACCTTTGTTCTCGAACTGCTGTTCAAACTAGCAGGATTTTAAAGGCATCTCAATGACCTACACGTCCCCTGAATGCATTATTCTTGCAATTGCTATCTACCTTGAAACCGCTCTCGGATTTCATCTCACTGAAGCAGACTGTGGCCGCTCTGTATCTGCCAGCGTGGAGGTGACGAGGTTGGGATTGAAAACTGTGGGCAAACATGACTGGACATTGGTATTCAGAATGTACAATATGCTGTTTCAAATGCTCGTTTGTCAACCAGGGAGCTCGACCCTTGCGGCCCCACCCTTCCTGCTCGTAAGAATGCGACTAATCTGTACCTGAACTATTTGCTCATTCAAAACCTCCCATTGCTCATTTATTGTTTTACCTGCCAATCTTTGATTCCAATCCATCTGGGCCAGATCCCTTTTCAACTCGCTGAAATTATCTCTCGTCCCATTGAGCAGTTACATACTTGAATTTTCCTTGCATTTTCCATAACTACTCTGAACCTGCTCCAAATGCTCCCCCACTGAATCATGCTCCACTTGCCCCACTTCATTCCCCAGAACTAAATCCAGCACTGCTTCCTTCCTCCTTGGGCTGAAAACATATTGATCAAGAATATTCTCCTGTACACATTTCAGGAATTGGTCCTCATTTTTGCCCTCTACACTGCTATTTTCCCACTCTATATTAGGGTAAATGTAGTTCCCCATTATTACTGCTCTAAAATTCTTGCATCTTTCTGCAATTTGCCTGCCAATTTGTTGCTCTGTCTCCTTCCCATGTGTTCGCCTGTTGTATGCAGCCAGCACCGGAATAGCTCCTATATTGTTCCTTAATTCTAACCAAATAGATTCTGTCTCTGAACCTTAAGCCCGCCAACCCTTTCTCCCGCTGTAACAGTGTCTTTGATCAATAATACCATCAGCCTCACTCTCTTCCTTTTTCTCCTCCACTGTCGTTCCTGAATACCGTGTAGCCCGAAATGCTTAAATGACAATTCCCCCGCTTGTTTCAGCCAGGTCTCCGTTATTGTCACTATCATACAATTCCATGTTGCTACTTGCACCAGCAGCTCACCAACTTTATTTATCTAATGTGTTAAAGACAACATCAGGGCATAAGGGCAGGACAGGGTCGATTGCCCAATTAAAAGTTCTATACACTAATGCACGTAGCATAATAAATAAAACAGGTGCAATTTCAGCTTATAGGGTATGACGCAGTGTCCATCATTGAGATATGGCTACAAACTGGGCGTGTCTGTGACATAAATATTTCAGGTTTAAGGCCTTTAGAAATTACAGGGACATTGGAAAGGGTGGAGGAGTCGCGTTATTGACGAGGGACACTATTACAGCATTAGAAAGAAGGATTATCAGGACAGGTGAGCACACAGCAGAAAGACTTTGGATGGAATTGAGTAACAGAAAGGAGAGCAAGACTTTGGTGGGAGTTGTTAATATACCTCCGGATAGCAGTGAAAAAGTAGCAGGATTCATAGAATCAGAGGACAGAGAAGTTTGTTGCAAAAACAGAGTAATGAAAATGGAAGACATGAATTTTCTCAGAGACTGGGGGGAGCAGAACAGCTCGAGTCCCAAAGGCAGCAAATTTCTTGGTTGCATTCGGGACAGTTTTCTGGAACAATATGTTCTTCAACCAAGAAGAGAACAGGCCGTCTTCGATTTAGTAATGAGTAATGAGCCTGAACGAGCCAATAATCTAGTGGGAAGGGAACACCGAGCTAACAGTTACCATAATATGAGAGAATTCGATCTTAGATTTGTGAAGAAGAAGGTGAGCCATGGGCCAACATTTTAAATTGAGGTGAGGCTGAATTTGGATCGATAAGGAAGGAATTGACCACAATAGACTGGGCAGAACTATTAACAGAGAAAACGGCCAATGAACAGTGGAAGTTGTTCAAAATAATTTGGTAGAATACAAGACCTGTACATACCCGTAAAGGGGAAGAGCTGTATTTATATAATTAATCAACCTTAGTCAACAAGGGAAGTGAGAAATAGTAAAAAAACTAAAAGAAAGGGATTATACAAAGGCAAAGAACAGTAGAGATCCCACGGACTGGGACAGAGGTAAAGAACAACAAAGGGATACAAATAAATTAGTTAGAACTGCAAAAAAGGAAAACGAGAAAAACGTGTAAGGGATATCAAGGATAAAACGAAAGGCTTTTAAAAAATATATTAAAAGGGAATGGTTGGCTCAGAGTAATGTGGGCCCCTTAATGACAGACGCAGGTGAATATTGAAATTGCAAATCAGGAAATGGCAGATTTCTTAAATCGCTACATTGTGCCGTCTTCACAGCAGAGGATGAGGACAAAGGACTAGAGATAGAAATAAAGTAAAAATAAATCAAGGGGACGAACTAACTAGATCCACTCTAAGTAAAAAGATGGTGATGGAGAAAGGAAGGAGATTAAAGATAGACAAACCTCCAGGATACGATGTTTTCCACCCTAGAGATTTAAAATAAGTAGGTGAGGATATTGTGGATCCAATCGTCACGATCTTCCAAAGCTCTCTCGATTCCGGAATTGTCCCCTTGGATTGGAAAACTGCTAATATCACTGCATTATGTAAGAAGGGCAGGAGAGATAAACTAGGAAATTATAGGCCTATTAGTCTAACGTCAGTTGTGGGGAAGTTACTAGAATCTGTTATTAGGGACAGGGTGACTGAGCATTTGGGCTGATCAGAGAGAGTCAGCATGGATTTGTAAAGTGTAAATCATGTCTAACGAACCTAGTTGAACTTTTTGAGAAGGTAATTAACGTGGTGGATAAAGCAGTGTCTGTGAATTTTAATTCCATGGATTTCCAGAAGGCATTCGGCAAGGTTCCACATGAGAGACTTCTAACAAAAATGAGAGTGCATGGAATTGCAGGCCATCTATTGACTTGGACAGAGAATTGGTTACGATTTAGGAGACAGAGAGTATGTGACCAGTAGTGACCCCCAGGGATTTGTACGGATGCCTCAGATTTTCATTCCATTTACAAATCACTTGGATGCAGGAACAGAGAGCCATATTTTGAAGGTTCCTGATGACACTAAGTTAGGTGGCACAGCAAATAGTGTTTACAGGAACATAAAGTTGCAAAGGGACATGATTGATGAAGTGAGTGGGCAGAAATGTGGCAGATGGAATTCAACGTGGCAAAGTGTGAGGTTATCAACTTTGGTCCTAAGAAAGGTCAATCAGAATATTTTATTAATGGTGAGAAGCTCGGAACTGTGGGTGAGCAGAAATATTTGGGATCCAAGTATAGTAATCACTAAAAGCTAATGGACAGTTACAAAAAATAATTGTAAAAGGCTAATCGAATACCAAAGGGTGGAAGTTATGTTCCAGCTGCACAGAGATCTGATTTTAACCCAGTTCGATTACTCTGTTCAGTTCTGGGCACCGCACCTCAGGAAGGATACATTGGCCTTGAAATAGGTGTAACGTAGATTCAGCAGAATGATACCGGGCTAAAAGGATTAATTTATGAGCACAGATTCCACAAACTAGGCTTGCATTCCCTTAAACATAAAGGATTAGGGGGTGATCTAATTGAGGTGTTTAAGATGATCAAATGAGTTGATAGGATAGATAGAGAGAAATGCTTTTGTCTCGTGGAGGAGTCAAGAACAAGGGGGCACAGCTATAAAATTAGGGCTAGGCAGGTCAGCGGTGATGTCAGGAAGGACTTCTTCACACAAAGGAGAGTGGAAATCTGGAACTCTCTCCCCAAAAAGCTGTTGAGGCCGGGGGTCAATTTAAAATTTCAAACCTGAGATTGATAGATTTTTGTGAGGCAAAGGGTATTAAGGGTTATGGAACCAAGGCGAGTAGATGGAGTGAAGATACAGATTAGCCATCATCTAAATGAATGGTGGAACAAGCTCTGGGGGCTGAATGATCTCCTGCTGTTCCTCTGCCCCTGTGCTGCTATGTGTACAGGATACTGCAGCAATGTTTCCTGCTGGTTCAGTGGTTCGGATTCGATGTCTTCAACGCAGAAGTCCGGGTTTGATTCCCGGTCAAGGAATATGAATTTGTCAGTGCTGGCACCAACCAAAGTTCCCCTCCTAGAGTTCGAAGCTGGCCCCTGATTAACCATAGCCTTTTCAACACCACTGCTGTGTTAACAGTCAGAAACTTATCATTCGTTGGTCTTATAATGATACATAATGCACTTGTATAAAATGTGCACTTTTTTAAAGTCATGATGCTGAGCAAAGTCAGCGTGAAGTTATCTTGCCACTTTTGTCAAGATTTGGAAGCAGAGCTGCACCATTACACTTTCAATATTGCTTGGGTTTAATTATAGCTCATGGTGTCAGAACAGTCACTGTTATCATTAGCCTTTACACTCTCTTCTTCCACTGCAACTCCTTAACAGCCCGAGGTTATCACAATACGGATCTCTCCAAACTGAATCACAGCGTGAAGAAATACAAGATTTCAAAGCTAACCAATGAGTGCAAGGATTGGAAGGACAGCGTGATTGGGTTGAAATGGGCCTGGGCCAATGAGAACATCTCCTGAACATTAAGATATTCGGTATCTGAAAGGAGCAGGGAGATGAGATATTTTTGCCCATTTACCCTGGGATCTTCAAAACTCATCGCCTCTCAATGCCCAGCATCTTTCTTTACCTCTCCCTGCTTTCCAGGTAAGGCTTGGTTTCATTAATTCGCTGTGTTTGCATCAAGCAGCTAATTCACCTGGCAGCCGGTGGAGCAGAGGAAGCTGGAGGAAAGGAAGTGACAGAAGCAGAAGGAGATAGCAGGTGATGGCAGAATCTTGTGTGAACCGGTAGCTTCAAATGAGACATGAGAGCTGTTCTTTGCCTTGTACCTTTCCCAGGAACTGCACTGATCCGGAGCGTGCGTTTCGGAAATGGAAACAGGAAGGTCAGCAGCTTGTGGTAATATTTACCCTCACCGTCCATTTCATATTGATGCCTGCCCAAACTTGGTTCTATAATTACCCAAACAAGTCTTTCTTATTCGAACCGAAAATGCTAATTGGAGGGAGCAGCTTGTCGGGGAGGAAATTGACCAGATTTTAAAGGGCAAGTAGGAAAGAAAAGATTGGCTGCTTACTCGCAGAATGCTGTAGGATTTAAAGCCCCGACTTTCAGGATTATAATTTAATCCAATCCAAGGACTGGTTCGTGACAACAACAAGACCACCATGGGACTGGGATTATGGTTAAAGGCAAAACAAATGTATTAAGCACATCACAATTAGTACAAAGGAAGTGATTCTTAACAAAGAAAAATAGTCACAGTCTGTTCCTTGGAACCTTGGAAGTATCCCTCCGAGTGACTGAGGCTCGGTCTCTCTCTCTCTCTCTCTCTATCCCTCCGAGTGACTGAGGCTCGGTCTCTCTCTCTCTATCCCTCCGAGTGACTGAGGCTCGGTCTCTCTCTCTCTCTCTCTCTCTATCCCTCCGAGTGACTGCGGCTCGGTCTCTCTCTATCTCTCTCTCTCTCTCTATCCCTCCGAGTGACTGAGGCTCGGTCTCTCTCTCTCTCTCTCTCTCTATCCCTCCGAGTGACTGTGGCTCGGTCTCTCTCTCTCTCTCTATCCCTCCGAGTGACTGTGGCTCGGTCTCTCTCTCTCTCTCTCTAACCCTCCGAGTGACTGCGGCTCGGTCTCTCTCTATCTCTCTCTCTCTCTCTATCCCTCCGAGTGACTGAGGCTCGGTCTCTCTCTCTCTCTCTCTCTCTATCCCTCCGAGTGACTGTGGCTCGGTCTCTCTCTCTCTCTCTATCCCTCCGAGTGACTGTGGCTCGGTCTCTCTCTCTCTCTCTCTCTCTATCCCTCCGAGTGACTGCGGCTCGGTCTCTCTCTATCTCTCTCTCTCTCTCTATCCCTCCGAGTGACTGAGGCTCGGTCTCTCTCTCTCTCTCTCTCTCTATCCCTCCGAGTGACTGAGGCTCGGTCTCTCTCTCTCTATCCCTCCGAGTGACTGAGGCTCGGTCTCTCTCTCTCTCTCTCTCTATCCCTCCGAGTGACTGCGGCTCGGTCTCTCTCTCTCTCTCTCTATCCCTCCGAGTGACTGTGGCTCGGTCTCTCTCTCTCTCTCTCTCTCTCTCTATCCCTCCGAGTGACTGCGGCTCGGTCTCTCTCTCTCTCTCTCTCTCTATCCCTCCGAGTGACTGCGGCTCGGTCTCGCTCTCTCTCTCTATCCCTCCAAGTGACTGTGGCTCGGTCTCTCTCTCTCTCTCAATCCCTCCAAGTGACAGCGGCTCGGTCTCTCTCTCTCTCTTTCTCTCTCTCTGTGTTCTGTTGACTGAAGAGTTCTCTTCTTCCTCACCAGAATCTTGCGTGCCTTCCTTAGCTTTTGAGGTCTCTTCTTATCCCCTGTTTCAGTCTGTGGCAGGTCACTATCACATCCACATCTCTCAGCTTTACCATTAATCATGTCTCTCACCCTTAAGAAGTTACATTCCAAGCAACTCCTGGTACCATCCGTGCCTTGTTGTTACAGACTTAACGGGACCTTATCTTAGAGTTTACATTGCCAGCCTTCACTGGACCCCGTTTGTATAAACAGACTTCTATTCACTAGCTTGCGGGGCTCGAGATAGAGAGGCCTGAGCCTGGGTGACTCCCTGATTATTTCACGTTCAGTTCCTTATCTACATGTCTTCTTAGACATTATATTATTACAGCACATCCTCCCTCAAGCCTGTGATTTCCCCAAGGTCTGTTAATTCCCGCTCTAATGTTATCAGCATTCTCTCAGTTTTAACTGCAAACTTGACTATAATAACCATCATGCATCATTCTTGGCCCACCAGCGCTTTCTCATTGAACACACGTTACATGGTTCATACTATATTAATACACAGTACAGTTTACATTTATAGACACATAGATTCACAGTACAGTTCATTCCACTTCTACTATTGATTATAATTATACTAAATTATATGTTATTGGGTTAATTCTTACAATTCCCGACCTTGAGGGTTAGGCATTTATGACAATCCCTCATACTTCAAGCGAATCTATTTTGGATTCCCATTTTTGCTCCTCCCTATTCGATCTTGGGTTCTTATCCCCCATAACTGGTCTTTCGTCTGGAGCACGAAGTGTTTCAAATAACATGTATAGGAAAGTAGACAAATCAGGACTAATAGCTGGGCCACTACCAACAGGTGCGAAAGCTTTGTGATCCAGGGGGGAATTACTATGTTTGACCCTGTGTCCCACCAATGTGTAGTGTCCCCCACCCCTGGGATCCCCTCAGCCACTTCCTCATTTCCCTGTTCCAATGTGTAATAGTAACGCTGGGAGCTGTTGATGCACTGTAATAAAGCCGTCAAAGTCTCAGGTAACTCGAGAATATCATATCCAAATTTCTCAACATAATCCTCCAACCTTATCCCGAAACTGTCCTTCCCTTGCAGGACTTGCTGTTCGTGTATGACCTTTACCAGGAGGGTTTTTCCTCCGACTCTGAGGGTCTCTGTAGGTGTCAAACAGTCAGTTCCTGGGCTGAGTGGACATCTCTGTGGCCCGTGGCAGTAATGATCCTCGAGTGCAGTAAAACAGTACTTTGCTCCCCGTACGTATGCAGTGCGGGTCCTTATATCTGATGACCCTCTCACTTCCATGGTGCTGTTTAAGCCTTTTTGATTCCAATCAAAACCACACGTTTCTTTAGAGTGATCGTACAGATCATAGGGGCAGACCAGGGTGTCCTCACTCTTACTGCATCCCTCTAGGTTTGGCTCCACCCACGTCAGTTCTCTTGACTGGACCAACCACTGCGGTGCTGTTAGGAATCGACTAATGGTGTCTTTCCTTACTACGCCTATATTGTCTATTCTGAACAGGGGATTGGGTCTGGTTCGATTCATCAGACTGGGAATTTGCACTATTATTCTTAACAAATTTTGATTCCCTACCTCGTGACACTTCTACGTGACGATTAATACTGTCCCTCAGATTTTTTTCCAATAATTTGCCCACCAGCGAGTTTAGGCTGACTGACCTGTAATTACTCAGTCTATCCCGTTCTCCTTTCTTAAACAAAGGTACAACATTAGCAGTCCTCAGTCCTCTGGCACCACTTCTGTAACCAGAGAGGATTGGACAATGACGGTCAGAGCCTCAGTTATTACCTCCCTTGCATCTCTTAACAGCCTGGGATACATTTCAACCGGGCTAAACACCTTAATATTTCCTCTCTCACTATGTTTATCCCATCCAATATTTCACACACTTCCTCCTTAACTACAATGTCTGAAACCTCCCCCTCTTTTGTGAATTCAGACGCAAAGTATTCATTAAGAACCATACCCACATCTTCCACCTCCACACACAGGTTAGAATCAAAGAATCATAGAAAGGTTAGAGCACAGAAGGAGGCAATTCGGCCCATCGAGTCCGCGCTGTCTTTATGCAAGAACAATCCAGCAAGTCCCATTCCCCGACCTATCCCCGTAGCACTGCAAATTTTTAACTTTCAATTATTTATCCAGTTCCCTTTTGAAGGCCATGATTGAATCTGCCTCCACCACCCCCTCGGGCAGTGCATTCCAGATCCTAACCACTCGCTGGGTAAAAATGTTATTCTTCATGTCACTTTTGGTTCTTTTGCCAATCGCCTTAAATCTATGCTTTCTGGTTCTTGACTCTTCCGCCAATGGGAACAATTTATCTTCATCTACTCTGCCTAGACCCTTCTTTATTTTGAATACCTCTATCAAATCTCCTCGCAACCTTGTTTGTTCCAAGGTTCTCCAGTTTATCCATGTAACTAAAGTTCCTCATCCCTGGAATCATTGTTGTAAGACTCTTCTGCACCCTCTCAAAGGCTTTCAGATCTTTCCTAAAGTGCGGATCCCAGAAATAGACACAATGCTCCAGTTATGGCCAAACCAGTGTTTTTTTGAAGTTCCATCTTAGCTTCCTTACTTTTGCACACTATGCTTCTATTTATAAAGTCCAGGATCTCATATACTTTTTTAACCACTTTCTCAAGCTGCACTGCCACCTTCAAAAATGTGTGCACATATACCCCCCAAATCTCTTTGTTCCTGTACCCCTTTTAGCTATTTGCCCTCTAGTTTATATTGCCTCTCCTCGTTCTTCCTACCGAAATGTATCAATTCACATTTCTCTGCGTTAAATTTCATCTGCCACGTGTCCGCCCATGACACCAGCCTCTCTATATCCTCTTGAAGTCGATCACTATCCTCCTCACTGTTCACTACCCTTCCAAGTTTCACGTCATCTGAAAATGTTGAAATTGTGCTCCTTACACTCATGTCCAAATCATTAATATATATCAAGAAAAGCAGTGACCCCAGTACTGACCCCTGTGGAACACCACTGTACACCTACCTCCAGTCCGAAAAACAACCGTTCACCACCACTCTCTGTTTCCTGTCACTTTGCCAATTCTGTATCCATGTTGCTTCTGCCCCCTTTATTCCATGGCCACAATCTTGATGACAAGCCTACCATGTGGTACTTTATCAAACACCTTTTGAAAGTCCATATACACCACTCTGTTAACTCATCAAAAAAAACTCTATCAGGTTAATTAAACATGATTTTTCTTTAGCAAATCCGTGCTGGCTTTCACTAATCAATCCACACTCGTCCAAATGACCGTTAATCTGGTTCCGGATTATCGTTTCTAAAAGTTTCTCCACGACCGAGGTTAAACTGACGGGCCTATAGTTGCTGAGTTTATCCTTATACCCTTTTTTGAACAAGGATGTAACATTTGCAATTCTCCAGTCCTCTGGCACCACCCCCGTATCTCAGGATGTTTGGAGAATTATGCAATTTCCACCCTTATTTCCCTCAGCAACCTGGGATTCATCCCATCCGGACCGGATGACTTAACTACTTTAAGTACAGATAGCCTTTCTATTACCTCTTCTTTATCAATTTTTAGCCCATCCAGTCTCAAACGATATCATCTTTTACTGAGACTCTGGCAGCATCTTCATCCTTGGTAAAGACAAATGCAAAGTATTCATTTAGTAGCTCGGCCATGCTCTCTGCCTCCATAAGTAGGTCTCTTTTATGGTCCCTAATTGCCTCCCCCCTCCTCTTATTACCCGCTTACTGTTTACATGCTTGTAGAAGACTTTTGGATTCCCTGTTATGTTGGCCACCAGTCTATTCTCACACTCTCTCTTTGCCCCTCTTGCTTCCTTTTTGAATCCCCCTCTGAATGTTTTATATTCCTTCTCGATCTCACTTGCGATATCAACCTGACATCTACCATACGCCCCTTTCTTTAGTTTCATCTCGCTCATTATCTCTTTTGTCGTCCAGGAAGCTCTGGCTTTAGTTCCCCTACTTTTCTGCATCATGGAATGAGCCTAGACTGCACCCGAACCATCTCCTCTTTAAATAACACAGACAGGTCGAGACAGCTGCTAGACAGACACAGGCAATCCCGTGTGTGTCTCAGTGTCATCTCCTGTACATGTACATCTCACTGCGGGTAAGAACATAGGAACAGGGATAGGCCATTTAGACCCTTGAGCCTGCTCCACCAATCAATGTGATCATGGCTGATCTGTGACCTAACTCCTTATGTCCACCTTCGCCCCATATCCCATAATAACTTTGGTTATCAAAAATATATCAATGTCAGATTTGAAATTAACAATTGAACTAGCATCGACTGCCCTTTGTGGAAAAGAGTTCCAAACTTCTACCATCCTTTGCTGTAGAAATGTTTCCTGGCTTCAGTCCTGAAAGTCCTGGCTCTAATTTCTAGGCTATATCCCCTAGTCCTAGACTCCCCAACCAGCGGAAATAGTTTCTCTCTATCTACCCTATCAGTTTCCCTTAATATTTTGAATAAATCGATCAAATCACCCCTTAATCTTCTAAAGGAATACAACTCCAGTTTGTGTAATCTGTCCTGGTAATTTAACCCTTGGAGTCCAGGTATTATTCCAGTAAATCTACGCTGAACTTTCTCCAAGGCCAATATATCCTTCCTAAGGTGCGGTGCCCAGAACTGAACCCAGTATTCCAGATGTGGTCCAACTGGGGCTTTGTGTATCTGTAGGATAACTTCTAACCCCTTGTATTCTAGTCCTCGAGCTATAAAGGCCAGCATTCCATTAGCCTTTTTGATTATTTTCTGTCCCTGTCCATGACATTTTAATGATCTATATTCATGGATCCCGAGGTCTGTTTGGACCTCCACTGCTTTGACCTCTTCACCATTTAGAAATTACTCCGTTCTATCTTTTTTAGCTCCAAAGTGGATGACCTCACAATTGTCTTCATTGAAATCCATTTACCCATTCACGTAATCTATTAATATCTCTCTGTAATTTCATGCTTCCACCTACACTGCTTACAATGCTGCCTATCTTTGTGTCATGAGCAAACTTGGATATGTGGCTCTCTATCCCGTCATCTGCATCGTCAATAAATTCAGTGAATAGTTGAGGCCCCAACACAGTTCCCGTGGGGCACCACTAGTCACATCTTTCAATTTGAGTACCTGCCAATTATCCCTACTCTCTGTCTCCTGCCGTTCAGCCAATTTCCGATCCAGATCAATAATTTGCCCTCAATTCAATTACTTTAGCTAATGATCTCTGTTGAGGGACTTTTTTGTATGCCTTCTGGAAGTCCATATAAACAACATTTGTAGACGTTCCCCTGTCCACTTCTTAGTCACCTCTTCAAAAAAATCAATCAGTTCCGTCACACTGTACAAATCCATGCTGGTTCTCTCTCTGATGAGCTGAAAATTTTCAAGGTGTTCAGTCACTCTATCCTTAATTATAGACTCTGTTAATTTCCAGACAATAGATGTTATGCTGACTGGTCTATAATTCCCTGGTTTCCCTCTCTCACCTTTCTGAAATAATGGAGTGACATGTGCAAATTTCCAATCTAGAGGAACGGTTCTTGAATCGTGTGAACATCACAGCATCATGGTTAGGACAGGTGCAATATTCTCACCTCCTTCCTTTAAAACCCTGGTTTGGAAACTATCTAATCCGAGGGATTTGTCACCTTTCAGTGCCATTATTTTCTTCATTACTGTTAATTATGGTGAGTCCCCGTCCCTGATTCAAAATTAGCTTGTCACCCTCTTCCTCTATTCGAAATATTGAGGCAAAGTAATTATTTAACATGTCCGCCATTTCTTTGTTTTGATTTATCAAGTCACCATTTTTAAGGGGCTTTCATTGCTCTTGGCTACCGTCTTTTTCTAATATAATTGGAAAAATTTTTTGTGTTGATTTTGTTACCCTTGCAAGTTTCTTTTTGTGCTCCCTTTTTATAGCTCTTACTATCTGTTTTGTCATCCATTGCTGTTCCCCTCTCACACTCCTCCTCCCAACCACTTCACTCACTCTCATCCCACAAATCACTCCCTCTCCCCGGCTCAGCTCCCCCTCCACCCTTAGCCTCCCAGTTCACCCTCTCCCGCTCAGACCACCGCCCCTCCGCCAACCAGGTCACCGCCCCTCCCCCACACAAGTCACCGCCCCTCCCGCTCAGGTCACCGCCCCTCCGCCAACCAGGTCACCTCCCCTCCCCCGCTCAGGTCACCGCCCCTCCCGCTCAGGTCACCGCCCCTCCGCCAACCAGGTCACCGCCCCTCCCCCGCTCAGGTCACCGCCCCTCCCGCTCAGGTCACCGCCCCTCCGCCAACCAGGTCACCGCCCCTCCCCCGCACAGGTCACCGCCCCTCCCCCGCTCAGGTCACCGCCCCTCCCCCGCTCCGGTCACCGCCCCTCCCGCTCAGGTCACCGCCCCTCCCCCGCTCAGGTCACCGCCCCTCCCGCTCAGGTCACCGCCCCTCCCCCGCTCAGGTCACCGCCCCTCCCCCGCTCAGTTCACCGCACCTCCCGCTCAGGTCACCGCCCCTCCCCCGCTCAGGTCACCGCCCCTCCCCCGCTCAGGTCACCGCCCCTCCCGCTCAGGTCACCGCCCCTCCCCCGCTCAGTTCACTGCCCCTCCCGCTCAGGTCACCGCCCCTCCCCCGCTCAGGTCACCGCCCCTCCCCCGCTCAGGTCACCGCCCCTCCCCCGCTCAGTTCACTGTCCCTCCCGCTCAGGTCACCGCCCCTCCCCCACTCAGGTCACCGCCCCTCCCGCTCAGGTCACCGCCCCTCCCCCGCTCAGGTCACCGCCCCTCCCCCGCTCAGGTCACCGCCCCTCCCGCTCAGGTCACCGCCCCTCCCGCTCAGGTCACCGCCCCTCCCCCGCTCAGGTCACCGCCCCTCCCGCTCAGGTCACCGCCCCTCCCCCGCTCAGTTCACCGCCCCTCCCCCGCTCAGGTCTCCGCCCCTCCCCCGCTCAGGTCACCGCCCCTCCCCCGCTCAGGTCACCGCCCCTCCCCCGCTCAGGTCACCGCCCCTCCCGCTCAGGTCACCGCCCCTTCCCCGCTCAGGTCACCGCCCCTCCCCCGCTCAGGTCACCGCCCCTCCCCCGCTCAGGTCACCGCTCCTCCCCCGCTCAGTTCACCGCCCCTCCCCCGCTCAGGTCACCGCCCCTCCCCCGCTCAGGTCACAGCCCCTCCCCCGCTCAGGTCACCGCCCCTCCCCCGCTCAGGTCACCGCCCCTCCCCCGCTCAGATCACCGCCCCTCCCGCTCAGGTCACCGCCCCTCCTGCTCAGGTCACCGCCCCTCCCCCGCTCAGGTCACCGTCCCTCCCGCTCAGTTCACCGCCCCTCCCCCGCTCAGGTCACCGCCCCTCCCCCGCTCAGGTCACCGCACCTCCCGCTCAGGTCACCGCCCCTCCCCCGCTCAGGTCACCGTCCCTCCCGCTCAGTTCACCGCCCCTCCCCCGCTCAGGTCACCGCCCCTCCCCCGCTCAGGTCACCGCACCTCCCGCTCAGGTCACCGCCCCTCCCCCGCTCAGGTCACCGCTCCTCCCGCTCAGGTCACCGCCCCTCCCCCGCTCAGGTCACCGCTCCTCCCGCTCAGGTCACCGCACCTCCCGCTCAGGTCACCGCCCCTCCCCCGCTCAGGTCACCGCTCCTCCCGCTCAGGTCACCGCCACTCCCGTTCAGTTCACCGCCCCTCCCCCGCTCAGGTCACCGCCCCTCCCCCGCTCAGGTCACCGCCCCTCCCCCGCTCAGGTCACCGCCCCTCCCGCTCAGTTCACCGCTCCTCCCCCGTTCTTGTCCCCAAATTATTGAATGTATTCAGGGAGGGGCCAACCCAAGGCAAACTTTCTCTGCTGATGGTGGAGTTTCCTGGAGGTGAGTGTGAAGTGACGACTGTGAAGGGCAATTTCCAAACAGTGACCCGGAAGTTCCCTCAAATGGTGGAGTGCTTGATCAGCATATCAGAAAGAGCAGGATCAATGCTTGTATTTTTAGTTTTCCTCGGGGCAATTGTCCTGAAACAAAAGTGGCGTCAGTTTTCAGCGAGCCTGCAACCCACGTACTTCCTGAGCTTCGCCTCGTGCTGTGGTACGGAGAGGTCAAAGGGCAGCAAATCGATTGGTTTGCTGCAGGAAGCAAAAGTTCTTGATTTTACTGTTGAGTAAAGATGGAAAAAACGCTCCACAAACCCTGAAGCCTTTTTCTCAGGATTGAAATCAGGGCCTTCAGGATTAATGAAAGTGACGTGCTGCCTGCTGCGTTAAGCAAGTGGGACAGTTTGCAAGGCATCAAAAGTCATAAAGTAATGCGCAGTTTGCAAAAACTTTCCAACCAGGTCGGATTCGAAACTACAAACTATTAATCCAGAGCCAAATATGTTAACCATTGCTCCACTGGTGCAAGTTGTGAAGTGTCAGCAGCAGTTCACGCTCTCACAGAGCTGCAGTATGAGCAGGTACCGAGTCAGTCTCGGTCATGTCCACGTAACTCCACGAGTCCAGGAGTGTCCAAAGGTGCACGGTGAATAATCACCAACGAGACGAGCCTTTGTTGCTCTCTCTCGATAGGTCAGCTGCTCGAGCAGATGACATAGAGTAAAAAACCGAAACACAAATCATCCTGAATTTACCGGTTCCATTCTGCCTCGAAGGAGTGAGTGTGCTTTTGGAGTAAGCAGCAATTAGCTCAAGGCCGGGCTCTTAACTTTACGGGTAGTTTACAGTTTAACATGTTGGCACAAAGGCACAGAACAACTTTTTAACTTTCTCAAACATTAAAGGTTTCTGTGTCTGCCCGAAGACGACTGTTTATCTCGAGCATTTCATAGAATCATCGAAAGTTACAGCACAGATGGAGGCCATTCGGCCCATCGTCTCCATTCGCCTCCACTCACCAGCAGGGGGTGCCTTTGAGCAGCAACACTTCGAACCCTTTTTCTTCTTGATTTTTCAAAATATACTTTATTTCATAAAATTTAAGGATACATCTCTTTAATACTTTGAGTACAATACAAGGTCGGATTGCCTTACACGGTGGCCTTTCCCCACAGGGCCTTTGTGTAGGTCACAGCACGTACTCCTGGACCTTGGAATGTCCAGTCGGATACTCTCAGTCATGGACAGCTCCTTCAGCTGGAAGACCAGCAGGTTTCAGGCGGACCAAAGGACCTCCTTCACCGAGTTGGTGGTCTTCCAGCAACAGTTGAATTCTGTCTCAGTGTCATCCCTGGAAACAGCCCGTAGAGCACAGCGTCCTGTTTTACCGAGCTGTTGGGGATGAACTGGGACAGATACCAACGCATCTCTCTCCTCACCTTCTGTGTGAAGGGGTGGTCCATCAGGAGGTGGGCAGCGGTCTTCTCTGTGCTGTAGCCTTGAGGGCAGCTCGCAGCAGTGCTGAGATTCTGTGCATGTTGGAAGGACCACACTGGGAGGGCCCTTCTCAACACAATCCAGGCTACACCCTGTTGGTCAGTTCTGGTGACGAGACGTTCTGATTGGTGAATTGCCCGATCAGCTCCACCCTCTCCTTTCCCTGCAGGACCCCCAGAACATTCGGTGTTGACCACGGTCTGATGGCCTTGTGGTAGAAGGGGTTCCTCGTCAGGACCTTCTTCACCTGGGACAGGTGGTGGGGGACAGTCCAGATGGACGTTCTGCGTCTGCTCGGCCAGCGTGGCCAGACCCAGCCTTCTCAGTGTGGTGGACAGGTAGAAACTCAGCACGTAGTGACAGGTGGGGGTTGATTTTAAACCCCAAGAACGGGTGGGTGGGGGGCCGGTGGGAGTTGAAAACATTTGTTTTTTGGGTCACGAATGCAACCTGGCTTTATTTGCGGTTTACCGTCAGCACAGAAATGTACAGGCTTCCCACTGGGAACGCCAAGTCCAAAGATTTTGTGGTCGCAACCCAAGAAAAACCAACTATTTTCAACTCCCACCCGCCCCCGTCCCACCCGTTCTTGAGGTTTAAAATCACCCCCTTGGTCTTTGCGTACTGGGGCTCCACACACATCTTCATGCAGCCACACACAAAGGTGGCCATCAGGATCAGGGCAGCATTGGGGGCGCTCTTCCCTCCTTTGTCTGGGGGCTTGTACATGGTTTCCCTGCGGATGCGTTCTGCCTTGGACTTCCAGACAAATTGAAAGATAGCTCGGGTGACTGTGTTGGCCAAGGGGCGATGAATGGGCCAGACATGGGACACGTAGAGCAACACCGCGAGTACCTCATACCTTGTCACCAGATTCCTGCATGGGACGGACAGGGATCGCCCCATCCACATACCAAGCTTGTATTTGGCCTTGGCGATCTGCTCCTCCCAGTTCTTGATGCAGGCTTGTGACCCACAGAACCTGATCCCCAGCACCTTCTGGTAGACGGATCTGACGGTGAAGGGGACAAAGGATCGAGTCTCCCACCTGCCAAAGAACATGGCCTCGCTCTTAATTCGGTTCACTCTGGCCCCCGAGGCCAGTTCGAACCAGTCTCAGATGCCCATCAGTCTGTGAACCGACCATTGATCGGAGCAAAACATGGTGCCATTGTCCATGTGCAGGGAGGTTTAACCTGAGAGCCTCCGCTGCCTGGGATTGTCATGCCCCCACCCCCGCCTCCCAAATACCTGCGTCCTTCCTGACGGACGCGGCAAACGGCCGATACAACGTACGAACAAGACCACAGAGAGGGGGCAGCCTTGTCTGACTCCAGATCTGATTGGAAAGCTCTCCGACTCCCACCTGTTGATTTGACCTGCACTACGGATATCTGCAGAGAGCAGTCGGATCCAATCAGGGATTCCCTCCCCAAACCCCATTTTGGAGAGCACGTCCATCATGTACGTGTGGGATATTCTGTCAAAGACCTTCTCCTGGTCCAGGCTGATGAGGCAGGTGTTCACCCCCTGTCCTGCACATAGGCGATTGTATCCCTGAGCAGCGCAAGGTTATCAGAGACCTTCGTGCCAGGTACGGTACAGGTCTGATCCGGGTGGATCACCCGCTCTGGACCAGACTCCAGCCTGTTGGTGATGAGCTCAGACAGAATCTTGTGGTCGACATTTAACAAGGAAAAGGATGTCCAATTTCTGATTTCTTCCCTCTCCCCCTTCCACTTGTTGATAAGGGTGATGATGCCTTTACTCATGGACTCTGATACGCTGCCCGCCAGAAGCAAACTCTCATACACTTCCAGCAGGTCTGGGCCTATCCAGTCCCACAGAGCCGAGGACAACACAACCGGTAAACCATCGCTTCCGGGAGTTCTACTTTTCTCGAAGGGCCGGATGGCTTTCGTCAGCTCGACCAAAGTCGGTGTCTGACCCACGCTCTGCCACTCGCTGTCCTCGAAGACTCTGTGATAGACGACAGGGAGGACTGGGAGGCCGTGCTGTCTGTGGGCTTTGCGTCATACAGCACGGCATAAAAGGACTTGCTGATCCTCAGTTTGTCGGCCTGTGAAGACGTCACCGAGCCGTCTTCCTCCTTCAGGCTGCTGATCACAGAGCTCTCTCTGTGCAGCTTCTGGAACAAGAAGCTCGAGCACTTCTCGTCCTGCTCCACGGAGCGGACTCTGGACCGGAAGATGATCTTTGGGTCCTCAGAGGCAAAGAGTGAGGCTTGCTGGCCCTTCACCTCTCTGAGTGCCTCCCCGGCATCGACCCCCATCGACTGCAGCTGGAGCAGATCCTGCATGCTTCTCTGGAGCTGGGTCAATCACCTCTGTCACTCTCTCGCCTTTGACTCGATGGAACTCGATGCATTCCAGCGCATCAAGTCGGTGTAACCAACATGAAACCCAAGGGGTGCCAAACACTGTTTCATCAGGGAGAGGCCCCTTTAACTGGACGGGTCAAACTGTGAGATCTCAGGGTGAGGTCCCTTTAACTGGACGGGTCACACTGTGAGATCACAGGGTGAGGTCCCTTTAACTGTACGGGTCACACCGTGAGATCACAGGGTGAGGACCCTTTATCTGGACGGGTCACACCGTGAGATCACAGGGTGAGGTCCCTTTAACTGTACGGGTCACACCGTGAGATCACAGCGTGAGGCCTCTTTATCTGGACGGGTCACACCGTGAGATCACAGGGTGAGGCAACGTTATCTGGACGGGTCACACTGTGAGATCTCAGGGTGAGGCCCCTTTAAATGGACGGGTCACACCGTGAGATCACAGGGTGAGGCAACGTTATCTGGACGGGTCACACCGTGAGATCACAGGGTGAGGCCCCTTTAACTGAATGGGTCACACCGTGAGATCACAGGGTGAGGCCCCTTTAACTGAATGGGTCACACCGTGAGATCACAGGGTGAGGCCCCTTTAACTGGACGAGTCACACCGTGAGATCACAGGGTGAGGCAACGTTATCTGGACGGGTCACACCGTGAGATCACAGGGTGAGGCAACGTTATCTGGACGGGTCACACCGTGAGATCACAGGGTGAGGCCCCTTTAACTGGACGGGTCACACCGTGAGATCACAGGGTGAGGCCACTTTATCTGGACGGGTCACACCGTGAGATCACAGGGTAAGGCCCCTTTAACTGGACGAGTCACACCGTGAGATCACAGGGTGAGGCCCCTTTAACTGAATGGGTCACACCGTGAGATCACAGGGTGAGGCCCCTTTAACTGGACGAGTCACACCGTGAGATCACAGGGTGAGGCCCCTTTAACTGAATGGGTCACACCGTGAGATCACAGGGTGAGGCCCCTTTAACTGGATGGGTCACACCGTGAGATCACAGGGTGAGGCCACGTTATCTGGACGGGTCACACTGTGAAATCACAGGGTGAGGCCCCTTTAACTGAATGGGTCACACCGTGAGATCACAGGGTGAGGCCCCTTTAACTGAATGGGTCACACCGTGAGATCACAGGGTGAGGCCCCTTTAACTGGACGAGTCACACCGTGAGATCACAGGGTGAGGCCCCTTTAACTGGATGGGTCACACCGTGAGATCACAGGGTGAGGCCACGTTATCTGGACGGGTCACACCGTGAGATCACAGGGTGAGGCCCCTTTAACTGGATGGGTCACACCGTGAGATCACAGGGTGAGGCCCCTTTAACTGGATGGGTCACACCGTGAGATCACAGGGTGAGGCCACGTTATCTGGACGGGTCACACCGTGAGGTCACAGGGTGAGGCCCCTTTAACTGGACGGCTCGCATTATCACATTGCACTGGTCAGAGTTGGTCAATCTAAGGTATCTTCTTCTGTTCTGTAATTGAGCAGCAGTCGATGGGGAATGCGCTGAATGGTCAGTGGGCTAAAGTCACCATTTGGTCCAGTGGGCAAATGGAGCGGATTCGAAGGTGTGAACATTGGAACAGATCCAGTAAAACTGAGGCACAGCAGGGTCGACTGATTGATTTGTTGTCACTGTCAGATTTCCTGTGACTTTACCCACAGGTAGGCCAAGGCCTGGAGTGCGGTTACTGATACTCACTGGGCCTCCAAGTGGAAACTTAGGACTGGATGTTCCCCTCGGCAGTAGTCCCACTGGAACTGCATTGACTGAGCTTGGGAGCAGCCCCAATGTTCCTGACATTGGACCAGGTGGTAAGTTTCAGGAGGGAATTAGATATACACTGAAGGAGACATTTTCAGGTCTGTGGGAAAGAGCGGGGGAGTGGGACTAATTGGATAGCTTTATAAAAGAGCCGGCTCAGGCATGATGGGCTGAATGGCCTCCTTCTGTGCTGTAGGATTCCAGGTGGGATTTCCTCGCTCGGCTAATTTAAATATGTGAGGTGGCGAGAATGTTGGAGAAATGAAGACTTGAGATGGCAGAAGCTCAGATCAGGGACTCAGCAGCAGTGGGACCAGGTCTGTACTTTGTAACTGGAGCAGGAAAATAGCAGTGGGAACGGAAATCACAAAATAACAAGAGACTTAGGGGTCCATGTACATAGATCATTAAATGACATGGACAGGTACAGAAAATCATCAAAAAAGACTCATGGAATGCTGACCTTTCTATCTAGAGGACCAGAATACAAGGGGGTAGAAGTTATACTGCAGATATACAAAGCCCTGGTTAGACCACAGCTAGAGTACTGTGTTCAGTTCTGGGCACTGAACCTTAGGAAGGATATATTGGCCTTGGAGGGAGAACAGCGTAGATTTACTAGAATGATACCTGCACTCCAAGGGTTAAATTACGAGGAGAGATTACACAAACTCGGGTTGTATTCCCTGGAGTTTACAAGATTAAGGAGTGATTTGATCGAAGTTTTCAAGATATTAAGGGGAACTGATATGATAGATAGAGAGAAACTATTTCCACTGTTTGGGGAGTCTCGGACGAGGAGACGTCGTCTAAAAACTAGAGCCAATACTTTCAGGAGTGAAGTTAGGAAACACTTCTACACACAAAGGGTTTGGAACTCTCTTCCACAAATGGCAGATTATGCGAGCTCAATTGTCAATTTTAAATCTGACATTGAAAGATTTTTGTTAACCAAAGGTATTAATGGATATGATGCTAAGGCCCAATATCCATTCATACCTTTGGTATTATGGAGATAACAGATCAGCCATGATCTCATGGAATGGCAGTACAGGCTCGAGGGGCTGAATGGCCTAATCCTGCTATTTTGTTCCTATGTACCTATGTGTCAGCTTTCTGACTTTATAAACACTTCAATGTATTTCACTCCCTGTCCAACGCTGCGAGGTCTCCCCTGGTCTGTCAGCTTCCATTGATTATAAACACTTCAATGTATTTCACACCGTGTCCAACACTGTGAGGTCACCCTGGTGTGTCAGCTTTCTGTGTTTATAAATACTTGAAAGTATTTTACTCCGTGTCCAACACTGTGGTGTCTCCCCTGGTGTGTCAGCTTTCTGTGTTTATAAATACTTGAATGTATTTTACTCCGTGTCCAACACTGTGAGGTTTCACCTGGTCTGTCAGCTTGCTGTGCTTAAAAACAATTCATTGTATTACTCTCCGCGTCCAACATTGTGAGGTTTCACCTGGTCTGTCAGCTTTCGGTGATTATAAACACTTCAATGTATTTCACTCTGTGTCCAACTCTGCGAGGTCTCCCTGGTTTCTCAGCTTCCAGTGATTATAAACACTTCAGTGTATATCACCCCGTGGCCAACTCTGTGAGGTCTCCCCTGGTGTGTCAGCTTCCAGTGATTTTAAATACTTCAGTGTATTTCACTCTGTGTCCAACACGGTGAGGTCTCCCCTGGTGTCTCAGCTTTCTGGGTTAATAAGCAATTCAGTGTATTTTACCCCGTGCCCAACACTGTGAGGTCTCCCCTGGTGTGTCAGCTTCCAGTGATTTTAAATACTTCAGTGTATTTCACTCTGTGTCCAACACGGTGAGGTGTCGCTGGTGTGTCAGCTTTCAGTGTTTATAAACACTGCACTGTATTTTACTCCGTTTCCAACAAAATGAGGTCTCCCCTGGTGTGTCAGCTTTTTGTCTTTATAAAGACTTCAATGTATTTCACTCCCTGCCCAACGCTGTGAGGTCTCCCCTGGTGTGTCAGCTTCCAGTGTTTATAAATACTTCAGTTTATTTTACTCCGTGTTCAAAACTGTGAGGTCTCCGCTGGTCTGTCAATTTTCTGTGTTTATAAACACCTCGATATATTTCACTCCTTGTGCAACACTGTGAGGCCTCCCCTGGTGTGTCAGCTTTCTGTTTTAATAAACACCTGAATGTATTTCTCTCCGTGGCTAACACTGTGAGGCCTCCCCTGGTGTGTCAGCTTTCTGAGTTTATAAGCAATTCAGTGTATTTGACTCCGTGTCCATAACTGTGAGGCCTCCCCTGGTGTGTCAGCTCTCTGTGTTTATGATAACTTCAGTGTATTTCACGCCGTGTCATATTCCAGTGTTTATAAAAACTTCAGTGTATTTCATACTGCACACAGTATGGGTACGGTAGCATAGTGGCTATGTTACTGGACTAATAATCCAGAGTCATGAGTTCAAATCCTATCACAGCAGCTGGGGAATTTAATACTCAATTAATGAAATCAAATCTGAAATTTAAAAAAAACTTATATCAATAATGGTGGACATGTGATTGTTGTAAAAACCAATCTGGTTCACGAATATCTTTTAGGGAATGAAACATGCCGGCCTGTCCTCTCTGTGACCACAGACCCACAGCAATGTGGTTCATTCTTAATCACTCTCTGAAATAGACGATCAAGCCATTCAGTTGGACAATCTCGCCAAAGAAAGTCATAACAAGAATATAACCGGACGGACCACAAGGCACCGGACACAACAAAGGCAAACCAAGCCCAGCCGACTCTGCAAATTCCTCCTCACCAACATCTGGGGACTTGTGCCAAAATTGGGAGAGCTGTCCCACAGACTAGTCAAGCAATAGCCTGACATAGCCATACTCACAGAATCATATCTTTCAGTCAACGACACAGGGTATGTCCTGTCCCTCCTGCGGGACCAATCCACCAGAGGTGGCGGTACAGTGGTATACAGTTAGTGAGGAGTGGCCCTGGGAATACCTCAACATTGATTCTGGAACCCATGGCATCTCATGGCATCAGGTCAAACATGGGCAAGAAAACCCGATACTGATTATCACCTACCACCCTCCCTCAGCTGATGAATCAGTCCTCCTCCATGTTGAACACCATTTGGAGGAAGCACTGGGGGTAGCAAGGGCACAGAATGTACTCTGGGTGGGGGACATCAATGTTTATAACCAAGAGTGGCTCGGGAGCACCACTCCTGATGGAGCTGGCAGAGTCCCTCAGGATATAGCTGCCAGACTGGGCCTGCAGCAGGTGGTGAGCAAACCAACACAAGCGAGAAACCTACTTGACCTCGTCCTCACCAATCTCCCTGTCGCATGTGCATCTGTCCATTACAGTATAGGTAGGAGTGATCACTGCACAGCTCTTGTGGAGACGAAGTCCCATATTCACACTGAAGACACCATCCAACATGTTGTGTGTCACTACCACCGTGCTAAATGGGATAGATTCAGAACAGATCCAGCAGCTCAAAACAGGACATCCATGAGGTGCTGTGGGCCATCAGCAGCAGCAGAATTGTATTCCAGCACAATCTGTAAACTCACGGCCCGGCATATTCCTCACTCTACCATTACCAACAAGCCAGGGTATCAGTCCTCGTTCAATAGGGAGTGCAGAAGAGCATGCCAGGAGCAGCACCAGGCGTACCTAAAAATGAGGTGTCAACCTGGTGAAGCTACAACTCAGGACTACATGCATGCTAAACAGTGGAGATAAATGATTCCACAACCAACAGATCAGATCAAAGCTCTGCAGTCCTGCCTCATCCAGTAGTGAATGGTGGTGGACAATTAAACAAGTAACGGGAGGAGGAGGCTCCGTGAACATCCCCATCCTCAATGATGGCAGAGTCCAGCACATGAGTTAAAAGACAAGGCTGAAGCGTTTGCAACCATCTTCAGCCAGAAGTGCCGAGTGGATGGTCCATCTCGGCCTCCTCCCGATATCCCCACCATCACAGAAGCCAGTCTTCAGCCAATTCGATTCACTCCACGTGATATCAGAAACAACTGAGTGCACTGGATACAACAAAGGCTATGGGCCCCGACAACATCCCGGCTGTAGTGCTGAAGAATTGTGCTTCAGAACTAGCTGTGCCTCCAGCCAAACTGTTCCAGTACAGCTCCAACACTGGCATCTACCCAACAAAGTGGAAAATTGACAAGGTAAATCCTGTCCACAAAAGCAAGACCTCCTCTTGGGAAATAAGGAAGGGCAGGTGACAGAAGTGTTAGTGAGGGATCACTTTGGGACCAGTGATCATAATTCCATTAGATTTAAGATAGCTATGGAGAATGATAGGTCTGGCCCAAAAGTTAAAATTCTAAATTGGGGAAAGGCCAATTTTGATGGTATTAGACAGGAACTTTCAGAAGTTGATTGGGAGAGTCGGTTGGCAGGCAAAGGGACGTCTGGTAAGTGGGAGGCTTTCAAAAGTGTGTTAACCAGGGTTCAGGGTAAGCACATTCCTTATAAAGCAAAGGGCAAGGCTGGTAGAAGTAGGGAACCTTGGATGACTCGGGAGATTGAGGCTCTAGTCAGAAAGAAGAAGGAGGCATATGACATGCATAGGCAGCTGGGATCAAGTGGATCCCTTGAAGAGTATAGAGATTGCCGGAGTAGAGTTAAGAGAGAAATCAGGAGGGCAAAAAGGGGACATGAGATTGCTTTGACAGATAAGGCAAAGGTGAATCCAAAGAGCTTCTACAAATACATAAAGGGCAAAAGAGTAACTGGTGAGAAAGTAGGGCCTCTGAAGGATCAACAAGGTCATCTATGTGCGGAACCACAAGAGATGGGTGAGATCCTAAATGAATATTTCGCATCGGTATTTACGGTTGAGAATGGCATGGATGTTAGGGAACTTGAGGAAATAAATAGTGATGTCTTGAGGAGTGTACATATTACAGAGAGGGAGGTGCTGGAAGTCTTAACGCGCATCAAGGTAGATAAATCTCCGGGACCTGATGAAATGTCTCCCAGGACGTTATGGGAGGTTAGGGAGGAAATTGCGGGTCCCCGAGCAGAGATATTTGAATCATCCACCGCTACAGGTGAGGTGCCTGAAGATTGGAGGGTAGCAAATGTTGTGCCTTTGTTTAAGAAGGGCGGCAGGGAAAAGCCTGGGAACTACAGACCGGTGAGCCTGACATCTGTAGTGGGTAAGTTGTTAGAGGGTATTCTGAGAGATAGGATCTACAGGCATTTGGAGAGGCAGGGACTGATTAGGAACAGTCAGCATGGTTTTGTGAGAGGAAAATCATGTCTCACGAATTTGATTGAGTTTTTTGAAGGGGTAACCAAGAAGATAGATGAGGGCTGTGCAGTAGACGTGGTCTACATGGACTTTAGCAAAGCCTTTGACAAGGTACCGCATGGTAGGTTGTTACATAAGGTTAAATCTCACGGGATCCAAGGTGAGGTAGCCAATTGGATACAACATTGGCTTGACGACAGAAGACAGAGGGTGGGTGTAGAGGGTTGTTTTTCAAATTGGAGGCCTGTGACCAGCGGTGTGCCTCAGGGATCGCTGCTGGGTCCGCTGTTATTTGTTATTTATATTAATGATTTGGATGAGAATTTAGGAGGCATGGTTAGTAAGTTTGCAGATGACACCAAGATTGGTGGCATCGTGGACAGTGAAGAAGGTTATCTAGGATTGCAACGGGATCTTGATAAATTGGGCCAGCGGGCCGATGAATGGCAGATGGAGTTTAATTTAGATAAATGTGAGGTGATGCATTTTGGGAGATCGAATCGGGCCAGGACCTACTCCGTTAATGGTAGGGCATTGGGGAGAGTTATAGAGCAAAGAGATCTAGGAGTACAGGTTCATAGCTCCTTTAAAGTGGAGTCACAGGTGGATCGGGTGGTGAAGAAGGCATTCAGCTTGCTTGGTTTCATTGTTCAGAACATTGAATACAGGAGTTGGGATGTCTTGTTGAAGTTGAACAAGACATTAGTTAGGCCACACTTGGAATACTGTGTACAGTTCTGGTCACCCTATTATCGAAAGGATATAATTAAACTAGAAAGAGCGCAGAAAAGATTTACTAGGATGCTACCGGGACTTGATGGTTTGACTTATAGGGAGAGGTTAGATAGACTGGGACTTTTTTCCCTGGAGAGTAGGAGGTTGAGGGGTGATCTTATACAAGTCTATAAAATAATGAGGGGCATAGATAAGGTGGATAGTCAAAATCTTTTCCCAAAGGTAGGGGAGTCTATAACGAGGGGACATAGATTTAAGGTGAGAGGGGAGAGATACAAAAGGGTCCAGAGGGGCAATTTTTTCACTCAAAGGGTGGTGAGTGCCTGGAACGAGCTGCCAGAGGCAGTAGTAGAGGCGGGTACAATTTTGTCTTTTAAAAAGCATTTGGACAGTTACATGGGTAAGATGGATATAGAGGGATATGGGCCAAGTGCAGGCAATTGGGACTAGCTTAGTGGTATAAACTGGGCGACATGGACATGTTGGGCCGAAGGGCCTGTTTCTATGTTGTAAACTTCTATGATTCTATGATTCTATCACAGACCACTGTAAATACTAACACAGTCTGGGGACAACCTGAATATCTACAGTCCCTGCTGCCTCTTTATATATTGACTTACTCTCTCCTTCATTGCACTGTGGGAGTGCCTTCAACTCATGTTCAGCAATGATTCATGAAGGCAGCTCGCTACCACCTTCTCAATGGCAACAAATTAAATTCTGGCCTTGCCAGCTGTGCCCACTTCCCATGAATGAGTTTTGTAAAATCACTCTCATTGACCCCAGTACATACTGACACAGCCTGGGGACAGCCTCAATGTACAGCCTGACGCAGTCTGGTACTCCCTGATTGTATACTGTGCTTGGTACCCCTTTATATAATGATTCACTCTCACAGACCCCTGTAAATACTGAAACAGTCTGGAGACAGCCTGAATTTCTCCAGTCTTTGATACCCCTTTATATATTGATTCACTCTCACAGACCGCTGTAAATACTGACACAGTCTGGGGACAGCCTGAATGTGCACAATCCTTGGTATGCCATTATATATAGATTCTCCCTCACAGACCCCTATAAATACTGACATAGCTTGTTGACCCCCTTAATATCTATTGTTCTCGGTATCCCTTCATATATTGATTCACTATCACAGACCTCTGTACAGAGTGACACAGTGTGTGGACAGTCTGAATGTCTCCAATCCTTGATGCTCCTTTATATATTGACACACTCTCACAGAACCCTGTAGATACACACACAATCTGGGAAAAGCCAGAAAGTCAATAGTCAATGGTGCCCCTTTACGTATTGACTCACTTTCACCGACCCCTGTAATACTGACACAGTCTGGGGACATGGAATCATAGAATCAGAGAAAGTTACGGTGCAGAAAGAGGCCATTGGTTGCCTCGTGTCAATGTCGACCGAAAAAGAGCTAATCAGCTTAATCCCACTTTCCATCATTTGATCCGTTGCCCTGTAGATTACGGCACTTCAGGTACACATCCAAGTCCTATTTAAATGTGATGAGGGTTTCTGCCTCTCCCACCCTTTCAGGCAGTGAGTTCCGGACTCCCAGCAGCCTCTGGGTGAGAAAATTTCTCCTCCGTTCCCCTCTAATCCTTCGACCAATTACTTTAAATCTATTCCCCCTGGTCACTGACCCCTCTGCTAAGGGAAATAGGTCCTCTCTATCCACTTTATCTGGTCCCATCATATTATACACCTCAATTATTCCTTTGTTGCAAAGAAAACAACCCCAGCCGATCCAATCTTTTCTCATAGCTAAAATTCACCAGCCCTGGCAACATCCTCGTAAATCTCCTCTGTACCCGTTCTAGTGCAATCACATCTTTCCTGTAATGTGGTGACCAGAACTGTACGCAGTACTCAAGCTGTGGCCTAACCAATGTTTTATACAGTTCGAGCATAAACACCCTGCTTTTATATTCTATGCATCGGCTAATAAAGGAAAGTATCGTGTATGCCTTTTTAACCACCTTTCCTGCCTGTCCTGTTAACTTCAGGGATATGTGGGCATGCACTCCCGGGTCCCTGTCTTCCTGTACTCCTTTCAGTGTCCTCCCATTTATTGTGTACTTGTTTGTCCTCCCCAAATGCATTACTGCACACTTTTCTGGATTGAATTCCATTTGCTACTTTTCTGCCCACATGACCAGTCCATTGATATCTTCCTGCAGGCTACAGCTTTTCTCCTCACTATCAACCACACGACGAATTTATGCATCATCTGCAAACTTCCTGATCTAGTCCCCCACATTCAAGTGCAAACCATTAAAATATACAACAAAAGCAAGAGACCTCGTACTGAGCCTTGTGAAACGCCCCTGGAAACAACCTTCCAGTCTCAGTATCACCCGTCAACCATTACCCTTTGCTTCCTCCCACTGAGACAATTTTGGATCTAACTAGCCACTTTCCCTTGGATCCCATAGGATTTTACTTTTTTTGACAAGTCTGCCATGTGGGACCTTGTCAAAAGCCTTGCTAAAATCCATGTACACTTCATCAAACGCTTACCCTCATCGACCCTCCTTTGTATCTCCTCATAAAATTCAACTAAATTCACAGACACGACCTTCCCTTCACAAATCCATGCGAACTATCCTTGATTAACCTGTGCCTTTCTAAATGAGGATTCATGCCGTCCCTCAGAAAGCTGTAGCCTGCATGATTCCAATAAGTTGCCACCACCGAGATTAGACTGATTGGCCTATAATTACTCGGTCTATCTTTCTCCCTTTCAAGCAGCGGTACAACGTACAGCCTGAATGTTTACAGTCATTGTTGCCTCTTTAAATACTGACTGACTCTCACCGACCCCTGTACAGCCTGACACAGTCTGGAGACTACATGATTGCCGATCATGCTTGTTACCCCTTTATATATTGATTCCCTCTCACAGACCGCTGTAAATACTGACACAGTCTGGAGACAGCCTAAGTGTCTGCAGTCCCTGGCACCCCTTTATATATTGATTCATTCTGAATGACCTCTGCAAATACTGACACAGTCCGTTGACTCCCTTAATATCTATTGTTCTTGGTATCCCTTCATGTATTGATTCACTATCACAGGCCTCAGTACAGAGTGACACAGTGTGTGGACAGCCTGAATGTCTACAGTCCTTGATGCTCCTTTATATATTGTAAAAAATTTTACAACACCAAGTAATAGTCCAACAAATTTATTTTAAATTCCACAAGCTTTCGGAGGCTTCCTCCTTCCTCAGGTGAATAGTGTGGATATATATATATCCTTTATATATTGACACACTCTCACAGAACCCTGCAGATACTGACAAAATCTGGGAAAAGCCAGAAAGTCTAAAGTCAATGGTGCCCCTTTACGTATTAACTCTATTTCACTGACCCCTGTAATACTGACACCGTCTGGGTACATAGAATCATAGAAAGTTATGGCCCAGAAGGAGGCCATTGGTCCCATTGTATCCATGCCGGCCGAAAAAGAGCCCCCTGGTTATTGACCCCTCTGTTCCTTCCTATCCACTCTACAGCCTGAATGTTTACACTCATTTTTGCCTCTTTATATACTAACTGACTCCCACAGTCCCCTGTACAGCCTGACACAGTCTGGAGACTCCCTGATTGTCTACCGTGCTTGGTACTCCTTTATATATTGATTCACTCTCACTGACCCTTGTACATACTGACAATAGTCTGGGGACAGTCTGAATATCTACATTCCTTGATATCCCATTATATATTGATTCACTCTCACAGACCCCTGTAAATACTGACACAGTCTGCGTACAGACTGAATGTATAAAGTCCTTTGAACCCTTTTATATATTGATTCTCTCTCACTGACCCTGGTAAATGCTGACAGAGTGTGTGCACAGCCTGAATGTCCGTTGTCCTTGGTACCGCTTCATACATTGACTCAATCTCGCAGATCCCAGTACATCCTGACACAGTGTGGGTACAGCCTGAATGTCTACATCTTTGGTCTCTTTTATATTGATTCACTCTCACTGCCGCCTCTAATACTGACACAGTCTGGGGATTCCCGGAATATTGATACACTCTCAGAGACCCCTGTACATACTGACACAATCTGGGGTCAGCCTGAATGTCTACAGTCTCTTGGTGCCCCTTTAGATATTGACTCACTCTCACAGAGTCCTGTAACTACGACTATATTATGGAGACAGCCTGAACATCTACAGCCCCTCGTACCCCATTATATATTGATTCACCCGAACTGATGCCTGTAAATACTGACACAGTCTGGGTACAGCCTGAATGTATGAAGTCCTTTGAAGCCCTTTACATATTGTTTCAGTCTCACAGACCCCTGTAGATGCTGGCACAGTCTGGAGACAGCCTGAATGTATAAAGTCCTTTGAGCCCCTTTACATATTGTTTCAATCTCACAGACCCCTGTAGATGCTGGCACAGTCTGGAGACAGCCTGAATGTCTACAATCCTTTGAGCCCCTTTATATATTGATTCACGCTGACAGACTCCTGGTCATACTGACAGATTCTGGAGGCTCCCTGATTGTCCACAGTCTTTGTTACCCCTTTATATATTGATTCACTCTCACCAATCCCTGCAAATACCGAAAGATTCTGGGTGTAGCCTGAATGTATAAAGTCCTTGTTACCCCTTAAAATATTGTCTCACTCTCACAGCCCCTTTACATACTGACACAATGTGGGTACAGCCTGAATGTCTACAGTCTTTGGTTCCCCTTGAGATATTGATTCTCTCTCACTGACCCATTTAAATACTGACACACTCTGGGCACAGCCTGAATAACTCCAGTCCTTGGTACAGCTTTATGTATTGATTGACTCTCACAGACCCCTGTAAATACTGACACATTCTCGTACAGCCTGAATCTCAATAGTCTTTGGTACAACTTTATATATTGTCAGTGCTGCCTGTAAATACTGATACAGTCCAGGGACTCATTGAATGTCTACAGTCCTTGGTACCCCTTTATATATTGACTCATTCTCACAGACCCCTGAAAATATTAACACAACAGCAACAGCTTGCATTAATATAGCTCCTTTAACTTATTGAGATGTTCCAAGATGATTCACGGGAGCGTTATCAAACAAAAGGAAATATTAGGACAGGTGACCAAAATCTTGTTCAGTGAGGCAGTTTTTAAGGAGTGTCTTAAAGGAGGAGGGAGATGTAAAGAGGCGGAGAGGTTGAGGGAGGGATTTCAAGTGCTTAGGGCCAACGCAGCTGAAGGCACAGCCGCCAATGGTGGAGCATTTAAAATCGCGGATGAGCAAGAGGCAAGAATTCAAGGAACTCGGAGATCTCCGATGGTTGTAGGGCTGGCGGGGGTGACAGAGATAGGGAAGGGTGAGGCCATGGACATATTTGAAAACATGGATGAGAATTGTACGGCTGGAGGGGGGTTACAGAGATTGGGAGGGGCGAGACCATGGAGGGATTTGAAAATAATGATGAGAATTTTAAAATCGAGGCTTTCCCAGACCGAGAGCCAATGTAGGTCAGTGAGCACAGGGGTGATGGGTGAACAGGAGTTGTTGCAAATTTGAGTACAGGCAGCAGAGTTTTGGATGAGCACAAGCTCAAGGTGGAAGATCTGAAGCTGGCCAGGAGAGCATTGTAATAATCGGGTCTCAAGGTAACAAAAGCATGGATGAGGGTTTCAGCAGCAGATGAGCCGAGACAGGGGTAGAGATGAGTGATGTTACAGAGGTGGAACTGGGTGGTCTTGGTGATGGAGCAGATATGTGTTGGAAGCTGATCTCGGGTCAAATAGGAAGCCAATGTTGCGAACAGGCTGGTTCAGCCTTGTACAGTGGTCAGGGAGAGGAATGGGATCGATGGTTAGGGAACAGAATTTGTGGCAGGGACCAAAGGAAATGGCTTTAGTCTTCCCAATGTTTAATTGGAGGAAAATTTTGTGCATCCAGTACTGGATGTTGAACAAGCAGTGCGACAAATGAGAGAGAGTGGAGGGGTCGAGGGAGGTGGTGGTGAGATTGAGCTGGGTGTCATCAGCATACATGTGGAACCTGACATTGTGCTTACAGATGATGTCGCTGAGTGGCAGCATAAAGATGAGAAATAGAAGGGGACCAAGGATAGATCCTTGGGGGACTCCAGAGGTAACAGTGCGGGAGAGGAAAGAGAAGCCATTGCAGGTAATTCCCTGGTGACGACAGGATAGATAAAAATGCTGATCATCAAATGAGGCCATATGGGTTGAGCTTAAGAACAAAAAACGTGGCAATCACAATGCTGGGAGTGTCTACTACAGACCCGCAAACAGTCAGAGGCAGAGAGAAGAACAAATATAGAGGCACATTTCTGAGAAGTGCTAAAACAATAGGGCAGTAATAGTAGGGGATTTCAAATATAGAATCAGTGCAAAAGGTACAGAGGGCGCAGAATTCATAAAATGCATTCAGGAGAGCATTTTTAGCCAGTACATAGCAAGCCCAACAAGCGAGGGCACAGTTCTGGACTTAGTTTTAGGGAATGAAGCTGGGCAGGTGGAAGGGGTATCAATGGGAGAGCACCTGGTGGTAGTGATCATAATTCAATTAGATTTAGCATCGTTATGAAAAGGGGCAGCGATAGAACAGGAGTAAAAGCTCTTAATTGGGAAAGGGAAATGTTACTAACCTGAGAAGTGATTGAGCAAAAGTGGACAGGAAACAGCTACTTGAAGGTAAAACGGTATCAGATCAGTGTGAGGCATTCAAGGGGGAGATGGAGAGGGTTCAGAGCAAATATGTTCCCGCAAAGACAAATGGTGGGATTCCCAAATCTAGAGGCCCCCGGAAATCAAGGAGCTTACAGAGTAAGTTAAGGCAACTTACTCTGCTATGGACAGAGCGAAGCGATTCCACAACCAACGGATCAGATCAAAGCTCTGCAGTCCTGCCACATCCAGTCGTGAATGGTGGTGGACAATTGAACAACTAATGGGAGGAGGAGGCTCTGCAAACATCCCCATCCTCAATGATGACGGAGTCCAGCACGTGAGTGCAAAAGACAAGGCTGAAGCGTTTGCAATCATCTTCAGCCAGAAGTGCCGAGTGGATGATCCATCTCGGCCTCCTCCTGATATCCCCACCATCACCAATTCGATTCACTCCACGTGATATCAAGAAACAGCTCAGTGCACTGGATACAGCAAAGGCTATGGGCCCCGACAACATCCCAGCTGCAGTGCTGAAGGCTTGTGCTCCAGAACTAGCTGCACCTCTAGCCAAGCTGTTCCAGTACAGCAACAACACTGGCATCTACCCGACAATGTGGAAAATTGCCCACGTATGTCCTGTCCACAAAAAGCAGGACAAATCCAATCCGGCCAATTACCGCCCCATCAGTCTACACTCAATCATCAGCAAAGTGATGGAAGGTGTCGTCGACAGTGCTATCAAGCGGCACTAACTCACCAATAACCTGCTCACCGATGCTCAGTTTGGGTTCCGCCAGGACCACTCAGCTCCAGACCTCATTACAGCCTTGGTCCATAAATGGACAAAAGACCTGAATTCCAGAGGTGAGGTGAGAGTGACTGCACTTGACAATCAAGGCAGCATTTGACCGAGTGTGGCACCAAGGAGCCCTAGTAAAATTGAAGTCAAAGGAAATCAGGGGGAAAACCCTCCAGTGGCTGGAGTCATAACGAGCACAAAGGAAGATGGTAGTGGTTGTTGGAGGCCAATCATCTCAGCCCCAGGACATTGCTGCAGGAGTTCCTCAGGGCAGTGTCCTCGGCCCAACCTTCTTCAGCTGCTTCATCAATGACCTTCCCTCCATCATAAGGTGTTCGCTGATGATTGCACAGTGTTCAGTTCCATTCGCAACCTCTCAGATAATGAAGCATTCCTTGCCCGCATGCTGTAAGACCTGGACAACATCCAAGCTTGGGCTGATAAGTGGCAAGTAACATTCGTGCCAGACAAGTGCCAGGCAATGACCATCTCCAACAAGAGAGAGTTTAACCACCTCCCCTTGACATTCATCGGCATTACCATCACCGAATCCCCCACCATCAACATCCTGGGGGGTCACCATTGACAAGATACTTAACTGGACCAGCCACATAAATACTGTGGCTACGACAGCAGGTCAGAGGCTGGGTATTCTGCTGCCTGTGACTCACCTCCTGACTCCCCAAAGCCTTTCCACCATCTACAAAGCACAAGTCAGAAGTGTGATGGAATATTCTCCACTTGCCTGGATGAGTGCAGCTCCATCAAGATGCCCAGGACAAAGCAGCCCGCTTGATTGGCACCCTATACACCACCCTAAACATTCACTTCCTTCACCACCCGCGCACTGTGGCTGCAGTGTGTACCATCCACAAGATGCACTGCAGCAACTCGTTAAGGCCTCTTCAACAGCACCTCCCAAACCCGCGACCTCTACTACCTAGAAAGACAAGGGCAGCTGGCACATGTGAACAACACCATCTGCACATTGTCCTCCAAGTCACAGACCATCCTGACTTGGAAATATATCGCCGTTCCTTCATCGTCGCTGGGTCAAAATCCTGGAACTCCCTAACAGCACTGTGGGAGAACCTTCACCACACAGACTGCAGCGGTTCAAGAAGGCGGCTCACCACTACCTTCTCAAGGACAATTAGGGATGGACAATAAATGCCGGCCTCGCCAGCAACGCCCACATCCCATGAATAAAAAAATGGCAGAGGATGAAATGTTGAATGTGGAGGCTGGTAGGTTAGAAGATGATGACAAGGGAGGCCCTGTCGTGGTTCTGGGATGGAGGGGAATGGGTAGGTCGGAAGTGACTGGACAAGGGGAGAAAAAATAGAGTGGAGATCGGAGGAACTAAATTCCATAGGGCAAGAACAGGCTGAAAGAACAGGTCTACCGGGGCAGTCCTGTTTGTGGATCTTGGGAATGAGGTGGAAGCGGGCTGTGCTGGGTTGGGGGACGATGAGGTTGGACACCATGGTGGCAGGATCTCCAAAGGAGATGAGGTCAGTGACGGTCTGGGAAACTATGATTGATGTTCGGCGGTGAGTTCAGGGTCCAGGGGGAGGTAGGAGGAGGTGTTGGAGAGTTGGTGTTCAGCCTTCGCATGGTCTGTTCACCTCACAACAACAGCGTCACCCTTGTCAGCAGGTTTAATGAATATGTTAGGGCTGGACCTGAGAGAACGGAGTGCTGCAAATTCAGAGCCGGGTACTTTAGAGTGAGTGAGGGGAGTGGAGAAATTGAGATGGCCAATGTCACGCGGAGGTTCCCAATGAGAAGATCCACAGAGGCTAAGAGGCCAGAGGGAGGGGTCCAGTTGGAACGAGAGTTCTGAAGACGGGAGAAAGGTTCGGCTGTGCGGGGGGAGGACTCCTGGTGAAAGAAGTGGGCGCGGAGGCGAAGGTGACGGAAGAAGAGCTCAGCATTGTATCGAGCTCGAAATTCATTGAGATGGGGCGACAAGGGATGAAGCTGAGGCCTTTGCTGAGGACTGAGCGTTCGGGGTCAGAGAGGGGAAGATTAGAGGGGATTGTGGAAACACGGCAAAGGGTGAGATTGGAGGGAGGGATGGGGTCAGAGGAAAGTGAAGGGGAAGAAGGATCCGAAGGGGTGTTGGTAACAAAGAGTTGTTGAAGCTTGTGGTCCTTGACACCTGAAAGGAAGAAAGAAAGTTTTGTTTTAAAGCACCGGATGAGGTGAAGGATGAAATGGAACTGTGGACCAGGACAACTCTGAGATAGAGTGAGTCGGTGCTGCTGGAGAGAGAGGTGGAGAGTGTGGATATGGCGGAGCATGACATTGAGCGTGGATCTGAGGAAACGGCGAGAGCAGTGGTTCGAGGAACGCTGAATATCAGGGAGATATCTGTAATCACGGGTGGATTAGAAACATGAAGGGTGGAATTTAAATTGGAATCCACGTGGAATAATTCGGAGCTGGAGACAGTTAATGAGGAAAGAGATACGTCTGTGAAGGAGAGTTTTAGAAGAAACCTGATCAAACAGGAGAGGGGGACAGAAATCAATGAAGGTGAACAAGGTCAAAAAGACAAACAGAAATCCGGTCGGAGAGAAGAACAGAACTTCTTCAAGGTGCAGCATTCCTGGGAGAGAAGTGGCCGTGAATTAAACACTAAATCAAATCAAAATACTGCCGATATTAGGAATCTGCAACAAAATGAGAAATTGCTGGAAATCCTCAGCAAGTCAGACAGCACCTGTGGAGGAAGAAACAGAGTTAAGGTTACTTTCGTTACCTGTTACTTTCGATTTACATCCTCGCCAGTTTCCTGCAGAAACAAGTAATAATGTTTGAGGGATTTGATTTGTTCAATGTTTGTGGAATGAATCTATCACCCAGTGTGAGAAGTGAAACACAGACTGCCCAACACGGGGCTCGAGTGCATGAGAGTGAGATGTATTTGTGGCAGGTGAGGTGGTTGGTTGGAGCATGGTGCTAATAACACCAAGATCGTGGATTGGATGCAGGGAGGGGCCTTCAGCTTTTCATCTCATAATTGATCGGGTTTTAGTAATTTTAAAATACGCACTTTACAAACAAACAAATCCACACAAAAATCACGGGGAATATATTTTTGAAAAGCATCCATTCCATTGTTGGATATATCTCTGACCCTGGGGCTTTCGTCCTTTCTCGCTCTCCTGTCTGTGTCTCAATGTCTTTCTGTTTGTCTCTTTCCCCTTTCTTCTATTTCTCGATTTCTTTCCTTTTCAGGAATAATTTTTCCGGGAATATTTCCAACCGAAAGAAAGCACGTTAATATATCAGATTTAATGTTGATCTTATTGCACAAACACTGAACAGTCCATCCCTGAGACACTGTCCTGATATAATATCAGTCGGCAGTACACTGACCTGCAGTGAAAATGCTGTGATCCCACCGTAATTCAAACACACAGCCTTGGGATCTGGAGTCAGGAGCTACCGATCTGCCACCAGGTCCACAGCAAGCGGGTAGACACGGATGAACGGGATCGTGATCGGTCCCGACCACCACCGGGACTCTCGGAGTTCGAGAGGCGGAAGCAGCAGCAGCCAGACCGTCTCAACAACAGCACAGGATCCCCGCTCTCTCATCCAGCCGCTCCCGGCGGAGAGCTGTGGGTCCCGGCTTGAGCTGAGTCTGGGAGCCTCCTGCTGGACTCTCTTTACTGAACGGCACCGATCCCGGTCCAGTTCACACACAGGCTCAGCAATCCCACTCCTGACAGAGTCACATCTTTAAACGTTCTTTACATCCAGTTCACGATGTAATTCAATCGTTATCAGTTCAGAACTTTACTTAAACCTATACTTGGAGCTCTGTTTTATTGGGTGTCGGCTGGTTGTGTGTTTCTCGGTCCCAATAACCCCATTGATAACACTTTTTTCTGCTAACTGCTGTTTGATACAAAGCACTGGTCTTGTTAAATCAAGACCAGTGCTTTGATACAAAGCACTGGTCTTGCAAAGAAGCATACCGACAACTGGACAACCAGGAACACTACAGACGGTTACCCGCAGATCCGACCAAAGAACACACCCACCAGCTCAACAAACTGATCAAGACCTTCGATCCAGACCTTCAAAGCATCCTACGCATTCTCATCCCACGTAATCCCCGCGTGGGAGACTTCTACTGCCTCCCAAAGATACACAAAGCCAACACACCCGGACGTCCCATCGTATCAGGCAACGGAACCCTGTGTGAGAACCTCTCTGGATACATCGAGGGCATCCTGAAACCCATCGTACAGGGAACCCCCAGCTTCTGTCGTGACACTACAGACTTCCTACAAAAACTCAGTACCCACGGACCAGTTGAACCAGGAACACTTCTCACCACGATGGACGTCTCGGCACTATACACCAGTATCCCCCACGATGACGGCATCGCTGCGACAGCATCAATACTCAACACCAACAACAGCCAATCTCCGGAAGCCATCCTACAACTCATCCGCTTCATCCTGGATCACAATGTCTTCACCTTCGATAACCAGTTCTTTACCCAAACACACGGAACAGCCATGGGGACCAAATTCGCACCCCAATACGCCAACATTTTCATGCACAAGTTCGAGCAGGACTTCTTCACTGCACAAGACCTCCAACCAACACTATACACCAGATACATCGACGACATTTTCTTTCTATGGACCCACGGCAAGGAATCACTAAAGAGACTACACGATAACATCAACAAGTTCCATCCCACCATCAAGCTCACCATGGACTACTCCTCAGAATCAGTTTCTTTCTTGGACACACGAATCTCCATCAAAGACGGGCACCTCAGCACCTCACTCTACCGCAAGCCCACGGACAACCTCACGATGCTCCACTTTTCCAGCTTCCACCCTAACCACGTCAAAGAGGCCATCCCCTATGGACAGGCCCTGCGAATACACAGGGTCTGCTCAGACGAGGAGGAACGCAATGGACACCTACAGACGCTGAAAGACGCCCTAGTAAGAACGGGATATGACGCTCGACTCATCGATCGACAGTTCCGACGGGCCACAGCAAAAAATCGCATAGACCTCCTCAGGAGACTAACACGGGACGCAACCAACAGAGTACCCTTTGTCGTCCAGTACTTCCCCGGAGCGGAGAAACTACGCCATGTTCTCCGCAGCCTTCAACATGTCATCAATGAGGACAAACACCTCGCTATGGCCATCCCCACACCTCCACTACTCGCCTTTAAACAGCCACCCAACCTCAAACAGACCATCGTTCGCAGCAAACTACCTAGCTTTCAAGAGAACAGCGTCCACGACGCCACACAACCCTGCCACGGTAACCTCTGCAAGACATGCCAGATCATCGACACAGATACCACCATCACACGAGATGACACCACCCACCAGGTGCATGGTTCATACTCCTGTGACTCAGCCAACGTTGTCTACCTCATACGTTGCAGGAAAGGATGCCCCAGAGCATGGTACATTGGCGAGACCATGCAGACGCTGCGACAACGGATGAACGGACACCGCGCAACAATCGCCAAACAGGAGGGTTCCCTCCCAGTCGGGGAACACTTCAGCAGTCATGGACATTCATCCACCGACCTTCGGGTAAGCGTACTCCAAGGCGGCCTTCGAGACACACGACAACGCAAAATCGTCGAGCAGAAATTGATAGCCAAGTTCCGCACCCATGAGGACGGCCTCAACCGGGATCTTGGGTTCATGTCACGCTACACGTTACCCCACCAGCGAACAAATGTTATCTGTTTTTAATATAATGGGTCATTTGCTGGCTCTCTCTGCCTTCCGGATGTTTCTGCCTCTCTCTGTGTTTTTTTTTTCTCTGTTTTTTTTCCCTGTTTGTTTTTTTATTGAATGTGTATTCGGAGGTTCTGCAGGTAACACCTCTCTGTCTGAACACGGTGATTGCCTTGGCAACGGGCAGTTGCAGGGGCAGTCTGTAAACACCATTTATTATTGTTCAATATGTATAAATGCGTAGGCTTCAAGGAGATCTTGAAACATTTGCCTGAGGAAGGAGAAAATCTCCGAAAGCTTGTGAATTTAAAATAAAATTGCTGGACTATAACTTGGTGTTGTAAAATTGTTTACAATTGTCAACCCCAGTCCATCACCGGCATCTCCACATCATGACTACCATCGACACCACAAACTGCCGGCTCACAGTGGAAAGGATATCCAAGAAGATCGCGCATTTAGACACAGACATCAAGTTTTTACAGAGCTGCAAGAAAGCAGACAAGATCCCGAAAGGACTCCAGATCACGAACCCACTCAAGTCCACATACAACTCGGATTACGCTGAGAGACTCTGCCGCCGTACCTCTCGCACACTCCGCAACCATCTCATACACCAACTCTACAGCAGACGCCACAACCTCGAAACCAAGATAGAGTCCATACTCTCAACCTGTACTCAGGACACAGCAGACCAGCTACGTTATACCGCCAAACAGACGAGGCAACGGAACTACGCTGCCTACATGAAAACCAAGAGCAGGAAGCTTGAGAAACTCGGCATCACCACCAGCAACGACCAAGCTTCCCCTGGTACCACGGTTGCAACCACAGGGAAGTCTATTGTCAATTTATCCGACCACACCCTTCAACCAGACGAAATCGAAGTTCTCAGCCGAGGGCTCAATTTCTGCCCCACTACCAAAATGGACCCCACTAGTCTCGCGGCGGACACAGAGGAATTCATCAGGAGAATGAGGCTCCGGGAATTCTACCACAAACCCCAAGATTTCAGCAGCGAACCCAATGAGACAATCGACGATCCGGAACAGCAGACAGAGGGATCCGCGGTACAGCGACCGAAGAGGAAAGAGTCAAACTGGACTCCTCCGGAGGGTCGCTGCCCTCAGCTGGACATGTATGCTCAAGCTGTCAGGAAATGCGTCAATGCCAGATTCATCAGCCGCACTCAGAAGACAGTCCAGAATGTCACCCGAGCACAACGCAACGCCATCAACGCTCTCAAGACCAACCGCAACATCGTCATCAAACCAGCGGACAAAGGAGGAGCCATAGTCATACAGAACAGAACAGACTATTGCAAAGAAGCATACCGACAACTGGACAACCAGGAACACTACAGACGGTTACCCGCAGATCCGACCAAAGAACACACCCACCAGCTCAACAAACTGATCAAGACCTTCGATCCAGACCTTCAAAGCATCCTACGCATTCTCATCCCACGTAATCCCCGCGTGGGAGACTTCTACTGCCTCCCAAAGATACACAAAGCCAACACACCCGGACGTCCCATCGTATCAGGCAACGGAACCCTGTGTGAGAACCTCTCTGGATACATCGAGGGCATCCTGAAACCCATCGTACAGGGAACCCCCAGCTTCTGTCGTGACACTACAGACTTCCTACAAAAACTCAGTACCCACGGACCAGTTGAACCAGGAACACTTCTCACCACGATGGACGTCTCGGCACTATACACCAGTATCCCCCACGATGACGGCATCGCTGCGACAGCATCAATACTCAACACCAACAACAGCCAATCTCCGGAAGCCATCCTACAACTCATCCGCTTCATCCTGGATCACAATGTCTTCACCTTCGATAACCAGTTCTTTACCCAAACACACGGAACAGCCATGGGGACCAAATTCGCACCCCAATACGCCAACATTTTCATGCACAAGTTCGAGCAGGACTTCTTCACTGCACAAGACCTCCAACCAACACTATACACCAGATACATCGACGACATTTTCTTTCTATGGACCCACGGCAAGGAATCACTAAAGAGACTACACGATAACATCAACAAGTTCCATCCCACCATCAAGCTCACCATGGACTACTCCTCAGAATCAGTTTCTTTCTTGGACACACGAATCTCCATCAAAGACGGGCACCTCAGCACCTCACTCTACCGCAAGCCCACGGACAACCTCACGATGCTCCACTTTTCCAGCTTCCACCCTAACCACGTCAAAGAGGCCATCCCCTATGGACAGGCCCTGCGAATACACAGGGTCTGCTCAGACGAGGAGGAACGCAATGGACACCTACAGACGCTGAAAGACGCCCTAGTAAGAACGGGATATGACGCTCGACTCATCGATCGACAGTTCCGACGGGCCACAGCAAAAAATCGCATAGACCTCCTCAGGAGACTAACACGGGACGCAACCAACAGAGTACCCTTTGTCGTCCAGTACTTCCCCGGAGCGGAGAAACTACGCCATGTTCTCCGCAGCCTTCAACATGTCATCAATGAGGACAAACACCTCGCTATGGCCATCCCCACACCTCCACTACTCGCCTTTAAACAGCCACCCAACCTCAAACAGACCATCGTTCGCAGCAAACTACCTAGCTTTCAAGAGAACAGCGTCCACGACGCCACACAACCCTGCCACGGTAACCTCTGCAAGACATGCCAGATCATCGACACAGATACCACCATCACACGAGATGACACCACCCACCAGGTGCATGGTTCATACTCCTGTGACTCAGCCAACGTTGTCTACCTCATACGTTGCAGGAAAGGATGCCCCAGAGCATGGTACATTGGCGAGACCATGCAGACGCTGCGACAACGGATGAACGGACACCGCGCAACAATCGCCAAACAGGAGGGTTCCCTCCCAGTCGGGGAACACTTCAGCAGTCATGGACATTCATCCACCGACCTTCGGGTAAGCGTACTCCAAGGCGGCCTTCGAGACACACGACAACGCAAAATCGTCGAGCAGAAATTGATAGCCAAGTTCCGCACCCATGAGGACGGCCTCAACCGGGATCTTGGGTTCATGTCACGCTACACGTTACCCCACCAGCGAACAAATGTTATCTGTTTTTAATATAATGGGTCATTTGCTGGCTCTCTCTGCCTTCCGGATGTTTCTGCCTCTCTCTGTGTTTTTTTTTTCTCTGTTTTTTTTCCCTGTTTGTTTTTTTATTGAATGTGTATTCGGAGGTTCTGCAGGTAACACCTCTCTGTCTGAACACGGTGATTGCCTTGGCAACGGGCAGTTGCAGGGGCAGTCTGTAAACACCATTTATTATTGTTCAATATGTATAAATGCGTAGGCTTCAAGGAGATCTTGAAACATTTGCCTGAGGAAGGAGAAAATCTCCGAAAGCTTGTGAATTTAAAATAAAATTGCTGGACTATAACTTGGTGTTGTAAAATTGTTTACACTTGTTAAATGAACAACGGTTGCATCAGATTCCTGGGGTGATAAACACTGAAGATTTTTACAAATCTTGAACGGCAGACGTTTCCGTCGTGTAGCGATGATCACGTTCGTCTCACACGTGCAATGTTCCCGGGGGGAAACATTTTATTATATTGGAACTTGCTGCAGATGACCCCCCAGGGGCGAGTTTCTCCCCCTGTGGAAAGGGGGCGACAATCGACTGATCCACTTGAATTTAACAACGGCAGCACCAGATTCTTGGTGTCATAAACACTGAACATTTCCAACAAGACCCCTAAAACATCACCTGAAAAGTGTTTCACATAAAAAACACAAACATTATTAAACTTTTGAGTGTCACTCGATAATCATGACAGTGTTTTTTTCAGTATGCATCAGAAAGTTATCTATTGATTATTGCTGATTAACAAATCATTCATCTTTTCATAGCGTTTTATTGGTTTCATGTAATTAATTAAATCGGTGTGAGCTCCGAATCATAACCTGGAACCCACCAGGTGCCTGTACAGATAGATCACCAAATCCGGTTACATTGATGATCTGCCCCACTTGGCTGGAAAAAAATGGGTGAGAGGCCCTTCCCTGCGAAAAGGTGTCCTGTCCCCTTGATGAAAATAATATCTGCAAGTGATGCACTGCAGAGAATTGCGCTCGAAACAGATCTGGAAAATGAGCATTGCAGCCGCACAGGGAATTGCAAATCCACACTGCCCGGAGGAAAAGAAGTGACAGAAGCAGAAGGAAATGTCACATGAAAGATTTGGGCCCAGACCTGCTGCATGAGACTTGAAATGTTGCCAGCCTGTAACTGTAACACAAAGTGTCAGAACAGACAATGTTATCATTAGCCTTCTTGCTCTGCATTTCCTCAATAATCCCAGGTTATCACAGCACTGCTTTCTTCAAACTGAATCCCGGTGTGAAAACATACACAATTTCAAAGCTAAGCAAGGTGTGAGAGAGTGGAAGGAGAGTGCGAGTGGGGATCACGGGCCTGGGTGACAATGAGATCCTTCCCTGGGCATTAAAATATTCCGCATATGAAAGCAGCATGGAGAAAAGATCTTTGTGTCTATTTATCCGGGTATGTTCAAAATCCATCCCCTCTCAATGGCCAGCACCGTTCAATCTCTCTCTCTCTCCGTGCTGACCATGTCAGGATGGGTTTCATGAATTCACTGTGATTGCATCGAGCATCTAATTCACCAGGCAGTTGGAGGAGTCGAGGGAAAGAAGAATCAGATACAAGAGATCCCATGTGAAATGGGCAGAATCATCAGTGTGCCAATTTCTTCAAATGATCGGTCCTGTTCAGACGAGACCGGTCGGCGGCTCCCAGACACGGCTCAGGCCGGGACCGGCAGCTCTCCGCCGGTAGTGTCTGGATGAGAGAGCGGGGATCCTGCGCTGATGCTGCTGTCGCACTCCGAGAGCCCCGGCGGCTGTCGGTACCGATCTCCCTCCAATGGATCCGGCTTCACACATTGGCTGTGGGCCTTGTGGAACAACGTGAGCTGGTCTGAGGCATCAATCCAGACACGGTGTGTTCGAATCATGTTGGGCTTACAGTATTTTCACAGTGGTTCAGGGTCCTGTCAAATGATTCGATAGTGAGACAGTGTTTCAGTGATGGGCTGTTCACTGTTTGTAAAATAATAATGATCAGAATTAAATTTGATAGATTAAAGTGCTCTTTATCTGTTAATTTCGAATCACTCCGTCGCCAGTTTTATACAGAAACAAGAAACAATGTTTAAGGGATGTGGTTTGTTCAATATTTGTGCAATAACTCTGTCAATCATTGTGAGAAGTAAAACACAAACTGCCGAATGCGGGGCCCAGAACCATGACCTTTGAGCATTTTGACGGCCAGTCAGTGCTGTTCGTCAGAGCGTTTGTGATAATAGCGCCAAGGTCACGGGTTCGATCACTGGACGGGCATCAGCTTTTTATTTCATTTTTCTTCGGGTTTTAGTAACTTTTAAAATCCAGACTTTACAAACAAATGCACACAAAAAGTCACAGGGAATATGTTTTTGAATAACGTCCATTACCATGTTTGGGATATCTGTGCCCCTGGGGCGGAGAAACACATCTTTATTTTGATTTATCTTTTATCCTTCTTTTCTCACTCATCTTTCTGTGTCTCCATCTCTTTCCATCTGTCTCTTTCATCCATTTTTCTATCTCTCCACTCCTTTCATTTTCCGGAATCATTTTTCCAGGTATGTTTACTGACACACATTACAACCTGTGTCACTCAGTATCAGGGTATGTTTACTGACACACATTACAATCTGTGTCACTCAGTATTCGGGTATGTTTACTGACACTCATTACAACCTGTGTCACTCAGTATCCGGGTATGTTTACTGACACACATTACAACCCGTGTCACTCAGTATCCGGGTATGTTTACTGACACACATTACAACCTGCGTCACTCAGTATCCGGGTATGTTTACTGACACACATTACAACCTGTGTCACTCAGTATCCGGGTATGTTTACTGACACACATTACAACCTGTGTCACTCAGTATCCAGGTATGTTTACTGACACACATTACAACCTGTGTCACTCAGTATCCGGGTATGTTTACTGACACACATTACAACCTGTGTCACTCAGTATCCGGGTATGTTTACTGACACACATTACAACCTGTGTCACTCAGTATCCGGGTATGTTTACTGACACACATTACAATCAGTGTCACTCAGTATCCGGGTATGTTTACTGACACACATTACAACCTGTGTCACTCAGTATCCGGGTATGTTTACTGACACTCATTACAATCTGTGTCACTCAGTATCCGGGTATGTTTACTGACACACATTACAACCTGTGTCACTCAGTATCCGGGTATGTTTACTAACACACATTACAACCTGTGTCACTCAGTATCCAGGTATGTTTACTGACACACATTACAACCTGTGTCACTCAGTATCCGGGTATGTTTACTGACACACATTACAACATGTGTCACTCAGTATCCGGGTATGTTTACTGACACACATTACAACCTGTGTCACTCAGTATGCGGGTATGTTTACTGACACACATTACAATCTGTGTCACTCAGTATCCGGGTATGTTTACTGACACACATTACAACCTGTGTCACTCAGTATCCGGGTATGTTTACTGACACACATTACAACATGTGTCACTCAGTATCCGGGTATGTTTACTGACACTCATTATAACCTGTGTCACTCAGTATCCGGGTATGTTTACTGACACACATTACAACATGTGTCACTCAGTATCCGGGTATGTTTACTGACACACATTACAATCTGTGTCACTCAGTATCCGGGTATGTTTACAGACACACATTACAACCTGTGTCACTCAGTATCCGGGTATGTTTACTGACACACATTACAATCTGTGTCACTCAGTATCCGGGTATGTTTACAGACACACATTACAACCTGTGTCACTCAGTATCTGGGTATGTTGACTGACACACATTACAACCTGTGTCACTCAGTATCCGGGTATGTTTACTGACACTCATTATAACCTGTGTCACTCAGTATCCGGGTATGTTTGCTGACACACATTACAACATGTGTCACTCAGTATCCGGGTATGTTTGCTGACACACGTTACAACATGTGTCACTCAGTATCCAGGTATGTTTACTGACACACATTACAATCTGTGTCACTCAGTATCCGGGTATGTTTACAGACACACATTACAACCTGTGTCACTCAGTATCCGGGTATGTTTACTGACACACATTACAATCTGTGTCAAACAGTATCCAGGTATGTTTGCTGACACACATTACAATCTGTGTCACTCAGTATCCGGGTATGTTTACTGACACACATTACAATCTGTCACTCAGCATCCGGGTATGTTTACTGACACACATTACAATCTGTGTCACTCAGTATCCGGGTATGTTTACTGACACACATTACAACCTGTGTCACTCAGTATCCGGGTATGTTTACTGACACACATTACAACCTGTGTCAATCAGTATCCGGGTATGTTTACTGACACACATTACAACCTGTGTCAATCAGTATCCGGGTATGTTTACTGACACACGTTACAACCTGTGTCACTCAGTATCCGGGTGTGTTTACTGACACACGTTACAACCTGTGTCACTCAGTATCCGGGTATGTTTACTGACACACATTACAACCTGTGTCACTCAGTATCCGGGTATGTTTACTGACACACATTACAACCTGTGTCACTCAGTATCCGGGTATGTTTACTGACACACGTTACAACCTGTGTCACTCAGTATTCGGGTATGTTTACTGACACTCATTACAACCTGTGTCACTCAGTATCCGGGTATATTTACTGACACACGTTACAACCTGTGTCACTCAGTATCCGGGTATGTTTACTGACACACATTACAATCTGTGTCACTCAGTATCCGGGTATGTTTACTGACATACATTACAACCTGTGTCACTCAGTATCCGGGTATGTTTACTGACACACATTACAATCTGTGTCACTCAGTATCCGGTTATGTTTACTGACACACATTACAATCTGTGTCACTCAGTATACGGGTATGTTTACTGACACACATTACAACCTGTGTCACTCAGTATCCGGGTATGTTTACTGACACTCATTACAATCTGGGTCACTCAGTATCCGGGTATGTTTGCAGACACACATTACAACCTGTGTCACTCAGTATCCGGGTATGTTTACTGACACACATTACAATCTGTGTCAAACAGTATCCGGGTATGTTTGCTGACACACATTACAATCTGGGTCACTCAGTATCTGGGTATGTTTATTGACACACATTACAATCTGTGTCACTCAGTATCTGGGTATGTTTACTGACACACATTACAACCTGTGTCACTTAGTATCCGGGTATGTTTACTGACACACGTTACAACCTGTGTCACTCAGTATCCGGGTATGTTTACTGACACACGTTACAACCTGTGTCACTCAGTATCTGGGTATGTTTACTGACACACATTACAATCTGTGTCACTCAGTATCTGGGTATGTTTACTGACACACATTACAACCTGTGTCACTCTGTATCCGGGTATGTTTACTGACACACATTACAACCTGTGTCACTCTGTATCCGGGTATGTTTACTGACACACATTACAACCTGTGTCACTCTGTATCCGGGTATGTTTACTGACACACATTACAACCTGTGTCACTCAGTATTCGGGTATGTTTACTGACACACATTACAACCCGTGTCACTCAGTATCTAACAATGTGAGGGAGTTTTATTCCCATTGTGTTATCGCTCTGTCAGTTCGCTGATAAATGTTTAGCTCTTGGCCTGCTGCTGTTGAAGGTCACAAGCAGTCACAGACAGAGCTTGTCTTGTTGCCACGAGACGGAGAAAAGGCTTCAGTTTGGGACAAATGCTTCAAATGGAATGTTCATTCGGCACCGAGAGAGACAAAAAACAGAAAAAAATGCAGAAGAAATAGAGAAATAAAAGACGGATAAAGACGCGATCAATATTTTTCATCCTTGGTGCCTCTCTATTCCTTCCCTAAGCCTCCAGTGCCGGTTAAAATTTCAGTCCAAACAAATGCGGGATTCGAACCAAAGAATGCGAACAAAACAACCAAATATTACCGAAACCCGGGGTTGGACCAAGGACCATTTCGATCTTCACTCTCCTCAGCAAACTATTTCAGCTCCATCGTAAGTTGGACTTTGGGTCATTGCCTTGGAAGTAAATATTTATTATACTGCGTTCACTGTTCACAATGCGATCTCCTCTACATTGATGTGGAGATGCCGGTGATGGACTGGGGTGGACAAATGTAAGGAATCTAACAACACCAGGTTATAGTCCAACAGTTTTATTTGAAAATCACAAGCTTTCGGAGGCTTTCTCCTTCGTCAGGTGAGTGTGTGATTCCTTGAAGGTTACTACATTTTTGTCAGAGAAGAATGCCTGGTGATTACAGATAATCTTTCCAACTGCCCGTTGTCAAGGCAATCAGACAGAGAGACAGTACATACAGGACTACTGAATATACAAACGGTCCGAACCCAAAGATAGAGAGAGAGAGAGAGAGAGAGAGAGAAACATCCGAAAGGAAGAGAAAGAGAGAGGATGACCAGTTGTATTAAAAACAGATAACTCTTTATTCGCTGGTGGGGTTACGTGTAGCGTGACATGAACCCAAGAACCTGATTGAGGCCGTCCTCATGGGTGCGGAACTTGGCTATCAATCTCTGCTCGACGATTTTGCGTTGTCGTGTGTCTCGAAGGCCGCCTTGGAGAACGCTTACCCGAAGATCGGAGGCTGAATGTCCTTGACTGCTGAAGTGTACCCTGGCTGGGAGGGAACCCTCCTGTCTGGCGATTGTTGCGCGGTGTCCGTTCATCCGTTGTCGCAGTGTCTGCATGGTCTCGCCAATGTACCATGCTCCGGGGCATCCTTTCCTGCAATGTATGAGGTAGACAACATTGGCCGAGTCACAGGAGTATGAACCATGTACCTGGTAGGTGGTGTCCTCTCGTGTGATGGTGGTATCTGTGTCGATGATCTGGCATGTCTTGCAGAGGTTGCCGTGGCAGGGTTGTGTGGTGTCGTGGACGTTGTTCTCCTGAAAGCTAGGTAATTTGCTGCGAACGATGGTCTGTTTGAGGTTGGGTGGCTGTTTAAAGGCGAGTAGTGGAGGCGTGGGGATGGCCTTAGCGAGGTGTTCGTCGTCATCGATGACATGTTGAAGGCTGCGGAGAACATGGCGTAGTTTCTCCGCTCCGGGGAAGTACTGTACGACGAAGGGTACTCTGTTGGTTCCGTCCCGTGTTTGTCTTCTGAGGAGGTCTATGCGATTTTTCGCTGTGGCCCGTCAGAACTGTCGATCGACGAGTCGAGCGTCATATCCCGTTCTTACGAGGGCGTCTTTCAGCCTCTGTAGGTGTCTATCGCGTTCCTCCTCATCTGAGCAGATCCTGTGTATTCGCAGAGCCTGTCCATAGGGGATGGCCTCTTTGATGTGGTTCGGGTGGAAACTGGATATTGATAGATTTGGTGAATGGGCAAAACTGTGGCAAATGGAATTCAATGTCGACAAATGTGAGGTCATCCACTTTGGATCAAAAAAGGATAGAACAGGGTACTTTCTAAATGGTAAAAAGTTAAAAAACAGTGGATGTCCAAAGGGACCTTGGGGTTCAGGTACATCGATCATTGAAGTGTCATGAACAGGTGCAGAAAATAATCAATTAGGCTAATGGAATGCTGGCCTTTATATCAAGAGGACGAGAGTACAAGGGGGCAGAAGTTATGCTGCAGCTATACAAAACCCCGGTTAGACCGCACCTGGAGCACTGTGAGCAGTTCTGGGCACCGCACCTTCGGAAGGACATATTGGCCTTGGAGGAAGTGCAGCGGAGGTTTTCTAGAATGATACCAGGACTTCAAGGGTTAAGTTACGAGGAGAGATTGCACAAATTGGGGTTGCATTCTCTGGAGTTTCGAAGGTTAAAGGATGATCTGATTGAAGTTTATAAGATATTAAGGGGAACAGATAGGGTGGATAGAGAGAAACTATTTCCGTTGGTTGGAGATTCTAGGAGTAGGGGACACAGTCTAAAAATTAGAGCCAGACCTTTCAGGAGCGAGATTAGAAAACATTTCTGCACACAAAGGGTGGTAGAAGTTTGGAACTCTCTTCCACAAACAGCAATTGATACCAGCTCAATTGCTAAATTTAAATGTGAGATAGATACCTTTTGGCAACCAAAGGTATTCAGGGATATGGGCCAAAGGCAGGTCCATGGAGCTGGATCACAGATCAGCCATGATCTTATCAAATGGCGGAGCAGGCACGAGGGGTTGAATGGCCTACTCCTGTTCCTCTATTCCCAAACTCACTAGCACGTGGCACTGGTAGTAATCCTGAGATCACGACCTTTGAAGTCTTGCTTTTCAATTTATCTCCTAACTCCTTAAATTCACCTTGCAGGACCTCATCCCTTATTTTACCTATGTCGTTGGTACCGATATGGACCATGACTACTGGCTGTTCACCCTCCCCCTTCAGAATGTCCTGCAGCCGCTCCGCAACATCCTTGACCCTAGCAACAGGGAGGCAACATACCATCCTGGAGTCACGTTTGCGGCCACAGAAACACCTATCTGTTCCCCTTGCAATTGAATCCCCTATCACTATAGCCCTGCCACTATTCTTTTGGGAGGGGGAAGGGGGATATGGGTTGAGAGGGATACAAGGAAGTGATCAGAGATGGCATTATCCATGATTGACACGATTAGAGTAGAGAGGCCACATGAGATGGCAAGGTCAAGACAACGGCCATGAATATTGGTGGACGCGTTTATCTGGAGGGAGAGTGTAAGGGAGGACAGGAGTGCAGTGATCTCAGAGGAGAGTGGGCAAGATGAGTTGAGATGGAGATTGGAATTTCAAAGGATGAGAAGTCTCTTGTTGCAGACACTATGGAAGGAAAGCAGTGAAGATGTGAACTGCATCCAAAGCCTTGACATCTCAGCCAAGTGACCGATACTGCACAGTTTTAGATCAGAGTGCGTAGCGTTATCAGGGGAGGTCTGCCAGACTGCATGTTCTATTTAGGTTTCCAACTGGACACATTCACACAACGGCCAGGTGTGCATTAGTTGTACAGTGGTAGAAATTTCACATACCATGTGGGAAACCCGTATGTGATTCCCGGCCAATGCATTCCTGACACTTTTTACATTCTGTACCCATGAGATTGCTTGAATTGGGATAAATTCACATGCCAGCTTCAATCTGCACACCTTCTTGTATCATTGTCTTCATTTTCTCCATATGCGTTGCTTCACAAACCCTGTGCATTCTGTTCTCTGGTCCTCAATCCTGCCTTCTGCAACGCTGAAAAGATGGGAGAAGGCAATTGGAGATTTTTGTCTCAAAATTATGGCACGGGTTAGCTAATTTGCGATTTGAAGGTGGGCATTTTTCATATCAAACAAACAAGCTCTGAAACGAGAATCATACCCTTACACCAACGAGCTGACACACCGGTGGTGAAGCCAATGTAAAACTTTCAATCAATCTCCATTTGTTCGCGAGGACTTTGCAGACTCGACAATGCTGGGCGTGCTCTTGCTGTGTCCTGATTCGATGCCTCTGTCGCAGCTCAGTGGTATATTCAGTTTTATTCTTCTTATTCTTTGTCGCAATTTGAAACAATAGAGGGCCTTGCTGGGCTATTTCAGAGGGCAGTTAAAAGTCACCCAGATCAGGTTTATCTCAGACCGGGTAAGGACAGCAGGCTTCCTTCCCTGAAGGATAATTAACAGCAGAGTTTCCGATATAACAAACAGTAAAATGACAGATTTCCGTCGGCTTTCCATCGCTGTGTAACTGAAACTCTCCCCAACGCTGGTCCCCGGATTCTCCGGCGGGCTCTGCTGGCCACTAAACATGTCTGACGGTTAAATCATTGAGCAGCAGAATCAGAACAAATGGGACACGTGGATCTAAATGGATTCAATTACTGTCGATGTCTGTGAAACCTGAACATGAACTGTCTCAAGAGAAAGCCAGAGAGCATTGTAAAGACTGTGTCAGCTTATGCACAGGATGCGGCAGAAAGTGTTTTTTTTAAGAGTGCACCGACCTTCGGGTAAGCGTACTCCAAGGCGGCCTTCGAGACACACGACAATGCAAAATCGTCGAGCAGAAATTGATAGCCAAGTTCCGCACCCATGAGGACGGCCTCAACCGGGATCTTGGGTTCATGTCACGCTACACGTTACCCCACCAGCGAACAAATGTTATCTGTTTTTAATATAACGGGTCAGTTGCTGTCTTTTCTATGTTTCTACCTCTCTATCTCTGTTTTTTTTTTTGTTTGTTGTTTTTTTTGGTGATTTGTATATTCTGAGACCTGGCAGGTAACACCTGTCTGTCTGCACACTGATTGCCTTGGCAACGGGCAGTTGAAAAAACTGTCTGTTATCACCAGCATTGTTCTGTGAATTATAAATGCGACTTCATTTCGAGGACTTCATTTCCGCATCGTTCACCTGAGGAAGGAGGTAGCCTCCGAAAGCTTGTGAATTTAAAATAAAATTGCTGGACTATAACTTGGTGTTGTAAAATTGTTTACAATATTCCCAGAAGCACAGCCTCCGTTTTCTCAGTGTAATAATTCGTTTTCAGCTTTTGGCATCAAATTACGACAAATCGATCACAACAACAACTCATGTTTACATAGAGCCTTTAACGTCGTAAAACATCCCAAGGAACTTCACAAAAAAAAGTTAGCAAAAAAAAATTGGCATCGCGCCACATACGGAGATTTTAGGACAGGTCACCAAAAGCTTGGTCAAAGAGGTAGGTTTTAATTAGCATCTGAAAAGGAGGAGAGGGAGGCAGAAAGATTTAGGGAGGGAAATCCAGAGATTATGGTCTAGGCAGCTGAAGGCACGGCCGCCAAAGGTGGAGCGATTAAAATCAGCGTTGCACAAGAGGCAAGAATTGGAGGAGCCCAGAGATCTCGGAGGGTTGTAGGGCTGGAGGTGGTTACAGAGATAGGGAGGGGCGAGGCCATGGGGCGATTTGAAAACAAGCATGAGAATTTTAAAATCGAGGGGTTCCCGGACAGGGAGCAAATGTATGTCAGGGAGCACAGGGGTGATGGGAGAACGAGACTTGATGCGAGTTAGGATAATGGCAGCAGAGTACTCGATGAGCTCAAGTTTATGGAAGTTGGAAGCTCGGAGGCCAGCCAGGAGAGCATTAGAATCGTTAGAAGTAAAAAAAGGCATGGATGAGGGTTTCAGCTGCAGATAAGCTGAAGCAGGATAGAGGCGGGCGATGTAACAGAAGTGGAAATAGGCGGTCTTGGTGATGGAGTGGAAATGTGGTCAGAAGCTCATCTCAGGGTCAAATAGGATGACAAGGTTGCAGACGGTCTGGTTTAGCCTTCGACAGTGGCCAGGGAGTAAGATGGAGTTGTTGCCTAGGGAACAGAGTTTATGGCGGGACCCAAGACAATGGCTTCAGCCTTCCCGATGTTTATTTGGAGGAAATTGTTGCTCTTCCTGTGCTGGATGTCGGACAAACAGTGTGACAAATGAGATCCAGTGAATGTGTCGAGAGAGGTGATGATGATGTAGAGCTGGGTATAGTCAGCCTACATGTGGAATCTGACATTATGTCTTTGGGTGATGTCTCTGAGGGGCAGCATGTAGATGAGAATCAGGATGGTGCAAAGGATAGATCCTTGTGGACTCCAGAGATAACGGTATGGGAGCGGGAAGACAAAGCATTGCAGGTGATTTTCTGGCAGCGACTGGATGGATAAGAATGGAACCAGGTGCGTTCAGTCCCACCCAGCTGGACGATGGAGGAGAGGCATTGGAGGAGGATGGTATGACCAACCGTGCCAAAGGCTGCAGACAGGTGGAGAAGGATGAGGAGAGATAGTTTACCATGGTCATAGTCACATAGGATGTAATTTGTGACTTTAATAAGGGCCGTTTCAGTACTGTGGCAGGGGTGGAATCCTGATTGGAGGGGCACAGACATGGAGTTGCTGGAAAGATGGGCACGGATTTGGGTGGCGACAACACGTTCAAGGACTTTGCAGGAGAAAGGGAGGTTGGAGATGGGGTGTTAGTTTGCAAGGACAGTGGGGGGGGGTGTCAAGGGTGTTTTTTTGAGGAGGAGGTGATGACGGCAGATTTGAAGCAATAGCTGAGGAGAGGGAACCGTTTACAATATCAGCTAATATGAGGGTCCTGATGGGAAGTTAGGTGGTCAGCAGTTTGGTGGGAACAGGGTCGAGGGAGGAGGATCTCATCATCAAGGTTTGCTCGCAATGAGCATGAGGGAAGATAGGAGAAAAACTGGAGAAAAGTGTGAGTTCAGGGCTTGGGCAGGGGGAAGTTTGTCTTGTTGGTCTCGGGGAAGGAATGGAAGTGGTAGATGCAGCTGAACAGATGGTCTCAATCTGCTTTGGAGGTGAGGGTGGAGGGGGCTGGTGAGAGGGGTTTAAGATGACGGTTTGTGGTGGATCAGAGAAGCCGGGGCTGCCTTTGCATTTCAGAATGATCCTGGAATAACTAGCAGATTTGGCAGAGAGCAGGACCCGATAGTGATTTATATAATCTACCCAGATCTGGCGATGGATGGCGAAATCAGCTGTCCACCATAAACACTATGACCCTTGGAGTGAGGGGAGTGGACATGTGTGAGCATTGCAAGGGCGATGGAAATAAAACAATATCACCAGCGATCTCCAGAAGTGAAAAAGAATATCCCCGGGGGTTCACCCATATGGTTTGATTTCAGTGACTGAGTTTGAAGTCCAACCTGAGAATTGGATAGAAATTCTCTGAAAATCCAAAATCACATTGTATCACAGAAATAATCTGAAATCTGTCAATAGAATTGTTTTCACTTCACCCACTGCTGTCAGGCTGCGGATTTCACAGAGTTTGTTCTTCCCTGGTCTTTGGGGAGATAAACTGAATCTGTTTGTTCAATGACTGTAATTAATGTCAGTCTCCCTGGGCTCTAATTGTGTCAATGGAGATATCTCCCGCTTTCCATAAGGGCCTCCGCTCAATGTGTTAACCCAAAGTCTCAGTCGGAGCTTGGTCTTCAGCGGGATCGGCGTTCTCCAGAAGTTGAAAGAATGGATCGGAGTGGTTCAAGACAATATAAGGCATATCGGACTCTTTTATATATACAGGAGATTTATTATCCCGCCCTCGCTGTTATTGGTGTCCCTGGTAAGTCTCCGTATCCAGGTATTAATTCTGCAGTCATTTTAACTGTATTCCTGTTCTATCCTTTTACTGTCAAATTCCAGCTGCTGCTGTTGTTCCTTGTAAGTAAACATATCCTTATTTGTAAACCATATTTAACTGTAACACAGTTTGTATTATGTAAGTCTCCATATCCAACAATTCATTGTATTCAGTTTATTCCTCTTGCTGTGTGACTGACAGTATATTATTCCCTCTATAATGTAACTGGGTGATTCACTTTATTGATCAGCTTGCAGCCTGCTGCATGCACTGAGTCCTGAGAGTAGATTTTAACCTGAACCGCTGGGCGTTAAGCAGCGGCTGAGGTGGGCGGTGGGATAAAACGGGGGCGATGAGGATTCCACACTCTTTACACACCCAGACTTTCACTGACTTTAAAGGAATGGGAATCGGCGGGATCTATTCCTGGCGAGCGGTCTGTCCCCCGCACTGATTATCCTTTGTCTGCTCCGCCCAGGAGATGCCGAATGATTAGACGGCAAAGACTATCAAATCAAATCAGAAGTATGTCTTGGATATAAGGAGAATTTTTACATGTGCTGGATGTGGTTAATGAAACAGAGTTGCAACTGGAGATAAATAATTCCAACTGCTTCTAATTCCAATTGATTATAACGGGAGTAATGTGAACAGTAAATTCCTTTATCAATTTCTCGTTTTATATTCCCTGGATCAAATGGAAACCTATTCAGTTCTCACTCAAAGGTGAAAAGCACCAAATTAACATTGTTCCACTTCAATTCATAAGAGCATAAGAAATAGGAGCAGGAGGAGGCCATACTGCCCCTCGAGCCTGCTCCACCATTCAGTCAGATCATGCGCTGATCTTTGGCCTCAACTCCACTTTCCCGCTTGATCCCCATATCCCTTGATTCTCCGAGAGTCCAAAAATCTATCGATCTCAGCCTTGAATATACTCAACGACTGAACATCCACAGCCCTCTGGGGTTGAGAATTCCAAAGATACACAACCCTCAGTGAATAAATTCCTCCTCATCTCAGTGCTAAATGGCCGACTCTGTATCTTGAGACTGTGACTCCTCGATCTAGACATTCCAGCCAGAGGAAACAGCGTCTCAGCAACTACCCTGTCAAGGCCTCTAAGTTTCAATGAGCTCACCTCTCATTCTTCTAAACTCCAGAGAATATAAGCCCATCCTATTCAATCTCTGCTCATAGGACAATGCTCTCATCTAAGGAACCAATCCAGTGAACCTTTGTTGCACCCCCTCTAAAGGCAAGTGCATCCATCCTTAGGTAAGGAGACTAAAACTGTAGACAGCATGCCAGGTGTGATCTCACCAGAACCCTATATAATTGCATCGTTACACTTATAGAATCATAGAAAGAATACAGCAAGGAAGGAGGCCATTCAGCCCATCGAGTCTGTGCCGGGTCTATGCAACATCAATCCAGCTGGACCCACTACCCCACCCTATCACCCCTGCATTTTTTTTCCTTTCATGTACTTATCCAGTTCCCTTTTGAAGGCCATGATTGAATCTGCCTCCACCACCGCCTCGGGCAGTGCATCCCAGAACCTAACCACTGGCTGTGCAAAACTATTTTTCCTCATGTCATCTTTGGTTCTTTTGCCGATCACCTTAAATCTATGTCCTTTGGTTCTTGACCCTTCTGCCAATGGGAACAGCTTCTCTCTATCTATTCTGTCCAGCCACTTCATGATTTTGAACATCTCGATCAAATCTCCTCGCAACCTTCTCTGTTCCAAGGAGAACAGCCACAGTTTCTCCAGTCTATCCATGTAACTAAAGCCCCTCATCCCTGGAATTGTTCTATTAAATTTCTTCTGCCCCCCTCGAATGCCTTCACATCTTTCCTAAAATGTGGTGCCAAGAACTGGAGATAATACTCCAGTTATGGCCGAACCAATGTTTTATAAAGGTTCATCATGACTTCCATACGTTTGTACTCTATGCCTCGATTTATAAAGCCCAGGATCCCGTATGTCTTTTAGCTGCTTTCTCAACCTGCCCTGCCACCTTCAATGATTTGTGCACATGTACCCTCTGATCTCTTTGTTCCTGTACCCCTTTTAGAGTTGTGCCCTCGAGATCACATTGCCCCTCCTCGTTCCTCCTACCGAAATGTATCACTTCGCATTGTTCTGCGTAAAATTTCACCTGCCACGTGTCCGCCCATGCCACCAGCCTGTCTATATCCTCTTGAAGTCTATCACTATCCTCCTCAATGTTTATTACATTTCCAAGTTTTGTGTCATCTGCTAATTTTGAAATTGTACCCTGTACAACCAAGTCCAAGTCATTAATATGCAAGGTTATGATTCATGGGATTGGGGGTAATAGGTTAGCATGGATTGAGGATTGTTTAAGGGACAGAAAACAGAGAGTAGGAATAAACGGGTCATTTTCGGGTTGGCAGGTTGTAACGAGTGGGGTGGAGCAAGGATCAGTGCTTGGGCCTCAGCTGTTCACAATATGTTTCAATGACTCAGATGAAGGCACCAAGTGTGATGTATCCAAGTTTGCTGACGATACAAAGCTAGATGGAAAAGTAAGCTTGAGGAGGATGCAAAGAATCTGAAAAGGGATATAAACAGGTTCAGTGAGTGGGTGAGAAGTTGGCAGATGGAGTATAATGTGGGGAAATGTGAAATTATCTACTTTGGTATGAAGCATAGAAAAGCACAATATTTTTTAAAAGGTGAGAGATGAAGAAATATTGGTGGGCAGATAGATTTGGGTGTCCTTGTACATGAATCACATAAAGTTAACATGCAGGTACAGCAAGCATTTAAGAAGGCAAATAGTATATTGGCCTTTGTTGCAAGAGTGTTGGAGTTTTTTCAAAATAGATTGCAAGGATAAACCCAGCAACTATAGGCCAGTCAGTTTAACTTCAGTGTTGGGGAAACTTTTAGAAACAATAATCCGGGACAGAATTAACAGTCACTTGGACGAGTGTGGATTGATCAGGGAAATCCAGCACGGATTTGTCAAAGGCAAATCGTGTTTAACTAACCTGATAGATTTTGTTGATGAGGTAACAGAGAGGGTAGGTGAGGGCAATGCAGTTGATGTGGTGAGTATGGACTTTCAAAAGGCGTTTGACAAAGTGTCACATGGTAGGCTTATCATCAAGATTGTGGCCCATGGAATACAGGGGGCAGTAACAACATGGATATAGAATTGGCTCAGTGTCAGGAAACAGAGGGCAGTGGTGAACGGTTGATTTTTCAGACTGGAGGGAAGTGTACAGTGGTGTTCCCCAGGGGTCGATGCTGGGATCACTGCTTTTCTTGATGTATATTAATAACTTGGACTTGGTTGTACAGGGTACAATTTCAAAATTAGCGGATTACTAATTAACCCTGTCTCATTACACAATACTAGATCTAAAATAGCTTGTTCCCCAGTTCATTCCTCGACATGTTGTTCCACAAACTGTCTCGAATGCATTCCATGAACTCGTCCACCAAACTACTTTGGCCAGTTTGGTTTGCCCATTATATTACGATTAAAGTCCTCCAGTATTATTGCATTGCCCTTGTTACATGTTACTCTACTTTCCTGATACACACTCTGTCCAACACAATAACTATTGTTATGGGGCCTATAAACTACTCCCACCAGTGTTTTCTGCGTCTTGTTATTCCCTACTCCTCCCATACTGTTTCTACTTCCTGATTTTCTGAGCTCAGATCCTTTCTCACTAATGTCTTTATCTCATCCTTTATTATCAGGGCTACACCCCCCACTCCTCCCACCCACCACAACCCATTTCCAATCTGCCTGTCTTTCCGAAACGTCAAGTAACCTGGAATATTTAGTTCCCAAACTTGGTCACCCTGCAACCACATCTCAGTAATGGCCACTAGATCAAACCCATTTATCTCTATTTGTGCCATTCATTCACCGATCTTTGTTACGAATGCTTCCCGCATTCAGATTTAACAATGTTAATTTTAACTGTTTACTATTTTCCCTGAAGTGACCTTAATCACTGATACACTATTATTTTTGTTAATCTCGCTGTCCCTTCCTGCCACACTATACTTGTTTTTACCCAAATCACTATTCTGCTTTAGAGCCTTGACTTTTCTTTTTGGACTGATAAAATTACCCTTGCCTGTACCAACACCCTGTATTAGTTTAAAGCCCTATCTACCGCCCCAGTTGTTCGATTCACCAAGACACTGGCCCCAGCCCAGTTTAAATGGACCCCATCCAAATGGAACAGCTCCATCTTTCCCAAGTATTGGTGTCAGTGCCCCATGAATTGAAAGCTCTCCTTCTCAGATCATTGTTTCAGCCATGCATGTAACTATCCAATCCGTTTGTCCCTATGCCAATTTACACATAGTTCAGGTAGTAATCCAGTGATTGTTACCTTTGAGGTTCTGCTTTTTAACATAGAAACATAGAGAATAGGAGCAGGAGAAGGACATTCGGCCCATCGAGCTTGCTCCACCATTCAATATGATCATCGCTGATCCTCTATCTCAATACCATATTCCCGCTCTCTCCCCATAGCCCTTGATGCCTTCTGTGTCCAGAAATCTATCTATCACCTTCTTAAATATATTAAGTGACTCGGCCTCCACAGCCTTCAGTGGTTGAGAATTCCACAGGTTCACCACCCTCTAAGTGTAGAAATTTCTCCTCATCACAGTCCTAAATGTCCTACCCACTATCCCGAGACTGTGACCCATCGTTCTAGATCCCCCCAGCAAGGGGAAACATCCTCTCTGCATCCAGTCTGTCTAGTCGTGTCAGAATTTTATACCTTTCAATGAGTTCCCCTCTCATTCTTCTAAACTCGAGTGAATACAGGCCTAGTTGACCCAACCTCTCCTCATACGATAGTCCTGACATCCCAGGAATCAGTCTGGTGAACCTTCACTGCACTCCCTCGATGTATGTCCTTTCTTAGTTAAGGAGACCAAAACTCCACATGATACTCCAGGTGTGGTTTCACCAAGGCCCTGTATAACTGCAGTAAGACATCCTTGCTCCTGTACTCAAATCCTCTTGCAATGAAGGCCAACATACTATTTGCCTTCCTTAACTGCTTGCTGCACCTGCATGTTTGCTTTCAGTTATTGGTGTACAAGGACACCCAGGTTCCTTTGTACATCAACATTTCCCAACCTATCACCATTCAAATAATACTCTGCCTTTCTGTGTTTCCTTCCGAAGTGGTTAACTTCACATTTATCCACGTTATACTGCATCTGCCATGTATTTGCCCACTCACTCGACTTGTCTAAATCGCCTTGAAGTCTCTTTGAATCCTCCTCACAGCTCACAATCCCACCTAGTTTTGTGCCATCAGCAAACTTGGAAATATTACATTTGGTTCCCTCATCCAAATCATTGATATGAATTGTGAATAGCTGGGGCCCAAGCACTGATCCCTGCGGTACCCCACGAGTCACCGCCTGCCACCCCGAAAAAGACCCGTTTATTCCTGCTCTCTGTTTCCTGTCTGTTCACCAATTTTCAATCCATGCCAGTCTATTACCCCCAATCCCATGTGCTTTAATTTTGCACACTAACCTCTTTTGTGGGAATTTATCAAAGGCCTTCTGAAAATCCAAATACACAACGTTGACTGGTTCTCCCTTATCTATTCTACCAGTTACATCCTCAAAAAACTCCAGTAGGTTTGTCAAACACGATTTCCCTTTCATAAATCCATGTTCCCTTTGTCTAATCCACTTGATATTTTCTGAATGTCCTGTTATCACATCCTTTATAATGGACTCTCGCATTTTCCCTACTCCAGATGTTAAGCTAACCGGTCTGTAGTTTTCTCTCTCCCTCCCTCCTTTTTTTAAATAGTGGGGTTACATTTGCCACCCTCCAATCTGCAGGAACTGTTCCATAATCTATAGAATTTTGGAAGATGACAACTAATGCATCCACTATTTCCATGGCTACCTCTTTTAGTACTCTGGGATGCAGATTCTCAGGTCCTGGGGATTTATCGGCTTTCAGTCCCATTAATTTCTCCAGCACTATTTTTTTACGAATACTAATTTCCTTTAATTCCTCCTTCTCACTCGGCCCTTGGTTCCCTGGCATTTCTGGGAAATTATTTGTGTTCCCTTCTGTGAAGACAGAACCAAAGTATTTGTTTAATTGCTCTGACATTTCCTTGTTCCCCATTATAAATTCTCCCGTTTCTGACTGTAAGGGACTTACATTTGTCTTCACTAATCTTTTTCTTTTTACATATTTGTACAAGCTTTTACAGTCCTTTTTTATGACCCTTGCAAGTTTACTCTCATACTCTATTTTTCCCCTCTTAATCAATCTCTTTGTCCTTTTTTGCTGAATTCTAAACTGCTCCCAACTCTCAGGCTTGCTACTTTTACTGGCAACTTATTATGACTCCTCTTTTGATCTAATACTATCCTTAATTTCTTTTGTTAGCTGTGGTTGGGCCGCTTTTCCTTTTGTGTTTTTGCACCAGAAAGGAATGTATAATTGTTGCAATTCATGCATTCGTTCCTCAAATGTTAGCCATTGCCTATCCACCGTCATGCCTTTTAATGAAGCTTCCCAATCGATCATAGCCAACTCACTCCTCATACCTTCGTAGTTTTCTTTGTTTAGATTTAAGACACTAGTTTCAGAATTGACTATTTCACTTTCCATCTTAATGAAGAATTCTATCATGTTATGGTCACTCTTCCATAAAGGACCCCGCACAACAAGATTATTAATTAACCCCTTCTCATTGCACAATATCCAATCTAGGATAGCCGGTTCCCGAATTGGCTTCTCAACGTACTGATCTAAAAAAAATCTCATTGACACTCCAGGAATTCATCCTCCACAGTATTATTGCCAATTTGGTTTGGTCAGTCTTTGTGTAGATTAAATCACCCATGATTACAGAAGAGTACCCTTGTTACATGCATCTCTAATTTCCTGCCATCCCCTACATTACCACTACTGTTTGGAGGCCTAGAGACAATTCCCAGCAGTGTTTTTTGCCACTTGGTGCTTCTTAATTCCACCCAGGCTGATTCTACATCTTGGTTTTCTGAGCCAATATCCTTTCTCACTATTGCTCTGATTTCATCCTTTACTAACAACGCCACCCCCATAGTTTGGACCCGAGCTCCTCAAACTCCCTCAGCAGAACCTCATTCCTAGTTCTATCTGTGTCATTGGTTCCTAATTGGACGACTTTAACTGGATGCTCCCCCTCCTGCTGCAAGTACTTCTCCAGCTGTGAGGAGATACCTATAACCCGAGCACTGAGTAGGCAACACAGCCCTTGGGACTACAGCACACGGCTGTAGAGAACAGTATCTATCCCCCTGTCCATACTATACCCTAAAATATCCACATTACCTTTCACTCCCCCAACTTGAGGGCCTCCAGTACCACATTGCAGGGATCAATTTGCCCCCTTCCTCCCTGTAGTCTTTGTTCTGATCCCACAGGAAGCAAGTACCTCGTACCTTTTAGACAATGGCAAAAGCTGAGCCTCCTCTATCACTGCGTCTGGGCTACCCTTACCTGTCTGACTCGCAGTTACATCCTCCTGTCCCTGACCACGAACCGAATCTAAACCACTACCTAACCTAAGGGGAGTGACTGCCTCTGGGATCAAGTGTCCAGGAAACTCTCCCCCTCCCTGATGCATCGCAATGTCTGCAGCTCGGACTCGAGCTCAACAACTCTGAGCCGAAGTTCCTCGACTTACAGACATTTATTGCATTTACTGTGGATGCCTGGGATCGCACTGCTCTCCACAAACTTCCACATGCTGCAGTTTAATGCACACCACCTACCCTACTCTCTCTATCTAATCTTGTTTTATTTATTAACTTCATTAAAGTTTTTATGTAATTAATTCACATGGTTTATTTTAGTCATTTTTTAAAACGCATAATTTAACTAGTTGCAGATATTAATTTAATAAAATATTAGTAAGTTATCTGTTCCTGGTTCCTCGTTTAAACCACTCCCCTCGATTAGAGAGCAAACAAATGTGTTGCTTATTAACCAGTCACCAACCTGCTATCCTCTGGGCTCTGGGGAAAGAGCGGGGGAATGGGACTAAGTTGATTGCTCTTACAAGGAGCCGGCAGAGGCACGATGGGCCGGCAGAGGCACGATGGGCCGAATAGCCTCGTTCTTTGCAGCAACCATTCTATGTCACTCTTTCAAATTTCTGCCTGTGTTTGAGTTGCTCTCAGCTTTATGTGCTCTGCCCTCATTCACTGGTCCAGCTCCTTCTGCTCTCGGTCCACCGCTCCCATTCCCTTTATCCTCAGTAACCACTGTAACAACTAAAACACTAAATAATGAATTAAATACTTAATGACTTCCCCTCGGCGCTCCTCCTTGCCTTGTTTTGATTCCTCGTGCGGCTCCCGTTATGCTCCGCCCAGACTTAGTCTACAGTTCTTCGGTTTAATTCACATGGCACCTCTTTCCCCCTCTGCACCTAATTCCCACACCCTCCAAATTCCCAGTTGAAAGTTCTCACTCTGTTAGCAATTGACTCCGTTAGAGGTTCACTCTGTCCTTACTGGTATTCAGATACCTTCTTAACTCAGGTAGTAGATCACATTATTAATTAAATTCTCCGTCTGTTGAAAGCGACTATCCATCCCAATAGCTTTGAAATGTAAGTGGAAAGGCTCCCATTAAATCAATTATTAGACAGACGGACAGACAGTCACGCAGACAGATAGACAGGCATGGAGATAATTTGAACTTGGTGACAGTCTAAAACCGGTGATATAAGATCTGCCGCCCATTACACATCTCCCTCTTTTCCAATTCATTGATTTTAATGGAAATGGAAATCGGTTTGGATGTAGAAATATCGGCCCATCCGATATCATCTGGTTCACCTCTTCACCGAAAGTTAAAAGTAACCCAGTGTTCGTTGATGAAAATGGGACGTGGTGTAAAACGGGCTGCCGATCCGAGACTGCGCATTTCCGGCCGCGGAGATAAAGGGAAAATTCAGGCATTATTTCCACCAGTGAAGCTTTAAAACAGTTTCTCCCGCTCCTCTCCACACGGAGTTACCTCTTTGATGTGTTTTCAGAAGACAGGAACCCTCATGTGCCACAGATGATTTCAGAATAATCTCCTTTGGTCCATTTTGCCGCTGAGGTTTCACATCCAGATGTTTGGTGCACATCGTCACTGGGTCAAAATCCTGGAACTCCCCAACAGCACTGTGGGAGAACCTTCACCACACGGACTGCAGCGGGTCAAGAAGGCGGCTCACCACCACCTTCTCAAGGGCAATTAGGGATGGCCAATAAATGCTGGCCTCGCCAGCGACGCCCACATCCCGTGAACGAATAAAAAAAATCCCAGGGTCACTGATCCAGAGCAGGATTCAGGGGAGGGGGAATCACCCATCATATCTCAGGGTCAATGATCAGGGGCAGGACCCGGGGGGAATCACCCATCATATCCCAGGGTCAATGATCAGGGGCAGGACCCGGGGGGAATCACCCACCATATCCCAGGGTCAATGATCAGGGGCAGGACCCAGGGGGAATCACCCATCATATCCCAGGATCAATGATCAGGGGCAGGACCCGGGGGGAATCACCCATCATATCCCAGGGTCACTGATCAGGGGCAGGACCCAGGGGGAATCACCCATCATATCCCAGGGTCAATGATCAGGGGCAGGACCCGGGGGGAATCACCCATCATATCCCAGGGTCAATGATCAGGGGCAGGACCCGGGGGGAATCACACCCACCATATCCCAGGGTCAATGATCAGGGGCAGGACCCGGGGGGACTCACCCCCACCATATCCCAGGGTCACTGATCAGGGGCAGGACCCAGAGAGGAATCACCCACCATATCCCAGGGTCAATGATCAGGGGCAGGACCCGGGGGGAATCACCCATCATATCCCAGGGTCACTGATCAGGACCTAGGGGGGGACTCACACCCACCATATCCCAGGGTCACTGATCAGGGGCAGGACCCGGGGGGAATCACCCACCATATCCCAGGTTCACTGATCAGGGGCAGGACCCAGGGGGGACTCACACCCACCATATCCCAGGGACACTGATCAGGACCCAGGAGGACTCACACCCATCATATCCCAGGGACACTGATCAGGGGCAGGACCTAGGGGGGACTCACACCCACCATATCCCAGGGACACTGATCAGGGGCAGGACCTAGGGGGGACTCACACCCACCATATCCCAGGGACACTGATCAGGACCCAGGGGGACTCACACCCATCATATCCCAGGGACACTGATCAGGGGCAGGACCTAGGGGGGACTCACACCCACCATATCCCAGGGACACTGATCAGGGGCAGGACCTAGGGGGGACTCACACCCACCATATCCCAGGGACACTGATCAGGACCCAGGGGGACTCACACCCATCATATCCCAGGGACACTGATCAGGGGCAGGACCCAGGGGGGACTCACACCCACCATATCCCAGGGACACTGATCAGGGGCAGGACCCAGGGGGGACTCACACCCACCATATCCCAGGGACACTGATCAGGGGCAGGACCTCGGGGGACTCACACCCACCATATCCCAGGGACACTGATCAGGGGCAGGACCCAGGGGGGACTCACACCCATCATATCCCAGGGTCACTGATCAGGACCTAGGGGGGACTCACACCCACCATATCCCAGGGTCACTGATTCAAATTTGTAACTGAGTGGGCCAGGAATTGACGCTGGGACCTGGTGATCCCTTTGGATTTGCACGGCACCAGTCGGTATGTTTACTCTCTGTTCCTCAGGGGACACTTCTTTTTATTACTGGACATTTCGGAATGAATATATCCATTTTATTGTTCCTGTTTATTCACCCAGTGTCTTCATGCATGGACTTCTCAAATCATTACTGACATTTGACTTCAAACTTTATCTGTATCATAAAGTTCTGTCACCCTGGATTCCATCACGGGTGTATTGAGAAGTCAGTAAATTACACCCACTGATCCACCACACTGTTATTTCTGCTTCCAGCCTGATGTATAATTTCCCTGTTTTTCCCCTTCCTGACAGTGAATTTAGTAACGATTGTGATCCTATCTCGGGGAAAGTGCGGTCTCTCCAAATGTGTCACTCGTTACCTGGTGGGAATGGCAGCGGCGGATCTACTGGTCGTTATCACCGATCTGATACTCAGGCAGATTCCCATTCTTTATTATTTTAAGTTTCATTTTCTGTTCGATATTCCCGTGTGTAATATCCACGCCGCCCTGCTCTATGCAGCCACAGACTGTTCCGTCTGGTTCACTGTCGCTTTCACCTTCGATCGATTTGTGGCCATTTGTTGCCAGAAGCTGAAAACTAAATATTGCACCGAGAGAACGGCGGCTGTGGTTATTGGGATCGTGACTGTGTTGTTCAGTCTAAAGAACATTTTCTGGTACTTTATGTTTACCAGCAGATATATACTTCAGAAAGTACCCTGGTTCTGTGTTATTACCATCAGTGTTATGCTTTCACCAGTATGGACAGCAATTGAATTCCTCCATTACATTCTTACCCCGTGTGTACCATTTATTCTGATTCTGATGCTCAATGCTTTAACTGTCAGACACATTTTAGTGACTATCAGAATCCGCAAGAGACTCCGGGTCCAGAGCAGTGGGGAGAGTGACAGCGATCCAGAGACAAAGAACAGAAGAAAATCCATCACTTTACTTTTAGTGATATCGGGGAATTTTATCCTTCTGTGGGCTCTGCTCGTGGTGTGTACAATGTATTCTCGAATTGTTATACTGAACATGCTCGATAATGATCAAATGTTACTCATCATACAAGAACTTGGGTTCATGCTTCAGCTCCTGAGTTGCTGCACAAACACTTCGATTTATGGCGTGACCCAGAGTAAGTTTCGAGAGGAGTTAAAGAATGGGCTGAAATATCCCTTCACTCTCATTTCTAAGATCATTAAATAATGGGGAGAACGGAAGATTTTCGTCCCCAGATCTCAATCTTGTGCCACACGTTATCCGAGCCCATCTCAGCTCAGTCTCTGTAATCGTGTTGTTTTGAAGCAAAGCAGAGATTATTGAATTATTTTTCCACTTTATGCAAGGAGTATGTCGTAAACTTAGAGCAGCTACCGATTGTGGGGAATCGTTGACTGTAATCATACATTTAGAATAAAATTAAAGAAATATGGACCATCCCCATGACAACTGTTCCACTGTTGGCGATTTATTACTGTTCAGTGTTCCTGGGCCTCGGCTGGACGGACAATACCTGGAAAAACAGACACCACCAATCGGTAATCCCGCGGGGGCCCCTTTCCACAGGCTCTCCCTGGGGCAGTTTACTGTCTCCTGTAACCCTACTGCTAAAATTCAGGTTCTTTATAGTTTCACCGACTTCATGAGTTGTATCTGAGGAGCAACTTACTCCCGCCGATGGATACTATTCACATTACAATGGACACCTGTATAAAACAACAATATCACTGCTGGTGGATAATATCTGATGTAAGAGGTTAAAGTTACAGGCAGGAATCACCACGCACATTACAGGCCAAAGTCTCATAAACCAGGATCAGTTACAATCTATGGGACCTATCGCCCAGTCATAAATTACAGCCCCGTGACTCAACAACAAGGTCAATTTGCAGTTGTTGGCAGCAATGTCACAGTAAAAAATAACAAAAAGCATCAATTTCAGGAACGAAAGCATTAACTCTGTACAAGAATATGAGCATTTTTCGGAGCGAGAAGATAGAGTGTCAGCGATGTCAGCCACAATCTGAGAACACGACAGACATTCGTCTAATTAACAGGGTGAAGTTAGAGTTAACAGCCAGAGTAACCGAGGAATTAATTACATCATAGTAACACAGTAAAATAGCAACACAGTAACAAAGATACATCGTAACATAGCAATATAGTAACGCAGTAACAAAGATACATCGTAACACAGCAACATCGTAACGCAGTAACAGTGCCCACCTCCCCTCTCTTTCTATTGGTGCATTTCCAATATCCCTGAATCCCATTTGTTAACAATGACCTGTTTAGTTCCTTCTCAAAACTGATTTTGTTTTCTTGTTATATCCCAGTCCTGTCGCAATCTGTTTCACTTACTTAACACCCTGCTATTAAAGAAATCCCCCTGCATTCCCAATTTTGTTTTGTTTTTCTTAATATTTAAGTATGGCCCTTATGTTTTAAATTCTCAACACAACAGTAAAGCTCACTGGGCTCAAATTCATCCAAACTTTTGATAATTTTGAACACTTCTCTCATATCCCCCCACAGTCTTCTCTTTTCATGGGAGAAAAGACCCAAGATGTTCAACCCTTCCTCGTGCATCATTACCTTAAATGGGATTAATCGTGTCGCCCTTCAGTGAACCCCCTCCCAAAACTGAATACCCTTTTCAAAATGAGACCAGAACTGCACGCAGCACTGGAGGTGTGGTCTCATCAGGGCGAAATATAGTTTAAAAATGATCGCTCTTGATTTATACGTTACATCTATTGGTACACTTTCCAAAGTTCTACTTGCTTTTATAACAGTCTGTTCACAATTGTATTGCTATCTAACCTACTCTGTACATTCCCATTGATGCACAATCGATATTAACTTTCCCTCTGCCGTCTCTCATAACCTAATGACCATACTTACTGAATCATACCTACCACTCAACGTCCCAAGCTTCTAAGTGGGAACAAAGTGGTAAACAGTCGGGTGGGAGTGGGCCTCGGAGTCTTCAGCATTGACTATGGATCCCATGAAAGCTCATGACTTCAGGTCAAACCTGGTTAGGGAAAGTTCCTGCTGATTACCACCTACCACCGTCCCTCATCCCATGAATCAGCACTCCTCCATGTTGAACACCAATTGGAGGAAGCACTGAGGTAGCAAGGACACAGCACATACTCTGCGTCAGGGACTTCAATGTCCATCCTCGAGCTGGCCGAGTCCTTAAGGACATTGCTGCCAGACTGGGCTTGCGGCAGCTGGTGAGAGAACGAACACTATGGAATAATCTACTTCACATAATCCTCACCAATCCACCTGTCGCAGATGCATCTGCCCATGATATTTTTGTCAGGAGTGCCCACTGCACAATCCTCGTGGAGACCAAATCCATCTTCACATTGAGGACACCCTCCATCTTATCGTGTGGAGCTACCACCAGCTGAATGGGAAAGGTTAAGAACAGATCTAGCAGCTCAAAACTGACCATCAGTGAGATGCTGTGGGCCATTAGCAGCAGTGAAATTGTATTTCACCACAATCTGCAACCTCATGGCCCAGCAGAGACCTCACTCTTCCATCACCATCAAGCCAGATGACCACTCCTGGTTCAATGAACTGTGTAAAAGGGCATGTAGGAAGCAGAAACAGGCGTACCTCAAAATGAGGTGCCAACCTGGTGAAACTACAACACAGGACTACATGTAAAAGAGAAAAGCATCACGCTATAGACAGATCTAAGATATCTGACAAATGATGGATCAGGTCAAAGCTCTGCAGATCTGCCACATCCAGTCATGAATGGTGGTGGACAATTAAGCAGCTAACTGGAGGTCGAGGCTCCATGAACATTCCCATCTGCAATGATAGTGTAGCCCAGCATGTGAGTGCAAATGATAAGCCGTTAGCGTTTGTATCCATCTACAGCCAGACGTGCCAAGTGAATGAGCCTATTCATCCTCCTCCTGAGGTCCTCTCTATCGCAGAAACCAGTCTTCAGCAACTCAATTCATTCCACGTGATATCAAGAAAGGACTGAGTGCACTGGACACAGAACGTCTATGGGTCCGGATGGCCTGTCCACAAAAAGCAGGACAAATAAAACCCGGCCAATTACCGCCCCATCAGCCTAGTCGCAATCAGTAAAATGATGGAAGGAGCCATAAACAATGCTATTAAGTATAAATGCTATTAATGCATCAGTTTAGGACAAATGCATCAAATCAAATGTTCACCCTGCACGGAGAGAGACAAAACCAAGAGAAAAAGGCAGAAGGGAATACAGAAATCAAAGCTAAATAAAGGAGATAGAAATACTTCCCATCCTTGATGCCTCACTATTCCATCCCCAATCCTTCGATGGTGGGTATAAAATTTCAGTGAAAATCAATGCGAGAATCGACCCAAAGACTAAACTAAATAACCGAAACGAGGGAGCGAACAGGAACCTTTAGATTTTCAGTCTAACGCTCGCCCAAATGAGCTATTCCGGACCCACGGTAAAATGGGCTTTGTGTATTGGAAGAAAATATAACCCCGGGAGGAATTGCTCCTCCCTGAAATACTGCACTTCATATATAAACATCACACTCATATATACACACCCACAGTTCATATATAAACATCACACTCATATATACACACCCACATTTCATATATAAACATCACACTCATATATACACACCCACAGTTCATATATAAACATCACACTCATATATACACACCCACAGTTCATATATAAACATCACACTCATATATACACACCCACAGTTCATATATAAACATCACACTCATATATACACACCCACAGTTCATATATAAACATCACACTCATATATACACACCCACAGTTCATATATAAACATCACACTCATATATACACACCCACAGTTCATATATAAACATCACACTCATATATACACACCCACAGTTCATATATAAACATCACACTCATATATACACACCCACAGTTCATATATAAACATCACACTCATATATACACACCCACAGTTCATATATAAACATCACACTCATATATACACACCCACAGTTCATATATAAACATCACACTCATATATACACACCCACAGTTCATATATAAACATCACACTCATAAATACACACCCACAGTTCATATATAAACATCACACTCATATATACACACCCACAGTTCATATATAAACATCACACTCATATATACACACCCACAGTTCATATATAAACATCACACTCATATATACACACCCACAGTTCATATATAAACATCACACTCATATATACACTTTCTGAAAGGGGTTTTTACTGTTTCTCGGGCTTATTATAGGTCAGCCAGTTATGTTTTTCCTGAGCTGCCCTGCCCGCTGTGCGGTTGCGAATCACTTTCCCCTTCCTGATTCTGAGCTGAGGACTTATTGAGCGGTAACAAGGACAGGCGAACAGACCAGTGGATTGGTACAAGGAAAACCAATGTTTATTAATGAGAAAACTAAAACTACAAGATAAACAGTATTATACAGAAGATAAAAGAAATCGCTATGGATACAATACAGTCTTACACTTAACGGGTGGAAGAAACGGACACATCGAGGGAAAAGTCTAAAATCACAATTTTAGCAATACCCCTTTAACTCCCACCCTTACACCTAGCGAGGTTGTCTTGTGGCGGCCAGAAAATTAATGCTCACCGGTGAAACAGATGAAAAGGCCTGGCCCCTGTGCCCTGCTGCTGCCGTCGACATGTGGTTGCGATGTTTACTGGACGGCCTTCCTTCTTAGTTGCTAGCAGGCAGACAGGACACCGGGCCAAGAGGCGAAGAGAGAAGAGAGAGAGAGATTCTGGGAAGCCCCAGTTATATACTCCCGGTATCAGGTTTTTTTTCGTGCCTCATCAGCTTGCTCCATTGTTCGATTTGAGCACGAAAACGTAAGACAAAGGACCCCAATCTCTGGCCCATTTCCATTAATGGCCGGTATCTGTACTGATGAGTTCCATAACTGCTTTCCATTGTTCCTGAATGTTCCTTGATGGTTCACCTTAGGTGGGATTACTTCTGAAGGCTTGCCTCAGGGCGTGAATGCAACTGCTTGTCTCCCTGCATTGTTCAAAAAAAAAATCCCTGTCTGCCCTTGTGGAAAGGTGTCCAGTTTCAAATGCTGCAGGCCTTTGGCCATGTGTCTGACTGCAGCCATTTTGAGAGACCCTGGCTTGTTTAGAACACAATCACACCAGGGTTATTTTTTTAATAACGCCAATAAATCTTCGGGGGGGGGGGGAACATGTGAAATTTTGCGAATCCCTTCACTCCCCCCTGTGGATACTTAAACTTGCTTGAAGTGTCCATGCAAGGTGACCGTCGCAAACAACCCTCCCCTTTATTTACCTATCCCTAATCCCTCGACACATACATTCCCTTACTTGGAGAGAGCCCCAGTGTATGGCAGGCATTCAGATAGAAAACAAGGTTGAATTACAACAATCCCAGCACGGAGGGGTCCAAATACCCCTGCACCACTTGGGATGAAACAGTATTTCGCATATTATACAACACAACGATGAACAATCTTTATTCAAAACAACATCAAAACGAAAACTTACTTTATTGAAAACAACAAACGGAAGGGACCATCTTTATTAAAATAATGAAACAGGCTGCCATCACTCGCAAGGGATGCGTCCCCGAACTCACGCGGGTGTTTCGTCTACCCGAGCATACTGGTCCTTCCATACCCTTTGTGTTCTAACTACTACCTCGAGACCCCTTTTCCTACACTGGACACAAACCAGGTAGAGGACGATCCCGAGCTGACAGATTACTAGTACGTGCGATGCCAGACAAATCCAGGAGGGGAACTGTATATTCTCAAAGATGTCCCACCAGAGTGGGGTCGTAATACTCAGAATATCGGCCCCTATCTGGACAGTCTTCTGTTCCAGTGTGTAAAAGTGTTTTTGGGACACCCCTACTGCTTTTAATAATTTAACGAGGTGTTCTGGGAGAGGGGGAATCTGGTAGCCGAAGTGGGCTACATACTTTTGGAGGTTGGTGAAATTCTCTTTCACAGTGAGGTGAACAGTGGATGGTTCAGGGATGGGGACAATTCGTATCTGTGCCACTTGAACTTCTACCTCGGGTTTAAAGCAGAAACTGCTGTCACTCACCGCGCACCAGCTGTGCTGACCATGCTGGTCGTGAGACGCTGCTGTGGTGACGCAATATGTCCCACCTCCTATATACGTCACCTGTGGGAGAACACGGCCTTGTGCCATGGCTTCCATGGTGCAGTTTATAGGCTTCGTGTCAGCAGCTCTGAACCCGCACTGCGGTTTTGAATCGGCGTTCAAGGGCTGGGGACACAGGATTATGTGTGATCCCCGGCTCTGGTACCCCGAGAGGTCAGTACCGTCATACCATGCTCCCACTTTATAACGTAGGGCGGGACCGCTGTGAAACGAACGTGTGCACCCCCCTGAATGACACCAATGTTCTCCACCCTGTACACCGGCACGGGTCGGACCGTCCCGCCCATGACTGGCATCCTTACAACTATCCCTATGATTGGAATACCCACAGTCCACTGGGACTGGGTAGGTCTCAGAAGCTGGGCGGAGCTGGCACGGACTTAATGTATTCTCAAAAGGGTGGAGGGCTGCGAGGTGTTTGTTGCTGCTCCAGGAGGGGACTAAACCTTGCTTTAAATCCTCCAGATTGCTGCAGGCCTCGCCCAGCAACCATGCCCCATACAGCACGCACACTTCATTCTGCGCCGCCTGGTCTGACACATTTCGACCCTCCCTAATGAGCGCATCCACCGTCTCTGCATGCTTTTCCAGCTCCGCTATGATCTCCTTTATGTGGAGAGTCATGGCCTGATCTTCGTGCAGTTCCGAACCCACCACCTTATTCACATCGATTAATATTTTCTTTAATTGCGTTTTTAAACCATTAATCTGGGTCTGCAGCTCAATGTCATCTAAGCTGTTGATGACAGAAGACCCCGTGTTAAAACCAGTTAATTGTAAACAATTTTACAACACCAAGTTATAGTCTAGCAATTTCAAAAATAAAATTGCTGGACTATAACTTGGTGTTGTAAAATTGTTTACAAGTGTCAACCCCAGTCCATCACCGGCATCTCCACATCATGAAAACCAGTTAAGATATCGTTAAAAGCACCCCTTCTTTGTCTCCCAATCCCGTCCAAAAGCTCGTGGGTGTATAGTCTGGTACTGAAAACGTCTGAAAAATCAAACTGATAAAATTTACGGAACATCTCTTTTAAGAGGGCTTGATACAACTGTGCGGTCTCTGTGGGGCACCACGCGGGTAGGTGTACCTCGGTGAGATTTAAAATCACGGAGGCTACCGCGTAGTGCACCCCTTGATACAGCACCTGGTCTGTAGGTACTAGCACCAAGCCGTTCCCTGGTCCCTTGGTGGTGGTGGGGCATCTCTCTACTATCATACGTGATGTTGCGATCGTGGGCAGGGGCTGTCGGGGGCGGGTTACTAATTCAGTGGCATTAACCGAGATTGGGGAGTATGGGATCGCGCATGCGCCCAGGCGCGATTCCCAGTCCATCCCCCTCCCGTCATCTTGCCACTGGCTGCGGAAAATGATGGAAATGCCTGTGGGGCAGACCTTCTCTGAACCCCACATACAGACATAGATCCCCTGATCCGGTTCCCACCATTTGTCCCAGCACACACTGAACCCTCCCTGGGTCCCTGTGATGGTCCTGTGGGTGTTATTCCCTAACCTCTCCCACTCTACCCTGGGGTTCCCCATATCCTGACTTAATTTTCTAAGCCACCACCACCTATCCAGAGGAACGTTGCCTTTACATGACAAACATATTCCTTCTCCCACGGTGACGCTAATCCTTGGGGTGACAATTCGTATCCTCGGGCACTGGAGGGAGGTCTCCCCATATGAAAAACCGGTCTGGCTCGAGTACTGGGTTGAATTTGACCCCAACCATCCGGGCCAGCTCCCCTCGTGAGTGTACAAGGCGATTTCATCCGCCTCGCGTAGGCCACTCCCATCGTGGGCTAGGGGCGCCGTTTTTCCGGAGCATCCGAAGATGTGGTGGTCCTCGGTGTCGCCCCTTCTCGCGAGGCTCAGCCCAGACAGGGCGAGCAGGATCACACCTCCGAACATTCCCTTTAATTCCCTGTAAAAGATAAAGAACATCTGGCTGGGCTCCCTATCGGCTTCCTGGCTCGGGTGAAGTGTGAGCGGGTCCCTCGACCTCGGCTCACGTAGACAACACTGGAACGGTTCCATCTTAAAATTACACTACGGTTCCACACCTTATAATTAACCTAAACATCTTAACTTAAAACTACAAACTTAACTGCTCAAGTTATATACATCCGCCGCCCGTCTCCGAGCGGCCAGCTCAGATTCTGTCAGGACTGCTGCAGGCTGCTCCCTGCGGCGTGGCTGTACTGACCTGTACTTCTGGTCCCTCACAGCCCGCGACTGATGGCTGAGGACCTTTGTCTTTCGACTTAACTTGAAGTCACACCAGGGTTTCTTTAATAACTCCAATAAATCTTCGGGGGGGTGCGGGGACATGTGAAATTTTGCGAATCCCTTCAATCGTTCCTTGATTTTAAGTTGTTGAACTGTGCTAAAATGTCTCATGTGGACAGACAACTGGTCTTAACTGACGTCCAGTTCTCAGACAGATTGTTTCTCTTAGGTCAGATGTCTGCCGCGTTTAAACAATTCCCAGGGGAACATTTATTTCCTTTGGCCCTCATGGATTACATGGGGCCTTCTGCGGTCACACAGAGAATGGAAGATTCCATGGTGACCAGGTTTACAGATAATGCGGACACTGAACGCGGTGCCATGCAATATTTTAAATTCTCAGGAGACTGGACGGAGACGTCAAGGCGATGAATGGATTAGGGACGGGCAGACCAGGGCTGAGCGCCAGCAAAGCAAATCCGGTTTCTCGACAGACGGCAAATTTGGGACAGGAATTATCTGCAATGAATTCCAGGAATGGCCATCGACAAATCAGGAGGTAGCGTAGAAACAGGAAATTTGTGATGACCCTTGACGACAGTAACCCTGAGGCAGAGGATGAATTTAATAATACAGATGAACAAATCATTTTGGTCACCAGGAGTTTTAATCCGGTGATGAAGGTGTTAGTTGTGGATTCTTTCAATTGTGCGGAGCTCGATAATGCATGTACTTCGACCGTTTCTGGGGCGGATTGGTTCACATGTTACCTTGATTCGCTCAGCAGTGAAGATTGGCACAAGGTTAAACGGTATAAGACTTCGACCTTTGATTTGGCGATGACAACACCTTACGGTCACTCAAGTGAGTAGTCATACCATGTAAAATAGGTAGAGAAAGCCATGATATAAGCACAGGTGTAGTCTCGAGTGAGATACCCATGCTTTTGTGTAAACCTTCAATGAAACTGGCCATGGAGCATGATAAGGCGAATGATGACCCTCGTCCTATTGTAAGTGTTCCATTAGCACAGGACTTCAGTGAGGTCACGGCCATGGGTATAAAAGTGTGGGTCAAGGCCAGAAATGTTTTCATCCTACATTTTATTGACCTGGCTACGAGATTTAGTAATTCTTCCCTGACACGGAGTAAGGAGAAGAAGGTTATTCTGGACCAAATTATGGAAAAATGGATCGGGACTGGACTTGGGACACCAGCCAAACTTTTGACCGATAATGGAGGTGAATTCGCTAATGCGGAGTTGAGAGAAAGATGTGAGAATATGAATATACTTGTCAAGACTACAGCGGCTGAGAGCCCTTTTAGCAATGGTCTTTGTGAAAGGAATCATGCTGTGATTGACAGCATGGGGCAGAACATTTTGGCTGATTGCAGAGTGTAAATTGTCAACTGCCCTAACATGGGAAGTTCATGCAAAGAATTCTCTTCAGATGGTTGGAGGATATAATCCTGACCAACGAGTCCATGGGCACAATCCCAAACTACCTTCTGTGCTTTGTGATAATCCTCCTACTCTAGAAAGTACTACAATTAGTGCTATATTTTCTGAGCATTTAAATGCTATGCATGCAGGGAGACAGGCTTTTATCAAGGCTGAGGTATCAGAGAAAATTCGTAGAGCACTGAGGTATCATATTGGACCACCTGAGACAGAGTTCAGTTCAGGAGAATTGGGATAGTATAAAAGAGAGGGTCATAGAAAATGGAAAGGCCCTGGTAAGGTAATAAGTCGTGATTGTAAGTCTGTAATTATCCAACACAGCAATCAAACTGTTAAGGTTCATTCCTCACATTTAATTGGAATTAATTATAGAATCTCGGACTCTGAGCAGGTGAGAGCAGTAAACGAGGCACCTTGTACCTCAAATCTTCATGATGTTTTTGATGCAGGTCCTGAGGAACAGAGTGAGGCAGATCAAGGGCTGGACAGTAATAATGTGAGTGATCAAATACATGACTGAGCTGTCACATCCAAACTACAATTACCCAAAGTGGGTACACGGGTAATGAATGTTCCAGAAGGAAATGATGTATGGAGAGATGGTCAATTTTGGGACATGCAGGAAAAGCTAGTGTGAAGTTTAAATATTGGTTAAATGTTCAGGATGATGGCCAAGAAGCGATGTCCATGGATTAGCAGAATGTGGAGTGGAGAGTCTGGAAGTGCAGTACAAGTACTGAAAGGGGGTCTGACATTGAACATCACGTCAGAAAACGATCATGTACTAAAGAAAGAGCCTCAGATACTGCAAGAGGGAAATCTTGCAGTAGGAGTCCCTACGGACATAGAAGTAGAAGCTGGAGCTTAAATAGATCAGACACTGAAACAATTCCCACAGAACCATCACGACACAAAACTAGAAGCAGAAATCCTTGTGACTGTGAAGTTTTGGTGGCTGCTAATAGACTTGAGGATAAAAGAATCAGGGAGGTGAAACAAAGGGAGTGAGATAGTTGGAGAGAATTTGGAATTTATTCTGAGGTAACAGTTAAGGGTCAACCAGCTTTGTCACATCGATGGGTTTGTACTGAAAATGTCCATGCAGATGGGACTTAAAAGGCTAAAGCGAGGATGGCAGCCAGGGGTTTTGAGGAGAAACTGGGTGATCCAGATGTTTGAGTGGATTGTCCCACTGCTGGAAAGGTAATCTTAAAAATCATTTTGGCTCTTTTATCAATATTTTGATGGGAGTGCAGGTCAATTGACATAAAAGCCGCATTTCTGCAGGTCGATACTTTTCAGAGAGAAGTGTTTCTGAAACCGCCTAAAGAGGCAGCAAATATGGAAGGAAAACTATGGAAACTAAACAAATGCGTCCATGGCCTGAATGATGTTTCCAGGATATGGTATTTTTCGATGAGATCTGTTTTGCTGAGAATAAGTTGTGTTCAACTAAAATCAGATCCCACAATGTTTTATTTGCACCATAACGGAAACTCAGGCGTCTTCATGAGGCCTGTTGATGATTTCTTATGGGGAGGTACTGCGGAATTTGAGAAATTCATCATTAATAAAATTAGGGTAGAATTTAAAATTAGGAGTCAGGCCTGTGGAGCTTTTAAATATATTGGTTTAGATGTTGAGCAAAGTGGGTCTGGTATAACTTTAAATCAACTGTCCTATTTAGAGTTACTCCCATCGTGGAGAATCATCACAGAAAGATAATGTTACATCGAAAGAAGAGACAGAGCAATTACAAAGCTTGATTGGTCAGTTGAACTGGTTGTGCACTCAGACCAGACCAGGTGCTAGTTTTGATGTGTTGAGTTAAGTACTTTAGTAAAACACCCCATAGTGGAGAATGTTTTAAGAGCAAATAAAACATTACGAAAATGAAAAAGAGAAAAAGACGCACTTAAATTCCCATCCTTAGAAGACGCAAAGAAAATGAAGCAAGTTATCTTTAGCGATGCTTCACATGTTAATCTTCCTGATGGGTATTCTGGTGCAGCTGGTTTCATTGTGTTTATGGGCGAGAATGGGAAATGTTGTCCTTTAGCTTGAGAAGCTAAGAAAATAAAAAGGGTTTTTAAAAATACTCTGGCTGCTGAAACACTGGATCTTGTAGACACAGTGGATATGGGATTCGATTTGGTAAATATCTTGAGTGACATCCTGTACAATGGGAGTACTGAAGATAGTATACCCAGTGAATGTTATGTAGAGAATCGTTCATTGTACGAAAAATATGAATGAGAAAAGATTATAGATTGACCTTGCTGGCTTCAAACAAATGCTGGAGAGAATGGAAATCTCTAAAATTAAATGGTTAGATTCAAGCCATCAACTGTCGGATTGTTTTACGAAAAGAAATACATTTACGAAGAAATGATTAGGGGTCCTGGAGAAGGGTCAGCTCACAATGTAATAATTTGTATTGTACGATAATTTTTGTTTGTATTATACATAATTTGTTTTTCATTTAAAAAGTAAAACAAAAGACAGAAGGGAATCTGTTCATTAAAGACATATGATTTGTACCAATTGATGTTAAGGTTCATATTCAGCTGCATGGAGCAATTGGGAACTCTCTTACTGTCATTTGGAAGGGAGCAAGCTTGGGAAGAAGGAGGCTTTTCGTTAAGGGGTGTATGGTGTGTACTGTGTACCTCGTAAATAAAAGCTTGTGAAAAACGGAAGGATTGGTTCCAGTATTCAATCCTTCACCACCTGGCTGTTCGAATATAACAGTAGTAACCCTCTGATGTATCTGTCTGATATTCACCCTCTGATGTATCTCTCTGATATTCACCCTCTGATGTATCTGTCTGATATTCACCCTCTGATGTATCTCTCTGATATTCACCCTCTGATGTATCTCTCTGATATTCACCCTCTGATGTATCTGTCTGATATTCACCCTCTGATGTATCAGTCTGATATTCACCCTCTGATGTATCTGTCTGATATTCACCCTCTGATGTATCGGTCTGATATTCACCCTCTGATGTATCGGTCTGATATTCACCCTCTGATGTATCGGTCCGATATTCACCCTCTGATGTATCGGTCTGATATTCACCCTCTGATGTATCGGTCTGATATTCACCCTCTGATGTATCTGTCCGATATTCACCCTCTGATGTATCGGTCTGATATTCACCCTCTGATGTATCTCTCTGATATTCACCCTCTGATGTATCTCTCTGATATTCACCCTCTGATGTATCTGTCCGATATTCAGTCTCTGATGTATCGGTCTGATATTCACCCTCTGATGTATCTGTCTGATAGTCACCCTCTGATATATCTCTCTGATATTCACCCTCTGATGTATCTGTCTGATATTCACCCTCTGATATATCTCTCTGATATTCACCCTCTGATGTATCTGTCTGATATTCACCCTCTGATGTATCTGTCTGATATTCACCCTCTGATGTATCTCTCTGATATTCACCCTCTGATGTATCTGTCTGATATTCACCCTCTGATGTATCTGTCTGATATTCACCGTCTGATGCATCGCTCTGACATTTACCCTCTGATGTATCTCTCTGATATTCAGCCTCTGATGTATCGGTCTGATATTCACTATCTGATGTATCTGTCTGATATTCACCCTCTGATGTATCGGTCTGATATTCACCCTCTGATGTATCTGTCTGATATTCACTATCTGATGTATCTGTCTGATATTCACCCTCTGATGTATCGGTCTGATATTCACCCTCTGATGTATCTGTCTGATATTCACCCTCTAATGTATCTGTCTGATATTCACCCTCTGATGCATCTCTCTGATATTCACCCTCTGATGTATCGGTCTGATATTCATCCTCTGATGTATCAGTCTGATAGTCACCCTCTGATGTATCGGTCTGATATTCACCCTCTGATGTATCGATCTGATATTCACCCTCTGATGTATCTGTCTGATATTCACCCTCTGATGTATCTCTCTGATATTCACCCTCTGATGTATCTCTCTGATATTCACCCTCTGATGTATCGGTCTGATATTCACCCTCTGATATATCTCTCTGATATTCACCCTCTGATGTATCTGTCTGATATTAAGATCTGATATATCTCTCTGATATTCACCCTCTGATGTATCTCTCTGATAGTTACCCTCTGATGTATCTCTCTGATATTCACCCTCTGATATATCTCTCTGATATTCACCCTCTGATGCATCTCTCTGATATTCATCCTCTGATGTATCTGTCTGATATTCACCCTCTGATGTATCTCTCTGATATTCACCCTCTGATGTATCTCTCTGATATTCACCCTCTGATGTATCTGTCTGATATTCGCCCTCTGATGTATCGGTCTGATATTCATCCTCTGATGTATCAGTCTGATAGTCACCCTCTGATGTATCGGTCTGATATTCACCCTCTGATGTATCGGTCTGATATTCACCCTCTGATGTATCTGTCTGATATTCACCCTCTGATATATCTCTCTGATATTCACCCTCTGATGTATCTGTCTGATATTCACCCTCTGATGTATCTGTCTGATATTCACCCTCTGATGTATCGGTCTGATATTCATCCTCTGATGTATCAGTCTGATAGTCACCCTCTGATGTATCGGTCTGATATTCACCCTCTGATGTATCGGTCTGATATTCACCCTCTGATGTATCTGTCTGATATTCACCATCTGATGTATCTCTCTGATATTCACCCTCTGATGTATCTCTCTGATATTCACCGTCTGATGTATCTCTCTGATATTCACCCTCTGATGTATCGGTCTGATATTCACCCTCTGATGTATCTGTCTGATATTCACCCTCTGATGTATCTCTCTGATATTCACTCTCTGATGTATCTGTCTGATAGTCACCCTCTGATGTATCGGTCTGATATTCACCCTCTGATGTATCAGTCTGATATTCACCCTCTGATATATCTCTCTGATATTCACCCTCTGATGTATCTGTCTGATATTCACCCTCTGATATATCTCTCTGATATTCACCCTCTGATGTATCTGTCTGATATTCACCCTCTGATATATCTCTCTGATATTCACCCTCTGATGTATCTGTCTGATATTCACCTTCTGATGTATCTGTCTGATATTCACCCTCTGATGTATCTCTCTGATATTCACCCTCTGATGTATCTGTCTGATATTCACCCTCTGATGTATCTGTCTGATATTCACCCTCTGATGCATCGCTCTGACATTTACCCTCTGATGTATCTCTCTGATATTCACCCTCTGATGTATCGGTCTGATATTCACTATCTGATGTATCTGTCTGATATTCACACTCTGATGTATCGGTCTGATATTCACCCTCTGATGTATCTGTCTGATATTCACTATCTGATGTATCTGTCTGATATTCACCCTCTGATGTATCGGTCTGATATTCACCCTCTGATGTATCTGTCTGATATTCACCCTCTGATGTATCTGTCTGATATTCACCCTCTGATGTATCTGTCTGATATTCACCCTCTGATGTATCGGTCTGATATTCATCCTCTGATGTATCAGTCTGATAGTTACCCTCTGATGTATCGGTCTGATATTCACCCTCTGATGTATCGGTCTGATATTCACCCTCTGATGTATCTGTCTGATATTCACCCTCTGATGTATCTCTCTGATATTCACCCTCTGATGTATCTCTCTGATATTCACCCTCTGATGTATCGGTCTGATATTCACCCTCTGATGTATCTCTCTGATATTCACCCTCTGATGTATCGGTCTGATATTCACCCTCTGATGTATCTCTCTGATATTCACCCTCTGATGTATCTCTCTGATATTCACCCTCTGATGTATCTCTCTGATATTCACCCTCTGATGTATCGGTCTGATATTCACCCTCTGATGTATCTGTCTGATATTCACCCTCTGATATATCTCTCTGATATTCACCCTCTGATGTATCTCTCTGATAGTTACCCTCTGATGTATCTCTCTGATATTCACCCTCTGATATATCTCTCTGATATTCACCCTCTGATGTATCTCTCTGATATTCATCCTCTGATGTATCTGTCTGATATTCACCCTCTGTTGTATTTCTCTGATATTCACCCTCAGATGTATCTCTCTGATATTCACCCTCTGATGTATCTGTCTGATATTCACCCTCTGATGTATCGGTCTGATATTCATCCTCTGATGTATCAGTCTGATAGTCACCCTCTGATGTATCGGTCTGATATTCACCCTCTGATGTATCGGTCTGATATTCACCCTCTGATGTATCTGTCTGATATTCACCCTCTGATATATCTCTCTGATATTCACCCTCTGATGTATCTGTCTGATATTCACCCTCTGATGTATCTGTCTGATATTCACCCTCTGATGTATCTCTCTGATATTCACCCTCTGATGTATCTCTCTGATATTCACCCTCTGATGTATCTCTCTGATATTCACCCTCTGATGTATCGGTCTGATATTCATCCTCTGATGTATCAGTCTGATATTCACCCTCTGATGTATCGGTCTGATATTCACCCTCTGATGTATCAGTCTGATATTCACCCTCTGATGTATCTGTCTGATATTCACCCTCTGATGTATCTCTCTGATATTCACCCTCTGATGTATCGGTCTGATATTCACCCTCTGATGTATCTGTCTGATATTCACCCTCTGATGTATCTCTCTGATATTCACCCTCTGATGTATCTCTCTGATATTCACCCTCTGATGTATCGGTCTGATATTCACCCTCTGATGTATCTGTCTGATATTCACCCTCTGATATATCTCTCTGATATTCACCCTCTGATGTATCTCTCTGATAGTCACGCTCTGATGTATCTCTCTGATATTCACCCTCTGATATATCTCTCTGATATTCACCCTCTGATGTATCTCTCTGATATTCATCCTCTGATGTATCTGTCTGATATTCACCCTCTGATGTATCTCTCTGATATTCACCCTCTGATGCATCTCTCTGATATTCACCCTCTGATGTATCTGTCTGATATTCGCCCTCTGATGTATCGGTCTGATATTCACCCTCTGATGTATCGGTCTGATATTCACTCTCTGATATATCTCTCTGATATTCACCCTCTGATGTATCTGTCTGATATTCACCCTCTGATGTATCTGTCTGATATTCACCCTCTGATGTATCGGTCTGATATTCACCCTCTGATGTATCTGTCTGATATTCACCCTCTGATGTATCTCTCTGATATTCACCCTCTGATGTATCGGTCTGATATTCACTCTCTGATGTATCTGTCTGATATTCACCCTCTGATGTATCTCTCTGATATTCACCCTCTGATGTATCGGTCTGATATTCACTCTCTGATGTATCTGTCTGATATTCACCCTCTGATGTATCTCTCTGATATTCACCCTCTGATGTATCTGTCTGATATTCACCCTCTGATGGATCGGTCTGATATTCACCCTCTGATGTATCTCTCTGATATTCACCCTCTGATGTATCTGTCTGATATTCACCCTCTGATGTATCTCTCTGATATTCACCCTCTGATGTATCTCTCTGATATTCACCCTCTGATATATGTCTCTGATATTCACCCTCTGATCAGATTCTGATGGAGATTCTGGAATCCTAATCCTGCAGAATGTAGTATCGCAATCGGTACAGCACTGGAGGGGGCCATTCGTCCCTTCGTGCCTGTGCAGTGTCTTTGAAAAAATCCCCTGCTCTTTTCCCATACCCCTGTAAATTGTTTCTCTTCAAGTGTTTATCCCATTCCCTTTTGAAAGTTATTATTGAATCTGCTTCCACCGCCCTTTCAGGCAGTGCATTCCAGATCATTACAACTCACTGTGTAAAAAAATTGTTCCCTCATGTCGCCTCTGGTTCCTTTGCCGATCATCTTAAATCTGTGTCCTCTGTTTACTGACCCTTCTGCCACTGGAAACAGTTTCTCCTTATTTGCTCTATCAAAACCATTCATGATTTTGAACACCTCTGTCAAATCTCCTCTTAAACTTCTCTGTTCCAAGGAGAACAACGCCAGCTTCTCCAGTCTCTTCACATAACTGAAGTCCCTCATCCCTGGAACCATTCTAGTAAATCTCTTCTGCACCCTCTCTCAGGCCAAAGAGGTAACCTGTGTGTGGAGGCGGAAGATGTGGGTCTGGTTCGAAATGAATACTTTGCGTCTGTCTTCACAAAAGTAGGGGACGATGCAGACCTTGTAGTTAAGGAGGAGGAGTGTGAAATATTGGATGGGATAAACATCGTGAGAGAGGAAGTATTAAGGGGATTAGCATCTTTGAAAGGAAATAAAGTGCCAGTCCCGGATGAAATGAATCCTAGACTGTTAAATAAAGCAAGGCTCTGACCATCATTTTCCAATCCTCTCTGGCTACAGGCGTGGTGCCAGAGGACTGGAGGACTGTTAATGTTGTACCATTGTTTAAAAAGGGAGAAAGGGATTGACCGAGTAATTACAGGCCAGTCAGCCAAACATCGGTGGTGGGCAAATTATTGGAAAAAGTTCTGAGGGACGGTATTAATCGTCATTTAGAAAGGCACGGATTAACCAAGGACAGTCAGCATGGATTTGTTAAGGGAAGGTCGTGTCTGACTGAATTGATTAAATTTTTTGAGGCGGTAACAAGGAGGATCGATGAGGGTAGCGCGTTTGATATAGTGTTGAAGGGTTCTCAAAATTCCCACATTTTTCATATCATCAACAAGGATGTGACTTTTGGACTTTTATGGCAGAGGACCCAACTGCTGGGTTAATTGTGGAACCCTGCAGACAGGAGGTTAGGCCCATGAGGGCCTGGGACTGGACATGCCCGGGCTTGTTGGGTGCAGAGTGGATTGTTGCCTGAAACCAGACAACGAGAGGAGACAGAATAGGCATTCTTCCCTTTAAAACAATCAACCCAGAGAAAGACTTCATCTTACACAAAACTAAAGCCCATCAAAACCTTGCATAAATAATCACGACTAACTACTAAGTCAGGAAGGCAACAATGGAGCAATTATGCGAGCCCATCAAGACCTCACATATACAATGGCTTTCAGTTCAAGACGAGTTACAGGGGCAGGAAGGCAACGATAAACATTATGTGAGCCCATTAAAAACGAGACAACCGCCCCAAAACCAGTTAAGGCGAAAAACTATAATCACCTGAAGAAGCCCACCTAAATCAGACAAAGAACGAACCTTGATTTGGCGCCCAGATAAGAAATTCGAAAAACAGTATAACTGGACACCAGTTATGAAGGGGGCAGGTTTTAAGCAGTTTTGAAGCAGGTTTTAAGCAGAGTGGAAGCAGAGTTTAAGCAGGGAGAGGTAGCTGAGCTAAGCGGAGGAAGGAGATCCGGAGGTTTGCAGGCCCGCAGGCAACATCACGGCGAGGGGCACGGTGTGGCAGGCTCAACCGAAGACAACAAGGCCGCAACCGCAGCCCTCCACGAAGATCGACCACCCACAACCGCCCCTTACCGCATCAGCGGACTCCACCCAACTGAAGAACCTTCACAGATTCCACAGACCAGGACCACGTGGGGACGGCAGGCCCCAAAGGACACAAAGAGTGTACCCCTAAACTGCAACCGGATTACCTGGCTGGATTTCGAACTCTCAAGGAACCCTGGTTGGTGAGCATGATCCCTGACCTCTCCTAGTTCAATTTAGTTAGGTTTTGGGGGTGGGACAAGGGTAAGGGGATTAGTAGGGTGATTTTCCCTCGTTATGCCGTGTGTTCCCCATTCTTAACAAAGTGTACTTTTGTAGGTCTGTATAATCTCAGTGTAATCCTCATGTTATGAGTTCATTTGTGACTTCAATAAACCCAGTTTCTCTTGCACCAAAACCAGTTTTCTGCTGCACTTTGTCACAACCCCCAAATAATTCCAAGGTCTAGAACCCAGGGAGTGGGAGCGATTCGAACCGCTCAGAAGTCAGAGGTGAAGCTGACACACACCACCACCCCTTACAGTGTACATGCATTTTAGCAAGGCTTTTGACAAGGCCCCACATGGCAAACTAGTTAGAAAAATAAAAGCCCATGGGATCCAAAGGAAAGTGGCAGATTGGATCCAAAATTGGCTCAGTGGCAGGAAGCAAAAGGTAATGGTCGATGGGTGTTTTTGTGACTGGAACCCCATTTGTCACTGGAACCCCATTTCCGGTGGGGTTCCGCGGGGCTCAGTACGAGGTCCCTTGCTTTTTGTGGTATATATCAATGATTTAGACTTAAATGCAGGGGGCATGATTAAGAAGTTTGCAGATGATACAGAAATTGGCCTTGTGGTTGATAATGAGGAAGAAAGCTGTAGACTGCAAGAAGATATCAATGGACTGATCACGTGGGCAGAAAAGTGGCAAATGGAATTTAATCCAGAGAAGTGTGAGGTAATGCATTTGAGGAGGGCAAACAAGGCGAGGGAATACACAATAAATGGGAGGACACTGAGAGGTGTTGAGGAACAGAGCGACTTTGGAGGGCTTGTCCACAGATCCCTGAAGGTAGTAGGACAGGTCGATCAAGTGGGTAAGAAAGCATATGGGATACTTTCCTTTATCAGCCGAGGCATAGAATATAAGAGCAGGGAGGTTATGCTAGAACTGTATAAAACACTAGTTAGGTCACAGCTGGAGTGCTACTTACAGTTCTGGTCTCCACATTACAGGAAAGTTGTGATTGCACCAGAGAGGGTACAGAGGAGATTTATGAAGGTATTGCCAGGGCTGGAGAATTTTAGCTATGAGGAAAGATTGGATAGGCCGGGGTTGTTTTCTTTGGAACAAAGGAAGCTGAGGGGAGATTTAATTGAGGTGTATAAAATTATGAGGGGCAGAGATAGAGTGGATGGGAAGGACCTATTTCCCTTAGCAGAGAGATCAATAAACAGGGGGCATAGATTTAAAGTGATTGGTGGAAGGATTAGATGGGAGTTGAGGAGAATTGTTTTCATCCAGAGGGTGGTGGGGGTCTGGAACTCACTGCCTGAAAGGGTGGTGGAGGCAGAAACCCTCAACTCATTCAAAATGTGCTTGGATATGCACTTGAAGTGCCGTAACCTACAGGGCTACAGGCCAAGAGCTGCAATGTGGGATGGCTCTTTTTCGGCCGGCACGGACACGATGGGCCAAGTGGCCTCCTTATGTGCTGTAAAATTCTATGATTCTATGAAGGCCTCGACATCGTTATTAAAGTGTGGTGCCCAGAATTGAACACAATACTCCAGCTGGGGTCTAACCAGTGTTTCATAAATGTTTAGCATAACTTCCTTGCTTTTGTACTCTGTGCCTCTATTAATAAAGCCCAGGATCCCATATTACTTTTCGAACAGCCTTCTCAACTTGTCCTGCCACCCTGAAAGGTTTGTGTATGAGCACCCCCAGGTCTCTCTGTTTCTGCACCTCCTTTAAAATTGTACCATTTAGTTTCTATCACCTCTCCTAATTCTTCCGACCAAAATGTATCACTTCACACTTCTCTGTGCTAAATTTCATCCACCATGTGTCTGCCCATTTCACCAGTCTGTCTGTGTCCTCCTGAAGTCTGTTACTATCCTCCACATTGTTTACTACATTTCCAAGTTTCGTGTCATCTGCAAACTTTGAAATTATACCCTGTATACCCAAATCCAGGTCATTAATATATATCAAAAAGAGCAGTGGTCCTAATACCGACCCCTGGGGACACCATTGTATACTTCCCTCCAGTCTGAAAAACAAACATTCATCACTACTCTCTGCTTTCTGTCCCTTAGCCAATTTTGTATCCATGCTGCCACTGCCCATTTAATCCCATGGGCTATAATTTTGCTAACAAGTCTATTATGTGGTAATTTATCAAATGTCTTTTGAAAGTCCATATACACAACATCAACCATACTACCCTCATCAACCCTCTCCGTTACTTCATCAAAGAACTCAATCAAGTTAGTCAAACATGATTTTCTTTTAACAAATCCATGTTGTCTTTCATTTATTATCCATACTTTTCCAAGTGAGAATTAATTCTGTCCTGGATTATTCTCTCCAGAAGTTTCCCTATCACCGACGATAGGCTGACCGGCCTTTTTTGAACAGGGGTGTGATATTTGCAATCCTCCAGTCCTCTGGCACCATCTCCATATCCAAGGAGGATTGGAAGATTGTGGCCAGAACCTACACAATTTCCACCCTTACTGCCTCAGTTACCTTGGATTCATCCCATCTGGACCGGGTGACTTTTCTACTTTGAGTCCTGCCAATCTTTTAACGACCTCCTCTTTATCTACTTTTATCCTATCCAATACCAGATGCCTGGTGACAGAACTTAAAATATCTCTGACACCAGGCCACCATCACTGGATATCCTGCCATGCACCAGCGCAGATACCCACTCTTTGGTGGGTTCACCATCACCGGATATCCTGCCATGCACCAGCGCAGATACCCACTCTTTGGTGGGTTCACCATCACCGGATATCCAGCCATGCACCAACGCAGATACTCACACTTCGGTGGGTTCACCATCACTGGATATCCTGCCATGCACCAGCGCAGATACTCGCACTTCAGTGAGTTCACCATCACTGGATATCCTGCCATGCACCAGCGCAGATACCTGCACTTTGGTGAGTTCACCATCACCGGATATCCAGCCATGCACCAGCGCAGATACTCGCACTTCAGTGAGTTCACCATCACTGGATATCCTGCCATGCACCAGCACAGATACTCGCACTTCGGTGGGTTCACCATCACCGGATATCCAGCTCTGCACCAGCGCAGATACTTGCACTTCGGTGGGTTCACCATCACCGGATATCCAGCCATGCACCAGCACAGATACTCGCACTTCGGTGGGTTCACCATCACCGGATATCCTGCCATGCACCAGTGAAGATACTCACACTTTGGTGAGTTCACCGTCACCGGATATCCTGCCATGCACCAGCGCAGATACTCGCACTTCGGTGGGTTCACCATCACCGGATATCCATCCATGCACCAGTGAAGATAGGTGGGTCCTCTTTAGTGTGTCCTCTTATACAGTCAGTCATGTTTTCACCACTCACAAGTGAGCACGAGCAGACACTGGTGGCAGGAGCAGTTGTGGAGAGTCCACTTCAATGGGCGCACTCCTCTCCAAGCTCTGCTCAGTTGGACGCAGATGCTGAATCCTGGGGGCCATAGTTGAGAATGAGAATGATTGAGGTACAGCTCCACATTTGCGAGGCAATTGAAAATATGTCACACACACTCTGCACAACAGCGGAGAGGATGGAGGAGTCCAAGTCCAACAATAGTGGATTGTTGTCTCAGGTAATTGTGAGAATGTCCGCCATGGAGAGAGTGGCTGCCTCCTTGGAGCTTCAAGCATGGCTCCCAAATAAGTCTGTGCAGGACATGACCACGGCCGTGCAGGAGATTTCTGTTGCCTTCAACAAGATAACAGATACCTTATCGGTGGTCTGACAAGATGTCACTGATCTGCACCAACCTGCTCTCCAGCAGAGTGGTGGGAGTGACATTGCGCTGGTCCGGGAGAGGGCTGATGGTGAAAGGGGACATTGAGTGGGGACTCCACTCAAAACACTCCCACATCACACTCATTGCACCTCCCCCACTCCCTCAACCAGTACCCGAAGTGCTGCCTCCTTTCCTGAGGGCTGATTCTCCCTCACACAGGTGCAGGTGGAGCAGACTTTGGCAGGACCATCACGGGCTCCAAAACCCAGAGGGTGTGGGCTGAAAGCATGCCAGCAGTGAGGGCAGGGATCTGAGCAACCTGCCGCTGCCTCTGCTGAATCCATGGAGGATGCACCTGCTGGAAGTGTAAGTTCAAACAATCGTAGTCCACTGAGGGTCTGCACAAGGGTGTTTGAAGAAATGTTATGTTGTGAAGTTCCTTTTTTATATCGGCACATAAACAGTATTGATTATCACCACTCCCATGAATTGTGACTCAATCTCGCCTCTCTTTCACTGGCGAGTTTCCCGAGCCCCTGGAAATCCATGCTGGAGGCATTAAACTCAAGTCCCTGTTGAATTCAATCTAAAATTGCCTCATTACCATGTGCGAATCATCTAAACGGCTGTGGTAATTACCGACCCGCCTGGCCTAATGATCGACCTGCCCCAGGCAACTAGGTTACTCACACCACCAAACACGCCTCCGTTAAACCCGGAAATGTCCCCCTTGGAGCCGGGTTGTGATCCCACTTCAAACTTCGACAATTTTTACTTCCCACCCAACCCCCAACCCACCCGTTGTTAGGGGTTAAAACTCCCCCTGAGATAACGCAGCAGAGGCCGGGGATCGAGCCTGGGCCTTTCCTGCTCTGTGTGGGGTTCAGTACCACAGCAGCAGAAATTAGACAACACAGCAGAGGCCGGGGATCGAGCCTGGGCCTTTCCTGCTCTGTGTGGGACTCAGTACCACAGCAGCAGAAATTAAATAACACAGCAGAGGCCGGGGATCGAGCCTGGGCCTCTCCTGCTCTGTGTGGGGTTCAGTACCACAGCAGCAGAAATTAGACAACACAGCACAGATCGGGGATCGAGCCTGGGCCTTTCCTGCTCTGTGTGGGACTCTGTATCACACCGGGTGTTACATCGAGATAAATTGAGTCCAGCACAGAAACAGGCCATTCGGCCCTACTGGTCTATGCTGGTGTTTATGCTTCACATGAGACTCCTTCCACCCGACTTCATCCAACTATATCAACATATCCTTCTATCCCTTTCTCCAGCATGTGCTTATCCAGCTTCCCCTTAAATGCATCCCATAGAATTGTAGAATGGTTGCAGCTCAGAAGGTGGCCATTCGGCCCATCGACCCCATGCCGACTCTTTGTAAGAGCAATCTCGCTAGTCCCACTCCCCTGTTCTTTCTTGTACCCCTGCATGTTATTTCCATTCAAGTACTTATCCAGTTCCCTTTTGAAGGCCATGATTGAATCTGCCTCCGCCACCCCCTCAGGCAGTACATTCCAGATCCTAACCACTCGCTGTGTAAAAAAAGATTTTTTTGGTTCTTTTGCCAATCACCTTAAATCTATGCCCTCTGGTTCTTGACACTTCCATCAATGGAAACAGTTTCTCTCTATCTCCTCTGTCTAGACCCTTCATGATTTTGAATACCTCTATCAAATCTCCTCACAACCTTCTCTGTTCCAAGGAGAACAAGCCCAGCTTCTCCGGTCTATCCACGTAACTAAAGTCCCTCATCCCTGGAATCATTCCAGTAAACCTTTTCTGCACCCGATGCGCTGTGGTAGTGAGTTCCATGTTCCACCCACACTCTGGGTAAAGGAGCTTCTCCTGAATTCCCCATTGGATTTATTAGTGACGATCTTATATTGATGGCCCCTAATTCTGGTCTCCCCACAAGTGGGAACATCTTCTCTATTTCGACCCTATCAAACCCTATCATTATCTTAAAGACTTCCATCAGGTCACCCCTCAGCTTTCGCTTTTCTCGAGAAAAATGCCCCCAGCCCAATCGATCTTTCCTCACTGGTATAACCTCTCAATCAAAAGCAAAATACTGCAGATGCAGGAAACCTGAAATAAAAACAGAAAATGCTGGAGAAGCTCAGCAATTCAGGCAGCATCTGTGGAGAAAGAAACAAAGACCTTTCATCAGAAATGGAAGATGTGAAAAGACTTAAAGTTTGTGAGCAATGTATAACCTCTAAGTTCTGGTATCATCCTTGTAAAGCTTCTTTGCACCCTCGCCAATGCCTCTATATCCTTTTTATAATATGGAGTCCAGAACTGTACACATACTCCAAGTGTGGTCTAACCAAGGTTCTATACAACTTTAACATAACTTCCCTGCTTTTATTTCTATCCCTAGTGCTTGATTTGCCTTTTTATGGTCTTATTACCCCCAGATCCCTCTGCCCCCTTATTGTTCCCACCAATCTGCACCATCTCACACTTATCTGTTTGAATACATTACGCAGCAGAGGCCTGGGACTGAGCCTGGGTCTTTCCTGCTCTGTGTGGGGCTCAGTATCACACTGGGTGAGATCAGGTAACACAGCACAGGCCAGGGATTGAGTCTGGGTCTTTCCTGCTCTGTGTGGGGCTCAGTCCCACACCCGGTGTGGGACTGAGCCCCACACCGGGTGTGGGGCTCACTTGGGTACGGTAGCATAGTGGTTATGTTACAGGACTAGTAATCCAGAGGCCTGGACTAAAATCCAGAGTCATGAGTTCAAATCCCGTCACGGCAGCTGGCGAATTTAAATTCAATTAATTAATTAAATTCAATTAATTAAATAAAATCTGGAATTAAAATACTAGTATCAGTAATGGTCACCATGAAACGACCGGATTGTCGTAAAAACCTATCTGGTTCACTAATGTCCTTTGGGAAGGAAACCTGCCGTCCTTACCCGGTCTGGCCTATATGTGACTCCAGACCCACAGCAATGTGGTTGATTCTTAATTGCCCTCTGAAATGGCCGAGCAAGCCACTCAGTTGTAAAATCTCGCTACGAAAAGTCACAATCAGAATAAAACCGGATGGACCACCCGGCATCGGACCACTCGGCACTGGACACGACAACGGCAAAACACCAAGCCCAGTCGACCCTGCAAGGTCCTCCTTACCAACATCTGGGGACTTGTGCCAAAATTGGGAGAGCTGTCCCACAGACCAGTCAAGCAACAGCCTGACATAGCCATACTCACAGAATCATACCTTTCAGCCAACGTCCCAGACTCTTCCATCACCATCCCTGGGTATGTCTTGTCCCACCGGCAGGACGGACCCACCAGATGTGGCGGTACAGTGATATACAGTCAGGAGGGAGTGGCCCTGGGAGTCCTCAACATTGACTCTGGACCCCATGAAATCTCATGGCATCAGGTCAAACATGGGCAAGGAAACCTCCTGCTGATTACCATCGACCGCCCTCCCTCAGCTGATGAATCAGTCCTCCTCCATGTTGAGCACCACTTGGAGGAAGCACTGAGGGTAGCAAGGGCACAGAATGTACTCTGGGTGGGGGACTTCAATGTCCATCACCAAGAGTGGCTCGGTAGCACCACGACTGACCGAGCTGGCCGAGTCCTGAAGGACATAGCTACTAGACTGGGCCTGCGGCAGGTGGTGAGCGAACCAACACGAGGGAAAAACTTACTTGACCTCGTCCTCACCAATCTACCTGTCGCAAATGCATCTGTCCATGACAGTATTGGTAGGAGTGACCACCGCACAGTCCTCGTGGAGATGAAGTCCCGTCTTCGCACTGAGGACACCATCCAACGTGTTGTGTGGCACTACCACCGTGCTAAATGGGATAGATTCAGAACAGATCTCGCAGCTCAAAACTGGGCATCCATGAGGCGCTGTGGGCCATCAGCAGCAGCAGAATTGTATTCCACCACAATCTGTAACCTCATGGCCCGGCATATTCCTCATAACCCTGGTTCAATGAGGAGTGTAGAAGAGCATGCCAGGAGCAGCACCAGGCGTACCAAAAAATGAGGTGCGAACCTGGTGAAGCTACAACTCAGGACTACATGCATGCTAAACAGCGGAAGCAACATGCTATAGACAGAGCTAAGCGATTCCACAACCAACGGATCAGATCAAAGCTCTGCAGTCCTGCCACATCCAGTCGTGAATGGTGGTGGACAATTAAACAACTAACGGGAGGAGGAGGCTCTGCAAACATCCCCATCCTCAATGATGGCGGAGTCCAGCACGTGAGTGCACAAGACAAGGCTGAAGCGTTTGCAACCATCTTCAGCCGGAAGTGCCGAATGGATGATCCATCTCAGCCTCCTCCCGATATCCCCACCATCACAGAAGCCAGTATTCGGCCAATTCGATTCACTCCACGTGATATCAAGAAACGGCTGAGTGCACTGGATACAGCAAAGGCTATGGGCCCCGACAACATCCCAGATGTAGTGCTGAAGACTTGTGCTCCAGAACTAGCTGCGCCTCTAGCCAAGCTGTTCCAGTACAGCTACAACACTGGCATCTACAACGACAATGTGGAAAATTGCCCAGGTATGTCCTGTCCACAAAAAGCTGGACAAATCCAATCCGGCCAATTACCGCCCCATCAGTCCACTCTCAATCATCAGCAAAGTGATGGAAGGTGTCGTCGACAGTGCTATCAAGCGGCACTTACTCACCAATAACCTGCTCACCGATGCTCAGTTTGGGTTCCGCCAGGACCACTCAGCTCCAGACCTCATTACAGCCTTGATCCAAAAATGGACAAAAGAGCTGAATTCCAGAGGTGAGGTGAGAGTGACTGCCCTTGACATCAAGGCAGCATTTGACCGAGTGTGGCACCAAGGAGCCCTCGTAAAATTGAAGTCAATGGGAATCAGGGGGAAATCTCTCCAGTGGCTGGAGTCATACCTAGCACAAAGGAAGATGGTAGTGGTTGTTGGAGGCCAATCATCTCAGCCCCAGGACATTGCTGCAGGAGTTCCTCAGGGCAGTGTCCTAGGCCCAACCATCTTCAGCTGCTTCATCAATGACCTTCCCTCCATCATAAGGTCAGAAATGGGGATGTTCGCTGATGACTGCACAATGTTCAGTTCCATTCGCAACCCCTCAAATAATGAAGCAGCCCGAGCCCGCATGCAGCAAGACCTGGACAACATCCAGGCATGGGCTGATAAGTAGCAAGTAACATTCGCGCCAGATAAGTGCCAGGCAATGACCATCTCCAACAAGAGAGAGTCTAACCACCTCCCCCTGACATTCACCGGCATTACCATCACCGAATCCCCCACCATCAACATCCTGGGGGTCACCATTGACCAGAAACTTAACTGGACCAGCCATATAAATACTGTGGCTACGAGAGCAGGTCAGAGGCTGGGTATTCTGCGGCGAGTGACTCACCTCCTGACTCCCCAAAGCCTTTCCACCATCGACAAGGCACAAGTCAGGAGTGTGATGGAATACTCTCCACTTGCCTGGATGAGTGCAGCTCCAACAACACTCAAGAAGCTCGACACCATCCAAGATAAAGCAGCCCGCTTGATTGGCACCCCATCCACCACACTAAACATTCACTCCCTTCACCACCGGCACACCGTGGCTGCAGTGTGCACCATCCACAGGATGCACTGCAGCAACTCGCCAAGGCTTCTTCGACAGCACCTCCCAAACCCGCGACCTCGACCACCTAGAAGGACAAGAGCAGCAGGCACATGGGAACAACACCACCTGCAAGTTCCCCTCCAAGTCACACACCATCCCGACTTGGAAATATATCGCCGTTCCTTCATTGTCGCTGGGTCAAAATCCTGGAACTCCCTTCCTAACGGCACTGTGGGAGAACCTTCACCACACGGACTGCAGTGGTTCAAGAAGGCGGCTCACCACCACCTTCTCAAGGGCAATTAGGGATGAGCAATAAATGCTGGCCTTGCCAGCGACGCCCACATCCCGTGAACGAATAAAAAAAAAAGGTAACACAGCACAGGCCAGGGACTGAGCCTGGGCCTTTCTTGCTCTGTGTGGGGCTCAGTCCCACACCGGGTGAGATCAGGTAACACAGCACAGGGTGGGGATCAAGCCTTGGCCTTTCCTGCTTCATGTGGGCCTCAGTATCACACCGGGTGAGATCAGTAATACAGCACAGGGTGGGGACTGAGCCTGGCCTTTCCTGCTCTGTGTGGGGCTCAGTCCCACACCGGGTGAGATCAGGTAAGACAGCACAGGGTGGGGACTGAGCCTGGGCCTTTCCTGCTCTGTGTGGGCCTCAGTATCACACTGGGTGAGATCAGGTAAGACAGCACAGGCCAGGGATTGAGCCTGGGTCTTTCCTGCTCTGTGTGGGCGTCAGTATCACACCGGGTGAGATCAGGTAAGACAGCACAGGGTGGGGACTGAGCCTGGGCCTTTCCTGCTCTGTGTGGGGCTCAGTCCCACACCGGGTGAGATCAGGTAAGACAGCACAGGGTGGGGACTGAGCCTGGGTCTTTCCTGTTCTGTGTGGGCCTCAGTATCACACCGGGTGAGATCAGGTAAGACAGCACAGGGTGGGGACTGAGCCTGGGCCTTTCCTGCTCTGTGTGAGGCTCAGTATCACACCGGGTGAGATCAGGTAAGACAGCACAGGGTGGGGACTGAGCCTGGGCCTTTCGTGCTCTGTGTGGGGCTCAGTATCACACCGGGTGAGATCAGGTAAGACAGCACAGGGTGGGGACTGAGCCTGGGCCTTACCTGCTCTGTGTGGGGCTCAGTATCACACCAGGTGAGATCAGGTGAGACAGCACAGGCCAGGGATTGAGCCTGGGCCTTTCGTGCTCTGTGTGGGGCTCAGTATCACACCGGGTGAGATCAGGTAAGACAGCACAGGGTGGGGACTGAGCCTGGGCCTTTCCTGCTCTGTGTGGGGCTCAGTATCACACCGGGTGAGATCAGGTAAGACAGCACTGGGTGGGGACTGAGCCTGGGCCTTTCCTGCTCTGTGTGGGCCTCAGTATCACACCGGGTGAGATCAGGTAAGACAGCACAGGCCAGGGACTGAGCCTGGGCCTTTCCTGCTCTGTGTGGGGCTCAGTATCACACCGGGTGAGATCAGGTAAGACAGCACAGGGTGGGGACTGAGCCTGGGCCTTTCCTGTTCTGGGCCCTTCCTCCTCCAATGCCTCTCCTCCATCGTCTTGCTGGGTGGGCCTGAGCTCGCCTGGTTCCATTCTTATCTGTCCATTCACAGCCAGAGCTTCTCCTATATTGGCTTCCCTTCCCACACCCACACCGTTACCTCTGGAGTCCCCCAAGGATCTATCCTTGGCCCCCTCCTATTTCTCATCTACATGCTACCCCTCGGTGACATCATCCGAAAACACAACATCAGGATCCACATGTCTGCTGATGACACCCAGCTCGACCTCACAACCACCTCCCTCGACCCCTCCACTCTCTCTCATTTGTCACACTGCTTATCTGACATCCAGTATCGGATGAGCAAAAATTTTGGGAAAACCGAAGCCATTGTCTTTGGCCTCTGCCACGAACTCCGTTCCCGATCCACTGACTCCATCCCTCTCCCTGGCCACTGTCTGAGGCTGAACCAGACCTTTCACAACCTTGTCGTCCGATTTGACCCTGAGATGAACTTCCGACCACATATCCGCTCCATCACCAAGGCCGTCTACTTTCACCTCCACAACATCGCCCGTCTCCGCCCCTGCCTCAGCTCATCTGCTGTTGAAACCCTCATCCATGCCTTTGTTACCTCCAGACTTGACGACTCCAATGCTCTCCTGGTTGGCCTCCCATCTTCCACCCTCCGTAAACTCCAGCTCGTCCAAAACTCCTGCTGTCCGTATCCTAACTCGCACCAGATCCCATGTGCTCGCTGACTTACATTGGCTCCCGGTCCAGGAATGCCTCAATTTCAAAATTCTCATCCTTGTTTTCAAATCCCTCCATGGTCTCGCCCCTCTGTATCTTTGTAACATCCTCCAGCCCTACAAGCCTCCGAGATCTCTGAGCTCTTCCAATTCAGGCCTCCTGCACATCCCCAATTTTAATCACTCCAACATTGGTGGCTGTGCCTTCAGCTGCCTAGGCCCTAAGCTCTGGAATTCCCTCCCTAAATTTCTTCGCCTCTCTACCTCCCTCTCCTCCTTTACGATGCTCTTTAAAACCTACCTCTTTGACCAAGCTTTCGGTCACCTGTCCTAATATCTCCTTATTTGGCTTGGTGTCAAATAGTGTTTGATAACGTTCCTGCAAAGCACCTAGTGATGTCTTACTACATCAAAGGAGCGATATAAATGCAAGTTTTTATTGTTGTGTAAGTATTTACAAGGGTCTGTGAGAGTGAGTCGATATATAAAGGAGTGCTCAGGATTGGAGACATTCAGGGAGCCCCCAGACTGTGTCAGTCTGAATCGGGGCCTGTGGGAGTGAGTTAATATTTGCAGGGGTTCCAAGGACCGTAGACATTCAAGCTTTATCCAGACCTTGTCAGTACTTACAGAGGTCTGTGGGAGTGATTCAATATTTATGGTGTTACTCGGCAGTGTACACATTTAGCCAGTCAACAGATTGTGTCAGGAAATCTGGAAGTGGGCCAATATTTTTAGAATTACCCAGAGCCTTTATCACAGTCTGTAGGAATATTTGGAGGGAAATCCATAGACTGTGCGAATATTTACAATAGAATCCAAAGAATGTGCCATTATTTACAGGTAAATCCAGAGACTGTACCAATATTAAGAAGAGGTTCCATAGACTTGCCAATATTGATGGGGTATCCAGAGATTGCACCAATATTCACAGGGTGGTCTCCAAACTAACTGGTAGAATGGTTCAGTTTCCATCTCTGAGTTTAAACCCGATTCTTGAGAAATGGATAGAAACTCTCTGAAATTAAAGGATTTCACTCCGAAATAATCTGAAATCTGTAAATGAAGCTGCTCTCACTTCACATCCATGCTGTCAGACTGTGGGCTCATAGTTCCTGTTGTTCCAAATATTTATTAAAATAATATACTGGGCTTTGGGTTTTCCATCTGCATAATATTTGGTTAAATATATGTTGTGCTGCAAAAGTTGTTGGATTGAAAGTTGTAAACAGAATCTGTTTGTTCAGTGACTGTAATTAATGTCAGTCTCCATTGGCCCTAATTGTGTCACTGGAGTGTTTCTCTCTGTTATTTATAAGCGACTACTTTCAACGTGTTATCCCATAGTGTCAGTGGGAGCATCACCCCCGGCACTAACAGGGATCAGCGGCTCCACAGAGAGGGAAAGAATAGATCGGAATCTGAGAACAATAGATTGGAATGTTACAACAATGGGTCGGAATCTGAGAACAATAGATTGGAATGTTACAACAATGGGTCGGAATCTGAGAACAATAGATTGGAATGTTCCAACAATGGGTCGGAATCTGAGAACAATAGATTGGAATGTTACAACAATGGGTCGGAATCTGAGAACAATAGATTGGAACAGTCCATTCTGGTTATTTCAATATCTCGACGTAAATTATGATTTTGTCTCATTCGAGGATCGGATAAATTTTGTGCTTTTGGGTATACAAGTAATTTACTATCCTCTGCTCGCTGCTATTGGTGTTTCTGGTAAGTCTCTATATCCAGCTATTAATTCGATAAAACATGTTTCACTGCATAATTGTTCTTGTTCCCTGTCCAGCACTCGCTGCTGTTTGATTTGATGGTAAGTCTCTATATCCAGCTCAAAAATTAAAAGGGGTACCCGGGCTGGGAGATACATTGATGGGGGAGTGGGATCAGTGATGAGAGATATATATACGGGGACTTTCTGGGTGTGAGATTTAATTCACAATAGGACCCTGAAAGTGAGGCTGTACTTCAGGGTCCCTGAGCATGCACCTGTTTTACAGGGTCACTGGGGTGTGTCAGTATTGGAATGGGGTCCAGACACGATACTAAAATACAGAGGATGCAGAGACAGTGATAATATACAGGGGATCCAGAGACAGTGATAATATACAGGGGATCCAGAGACAGTGATAATATACAGGGGATCCAGAGATGGTGATAATGTACAGGTGATCCAGAGAATGTGATAATATACAAGGGATCCAGAGATGGTCATAATATACAGGTGATCCAGAGACAGTGATAATATACACGGGATCCAGAGATCGTCATAATATACAGGGGATCCAGAGACTGTGATAATATACAGGGGATCCAGAGACTGTGATAATATATAAGGGATTCAGAGATGGTCATAATATAGAGGGGATCCAGAGACAGTGATAATATACAGGGGATCCAGAGACTGTGATAATATACAGGGGATCCAGAGACTGTGATAATATACAGGGGATCCAGAGACTGTGATAATAGACAGCGGATCCAGAGACGATGATAATATACAGGGGATCCAGAGGTGGTGATAATATACAGTGGATGCAGAGACAGTGATAATATACAGGGGATCCAGTGACAGTGATAATATACAGTGGATGCAGAGACGGTGATAATATACAGTGGATGCAGAGAGGGTGATAATATACAGTGGATGCAGAGACGGTGATAATATACAGTGGATGCAGAGACGGTGATAATATACAGTGGATGCAGAGACGGTGATAAAATACAGAGGATGCAGAGAGGGTGATAATATACAGTGGATGCAGAGAGGGTGATAATATACACTGGATGCAGAGTTGCCGTTAATATACAGGGGATCCGGAGGTGGTGATAATATGCAGGGGTTGCAGAGATGGTAATAATATACAAGGGATGCAGAGTTGGTGATAATATACAGGGGATCCAGAGATGGTGATAATATACAGTGGATGCAGAAACGGTGATAATATACAGTGGGGCTGAGACAGTGTTAACTTACAGCAGAGCAAGAGAAGGTGATAATATACAGGGATTCCAGAGAGGGTGATAATATGAAGGGGATCCAGAGATAGTCATAATATACAAGGGGTCAAAGAAGATGATAATATACAGGGGATCCAGAGATGGTGATAATATACAGTGGATGCAGAGACAGTGATAATATACAGGGGTTGCAGAGATGGTAATAATATACAAGGGATACAGAGATGGTGATAATATACAGGGGATCCAGAGGCGGTGATAATATACAGGGGATCCAGAGACGATGATAATATACAGTGGATGCAGAGATGGTAATAATATACAGGGGATTCAGAGACGGTCATAATATACAGAGGATCCAGAGATTGTGACAATATACAGCTCCAGAGATGATGATAATATACAGTGGATGCAGATACGGTGATAATATACAGTGGATGCAGAAACGGTGATAATATACAGTGGATGCAGATACGGTGATAATATACAGTGGATGCAGATACGGTGATAATATACAGTGGATGCAGAAACGGTGATAATATACAGTGGGGCTGAGACAGTGTTAACTTACAGCAGAGCAAGAGAAGGTGATAATATACAGGGATTCCAGAGAGGGTGATAATATGAAGGGGATCCAGAGATAGTCATAATATACAAGGGGTCAAAGAAGATGATAATATACACAGGATCCAGAGATGGTGATAATATACAGTGGATGCAGAGACAGTGATAATATACAGGGGGTGCAGAGACGGTGATAATATACAGGGGATGCAGAGACGGTGATAATATACAGGGGATGCAGAGACGGTGATAATATACCGTGGATGCAGAGACAGTGATAATATACAGTGGATGCAGAGACAGTGATAAAATACAGTGGATACAGAGACAGTGATAATATACAGTGGATGCAGAGATGGTGATAATATACAGTGGATGCAGAGACGGTGATAATATACAGTGGATGCAGAGACGGTGATAATATACAGGGGATCCAGAGACGGTGACAACATATACTGGATGCAGAGACCGTGATAATATACAGGGGATGCAGAGACAGTGATAAAATACAGTGGATACAGGGATGGTGATAATATACAGTGGATGCTGAGACGTTCATAAAATACAGCAGATACAGGAATGGTGGTAACATACAGTGGATACAGAGACGGTGATAATATACAGAGGATGCAGAGATGGTGATAATATACAGCAGATACAGGAATGGTGATAATATACAGCGGATCCAGAGACGGTGATAATATACAGGGGATGCAGAGACCGTGATAATATACAGTGGATGCAGAGACGGTGATAATATACAGTGGATGCAGAAACAGTGATAATATACAAGAGATCTGGAGGTGGAGATAATATGCAGGGGTTGCAGAGACGGTGATAATATACAGTGGATGCAGAGATGGTAATAATATACAAGGGATACAGAGATGGTGATAATATACAGGGGATCCAGAGGCGGTGAATATATACAGTGGATGCAGAGATGGTAATAATATACAGGGCATTCAGAGACGGTCATAATATACAGGGGATCCAGAGATTGTGACAATATACAGCTCCAGAGACGATGATAATATACAGGGGTTGCAGAGACGGGGATAATATACAGTGGATGCAGATACGACGATAATATACAGTGGTTGCAGAGACGGTGATAATATACAGTGGGGCCGAGACAGTGATAATATACAGTGGATGCAGATACGGTGATAATATACAATGGATACAGAGACAGTGATAATATACAGTGGATGCAGAGACGGAGATAATATACAGTGGATGCAGAGACGGTGATAATATACAGTGGATGCAGAGACGGTGATAATATACAGGGGATCCAGAGACGGTGATAATGTACAGTGGATCCAGAGACGGTGATAATATACAGAGGATCCAGAGACGGTGACAATATATACTGGATGCAGAGACCGTGATAATATACAGGGGATGCAGAGACGGTGATAATATACAGGGGATCCAGAGACGGTGATAATGTACAGTGGATCCAGAGACGGTGATAATATACAGAGGATCCAGAGACGGTGACAATATATACTGGATGCAGAGACCGTGATAATATACAGGGGATGCAGAGACAGTGATAAAATACAGTGGATACAGGGATGGTGATAATATACAGTGGATGCAGAGACAGTGATAAAATACAATAGATACAGGAATGGTGGAAATATACAGCAGATCCAGAGACGGTGATAATATACAGTGGATGCAGAAACGGTGATAATATACAGTGGGGCTGAGACAGTGTTAACTTACAGCAGAGCAAGAGAAGGTGATAATATACAGGGATTCCAGAGAGGGTGATAATATGAAGGGGATCCAGAGATAGTCATAATATACAAGGGGTCAAAGAAGATGATAATATACAGGGGATCCAGAGATGGTGATAATATACAGTGGATGCAGAGACAGTGATAATATACAGGGGTTGCAGAGATGGTAATAATATACAAGGGATACAGAGATGGTGATAATATACAGGGGATCCAGAGGCGGTGATAATATACAGGGGATCCAGAGACGATGATAATATACAGTGGATGCAGAGATGGTAATAATATACAGGGGATTCAGAGACGGTCATAATATACAGAGGATCCAGAGATTGTGACAATATACAGCTCCAGAGATGATGATAATATACAGTGGATGCAGATACGGTGATAATATACAGTGGATGCAGAAACGGTGATAATATACAGTGGATGCAGATACGGTGATAATATACAGTGGATGCAGATACGGTGATAATATACAGTGGATGCAGAAACGGTGATAATATACAGTGGGGCTGAGACAGTGTTAACTTTCAGCAGAGCAAGAGAAGGTGATAATATACAGGGATTCCAGAGAGGGTGATAATATGAAGGGGATCCAGAGATAGTCATAATATACAAGGGGTCAAAGAAGATGATAATATACACAGGATCCAGAGATGGTGATAATATACAGTGGATGCAGAGACAGTGATAATATACAGGGGGTGCAGAGACGGTGATAATATACAGGGGATGCAGAGACGGTGATAATATACAGGGGATGCAGAGACGGTGATAATATACCGTGGATGCAGAGACAGTGATAATATACAGTGGATGCAGAGACAGTGATAAAATACAGTGGATACAGAGACAGTGATAATATACAGTGGATGCAGAGATGGTGATAATATACAGTGGATGCAGAGACGGTGATAATATACAGTGGATGCAGAGACGGTGATAATATACAGGGGATCCAGAGACGGTGACAACATATACTGGATGCAGAGACCGTGATAATATACAGGGGATGCAGAGACAGTGATAAAATACAGTGGATACAGGGATGGTGATAATATACAGTGGATGCTGAGACGTTCATAAAATACAGCAGATACAGGAATGGTGGTAACATACAGTGGATACAGAGACGGTGATAATATACAGAGGATGCAGAGATGGTGATAATATACAGCAGATACAGGAATGGTGATAATATACAGCGGATCCAGAGACGGTGATAATATACAGGGGATGCAGAGACCGTGATAATATACAGTGGATGCAGAGACGGTGATAATATACAGTGGATGCAGAAACAGTGATAATATACAAGAGATCTGGAGGTGGAGATAATATGCAGGGGTTGCAGAGACGGTGATAATATACAGTGGATGCAGAGATGGTAATAATATACAAGGGATACAGAGATGGTGATAATATACAGGGGATCCAGAGGCGGTGAATATATACAGTGGATGCAGAGATGGTAATAATATACAGGGCATTCAGAGATGGTCATAATATACAGGGGATCCAGAGATTGTGACAATATACAGCTCCAGAGACGATGATAATATACAGGGGTTGCAGAGACGGTGATAATATACAGTGGGGCCGAGACAGTGATAATATACAGTGGATGCAGATACGGTGATAATATACAATGGATACAGAGACAGTGATAATATACAGTGGATGCAGAGACGGAGATAATATACAGTGGATGCAGAGACGGTGATAATATACAGTGGATGCAGAGACGGTGATAATATACAGGGGATCCAGAGACGGTGATAATGTACAGTGGATCCAGAGACGGTGATAATATACAGAGGATCCAGAGACGGTGACAATATATACTGGATGCAGAGACCGTGATAATATACAGGGGATGCAGAGACGGTGATAATATACAGGGGATCCAGAGACGGTGATAATGTACAGTGGATCCAGAGACGGTGATAATATACAGAGGATCCAGAGACGGTGACAATATATACTGGATGCAGAGACCGTGATAATATACAGGGGATGCAGAGACAGTGATAAAATACAGTGGATACAGGGATGGTGATAATATACAGTGGATGCAGAGACAGTGATAAAATACAATAGATACAGGAATGGTGGAAATATACAGCAGATCCAGAGACGGTGATAATATACAGTGGATGCAGAGAGGGTGATAATATACACTGGATGCAGAGTTGCCGATAATATACAGGGGATCCGGAGGTGGTGATAATATACAAGGGATACAGAGATGGTGATAATATACAGGGGATCTAGAGACGATGATAATATGCAGTGGATGCAGAGATGGTAATAATATACAGGGGATTCAGAGACGGTCATAACATACAGGGGATCCAGAGATTGTGACAATATACAGCTCCAAAGATGATGATAATATACAGGGGTTGCAGAGACGGTGATAATATACAGTGGATGCAGATACGGTGATAATATACAGTGGGGCCGAGACAGTGATAACTTACAGCAGATCAAGAGAAGGTGATAATATACAGGGATTCCAGATAGGGTGATAATATGAAGGGGATCCAGAGATAGTCATAATATACAGGGGGTCAGAGACTGTGATAATATACAGTGGATGCAGAGACAGTGATAATATACAGGGGATGCAGAGACGGTGATAATATACAGTGGATGCAGAGACAGTAATAATATACAGTGGATGCAGAGACAGTGATAATATACAGTGGATACAGAGATGGTGATAATATACAGTGGATGCAGAGACGGTGATAATATACAGAGGATGCAGAGACGGTGATAATATACAGTGGATGCAGAGACAGTGATAATATACAGTGGATACAGAGATGGTGATAATATACAGTGGTTGCAGAGACAGTAAAAATATACAGTGGATACAGAGATGGTGATAATATACAGTGGATGCAGAGACAGTAATAATATACAGTGGATGCAGAGACAGTGATAATATACAGTGGATACAGAGATGGTGATAATATACAGTGGATGCAGAGACAGTAATAATATACAGTGGATGCAGAGACAGTGATAATATACAGTGGATGCAGAGACAGTGATAATATACAGAGGATGCAGAGACAGTGATAATATACAGTGGATGCAGAGACAGTGATAATATACAGAGGATGCAGAGACGGTGATAATATACAGAGGATGCAGAGACGGTGATAATATACAGTGGATGCAGAGACGGTGATAATATACAATGGATGCAGAGACAGTGATAATATACAGTGGATGCAGAGACGGTGATAATATACAGAGGATGCAGTGACAGTGATAATATACAGTGGATGCAGAGAGGGTGAAAATATACAGTGGATGCAGAGAGGGTGAAAATATACAGTGGATGCAGAAACAGTGATAATATACAGAGGATGCAGAGACGGTGAAAATATACAGTGGATGCAGAAACAGTGATAATATACAGAGGATGCAGAGACGGTGAAAATATACAGTGGATGTAGAGAGGGTGAAAATATACAGTGGATGCAGAGAGGGTGAAAATATACAGTGGATGCAGAAACAGTGATAATATACAGAGGATGCAGAGACGGTGAATATATACAGTGGATGCAGAGAGGGTGAAAATATACAGTGGATGCAGAAACAGTGATAATATACAGAGGATGCAGAGACGGTGATAATATACAGTGGATGCAGAGACGGTGATAATATACAGAGGATGCAGAGACAGTGATAATATACAGAGGATGCAGAGACAGTGATAATATACAGTGGATGCAGAGACGGTGATAATATACAGTGGATGCAGATTCAGTGATAAAATACAGAGGATGCAGAGACGGTGATAATATACAGAGGATGCAGAGACAGTGATAATATACAGTGGATGCAGAGACAGTGATAATATACAGAGGATGCAGAGACGGTGATAATATACAGTGGATGCAGAGACAGTGATAATATACAGTGGATGCAGAGACAGTGATAATGTACAGAGGATGCAGAAACGGTGATAATACACAGTGGATGCAGAGACAGTGATAATATACAGTGGATGCAGAGACAGTGATAATATACAGTGGATGCAGAGACAGTGATAATATACAGAGGATGCAGAGACAGTGATAATATACAGTGGATGCAGAGACAGTGATAACATACAGTGGATGCAGAAAGGGTGAAAATATACAGTGGATGCAGAAACAGTGATAATATACAGAGGATGCAGAGACAGTGAAAATATACAGTGGATGCAGAGAGGGTGAAAATATACAGTGGATGCAGAGAGGGTGAAAATATACAGTGGATGCAGAAACAGTGATAATATACAGAGGATGCAGAGACGGTGAAAATATACAGTGGATGCAGAGAGGGTGAAAATATACAGTGGATGCAGAAACAGTGATAATATACAGAGGATGCAGAGACGGTGATAATATACAGTGGATGCAGAGACGGTGATAATATACAGAGGATGCAGAGACAGTGATAATATACAGAGGATGCAGAGACAGTGATAATATACAGTGGATGCAGAGACAGTGATAATATACAGTGGATGCAGAGACAGTGATAATATACAGAGGATGCAGAGACGGTGATAATATACAGTGGATGCAGAGACAGTGATAATATACAGTGGATGCAGAGACAGTGATAATATACAGTGGATGCAGAGACAGTGATAATATACAGTGGATGCAGAGAGGGTGAAAATATACAGTGGATGCAGAAACAGTGATAATATACACTGGATGCAGAGACAGTGATAACATACAGTGGATGCAGAGAGGGTGAAAATATACAGTGGATGCAGAAACGGTGATAATATACAGTGGATGCAGAGAGGGTGATAATATACATTGGATGCAGAGTTGCCGATAATATACAGGGGATCTGGAGTGGTGATAATATACAAGGGATACAGAGATGGTGATAATATACAGGGGATCCAGAGGCGGTGAATACATACAGAGCATCCAGAGACGATGATAATATACAGTGGATGCAGAGATGGTAATAATATACAGGGGATTCAGAGACGGTCATAACATACAGGGGATCCAGAGATTGTGACAATATACAGCTCCAGAGACGATGATAATATACAGGGGTTGCAGAGACGGGGATAATATACAGTGGATGCAGATACGGTGATAATATACAGTGGATGCAGAGACGGTGATAATATACAGTGGGGCTGAGGCAGTGATAACTTACAGCAGATCAAGAGAAGGTGATAATATACAGGGATTCCAGAGAGGGTGATAATACGAAGGGGATCCAGAGATAGTCATAATATACAAGGGGTCAAAGAAGATGATAATATACAGGGGATCCAGAGACGGTGATAATATACAGGGGATGCAAAGACGGTGATAATATCCAGTGGATGCAGAGACAGTGATAATATACAGTGGATGCAGAGACAGTGATAAAATACTGTGGATACAGAGACAGTGATAATATACAGTGGATGCAGAGACGTTGATAATATACAGGGGATCAAGAGACGGTGATAAAATACAGTGGATACAGAGACAGTGATAATATACAGTGGATACAGAGACAGTGATAATATACAGTGGATGCAGAGACGGTGATAATATACAGGGAATGCAGAGATGGTGATAATATACAGTGGATGCAGAGACGGTGATAATATACAGGGGATCCAGAGACATTGACAATATATACTGGATGCATAGACCGTGATAATATACAGGGGATGCAGAGACAGTGATAAAATACAGTGGATACAGGGATGGTGATAATATACAGTGGATGCAGAGACAGTGATAAAATACAGCAGATACAGGAATGGTGCTAATATACAGTGGATACAGAGACGGTGATAATATACAGAGGATGCAGAGATGGTGATAATATACAGCAGATACAGGAATGGTGATAATATACAGTGGATACAGAGACGGTGATAATATACAGTGGATGCAGAGACAGTGATAATATACAGCAGATACAGGAATGGTGGTAATATACAGTGGATACAGAGACGGTGATAATATACAGAGGATGCAGAGATGCTGATAATATACAGCAGATACAGGAATGGTGATAATATACAGTGGATACAGAGACGGTGATAATATACAGTGGATGCAGAGACAGTGATAATATACAGCAGATACAGGAATGGTGGTAATATACAGTGGATACAGAGACGGTGATAATATACAGTGGATGCAGAGACAGTGATAAAATACAGCAGATACAGGAATGGTGGTAATATACAGTGGATACAGAGACGGTGATAATATACAGGGGATCCAGAGATGGTGATAATATACAGCGGATACAGAGACGGTGATAATATACAGGGGATCCAGAGACAGTGATAATATACAGGGGATCCAGAGACTGTGATAATATACAGCGGATCCAGGGACAGTGCTAATATTTACAGCGGTCCAGAGACAGTACTAACATTTATAGGGGATCCAAAGAAGGTACTAATATTTACAGTGGGTTCCAGTGACAGTGCTAATATTTAAAGGGGATCCAGTGATGATTGTAATATTTACAGGGTGATCCAGGGACGGTACTAATATTTACAGGGAATCAAGAGACTGTACTAATATTTACAGGGGATCGAGAGACTGTACTAATATTTACAGGGGATCGAGAGACTGTACTAATATTTACAGGGGATCGAGAGACTGTACTAATATTTACAGGGGATCGAGAGACTGTACCAATATTTGGGGGAATCCAGAGATGGTGATAATACATAAGGGATCCAGAGTTGGTACAGATATTAAAAGGTGATCCGGAGATGGGACAAATATTTACACGGGATCAGGAGATGGTGACAATATACAGAGCATCCAGAGACAGTGATAATATACAGGGGATCCAGAGACAGTGATAATATACAGGGGATCTGGAAATGGTGATAATATACAGGGGATCCAGAGATGGTAATAATATACAGGGGATCCAGAAATGGTGATAATATACAGGGGATCCAGAGATGGTGATAATATACAGGGGATCCAGAGATATTGCACATATTTACAGGGGATCCAGAGAGTGCGATAATATACAACAGATCCAGAGATATTACTAATATTTACAGGGGATCCAGTGATGGAACTAATATTTTCAGGGGCTTCATTGACGGTAGTAATATTTACAGGGGTCCAGAGATGTTACTAATATTTGCAGGGGATCCAGAAAGTGTACTAATATTTACAGGGGATCCAGTGCTGGGACCACTGCTTTTCTTGATATATATTAATGACTTGGATTTGGATGTAGAGGGCACAATTTCAAAATTTGCAGATGACAGAAAACTTGGAAGGGTAGTGAACAGTGAGAAGGATAGTGATAGACTTCAAGAGGATAGAAACAGGGTGGTGGCATGGGCGGACACATGGCAGATGAAGTTTAACGCAGAAAAATGCGAGGTGATGCATTTCAGTAGGAATAATGAGGAGAGGCAATAAAAACTAGAGGGCACAATTCTAAAAGGGGTACAGGAACAGAGAGATCTGGAGATATATGTGCACAAATCATTGAAGGTGGCAGGGAAGGTTGAGAAAGTGGTTAAAAAAGCATACAGGATCCTGGGCTTTATGAACAGAGGCATAGAGTACAAAAGCAAAGAAGTCATGATGAACCTTCATGAAACACTGGTTCGGCCACAATTGGAGTATTGTGTCCAGTTCTGGACACCACACTTTAAGAAAGATGTGAAGGACTGAGAGAGTGTGCAGAAAAGATTTACTAGAATGATTCCAGGGATGAGGGACTTAAATTACATGGATAGACTGGAGAAGCTGGGATTGTTCTCCTTGGAACAGAGAAGGTTGAGAGGAGATTTGATAGAGGTATTCAAAATCATGAAGGGTCCAGACAGAATAGATAGAGAGAAACTGTTCCCATTGGCGGAAGGGTCAAGAACCAGAGGGCATAGATTTAAGGTGATTGGCAAAAGAACCAAAGGTGACATGAGGAAAACATTTTTTAAACAGTGAGTGGTTAGGATCTGGAATGTACTGCCTGAGGGGTTGGTGGAGGCAGATTCAATCATGGTCTTCAAAAGGGAACTGGATAAGTACTTGAAAGGATAAAATATGCAGGAGTACAGGGATAGGGCAGGGGAGTGGGACTAGCTGGATTACTCGCGCATAGAGCCGGAGTGGACTCGATGGGCCGAATGGCCTCCTTCCGTGCTGTAACCTATGATTCTATAATTCTTACAGGGGATCCAGAGGCGGTGCTAATATTTACAAGGGATCCAGAGACGGTGCTAATATTTACAGGGGATCCAGAGACGGTGCTAATATTTACAGGGGATCCAGAGGCGGTGCTAATATTTACAGGGGATCCAGAGTCGGTGCTAATAGTTACAGGGGATCCAGAGACGGTGATAATATTTCCAGGGGATCCAGAGAGGGTGATAATATTTAAAGGGGATCCAGAGACGGTGCTAATATTTACAGGGGATCCAGAGAGGGTGATAATATTTAAAGGGGATCCAGAGACGGTGCTAATATTTACAGGGGATCCAGAGGTGGTGCTAATATTTACAGGGGATCCAGAGAGGGTGATAATATTTACAGGGGATCCAGAGACGGTGCTAATATTTACTGTTGATCCAGGGATGGTAATAATATTTACAGGCAGTTCCAGCCTGATGTACAATTGCCCTGTTTATTTCCCTTCCTTACAGTTAACTTATTGACGATAGTTATCCTATCTCGGGGAAAGTGCGGTCTCTCCAAATGTGTCACTCGTTACCTGGTGGCGATGGCAGCGGCGGATCTACTGGTCGTTATCTTCGATCTGATACTCAGGCAGATTCCCATTGTCTATCGGGGTCAGTTTCGTTTCCTGTGGTCCATCCCCGTGTGTAATATCCACGCCGTCCTGCTTTTCGCAGCCACAGACTGTTCCGTCTGGTTCACCGTCACTTTCACCTTCGATCGATTTGTGGCCATTTGTTGCCAGAAGCTGAAAACTAAATATTGCACCGAGAGAACGGCGGCTGTGGTTTTGGGAACAGTGAGTGTGCTGGGCTGTTTGAAGAACATTTTCTGGTACTTTATGTTCACAGAATGGTATGTGCTTTACAATGAACCGTGGTTTTGTTATGTAACAGCCAGTGTTATGGATTCACCGATGTGGGCAACAATTGAATTCCTTCATTATATCCTCACCCCGGGGATCCCATTTGTTCTGATTCTGCTGCTCAATGCTTTCACCGTCAGATACATTTTAGTGGCCAGCAGAGCCCGCAGGAGACTCCGGGGTCACAGCAGGGCGGAGAGTCCCAGAGACCCAGAGATGGAGAGCCGAAGGAAATCAATAATTTTACTCTTTGTGATATCAGGGAACTTTATACTGTTCTGGGCACTGTTTATGGTGTATTTTATATGGAACCGGGTGTGGATGTTGGGGTTTTATTCTGTAATTCTACCCAGGTTTATACAGGAACTGGGATTCATGTTCCAGCTCATGAGTTGCTGCACAAACACTTGTATTTATGCCGTGACACAGTCTAAATTCAGAGAGCAGTTGAAGAATGCGGTGAAATATCCCTTTACTGTAATTATAAAATTCATGAAATAATGAGAAGATCTGAAGACTTTCTCAGATCAGAGACCGTTCTGCGTCATACGGTGTCTGATTCTCTCTCCACCAGGCCACGGTGCTGCAAACACTGTGTATTCTCCAATCACTGAAACCTTTCTAACCTGAGGGAATTTATCAACTCATTTACAGTGCTGTCAAAGATTATATATCAGGAAAGTACAAGTTGTAAAATTATATATCACGACTAATTGCACCAATACTTTCATCATATTGGAGAATTTAAAAGATAAAAAATAAACAAAAATACAAGTCCAGATTCTCCCCCCACCCCCTGGGGAGAGCAGTGAGTAGTAAAGTCCACACTCTCTCCCCACCCCCTGGGGAGAGCAGTGAGTAATAAAGTCCACACTCTCTCCCCCCACACACCTCTGGGGAGAGCAGTGAGTAATAAAGTCCACACTCTCCCCTCACCCCTGGGGAGAGCAGTGAGTAGTAAAGTCCACACTCTCCTCCCACCCCCTGGGGAGAGCAGTGAGTAATAAAGTCCACACTCTCCCCCCACCCCCTGGGGAGAGCAGTGAGGAGTAAAGTCCACACTCTCCCCCCACCCCCTGGGGAGAGCAGTGAGTAGTAAAGTCCACACTCTCCCCCTACCCCCTGGGGAGAGCAGTGAGTAATAAAGTCCAAACTCTCTCCCCCCACCCCCTGGGGAGAGCAGTGAGTAATAAAGTCCACACTCTCCCCCCACACACCCCTGGGGAGAGCAGTGAATTTTAAAGTCCACCCTCTCTCCCCACCCCCTGGGGAGAGCAGTGAGTAATAAAGTCCACACTCTCCCCACCCCCTGGGGAGAGCAGTGAGTAATAAAGTCCACACTCTCTCCCCCACACACACCCCTGGGGAGAGCAGTGAGTAATAAAGTCCACACTCTCTCCCCCACACACACCCCTGGGGAAAGCAGTGAGTAATAAAGTCCACACTCTCTGCCCCACACCCCCCCCCCTGGGGAGAGCAGTGAGTTTTAATGTCCACACTCTCCCCCTACCCCCTGGGGAGAGCAGTGAGTAGTAAAGTCCACACTCTCTCCCCCCACCCCCTGGGGAGAGCAGTGAGTAATAAAGTCCACACTCTCCCCCCACCCCCTGGGGAGAGCAGTGAGTATTAAAGTCCACACTCTCCCCCCACCCCCTGGGGAGAGCAGTGAGTAATAAAGTCCACACTCTCCCCGAACCCCCTGGGGAGAGCAGTGAGTAATAAAGTCCACTCTCTCCCCCCACACACCCCTGGGGAGATCAGTGAGTAATAAAGTCCACACACTCTCCCCCCACCCCCTGGGGAGAGCAGTGAGTAATAAAGTCCACACTCTCCCCCCACCCCCTGGGGAGAGCAGTGAGTAATAAAGTCCACACTCTCTCCCCCCACCCCCTGGGGAGAGCAGTGAGTAATAAAGTCCACACTCTCCCCCCACCCCCTGGGGAGAGCAGTGAGTAGTAAAGTCCACACTCTCTCCCCACCCCCTGGGGAGAGCAGTGAGTAGTAAAGTCCACACTCTGCCCCCACCCCCTGGGGAGAGCAGTGAGTAGTAAAGTCCACACTCTGCCCCCACCCCCTGGGGAGAGCAGTGAGTAATAAAGTCCACACTCTCTCCCTACCCCCTGGGGAGAGCAGTGAGTAGTAAAGTCCACACTCTCCCCCCACCCCCTGGAGAGAGCAGTGAGTAATAAAGTCCACACTCTCTCCCCCCTCCCCTGGGGAGAGCAGTGAGTAATAAAGTCCACACATTCTCCCCCCTCCCCTGGGGAGAGCAGTGAGTAGTAAAGTCCACTCTCTCCCCCCACCCCCTGGGGAGAGCCGTGAGTAGTAAAGTCCACACTCTCCCCCCACCCCCTGGGGAGAGCAGTGAGTAGTAAAGTCCACACTCTCCCCCCACCCCCTGGGGAGAGCAGTGAGTAGTAAAGTCCACACTCTCCCCCCACCCCCTGGGGAGAGCAGTGAGTAGTAAAGTCCACACTCTCCCCCCACCCCCTGGGGAGAGCAGTGAGTAGTGAAGTCCACACTCTCCCCCCACCCCCTGGGGAGAGCTGTGAGTAGTAAAGTCCACACTCTCCCCCCACCCCCTGGGGAGAGCAGTGAGTAGTAAAGTCCACACTCTGCCCCCACCCCCTGGGGAGAGCAGTGTGTATTAAAGTCAATTTATCCTCTTCCCAATAATTCCGATGAGACACGCTCCGTTGGGAAAGTGGGAAGGAGTGGAACAGAAACAATGACAGTATGAAGACGGTTAAACATCGAATTTCTGAAGAAAGACCACTTTGATATTTATACCCTAAGGTCATCATTTACTGATATATTTTGTGCTGGACAGAAAATTAAGGGGCTTGAGAATCTAAAGTGGAAATCTGGTTCCAATTCATGCCGTCTTCTGGCCCATAACTGATGTCAATTCTCAGGTACAACAGTTTTACTGATCCCAGAAAATACTTTGTTCAGCCTCCTTCTCCAAAATAGTTAATAAACAAATGGCTCTTTCCAAGACTTTTTAAAAATTTGTTCTCAGGATGTGGGAGATTTGGGATATTCATTACCCATCTCTAAGTGCCTGAAGATGGTGGTCGGCAGCCTTCTTGAACTGCAGCAGTCTTTGTGGTGATGTTCCTGGGATTGTTTCTCAATTGCTGGGCAACATCAGAGAGCATTAAGGGTCACCAGATAGTTTAGACCAGTCGTGAGTCGGCCTGATCATGCAGGGTTGGTCGGAGGTTCCTTTCCCTGAAAGACATGAGTGAACCATTTGGGTTTTTACAACCATTTAGCAGCTATCATGCTCATTTTTTTCCAGCTTGCCCACAAATTAGGAAATCAAATTTTTCCTGACTTGTCTTGGTGAAATTTGAACTCATGGGGGGTTAACTCGATAACCCCCGAATCCTGGTGCGGAGGTCGCGGTGCGCGATTAACCCGTGCCCGGTCTTTGCGATGCAGACAGCACATGAGATTGGTGCTGTCTGGTGGTTTACCTGATTCCTGTGAGCAGCCAGGCCGAGCTGCATTGTTTAATGGCTTCTCACCAGCAGGGGGGGTCCCAGATATTGCGTGAGTGGCTCACACCTCTTAAAGGCAGCCTGCACCTCCTATTTGCAAAATATAAGATGTGGGTCCACATGGAATCTGAACAGAGATCAGACATCTCACACACAAAACACAGATGCAGCTCCCGTCCTTACGTCGACAAATTCTTGAGTTATGTTAAAATATTGAATAAAAGTTGTGCACTGCTAAATCCCACATCCTCCAATCTGCACGCCACACCTCACCAATCTGCCAATCTGAGTTGGTATCAGGTCTGTGAGACTGTGCGCACCAAGACTCTCTGCTGATGCACTACAGACCTTAGTGCAAGAGGTGGACAGAAGGAGGGACATCTTATATCCACAGGGGGGCAAGAAGCCCTCCAGACATGTGCTCCCGAGGCAGTGGGAGGCAGCAGGGGATGAAGTCAATGCCAGGCGTGTCATGAACATGGATACAGTGCAGGAAGAAGTTCGATGCTTTGACATGAGTGGTCAATGTGAGTGAGGTCAACTGTCAAGTGGCATCTCCCACCAACTGCACCACGCACTCCACCCCCATCACCCACATACCAACAAACTCTTTCAATCAGTACTCAACTCTTCAATCAGATGCTTCCTCTTACCCTCACACATTACCATTACTGCAAGCCACCCACCCACAACTCACAGGTCACACACACTGTCAACTATTCAATCACGACAGGCAGAGCACCCAAACCTCTTGCAGGACACTCACCGACACACGGGAGGAGAGTCTGAGAGTCCAAGGCAAGTCATGGCAGCAGAGCTCGCACCTGTGATACGCTCCTCCTGCACTATGTGGGAAGTCATGGACACTACCAGTGTTCCTGGCGACCATGTGTGCAGGAAGTGTGTCCAGCTGCAGCTATTGGCTAACTGTATTTCGGAGCTGGAGCTGCGGGTGGATTCACTGTGGAGCATCCGCGATGCTGAGACTATCGTGGATAGCACGTTCAGTGAGGTGGTCACACCGCAGGTAAAGATTACGCAGGCAGAAAGGAAATGGGTGACCGCCAGGCAGAGTAAAAGGACTAGGCAGATAAAGCAGGAGTCCCCTGGGACCATCTCCCTCTCAAACAGATATTCTGCTTTGAATGCTGTTGGGGGAGATGGCTTATCAGGGGAAAGCAGCAAGAGCCAGGTTCGGGGCAGCACAGGTGGCTCTGCTGCACAGGAGGGGAGGAAGAAGAGCGGCAGGGCAATAGTGATAGGGGATTCAATTGTAAGGGGAACAGATAGGCGTTTCTGCGGCCATAAATGTGACTCCAGGATGGTATGTTGCCTCCCTGGTGCTCGGGTCAAGGATGTCACGGAGCGGCTGCAGGGCATTCTGGAGGGGGAGGGTGAACAGCCAGTAGTCGTGGTCCATATTTGTACCAACGACATTGGTTAAAAAAAAGGGATGAGGTCCTGCAAGTTGAATTTAAGGAGTTAGGAGATAAATTCAAAAACAAAGGTAGTGATCTCAGGATTACTACCGGTGCCACGTGCTAGTGAATATAGGAACAGGAGAATAGACAGGATGAATGAGTGGCTGCAGGGATGGTGTAGGAGGGAGGGATTTAGATTCCTGGGACATTGGGACTGGTTCTGGGGAAAGTGGGACCTGTACAAGCGGGACGGGTTACACCCGAGCAGGACCGGGACCAATGTCCTCACGGGGTTGTTTGCTCATGCTGTTGGGGAAGGTTTAAACTAGAGTAGCAGGGGGATGGGAACCTGAGCGGTGAGTCAGAAGGGAGTAAAGTTGAGAGCAGCAAGAGAGGGGAAGACCCAGGGGAAATTTACAATTCAAATAGTACAAACAGTTGTTCAAGAACAAGTGAGAGGGAAAAGCGTAGAGCAGCGGAAAGAAAGTGTACTTTAGGCACGACAGATAAAGTAAAAACTAGAAGGCATAAGGCGATTAACTCAGCATCAAAGCTGAAGGTCAGGCTAGGGTGTGTGGCCCAACTAAGAGTTCTATATACAAATGCACGGAGTAGAAGGAATAAATTAAATGAACTGCAGGTTCAAATTCAAATTGGAGGGTATGACATGATAGCTATTACTGAGACATGGCTGCAGGATGGTCAGGATTGGGAACTAATTATACCAGGTTATAAGGTCTACAGGAGAGATAGGGAAACTGGAAGAGGGGGAGGAGTAGCCTTAATGATTAGAGATGAAATCACTTCAATGATAAAGGGGGATATAACGAGAGGTAAGCAGCCAACAGAGACCTTATGGGTTGAATTGAGAAATAGGAAAGGATCGAAGACTATAGTGGGAATTGTGTATAGGAGCCCTGGCAGCAGATCTGAAGTGCGAGATTGTATAAATGCAGAGATTAGACAAGCGTGTAAGAAAGGCATAGTGGTCTTAATGGGGGACTTTAACCTTCACATAGATTGGGAAAAGCAGCCTAGCAACTGTCAGAAAGGTAGCAAATTTCTTGAGCGTGTCCGGGATAGTTTTCGATAGCACGATGTGCGAGAGGCAACAAGGGGGCAAGCCATACTAGATTTAGTAATGAGTAATGAACCAGATTTAGTTAACGGCTTAACTATGCGTGAACATCTATCCAATAGTGATCATAACATGATCAAGTTCAATGTTGTGTTTGAAAGGGAAAAAAGTGAATCAGCTGCTAAGATTCTAGACTTGGGCAAGGTCGACTTCAATTGGATGAAACAGAGACTGTCCACAGTAAACTGGGCAAATCTGTTAATGGGTAAAACGACTGATGATCAGTGGGAAATGTTTAAAGAAACATTTAACGTGATACAGAATCGGTTTAAGAAAGGAGAGAGAGGGAAACTGGGGAATTATAGACCAGTTGGCCTAACATCTGTTGTGGGGAAAATGCTGGAGTCTATAATTAAGGATAGGGTGACTAAACACCGAGAATTTTCAGTTAATCAGAGAGTGCCAGCATGGATTTGTGAAAGGTAGGTCATACCTGACAAACCTGATTGAATTTTTTGAAGAAGTGACTAAAGTAGTGGACAGGGGAATGTCAATGGATGTTATTTATATGGACTTCCAGAAGGCATTTGATAAGGTCCCACATAAGAGACTGTTAGCTAAGATAGAAGCCCATGGAATCGAGGGAAAAGTACAGACTTAGTTAGGATATTGGCTGAGCGAAAGGCGACAGAGAGTAGGGATAATGGGTAAGTATTCACATTGGCAGGATGTGACTAGTGGAGTCCCGCAGGGATCTGTCTTGGGGCCTCAATTATTCACAATATTTATTAACGACTTAGATGAAGGCATAGAAGGTCTCATATCTAAGTTTGCCGATGACACAAAGATTGGTGGCATTGTAAGCAGTGTAGATGAAAACATAAAATTACAAAGGGATATTGATAGATTAGGTGAATGGGCAAAATTGTAGCAAATGGAATTCAATGTAGACAAAAGTGAGGTCATCCACTTTGGATCAAAAAAGGATAGAACATGGTACTTTCGAAATGGCAAAAAGTTAAAAACTGTGGATGCCCAAAGGGACTTAGGGGTTCAGGCACATAGATCATTGAAGTGTCATGAACAAGTCCAGAAAATAATCAAGAAGGCTAATGGAATGCTGGCCTTTATATCTGGAAGACTAGAGTACAAGGGGGCAGGAATTATGCTGCAGCTAGACAAAACCCTGGTTAGACCGCACCTGGAGTACTGTGAGCAGTTCTGGGCACCGCACCTTCGGAAGGACATATTGGCCTTGGAGGGAGTGCAGCGTAGGTTTACTAGAATGATACCCGGACTTCAAGGGTTAAGTTACGAGGAGAGATTACACAAATTGGGGTTGTATTCTCTGGAGTTTAGAAGGTTAAGGGGTGATCTGATCGAAGTTGATAAGATATTAAGGGGAATGGATAGGGTGGATAGAGAGAAACTATTTCCGCTGGTTGGGGATTCTAGGAGTCGGGGGCACAATCTAAAAATTAGAGCCAGACCTTTCAGGAGCGAGATTAGAAAACATTTCTGCACACAAAGGGTGGTAGAAGTTTGGAACTCTCCTCCACAAACGGCAATTGATACTAGCTCAATTGCAAAATTTAAATGTGAGATAGATAGCTTTCTGGCAACCAAACGTATTAAGGGATATGGGCCAAAGGCAGGTATATGGAGCGATATCACAGATCAGCCATGATCTTATCAAATGGCGGAGCAGGCACGAGGGGCTGAATGGCCTTCTCCTGTTCCTATGTTCCTATGAGATGTTAGTAACGGCTGGTTAACCTGCTTGCTTAGAACATGTTGTGATCGCGGGTTTGATTCCTTTATGGGCTGGTGAGAAGTGAACTTTGTGTCGGGTATTTTTTAACTTTTAAAATGCAAGCTTTGCAAACAAATCCAAACACCAAGTCACGGGGACAGTTTTTTGAATAACATCCTTTGCATCTTTACGCTTGTGGTGGAGAAACAGATCTTTCTTTTTATTTGTCTTTCTCCGCTTTGCAGATAAACGATGAACTCGCGGCCTGTCCCCATTAATGGTCATCAGCAGTAACAGACAGATAGAACGTGTCTGACCGCCTCGAGATGTGGAAAAGGCATCAGTTCAGGACAAATGCATCAAATCAAATGGTCACCCGGCACTGAGAGAGACAAAAACAAGAGATAAAGACAGAAGGTAACTGAGAAATAAAAGCTCAATGAAGACGATAGAAATATTTTCCAACCTTGACGCGTGTCTTTTACATCCCCAATCCTTCAGTGGCAGGAATAGATTTTCACTGTAAATAAATGCAAGAATCGACCCAAAGAAGCAGAAGAGCACGGGTGGCAGTGAAATCATCTCCTGAGTATTAAAATATTCCACATAGGAAAGAAAGAGGGAGATGAGATTTATGTTTCTATTTATCCGGCATGTTCAAATTCCATCACCTCTCAATGCCCAGCACCTTTCATTCTCTCTCTCCCTGCTCCCCATGTCAGGATGGGTTTCAGGAATTCGCTGTGATTGCTTCGAGCACCTAATTCACTTGGCAGCTGGGGAAGCAGAGGAAGCAGGAGGGAAGAAAGAATCAGAAACAGGAGAAGCCACGTGACCGGATTACAGGTCAAAATAGGACAAAAAGTGTTGACAGGGCAAAATTAAAGGCACTTTATCTGAAAGCACGCAGCATTCGCAACAAGGTAAATGTATTGACAGCACCAATAGTAGTAAATGGGTTTGATCTAATTGCCATTACGGAGACGTGGCTGCAGGGTGACCAAGGCTGGGAACTGATTATTCAAAAATATTCGACATTTAGGAAGGACAGGCAAAAAGGAAAAAGGAGGTGGGGTAGCGCAGTTAATAATGGATGAGATCAGTACAATAGTGAGAAAGGATCTTGGCTCAGAACGTTGAGATATAGAATCAGTTTGGGTGGAGCTAAGAAACAGCAAGGGGCAGAAAACATTGGTGGGAGTTGTTTCTCGGCCAGCAAACTGTAGTGGTAATGTCGGGCACGGTATAAAGCAGGAAATTAGAAGTGCATATAACAAGAGTAATGCAGAAATCGTGGGGGTCTTTAGTCTACAATATAGATTGGGCAAACCAAATTAGCAGTAATACTGTGGAGGACGAATTCCTGCAATGTATACGAGATCGTTTTCCAGATCAGTATGTTGAGGAACCAACTAGGGTACAGATCTGGTATTGTGCAATGAGAAAGGGTTAATTTATAATCCTGTAAGGGAACCCTTAGGAAAGAGTAACCACAATATGATGGAATTCTTCATTAAGTTTGAAAGTGATGCAGTTATATCTGAAACTAGGATCTTTAATTTAAACAACGGAAACTACGAAGGTGTGAGGCGCAAGTTTTCTGTGGTTGATTGGGGAACTACATTAAAAGGTATGATGGGAGACGGTCAATGGTTCGCATTTAAAGAATTAATACATAATTTGCAACAAATATATATTCCTTTACTGCACAAAAACCCAAGAGTTAAAGTGGTCCAACCGTGGCTAACAAGAGAAATTAAAGATCGTATTAAATCAAAGGAAGAGGGATATAAATTTGCCAGAAAATGCAGTAAGCCTGTGGATTAGAGCAGAATAGAATTCAGCAAAGCAAAACCAAGAAATTGATAAAGAAAGGGAAAATAGAATATGAGAGTAAACTGGCGAGAAACATAAAAACGGACTGTAAAAGCTTCTATTGGGATGTAAAAAGGAAAAAATAACTGGCAAAGGCAAATGTGGGTCCCTTATAGACAGAGACGGGATAATTTATAATGGGGAATAAGGAAGTGACAGAGAAATTAACAAACACTTTGTGTCTGTCTTCACGGAAGAAGACACAAAAAAACCTCCCAGAAATAGTAGAGAACCAAGGGTCTGGGAGAATGAGGAACTGAAAGAAATTAGTATCTGTAAAAAAAATAGTACTCGAGGAATGAATGGGACTGAAAGTCAATAAATCCCAAGGACCTGATGATCTATATCACATGGTTTTGAGAGGTGGCTATGGAGATAGTGGACGCATTGGTTGTCATCTTCCAAAATTCAAGAAATTATAGAACTGTTCCTGCAGATTGGAGGGTAGCAAATGTAACCCCACTATTTAAGAAAAGAGAAAGAGAGCGAACGGGGACCACAGACCTGTTAACCTGACATCAGTAGTAGGAAAAATGCTCGAATCTATTATAAAGGATGTGATAACAGGAAACTCAGAAAATAATAATAGGATTTGGCAGAGTCAACATGGATTTATGAAAGGAAAATCATATTTGACAAACCTATTGGAGTTCTTTGAGGATGTAACTAGTAAAATAGATAAGGGGGGACCAGTGGATGTGGTGTATTTGGATTCTCAGAAGGCTTCAGATCAGGTCCCACACAGGAGGTTAGTGAACAAAGTTAGAGCACATGGAATTGGGGATAATATACTGGCATGGATTGAGAATTGATCAACAGCCAGAAACCAGAGAGTAGGAATAAACGGGTCTTTGTCAGGTTGGCAGACTGTGACCAGTGGGGTACTGCAGGGATTGGTGCTTGGGCTCCAGCTATTCACAATTATATCAATGACTTGGATCAGGGAACCAAATGTAATATTTCCAAGTTTGCTGATGACACAAAACTAAGTCGGGATGTGAATTGTGTGGAGGATGCAAAGAGGCTTCAAAGGGATATAGACAGGTTTAGTAAGTGGGGAAGAACAAGGCAGATGGAATATAATGTGGAATAATGTGAAGTTATCCACTTTGGTCGAAAAACAGAAACACAAAGTATTTTTTAAATGGTGAGAGATTGTGAAATGATGATGCTCAAAGTGACCTGGGTGTCCTTGTACATGAGTCACTGAAAGCTAACATGAAGGTGCAGCAAGCAATTAGGAAGGCAAATAGCATGTTGGCCTTTAATACAAGAAGATTTGAGTACAGGAGTAAAGATGCCTTATTGTATTTAAATAGGGCCTTGTTGAGATCGCACCTGGAGTATTGTGTACAGTTTTGGTCTCCTTACCTCAGAAAGGATATACTTGCCCTCGAAGGAGTGCAACAAAGGTTCACCAGACTGATTCCTGAGATGGCAGGATTGTCGTATGAGGAGAGATTGAGTAGACCAGGCCTGTATTCTCTAGAGTTTAGAAGAATGAGAGGTGATCTCTTTGAAACTTAAAAAATTCTTAAAGGTCTTGACAGGTCAGATGCAGGGAGGATGCTTCCTCTGGCTGGGGAGTCTCGAACCAGGGGTCACGGTTTCAGAATAAAGGGTAGGCCATTTAGTTCTGAGATGAGGAGAGATTTCTTCATTCAGAGGGTGGTGAATCTTTGGAATTCTCTACCCTAGAGGGCTGTGGAGGCTCAGTCATTGAGTACATTCAAAACAGAGATCGATAGATTTCTAGATATTAAAGGCATCAAGGGATATGGGGATAGTGCATGAACATGGTGTTGAGGTAGAAGTTCAGTCCTGATCTTGTTGAATGGTGGAGCAGGCTCGAGGGGCTGGATGACCTTCTCCAGCTTCTAATTCTTAGGTTCCTGTGTGAAACGAGCAGAACCTTGTATGTGGGCAATTGCTTCACATGATCCAGGGCGACCCTGCGTCACCTCGCAGCTTTCCCGGGAGATGCATCGATTTGGGCCGTGCGTGCGTGTGTTTTGGAAATGAAAACAGAGACATCAGCAGCTTGTGTCGAATTTGACCTCACTTTCCATTTCACGCGCAGGCCTACCCGCACTCGGTGCTCTCACTGCCTCAACAAGTCATTCTTGTCTCACAGAAAATGCCACTTTGTGCCAGCAGCTTGTCTGGACTGGACTGCACTGAGCTGGGACACTGAGGACAGTCAAATACTGAAATCAGTTCTTTGGACAGAAGTTCTCGATACCTGAATTATTGTTTCATTCATTGGAACATAAGAGCAGGGGTTGGGAATTCAGCCCCTCGAGCCTGGAGGTTAACATATCCTTCCTGTGGCGCGGTGCCCAGAACTGAATGCAGTATTTCAGATGGAGTCTCTCCACTGGTCTGTACAGCTGGAACATAATTTCCACCCCATTGTAGTCCAATCCCCTTGAGATAAAGGAGGAGAGTGAGAGTGCAAGGGAGAGAGAGCAAGAGAGGGGGAAAGGGAGAGAGAGAGACGGCACCCTGTATTGGACAAACTCTCACTGCGGAGATTTCTCAAGAACTGATTTGAGCTCCAACTGAGCTTTCCAAACACTCCTTCTACTTTGGCAGGAGTTCCTTAGCAGCTTGTGGGTACTGTGATAGACTGTACCTTTTAACGGGCTCTATGCCGCAATGGATAGCCCATTGGATTTCTAATATAATGTTTAAAAAATCATTGAAAGGTTGTAACCTCTCGTCCTAAAGTAGTTGGATTTTCGTGGTTCTGGCGTTGGGAAGTGAAATTTTGAAGTAAAACAGCAACAGGGTCAATCATATCTTTAGAGGAAACGAAACTGCCCCTTACACTTCCTCTGAGACAAGTGAGGCGGTGGAGCAGAGGGGGGAGTGAGGAGCACAGGATCAGCTGAGGCGGAGGAGCAGAGGGGGGAGTGAGGAGCACAGGATCAGCTGAGGCGGAGGAGCAGAGGGGGGAGTGAGGAGCACAGGATCAGCTGAGGCGGAGGAGCAGAGGGGGGAGTGAGGAGCACAGGATCAGCTGAGGCGGTGGAGCAGAGGGGGGAGTGAGGAGCACAGGATCAAGGACAGCCAGCATGGATTTGTTAAAGGCAATTCATGCGTGGAAAATTTATCTGAGTTTTTTAAAGAAGTGATCGATTGAATCGATAAAAAGGATTGCAGCAAATGTCATAAATATGGATTTTCAGGAGGTGTTCAGCGGAGGGACGGAGGGAAGGAGGGACGGAGGAGCGGAGGGGCGGAGGGACGGAGGGGCGGAGGGGCGGAGGGACGGAGGGGCGGAGGGACGGAGGGGCGGAGGGACGGAGGAGCGGAGGGACGGAGGGACGGAGGGGCGGAGGAGCGGAGGGAGGAGGGGCGGAGGAGCGGAGGGACGGAGGGACGGAGGGGCGGAGGGACGGAGGGTCGGAGGGGCAGAGGGGCGGAGGGACGGAGGGACGGAGGGACGGAGGAGCGGGGGACGGAGTGACGGAGGAGCGGAGGGACGGAGGAGCGGAGGAGCGGAGGGGCGGAGGGACGGAGGGGCGGAGGGACGGAGGAGCGGGGGACGGAGTGACGGAGGGACGGAGGAGCGGAGGAGCGGAGGGACGGAGGGGCGGAGGGACGGAGGAGCGGAGGGACGGAGGGACGGAGGAGCGGAGGGATGGAGGAGCGGAGGGACGGAGGAGAGGAGGGACGGAGGAGCGGAGCGGAGGAGCGGAGGAGCGGAGGGACGGAGGAGCGGAGGGACGGAGGGACGGAGGAGCGGAGGGACGGAGGAGGGGAGGAGCGGAGGGACGGAGGAGCGGAGGAGCGGAGGGACGGAGGGACGGAGGGACGGAGGAGCGGAGGGACGGAGGAGCGGAGGGACGGAGGAGCGGAGTGTCAGTGGGAGCATCACCCCCGGCACTAACAGGGATCAGCGGCTCCACAGAGAGGGAAAGAATAGATCGGAATCTGAGAACAATAGATTGGAAAGTTACAACAATGGGTCGGAATCTGAGAACAATAGATTGGAATGTTACAACAATGGGTCGGAATCTGAGAACAATAGATTGGAATGTTACAACAATGGGTCGGAATCTGAGAACAATAGATTGGAATGTTACAACAATGGGTCGGAATCTGAGAACAATAGATTGGAATGTTACGACAATGGGTCGGAATCTGAGAACAATAGATTGGAATGTTACAACAATGGGTCGGAATCTGAGAACAATAGATTGGAATGTTACAACAATGGATCGGAATCTGAGAACAATAGATTGGAACAGTCCATTCTGGATGTTTCAATATCTTTATGCACATTATGATTCGCTATCATTAGACGATCGGATATATTTTGCCCTTGCCTGTATACAAGTGATTTACTATCCCCTCCTCGCTGTTGTTGGTATCACTGGTAAGCCTCTATATCCAGCTATTAATTCTATAAACCATGTTTCAGTGTATTACTGTTCTTATCATTCCCTTCCCACACTCGCTGATCTTGGTGTCTCTGGTAAGTCTCTATATCTATCTATTAATTCTATAAACCATGTCTCACTCTATTACCGTTCTCTCATTTACGGTCACAGACTCACTGCCGTCAGTGTCGGTGCTAAGTCTCCACATCCAGCTGTTTATTCCCCACCACCTCCCTCGGCCCATCCACCGTCTCTCATTTGTCACACTTCTTGTCCAATATCCAAGAATGGATGAGCACCGATTTCCTCCAAATAAATATTGGGACAACTGAAGCCATTATTTTCGGTCCCCGCTACAAACTCCATTCCCCAGCCACCCACTCCACTCCTCTCCCTGGCCACTCTCTGAGGGTGAACCAGCCCGTTTCGATTTGACCCTGAGATGAGCTACCGATCACATATCCGCTCTATCACGGAGACCGCTTACTTCGCACTCCGTCAGCCTCCGCTCCTGCCTCAACTCATTGCTGCTGAAACCCTCACCCATGCCTTTGTTACCTCTAGACTTGATTATTCAAATACTCTCCTGGTGGGTCTCCCATCTTCCACCCTCCATAAACTTGAGCTCATCCAAAACTCTGTTGCCCGTAACTGAACTCACCCCTTGTCCCGTTCTCCCATCACCCCAGTGCTCCCTGACTTCCTTTGGCTCCCGTTTTGGTCACGCCTCGATTTTAAAATTCTCATCCTTGTTTTCAAATCCCTCCATGGCCTCGCCCCTCCCGATCTCTGCAACCTCCTCCAGCCCTACAACCCTCCGAGATCTTTCCACTTATCAAATTATTGCCTCTTGCTCATCCCCGATTTTAATCGCTCCACCATTGGTGGCCATGCCTTCAGCTGCCTACGTCCCAAGCTCTGGAATTCTCTCCCGAGACATTTTCAGCTCTCCACCTCTCTCCTTCTTTAAGATTCTTCTTAAAAACCTACCTCTTTGACCGAACTTTTGGTCATCTGTCCTAATAACTCCTTTTGTGGCTCTGTCATGAATTTTGTTTGATAATCGCTCCTTTGAAGCATCATGGGACTTTTTACTACGTTAAGAGCACGATATAATTGCAAGTTGTTGATGTTAATTCTGCAAACCGTGTTTCACTGTATTACCGTTCTTATTCCCTGTCCAACACTCGCTGCTGTTGGTGTCTCCGGGAAGGCTGTATGTCATGTTTCACTGTATTACCGTTCTTGTCATTCTCTTTCCCACACTCACTGATGTCGGTATTCCTGGTAAGTCTCTACATCCAGCTATTAATTATATAAATCATGTTTCACAGGGGATCCAGAGAATGTACTAATATTTACAGTGGGATCCAGAGACGGTACTAATATTTGCAGGGTATATAGTGACAGCAGTAAAATTTACAGAAAACCAGAGATGGTACTAATCAAGGCAGGGGATGCACAGTCTGAATCAATAGTCAGAGTGGATCAAGAGAAGGTGCTCATATATCCAGGGGAACCAGAAGTGGTTCCAATATTTCCATGAATCCAGAGACGGTACATAAGAACATAAGAACTTACGAAATAGGAGCAGGAGAAGGCCAATCGACCTGTCGAGCCTGCTCCACCATTCAACAAGATCATGGCTGATCTTCTATCTCAACACCATTTTCCTGCACTATCCCTATATTCCTTGATGCCTTTAATATGTAGAAATCTATCGATCTCTGTTTTGAATGTACTCAATGACTGAACCTCCAAAGAGAATTCCAAAGATTCACCACCTTCCGAGTGAAGAAATTTCCACTCATCTCAGTCTCAAATAGCCCACCCCTTATTCTGAGACTGTGACCCCTTGTTCTAGACTCCCCAGCCAGGGGAAACATCCTCCTTGCATCCACCCTGTCGAGCCCTTTAAGAATTTTTGCCTGTTTCAATGAGATCATCTCTCATTCTTCCAAACTCTAGAAAATGCAGGCCGAGTCGACTCAATCCCTCCTCATACCACAATCCCTCCATCACACGAATCAGTCTGGTGAACCTTCGTTGCACTCCCTCGATGGCAAGTATATCCTTGGAGATCAAAATTGTACACAACACTCCTGTTGCAGTCTCAATTAATTGCAGTAAGATATCTTTACTCCTGTACTCACATCCTCTTGTAATAAAGGTCAATATACCATTTGCCTCCCTAATTGCTTGCTGCACCTGCATGTGAGCTTTCAGTGACTCATGTACAAGGACACCCAGGTCCCTTTGAACATCAACATCTCCCAATCTCTCACCATTTTAAAATATTCTGCATTTCTGTTTTCTCTGTCTTTCCTACCAAAGTGGATAACATCACATTTTTCCACATTATATTCCATCTGCCATGTTCCTTCATACTCACTTCACCTGTCTGTATCCCCTTGAAGCCCCATTGCATCCTCCTCACAACTCACATTCCCACCGAGTTATGTGTGTCATCAGCAAACTTGGAAATATCATATTTGGTCCCCTCATCCAAATCTTTGATACAGATTGTGAATCGGTGGGGCCCAAACATCGATCCCTGCGGCACCCCACCAGTCACAGTCTGCCAAATCGAAAAATACCCGTTTATTCCTACTCTCTGTTTCTGTCTGTTCACCAATTCTCAATCCATTCCAGTATATTATCCCCAATTCCATGTGCTCTATCTTTTTTTTTTATTCGTTCATGAGATGTGGGCGCGCTGGCAAGGTCGGCATTTATTGCCCATCCCTAATTGCCCTTGAGAAGGTGGTGGTGAGCCGCCTTCTTGAACCGCTGCAGTCCGTGTGGTGAAGGTTCTCCCACAGTGCTGTTAGGAAGGGAGTTCCAGGATTTTGACCCAGCGACGATGAAGGAACGGCGATATATTTCCAAGTCGGGATGGTGTGTGACTTGGAGGGGAACATGCAGGTGGTGTTGTTCCCATGTGCCTGCTGCCCTTGTCCTTCTAGGTGGTAGAGGTCGCGGGTTTGGGAGGTGCTGTCGAAGAAGCATTGGCGAGTTGCTGCAGTGCATCCTGTGGATGGTACACACTGCAGCCTCAGTGCGCCGGTGGTGAAGGGAGTGAATGTTTACCAATCAAGCGGGCTGCTTTGTGCTGGATGGTGTCGAGCTTCTTGAGTGTTGTTGGAGCTGCACTCATCCAGGCAAGTGGAGAGTATTCCATCACACTCCTGACTTGTGCCTTGTAGATGGTGGAAAGGCTTTGGGGAGTCAGGAGTTGAGTCACTCGCCGCAGAATACCCAGCCTCTGACCTGCTCTTGTCGCCACAGTATTTATATGGCTGGTCCAGTTAAGTTTCTGGTCAATGGTGACCCCCTGGATGTTGATGGTGGGGGATTCTGCAACTGTAATGCCGTTGAATGTCAAGGGGAGGTGATTAGACTCTCTCTTGTTGGGGATGGTCATTGCCTGACACTTGTCCAGCGCGAATGTTACTTGCCACTTATCAGCCCAATCCTGGATGTTGTCCAGGTCTTGCTGCATGCAGGCACGTACTGCTTCATTATCTGAGGGGTTGTGAATGGAACTGAACACTGTGCAATCATCAGTGAATACCCTCATTTCTGACCTGATGATGGAGGGAAGGGCATTGAGGTTCAACAACCTCCTGTTTGGGACCTTATCGAAAGCCTTCTGAAAATCCAAATGCACCACATCCACTGGTTCGTCCTTATCGATTCTACTTGTTTCATCCTCAAAGATCTCCAATAGGTTTGCAAACATGATTTCCCTTTCAAAAATCCATGTTGACTCTGCCAAATCCTGTTCATATTTTCTCAGTGTCCTGTTATCACATCCTTTATAATAGAGTCTCGCACTTTCCCTGCTACTGATGTCAGGCTAACAGGTCTGCAGTTCTCTGTTGTCTCTCTCCCTCCTTGCTTAAATAGTGGAGTTACATTTACTACCCTCCAAGCTGCAGGAACCGTTCCAGAATCTATAGAATTTTGGAAGATGATTCAGAGACGGCAATAACATTTGCAGTGGGATCCGGAGACGGTAGTAATAATTACAGGGGTTCCACAGATTTTATTAAAATTTACAGGAGATCCACAAACAGTACTAATATTACAGAGGATCCAGAGACGTTACTAATATTTCCACGGGATCCAGAGACGGTATTAATATTTACAGTGGATCCGGAGGCAGTGCGAATATTTATCGGAGATCCAGAAATGGTAATAATATTTACTGGAGATCCAGAGACGGTACAAATATTTACAGGCAGTTCCAGCCTGATGTACAATTGCCCTGTTTATTTCCCTTCCTGACAGTTAACTTATTGACGATAGTTATCCTATCTCGGGGAAAGTGCGGTCTCTCCAAATGTGTCACTCGTTACCTGGTGGCGATGGCAGCGGCGGATCTACTGGTCGTTATCTTCGATCTGATGCTCAGGCAGATTCCCATTGTCTATCAGGGACAGTTTCGTTTCATGAGGTCCATCCCCGTGTGTAATATCCACGCCGTCCTGCTTTTCGCAGCCACAGACTGTTCCGTCTGGTTCACCGTCACTTTCACCTTCGATCGATTTGTGGCCATTTGTTGCCAGAATCTGAAAACTAAATATTGCACCGAGAGAACGGCGGCTGTGGTTCTGGGAACAGTGAGTGTGCTGGGCTGTTTGAAGAATATGTTCTGGTACTTTATGTTCATGGGCCAGTATAATTTTTACAACGAACCTTGGTTTTGTGCTATACCTTTCATGGGTTTGTTTTCACCTCTGTGGGCAGTCATCGAACTCCTTCATTATATCCTCACCCCGGGGATCCCATTTGTTCTGATTCTGCTGCTCAATGTTTTCACTGTCAGATACATTTTAGTGGCCAGCAGAGCCCGCAGGAGACTCCGGGGTCACAGCAGTGGGGAGAGTCCCAGAGACCCAGAGAAGGAGAGCCGAAGGAAATCCATCATTTTACTGTTTGTTATATCAGGGAACTTTATACTGTTCTGGGCGCTGTTTCCAGTGTATTCTATATGGTTCAGGATGTTGATGTTGGGGTTTTATTCTGTAATTCTACCCAGGTTTCTACTGGAACTGGGATTCATGCTCCAGCTCATGAGTTGCTGCACAAACACTTGTATTTATGCCGTGACACAGACGAAATTCAGAGAGCAGTTGAAGAATGTGGTGAAATATCCCTTTACTGTAATTATAAAATTCATTAAATAATGAGAAGATCTGAAGACTTTCTCAGATCAGAGACCGTTCTGCGTCATACGGTGTCTGATTCTCTCTCCACCAGGCCACGGTGCTGCAAACACTGTGTATTCTCCAATCACTGAAACCTTCATAACCTGAGGGAATTTATCATTTACAGCATTTGTAAAAGTTTACATCTCAAGAAATTACAAGTTGTAAAATAACATATCGCAACTAATTACACCGAATGTTTCATCGTATTGGAGAATTGAAAAGGTAACAAGACAAATATTATTTAATATTAGTATCATCTCGGCATTCCCTGTAAGATAGCAGTGAGTAATAAAGTCCACACTCTCTTCCCCTACACCCCTGGGGAGAGCAGTGAGCAGAAAAGTCCACACTCTCTCCCCCTGCACCCCTGGGGAGAGCAGTGAGTAATAAAGTCCACACTCTCTCCCCCTACACCCCTGGGGTGCACAGTGAGCAGAAAAGACCACACTCTCTCCCCCTGCACCCCTGGGGAGAGCAGTGAGTAATAAAGTCCACACTCTCTCCCTCCACACCCCTGGGGTGCACAGTGAGGAATAAAGTCCACACTCTCTCCCCCTGCACCCCTGGGGAGAGCAGTGAGTAATAAAGTCCACACTCTCTCCCCCCACACACCCCTGGGGAGAGCAGTGAGTAATAAAGTCCACACTCTCTCCCCCTACACCCCTGGGGAGAGCAGTGAGTAATAAAGTCCACACTCTCTCCCCCCACACACCCTTGGGGAGAGCAGTGAGTAATAAAGTCCACACTCTCTCCCCCACACACACCCCTGGGGAGAGCAGTGAGTAATAAAGTCCACACTCTCTCCCCCTACACCCCTGGGGAGAGCAGTGAGTAATAAAGTCCACACTCTCTCACCCCACACACCCCTGGGGAGAGCAGTGAGTAATAAAGTCCACACTCTCTCCCCTCACACACCCCTGGGGAGAGCAGTGAGTAATAAAGTCCACACTCTCTCCCCACACACACCCCTGGGGAGAGCAGTGAGTAATAAAGTCCACACTCTCTCCCCCCACACACCCCTGGGGAGAGCAGTGAGTAATAAAGTCCACACTCTCTCCCCCCACACACCCTTGGGGAGAGCAGTGAGTAATAAAGTCCACACTCTCTCCCCCACACACAACCCTGGGGAGAGCAGTGAGTAATAAAGTCCACACTGTCCCCCCACACCCCTGGGGAGAGGAGTGAGTCATAAAGTCCACACTCTCTCCCCCTACACCCCTGGGGAGAGCAGTGAGTAATAAAGTCCACACTCTCTCACCCCACACACCCCTGGGGAGAGCAGTGAGTAATAAAGTCCACACTCTCTCCCCTCACACACCCCTGGGGAGAGCAGTGAGTAATAAAGTCCACACTCTCTCCCCCCACACACCCCTGGGGAGAGCAGTGAGTAATAAAGTCCACACTCTCTCCCCACACACACCCCTGGGGAGAGCAGTGATTAATAAAGTCCACACTCTCTCCCCCCACCCCCCTGGGGAGAGCAGTGAGTAATAAAGTCCACATTCTCTCCCCACACACACCCTTGGGGAGAGCAGTGAGTAATAAAGTCCACACTCTCTCCCCCACACACACCCCTGGGGAGAGCAGTGAGTCATAAAGTCCACACTCTCTCCCCCACACACACCCCTGGGGAGAGCAGTGAGTAATAAAGTCCACACTCTCTCCCCCCACACACCCCTGGGGAGAGCAGTGAGTAATAAAGTCCACACTCTCTCCCCCCACACACCCCTGGGGAGAGCAGTGAGTAATAAAGTCCACACTCTCTCCCCACACACACCCCTGGGGAGGGCAGTGAGTAATAAAGTCCACACTCTCTCCCCACACACACCCCTGGGGAGGGCAGTGAGTAATAAAGTCCACACTCTCTCCCCCCACACACCCCTGGGGAGAGCAGTGAGTAATAAAGTCCACACTCTCTCCCCCACACACACCCCTGGGGAGAGCAGTGAGTAATAAAGTCCACACTCTCTCCCCACACCCCCCTGGGGAGAGCAGTGAGTAATAAAGTCCACACTCTCTCTCCACACACACACACCCCTGGGGAGAGCAGTGAGTAGTAAAGTCCACACTCTCTCCCCCCACACACCCCTGGGGAGAGCAGTGAGTAATAAAGTCCACACTCTCTCCCCACACACCCCTGGGGAGAGCAGTGAGTAATAAAGTCCACACTCTCTCCCCACACACCCCTGGGGAGAGCAGTGAGTAATAAAGTCCACACTCTCTCCCTCACACACCCCTGGGGAGAGCAGTGAGTAATAAAGTCCACACTCTCTCCCTCACACACCCCTGGGGAGAGCAGTGAGTAATAAAGTCCACACTCTCTCCCCCACACACCCCTGGGGAGAGCAGTGAGTAATAAAGTCCACACTCTCTCCCCCCACACACCCCTGGGGAGAGCAGTGAGTAATAAAGACCACACTCTCTCCCCACACACCCCTGGAGAGAGCAGTGAGTAATAAAGTCCACACTCTCTCCCCACACACACCCCTGGGGAGAGCAGTGAGTAATAAAGTCCACACTCTCTCCCCCACACACCCCTGGGGAGAGCAGTGAGTAATAAAGTCCACACTCTCTCCCCACACACACCCCTGGGGAGAGCAGTGAGTAATAAAGTCCACACTCTCTCCCCACACACACCCCTGGGGAGAGCAGTGAGTAATACAGTCCACACTCTCCCCCCACACACCCCTGGGGAGAGCAGTGAGTAATAAAGTCCACACTCTCTCCCTCACACACCCCTGGGGAGAGCAGTGAGTAATAAAGTCCACACTCTCTCCCCCACACACCCCTGGGGAGAACAGTGAGTAATAAAGTCCACACTCTCTCCCCCACACACCCCTGGGGAGAGCAGTGAGTAATAAAGTCCACACTCTCTCCCTCACACACCCCTGGGGAGAGCAGTGAGTAATAAAGTCCACAATCCCCCACACACCCCTGGGGAGAGCAGTGAGTAATAAAGTCCACACTCTCTCCCCTCACACACCCCTGGAGTGAAATACATTGAAGTTATGGAAAGCTGACCCACCAGCGGCGACCTCACAGTGTTCGGGATGAAAAGCATTGGTCAAACTCCTGCCTTATGATATCAAGGACTAAGCAAGCCTGATTTGACTGATCAGCTCCCTGCTCTCACGTTTTGAGTTTATTAACTAATATCATGGGCTCTATTTTACCATCCGCTATCGGGTGCGTTCCTGGCGGGGGGGCTCCGAAAATCGGAGAATCCCGGCGCGGTACCGGAGCCCGCCCCGAACCCGCGCACTTCCGGGTTCCCCGCTGACGCGCCGGCGTGCGCGCGCAGCCCCCGCTGGTGGGAATCCCGCAGGCAATTAAAGCCAGCGGGATGCTACTTGAGAATATTTTTTTAGGTATTTCAGGTCATTAACTGACCTGATTAAGGGACTATGTGGGATTTTAGAACAAATGTTAGTATGCTCTTCTGCACTCCCTGTTGAACGAGGACTGATACCCTGGCTTGTTGGTAATGGTAGAGTGAGGAATATGCCGGCTGTGAATTTACAGATTGTGCTGGAATACAATTCTGCTGCTGCTGATGGCCCACAGCACCTCATGGATGTCCTGTTTTGAGCTGCTGCATCTGTTCTGAATCTATCCCATTTAGCACGGTGGTAGTGACACACAACAAGTTGGATGGTGTCTTCAGTGTGAACATGGGACTTCATCTCCACATGAGCTGTGCAGTGATCACTCCTACCTATACTGTAATGGACAGATGCACATGCGACAGGGAGATTGGTGAGGACGAGGTCAAGTCGGTTTTTCACTTATGTTGGTTCGCTCACCACCTGCTGCAGGCCCAGTCTGGCAGCTATATCCTGAGGGACTCGGCCAGCTCGGTCAGTAGTGGTGCTACCGAGCCACTCTTGGTTATAGACGTTGATGTCCCCCACCCAGAGTACATTCTGTGCCCTTGCTACCCTCAGTGCTTCCTCCAAGTGGTGTTCAACATGGAGGAGGGCTGATTCATCAGCTGAGGGAGGGTGGTAGGTGATAATCAGTATCGGGTTTTCTTGCCCATGTTTGACCTGATGCCATGAGATGCCATGGGTTCCAGAATCAATGTTGAGGTATTCCCAGGGCCACTCCTCACTAACTGTATACCACTGTACCGCCACCTCTGGTGGATTGGTCCCGCAGGAGGGACAGGACATACCCTGTGTCGTTGACTGAAAGATATGGGGCATCATTTTAGCACCCGCTATCGGGTGCGTTCCTGGCGGGGGGGCTTCGAAAATCGGGGAATCCCGGAGCGGGACCGGAGCCCGGCTCCAACCCACCCACTTCCGGGTTCCCCACTGACGCGCTGGTGAAAGTATTTATTTTGCTTGTTCAGGTCATTAACTGACCTGATTAAAGGATTATGTGAGGAGGGGTGGGATTTTATAGAAAACTGGGACTGTTTCCCATACTGGGGGAAACACTCCCAGGTCAAATGGACCTGTTGCAGCTGTCAGCCTGTGGCAGCTGCAAAGGTCCATTTGACAGGTGTTGGGGGAGACCCTCACCCATTGCAGGAGGCCACTCTGTCACTTGGGACAAAGTTTGGCTTCCACCACCCTCCTCCTGACAGTCAAAGTCACCAACTTGCACACTTACCCCGGGGTCCGGAGACATGTACCTACCTTGCGGACCCCCTCAGATGTACATCTTGCGGATGGGGGCCGCCGTAGCTGCAGTCATGACCTCCTCGGAGGGCGAACAGCATCACCAGCCTCACCAGCCTCGCCATCCACGCCATCCACCTCTGACACGCGGAGCTCCACAACAGAGTGCTGTGACACATCCACCTGTACAGCAGGAGGGAGGGCTACCGCAGAGAGAGATGCGTCGCAGAGGGCACTACCCTCGCCACAGGGTCCACAGACCGAGGCTCAGCCTCCTGGACCTCTCTGAGCAGCAGTGCACACGGAGGCTCAGAGTCACTCGACATGTCGTCATGGACATCTGCAGCCTCCTTCATGCCGAGCTGCTCCTGGCTGGCCCGAGCACCATCTTCTTACCTGTCGCTGCCAAAGTCACCACTGCCCTCAACAACTTCTCCTCCGCATCCTTCCAGGGTGCCACCGGGGACATCGCCGACGTTTCTCAGTCGTCTGCACAAAAGAGCCCTGAAAATACACCTACACCCACTCTGCAGTGACACAATGGGTGGCATCAGTTGTGGGTCTTCATAGTGATCCTCAGGAAAGGGCATTATTGCACAAACCAGACAGGATTCGCGAAGACGATGCAGTAGTGGTGCCAATATAATATGTATTGGGAGTTGGTCAGAAAATTCAATGTAAGTAACACCCATGACAAACCCTCAAACACCCTTGTGCATCCCCTTCATGCTCACAACACGTTTGCCTTACGCTGCCTACTGCACACATGTGATGCATGTCCTGTGGCTGCAGCACAGGTAGTGGCAGGTTGAGTGAGGCTGACTGTGAAAGAGATGCACGAGAGGGTGAGTATGAGATAGAGCCATGAGATTGTATGAGGATTGGGGTGAGTGGGAGTGGTGGGATGAGTACTGGCGAGGTGAGGAAGTGCAGGTAAGATGAGGATGAGGTTTGAGTGGGTGTGAGGGGTGATGTGACAGAGTAGTGTTGGCAGTGCAGAAGGAGATGTGGGGTGGGGGCGGTGATGTGGCAGACGGAGTGTAGGGGAAGGACTACGTGTACTCACTTTGGCTGACCTACTGAGGTCATTGGAGCGCCTCCTGCACTGTATGCAGGTTTGTGATATGTTGGTGGTGCTGGTGACCTCCTCTGCCACCTCGAGACAGGCCTTCTTGGTGGCAGAGGCAGGCCGCTTCCTCCCGCCCACCGGGGGGAAGATCTCTGTCCTCCCCCTCCTCCTCACCCCATCTATTGATACCTGGAGTGAGGCATCATTAAACTGGGAGCAGCCTTCCCCCTGGGCTGCTCCATGCTGTAATTTTTCCTATTTGTTGCAGCATCTGTCAGTAGAGGACTGCCCCTTTAAATAGGGCTCCTCCAGCTGACAGACCTTACTGCGCATGCGCAGTCCGCCCGATGCGCAGATCAGCAGTGGGGAACCCGGAAGACAGAGTAAGTGGCTCCAACTGGGCTGCGATCGCGCGGGTGGCTGACTAATTTCACCGGGCGCGTTACCCACGCGCCCAATCGCCCCCCCGCCGCGAACCCACAGCCCTGCTAACATCGAGCCCATGATTCTGTGAGTATGGCTATGTCAGGCTATTGCTTGACTAGTCTGTGGGACAGCTCTCCCAATTTTGGCACAAGTCCCCAGATGTTGGTGAGGAGGAATTTGCAGAGTCGGCTGGGCTTGGTTTGCCTTTGTTGTGTCCGGTGCCTTGTGGTCTGTCCGGTTATATTCTTGTTGTGACTTTCTTCAGCGAGATTGTCCAACTGAATGGCTTGATCGTCTATTTCAGAGAGTGATTAAGAATGAACCACATTGCTGTGGGTCTGTGGTCACAGAGAGGCCAGGCCGGCATGTTTCATTCCCTAAAAGATATTCGTGAACCAGATTGTTTTTTACAACAATCACATGTCCACCATTATTGATATTTTTTTCTTTAATTTCAGATTTTATTTAATTAATTGAATATTAAATTCCCCAGCTGCTGTGATAGGATTTGAACTCATGACTCTGGATTATTAGTCCAGTAACATAGCCACTATGCTACCGTACCCATACTGTGGGCAGTGTGAAATACACTGAAGTTTTTATAAACACTGGAATATGACACGGTGTGAAGTACACTGAAGTTATCATAAACACAGAGAGCTGACACACCAGGGGAGGCCTCACAGTTATGGACACGGAGTCAAATACACTGAATTGCTTATAAACTCAGAAAGCTGACACACCAGGGGAGGCCTCACAGTGTTAGCCACGGAGAGAAATACATTCAGGTGTTTATTAAAACAGAAAACTGACACACCAGGGGAGGCCTCACATTGTTGCACAAGGAGTGAAATATATCGAGGTGTTTATAAACACAGAAAATTGACAGACCAGGGGAGACCTCACATTGTTTGACACGGAGTAAAATACAATTAAGTGTTGATAAACACAGAAAGCTGACAGACCAGGGGAGATCTCACATTGTTAGAAACGGAGAAAAATACAATTAAGTGTTGATAAACACAGTAAGCTGACAGACCAGGGGAGATCTCACAGTGTTAAAACAAAGAAACATAGAAAATAGGAGCAGGAGTAGGCCATTCGGCCCTTCGAGCCCGTTCCACCATTCAATATGATCATGGCTGATCCTCTATCTCAATATCTTATTCCCGCTATCTCCCCATACCCCTTGATGCCTCTCTGTCTAGAAATCTATCCATCTCCTTCTTAAATATATTCAGTGGCTTGTCCTCCACAGCCTCCTGAGGTAGAGAATTCCACAGGTTCACCACCCTCTCAGTGAAGGAATTTCTCCCCATCTCAGTCCTAAATGTCCTTCCCCGTATCCTGAGACTGTGACCCCTCGTTCTGGACCCCCCAGCCAGGGGAAACATCCTCCCTGCATCCAGTCTGTCCGGCCCTGTCAGAATTTTGTACGTTTCAATAAAATCCCCTCTCATTCGTCTAAACTCGAGAGAATACAGGCCTAATCGACCTAATCTCACCTCATACGACAGTCCTGCCATCCCAGCAATCGGTCTGGTGAACCTTCGCTGCACTCCCTCTCTGGCAAGTATATCCTTTCTTAGGTAAGGAGACCAAAACTGCACACAATACTCCAGGTGTGGTCTCACCAAGGCCCTGTATAACTGCAGTAAGACATCCTTGCTCCTGTACTCAAATCCTCTTGCAATGAGGGCCAGCATACCATTTGCCTTCCTAACTGCTTGCTGCACCTACATGTTTGCTTTCAGTGACTGGTGTACAAGGACACCCAGGTCCCTTTGTACATCAACATTCCCAATCTATCACATTTACATAATACTCTGCCTTTCTGTTTTTTCCTTCTGAAGTGGATAACTTCACATTTATCCATGTTATACTGCATCTGCCATGTATTTGCCCACTCACTCAACTTGTCTAAACCGCCTTGAAGCCTCTTTGCATCCTCCTCACAACTCACGATCCCACCTAGTTTTGTGTCGTCAGCAAACTTGGAAATATTACATTTGGTTCCCTCATCCAAATCATTGATATATATTGTGAACTGGTCCCTGCGGTACCCCACTAGTCACCGCCTGCCACCCCGAAAAAGACCCATTTATTCCTACTCTCTGTTTCCTGTCTGTTAACCAATTCTCAATCCATGCCAGTATATTACCCCCAATCCCATGTGCTTTAATTTTGCACACAAACCTCTTAACGTGGCACTTTATCAAAGTCCTTCTGAAAATCCAAATACACCACATCCACTGGTTCTCCCTTATCTATCCCACAAGTTACATCCTCAAAAAACTCCATTAGGTTTGTCAAACATAATTTCCCTTTCATAAATCCATGTTAACCTTGTCAAATCCTGTTGATATTTTCTAAATGTCCTGTTATCACATCCTTTATAATAAACTCTAGCATGTTCCCTACTACTGATGTTAGGCTAACCGGTCTGTAATTCCCTGTTTTCTCTCTCCCTCCTTTTTTTAAATAGTGGGGTTACATTTGCCACCCTCCAATCTGCAGGAACTGTTCCTTAATCAATAGAATTTTGGAAGATGACAACTAATGCATCCATTGTTTCCATGGCGACCTCTTTTAGTGCTCTGGGATGCAGATTATCAGGCCCTATAGATTTAGCGGCTTTCAGACTCATTAATTTCTCCAGCACTATTTTTTACTAATACTGATTTCCTTTAATTCCTCATTCTCACTGGACCCTTGGCTCCCCAGCATTTCTGGGAAATTAATTTGTGTCCTCTTCCATGAAGGCAGAACCAAAGTATTTGTTTAATTGCTCTGCCATTTCCCTGTTCCCCATTATAAATTCTCCCGTTTCTGACTGTAAGGGACCTACATTTGTCTTCACTAATCTTTTTCTTTTTACATGCTTGTACAAGCTTTTACAGTCCACCTTTATGTTCCTTGCAAGTTTACTCTCATACTCTATTTTTCCCCTCTTAATCAATCTCTTCGTCCTTTTTTGCTGAATTCTAAACTGCTCCCAATCCTCAGGCTTGCTACTTTTTCTGGCAACTTTATATGACTCCTCTTTGGATCTAATACTATCCTTAATTTCTTTTGTTAGCCATGGTTGGGCCGCTTTTCCTTTTGTGTTTTTGCTCCAGAAAGGAATGTATAATTGTTGCAATTCATGCATTTGTTTCTTAAATGTTAGCCATTGTCTATCCCCCATCGTGCCTTTTTATGAAGCTCTCCAATCTGTCATAGCCAACTCACTGCTCATAAATTCGTAGTTCCTTTGTTTAGATTTAGGAACCCAATTTTGCATTAGATTACTTCATTTTCCATCTGAATGAAGAATTCTATCATGTTATGGTCACTCTTCCCTAAAGGACCCCACACAACAAGATTATTAATTAACCCCTTCTCATTGGATCTAGGATAGCCTGCTCCCGAGTTGGTTTCTCAATCTTCTGGTCTAAAAAAAGCCATCTTGTACACACTCCAGGAATTCATCCTCCACAGTATTATAGCTAATTTGTTCTGGCCAGTCTATATGTAGATTAAAGTCACCCATTATTACTGTAGTGCCCTTGTTACATGCATCTCTAATTTCCTGTTTGATGCCGTCCCCTACATTAACATTACTGTTTGGAGGCCTATAGACAACTCGCACCAGTGTTTTCTGCCCATTGGTGCTTCTTAACTCCACCCAGACTAATTCTACATCTTGATTTTCTGAGCCAATGTCTTTTCTCACGATTGCTCTGATTTCATCCTTTTCTAACAAAGCCACCCCACCTCCTTTTCCTTTTTGTCTGTCCTTCCCAAATATCGAATACCCTTGGATATTCAGCTGCCAGCCTTGATCACACTGCAGCCATGTCTCCGCAATCGCAATTATGTTGTATCTGTTTACATCAAGTTGTGCTGTGAAATTGTCTACCTTATTACGAATGCTTCGTGCATTCAGGTTATGTGCCTTTAGATTTGTATTTTTAAAATTTTTAGACATCTTAACATTTTTTTGTACTCTGGCCCTATTTGTCTTATTACCATTTTTTCTTACCCCCACCCTATTTGTTAGTGCACTTTTTCATTTATACGCTCTGTCCCTTCCTAAAGAACAATCTGGTTATCCTTATCCCAATCACTTTCCTGCACTGCGTCCTTGTCTTTTCTCTTTAGCGTTCTCGACTTCGCTCCATCAGGACCCTCCCCCCGCCTATTTACTTTAAAGCCCCATCTATGACCCTAATTATTAGATTCGAGAGAACTCTGGTCCCAGCACGGTTCAGGTGTAGTCTGCCCAACAGAATAGCTCTGTCTTTCCACAGTACTGGTGCCAGTGCCTCACGAATCGAGTCCCACTTCCCCACACCAATATTTGAGCCACAAGGAGTGAAATATATTGACCATAAGAGATTGGAGCAGGAGTAGGCCATTCGGCCCCTCAAGCCTGCTCTGCCATTCAGTGAGATCATGTCTGATCTGATTTTTACCTCAACTCCACTTTCCTGCCTTTTCCCCATATCCTTTGACTCCCTTGCTGATCAAAAGTTTGTCCAACTCAGCCTTGATTGTATTCAATGACTCAGCCTCCACAGCTTTTTGGGGTAAAAAATTCCAAAGATTCCCAATCCTCTGGGAGAAGAAATTCCTCCTCATTTCTATCTTAAACGGGCAACCCCTTATTCTGAGACTATGCCCCCTAGTTTTAGATTCCCCCATGAGGGGTAACATCCTCTCAGCATCTACCCTATCGAGTCCCCTCAGAATCTTGTATGTTTCAATAAGATCTCCTCTTATTCTCCTCAACTCCAGTGAGTATAGACCCAACCTGTTCAATCTTTCCTCATAAGACAATCCTTCCATACCCTGAATCAACCGAGTGAAACTTCTCTGAACTGCCTCCAATGCAAGTATGTCCTTCCTTAAATAAGGGCACCAGAACTGTACGCAGTACTCCAGGTGTGGTCTCACCAGCACCCTGTACAGTTGTAGTATGATTTCCCTGCTTTTATACTCCATCCCACTAGAAATAAAGGCCAATATTCCGTTTGCCTTCCGGATTACCTGCTGCACCTGTATGTTGACTTTTTGTGTTTCATGTACGGGGGCACCCAGATCCCTCTGTACTGCAGCATTTTGTAATATTTCTCCATTCAAAAAATATTTTGCTTTTTTATTTTTCCTCCCAAAGTGGACGACTTCACATTTTCCCACATTATATTCCATCTGCCAAATTTTTGCCCATTCGCATAACCTGTCGATATCCCTTTGCAGACACTTTGTGTCCTCATCGCAACTTACTTTTCCACCTTTGTATCATCATCACGTTTGGCCACAAGACCCTCTGTTCCTTCATCCAAGTCATTGATATATATTGTAAATAATTGAGGCCCCAGCACTGATCCCTGTGGCACCCCACTAGTTACAGATTGCAAATTTGAAAATAACCCTTTTATCCCGATTCTTTGTTTTCTGTTAGTTAGCCAATCCTCTATCCATGCCAGTATATTACCCCCAACACCATGAGCTCTTATCTTGTGAAGTAATCTTTTATGTGGCACCTTATCGAATGCCTTTTGGAAATCCAAATATACTGCATCCATTGGTTCCCCTTTATCCACCCTGCCCGTTACTTCCTCAAAGAACTCTAATAAATTTGTCAGACACGATTTCCCCTTCATAAAATCATGTTGACTCTCCTTGATTGTATTATAAGTCTCCAAATGTCCTGCTACTACTTCCTCAATGATGGATTCTTGCATTTTCCCAATAACAGATGTTAGGCTAACTGGTCTATAGTTACCTGCTTTCTGTCTCACTCCATTCTTCAATACATTTGCGGTTTTCCAATCCACTGGGACCTTTCCAGAATCTAGTGAATTCTGGAAGATTGCAAACAATGCATCCATTATCTCTGTAGCCACTTCCTTTAAGACCCTCGGATGCAAGCCATCAGGTCCAGGGGACTTGTCAGCCTTTAGACCCATTACTTTACCTAGTACTTTTTCTCTAGTGATAGTGATTGTTTTTAGTTCCTTCCTCCCCTTTGCCCCTTGATTTTCTACTATTATTGGTACATTATTTGTGTTTTCTACTGTGAAGACAAATACAAGATATCTGTTCAATTCCTCTGCCATTTCCTTGTTTTCCATTATTATTTCCCCAGTCTCATCCTCTAAGGGACCAATGTTTACTGTAGCTATCCTCTTCCTTTTTATATACTTGGAGATGCTTTTACTGTCAGTTTTTATATTTCTTGCTCGTTTACTCTCAATTGATTTTCTCCCTCTTTATTATTCTTTTAGTCATCCCTTGCTGCTTTTTAAAGTTTTAAAGTTTTCCCAATCTTCAGGCCTACCAGTAATCTTAGCTCCAAACCTTGGTCACCTTGCAACCACATCTCTGTAATGGCCACGAGATCAAACCCATTTGTTTCTATTTGTGCCGTCAATTCATCTATCTTATTACGAATGCTGCGCACATTCAGATAAAGAACCTTTAATTTTGTCTTTTTACCATTCTTTCCTACCCCGGCCCCATTTACTAGTGCACTCTTATGTTTGTACGCTCTGTCCCTTCCTGACACACTGTTTATCATTACTCCCATTACTTTCCTGGACTACTTCCTTGTCTTTTCTCTTTATCAATCTAAACTTCGCCCCACTGAACCCTCCACCCCCCCCCCCCCCTATTTAGTTTAAAGCCTTCTCTACCGCCCTAGTTATTCAGTTCGCCAGAAAACTGGTCCCAGCACGGTTCAGGTGAAGCCCATCCCAACGGAACAGCTCCCTCTTTCCCCAGTACTGGTGCCAGTGCCCCATGAATCGAAACCCACTTCTCCCACACTAATCTTTGAGCCACGCATTCATCTCTCTGATCTGATTTACCCTGTGCCAATTTGCTCGTGGCTCAGGTAATAATCCAGAGATTATCACCTTTGTGGTTCTGCTTTTTAATTTAGTCCCTTGCTGCTCAAACTCCCTCAGCAGAAACTCTTTCTTGGTCCTACCTATGTCATTGGTACCTACGTGGACCAAGACAACTGGATCCTCCCCCTCCCACTCCAAGTTTCTCTCCAGCCCTGAGGAGATGTCCTTAACCCTGGCACCGGGTAGGCAACACAGCCTTCGGGACTCTCGCTCTTGGCTGCAGAGAACTGTGTCTGTCCCTCTAACTATACTGTCGCCTACTACAACCACATTCCTTTTTACTCCCCCCACTTGAACGGCCCCCTGAACCACAGTGCCGTGGCCAGTTTGCTCATCCTCCCTGCAGTCCCTGCACTCGTCCACAAGGGCTGCAAGAACCCCATATCTATGGGACAAGAGCAGAGGCTGAGGCTCCTGCAATGCTCCCTCCTGGATCCCCATACCTGCCTCACTCGCAGTCACACCCTCCTGTCCCTGACCACGTGCCAATTCTGCAGTATTTATATCATAGAATCATAGAATCATAGAAGTTACAACATGGAGACAGGCCCTTTGGCCCAACATGTCCATGTCGCCCAGTTTATACCACTAAGCTAGTCCCAATTGCCTGCACTTGGCCCATATCCCTCTATACCCATCTTACCCATGTAACTGTCCAAATGCTTTTTAAAAGACAAAATTGTACCCGCCTCTACTACTGCCTCTGGCAGCTCGTTCCAGACACTCAGCACCCTTTGAGTCAAAAAATTGCCCCTCTGGACCCTTTTGTATCTCTCCCCTCTCACCTTAAATCTATGCCCCCTCGTTATAGACTCCCCTACCTTTGGGAAAAGATTTTGACTATCTACCTCATCTATGCCCCTCATTATTTTATAGGCTTCTATAAGATCACCCCTAAACCTTCTGCTCTCCAGGGAAAAAAGTCCCAGTCTATCCAACCTCTCCCTGTAAGTCAAACCATCAAGTCCCGGTAGCATCCTAGTAAATCTTTTCTGCACTGTTTCTAGTTTAATAATATCCTTTCTATAATAGGGTGACCAGAACTGTACACAGTATTCCAAGTGTGGCCTCACCAATGCCCTGTACAACTTCAACAAGACATCCCAACTCCTGTATTCAATATTCTGACCAATGAAACCAAGCATGCCGAATGCCTTCTTCACCACCCGATCCACCTGTGACTCCACTTTCAAGGAGCTATGAACCTGTACTCCTAGATATCTTTGTTCTATAACTCTCCCCAATGCCCTACCATTAACGGAGTAGGTCCTGGCCCGATTCGATCTACCAAAATGCATCACCTCACATTTATCTAAATTAAACTCCATCTGCCATTCATCGGCCCACTGGCCCAATTTATCAAGATCCCGTATTTAGTCTAAGGGGGTCACTGCCTCCTGGATCAAAGTGTCCAGGTAACTTTCTCCCTCTCTGATGCTTCGCAATGTCAGCAGCTCGGACTCCAGCTCCTCAACTCGGAGCTGAAGTTCCTCGAGCTGCAGACACTTACCGCAGATGTAGTCGCCCTGAACAATACTGTCTGGTAGCTCCCACATATTGCAGCTGCAACACATCTCCTGCCGTGTCATAACTATTTTATTTATTTAATTGATTACTACAATGCCAAATATTGGAGTGTTTATAACCACATAAAGCTGAGACACAAGGGGAGACCTCACAAAGTTGGACAAAGTTGGACACGGATTGAAATACATTGAAGTCTTTCGAAACACAAAAAGCTGACACACCAGGGGAGACCTCATTTTGTTGGAAATGGAGTAAAATACAGTACAGTGTTTATAACCACAGAAAGCTGACACACCAGCGACACCTCACCGTGTTGGACACAGAGTGAAATACATTGAAGTGTTTATAATCACCGAAAGCTGACAGACCAGGTGAAACCTCACAATGTTGGACACGGAGAGTAATACAGTGAAGTGTTTTTAAGCACAGCAAGCTGACACGCCAGGGGAGACCTTACAGTGTTGGACATGTACTGAAGTACACCGAAGTATTTATAATCACTGGAGGCTGACACGCCAGGGGAGACACCACAGTTTTAGACGCGGAGTAAAATACATTCAAGTGTTTATAAACACAGAAAGCTGACACACCAGGGGAGACACCACAGTGTTGGACAAGGAGTGAAATATATTGAGATGCCGTAAGGGGGTCCTAGTGCAAGAAAATCAAAAAGTTGGTATGCAGGTGCAGCAGGTGATCAAGAAAGCCAACGGAATGTTGGCTTTTATTGCTAGGGGGATAGAATATAAAAACAAGGAGGTATTGCTGCAGTTATATAAGGTATTGGTGAGACCGCACCTGGAATACTGCATACAGTTTTGGTCTCCATACTTAAGAAAAGACATACTTGCTCTCGAGGCAGTACAAAGAAGGTTCACTCGGTTAATCCCGGGGATGAGGGGGCGGACATATGAGGAGAGGTTGAGTAGATTGGGACTCTACTCATTGGAGTTCAGAAGAATGAGAGGCGATCTTATTGAAACATATAAGATTGTGAAGGGTCTTGATCGGGTGGATGCAGTAAGGATGTTCCCAAAGATGGGTGAAACTAGAACTAGGGGGCATAATCTTAGAATAAGGGGCTGCTCTTTCAAAACTGAGATGAGGAGAAACTTCTTCACTCAGAGGGTGGTCGGTCTGTGGAATTTGCTGCCCCAGGAAGCTGTGGAAGCTACATCATTAGATAAATTTAAAACAGAAATAGACAGTTTCCTAGAAGTAAAGGGAATTAGGGGTTATGGGGAGCGGGCAGGAAATTGGACATGAAGCTGAGTTTGGATCGGTCAATGCCCTGTGGGTGGCGGAGAGGGCCCAGGGGCTATGTGGCCGGGTCCTGCTTCGACTTCTTGTGTTCTTTAGATTTGTGGTTGGGATCAGATCAGCCATGATCTTATTGAATGGCGGAGCAGGCTCGAGGGGCCGATTGGCCTACTCCTGCTCCAATTTCTTATGTTCTTATGTTCTTATGTTTCCAAGCACAGAAAGCTGACAGACCAGGTTAACCTCTCAGTGTTGGACACGGAGTGAAATGCATTGAAGTGTTTATAAAGTCAGAAAGCTGACACATAGGTACATAGGAATATAATAGCAGGAGTAGGCCATTCAGCCCCTCGAGCCTGTACCACCATTCCATGAGATCATGGCTGATCTGTTACCTCCATAATACCAAAGGTATGAATGGATATTGGGCCTTAGCATCATATCCATTAATACCTTTGGTTAACAAAAATCTTTCAATGTCAGATTTAAAATTGACAATTGAGCGAGCATAATCTGCCATTTGTGGAAGAGAGTTCCAAACCCTTTGTGTGTAGAAGTGTTTCCTAACTTCACTCCTGAAAGTATTGGCTCTAGTTTTTAGACGACGTCTCCTCGTCCAAGACTCCCCAAACAGTGGAAATAGTTTCTCTCTATCTATCATATCAGTTCCCCTTAATATCTTGAAAACTTCGATCAAATCACTCCTTAATCTTGTAAACTCCAGGGAATACAACCCGAGTTTGTGTAATCTCTCCTCGTAATTTAACCCTTGGAGTGCAGGTATCATTCTAGTAAATCTACGCTGTTCTCCCTCCAAGGCCAATATATCCTTCCTAAGGTTCAGTGCCCAGAACTGAACACAGTACTCGAGCTGTGGTCTAACCAGGGCTTTGTATATCTGCAGTATAACTTCTACCCCCTTGTATTCTGGTCCTCTAGATAGAAAGGTCAGCATTCCATGAGTCTTTTTTGATGATTTTCTGTACCTGTCCATGACATTTAATGATCTATGTACATGGACCCCAAAGTCTCTTGTGATTTTGTGATTTCCGTTCCCACTGCTATTTTCCTGCTCCAGTTACAAAGTACAGACCTGGTCCCACTGCTGCTGAGTCCCTGATCTGAGCTTCTGCCATCTCAAGTCTTCATTTCACCAACATTCTCGCCACCTCACATATTTAAATTAGCCGAGCGAGGAAATCCCACCTGGAATCCTACAGCACAGAAGGAGGCCATTCAGCCCATCATGCCTGAGCCGGCTCTTTTATAAAGCTATCCAATTAGTCCCACTCCCCCGCTCTTTCCCATAGACCTGAAAATGTCTCCTTCAGTGTATATCTAATTCCCTCTTGAAACTTACCACCTGGTCCAATGTCAGGAACATTGGGGCTGCTCCCAAGCTCAGTCAATGCAGTTCCAGTGGGACTACTGCCGAGGGGAACATCCAGTCCTAAGTTTCCACTTGGAGGCCCAGTGAGTATCAGTAACCGCACTCCAGGCCTCGGCCTACCTGTGGGTAAAGTCACAGGAAATCTGACAGTGACAACAAATCAATCACTCGACCCTGCTGTGCCTCAGTGTTACTGGATCTGTTCAAATGTTCACACCTTCGAATCCGCTCCATTTGCCCACTGGACCAAATGGTGACTGTAGCCCACTGACCATTCAGCGCATTCCCCATCTACTGCTGCTCAATTACAGAACAGAAGAAGATACCTTAGATTGACCAACTCTGACCAGTGCAATGTGGTAATGCGAGCCGTCCAGTTAAAGGGGCCTCACCCTGTGATCTCACGGTGTGACCCGTCCAGTTAAAGGGGCCTCACCCTGTGACCTCACGGTGTGACCCGTCCAGATAACGTGGCCTCACCCTGTGATCTCACGGTGTGACCCGTCCAGTTAAAGGGGCCTCACCCTGTGATTTCACGGTGTGACCCGTCCAGATAACGTGGCCTCACCCTGTGATCTCACGGTGTGACCCGTCCAGATAACGTGGCCTGACGCTGTGATCTCACGGTGTGACCCGTCCAGTTAAAGGGGCCTCACCCTGAGATCTCACGGTGTGACCCGTCCAGATAACGTTGCCTCACCCTGTGATCTCACGGTGTGACCCGTCCAGATAACGTTTTCTCACCCTGAGATCTCACGGTGTGACCCGTCCAGATAAAGAGACCTCACGCTGTGATCTCACGGTGTGACCCGTCCAGATAACGGGACCTCACCCTGTGATCTCACAGTGTGACCCGTCCAGTTAAAGGGACCTCACCCTGAGATCTCACAGTTTGACCCGTCCAGTTAAAGGGGCCTCTCCCTGATGAAACAGTGTTTGGCACCCCTTCGGTTTCATGTTGGTTACACCGACTTGATGCGCTAGAATGCATCGAGTTCCATCGAGTCAAAGGCGAGAGAGTGACAGAGGTGATTGTCCCAGCTCCAGAGAAGCATGCAGGATCTGCTCCAGCTGCAGTCGATGGGGGTCGATGCCGGGGAGGCACTCAGAGAGGTGAAGGGCCAGCAAGCCTCGCTCTTTGCCTCTGAGGACCCAAAGATCATCTTCCGGTCCAGAGTCCGCTCCGTGGAGCAGGACGAGAAGTGCTCGAGCTTCTTGTTCCAGAAGCTGCACAGAGAGAGCTCTGTGATCAGCAGCCTGAAGGAGGAAGACGGCTCGGTGACGTCTTCACAGGCCGACAAACTGAGGATCAGCAAGTCCTTTTATGCCGTGCTGTATGACGCAAAGCCCACAGACAGCACGGCCTCCCAGTCCTCCCTGTCCTCTATCACAGAGTCTTCGAGGACAGCGAGTGGCAGAGCGTGGGTCAGACACCGACTTTGGTCGAGCTGACGAAAGCCATCCGGCCCTTCGAGAAAAGTAGAACTCCCGGAAGCGATGGTTTACCGGTTGTGTTGTCCTCGGCTCTGTGGGACTGGATAGGCCCAGACCTGCTGGAAGTGTATGAGAGTTTGCTTCTGGCGGGCAGCATATCAGAGTCCATGAATAAAGGCATCATCACCCTTATCAACAAGTGGAAGGGGGAGAGGGAAGAAATCAGAAATTGGACATCCTTTTCCTTGTTAAATGTCGACCACAAGATTCTGTCTGAGCTCATCACCAACAGGCTGGAGTCTGCTCCAGAGCGGGTGATCCACCCGGATCAGACCTGTACCGTACCTGGCACGAAGGTCTCTGATAACCTTGCGCTGCTCAGGGATACAATCGCCTATGTGCAGGACAGGGGGTGAACACCTGCCTCATCAGCCTGGACCAGGAGAAGGTCTTTGACAGAATATCCCACACGTACATGATGGACGTGCTCTCCAAAATGGGGTTTGGGGAGGGAATCCCTGATTGGATCCGACTGCTCTCTGCAGATATCCGTAGTGCAGGTCTAATCAACAGGTGGGAGTCGGAGAGCTTTCCAATCAGATCTGGAGTCAGACAAGGCTGCCCTCTCTCTCTGTGGTCTTGTTCGTACGTTGTATCGGCCGTTTGCCGCGTCCGTCAGGAAGGACGCAGGTATTTGGGAGGCGGGGGTGGGGGCATGACAATCCCAGGCAGCGGAGGCTCTCAGGTTAAACCTCCCTGCACATGGACAATGGCACCATGTTTTGCTCCGATCAATGGTCGGTTCACAGACTGATGGGCATCTGAGACTGGTTCGAACTGGCCTCGGGGGCCAGAGTGAACCGAATTAAGAGCGAGGCCATGTTCTTTGGCAGGTGGGAGACTCGATCCTTTGTCCCCTTCACCGTCAGATCCGTCTACCAGAAGGTGCTGGGGATCAGGTTCTGTGGGTCACAAGCCTGCATCAAGAACTGGGAGGAGCAGATCGCCAAGGCCAAATACAAGCTTGGTATGTGGATGGGGCGATCCCTGTCCGTCCCATGCAGGAATCTGGTGACAAGGTATGAGGTACTCGCGGTGTTGCTCTACGTGTCCCATGTCTGGCCCATTCATCGCCCCTTGGCCAACACAGTCACCTGAGCTATCTTTCAATTTGTCTGGAAGTCCAAGGCAGAACGCGTCCGCAGGGAAACCATGTACAAGCCCCCAGACAATGGAGGGAAGAGCGCCCCCAATGCTGCCCTGATCCTGATGGCCACCTTTGTGTGTGGCTGCATGAAGATGTGTGTGGAGCCCCAGTACGCAAAGACCAAGGGGGTGATTTTAAACCTCAAGAACGGGTGGGTCGGGGGCGGGTGGGAGTTGAAAATAGTTGTTTTTTCTTGGGTTGCGACCGCAAATTCTTTGGACTTGGCGTTCCCAGTGGGAACCCTGTACATTTCTGTGCTGACGGTAAACCGCAAATAAAGCCAGGTTGCATTCGCGACCCAAAAAACAAATGTTTTCAACTCCCACCGGCCCCCCACCCACCCGTTCTTGGGGTTTAAAATCAACCCCCACCTGTCACTACGTGCTGAGTTTCTACCTGTCCACCACACTGAGAAGGCTGGGTCTGGCCACGCTGGCCGAGCAGACGCAGAACGTCCATCTGGACTGTCCCCCACCACCTGTCCCAGGTGAAGAAGGTCCTGACGAGGAACCCCTTCTACCACAAGGCCATCAGACCGTGGTCAACACCGAATGTTCTGGGGGTCCTGCAGGGAAAGGAGAGGGTGGAGCCGATCGGGCAATTCTCCAATCAGAACGTCTCGTCACCAGAACTGACCAACAGGGTGTAGCCTGGATTGTGTTGAGAAGGGCCCTCCCAGTGTGGTCCTTCCAACATGCACAGAATCTCAGCACTGCTGCGAGCTGCCCTCAAGGCTACAGCACAGAGAAGACCGCTGCCCACCTCCTGATGGACCACCCCTTCACACAGAAGGTGAGGAGAGAGATGTGTTGGTATCTGTCCCAGTTCATCCCCAACAGCTCGGTAAAACAGGACGCTGTGCTCTACGGGCTGTTTCCAGGGATGACACTGAGACAGAATTCAACTGTTGCTGGAAGACCACCAACTCGGTGAAGGAGGTCCTTTGGTCCGCCTGAAACCTGCTGGTCTTCCAGCTGAAGGAGCTGTCCATGACTGAGAGTATCCGACTGGACATTCCAAGGTCCAGGAGTACGTGCTGTGACCTACACAAAGGCCCTGTGGGGAAAGGCCACCGTGTAAGGCAATCCGACCTTGTATTGTACTCAAAGTATTAAAGAGATGTATCCTTAAATTTTATGAAATAAAGTATATTTTGAAAAATCAAGAAGAAAAAGGGTTTGAAGTGTTGCTGCTCAAAGGCACCCCCTGCTGGTGAGTGGAGGCGAATGGAGACGATGGGCCGAATGGCCTCCATCTGTGCTGTAACTTTCGATGATTCTATGAAATGCTTGAGATAAACAGTCGTGTTCGGGCAGACACAGAAACCTTTAACGTTTGAGAAAGCTAAAAAGTTGTTCTGTGCCTTTGTGCCAACATGTTAAACTGTAAACTCCCCGTAAAGTTAAGAGCCCAGCCTTGAGCTAATTGCTGCTTACTCCAAAAGCACACTCACTCCTTCGAGGCAGAATGGAACCGGTAAATTCAGGATGATTTGTGTTTCGGTTTTTTACTCTATGTCATCTGCTCGAGCAGCTGACCTATCGAGAGAGCAACAAAGGTTCGTCTCGTTGGTGATTGTTCACCGTGCACCTTTGGACACTCCTGGACTCGTGGAGTTACGTGGACATGACCGAGACTGACTCGGTACCTGCTCATACTGCAGCTCTGTGAGAGCGTGAACTGCTGCTGACACTTCACAACTTGCACCAGTGGAGCAATGGTTAACATATTTGGCTCTGGGTTAATAGTTTGTAGTTTCGAATCCGACCTGGTTGGAAAGTTTTTGCAAACTGCGCATTACTTTATGACTTTTGATGCCTTGCAAACTGTCCCACTTGCTTAACGCAGCAGGCAGCACGTCACTTTCATTAATCCTGAAGGCCCTGATTTCAATCCTGAGAAAAAGGCTTCAGGGTTTGTGGAGCGTTTTTTCCATCTTTACTCAACAGTAAAATCAAGAACTTTTGCTTCCTGCCGCAAACCAATCGATTTGCTGCCCTTTGACCTCTCCGTACCACAGCACGCGGCGAAGCTCAGGAAGTACGTGGGTTACAGGCTCGCTGAAAACTGACGCCACTTTTGTTTCAGGACAATTGCCCCGAGGAAAACTAAAAATACAAGCATTGATCCTGCTCTTTCTGATATGCTGATCAAGCACTCCACCATTTGAGGGAACTTCCGGGTCACTGTTTGGAAATTGCCCTTCACAGTCGTCACTTCACACTCACCTCCAGGAAACTCCACCATCAGCAGAGAAAGTTTGCCTTGGGTTGGCCCCTCCCTGAAAACATTCAATAATTTGGGGACAAGAGCGGGGGAGGGGCGGTGACCTGAGCGGGGAAGGGGCGGTGACCTGAGCGGGGGAGGGGCGGTGACCTGAGCGGGGGAGGGGCGGTGACCTGAGCGGGGGAGGGGCGGTGACCTGAGCGGGGGAGGGGCGGTGAACTGAGCGGGGGAGGGGCGGTGACCTGAGCGGGGGAGGGGCGGTGACCTGAGCGGGAGGGGCGGTGACCTGAGCGGGGGAGGGGCGGTGAACTGAGCGGGAGGGGCGGTGACCTGAGCGGGAGGGGCGGTGACCTGAGCGGGGGAGGGGCGGTGACCTGAGCGGGAGGGGCGGTGACCTGAGCGGGAGGGGCGGTGACCTGAGCGGAGGAGGGGCGGTGACCTGAGCGGGGGAGGGGCGGTGAACTGAGCGGGGGACGGGCGGTGGTCTGAGTGGGGGAGGGTGAACTGGGAGGCTCAGGGTGGAGGGGGAGCTGAGTGGGGGAGAGGGAGTGATTTGTGGAATGAGAGTGACTGAAGCGGTGGGAGGAGGAGTGTGAGAGGGGAGGTGGACCGGAGTGGATGCAGGGAATGGGAGAGGGTGACCGGAGCGGGGGAGAGGGGGAGGAGGAGTCGTGGGGGGGTGCGGGTGGAGAGGAGGGATGATGGGTGAGCGGGGGAGAGGGACCAGAGCGGGGGAGGGGAGAGGCGAGAGTAGGTAGGAGGAGGTGGTGTGGGTGGAGGGAGTGGTGAGAGGGAGGTTGAGTGGAGGGGGTGAGTGGGAGGGAAGGGACGGGTGAGGAGGTGTCTACTGGAGCGGGCAAGGGGACGGGTGAGGAGAAAGTTGGGTGAGTGGGTAGGGGGAGAGGTGAGGGTGAAGGAATTGGCGGGAGTTGTGAGTGTGGAATTGGGTGAGGGAAGAGGGGGCCAGAGTAGGGGAGGAGTCGGGGCAAGGGGATTTGAGAGGGAGGGGACCGCAGCAGGGGAGGGGTGAGGGTGTTAGTGAGGAGTGGACCGGAGTGGAGAGGTGAGGAAGAGGGGAGGGGGTGAGAATTGATGGGTGAGGGTGGGTGATGGGTGAGGAGGCAAGTGGTGAGGGGGCAGGAGACCGGAGTGGGGGATGGGTGAGACGAGGAAGTGGACTGGAGCGGGATAAGGGTGAGGGGGAAAGGGTGGGTGAGGGTGGAGGGGGACCGGAGCGGGGGAGGGGGAGGGGTGGGAGAGGGTGGAGGGGGACCGGAGCGGGGGAGGGGGAGGGGTGGGTGAGGGTGGAGGGGGACCGGAGCGGGGAGGGGGAGGGGTGGGTGAGGGTGGAGGGGGACCGGAGCGGGGGAGGGGGAAAGGGTGGGTGAGTGTGGAGGGGGACCGGAGCGGGGGAGGGGGAGGGGTGGGAGAGGGTGGAGGGGGACCGGAGCGGGGGAGGGGGAGGGGTGGGTGAGGGTGGAGGGGGACCGGAGCGGGGGAGGGGGAGGGGTGGGTGAGGGTGGAGGGGGACCGGAGCGGGGGAGGGGGAGGGGTGGGTGAGAGTGGAGGGGGACCGGAGCGGGGGAGGGGTGGGTGAGGGTGGAGGGGGACCGGAGCGGGGAGGGGGAGGGGTGGGAGAGGGTGGAGGGGGACCGGAGCGGGGAGGGGGAGGGGTGGGAGAGGGTGGAGGGGGACCGGAGCGGGGGAGGGGGAGGGGTGGGTGAGGGTGGAGGGGGACCGGAGCGGGGAGGGTGAGGGGTGGGTGAGGGTGGAGGGGGACCGGAGCGGGGGAGGGGGAGGGGTGGGTGAGGGTGGAGGGGGACCGGAGTGGGGAGGGGGAGGGGTGGGTGAGGGTGGAGGGGGACCGGAGCGGGGGAGGGTGAGGGGTGGGTGAGGGTGGAGGGGGACCGGAGTGGGGAGGGGGAGGGGTGGGTGAGGGTGGAGGGGGACCGGAGCGGGGGAGGGGGAGGGGTGGGAGAGGGTGGAGGGGGACCGGAGCGGGGGAGGGGGAGGGGTGGGTGAGGGTGGAGAGGGACCGGAGCGGGGAGGGGGAGGGGGAGGGGTGGGTGAGGGTGGAGAGGGACCGGAGCGGGGAGGGGGAGGGGGAGGGGTGGGTGAGGGTGGAGAGTGACCGGAGCGGGGGAGGGGGAGGGGTGGGGGAGGGTGGAGGGGGACCGGAGCGGGGGAGGGGGAGGGGTGGGGGAGGGTGGAGGGGGACCGGAGCGGGGAGGGGGAGGGGTGGGGGAGGGGAGGAATTGGGTGAGGGGGAAGGGAGTTGGGTGTGGGGGGAGGGGACCGAAGTGGTGCAGAGTGAGATGGTGAGGGACCGGGCCTGACAGGAGTGAGCGCAGAGTGGCTCACAAACAACAACAACAATACAGGAGTGAGATCACAGGGCACCAGGTCAGTGATTGATCGGTGAGTTTTACCGTTTTTCTAGAACTGTGGTTTACACTAAGAGCTGGGAAATTAAAAAGGGGTCGGTTAATCGGGGTAAGTAAACAGTAAGTAAATTAATAATGAGTATTTTAGTTTATTTCTGATGAGTTTAGCGAGTAATCTAATAAATCGAGGCATGGCAGAGCTCCTCAGCCCCATCGAATGCACACCCTGTGCCATGTGGGAACTCCAGGATGCTTCCTGTGTTCTGGACAATCAAAGGTGCAGGAAGTGTCGCCAGCTGGAGGAGCTCGAGCTCAGAGCTTGAGCAGCGGCTGGTGTCACTACAGAGCGTCCGCCAGGCCGAGAGCTACCTGGATAACATGTTTCAGGAGGTGGTCACCCTGCAGCTTAAGAGAGTGCAGGCAGAGAGGGACTGGGTGACCCCCAGACAGACAAGGATGACCAGGCAGGTAGTGCAAGTGTCCCCTGAGTGTATCTCACACTCTAAACGGTATCAATACTGGTGAGGATGATGGTTCCCTTTGGGAGTACAGCCAGAGCCAAGTCCAAGGTACCATGTGTGGCTCAACTGTACAGGGGGGAGGAGAAAGGTCAGGAGAGCAATAGCGAGAGGGGATTCTATCTTTAGGCGAACAGGCAGGCGTTTCTGTGACCACAGACCTGAGTCCAGGATGGGATGTTGCATCCCTGGTGGCAGGGTCAAGGATATCACTGAGCAGCTGCGGAATGTTCTGAGGGCGGAGGGTGAACAGCCAGAGGTCATGGTTCATATCAATACCAACGACACAGGTAGAAAGAGGGATGAGGTCCTGTGGGCAGAATTTAGGAAGCTGGGAAAGAGATTAATACGGAGGACCTCAAAGGTAGTAATCTCCGGATTACTCCCACTAACCCGCGCCAGCGAGTACAGAAATAGGAGGATAGAGCAGATCAATGCGTGGCTGGAGAGATGGTGCAGGAGGGAGGGCTTTAGATTCCTGGGGTATGGGGACCGGTTCTGGTGCAGGTGGGACCTGTACAGGCCGGTCGGGTTGCACTTCAACAGAGCTGGGACCAATATCCTCGCAGGGAGGTTCGCCAGTGCTCTCGGGGAGGATTTAAACTAATTTGGCAGGGGGATGGGCACCAGGATGTAGCATTGGAAAGGAGAAACAAAGTGTACAAAGCATTGGGGGGGACAGACAGCACTCGAGTAAGAAATAGGTGGCATTAGGTGGGATCAGGCTAAGACTGAATACAAGAAGGTCTAAGATAGGTTTACAGTGCATGTGTGTAAACGCACCAAGCATGGTAAACAAGGTCGGTGAGCTGCAGGTGCAAATAGCCACATGGGAATATGATGTCGTGGTGATAACAGAGACCTGACTCTAAAAAGGGCAGGATTGGGTACTAAATATTCCAGGATACAAGTTGTTCAGGAAAGATAGGGAAGGAAAGAAAGTGGGGGGGAGGGGGTGGTAGTATTGATTGAGGAGAACATTGCAGTGCTGGAGAGAGAGGATATCCTGGAGGGGTCAAGGACAGAATCTATTCGATTAGAGTTAAGAAACAATAGAGTTGCCAGCGTACTACTCGATGTGTTCTATAGGCCACCAACTAGTGGGAAGGACATAAAGGAGCAAATTTGCAAGGAAATTACAGAGATGTGCAAGGACTATAGAGCAGTGATAATGGGGGACTTCATCTATCCAAATATAGACTGTGATAGTAATAGTGTAAAGGGCAAAGAGGGGGAGGAATTTTTGAAGTGTGCTCATGAGAACTTTCTTATCCAGTACGTTTCCGGCCAAATGAGGAAGGAAGCATTGCTGGATCTGGTTCTGGGGAATGAGGCGGGCCAAATGGAGCAAGTGTCAGTGGGGGAACATTTGGTGGACAGCGATCGTCGTATCATAAGGTTTAGATTAGTTATGGAAAAGGACAAGGAGCACTTTAGAGTAATTTTTTAAATTGGAGTAGGGCCAATTTCAGTGGGTTGAGAACGGATCTGGCCCGGGTAAATTGGAATCAAGAGTTAGCAGGCAAAACTGTAATTGAACAATGGGCGGCTTTTAAAGAGGAGAAGGTTCAGGTAGAGTCTCAGTACATTCCCACGAGAGGGAAAGGTAGGGCAACCAAAGCCAGAGTTCCCTGGATGATGAAAGAGATAGAGAGTAAGGTGAAGCAGAAAAGAAAGGTGCCAATGACAGATATCAGTTTGATAATACCAGTGAGAACCAGGCTGAATATAGAAAGTTCAGAGGGGAAATGTAAAAGGTAACAAGAGGGGCAAAGAGAGAGTATGAGAATAGATTGCAAGCAAACCAAAATGGAACCCAAAGGTCTTCTATAGGCATGTAAACATTAAACACGTATTAAGAGGAGAGGTGGGACTGATTTGGGACCAAAAAGGAGATCCACGCATGGGGGCAGAGGGCATGATGGAGGTACTAAATGAGTACTTTGCGTTCGTCTTTACCAAGATACTGACAAAGTCACAGTAAAAGAGAAGTTAGTTGAGATACTGGATGGGCTAAAAAAAGATTAAGAGGAGGTTCTAGAGAGTGTAGCTGTACTTAAATTCGATATGTCCCCCGGTCCAGATGGGATGCTGAGGGGCGTAAGTGTGGAAATTGTGGAGGTACTGTCTATAATCTTCCAATCCTCCTTAGATACTGGGAGTGGTGCCAGAGGACTGGAGCATTGCAAATATTACACCCTTGTTCAAAAAAGGGTGCAAGGATAAACCCAGAAATTATAGGCCAATCAGTTTAACCTCGGTGGTGGGGAAACTTTTAGAAATGATAATCCTGGACAAAATTAACAGTCACTTGGACAAGTGTGGATTAATTAAGGAAAGCCAGCACGGATTTGTTAAAGGCAAATCGCGTTTACCGAACTTGATTGAGTTTTTTGACGAGGTAACAGAGAGGATCGATAAGGGTAATGCAGTTGATGTAGTGTATATAGACGTCCAAAAGGTTTTTGATAAAGTGCCACATAATAGACTTGTCAGCAAAATTGAAGCCCATTGAATAAGAAGGCAGTAGTAGCATGGATACAAAATTGTTGAAGTGATAGGAAACAGAGAGTAGTGGTGAACTTTTTTCAGAGCGAAGGGAGATATGCGATGGTGTTCCCCAGAGCTCGGTGCTAGGAACACTGCTTTTCTTCATATATATTAATGACTTGGACTTAGGGGTACAGGGCACAATTATAACATTTGCAGAGTACACAAAATTTAGAAGGGTAGTGAACAGCAAGGAGGATAGTGATCGACTTCAAGAGGACATAGAGAGGCTGGTTGAATGGGCAGACACGTGTCAGATGAAATTTAATGCAGAAATGCAAAGTGAAAAATTTTGGAAGGAAGAACGAGGAGAGGCAATGAAAACTAAAGGGTACAATTCCAGATGGGGTTCAGGAACACAGAGATCTGGGGTAGATCTGTATTACTCACTGTACTCAGTCTCTCCTTTATCTTTCTTCCTCTATTGGTGTCTCTGCATCACTGCACTCAAGTCTCTCCTTTATCTTTCTTCCTCTGTTGGTGTCTCTGCGTCACTCCACTCAGTCTCACCTTTATCTCTCTCCCTCTATTGGTGTCTCTGCATCACTCCACTCAGTCTCACCTTTATCTCTCTCCCTCTGTTGGTGTCTCACTGTATCATTCATCGCACTCAGTTTACCCTTTATTTGTCCTTCTTTCAATTTAGTATACTACTGCTCATGATGCGGTCTCCTCGACATTGGGAAGACCAATCACAGATTGTGTGATCACTTTGCTGAACACCTCCGCTCAATCCAGAAGCTTGCTCACCATTTTAATTCCCGTCTTGGTCACACTCTGACCTCTCTGTCCTCTGCCTCTTACAATGTTCCAATGAATCTCAACGGAAGCCCGAGGAACAGCTCCTCATCTTTCGATTAGACATTTTACAACTTCCGGAATCAACGTTGATTTCAATAACTTCAGATCATCACCACTGCTCCCATTTTTATTCGGACAGCAGGTGTTGGGAATGGTTCAGCTGTTGCCATTTACACAACTCTAGACCCTTCTTTTGTTTCTTTTCTTGTCCCATTCCCACCCTCCTTGCCTTGCACCATCATCCCTTTTGTCATTTAATCACTCCTGCTCTCCACCCTATCAGAGGTCTGCCCTTTTGTTCTTTCCTCCCCCTCCTCACCCCCTCCTTTCCCTGGCTCTGTACTTACTAAAAAACTGTTTCATCTTCAACTTCTTCCATTTCTGAAGTAAGATCATCGACCTGAAATGTTAATTCTTTCTTTCCCCACAGATGCTGCCTGACTTGCTGAGCTTCTCCTGCATTTTCTGTTTTTATTTCAGATTTGCAGCATCCACAGTATTTTGATTTGATTTAATGTTTAATTCACGGCCACTTCTCTCCCAGGAATGCTCCACCTTGAAGAAGTTCTGCTCTTCTCTCCGACTGGATTTCCGTTTGTCTCATTTACCTTGTTCACCTTCATTGATTTCTGTTCCCTTCTCCTGTTTGATCAGGTTTCTACTAAAACTCACTTTCACAGACATAACTTTTTCCTCATTAACTGTCCCCAGCTCCGAATTATCCCACGTGGATTCCAATTTAAATTCCACCCGTCATATTTCGGATCCACACGTGATTACAGATATCTCCCTGATATTCAGCGTTCCTCGAACCACTGCTCTCGCCGTTTCCTCAGATCCACGCTCAATGTCATGCTCCGCCATATCCACACTCTCCACCTCTCTCTCCAGCAGCACCGACTCACTCTATCTCAGAGCTGTCCTGGTCCACAGTTCCATTTCATCCTTCGCTCATCCGATGCTTTAACAGCAAACTTTTCTTTTTCCTTTCAGTTGTCAAGGACTGCAAGTTTCAACAAGCTTTAGATATCAGCGCCCCTCCTGATCCTTGTTCCCCTTTGCTTTCCTCTGACTCCATCCCTCCCTCCAATCTCACACTTTGTCGTGTTTTCACAATCCCCTCTGACCTTCCCCTCTCTGACCCCAAACGATTAGTCACAAGGACTTTAAACGAGTAAATGGTGGTTTGGGGGACAGCGCAGGTGGTAAAGGGAGTATAAATAATAATTCTAAAACAAACAAAAATGAAGAGAGTCGAGTGAGAGTCAGGGATTATGCTTTAGGCACGACGGGTAAAGGAAAAACGAAAAGATGGAAAGTAATTAAATCGGGAGGGAGAAATAAGAAATGTGTGAGAAAGGCAAAATTAGTAGAAGGACAGATAAGGGTGTGTGGCTCAAATAAGCGTTTTTTATACGAATGCACGGAGTATAAAAGAGAAACTCAATGAATTGCAGGCGCAAATTCAACTTAGTGGGTCCGATGTGTTTGCCATTACTGAGACACGGCTGCAAGGCGGCAGGACTGGGAACGGAATAAACCAGGTTATAAGGAATAGAGGAAGGAGAGGGAAACTGGTAGAGGGGGAGGAGCAGCCTTACTGATTAAGGATGAAATGACTTCAATGATAAGAGAGGACATAGCGAGAGGCCATTTGGCAGTGGAGACTTTATGGGTACAATTTAGAAATAGAAAAGGATTTAAGACTGTAGTGGGAGTTGTGTATCGGCCCCCCTGGTAGCAGCTGTGAAGTGATGGAATGTATAAATGCAGAGATTGGACAAGCATGAAGCAAAGGCAGAGTGGTTTTAATGGGGGATTTTAACTTTCATATAGATTGGGATAAGCAGACGAGCTCATGTCAGAAAGGTAACGAATTTCTTCAGTATGTTCAGGACAGCTTTCTGCAACAATATGTCCTGGAACCAATAAGGGAGCAGGCCATATTAGCTTGAATAATGAGTAACGAGCCAGATTTAGTCAACAGACGAATGGTGCGTGAACATTTATCTAACAACAGTGACAATAGTGTGAATGAGTTCATCGGTGAGTTTAAAAGGGAGAAATCCATATCAGCTGCTAAGGTTCTAAATTTAGGTCAGGCCGACTTCAACGGGATGAGACAGAGACTGTCCACAGTAAACTGGGCAAATCTGTTAATGGGTAAAACGACAGAAGATCAATGGGAGTTGTTCAAAAAAGCATTTAATGAGATACTGAACCACTTTATGCCCCTAAGAGGCAAGAGCTCTACTTACCAAAAAAAACAGCCATGCACGACAAAAGAGGTAAGGCACAACATGAAGCTATAAGAAAAAGCATACAAAAATGCCAAAAATAGCACAGATCCTGGCAAGTGGGAGAGATACCAAGAACAGCAAAGGATGACAAAACAGATGGTAAGAACTATAAAAAGGGAGTATGAAAAGAAACTTCCTAGGGGTATCAAAATCAACTATTTCTTTTTTACAATTATATTAGAAAAAGACGATAGCCAAGAGCAATGAGGGTTCCTTAAAAATGGTGACATTATAAATCAAAATAAGGAAATGGTGGACATGTTAAATAATTACTTTACCTCAGTATTTAGAGTAGAGGAAGAGGGTGGAAAGCAGGACACCCCAAGGAAACTAATTTTGAATCATTAGGTCGGGCACTCACCATAATTAACGGAAGCAAATTAACAGTAATGAAGAAAATAATGGCACTGAAAGGTGACAAATCCCTCGGATTAGATAGTTTCCAAACCAGGGTTTTAAAGGAAGGAGGTGAGAATATTGCACCTGTCCTAACCATGATGCTGTGATGTTCACACAATTCAAGAACCGTTCCTCTAGATTGGAAATTTGCACATGTCACTCCATTATTTAAGAAAGGTGAGAGAGGGAAACCAGGGAATTATAGACCAGTCAGCATAACATCTATTGTCTGGAAATTAACAGAGTCTATAATTAAGGATAGAGTGACTGAACACATTGAAAATTTTCAGCTCGTCAGAGAAAGCCAGCATGGATTTGTACAGGGTAGGTCAAATCTAACGGAACTGATTGAATTTTTTGAAGAGGTGACTAAGAAGTGGACAGGGGAACGTCTACGGATGTTGTTTATATGGACTTCCAGAAGGCATTCGAAAAAGTCCCTCAAAAGAGATTGTTAGCTAAAGTCATTGAATTGAGGGCGAATTATTGATCTGGATCGGAAATTGGCTAAGTGGCAGGAGACAGAGAGTAGGGATAATTGGCAGGTACTCAAATTGAAAGATGTGACTAGTGGTGTCCCACGGGAACTGTGTTGGGGCCTCAACTATTCACTGAATTTATTGACGATGCAGATGACGGGATAGAGAGCCACATATCCAAGTTTGCCCATGACACAAAGATAGGCAGCATTGTAAGCAGTGTAGGTGGAAGCATAAAATTACAGAGAGATATTAATAGATTACGTGAATGGGTAAATGGATTTCAATGAAGACAATTGTGAGGTCATCCACTTCGGACCTAAAAAGATAGAACGGAGTAATTTCTAAATGGTGAAGAGGTCGAAGCAGTGGAGGTCCAAACAGACCTCGGGATCCATGAATATAGATCATTAAAATGTCATGGACAGGGACAGAAAATAACCAAAAAGGCTAATGGAATGCTGGCCTTTATAGCTCGAGGACTAGAATACAAGGGGTTAGAAGTTATCCTACAGATACACAAAGCCCCAGTCGGACCACACCTGGAATATTGGGTTCAGTTCTGGGCACCGCACCTTAGGAAGGATATATTGGCTTTGGGGGGAGTGCAGCGTAGATTTACAGGAATGATACCTGGATTCCAAGGGTTAAATTACGAGGAGTGATTACACAAACTGGAGTTGTATTCCTTTAGAAGATTAAGGGGTGATTTGATCGATTTTTTCAAGATATTAAGGGAAACTGATAGGGTAGATAGAGACAAACTATTTCCGCTGGTTGGAGAGTCCAGGACGAGGGGACGTGGCCTAAAAATTAGAGCCAGGACTTTTAGGATTGAAGTTAGGAAACACATCTACACGCAAAGGATGGTAGAAGTTTGGAACTCTTTTTCACAAAGGGCAGTCGATCTTAGCTCAATTGTTAATTTTAAATCTGACATTGATATATTTTTGTTAGCCAAAGGTATTATGGGATATGGGGCGAAGGTGGACATAAGGAGTTAGGTCACAGATCGGTCATGATCACATTGAATGGTGGAACAGGCTCGAGGGGCTAAATGGCCTATCCCTGTTCCTATGTTCTTACCCGCAGTGAGATGTCCATGTACAGGAGATGACACTGAGTCACACACAGGATTGCCTGTGTCTGTCTAGCAGCTGTCTCGACCTGTCTGCGTTATTTAAAGAGGAGATGGTTCGGGTGCAGTCTAGGCTCATTCCATGATGCAGAAAAGTAGGGGAACTAAAGCCAGAGCTTCCCGGACAACAAAAGAGATAATGAGTGAGATGAAACTGAAAAATGGGGCGTATGGTAGATGTCAGGTTGATATCGCAAGTGAGAACAGGAATAATATAGAAAATTCAGAGGAGAAGACAAAAAGGAAGCAAGAGGGGCAAAGAGAGAGTATGAGAATAGACTGGTGGCCAACATAAAAGGGAATCCAGAAGTCTTCTACAGGCATGTAAACAGTAAGCGGGTAGTCAGAGGAGGGGGGCGAATAGGGACCGTAAAAGAGATCTACTCATGGAGGCAGAGGGCATGGCCGAGCTACTATATGAGTACTTTGCATCTGTCTTTACCAAAGGAAGAAGATGCTGCCAGAGTCTCAGTGAAGGATGATGTCGTTGAGAGACTGGATGGGCTAAAATTGATAAAGAAGAGGTACTAGAAAGGCTATCTGTACTTAAAGTAGATAAGTCACCCAGTCTGGATGGGATGAATCCCAGGTTGCTGAGGGAAGCAAGGGTGGAAATTGGAGAGGTACTGGTCATAATCTTCCAAACATCCTTCGATACAGGGGTGGTGTCAGAGGACTGAGAATTGCAAATGTTACATCGTTGTTCAAAAAAATGATATAAGGATAAACCCAGCAACTATAGGCCAGTCAGTTTAACCTCGGTGGTGGAGAAAGTTTTAGAAACGATAATCCGGAACCAGATTAACGGTCATTTGGACGAGTGTGGATTGATTAGTGAAAGCCAGCACGGATTTGCTAAAGAAAAATCATGTTTAATTAACCTGATAGAGTTTTTTTTGATGAGTTAACAGAGTGGTGTATATGGACTTTCAAAAGGTGTTTGATAAAGTACCGCAGGGTAGGCTTGTCATCAAGATTGCGGCCCATGGAATAAAAGGGGCAGAAGCAACATGGATACAGAATTGGCAAAGTGACAGGAAACAGAGAGTGGTGGTGAACGGTTGTTTTTCGGACTGGAGGGAGGTGTACAGTGGTGTTCCACAGGGGTCAGTACTGGGGTCACTGCTTTTCTTGATATATATTAATGATTTGGAAGTGGGTGTATGGGGCACAATTTCAACATTTTCAGATGACGCAAAACTTGGAAGGGTAGTGAACAGTGAGGAGGATAGTGATAGACTTCAAGAGGATATAGAGAGGCTGGTGTCATGGGCAGACACGTGGCAGATGAAATTTAACACAGAAAAATGCGAATTGACACATTTCGGTTGGAAGAACAAGGAAAGGCAATCTAAACTAGAGGGCAAATAGCTAAGGGTTATAGGAACAGAGAGATCTGGGGGGTATATGTGCACAAATTGTTGAAGGTGGCAGTGCAGATTGAGAAAGCGGTTAAAAAAGTATATGAGACCCTGGGCTTTATAAATAGAAGCCTAGTGTGCAAAAGCCATGATGAAACTTTACAAAACACTGGTTCAGGCACAACTGGAGTATTGTTTCCAGTTCTGGGCACCGCATTTTAGGAAAGATCTGAAAGCCTTCGACAGGGTGCAGAAGAGTCTTACTAGAATGATTCCAGGGATAAAGGACTTTAGTTACGTGGATAGACTGGAGACGCTGGGCTTGTTCTCCTTGGAACAAATGAGGTTGTGAGGAGATTTGATGGAGGTATTCAAAATCATGAAGGGTCTAGGCAGAGTAGATGGAGAGAAACTGATCCCATTGGCGGAAGGGTCAGGAACCCGTAAGCATAGATTTAAGGTGATTGGCAAAAGAACAAAAGGTGACATGAGGAATAACATTTTTACCCAGCGAGTGGTTAGGATCTGGAATGCACTGCCCGAGGGGGTGGTGGAGGCAGATTCAATCATGGCCTTCGAAAGGGGACTGGATAAGTAATTGAAAGTGAAAAATTTGCAGTGATACGGGGATAGAGCGGGGAATGGGACTAGCTGGATTGCTCTTGCATAAAGACAGCGCGGACTCGATGGGCCGAATTGCCTCCTTCTGTGCTCTAACCTTTCTATGATTCTTTGATTCTAACCTGTGTGTGGAGGTGGAAGATGTGGGTATGGTTCTTAATGAATACTTTGCATCTGAATTCACAAAAGAGGGGGAGGATTCAGACATTGTAGTTAAGGAGGAAGTGTGTGAAATATTGGATGGGATAAACATAGTGAGAGAGGAAATATTAAGGTGTTTAGCCCGGTTGAAATGTATCCCAGGCTGTTAAGGGAGGTAATAACTGAGGGTCTGTCTATCATTGTCCAATCCTCTCTGGTTACAGAAGTGGTACCGGAGGACTGAGGACTGCTAATGTTGTACCTTTGTTTAAGAAAGGAGAAAGGGATAGACTGAGTAATTACAGGTCAGTCAGCCTAAACTCGGTGTTGGGCAAATTATTGGAAAAAAATCTGAGGGACAGTATTAATCGTCACGTAGAAGTGCACGGATTAATCAAGGACAGTGAGCATGGATTTGTTAAGGGAAGGTCATGTCTGACTAACCTGATTGAAATTTTTGAGGAGGTAACAAGGGGGGGTCGATGAGGGGAGCGCGTTTGATGTTGTCTCCATGGATATTAGCAAGGATTTTGACAAGGCCCCACAAGCCTGACTGGTCAGAAAAGTAAAAGCCCATGGGATCCGAGGGAAACTGGCAAGTTGGATCCAAAATTGGCTCAGTGGCAGGAAGCAAAGGGTAATGGTCGACAGTCGTTTTTGTGACTGGAAGGCTGTTGCCAGTGGTGTTCTGGTGGACTCAGTACCTGGTCCCTTGCTTTTTGTGGTATATAATAGAAACATAGAAACATATAAAATTAGAGCAAGAGTAGGCCAATCGGCCCTTCGGGCCTGCTCTGCCATTCAAAATGATCATGGCTGATCGTCTAACTCAGTACCCTGTTCCCGCTTTTTTCCCATATCCCTTGATTATTTCAGCATTAAGAAATATATCTATCTCCTTCTTGAATACATCAAATCACTTGGCCTCCACTGCCTTCTGTGGTAGAGAATTCCACAGGCTCACCACCCTCTGAGTGAAGAAATTTCTCCTCATCTCGGTTCTAAATGGCATACCCCGTATCCTGAGACTGTGACCCCTGGTTCTGGACTCCCCAGCCATCGGGAACATCCTGCCCGCATCAAGTCTGTCTAGTCCTGTTAGAATTTTATATGTTTCGATGAGATCACCTCTCATTCTTCTAAACTCTAGTGAATACAGGCCGAGTCGACCCAATCTCTCCTCATACGTCAGTCCTGCCATCCCAGGAATCAGTCTGGTAAACTTTTGTTGCACTCGCTCCATGGCAAGGACATCCTTCCTCAGATAATGAGACCAAATGATGATCAGTGGGCAATATGTAAAGAAACATTTAACGTGATACAGAACCGGTTTATACCCCTGAGGGGCAAGAACTTTACTTGCCAAAAAAGCAGCCATGGACAACTAAAGAGGTAAGGGGCATGATAAGACGTAAGGAAAGGGCACACAAAAAGACAAAAAATGGCACAGATCCTGGCGAATGGGAAAGATACAAAGATCAACAAAGGGTCACAAAACAAATAGTAAGAGCTACAAAAAGAGAGTATGAAGTCTCCAGCTTTACTCCTAACGATCAACTGCACTGCCATTTGTTTATCAGCTGCAAACTTCTTAATCGTCCCCCTACTTTTAAGTCTAAACCATTGACATATTTGAAGCTGATCAGCAAAAGAACCAAAGTTGACGTGAGGAATAGATTTTTTCACAGTGAGTGGTCAGGATCAGGAATGCACTGCCCAAGGGGGCAGTGGAGGCAGATTCAAGTAAGCCTTCAAAAGGGAACTGGGTAATGACCTGAAAGGACAATAATTGTAGGACTACGGGGATAGGGCGGGGGAGTGGGACTCGCTGCAATGTTCTTGCAAAGAGTCGGTGCAGACTCGATGGGCCGAATGGCTTCCATCTGTGCTGTAACCATTCTATGATGCAATGCTTCATGAGGTCTGAGAGGTGAGCGCAGTGTAAAAGGAGAGTCAGAGAGGTGAGCGCGGATTAAAAGGAGAGTCAGAGAGGTGAGCGCGGTGTAAAAGGAGAGTCCGAGAGGTGAGCGCAGTGTAAAAGGAGAGTCAGAGAGGTGAGCACAGTGTAAAAGGAGAGTCAGAGAGGTGAGCGCGGAGTAAAAGGAGAGTCAGAGAGGAGAGCGCGGTGTAAAAGGAGAGTAAGAGAGGTGAGCACAGTGTAAAAGGAGAGTCAGAGAGGTGAGCGCGGAGTAAAAGGAGGGTCTGAGAGGTGAGCACCATGTAAAAGGAGAGTCCGAGAGGTGAGCGTGGTGTAAAAGGAGAGTCCGAGAGGTGAACGCGGTGTAAAAGGAGAGTCCGAGAGGTGAACGCGGTGTAAAAGGAGACTCAGAGAGGTGAGCGCCGTGTAAAAGGAGAGTCAGAGAGGTGAGTGCAGTGTAAAAGGAGACTCAGAGAGGTGAGCGCAGTGTAAAAGGAGAGTCCGAGAGGTGAGCGCGGTGTAAAAGGAGAGTCCGAGAGGTGAGCGCGGTGTAAAAGGTGAGTCAGAGAGGTGAACGCAGTGTAAAAGGAGAGTCAGAGAGGTGAGCACAGTGTAAAAGGAGAGTCCGAGAGGTGAGCGCGGTGTAAAAGGTGAGTCAGAGAGGTGAGCGCGGTGTAAAAGGTGAGTCCGAGAGGTGAGCGCGGTGTAAAAGGAGAGTCAGAGAGGTGAGGAGGTGAGCGCGGTGTAAAAGGAGAGTCAGAGAGGTGAGCGCGGTGTGAAAGGAGACTCAGAGAGGTGAGCGCCGTGTAAAAGGAGAGTCAGAGAGGTGAGCGTGGTGTAAAAGGAGAGTCAGAGAGGTGAGCGCGGTGTAAAAGGAGAGTCCGAGAGGTGAGCGCGGTGTAAAAGGTGAGTCCGAGAGGTGAGCACAGTGTAAAAGGAGAGTCAGAGAGGTGAGCGCGGTGTAAAAGGAGAGTCAGAGAGGTGAACGCAGTGTAAAAGGAGAGTCAGAGAGGTGAGCACAGTGTAAAAGGAGAGTCCGAGAGGTGAGCGCGGTGTAAAAGGTGAGTCAGAGAGGTGAGCGCGGTGTAAAAGGAGAGTCCGAGAGGTGAGCGCGGTGTAAAAGGAGAGTCAGAGAGGTGAGGAGGTGAGCGCGGTGTAAAAGGAGAGTCAGAGAGGTGAGCGCGGTGTGAAAGGAGAGTCAGAGAGGTGAGGAGGTGAGCGCGGTGTAAAAGGAGAGTCAGAGAGGTGAGCGCGGTGTAAAAGGAGAGTCAGAGAGGTGAGGAGGTGAGCGCGGTGTAAAAGGAGAGTCAGAGAGGTGAGCGCGGTGTGAAAGGAGAGTCCGAGAGGTGAGCGCAGTGTAAAAGTAGAGTCAGATAGGTGAGCACAGTGTAAAAGGAGAGTCAGAGAGGTAAGCGCGGAGTAAAAGGAGAGTCAGAGAGTTGAGCGCGGTGTAAAAGGAGAGTCCGAGAGGTGAGCACAGTGTAAAAGGAGAGTCAGAGAGGTGAGCGCGGTGTAAAAGGAGAGTCGGAGAGGTGAACGCTGTGTAAAAGGAGAGTCCGAGAGGTGAGCGCAGTGTAAAAGGAGAGTCAGAGAGGTGAGCGCAGTGTAAAAGGAGAGTCAGAGAGGTGAGCGCAGTGTAAAAGGAGACTCAGAGAGGTGAGCGCGGTGTAAAAGGAGAGTCCGAGAGGTGAGCGCAGTGTAAAAGGAGAGTCAGAGAGGTGAGCGCAGTGTAAAAGGAGAGTCAGAGAGGTGAGCGCAGTGTAAAAGGAGACTCAGAGAGGTGAGCGCAGTGTAAAAGGAGAGTCAGAGAGGTGAGCGCAGTGTAAAAGGAGAGTCCGAGAGGTGAGCGCAGTGTAAGAGGAGAGTCCGAGAGGTGAGCGCAGTGTAAAAGGAGACTCAGAGAGGTGAGCGCAGTGTAAGAGGAGAGTCCGAGAGGTGAGCGCAGTGTAAAAAGAGACTGAGAGAGGTGAGCGCAGTGTAAAAGGAGAGTCCGAGAGGTGAGCGCAGTGTAAGAGGAGAGTCCGAGAGGTGAGCGCAGTGTAAAAGGAGAGTCAGAGAGGTGAGCGCGGTGTAAAAGGAGAGTCAGAGAGGTGAGCACGGTGTAAAAGGAGAGTCAGAGAGGTGAGCGCAGTGTAAAAGGAGAGTCAGAGAGGTGAGCGCAGTGTAAAAGGAGAGGCAGAGAGGTGAGCGCAGTGTAAAAAGAGACTCAGAGAGGTGAGCGCAGTGTAAAAGGAGACTCAGAGAGGTGAGCGCAGTGTAAAAGGAGAGGCAGAGAGGTGAGCGCAGTGTAAAAAGAGACTCAGAGAGGTGAGCGCAGTGTAAAAGGAGAGTCAGAGAGGTGAGCGCGGTGTAAAAGGAGAGTCAGAGAGGTGAGCTCGGTGTAAAAGGAGAGTCAGAGAGGTGAGCGCAGTGTAAAAAGAGACTCAGAGAGGTGAGCGCAGTGTAAAAGGAGAGTCAGAGAGGTGAGCGCGGTGTAAAAGGAGAGTCAGAGAGGTGAGCGCAGTGTGAAAGGAGAGTCAGAGAGATGAGTGTGGTGTAAAAGGAGAGTCAGAGAGGTGAGCGCGGTGTAAAAGGAGAGTCAGAGAGGTGAGCACAGTCTAAAAGGAGAGTCCGAGAGGTGAGCACAGTGTAAAAGGAGAGTCCGAGAGGTGAGCGCGGTGTAAAAGGAGAGTCAGAGAGGTGAGCGCGGTGTAAAAGGAGAGTCAGAGAGGTGAGCGTGGTGTAAAAGGAGAGTCAGAGTGGTGAGCGCGGTGTAAAAGGAGAGTCAGAGAGGTGAGCGCGGAGTAAAACGAGAGTCCGAGAGGTGAGCACAGTGTAAAAGGAGAGTCAGAGAGGTGAGCGCGTAGTAAAAGGAGAGTCTGAGAGTTGAGCACAGTGTAAAAGGAGAGTCCGAGAGGTGAGCACAGTGTAAAAGGAGAGTCCGAGAGGTGAGCGCAGTGTAAAAGGAGAGTCAGAGAGGTGAGCGCAGTGTAAAAGGAGAGTCCGAGAGATGAGCGCAGTGTAAAAGGAGAGTCAGAGAGGTGAGCGCAGTGTAAAAGGAGAGTCAGAGAGGTGAGCGCGGAGTAAAAGGAGAGTCCGAGAGGTGAGCACAGTGTAAAAGGAGAGTCCGAGAGGTGAGCACCGTGTAAAAGGAGAGTCCGAGAGGTGAGCGCAGTGTAAAAGGAGAGTCAGAGAGGTGAGCGCAGTGTAAAAGGAGAGTCCGAGAGGTGAGCACAGTGTAAAAGGAGAGTCCGAGAGGTGAGCGCAGTGTAAAAGGAGAGTCAGAGAGGTGAGAGCGGTGTAAAAGGAGAGTCAGAGAGTTGAGCGCGGTGTAAAAGGAGAGTCAGAGAGGTGAGCACAGTGTAAAAGGAGAGTCAGAGAGGTGAGTGCGGTGTAAAAGGAGAGTCAGAGAGGTGAGCGCGGTGTAAAAGGAGAGTCAGAGAGTTGAGCGCGGTGTAAAACGAGAGTCAGAGAGGTGAGTGCGGTGTAAAAGGAGAGGCAGAGAGGTGGGCGCAGTGTAAAAGGAGAGTCCGAGAGGTGAGTGCAGTGTAAAAGGAGAGTCAGAGAGGTGAGCGCGGTGTAAAAGGAGACTCAGAGAGGTGAGCGCGGTGTAAAAGGAGAGTCAGAGATGTGAGTGCGGTGTAAAAGGAGAGGCAGAGAGGTGAGCACGGTGTAAAAGGAGAGTCAGAGAGGTGAGTGCGGTGTAAAAGGAGAGTCAGAGAGGTGAGCGAGGCGTAAAAGGAGAGTCCGAGAGGTGAGCGCAGTGTGAAAGGAGAGTCAGAGAGGTGAGCGCAGTGTAAAAGGAGAGTCAGAGAGGTGAGCGCAGTGTAAAAGGAGAGTCAGAGAGGTGAGCGCAGTGTGAAAGGAGAGTCCGAGAGGTGAGCGCAGTGTAAAAGGAGAGTCCGAGAGGTGAGCGCAGTGTGAAAGGAGAGTCAGAGAGGTGAGCGCGGTGTAAAAGGAGAGTCCGAGAGGTGAGCGCAGTGTGAAAGGAGAGTCCGAGAGGTGAGCGCGGTGCAAAAGGAGAGTCAGAGAGGTGAGCGCAGTGTAAAAGGAGAGTCAGAGAGGTGAGCGCAGTGCAAAAGGAGAGTCCGAGAGATGAGCGTGGTGTAAAAGGAGAGTCAGAGAGGTGAGCACAGTGTAAAAGGAGAGTCAGAGAGGTGAGTGCGGTGTAAAAGGAGAGGCAGAGAGGTGAGCGCAGTGTAAAAGGAGACTCAGAGAGGTGAGTGCGGTGTAAAAGGAGAGGCAGAGAGGTGAGCGCAGTGTAAAAGGAGAGTCAGAGAGGTGAGCGCGGTGTAAAAGGAGAGTCCGAGAGGTGAGCGCAGTGTAAAAGGAGAGTCAGAGAGGTGAGCACAGTGTAAAAGGAGAGTCCGAGAGGTGAGTGCAGTGTAAAAGGAGACTCAGAGAGGTGAGCGCAGTGTAAAAGGAGAGTCAGAGAGGTGAGCACAGTGTAAAAGGAGAGTCCGAGAGGTGAGCGCGGTGTAAAAGGTGAGTCAGAGAGGTGAGCGCGGTGTAAAAGGTGAGTCCGAGAGGTGAGCACGGTGTAAAAGGTGAGTCCGAGAGGTGAGCGCGGTGTAAAAGGAGAGTCCGAGAGGTGAACGCAGTGTAAAAGGAGAGTCAGAGAGGTGAGCGCGGTGTAAAAGGAGAGTCCGAGAGGTGAACGCAGTGTAAAAGGTGAGTCCGAGAGGTGAGCGTGGTGTAAAAGGAGAGTCCGAGAGGTGAGCGCAGTGTAAAAGGAGAGTCAGAGAGGTGAGTGCAGTGTAAATGGAGAGTCAGAGAGGTGAGCGCGGTGTAAAAGGTGAGTCCGAGAGGTGAGCACGGTGTAAAAGGTGATTCCGAGAGGTGAGCGCGGTGTAAAAGGAGAGTCCGAGAGGTGAACGCGGTGTAAAAGGAGAGTCAGAGAGGTGAGCGCCGTGTAAAAGGAGAGTCAGAGAGGTGAGCGCAGTGTAAAAGGAGAGTCCGAGAGGTGAGCGCGGTGTAAAAGGTGAGTCAGAGAGGTGAGCGCGGTGTAAAAGGAGAGTCAGAGAGGTGAGCGCGGTGTAAAAGGAGAGTCAGAGAGGTGAGCGCGGTGTGAAAGGAGAGTCCGAGAGGTGAGCGCGGTGTAAAAGGAGAGTCAGAGAGGTGAGCACGGTGTAAAAGGAGAGTCAGAGAGTTGAGCGCGGTGTAAAAGGAGAGTCCGAGAGGTGAGCACCATGTAAAAGGAGAGTCAGAGAGGTGAGCGCAGTGTAAAAGGAGAGTCAGAAAGGTGAGCGCAGTGTAAAAGGAGAGTCCGAGAGATGAGCGCAGTGTAAAAGGAGAGTCCGAGAGGTGAGCGCAGTGTAAAAGGAGAGTCCGAGAGGTGAGCGCAGTGAAAAGGAGAGTCCGAGAGGAGAGCGTGGTGCAAAAGGAGAGTCCGAGAGGAGAGCGTGGTGCAAAAGGAGTGTCCGAGAGGAGAGCGTGGTGCAAAAGGAGAGTCCGAGAGGTGAGCGCGGTGTAAAAGGAGCGTCAGAGAGGTGAGCACGGTGTAAAAGGAGAGTCAGAGAGGTGAGCGCAGTGTAAAAGGAGACTCAGAGAGGTGAGCGCAGTGTAAAAGGAGAGTCAGACAGGTGAGCACGGTGTAAAAGGAGAGTCAGACAGGTGAGCACGGTGTAAAAGGAGAGTCAGAGAGGTGAGCACGGTGTAAAAGGAGACTCAGAGAGGTGAGCGCAGTGTAAAAGGAGAGTCAGACAGGTGAGCACGGTGTAAAAGGAGAGTCAGAGAGGTGAGCGCGGTGTAAAAGGAGAGTCAGAGAGGTGAGCGCGGAGTAAAAGGAGAGTCAGAGAGGTGAGCGCGGTGTAAAAGGAGAGTCAGAGAGGTGAGCACGGTGTAAAAGGAGAGTCAGAGAGGTGAGCGCGGTGTAAAAGGAGAGTCAGAGAGGTGAGCGCAGTGTAAAAGGAGAGTCAGAGAGGTGAGCGCAGTGTAAAAGGAGAGTCCGAGAGGTGAGCGCAGTGTAAAAGGAGAGTCAGAGAGGTGAGAGCGGTGTAAAAGGAGAGTCAGAGAGTTGAGCGCGGTGTAAAAGGAGAGTCAGAGAGGTGAGCACAGTGTAAAAGGAGAGTCAGAGAGGTGAGTGCGGTGTAAAAGGAGAGTCAGAGAGGTGAGCGCGGTGTAAAAGGAGAGTCAGAGAGTTGAGCGCGGTGTAAAACGAGAGTCAGAGAGGTGAGTGCGGTGTAAAAGGAGAGGCAGAGAGGTGGGCGCAGTGTAAAAGGAGAGTCCGAGAGGTGAGTGCAGTGTAAAAGGAGAGTCAGAGAGGTGAGCGCGGTGTAAAAGGAGACTCAGAGAGGTGAGCGCGGTGTAAAAGGAGAGTCAGAGAGGTGAGTGCGGTGTAAAAGGAGAGGCAGAGAGGTGAGCACGGTGTAAAAGGAGAGTCAGAGAGGTGAGTGCGGTGTAAAAGGAGAGTCAGAGAGGTGAGCGAGGCGTAAAACGAGAGTCCGAGAGGTGAGCGCAGTGTGAAAGGAGAGTCAGAGAGGTGAGCGCAGTGTAAAAGGAGAGTCAGAGAGGTGAGCGCAGTGTAAAAGGAGAGTCAGAGAGGTGAGCGCAGTGTGAAAGGAGAGTCCGAGAGGTGAGCGCAGTGTAAAAGGAGAGTCCGAGAGGTGAGCGCAGTGTGAAAGGAGAGTCAGAGAGGTGAGCGCGGTGTAAAAGGAGAGTCCGAGAGGTGAGCGCAGTGTGAAAGGAGAGTCAGAGAGGTGAGCGCGGTGTAAAAGGAGAGTCCGAGAGGTGAGCGCAGTGTGAAAGGAGAGTCCGAGAGATGAGAGTGGTGTAAAAGGAGAGTCAGAGAGGTGAGCACAGTGTAAAAGGAGAGTCAGAGAGGTGAGTGCGGTGTAAAAGGAGAGGCAGAGAGGTGAGCGCAGTGTAAAAGGAGACTCAGAGAGGTGAGTGCGGTGTAAAAGGAGAGGCAGAGAGGTGAGCGCAGTGTAAAAGGAGAGTCAGAGAGGTGAGCGCGGTGTAAAAGGAGAGTCCGAGAGGTGAGCGCAGTGTAAAAGGAGAGTCAGAGAGGTGAGCACAGTGTAAAAGGAGAGTCCGAGAGGTGAGTGCAGTGTAAAAGGAGACTCAGAGAGGTGAGTGCAGTGTAAATGGAGAGTCAGAGAGGTGAGCGCGGTGTAAAAGGTGAGTCCGAGAGGTGAGCACGGTGTAAAAGGTGATTCCGAGAGGTGAGCGCGGTGTAAAAGGAGAGTCCGAGAGGTGAACGCGGTGTAAAAGGAGAGTCAGAGAGGTGAGCGCCGTGTAAAAGGAGAGTCAGAGAGGTGAGCGCAGTGTAAAAGGAGAGTCCGAGAGGTGAGCGCGGTGTAAAAGGTGAGTCAGAGAGGTGAGCGCGGTGTAAAAGGAGAGTCAGAGAGGTGAGCGCGGTGTAAAAGGAGAGTCAGAGAGGTGAGCGCGGTGTGAAAGGAGAGTCCGAGAGGTGAGCGCGGTGTAAAAGGAGAGTCAGAGAGGTGAGCACGGTGTAAAAGGAGAGTCAGAGAGTTGAGCGCGGTGTAAAAGGAGAGTCCGAGAGGTGAGCACCATGTAAAAGGAGAGTCAGAGAGGTGAGCGCAGTGTAAAAGGAGAGTCAGAAAGGTGAGCGCAGTGTAAAAGGAGAGTCCGAGAGATGAGCGCAGTGTAAAAGGAGAGTCCGAGAGGTGAGCGCAGTGTAAAAGGAGAGTCCGAGAGGTGAGCGCAGTGAAAAGGAGAGTCCGAGAGGAGAGCGTGGTGCAAAAGGAGAGTCCGAGAGGAGAGCGTGGTGCAAAAGGAGTGTCCGAGAGGAGAGCGTGGTGCAAAAGGAGAGTCCGAGAGGTGAGCGCGGTGTAAAAGGAGCGTCAGAGAGGTGAGCACGGTGTAAAAGGAGAGTCAGAGAGGTGAGCGCAGTGTAAAAGGAGACTCAGAGAGGTGAGCGCAGTGTAAAAGGAGAGTCAGACAGGTGAGCACGGTGTAAAAGGAGAGTCAGACAGGTGAGCACGGTGTAAAAGGAGAGTCAGAGAGGTGAGCACGGTGTAAAAGGAGACTCAGAGAGGTGAGCGCAGTGTAAAAGGAGAGTCAGACAGGTGAGCACGGTGTAAAAGGAGAGTCAGAGAGGTGAGCGCGGTGTAAAAGGAGAGTCAGAGAGGTGAGCGCGGAGTAAAAGGAGAGTCAGAGAGGTGAGCGCGGTGTAAAAGGAGAGTCAGAGAGGTGAGCACGGTGTAAAAGGAGAGTCAGAGAGGTGAGCGCGGTGTAAAAGGAGAGTCAGAGAGGTGAGCGCAGTGTAAAAGGAGAGTCAGAGAGGTGAGCGCAGTGTAAAAGGAGAGTCCGAGAGGTGAGCGCAGTGTAAAAGGAGAGTCAGAGAGGTGAGAGCGGTGTAAAAGGAGAGTCAGAGAGTTGAGCGCGGTGTAAAAGGAGAGTCAGAGAGGTGAGCACAGTGTAAAAGGAGAGTCAGAGAGGTGAGTGCGGTGTAAAAGGAGAGTCAGAGAGGTGAGCGCGGTGTAAAAGGAGAGTCAGAGAGTTGAGCGCGGTGTAAAACGAGAGTCAGAGAGGTGAGTGCGGTGTAAAAGGAGAGGCAGAGAGGTGGGCGCAGTGTAAAAGGAGAGTCCGAGAGGTGAGTGCAGTGTAAAAGGAGAGTCAGAGAGGTGAGCGCGGTGTAAAAGGAGACTCAGAGAGGTGAGCGCGGTGTAAAAGGAGAGTCAGAGAGGTGAGTGCGGTGTAAAAGGAGAGGCAGAGAGGTGAGCACGGTGTAAAAGGAGAGTCAGAGAGGTGAGTGCGGTGTAAAAGGAGAGTCAGAGAGGTGAGCGAGGCGTAAAACGAGAGTCCGAGAGGTGAGCGCAGTGTGAAAGGAGAGTCAGAGAGGTGAGCGCAGTGTAAAAGGAGAGTCAGAGAGGTGAGCGCAGTGTAAAAGGAGAGTCAGAGAGGTGAGCGCAGTGTGAAAGGAGAGTCCGAGAGGTGAGCGCAGTGTAAAAGGAGAGTCCGAGAGGTGAGCGCAGTGTGAAAGGAGAGTCAGAGAGGTGAGCGCGGTGTAAAAGGAGAGTCCGAGAGGTGAGCGCAGTGTGAAAGGAGAGTCAGAGAGGTGAGCGCGGTGTAAAAGGAGAGTCCGAGAGGTGAGCGCAGTGTGAAAGGAGAGTCCGAGAGATGAGAGTGGTGTAAAAGGAGAGTCAGAGAGGTGAGCACAGTGTAAAAGGAGAGTCAGAGAGGTGAGTGCGGTGTAAAAGGAGAGGCAGAGAGGTGAGCGCAGTGTAAAAGGAGACTCAGAGAGGTGAGTGCGGTGTAAAAGGAGAGGCAGAGAGGTGAGCGCAGTGTAAAAGGAGAGTCAGAGAGGTGAGCGCGGTGTAAAAGGAGAGTCCGAGAGGTGAGCGCAGTGTAAAAGGAGAGTCAGAGAGGTGAGCACAGTGTAAAAGGAGAGTCCGAGAGGTGAGTGCAGTGTAAAAGGAGACTCAGAGAGGTGAGCGCAGTGTAAAAGGAGAGTCCGAGAGGTGAGCGCGGTGTAAAAGGTGAGTCAGAGAGGTGAGCGCGGTGTAAAAGGTGAGTCCGAGAGGTGAGCGCGGTGTAAAAGGTGAGTCCGAGAGGTGAGCACGGTGTAAAAGGTGAGTCCGAGAGGTGAGCGCGGTGTAAAAGGAGAGTCCGAGAGGTGAACGCAGTGTAAAAGGAGAGTCAGAGAGGTGAGCGCGGTGTAAAAGGAGAGTCCGAGAGGTGAACGCAGTGTAAAAGGTGAGTCCGAGAGGTGAGCGCGGTGTAAAAGGAGAGTCCGAGAGGTGAGCGCAGTGTAAAAGGAGAGTCAGAGAGGTGAGCGCCGTGTAAAAGGAGAGTCAGAGAGGTGAAGTGCAGTGTAAAAGGAGAGTCAGAGAGGTGAGCGCAGTGTAAAAGGAGAGTCCGAGAGGTGAGCGCGGTGTAAAAGGTGAGTCAGAGAGGTGAGCGCGGTGTAAAAGGAGAGTCAGAGAGGTGAGCGCGGTGTAAAAGGAGAGTCAGAGAGGTGAGCGCGGTGTGAAAGGAGAGTCCGAGAGGTGAGCGCGGTGTAAAAGGAGAGTCAGAGAGGTGAGCACAGTGTAAAAGGAGAGTCAGAGAGTTGAGCGCGGTGTAAAAGGAGAGTCCGAGAGGTGAGCACCATGTAAAAGGAGAGTCAGAGAGGTGAGCGCAGTGTAAAAGGAGAGTCAGAAAGGTGAGCGCAGTGTAAAAGGAGAGTCCGAGAGATGAGCGCAGTGTAAAAGGAGAGTCCGAGAGGTGAGCGCAGTGTAAAAGGAGAGTCCGAGAGGTGAGCGCAGTGAAAAGGAGAGTCCGAGAGGAGAGCGTGGTGCAAAAGGAGAGTCCGAGAGGAGAGCGTGGTGCAAAAGGAGAGTCCGAGAGGAGAGCGTGGTGCAAAAGGAGAGTCCGAGAGGTGAGCGCGGTGTAAAAGGAGCGTCAGAGAGGTGAGCGCAGTGTAAAAGGAGACTCAGAGAGGTGAGCGCAGTGTAAAAGGAGAGTCAGAGAGGTGAGCGCGGTGTAAAAGGAGAGTCAGAGAGGTGAGCACGGTGTAAAAGGAGAGTCAGAGAGGTGAGCACAGTGTAAAAGGAGAGTCAGAGAGTTGAGCGCGGTGTAAAAGGAGAGTCCGAGAGGTGAGCACCATGTAAAAGGAGAGTCAGAGAGGTGAGCGCAGTGTAAAAGGAGAGTCAGAAAGGTGAGCGCAGTGTAAAAGGAGAGTCCGAGAGATGAGCGCAGTGTAAAAGGAGAGTCCGAGAGGTGAGCGCAGTGTAAAAGGAGAGTCCGAGAGGTGAGCGCAGTGAAAAGGAGAGTCCGAGAGGAGAGCGTGGTGCAAAAGGAGAGTCCGAGAGGAGAGCGTGGTGCAAAAGGAGAGTCCGAGAGGAGAGCGTGGTGCAAAAGGAGAGTCCGAGAGGTGAGCGCGGTGTAAAAGGAGCGTCAGAGAGGTGAGCACAGTGTAAAAGGAGAGTCAGAGAGGTGAGCGCAGTGTAAAAGGAGACTCAGAGAGGTGAGCGCAGTGTAAAAGGAGAGTCAGAGAGGTGAGCGCGGTGTAAAAGGAGAGTCAGAGAGGTGAGCACGGTGTAAAAGGAGAGTCAGAGAGGTGAGCGCGGTGTAAAAGGAGAGTCAGAGAGGTGAGCGCGGAGTAAAAGGAGAGTCAGAGAGGTGAGCGCGGTGTAAAAGGAGAGTCAGAGAGGTGAGCACGGTGTAAAAGGAGAGTCAGAGAGGTGAGCGCGGTGTAAAAGGAGAGTCAGAGAGGTGAGCGCGGTGTAAAAGGAGAGTCAGAGAGGTGAGCACATTCTAAAAGGAGAGTCCGAGTGGTGAGCACAGTGTAAAAGGAGAGTCCGAGAGGTGAGCGCAGTGTAAAAGGAGAGTCAGAGAGGTGAGCGTGGTGTAAAAGGAGAGTCAGAGAGGTGAGCGTGGTGTAAAAGGAGAGTCAGAGAGGTGAGCGTGGTGTAAAAGGAGAGTCAGAGAGGTGAGCACGGTGTAAAAGGAGAGTCAGAGTGGTGAGCGCGATGTAAAAGGAGAGTCAGAGAGGTGAGCGCGGAGTAAAAGGAGAGTCCGAGAGGTGAGCACAGTGTAAAAGGAGAGTCAGAGAGGTGAGCGCGGAGTAAAAGGAGAGTCTGAGAGGTGAGCACAGTGTAAAAGGAGAGTCCGAGAGGTGAGCGCAGTGTAAAAGGAGAGTCAGAGAGGTGAGCGCAGTGTAAAAGGAGAGTCCGAGAGATGAGCGCAGTGTAAAAGGAGAGTCAGAGAGGTGAGCGCAGTGTAAAAGGAGAGTCAGAGAGGTGAGCGCGGAGTAAAAGGAGAGTCCGAGAGGTGAGCACAGTGTAAAAGGAGAGTCCGAGATGTGAGCACCGTGTCAAAGGAGAGTCCGAGAGGTGAGCGCAGTGTAAAAGGAGAGTCAGAGAGGTGAGCGCGGAGTAAAAGGAGAGTCCGAGAGGTGAGCACAGTCTAAAAGGAGAGTCAGAGAGGTGAGCGCAGTGTAAAAGGAGAGTCCGAGAGGTGAGTGCAGTGTAAAAGGAGAGTCCGAGAGGTGAGCGCTGTGTAAAAGGAGAGTCAGAGAGGTGACCGTGGTGCAAAAGGAGAGTCAGAGATTTGAGCGTGGTGTAAAAGGAGAGTCCGAGAGGTGAGCGTGGTGTAAAAGGAGAGTCCGAGAGGTGAACGCAGTGTAAAAGGAGAGTCCGAGAGGTGAGCGCAGTGTAAAAGGAGAGTCCGAGAGGTGAACGCGGTGTAAAAGGAGACTCAGAGAGGTGAGCGCCGTGTAAAAGGAGAGTCAGAGAGGTGAGTGCAGTGTAAAAGGAGAGTCCGAGAGGTGAGCGCGGTGTACAAGGAGAGTCAGAGAGGTGAGCGCGGTGTAAAAGGTGAGTCAGAGAGGTGAGCGCGGTGTAAAAGGAGAGTCCGAGAGGTGAGCGCGGTGTAAAAGGTGAGTCAGAGAGGTGAGCGCGGTGTAAAAGGAGAGTCAGAGAGGTGAGCGCGGTGTAAAAGGAGAGTCAGAGAGGTGAGCGCGGTGTAAAAGGTGAGTCAGAGAGGTGAGCGCGGTGTAAAAGGAGAGTCCGAGAGGTGAGCGCGGTGTAAAAGGTGAGTCAGAGAGGTGAGCGCGGTGTAAAAGGAGAGTCAGAGAGGTGAGCGCGGTGTAAAAGGAGAGTCAGAGAGGTGAGCGCAGTGTAAAAGGAGAGTCCGAGAGGTGAGCGCAGTGTAAAAGGAGAGTCCGAGAGGTGAGCGCGGTGTAAAAGGAGAGTCCGAGCGGTGAGCGCAGTGTAAAAGGAGAGTCAGAGAGGTGAGCGCGGTGCAAAAGGAGAGTCAGAGAGGTGAGTGCAGTGTAAAAGGAGAGTCAGAGAGGTGAGCGCGGTGTAAAAGGAGAGTCAGAGAGGTGAGCGCGGTGTAAAAGGAGAGTCCGAGAGGTTAGCGCAGTGTAAAAGGAGAGTCAGAGAGGTGAGCACAGTGTAAAAGGAGAGTCCGAGAGGTGAGCGTGGTGTAAAAGGAGAGTCAGAGAGGTGAGCGCGGTGTAAAAGGAGAGTCAGAGAGGTGAGCGCAGTGTAAAAGGAGAGTCAGAGAGGTGAGCGCGGTGTAAAAGGAGAGTCAGAGAGGTGAGCGCAGTGTAAAAGGAGAGTCAGAGAGGTGAGCGCTGTGTAAAAGGAGAGTCAGAGAGGTGAGCGCAGTGTAAAAGGAGAGTCAGAGAGGTGAGTGCGGTGTAAAAGGAGAGTCAGAGAGGTGAGCGTGCTGTAAAAGGAGAGTAAGAGAGGTGAGCACAGTGTAAAAGGAGAGTCCGAGAGGTGAGCGCAGTGTAAAAGGAGAGTCAGAGAGGTGAGCGCAGTGTAAAAGGAGAGTCAGAAAGGTGAGCGCAGTGTAAAAGGAGAGTCCGAGAGGTGAGCGCAGTGTAAAAGGAGAGTCAGAGAGGTGAGCGTGGTGCAAATGGAGACTCAGAGAGGTGAGCACAGTGTAAAAGGAGAGTCCGAGAGGTGAGCGCAGTGCAAAAGGAGAGTCCGAGAGGAGAGCGTGGTGTAAAAGGAGAGTCAGAGAGGTGAGCACAGTGTAAAAGGAGAGTCAGAGAGGTGAGCGCAGTGTAAAAGGAGACTCAGAGAGGTGAGTGCAGTGTAAAAGGAGACTCAGAGAGGTGAGCGCAGTGTAAAAGGAGACTCAGAGAGGTGAGCGTGGTGTAAAAGGAGAGTCAGAGAGGTGAGCACAGTGTAAAAGGAGAGTCAGAGAGGTGAGCGCAGTGTAAAAGGAGACTCAGAGAGGTGAGCGCAGTGTAAAAGGAGACTCAGAGAGGTGAGCGCAGTGTAAAAGGAGACTCAGAGAGGTGAGCGCAGTGTAAAAGGAGACTCAGAGAGGTGAGCGCAGTGTAAAAGGAGAGTCAGAGAGGTGAGCGCGGTGTAAAAGGAGAGTCAGAGAGGTGAGCACGGTGTAAAAGGAGAGTCAGAGAGGTGAGCGCTGTGTAAAAGGAGAGGCAGAGAGGTGAGCGCAGTGCAAAAGGAGAGTCAGAGAGGTGAGCGCAGTGTAAAAGGAGAGTCAGAGAGGTGAGCGCGGTGTAAAAGGAGAGTCAGAGAGGTGAGCGCGGTGTAAAAGGAGAGTCAGAGAGGTGAGCGCGGTGTCAAAGGAGAGTCAGAGAGGTGAGCGCAGTGTAAAAGGAGAGTCAGAGAGGTGAGCGCGGTGTAAAAGGAGAGTCAGAGAGGTGAGCGCGGTGTAAAAGGAGAGTCAGAGAGGTGAGCGCGGTGTAAAAGGAGAGTCAGAGAGGTGAGCGCGGAGTAAAAGGAGAGTCAGAGAGGTGAGCGCGGTGTAAAAGGAGAGTCAGAGAGGTGAGCACAGTCTAAAAGGAGAGTCCGAGAGGTGAGCACAGTGTAAAAGGAGAGTCCGAGAGGTGAGCGCGGTGTAAAAGGAGAGTCAGAGAGGTGAGCGCGGTGTAAAAGGAGAGTCAGAGAGGTGAACGCAGTGTAAAAGGAGAGTCAGAGAGGTGAGCGCAGTGTAAAAGGAGAGTCCGAGAGGTGAGCGCGGAGTAAAAGGAGAGTCAGAGAGGTGAACGCAGTGTAAAAGGAGAGTCAGAGAGGTGAGCGCAGTGTAAAAGGAGAGTCCGAGAGGTGAGCGCAGTGTAAAAGGAGAGTCCGAGAGGTGAGCGCATTATAAAAGGAGAGTCCGAGCGGTGAGCGCGGTGGAAAAGGTGAGTCAGAGAGGTGAGCGCAGTGTAAAAGGAGAGTCCGAGAGGTGAGCGCGGTGTAAAAGGAGAGTCAGAGAGGTGAGCGCGGTGTAAAAGGAGAGTCAGAGAGGTGAGCGCGGTGTAAAAGGAGAGTCAGAGAGGTGAGCGCGGTGTGAAAGGAGAGTCAGAGAGGTGAGCGCAGTGTAAAAGGAGAGTCAGAGAGGTGAGCGCAGTGTAAAAGGAGAGTCCGAGAGGTGAGCGCAGTGTAAAAGTAGAGTCAGAGAGGTGAGCGCGGTGTAAAAGGAGAGTCAGAGAGGTGAGCGCGGTGTAAAAGGAGAGTCAGAGAGGTGAGCGCGGTGTAAAAGGAGAGTCAGAGAGGTGAGCGCAGTGTAAAAGGAGAGTCCGAGAGGTGAGCGTGGTGTAAAAGGAGAGTCAGAGAGGTGAGCGCGGTGTAAAAGGAGAGTCAGAGAGGTGAGCGCAGTGTAAAAGGAGAGTCAGAGAGGTGAGCACAGTGTAAAAGGAGAGTCCGAGAGGTGAGCGTGGTGTAAAAGGAGAGTCAGAGAGGTGAGCACAGTGTAAAAGGAGAGTCCGAGAGGTGAGCGCAGTGTAAAAGGAGAGTCCGAGAGGTGAGCGTGGTGTAAAAGGAGAGTAAGAGAGGTGAGCACAGTGTAAAAGGAGAGTCCGAGAGGTGAGCGCGGTGTAAAAGGAGAGTCAGAGGGGTGAGCGCAGTGTAAAAGGAGAGTCAGAGAGGTGAGCGCGGTGTAAAAGGAGAGTCAGAGAGGTGAGCGCGGTGTAAAAGGAGAGTTCGAGAGGTGAGCGCAGTGTAAAAGGAGAGTCCGAGAGGTGAGCGCGGTGTAAAAGGTGAGTCAGAGAGGTGAGCACAGTGTAAAAGGAGAGTCCGAGAGGTGAGCGTGGTGTAAAAGGAGAGTAAGAGAGGTGAGCACAGTGTAAAAGGAGAGTCAGAGAGGTGAGCGCGGAGTAAAAGGAGAGTCAGAGAGGTGAGCGCGGTGTAAAAGGAGAGTCAGAGAGGTGAGCACAGTCTAAAAGGAGAGTCCGAGAGGTGAGCACAGTGTAAAAGGAGAGTCCGAGAGGTGAGCGCGGTGTAAAAGGAGAGTCAGAGAGGTGAGCGCGGTGTAAAAGGAGAGTCAGAGAGGTGAGCGCAGTGTAAAAGGAGAGTCCGAGCGGTGAGCGCGGAGTAAAAGGAGAGTCAGAGAGGTGAGCGTGGTGTAAAAGGAGAGTCAGAGTGGTGAGCGCGGTGTAAAAGGAGAGTCAGAGAGGTGAGCGCGGAGTAAAAGGAGAGTCCGAGAGGTGAGCCCAGTGTAAAAGGAGAGTCAGAGAGGTGAGCGCGGTGTAAAAGGTGAGTCAGAGAGGTGAGCGCGGTGTAAAAGGTGAGTCCGAGAGGTGAGCGCATTATAAAAGGAGAGTCCGAGAGGTGAGCGCGGTGGAAAAGGTGAGTCAGAGAGGTGAGCGCAGTGTAAAAGGAGAGTCCGAGAGGTGAGCGCGGTGTAAAAGGAGAGTCAGAGAGGTGAGCGCGGTGTAAAAGGAGAGTCAGAGAGGTGAGCGCGGTGTAAAAGGAGAGTCAGAGAGGTGAGCGCGGTGTGAAAGGAGAGTCAGAGAGGTGAGCGCTGTGTAAAAGGAGAGTCAGAGAGGTGAGCGCGGTGTAAAAGGAGAGTCCGAGAGGTGAGCGCAGTGTAAAAGGAGAGTCAGAGAGGTGAGCGCGGTGTAAAAGGAGAGTCAGAGAGGTGAGCGCGGTGTAAAAGGAGAGTCAGAGAGGTGAGCGCGGTGTAAAAGGAGAGTCAGAGAGGTGAGCGCAGTGTAAAAGGAGAGTCCGAGAGGTGAGCGTGGTGTAAAAGGAGAGTCAGAGAGGTGAGCGCGGTGTAAAAGGAGAGTCAGAGAGGTGAGCGCAGTGTAAAAGGAGAGTCAGAGAGGTGAGCACAGTGTAAAAGGAGAGTCCGAGAGGTGAGCGTGGTGTAAAAGGAGAGTCAGAGAGGTGAGCACAGTGTAAAAGGAGAGTCCGAGAGGTGAGCGCAGTGTAAAAGGAGAGTCCGAGAGGTGAGCGTGGTGTAAAAGGAGAGTAAGAGAGGTGAGCACAGTGTAAAAGGAGAGTCCGAGAGGTGAGCGCTGTGTAAAAGGAGAGTCAGAGGGGTGAGCGCAGTGTAAAAGGAGAGTCAGAGAGGTGAGCGCGGTGTAAAAGGAGAGTCAGAGAGGTGAGCGCGGTGTAAAAGGAGAGTTCGAGAGGTGAGCGCAGTGTAAAAGGAGAGTCCGAGAGGTGAGCGCGGTGTAAAAGGTGAGTCAGAGAGGTGAGCACAGTGTAAAAGGAGAGTCCGAGAGGTGAGCGTGGTGTAAAAGGAGAGTAAGAGAGGTGAGCACAGTGTAAAAGGAGAGTCCGAGAGGTGAGCGCGGTGTAAAAGGAGAGTCAGAGAGGTGAGCGCAGTGTAAAAGGAGAGTCAGAGAGGTGAGCGCGGTGTAAAAGGAGAGTCAGAGAGGTGAGCGCAGTGTAAAAGGAGAGTCAGAGAGGTGAGCGTGCTGTAAAAGGAGAGTAAGAGAGGTGAGCACAGTGTAAAAGGAGAGTCCGAGAGGTGAGCGCAGTGTAAAAGGAGAGTCAGAGAGGTGAGCGCAGTGTGAAAGGAGAGTCAGAGAGGTGAGCACGGTGTAAAAGGAGAGTCAGAGAGGTGAGCGCAGTGTGAAAGGAGAGTCAGAAAGGTGAGCGCAGTGTAAAAGGAGAGTCCGAGAGGTGAGCGCAGTGTAAAAGGAGAGTCCGAGAGGTGAGCGCGGTGTAAAAGCAGAGTCCGAGAGGTGAGCGCGGTGTAAAAGGTGAGTCAGAGAGGTGAGCGCGGTGTAAAAGGAGAGTCCGAGAGGTGAGCGCGGTGTAAAAGGTGAGTCAGAGAGGTGAGCGCGGTGTAAAAGGAGAGTCAGAGAGGTGAGCGCGGTGTAAAAGGAGAGTCAGAGAGGTGAGCGCGGTGTAAAAGGAGAGTCAGAGAGGTGAGCGCGGTGTGAAAGGAGAGTCCGAGAGGTGAGCGCAGTGTAAAAGGAGAGTCCGAGAGGTGAGCGCGGAGTAAAAGGAGAGTCAGAGAGTTGAGCGCGGTGTAAAAGGAGAGTCCGAGAGGTGAGCGCAGTGTAAAAGGAGAGTCAGAGAGGTGAGCGCAGTGTAAAAGGAGAGTCCGAGAGGTGAGCGCAGTGTAAAAGGAGAGTCCGAGAGTTGAGCGCAGTGTAAAAGGAGAGTCAGAGAGGTGAGCGCAGTGTAAAAGGAGAGTCAGAGAGGTGAGTGCAGTGTAAAAGGAGAGTCAGAGAGGTGAGCGCGGTGTAAAAGGAGAGTCCGAGAGGTGAGCGTGGTGTAAAAGGAGAGTCAGAGAGGTGAGCGCGGTGTAAAAGGAGAGTCAGAGAGTTGAGCGCAGTGTAAAAGGAGAGTCAGAGAGGTGAGCGCGGAGTAAAAGGAGAGTCCGAGAGGTGAGCGCGGTGTAAAAGGAGAGTCAGAGAGGTGAGCGCAGTGTAAAAGGAGAGTCCGAGAGGTGAGCGCGGTGTAAAAGGAGAGTCAGAGAGGTGAGCGCAGTGTAAAAGGAGAGTCCGAGAGGTGAGCGCGGTGTAAAAGGAGAGTCAGAGAGGTGAGCACAGTGTAAAAGGAGAGTCCGAGAGGTGAGCGTGGTGTAAAAGGAGAGTAAGAGAGGTGAGCACAGTGTAAAAGGAGAGTCCGAGAGGTGAGCGCGGTGTAAAAGGAGAGTCAGAGAGGTGAGCGCAGTGTAAAAGGAGAGTCAGAGAGGTGAGCGCGGTGTAAAAGGAGAGTCAGAGAGGTGAGCGCAGTGTAAAAGGAGAGTCAGAGAGGTGAGTGCGGTGTAAAAGGAGAGTCAGAGAGGTGAGCGTGCTGTAAAAGGAGAGTAAGAGAGGTGAGCACAGTGTAACAGGAGAGTCCGAGAGGTGAGCGCAGTGTAAAAGGAGAGTCAGAGAGGTGAGCGCAGTGTGAAAGGAGAGTCAGAGAGGTGAGCGCAGTGTGAAAGGAGAGTCAGAAAGGTGAGCGCAGTGTAAAAGGAGAGTCCGAGAGGTGAGCGCAGTGTAAAAGGAGAGTCCGAGAGGTGAGCGCAGTGCAAAAGGAGAGTCCGAGAGGAGAGCGTGGTGCAAGAGGAGAGTCCGAGAGGTGAGCGTGGTGTAAAAGGAGAGTCAGAGAGGTGAGCACAGTGTAAAAGGAGAGTCAGAGAGGTGAGCGCAGTGTAAAAGGAGACTCAGAGAGGTGAGTGCAGTGTAAAAGGAGACTCAGAGAGGTGAGCGCAGTGTAAAAGGAGACTCAGAGAGGTGAGCGCAGTGTAAAAGGAGAGTCAGAGAGGTGAGCGCGGTGTAAAAGGAGAGTCAGAGAGGTGAGCACGGTGTAAAAGGAGAGTCAGAGAGGTGAGCGCAGTGTAAAAGGAGACTCAGAGAGGTGAGCACGGTGTAAAAGGAGAGTCAGAGAGGTGAGCGCAGTGTAAAAGGAGAGTCAGAGAGGTGAGCGCGGTGTAAAAGGAGAGTCAGAGAGGTGAGCACGGTGTAAAAGGAGAGTCAGAGAGGTGAGCGCAGTGTAAAAGGAGACTCAGAGAGGTGAGCGCAGTGTAAAAGGAGAGGCAGAGAGGTGAGCGCAGTGTAAAAGGAGAGTCAGAGAGGTGAGCGCAGTGCAAAAGGAGAGTCAGAGAGGTGAGCGCAGTGTAAAAGGAGAGTCAGAGAGGTGAGCGCAGTGTAAAAGGAGAGTCCGAGAGGTGAGCGCGGTGTAAAAGGAGAGTCAGAGAGGTGAGCGCGGTGTAAAAGGAGAGTCAGAGAGGTGAGCGCGGTGTAAAAGGAGAGTCAGAGAGGTGAGCGCGGTGTAAAAGGAGAGTCAGAGAGGTGAGCGCAGTGTAAAAGGAGAGTCAGAGAGGTGAGCACGGTGTAAAAGGAGAGTCAGAGAGGTGAGCGCGGTGTAAAAGGAGAGTCAGAGAGGTGAGCACGGTGTAAAAGGTGAGTCAGAGAGGTGAGCGCGGTGTAAAAGGAGAGTCAGAGAGGTGAGCGCGGAGTAAAAGGAGAGTCAGAGAGGTGAGCGCGGTGTAAAAGGAGAGTCAGAGAGGTGAGCACAGTCTAAAAGGAGAGTCCGAGAGGTGAGCACAGTGTAAAAAGAGAGTCCGAGAGGTGAGCGCGGTGTAAAAGGAGAGTCAGAGAGGTGAGCGCGGTGTAAAAGGAGAGTCAGAGAGGTGAGCGTGGTGTAAAAGGAGAGTCAGAGTGGTGAGCGCGGTGTAAAAGGAGAGTCAGAGAGGTGAGCGCGGAGTAAAAGGAGAGTCCGAGAGGTGAGCACAGTGTAAAAGGAGAGTCAGAGAGGTGAGCGCGGTGTAAAAGGTGAGTCAGAGAGGTGAGCGCGGTGTAAAAGGTGAGTCCGAGAGGTGAGCGCATTATAAAAGGAGAGTCCGAGAGGTGAGCGCGGTGTAAAAGGAGAGTCAGAGAGGTGAGCGCGGTGTAAAAGGAGAGTCAGAGAGGTGAGCGCGGTGTAAAAGGAGAGTCAGAGAGGTGAGCGCGGTGTAAAAGGAGAGTCAGAGAGGTGAGCGCAGTGTAAAAGGAGAGTCCGAGAGGTGAGCGCGGTGTAAAAGGAGAGTCAGAGAGGTGAGCGCGGTGTAAAAGGAGAGTCAGAGAGGTGAGCGCAGTGTAAAAGGAGAGTCAGAGAGGTGAGCGCAGTGTAAAAGGAGAGTCCGAGAGGTGAGCGCAGTGTAAAAGGAGAGTCCGAGAGGTGAGCGCAGTGTAAAAGGAGAGTCAGAGAGGTGAGCACGGTGTAAAAGGTGAGTCAGAGAGGTGAGCGCGGTGTAAAAGGAGAGTCAGAGAGGTGAGCGCGGAGTAAAAGGAGAGTCAGAGAGGTGAGCGCGGTGTAAAAGGAGAGTCAGAGAGGTGAGCACAGTCTAAAAGGAGAGTCCGAGAGGTGAGCACAGTGTAAAAAGAGAGTCCGAGAGGTGAGCGCGGTGTAAAAGGAGAGTCAGAGAGGTGAGCGCGGTGTAAAAGGAGAGTCAGAGAGGTGAGCGTGGTGTAAAAGGAGAGTCAGAGTGGTGAGCGCGGTGTAAAAGGAGAGTCAGAGAGGTGAGCGCGGAGTAAAAGGAGAGTCCGAGAGGTGAGCACAGTGTAAAAGGAGAGTCAGAGAGGTGAGCGCGGTGTAAAAGGTGAGTCAGAGAGGTGAGCGCGGTGTAAAAGGTGAGTCCGAGAGGTGAGCGCATTATAAAAGGAGAGTCCGAGAGGTGAGCGCGGTGTAAAAGGAGAGTCAGAGAGGTGAGCGCGGTGTAAAAGGAGAGTCAGAGAGGTGAGCGCGGTGTAAAAGGAGAGTCAGAGAGGTGAGCGCGGTGTAAAAGGAGAGTCAGAGAGGTGAGCGCAGTGTAAAAGGAGAGTCCGAGAGGTGAGCGCGGTGTAAAAGGAGAGTCAGAGAGGTGAGCGCGGTGTAAAAGGAGAGTCAGAGAGGTGAGCGCAGTGTAAAAGGAGAGTCAGAGAGGTGAGCGCAGTGTAAAAGGAGAGTCCGAGAGGTGAGCGCAGTGTAAAAGGAGAGTCAGAGAGGTGAGCGCGGTGTAAAAGGAGAGTCAGAGAGGTGAGCGCGGTGTAAAAGGAGAGTCAGAGAGGTGAGCGCAGTGTAAAAGGAGAGTCCGAGAGGTGAGCGCGGTGTGAAAGGAGAGTCAGAGAGGTGAGCGCAGTGTAAAAGGAGAGTCAGAGAGGTGAGCGCAGTGTAAAAGGAGAGTCAGAGAGGTGAGCCCGGTGTAAAAGGAGAGTCAGAGAGGTGAGCGCGGTGTAAAAGGAGAGTCAGAGAGGTGAGCGCGGTGTAAAAGGAGAGTCAGAGAGGTGAGCGCGGTGTAAAAGGAGAGTCAGAGAGGTGAGCGTGGTGTAAAAGGAGAGTCAGAGAGGTGAGCGCGGTGTAAAAGGAGAGTCAGAGAGGTGAGCGCAGTGTAAAAGGAGAGTCAGAGAGGTGAGCACAGTGTAAAAGGAGAGTCCGAGAGGTGAGCGTGGTGTAAAAGGAGAGTCAGAGAGGTGAGCACAGTGTAAAAGGAGAGTCCGAGAGGTGAGCGCAGTGTAAAAGGAGAGTCCGAGAGGTGAGCGTGGTGTAAAAGGAGAGTAAGAGAGGTGAGCACAGTGTAAAAGGAGAGTCCGAGAGGTGAGCGCGGTGTAAAAGGAGAGTCAGAGGGGTGAGCGCAGTGTAAAAGGAGAGTCAGAGAGGTGAGCGCGGTGTAAAAGGAGAGTCAGAGAGGTGAGCGCGGTGTAAAAGGAGAGTTCGAGAGGTGAGCGCAGTGTAAAAGGAGAGTCTGAGAGGTGAGCGCGGTGTAAAAGGTGAGTCAGAGAGGTGAGCACAGTGTAAAAGGAGAGTCCGAGAGGTGAGCGTGGTGTAAAAGGAGAGTAAGAGAGGTGAGCACAGTGTAAAAGGAGAGTCAGAGAGGTGAGCGCGGAGTAAAAGGAGAGTCAGAGAGGTGAGCGCGGTGTAAAAGGAGAGTCAGAGAGGTGAGCACAGTCTAAAAGGAGAGTCCGAGAGGTGAGCACAGTGTAAAAGGAGAGTCCGAGAGGTGAGCGCGGTGTAAAAGGAGAGTCAGAGAGGTGAGCGCGGTGTAAAAGGAGAGTCAGAGAGGTGAGCGCAGTGTAAAAGGAGAGTCCGAGAGGTGAGCGCGGAGTAAAAGGAGAGTCAGAGAGGTGAGCGTGGTGTAAAAGGAGAGTCAGAGTGGTGAGCGCGGTGTAAAAGGAGAGTCAGAGAGGTGAGCGCGGAGTAAAAGGAGAGTCCGAGAGGTGAGCCCAGTGTAAAAGGAGAGTCAGAGAGGTGAGCGCGGTGTAAAAGGTGAGTCAGAGAGGTGAGCGCGGTGTAAAAGGTGAGTCCGAGAGGTGAGCGCATTATAAAAGGAGAGTCCGAGAGGTGAGCGCGGTGGAAAAGGTGAGTCAGAGAGGTGAGCGCAGTGTAAAAGGAGAGTCCGAGAGGTGAGCGCGGTGTAAAAGGAGAGTCAGAGAGGTGAGCGCGGTGTAAAAGGAGAGTCAGAGAGGTGAGCGCGGTGTAAAAGGAGAGTCAGAGAGGTGAGCGCGGTGTGAAAGGAGAGTCAGAGAGGTGAGCGCTGTGTAAAAGGAGAGTCAGAGAGGTGAGCGCGGTGTAAAAGGAGAGTCCGAGAGGTGAGCGCAGTGTAAAAGGAGAGTCAGAGAGGTGAGCGCGGTGTAAAAGGAGAGTCAGAGAGGTGAGCGCGGTGTAAAAGGAGAGTCAGAGAGGTGAGCGCGGTGTAAAAGGAGAGTCAGAGAGGTGAGCGCGGTGTAAAAGGAGAGTCCGAGAGGTGAGCGTGGTGTAAAAGGAGAGTCAGAGAGGTGAGCGCGGTGTAAAAGGAGAGTCAGAGAGGTGAGCGCAGTGTAAAAGGAGAGTCAGAGAGGTGAGCACAGTGTAAAAGGAGAGTCCGAGAGGTGAGCGTGGTGTAAAAGGAGAGTCAGAGAGGTGAGCACAGTGTAAAAGGAGAGTCCGAGAGGTGAGCGCAGTGTAAAAGGAGAGTCCGAGAGGTGAGCGTGGTGTAAAAGGAGAGTAAGAGAGGTGAGCACAGTGTAAAAGGAGAGTCCGAGAGGTGAGCGCGGTGTAAAAGGAGAGTCAGAGGGGTGAGCGCAGTGTAAAAGGAGAGTCAGAGAGGTGAGCGCGGTGTAAAAGGAGAGTCAGAGAGGTGAGCGCGGTGTAAAAGGAGAGTTCGAGAGGTGAGCGCAGTGTAAAAGGAGAGTCCGAGAGGTGAGCGCGGTGTAAAAGGTGAGTCAGAGAGGTGAGCACATTGTAAAAGGAGAGTCCGAGAGGTGAGCGTGGTGTAAAAGGAGAGTAAGAGAGGTGAGCACAGTGTAAAAGGAGAGTCCGAGAGGTGAGCGCGGTGTAAAAGGAGAGTCAGAGAGGTGAGCGCAGTGTAAAAGGAGAGTCAGAGAGGTGAGCGCGGTGTAAAAGGAGAGTCAGAGAGGTGAGCGCAGTGTAAAAGGAGAGTCAGAGAGGTGAGCGTGCTGTAAAAGGAGAGTAAGAGAGGTGAGCACAGTGTAAAAGGAGAGTCCGAGAGGTGAGCGCAGTGTAAAAGGAGAGTCAGAGAGGTGAGCGCAGTGTGAAAGGAGAGTCAGAGAGGTGAGCACGGTGTAAAAGGAGAGTCAGAGAGGTGAGCGCAGTGTGAAAGGAGAGTCAGAGAGGTGAGCGCAGTGTAAAAGGAGAGTCAGAAAGGTGAGCGCAGTGTAAAAGGAGAGTCCGAGAGGTGAGCGCAGTGTAAAAGGAGAGTCCGAGAGGTGAGCGCGGTGTAAAAGGAGAGTCCGAGAGGTGAGCGCGGTGTAAAAGGTGAGTCAGAGAGGTGAGCGCGGTGTAAAAGGAGAGTCCGAGAGGTGAGCGCGGTGTAAAAGGTGAGTCAGAGAGGTGAGCGCGGTGTAAAAGGAGAGTCAGAGAGGTGAGCGCGGTGTAAAAGGAGAGTCAGAGAGGTGAGCGCGGTGTAAAAGGAGAGTCAGAGAGGTGAGCGCGGTGTGAAAGGAGAGTCCGAGAGGTGAGCGCGGTGTAAAAGGAGAGTCCGAGAGGTGAGCGCGGAGTAAAAGGAGAGTCAGAGAGTTGAGCGCGGTGTAAAAGGAGAGTCCGAGAGGTGAGCGCAGTGTAAAAGGAGAGTCAGAGAGGTGAGCGCAGTGTAAAAGGAGAGTCCGAGAGGTGAGCGCAGTGTAAAAGGAGAGTCCGAGAGTTGAGCGCAGTGTAAAAGGAGAGTCAGAGAGGTGAGCGCAGTGTAAAAGGAGAGTCAGAGAGGTGAGTGCAGTGTAAAAGGAGAGTCAGAGAGGTGAGCGCGGTGTAAAAGGAGAGTCCGAGAGGTGAGCGTGGTGTAAAAGGAGAGTCAGAGAGGTGAGCGCGGTGTAAAAGGAGAGTCAGAGAGTTGAGCGCAGTGTAAAAGGAGAGTCAGAGAGGTGAGCGCGGAGTAAAAGGAGAGTCCGAGAGGTGAGCGCGGTGTAAAAGGAGAGTCAGAGAGGTGAGCACAGTGTAAAAGGAGAGTCCGAGAGGTGAGCGTGGTGTAAAAGGAGAGTAAGAGAGGTGAGCACAGTGTAAAAGGAGAGTCCGAGAGGTGAGCGCGGTGTAAAAGGAGAGTCAGAGAGGTGAGCGCAGTGTAAAAGGAGAGTCAGAGAGGTGAGCGCGGTGTAAAAGGAGAGTCAGAGAGGTGAGCGCAGTGTAAAAGGAGAGTCAGAGAGGTGAGTGCGGTGTAAAAGGAGAGTCAGAGAGGTGAGCGTGCTGTAAAAGGAGAGTAAGAGAGGTGAGCACAGTGTAACAGGAGAGTCCGAGAGGTGAGCGCAGTGTAAAAGGAGAGTCAGAGAGGTGAGCGCAGTGTGAAAGGAGAGTCAGAGAGGTGAGCGCAGTGTGAAAGGAGAGTCAGAAAGGTGAGCGCAGTGTAAAAGGAGAGTCCGAGAGGTGAGCGCAGTGTAAAAGGAGAGTCCGAGAGGTGAGCGCAGTGTAAAAGGAGAGTCCGAGAGGTGAGCGCAGTGCAAAAGGAGAGTCCGAGAGGAGAGCGTGGTGCAAGAGGAGAGTCCGAGAGGTGAGCGTGGTGTAAAAGGAGAGTCAGAGAGGTGAGCACAGTGTAAAAGGAGAGTCAGAGAGGTGAGCGCAGTGTAAAAGGAGACTCAGAGAGGTGAGTGCAGTGTAAAAGGAGACTCAGAGAGGTGAGCGCAGTGTAAAAGGAGACTCAGAGAGGTGAGCGCAGTGTAAAAGGAGAGTCAGAGAGGTGAGCGCAGTGTAAAAGGAGAGTCAGAGAGGTGAGCGCGGTGTAAAAGGAGAGTCAGAGAGGTGAGCACGGTGTAAAAGGAGAGTCAGAGAGGTGAGCGCAGTGTAAAAGGAGACTCAGAGAGGTGAGCGCAGTGTAAAAGGAGAGGCAGAGAGGTGAGCGCAGTGTAAAAGGAGAGTCAGAGAGGTGAGCGCAGTGCAAAAGGAGAGTCAGAGAGGTGAGCGCAGTGTAAAAGGAGAGTCAGAGAGGTGAGCGCAGTGTAAAAGGAGAGTCCGAGAGGTGAGCGCGGTGTAAAAGGAGAGTCAGAGAGGTGAGCGCGGTGTAAAAGGAGAGTCAGAGAGGTGAGCGCGGTGTAAAAGGAGAGTCAGAGAGGTGAGCGCGGTGTAAAAGGAGAGTCAGAGAGGTGAGCGCAGTGTAAAAGGAGAGTCAGAGAGGTGAGCACGGTGTAAAAGGAGAGTCAGAGAGGTGAGCGCGGTTTAAAAGGAGAGTCAGAGAGGTGAGCACGGTGTAAAAGATGAGTCAGAGAGGTGAGCGCGGTGTAAAAGGAGAGTCAGAGAGGTGAGCGCGGAGTAAAAGGAGAGTCAGAGAGGTGAGCGCGGTGTAAAAGGAGAGTCAGAGAGGTGAGCACAGTCTAAAAGGAGAGTCCGAGAGGTGAGCACAGTGTAAAAAGAGAGTCCGAGAGGTGAGCGCGGTGTAAAAGGAGAGTCAGAGAGGTGAGCGCGGTGTAAAAGGAGAGTCAGAGAGGTGAGCGTGGTGTAAAAGGAGAGTCAGAGTGGTGAGCGCGGTGTAAAAGGAGAGTCAGAGAGGTGAGCGCGGAGTAAAAGGAGAGTCCGAGAGGTGAGCACAGTGTAAAAGGAGAGTCAGAGAGGTGAGCGCGGTGTAAAAGGTGAGTCAGAGAGGTGAGCGCGGTGTAAAAGGTGAGTCCGAGAGGTGAGCGCATTATAAAAGGAGAGTCCGAGAGGTGAGCGCGGTGTAAAAGGAGAGTCAGAGAGGTGAGCGCGGTGTAAAAGGAGAGTCAGAGAGGTGAGCGCGGTGTAAAAGGAGAGTCAGAGAGGTGAGCGCGGTGTAAAAGGAGAGTCAGAGAGGTGAGCGCAGTGTAAAAGGAGAGTCCGAGAGGTGAGCGCGGTGTAAAAGGAGAGTCAGAGAGGTGAGCGCGGTGTAAAAGGAGAGTCAGAGAGGTGAGCGCAGTGTAAAAGGAGAGTCAGAGAGGTGAGCGCAGTGTAAAAGGAGAGTCCGAGAGGTGAGCGCAGTGTAAAAGGAGAGTCAGAGAGGTGAGCGCGGTGTAAAAGGAGAGTCAGAGAGGTGAGCGCGGTGTAAAAGGAGAGTCAGAGAGGTGAGCGCGGTGTAAAAGGAGAGTCAGAGAGGTGAGCGCAGTGTAAAAGGAGAGTCCGAGAGGTGAGCGTGGTGTAAAAGGAGAGTCAGAGAGGTGAGCGCGGTGTAAAAGGAGAGTCAGAGAGGTGAGCGCAGTGTAAAAGGAGAGTCAGAGAGGTGAGCACAGTGTAAAAGGAGAGTCCGAGAGGTGAGCGTGGTGTAAAAGGAGAGTCAGAGAGGTGAGCACAGTGTAAAAGGAGAGTCCGAGAGGTGAGCGCTGTGTAAAAGGAGAGTCCGAGAGGTGAGCGTGGTGTAAAAGGAGAGTCAGAGAGGTGAGTGCAGTGTAAAAGGAGAGTCAGAGAGGTGAGCGCGGTGTAAAAGGAGAGTCAGAGAGGTGAGCGCAGTGTAAAAGGAGAGTCAGAGAGGTGAGCGTGCTGTAAAAGGAGAGGAAGAGAGGTGAGCACAGTGTAAAAGGAGAGTCCGAGAGGTGAGCGCAGTGTAAAAGGAGAGTCAGAGAGGTGAGCGCAGTGTGAAAGGAGAGTCAGAGAGGTGAGCACGGTGTAAAAGGAGAGTCCGAGAGGTGAGCACAGTGTAAAAGGAGAGTCAGAGAGGTGAGCGCAGTGTAAAAGGAGAGTCAGAGAGGTGAGCGCAGTGTGAAAGGAGAGTCAGAGAGGTGAGCGCAGTGTAAAAGGAGAGTCAGAAAGGTGAGCGCAGTGTAAAAGGAGAGTCCGAGAGGTGAGCGCAGTGTAAAAGGAGAGTCCGAGAGGTGAGCGCAGTGTAAAAGGAGAGTCCGAGAGTTGAGCGCAGTGCAAAAGGAGAGTCCGAGAGGAGAGCGTGGTGCAAAAGGAGAGTCCGAGAGGTGAGCGTGGTGTAAAAGGAGAGTCAGAGAGGTGAGCACAGTGTAAAAGGAGAGTCAGAGAGGTGAGCGCAGTGTAAAAGGAGACTCAGAGAGGTGAGCGCAGTGTAAAAGGAGACTCAGAGAGGTGAGTGCAGTGTAAAAGGAGACTCAGAGAGGTGAGCGCAGTGTAAAAGGAGACTCAGAGAGGTGAGCGCAGTGTAAAAGGAGAGTCAGAGAGGTGAGCGCAGTGTAAAAGGAGACTCAGAGAGGTGAGCGCAGTGTAAAAGGAGAGTCAGAGAGGTGAGCGCGGTGTAAAAGGAGAGTCAGAGAGGTGAGCACGGTGTAAAAGGAGAGTCAGAGAGGTGAGCGCAGTGTAAAAGGAGACTCAGAGAGGTGAGCGCAGTGTAAAAGGAGAGGCAGAGAGGTGAGCGCAGTGTAAAAGGAGACTCAGAGAGGTGAGCGCAGTGTAAAAGGAGAGTCAGAGAGGTGAGCGCGGTGTAAAAGGAGAGTCAGAGAGGTGAGCACGGTGTAAAAGGAGAGTCAGAGAGGTGAGCGCGGAGTAAAAGGAGAGTCAGAGAGGTGAGCGCGGTGTAAAAGGAGAGTCAGAGAGGTGAGCACAGTCTAAAAGGAGAGTCCGAGAGGTGAGCACAGTGTAAAAGGAGAGTCCGAGAGGTGAGCGCGGTGTAAAAGGAGAGTCAGAGAGGTGAGCGCGGTGTAAAAGGAGAGTCAGAGAGGTGAGCGTGGTGTAAAAGGAGAGTCAGAGTGGTGAGCGCAGTGTAAAAGGAGAGTCAGAGAGGTGAGCGCGGAGTAAAAGGAGAGTCCGAGAGGTGAGCACAGTGTAAAAGGTGAGTCAGAGAGGTGAGCGCGGTGTAAAAGGTGAGTCCGAGAGGTGAGCGCAGTGTAAAAGGAGAGTCAGAGAGGTGAGCGCATTGTAAAAGGAGAGTCCGAGAGGTGAGCGTGGTGGAAAAGGTGAGTCAGAGAGGTGAGCGCAGTGTAAAAGGAGAGTCCGAGAGGTGAGCGCGGTGTAAAAGGAGAGTCAGAGAGGTGAGCGCGGTGTAAAAGGAGAGTCAGAGAGGTGAGCGCAGTGTAAAAGGAGAGTCAGAGAGGTGAGCGCGGTATAAAAGGAGAGTCAGAGAGGTGAGCGCGGTGTAAAAGGAGAGTCAGAGAGGTGAGCACGGTGTAAAAGGAGAGTCAGAGAGGTGAGCGCGGAGTAAAAGGAGAGTCAGAGAGGTGAGCGCGGTGTAAAAGGAGAGTCAGAGAGGTGAGCACAGTCTAAAAGGAGAGTCCGAGAGGTGAGCACAGTGTAAAAGGAGAGTCCGAGAGGTGAGCGCGGTGTAAAAGGAGAGTCAGAGAGGTGAGCGCGGTGTAAAAGGAGAGTCAGAGAGGTGAGCGTGGTGTAAAAGGAGAGTCAGAGTGGTGAGCGCGGTGTAAAAGGAGAGTCAGAGAGGTGAGCGCGGAGTAAAAGGAGAGTCCGAGAGGTGAGCACAGTGTAAAAGGAGAGTCAGAGAGGTGAGCGCGGTGTAAAAGGTGAGTCCGAGAGGTGAGCGCATTATAAAAGGAGAGTCCGAGAGGTGAGCGCGGTGTAAAAGGAGAGTCAGAGAGGTGAGCGCGGTGTAAAAGGAGAGTCAGAGAGGTGAGCGCGGTGTAAAAGGAGAGTCAGAGAGGTGAGCGCAGTGTAAAAGGAGAGTCCGAGAGGTGAGCGCGGTGTAAAAGGAGAGTCAGAGAGGTGAGCGCAGTGTAAAAGGAGAGTCAGAGAGGTGAGCGCAGTGTAAAAGGAGAGTCCGAGAGGTGAGCGCAGTGTAAAAGAAGAGTCAGAGAGGTGAGCGCGGTGTAAAAGGAGAGTCAGAGAGGTGAGCGCGGTGTAAAAGGAGAGTCAGAGAGGTGAGCGCGGTGTAAAAGGAGAGTCAGAGAGGTGAGCGCAGTGTAAAAGGAGAGTCCGAGAGGTGAGCGCGGTGTAAAAGGAGAGTCAGAGAGGTGAGCGCGGTGTAAAAGGAGAGTCAGAGAGGTGAGCGCAGTGTAAAAGGAGAGTCAGAGAGGTGAGCACAGTGTAAAAGGAGAGTCCGAGAGGTGAGCGTGGTGTAAAAGGAGAGTCAGAGAGGTGAGCACAGTGTAAAAGGAGAGTCCGAGAGGTGAGCGCAGTGTAAAAGGAGAGTCAGAGAGGTGAGCGCAGTGTGAAAGGAGAGTCAGAGAGGTGAGCACGGTGTAAAAGGAGAGTCCGAGAGGTGAGCACAGTGTAAAAGGAGAGTCAGAGAGGTGAGCGCAGTGTAAAAGGAGAGTCAGAGAGGTGAGCGCAGTGTGAAAGGAGAGTCAGAGAGGTGAGCGCAGTGTAAAAGGAGAGTCAGAAAGGTGAGCGCAGTGTAAAAGGAGAGTCCGAGAGGTGAGCGCAGTGTAAAAGGAGAGTCCGAGAGGTGAGCGCAGTGTAAAAGGAGAGTCCGAGAGGTGAGTGCAGTGTAAAAGGAGACTCAGAGAGGTGAGCGCAGTGTAAAAGGAGACTCAGAGAGGTGAGCGCAGTGTAAAAGGAGAGTCAGAGAGGTGAGCGCAGTGTAAAAGGAGACTCAGAGAGGTGAGCGCGGTGTAAAAGGAGAGTCAGAGAGGTGAGCACGTTGTAAAAGGAGAGTCAGAGAGGTGAGCGCAGTGTAAAAGGAGACTCAGAGAGGTGAGCGCAGTGTAAAAGGAGAGGCAGAGAGGTGAGCGCAGTGTAAAAGGAGACTCAGAGAGGTGAGCGCAGTGTAAAAGGAGAGTCAGAGAGGTGAGCGCGGTGTAAAAGGAGAGTCAGAGAGGTGAGCACGGTGTAAAAGGAGAGTCAGAGAGGTGAGCGCGGAGTAAAAGGAGAGTCAGAGAGGTGAGCGCGGTGTAAAAGGAGAGTCAGAGAGGTGAGCACAGTCTAAAAGGAGAGTCCGAGAGGTGAGCACAGTGTAAAAGGAGAGTCCGAGAGGTGAGCGCGGTGTAAAAGGAGAGTCAGAGAGGTGAGCGCGGTGTAAAAGGAGAGTCAGAGAGGTGAGCGTGGTGTAAAAGGAGAGTCAGAGTGGTGAGCGCGGTGTAAAAGGAGAGTCAGAGAGGTGAGCGCGGAGTAAAAGGAGAGTCAGAGAGGTGAGCGCAGTGTAAAAGGAGAGTCAGAGAGGTGAGCGCGGTGTAAAAGGTGAGTCAGAGAGGTGAGCGCGGTGTAAAAGGTGAGTCCGAGAGGTGAGCGCATTATAAAAGGAGAGTCCGAGAGGTGAGCGCGGTGTAAAAGGAGAGTCAGAGAGGTGAGCGCGGTGTAAAAGGAGAGTCAGAGAGGTGAGCGCGGTGTAAAAGGAGAGTCAGAGAGGTGAGCGCGGTGTAAAAGGAGAGTCAGAGAGGTGAGCGCAGTGTAAAAGGAGAGTCCGAGAGGTGAGCGCGGTGTAAAAGGAGAGTCAGAGAGGTGAGCGCAGTGTAAAAGGAGAGTCAGAGAGGTGAGCGCAGTGTAAAAGGAGAGTCCGAGAGGTGAGCGCGGTGTAAAAGGAGAGTCAGAGAGGTGAGCGCAGTGTAAAAGGAGAGTCAGAGAGGTGAGCGCGGTGTAAAAGGAGAGTCAGAGAGGTGAGCGCGGTGTAAAAGGAGAGTCAGAGAGGTGAGCGCAGTGTAAAAGGAGAGTCCGAGAGGTGAGCGCAGTGTAAAAGGAGAGTCAGAGAGGTGAGCGCGGTGTAAAAGGAGAGTCCGAGAGGTGAGCGCAGTGTAAAAGGAGAGTCAGAGAGGTGAGCGCGGTGTAAAAGGAGAGTCAGAGAGGTGAGCGCGGTGTAAAAGGAGAGTCAGAGAGGTGAGCGCGGTGTAAAAGGAGAGTCAGAGAGGTGAGCGCGGTGTAAAAGGAGAGTCAGAGAGGTGAGCGCAGTGTAAAAGGAGAGTCCGAGAGGTGAGCGTGGTGTAAAAGGAGAGTCAGAGAGGTAAGCGCGGTGTAAAAGGAGAGTCAGAGAGGTGAGCGCAGTGTAAAAGGAGAGTCAGAGAGGTGAGCACAGTGTAAAAGGAGAGTCCGAGAGGTGAGCGTGGTGTAAAAGGAGAGTCAGAGAGGTGAGCACAGTGTAAAAGGAGAGTCCGAGAGGTGAGCGCTGTGTAAAAGGAGTGTCCGAGAGGTGAGCGTGGTGTAAAAGGAGAGTCAGAGAGGTGAGCGCAGTGTAAAAGGAGAGTCAGAGAGGTGAGCGCGGTGTAAAAGGAGAGTCAGAGAGGTGAGCGTGCTGTAAAAGGAGAGTAAGAGAGGTGAGCACAGTGTAAAAGGAGAGTCCGAGAGGTGAGCGCAGTGTAAAAGGAGAGTCAGAGAGGTGAGCGCGGAGTAAAAGGAGAGTCCGAGAGGTGAGCACAGTGTAAAAGGAGAGTCAGAGAGGTGAGCGCGGTGTAAAAGGTGAGTCAGAGAGGTGAGCGCGGTGTAAAAGGTGAGTCCGAGAGGTGAGCGCATTATAAAAGGAGAGTCCGAGAGGTGAGCGCGGTGTAAAAGGAGAGTCAGAGAGGTGAGCGCGGTGTAAAAGGAGAGTCAGAGAGGTGAGCGCGGTGTAAAAGGAGAGTCCGAGAGGTGAGCGCAGTGTAAAAGGAGAGTCAGAGAGGTGAGCGCAGTGTAAAAGGAGAGTCAGAGAGGTGAGCGCGGTGTAAAAGGAGAGTCAGAGAGGTGAGCGCAGTGTAAAAGGACAGTCCGAGAGGTGAGCGCGGTGTAAAAGGAGAGTCAGAGAGGTGAGCGCGGTGTAAAAGGAGAGTCAGAGAGGTGAGCGCAGTGTAAAAGGAGAGTCCGAGAGGTGAGCGCAGTGTAAAAGGAGAGTCAGAGAGGTGAGCGCGGTGTAAAAGGAGAGTCAGAGAGGTGAGCGCGGTGTAAAAGGAGAGTCAGAGAGGTGAGCGCGGTGTAAAAGGAGAGTCAGAGAGGTGAGCGCAGTGTAAAAGGAGAGTCCGAGAGGTGAGCGTGGTGTAAAAGGAGAGTCAGAGAGGTAAGCGCGGTGTAAAAGGAGAGTCAGAGAGGTGAGCGCAGTGTAAAAGGAGAGTCAGAGAGGTGAGCACAGTGTAAAAGGAGAGTCCGAGAGGTGAGCGTGGTGTAAAAGGAGAGTCAGAGAGGTGAGCACAGTGTAAAAGGAGAGTCCGAGAGGTGAGCGCTGTGTAAAAGGAGTGTCCGAGAGGTGAGCGTGGTGTAAAAGGAGAGTCAGAGAGGTGAGCGCAGTGTAAAAGGAGAGTCAGAGAGGTGAGCGCGGTGTAAAAGGAGAGTCAGAGAGGTGAGCGCAGTGTAAAAGGAGAGTCAGAGAGGTGAGCGTGCTGTAAAAGGAGAGTAAGAGAGGTGAGCACAGTGTAAAAGGAGAGTCCGAGAGGTGAGCGCAGTGTAAAAGGAGAGTCAGAGAGGTGAGCGCAGTGTGAAAGGAGAGTCAGAGAGGTGAGCACGGCGTAAAAGGAGAGTCCGAGAGGTGAGCACAGTGTAAAAGGAGAGTCAGAGAGGTGAGCGCAGTGTAAAAGGAGAGTCAGAGAGGTGAGCGCAGTGTGAAAGGAGAGTCAGAGAGGTGAGCGCAGTGTAAAAGGAGAGTCAGAAAGGTGAGCGCAGTGTAAAAGGAGAGTCCGAGAGGTGAGCGCAGTGTAAAAGGAGAGTCCGAGAGGTGAGCGCAGTGTAAAAGGAGAGTCCGAGAGGTGAGCGCAGTGCAAAAGGAGAGTCCGAGAGGAGAGCGTGGTGCAAAAGGAGAGTCCGAGAGGTGAGCGTGGTGTAAAAGGAGAGTCAGAGAGGTGAGCACAGTGTAAAAGGAGAGTCAGAGAGGTGAGCGCAGTGTAAAAGGAGACTCAGAGAGGTGAGCGCAGTGTAAAAGGAGACTCAGAGAGGTGAGTGCAGTGTAAAAGGAGACTCAGAGAGGTGAGCGCAGTGTAAAAGGAGACTCAGAGAGGTGAGCGCAGTGTAAAAGGAGAGTCAGAGAGGTGAGCGCAGTGTAAATGGAGACTCAGAGAGGTGAGCGCAGTGTAAAAGGAGAGTCAGAGAGGTGAGCACGGTGTAAAAGGAGAGTCAGAGAGGTGAGCACGGTGTAAAAGGAGAGTCAGAGAGGTGAGCGCAGTGTAAAAGGAGACTCAGAGAGGTGAGCGCAGTGTAAAAGGAGAGGCAGAGAGGTGAGCGCAGTGTAAAAGGAGACTCAGAGAGGTGAGCGCAGTGTAAAAGGAGAGTCAGAGAGATGAGCGCGGTGTAAAAGGAGAGTCAGAGAGGTGAGCACGGTGTAAAAGGAGAGTCAGAGAGGTGAGCGCGGAGTAATAGGAGAGTCAGAGAGGTGAGCGCGGTGTAAAAGGAGAGTCAGAGAGGTGAGCACAGTCTAAAAGGAGAGTCCGAGAGGTGAGCACAGTGTAAAAGGAGAGTCCGAGAGGTGAGCGCGGTGTAAAAGGAGAGTCAGAGAGGTGAGCGCGGTGTAAAAGGAGAGTCAGAGAGGTGAGCGCGGTGTAAAAGGTGAGTCAGAGAGGTGAGCGCGGTGTAAAAGGTGAGTCCGAGAGGTGAGCGCATTGTAAATGGAGAGTCCGAGAGGTGAGCGTGGTGGAAAAGGTGAGTAAGAGAGGTGAGCGCAGTGTAAAAGGAGAGTCCGAGAGGTGAGCGCGGTGTAAAAGGAGAGTCAGAGAGGTGAGCGCGGTGTAAAAGGAGAGTCAGAGAGGTGAGCGCGGTGTGAAAGGAGAGTCCGAGAGGTGAGCGCAGTGTAAAAGGAGAGTCCGAGATGTGAGCGCGGAGTGAAAGGAGAGTCAGAGAGTTGAGCGCGGTGTAAAAGGAGAGTCCGAGAGGTGAGCGCAGTGTAAAAGGAGAGTCAGAGAGGTGAGCGCAGTGTAAAAGGAGAGTCAGAGAGGTGAGCGCAGTGTAAAAGGAGAGTCAGAGAGGTGAGCGCAGTGTAAAAGGAGAGTCCGAGAGGTGAGCGCTGTGTAAAAGGAGAGTCAGAGAGGTGAGCGCGGTGTAAAAGGAGAGTCAGAGAGGTGAGCGCGGTGTAAAAGGAGAGTCAGAGAGGTGAGCGCGGTGTAAAAGGAGAGTCAGAGAAGTGAGCGCTGTGTAAAAGGAGAGTCAGAGAGGTGAGCGCAGTGTAAAAGGAGAGTCAGAGAGGTGAGCGCAGTGTAAAAGGAGAGTCAGAGAGGTGAGCGCAGTGTAAAAGGAGAGTCAGAGAGGTGAGCGCAGTGTAAAAGGAGAGTCAGAGAGGTGAGCGCAGTGTAAAAGGAGAGTCAGAAAGTTGAGCGCAGTGTAAAAGGAGAGTCCGAGAGGTGAGCGCAGTGTAAAAGGAGAGTCCGAGAGGTGAGCGCAGTGCAAAAGGAGAGTCCGAGAGGAGAGCGTGGTGCAAAAGGAGAGTCCGAGAGGTGAGCGTGGTGTAAAAGGAGAGTCAGAGAGGTGAGCACAGTGTAAAAGGAGAGTCAGAGAGGTGAGCGCAGTGTAAAAGGAGAGTCCGAGAGGTGAGCGCAGTGTAAAAGGAGAGTCAGAGAGGTGAGTGCAGTGTAAAAGGAGACTCAGAGAGGTGAGCGCAGTGTAAAAGGAGACTCAGAGAGGTGAGCGCAGTGTAAAAGGAGAGTCAGAGAGGTGAGCGCAGTGTAAAAGGAGACTCAGAGAGGTGAGCGCAGTGTAAAATGAGAGTCAGAGAGGTGAGCGCGGTGTAAAAGGAGAGTCAGAGAGGTGAGCACGGTGCAAAAGGAGAGTCAGAGAGGTGAGCGCAGTGTAAAAGGAGACTCAGAGAGGTGAGCGCAGTGTAAAAGGAGAGGCAGAGAGGTGAGCGCAGTGTAAAAGGAGACTCAGAGAGGTGAGCGCAGTGTAAAAGGAGAGTCAGAGAGGTGAGCGCGGTGTAAAAGGAGAGTCAGAGAGGTGAGCACGGTGTAAAAGGAGAGTCAGAGAGGTGAGCGCGGAGTAAAAGGAGAGTCAGAGAGGTGAGCGCGGTGTAAAAGGAGAGTCCGAGAGGTGAGCACGGTGTGAAAGGAGAGTCAGAGAGGTGAGCACAGTGTAAAAGGAGAGTCCGAGAGGTGAGCGCGGTGTAAAAGGAGAGTCAGAGAGGTGAGCGCGGTGTAAAAGGAGAGTCAGAGAGGTGAGCGCGGTGTAAAAGGAGAGTCAGAGAGGTGAGCACAGTCTAAAAGGAGAGTCCGAGAGGTGAGCACAGTGTAAAAGGAGAGTCCGAGAGGTGAGCGCGGTGTAAAAGGAGAGTCAGAGAGGTGAGCGCGGTGTAAAAGGAGAGTCAGAGAGGTGAGCGTGGTGTAAAAGGAGAGTCAGAGTGGTGAGCGCGGTGTAAAAGGAGAGTCAGAGAGGTGAGCGCGGAGTAAAAGGAGAGTCCGAGAGGTGAGCACAGTGTAAAAGGAGAGTCAGAGAGGTGAGCGCGGAGTAAAAGGAGAGTCTGAGAGGTGAGCACAGTGTAAAAGGAGAGTCCGAGAGGTGAGCACAGTGTAAAAGGAGAGTCCGAGAGGTGAGCGCAGTGTAAAAGGAGAGTCAGAGAGGTGAGCGCAGTGTAAAAGGAGAGTCCGAGAGATGAGCGCAGTGTAAAAGGAGAGTCAGAGAGGTGAGCGCAGTGTAAAAGGAGAGTCAGAGAGGTGAGCGCGGAGTAAAAGGAGAGTCCGAGAGGTGAGCACAGTGTAAAAGGAGAGTCCGAGAGGTGAGCACCGTGTAAAAGGAGAGTCCGAGAGGTGAGCGCAGTGTAAAAGGAGAGTCAGAGAGGTGAGCGCAGTGTAAAAGGAGAGTCCGAGAGGTGAGCACAGTGTAAAAGGAGAGTCCGAGAGGTGAGCGCGGAGTAAAAGGAGAGTCCGAGAGGTGAGCGCAGTGTGAAAGGAGAGTCAGAGAGGTGAGCACAGTGTAAAAGGAGAGTCCGAGAGGTGAGCGTGGCGTAAAAGGAGAGTCCGAGAGGTGAGCGCAGTGTGAAAGGAGAGTCAGAGAGGTGAGCGCAGTGTAAAAGGAGAGTCCGAGAGGTGAGCACAGTGTGAAAGGAGAGTCAGAGAGGTGAGTGCGGGTTAAAAGGAGAGTCAGAGAGGTGAGCGCAGTGTAAAAGGAGAGTCAGAGAGGTGAGCGCAGTGTAAAAGGAGAGTCCGAGAGGTGAGCGCGGAGTAAAAGGAGAGTCCGAGAGGTGAGCGCAGTGTGAAAGGAGAGTCAGAGAGGTGAGCGCACTGTAAAAGGAGAGTCAGAGAGGTGAGCGCAGTGTGAAAGGAGAGTCAGAGAGGTGAGCGCAGTGTAAAAGGAGAGTCAGAGAGGTGAGCGCAGTGTAAAAGGAGAGTCAGAAAGGTGAGCGCAGTGTAAAAGGAGAGTCCGAGAGGTGAGCGCAGTGTAAAAGGAGAGTCCGAGAGGTGAGCGCAGTGTAAAAGGAGAGTCCGAGAGGTGAGCGCAGTGTGAAAGGAGAGTCAGAGAGGTGAGCGCAGTGTAAAAGGAGAGTCAGAAAGGTGAGCGCAGTGTAAAAGGAGAGTCCGAGAGGTGAGCGCAGTGTAAAAGGAGAGTCCGAGAGGTGAGCGCAGTGTAAAAGGAGAGTCCGAGAGGTGAGCGCAGTGCAAAAGGAGAGTCAGAGAGGTGAGCGCATTATAAATGGAGAGTCAGAGAGGTGAGCGTGGTGCAAAAGGAGAGTCCGAGAGGTGAGCGTGGTGTAAAAGGTGAGTCAGAGAGGTGAGCACAGTGTAAAAGGAGAGTCAGAGAGGTGAGCGCAGTGTAAAAGGAGACTCAGAGAGGTGAGTGCGGTGTAAAAGGAGAGGCAGAGAGGTGAGCGCAGTGTAAAAGGAGAGTCAGAGAGGTGAGCGCGGTGTAAAAGGAGAGTCAGAGAGGTGAGGACGGTGTAAAAGGAGAGTCAGAGAGCTGAGCGCGGTGTAAAAGGAGAGTCAGAGAGGTGAGCGCAGTGTAAAAGGAGAGTCAGAGAGGTGAGCGCGGTGTAAAAGGAGAGTCAGAGAGGTGAGCGCAGTGTAAAAGGAGAGTCAGAGAGGTGAGCACAGTCTAAAAGGAGAGTCCGAGAGGTGAGCACAGTGTAAAAGGAGAGTCCGAGAGGTGAGCGCGGTGTAAAAGGAGAGTCAGAGAGGTGAGCGCGGTGTAAAAGGAGAGTCAGAGAGGTGAGCGCGGTGTAAAAGGAGAGTCAGAGTGGTGAGCGCGGTGTAAAAGGAGAGTCTGAGAGGTGAGCACAGTGTAAAAGGAGAGTCCGAGAGGTGAGCACAGTGTAAAAGGAGAGTCCGAGAGGTGAGCGCAGTGTAAAAGGAGAGTCAGAGAGGTGAGCGTGGTGTAAAAGGAGAGTCTGAGAGGTGAGCACAGTGTAAAAGGAGAGTCCGAGAGGTGAGCACAGTGTAAAAGGAGAGTCCGAGAGGTGAGCGCAGTGTAAAAGGAGAGTCAGAGAGGTGAGCGCAGTGTAAAAGGAGAGTCCGAGAGATGAGCACAGTGTAAAAGGAGAGTCAGAGAGGTGAGCGCAGTGTAAAAGGAGAGTCAGAGAGGTGAGCGCGGAGTAAAAGGAGAGTCCGAGAGGTGAGCACAGTGTAAAAGGAGAGTCCGAGAGGTGAGCACCGTGTAAAAGGAGAGTCCGAGAGGTGAGCGCAGTGTAAAAGGAGAGTCCGAGAGGTGAGCACAGTGTAAAAGGAGAGTCCGAGAGGTGAGCACAGTGTAAAAGGAGAGTCCGAGAGGTGAGCGCAGTGTAAAAGGAGAGTCAGAGAGGTGAGCGCAGTGTAAAAGGAGAGTCCGAGAGATGAGCGCAGTGTAAAAGGAGAGTCAGAGATGTGAGCGCAGTGTAAAAGGAGAGTCAGAGATGTGAGCGCAGTGCAAAAGGAGAGTCCGAGAGGTGAGCGCAGTGTAAAAGGAGAGTCCGAGAGCTGAGCGCAGTGTAAAAGGAGAGTCCGAGAGTTGAGCGTGGTGTAAAAGGAGAGTCCGAGAGGTGAGCGCGGTGTAAAAGGAGAGTCCGAGAGGTGAGCGCGGTGTAAAAGGAGAGTCAGAAAGTGAGCGCGGTGTAAAAGGAGGGTCAGAGAGGTGAGCGCGGTGTAAAAGGAGAGTCAGAGACGTGAGCGCGGTGCAAAAGGAGAGTCAGAGAGGTGAGCGCGGTGTAAAAGGAGAGTCCGAGAGTTGAGCGTGGTGTAAAAGGAGAGTCCGAGAGGTGAGCGTGGTGTAAAAGGAGAGTCCGAGAGGTGAGCGCAGTGTAAAAGGAGAGTCCGAGAGGTGAGCGCGGTGTAAAAGGAGAGTCCGAGAGTTGAGCGCGGTGTATATGGAGAGTCCGAGAGGTGAGCGCATTGTAAAAGGAGAGTCAGAGAGGTAAGCGCGGTGTAAAAGGAGAGTCAGAAAGTGAGCGCGGTGTAAAAGGAGATTCAGAGAGGTGAGCGCGGTGTAAAAGGAGATTCAGAGAGGTGAGCGCGGTGTAAAAGGTGAGTCAGAGAGGTGAGCGAAGTGTAAAAGGAGAGTCAGAGAGGTGAGCGCAGTGTAAAAGGAGAGTCAGAGAGGTGAGCACGGTGTCAAAGGAGAGTCAGAGAGGTGAGCGCGGTGTCAAAGGAGAGTCAGAGAGGTGAGCGCGGTGTAAAAGGTGAGTCAGAGAGGTGAGCGCAGTGTAAAAGGAGAGTAAGAGAGGTGAGCACAGTGTAAAAAGAGAGTCCGAGAGGTGAGCGTGGCGTAAAAGGAGAGTCAGAGAGGTGAGCGCAGTGTGAAAGGAGAGTCCGAGAGGTGAGCGCAGTGTGAAAGGAGAGTCAGAGAGGTGAGCGCAGTGTAAAAGGAGAGTCCGAGAGGTGAGCGTGCTGTAAAAGGAGAGTAAGAGAGGTGAGCACAGTGTAAAAGGAGAGTCCGAGAGGTGAGCACGGTGTCAAAGGAGAGTCAGAGAGGTGAGCGCGGTGTAAAAGGTGAGTCAGAGAGGTGAGCGCAGTGTAAAAGGAGAGTAAGAGAGGTGAGCACAGTGTAAAAAGAGAGTCCGAGAGGTGAGCATGGCGTAAAAGGAAGTCAGAGAGGTGAGCGCAGTGTGAAAGGAGAGTCCGAGAGGTGAGCGCAGTGTGAAAGGAGAGTCAGAGAGGTGAGCGCAGTGTAAAAGGAGAGTCCGAGAGGTGAGCGCGGTGTAAAAGGAGAGTCAGGGAGGTGAGCGCAGTGTAAAAGGAGAGTCCGAGAGTTGAGCGCAGTGTAAAAGGAGAGTCCGAGAGGTGAGCGCAGTGCAAAAGGAGAGTCCGAGAGGAGAGCGTGGTGCAAAAGGAGAGTCCGAGAGGTGAGCGTGGTGTAAAAGGAGAGGCAGAGAGGTGAGCGCAGTGTAAAAGGAGACTCAGAGAGGTGAGTGCGGTGTAAAAGGAGAGGCAGAGAGGTGAGCGCAGTGTAAAAGGAGACTCAGAGAGGTGAGCGCAGTGTAAAAGGAGAGTCAGAGAGGTGAGCGCGGTGTAAAAGGAGAGTCAGAGAGGTGAGCGCGGTGTAAAAGGAGAGTCAGAGAGGTGAGCGCGGTGTAAAAGGAGAGTCAGAGAGGTGAGCGTGGTGTAAAAGGAGAGTCAGAGAGGTGAGCGTGGTGTAAAAGGAGAGTCAGAGAGGTGAGCGCGGAGTAAAAGGAGAGTCCGAGAGGTGAGCACAGTGTAAAAGGAGAGTCAGAGACGTGAGCACGGTGTAAAAGGAGAGTCCGAGAGGTGAGCACAGTGTAAAAGGAGAGTCAGAGAGGTGAGCACAGTGTAAAAGGAGAGTCAGAGAGGTGAGCGCAGTGTAAAAGGAGAGTCAGAGAGGTGAGCACAGTCTAAAAGGAGAGTCCGAGAGGTGAGCACAGTGTGAAAGGAGAGTCCGAGAGGTGAGCGCGGTGTAAAAGGAGATTCAGAGAGGTGAGCGCGGTGTAAAAGGAGAGTCAGAGAGGTGAGCGTGGTGTAAAAGGAGAGTCAGAGTGGTGAGCGCGGTGTAAAAGGAGAGTCAGAGAGGTGAGCGCGGAGTAAAAGGAGAGTCCGAGAGGTGAGCACATTGTAAAAGGAGAGTCAGAGAGGTGAGCGCGGAGTAAAAGCAGAGTCAGAGAGGTGAGCACAGTGTAAAAGGAGAGTCCGAGAGGTGAGCACAGTGTAAAAGGAGAGTCCGAGAGGTGAGCGCAGTGTAAAAGGAGAGTCAGAGAGGTGAGCGCAGTGTAAAAGGAGAGTCAGAGAGGTGAGCGCAGTGTAAAAGGAGAGTCCGAGAGATGAGCGCAGTGTAAAAGGAGAGTCAGAGAGGTGAGCGCAGTGTAAAAGGAGAGTCCGAGAGGTGAGCGCAGTGTAAAAGGAGAGTCCGAGAGGTGAGCGCAGTGTAAAAGGAGAGTCCGAGAGATGAGCGCAGTGGAAAAGGAGAGTCAGAGAGGTGAGCGCAGTGTAAAAGGAGAGTCAGAGAGGTGAGCGCGGAGTAAAAGGAGAGTCCGAGAGGTGAGCACAGTGTAAAAGGAGAGTCCGAGAGGTGAGCACCGTGTAAAAGGAGAGTCCGAGAGGTGAGCGCAGTGTAAAAGGAGAGTCAGAGAGGTGAGCGCAGTGTAAAAGGAGAGTCAGAGAGGTGAGCACAGTGTAAAAGGAGAGTCCGAGAGGTGAGCGCGGTGTAAAAGGAGAGTCAGAGAGGTGAGCGCGGTGTAAAAGGAGAGTCAGAGAGGTGAGCGCAGTGTGAAAGGAGAGTCCGAGAGGTGAGCGCAGTGTAAAAGGAGAGTCAGAGAGGTGAGCGCGGAGTAAAAGGAGAGTCAGAGAGTTGAGCGCGGTGTAAAAGGAGAGTCCGAGAGGTGAGCGCAGTGTAAAAGGAGAGACACAGAGGTGAGCACGGTGTAAAAGGAGAGTCAGAGAGGTGAGCGCGGAGTAAAAGGAGAGTCAGAGAGTTGAGCGCGGTGTAAAAGGAGAGTCCGAGAGGTGAGCACAGTGTAAAAGGAGAGTCAGAGAGGTGAGTGCGGTGTAAAAGGAGAGTCAGAGAGGTGAGCGCAGTGTAAAAGGAGAGTCAGAGAGGTGAGCGCAGTGTAAAAGGAGAGTCAGAGAGGTGAGCGTGCTGTAAAAGGAGAGTACGAGAGGTGAGCACGGTGTAAAAGGAGAGTCCGAGAGGTGAGCGCGGAGTAAAAGGAGGGTCTGAGAGGTGAGCACCATGTAAAAGGAGAGTCCGAAAGGTGAGCGCAGTGTAAAAGGAGAGTCAGAGAGGTGAGCGCAGTGTAAAAGGAGAGTCCGAGAGTTGAGCGCGGTGTAAAAGGTGAGTCAGAGAGGTGAGCGCGGTGTAAAAGGAGAGTCAGAAAGTGAGCGCGGTGTAAAAGGAGAGTCAGAGAGGTGAGCGCGTTGTAAAAGGAGAGTCAGAGACGTGAGCGCGGTGCAAAAGGAGAGTCAGAGAGGTGAGCGCGGTGTAAAAGGAGAGTCCGAGAGTTGAGCGTGGTGTAAAAGGAGAGTCCGAGAGGTGAGCGTGGTGTAAAAGGAGAGTCCGAGAGGTGAGCGCGGTGTAAAAGGAGAGTCCGAGAGTTGAGCGTGGTGTAAAAGGAGAGTCCGAGAGGTGAGCGCGGTGTAAAAGGAGAGTCAGAGAGGTGAGCGCGTTGTAAAAGGAGACTCAGAGAGGTGAGCGCGGTGTAAAAGGAGAGTCAGAGATGTGAGCGTGGTGTAAAAGGAGAGTCCGAGAGGTGAGCACGGTGTGAAAGGAGAGTCAGAGAGGTGAGCGCGGTGTAAAAGGTGAGTCAGAGAGGTGAGCGCGGAGTAAAAGGAGAGTACGAGAGGTGAGCGCAGTGTAAAAGGAGAGTCAGAGACGTGAGCGCAGTGTAAAAGGAGAGTCCGAGAGGTGAGCACAGTGTAAAAGGAGAGTCCGAGAGGTGAGCGCGGTGTAAAAGGAGAGTCAGAGAGGTGAGCGCGGTGTAAAAGGAGAGTCAGAGAGGTGAGCGCAGTGTGAAAGGAGAGTCCGAGAGGTGAGCGCAGTGTAAAAGGAGAGTCAGAGAGGTGAGCACAGTGTAAAAGGAGAGTCAGAGAGGTGAGCGCGGAGTAAAAGGAGAGTCAGAGAGTTGAGCGCGGTGTAAAAGGAGAGTCCGAGAGGTGAGCGCAGTGTAAAAGGAGAGTCCGAGAGGTGAGCACAGTGTAAAAGGAGAGTCCGAGAGGTGAGCGCGGTGTAAAAGGAGAGTCCGAGAGGTGAGCGCAGTGTAAAAGGAGAGTCAGAGAGGTGAGCACAGTGTAAAAGGAGAGTCCGAGAGGTGAGCGTGGTGTAAAAGGAGAGTCCGAGAGGTGAGCGCGGTGTAAAAGGAGAGTCCGAGAGTTGAGCGCAGTGTAAAAGGAGAGTTAGAGAGGTGAGCGCGGTGTAAAAGGAGAGTCAGAGAGGTGAGCGCGGTGTAAAAGGAGAGTCCGAGAGGTGAGCACAGTGTAAAAGGAGACTCAGAGAGGTGAGCGCGGTGTAAAAGGAGAGTCAGAGATGTGAGCGTGGTGTAAAAGGAGAGTCCGAGAGGTGAGCACGGTGTAAAAGGAGAGTCAGAGAGGTGAGCGCGGTGTAAAAGGTGAGTCAGAGAGGTGAGCGCGGAGTAAAAGGAGAGTACGAGAGGTGAGCGCAGTGTAAAAGGAGAGTCAGAGAGGTGAGCGTGGTGTAAAAGGAGAGTCCGAGAGGTGTGCGCAGTGTAAAAGGAGAGTCAGAAAGGTGAGCGCAGTGTAAAAGGAGAGTCCGAGAGGTGAGCGCAGTGTAAAAGGAGACTCCGAGAGGAGAGCGTGGTGCAAAAGGAGAGTCAGAGAGGTGAACGTGGTGTAAAAGGTGAGTCAGAGAGGTGAGCGCAGTGTAAAAGGAGAGTCCGAGAGGTGAGCGCGGTGTAAAAGGAGAGTCCGAGAGGTGAGCGTGGTGTAAAAGGAGAGTCAGAGAGGTGAGCACAGTGTAAAAGGAGAGTCCGAGAGGTGAGCGCAGTGTAAAAGGAGAGTCCGAGAGGTGAGCGCGGTGCAAAAGGAGAGTCAGAGAGGAGAGCGTGGTGCAAAAGGAGAGTCCGAGAGGTGAGCGTGGTGTAAAAGGAGAGTCAGAGAGGTGAGCACAGTATAAAAGGAGACTCAGAGAGGTGAGTGCGGTGTAAAAGGAGAGTCCGAGAGGTGAGTGCGGTGTAAAAGGAGAGGCAGAGAGGTGAGCGCAGTGTAAAAGGAGAGTCCGAGAGGTGAGCGCAGTGTAAAAGGAGAGTCCGAGAGGTGAGCGTGGTGTAAAAGGAGAGTCAGAGAGGTGAGCACAGTGTAAAAGGAGAGTCCGAGAGGTGAGCGCAGTGTAAAAGGAGAGTCCGAGAGGTGAGCGCGGTGTAAAAGGAGAGTCAGAGAGGTGAGCACAGTGTAAAAGGAGACTCAGAGAGGTGAGTGTGGTGTAAAAGGAGAGTCCGAGAGGTGAGTGTGCTGTAAAAGGAGAGTCAGAGAGGTGAGCGTGGTGCAAAAGGAGAGTCCGAGAGGTGAGCGTGCTGTAAAAGGAGAGTCAGAGAGGTGAGCGTGGTGCAAAAGGAGAGTCCGAGAGGTGAGCGCAGTGTAAAAGGAGAGTCCGAGAGGTGAGCACAGTGTAAAAGGAGAGTCAGAGAGGTGAGCGCAGTGTAAAAGGAGAGTCAGAGAGGTGAGCACAGTGTAAAAGGAGAGGCAGAGAGGTGAGCGCAGTGTAAAAGGAGAGGCAGAGAGGTGAGCGCAGTGTAAAAGGAGAGTCCGAGAGGTGAGCGTGGTGTAAAAGGAGAGTCCGAGAGGTGATAGTGCTGTAAAAGCAGAGTCAGAGAGGTGAGCGTGGTGCAAAAGGCTAGTCCGAGAGGTGAGCGTGGTGTAAAAGGAGAGTCCGAGAGGTGAGCGCGGTGTAAAAGGAGAGTCAGAGAGGTGAGCGCAGTGTAAAAGGAGAGTCAGAGAGGTGAGCACAGTGTAAAAGGAGAGTCAGAGAGGTGAGCACGGTGTAAAAGGAGAGTCAGAGAGGTGAGCGCAGTGTAAAAGGAGAGTCAGAGACGTGAGCACGGTGTAAAAGGAGAGTCCGAGAGGTGAGCGCGGTGTAAAAGGAGAGTCAGAGAGGTGAGCGCCGTGTAAAAGGAGAGTCAGAGAGGTGAGCGCAGTGTAAAAGGAGAGTCAGAGAGGTGAGCGCCGTGTAAAAGGAGAGTCAGAGAGGTGAGCACGGTGTAAAAGGAGAGTCAGAGAGGTGAGCGCAGTGTAAAAGGAGAGTCAGAGAGGTGAGCACGGTGTAAAAGGAGAGTCCGAGAGGTGAGCGCGGTGTAAAAGGAGAGTCCGAGAGGTGAGCACGGTGTAAAAGGAGAGTCAGAGAGGTGAGCGCGGTGTAAAAGGAGAGTCAGAGAGGTGAGCGCGGAGTAAAAGGAGAGTCAGAGAGGTGAGCGCGGTGTAAAAGGAGAGTCAGAGAGGTGAGCACAGTCTAAAAGGAGAGTCCGAGAGGTGAGCACAGTGTAAAAGGAGAGTCCGAGAGGTGAGCGCAGTGTAAAAGGAGAGTCAGAGAGGTGAGCGCGGAGTAAAAGGAGAGTCTGAGAGGTGAGCGCGGAGTAAAAGGAGAGTCCGAGAGGTGAGCACAGTGTAAAAGGAGAGTCAGAGAGGTGAGCGCGGAGTAAAAGGAGAGTCTGAGAGGTGAGCGCCGTGTAAAAGGAGAGTCAGAGAGGTGAGCACAGTGTAAAAGGAGAGTCAGAGAGGTGAGCGCGGTGTAAAAGGAGAGTCAGAGAGGTGAGCGCAGTGTAAAAGGAGAGTCAGAGAGGTGAGCGCCGTGTAAAAGGAGAGTCAGAGAGGTGAGCACAGTCTAAAAGGAGAGTCAGAGAGGTGAGCGCGGTGTAAAAGGAGAGTCAGAGAGGTGAGCGTGGTGTAAAAGGAGAGTCAGAGTGGTGAGCGCGGTGTAAAAGGAGAGTCCGAGAGGTGAGCACAGTGTAAAAGGAGAGTCCGAGAGGTGAGCGCAGTGTAAAAGGAGAGTCAGAGAGGTGAGCGCAGTGTAAAAGGAGAGTCCGAGAGGTGAGCACAGTGTAAAAGGAGAGTCAGAGAGGTGAGCGCGGAGTAAAAGGAGAGTCCGAGAGGTGAGCACAGTGTAAAAGGAGAGTCAGAGAGGTGAGCGCGGAGTAAAAGGAGAGTCTGAGAGGTGAGCGCCGTGTAAAAGGAGAGTCAGAGAGGTGAGCACAGTGTAAAAGGAGAGTCAGAGAGGTGAGCGCGGTGTAAAAGGAGAGTCAGAGAGGTGAGCGCAGTGTAAAAGGAGAGTCAGAGAGGTGAGCGCCGTGTAAAAGGAGAGTCCGAGAGGTGAGCGCAGTGTAAAAGGAGAGTCAGAGAGGTGAGCGCAGTGTAAAAGGAGAGTCAGAGAGGTGAGCGCCGTGTAAAAGGAGAGTCAGAGAGGTGAGCACAGTCTAAAAGGAGAGTCAGAGAGGTGAGCGCGGTGTAAAAGGAGAGTCAGAGAGGTGAGCGTGGTGTAAAAGGAGAGTCAGAGTGGTGAGCGCGGTGTAAAAGGAGAGTCCGAGAGGTGAGCACAGTGTAAAAGGAGAGTCCGAGAGGTGAGCGCAGTGTAAAAGGAGAGTCAGAGAGGTGAGCGCAGTGTAAAAGGAGAGTCCGAGAGGTGAGCGCAGTGTAAAAGGAGAGTCAGAGAGGTGAGCGCAGTGTAAAAGGAGAGTCCGAGAGATGAGCGCAGTGTAAAAGGAGAGTCAGAGAGGTGAGCGCAGTGTAAAAGGAGAGTCTGAGAGGTGAGCGCAATGTAAAAGGAGAGTCCGAGAGGTGAGCGCAGTGTAAAAGGAGAGTCAGAGAGGTGAGTGCGGAGTAAAAGGAGAGTCCGAGAGGTGAGCACAGTGTAAAAGGAGAGTCCGAGAGGTGAGCACCGTGTAAAAGGAGAGTCCGAGAGGTGAGCGCAGTGTAAAAGGAGAGTCAGAGAGGTGACCGCAGTGTAAAAGGAGAGTCCGAGAGGTGAGCACAGTGTAAAAGGAGAGTCCGAGAGGTGAGCACCGTGTAAAAGGAGAGTCCGAGAGGTGAGCGCAGTGTAAAAGGAGAGTCAGAGAGGTGAGCGCAGTGTAAAAGGAGAGTCCGAGAGATGAGCGCAGTGTAAAAGGAGAGTCAGAGAGGTGAGCGCAGTGTAAAAGGAGAGTCAGAGAGGTGAGCGCGGTGTAAAAGGAGAGTCAGAAAGTGAGCGCGGTGTAAAAGGAGAGTCAGAGAGGTGAGCGCGGTGTAAAAGGAGAGTCAGAGACGTAAGCGCGGTGCAAAAGGAGAGTCAGAGAGGTGAGCGCGGTGTAAAAGGAGAGTCCGAGAGTTGAGCGTGGTGTAAAAGGAGAGTCCGAGAGGTGAGCGTGGTGTAAAAGGAGAGTCCGAGAGGTGAGCGCGGTGTAAAAGGAGAGTCAGAGAGGTGAGCGCAGTGTAAAAGGAGAGTCAGAGAGGTGAGTGCAGTGTAAAAGGAGAGTCAGAGAGGTGAGCGCGGTGTAAAAGGAGAGTCCGTGAGTTGAGCGCGGTTTAAAAGGTGAGTCAGAGAGGTGAGCGCGGTGTCAAAGGAGAGTCAGAAAGTGAGCGCGGTGTAAAAGGAGAGTCAGAGATGTGAGCGTGGTGTAAAAGGAGAGTCCGAGAGGTGAGCACGGTGTAAAAGGAGAGTCAGAGAGGTGAGCGCGGTGTAAAAGGTGAGTCAGAGAGGTGAGCGCGGTGTAAAAGGAGAGTCAGAGATGTGAGCGTGGTGTAAAAGGAGAGTCCGAGAGGTGAGCTCGGTGTAAAAGGAGAGTCAGAAAGTGAGCGCGGTGTAAAAGGAGAGTCAGAGAGTTGAGCGCAGTGTAATAGGAGAGTCCGAGAGGTGAGCGCAGTGTAAAAGGAGAGTCAGAGAGGTGAGCGCAGTGTAAAAGGAGAGTCCGAGAGGTGAGCGCAGTGTAAAAGGAGAGTCCGAGAGGTGAGCGCAGTGTAAAAGGAGAGTCCGAGAGGTGAGCGCAGTGTAAAAGGAGAGTCAGAGAGGTGAGTGCAGTGTAAAAGGAGAGTCAGAGAGGTGAGCGCGGAGTAAAAGGAGAGTCAGACAGGTGAGCGCTGTGTAAAAGGAGAGTCAGAGAGGTGAGCGCAATGTAAAAGGAGAGTCCGAGAGGTGAGCGCAGTGTAAAAGGAGAGTCAGAGAGGTGAGCGCAGTGTAAAAGGAGAGTCAGAGAGGTGAGCGCAGTGTAAAAGGAGAGTCCGAGAGGTGAGCGCAGTGTTAAAGGAGAGTCAGAGAGGTGAGCGCAGTGTAAAAGGAGAGTCAGAGAGGTGAGCGCGGAGTAAAAGGAGAGTCAGAGAGGTGAGCGCGGTGTAAAAGGAGAGTCCGAGAGGTGAGCACAGTGTAAAAGGAGAGTCAGAGAGGTGAGTGCGGTGTAAAAGGAGAGTCAGAGAGGTGAGCGTGCTGTAAATGGAGAGTAAGAGAGGTGAGCGCAGTGTAAAAGGAGAGTCAGAGAGGTGAGTGCGGTGTAAAAGGAGAGTCAGAGAGGTGAGTGCGGTGTAAAAGGAGAGTCAGAGAGGTGAGCGTGCTGTAAATGGAGAGTAAGAGAGGTGAGCGCAGTGTGAAAGGAGAGTCAGAGAGGTGAGCACGGAGTAAAAGGAGAGTCCGAAAGGTGAGCACAGTGTAAAAGGAGAGTCCGAGAGGTGAGCGCAGTTTAAAAGGAGAGTCCGAGAGGTGAGCGCAGTGTAAAAGGAGAGTCCGAGAGGTGAGCGCAGTGTAAAAGGAGAGTCCGAGAGGAGAGCGTGGTGCAAAAGGAGAGTCCGAGAGGTGAGCGTGATGTAAAAGGAGAGTCAGAGAGGTGAGCACAGTGTAAAAGGAGACTCAGAGAGGTGAGTGCGGTGTAAAAGGAGAGTCAGAGAGGTGAGCGCAGTGTAAAAGGAGCCTCAGAGAGGTGAGCGCAGTGTAAAAGGAGAGTCAGAGAGGTGAGCGCAGTGTAAAAGGAGCCTCAGAGAGGTGAGTGCGGTGTAAAAGGAGAGTCAGAGAGGTGAGCGCAGTGTAAAAGGAGACTCAGAGAGGTGAGCGCGGTGTAAAAGGAGAGTCAGAGAGGTGAGCGCAGTGTAAAAGGAGCCTCAGAGAGGTGAGTGCGGTGTAAAAGGAGAGTCAGAGAGGTGAGCGCAGTGTAAAAGGAGAGTCCGAGAGGTGAGCGCAGTGTAAAAGGAGAGTCAGAGAGGTGAGCGCAGTGTAAAAGGAGAGTCCGAGAGGTGAGCGCAGTGTAAAAGGAGAGTCCGAGAGGTGAGCGCAGTGTAAAAGGAGAGTCAGAGATGTGAGCGTGGTGTAAAAGGAGAGTCCGAGAGGTGAGCGCGGTGTAAAAGGAGAGTCAGAAAGTGAGCGCGGTGTAAAAGGAGAGTCAGAGAGTTGAGCGCAGTGTAATAGGAGAGTCCGAGAGGTGAGCGCAGTGTAAAAGGAGAGTCAGAGAGGTGAGCGCAGTGTAAAAGGAGAGTCCGAGAGGTGAGCGCAGTGTAAAAGGAGAGTCCGAGAGGTGAGCGCGGTGTAAAAGGAGAGTCCGAGAGGTGAGCGCAGTGTAAAAGGAGAGTCAGAGAGGTGAGTGCAGTGTAAAAGGAGAGTCAGAGAGGTGAGCGCGGAGTAAAAGGAGAGTCAGACAGGTGAGCGCAGTGTAAAAGGAGAGTCAGAGAGGTGAGCGCAATGTAAAAGGAGAGTCCGAGAGGTGAGCGCAGTGTAAAAGGAGAGTCAGAGAGGTGAGCGCAGTGTAAAAGGAGAGTCAGAGAGGTGAGCGCAGTGTAAAAGGAGAGTCCGAGAGGTGAGCGCAGTGTAAAAGGAGAGTCAGAGAGGTGAGCGCAGTGTAAAAGGAGAGTCAGAGAGGTGAGCGCGGAGTAAAAGGAGAGTCAGAGAGGTGAGCGCGGTGTAAAAGGAGAGTCCGAGAGGTGAGCACAGTGTAAAAGGAGAGTCAGAGAGGTGAGTGCGGTGTAAAAGGAGAGTCAGAGAGGTGAGCGTGCTGTAAATGGAGAGTAAGAGAGGTGAGCGCAGTGTAAAAGGAGAGTCAGAGAGGTGAGCGCGGAGTAAAAGGAGAGTCCGAAAGGTGAGCACAGTGTAAAAGGAGAGTCCGAGAGGTGAGCGCAGTTTAAAAGGAGAGTCCGAGAGGTGAGCGCAGTGTAAAAGGAGAGTCCGAGAGGTGAGCGCAGTGTAAAAGGAGAGTCCGAGAGGAGAGCGTGGTGCAAAAGGAGAGTCCGAGAGGTGAGCGTGGTGTAAAAGGAGAGTCAGAGAGGTGAGCACAGTGTAAAAGGAGACTCAGAGAGGTGAGTGCGGTGTAAAAGGAGAGTCAGAGAGGTGAGCGCAGTGTAAAAGGAGAGTCCGAGAGTTGAGCGCAGTGTAAAAGGAGAGTCAGAGAGGTGAGCGCAGTGTAAAAGGAGCCTCAGAGAGGTGAGTGCGGTGTAAAAGGAGAGTCAGAGAGGTGAGCGCAGTGTAAAAGGAGACTCAGAGAGGTGAGCGCGGTGTAAAAGGAGAGTCAGAGAGGTGAGCGCAGTGTAAAAGGAGCCTCAGAGAGGTGAGTGCGGTGTAAAAGGAGAGTCAGAGAGGTGAGCGCAGTGTAAAAGGAGAGTCAGAGAGGTGAGCACAGTGTAAAAGGAGAGTCAGAGAGGTGAGCGCAGTGTAAAAGGAGACTCAGAGAGGTGAGCGCGGTGTAAAAGGAGAGTCAGAGAGGTGAGCGCAGTGTAAAAGGAGCCTCAGAGAGGTGAGTGCGGTGTAAAAGGAGAGTCAGAGAGGTGAGCGCAGTGTAAAAGGAGACTCAGAGAGGTGAGTGCGGTGTAAAAGGAGAGTCAGAGAGGTGAGCGCAGTGTAAAAGGAGAGTCCGAGAGGTGAGCGCGGTGTAAAAGGAGAGTCAGAGTGGTGAGCGCGGTGTAAAAGGAGAGTCAGAGAGGTGAGCACAGTGTAAAAGGAGAGTCCGAGAGGTGAGCACCGTGTAAAAGGAGAGTCCGAGAGGTGAGCACAGTGTAAAAGGAGAGTCAGAGAGGTGAGAGCAGTGTAAAAGGAGAGTCAGAGAGGTGAGCGCGGTGTAAAAGGAGAGTCAGAGAGGTGAGCACAGTCTAAAAGGAGAGTCCGAGAGGTGAGCACAGTGTAAAAGGAGAGTCAGAGAGGTGAGCGCAGTGTAAAAGGAGAGTCAGAGAGGTGAGCGTGGTGTAAAAGGAGAGTCAGAGAGGTGAGCGCAGTGTAAAAGGAGAGTCAGAGAGGTGAGCGCGGTGTAAAAGGAGAGTCAGAGAGGTGAGCACGGTGTAAAAGGAGAGTCCGAGAGGTGAGCACCGTGTAAAAGGAGAGTCCGAGAGGTGAGCGCAGTGTAAAAGGAGAGTCCGAGAGGTGAGCGCAGTGTAAAAGGAGAGTCAGAGAGGTGAGCGCAGTGTAAAAGGAGAGTCCGAGAGGTGAGCGCAGTGTAAAAGGAGAGTCCGAGAGCTGAGCGCAGTGTAAAAGGAGAGTCCGAGAGGTGAGCGCAGTGTAAAAGGAGAGTCAGAGAGGTGAGCGCAGTGTAAAAGGAGAGTCAGAGACGTGAGCGCAGTGTAAAAGGAGAGTCAGAGAGGTGAGCGCAGTGTAAAAGGAGAGTCAGAGAGGTGAGCGCGGAGTAAAAGGAGAGTCAGAGAGGTGAGCGCGGTGTAAAAGGAGAGTCCGAGCGGTGAGCACAGTGTAAAAGGAGAGTCAGAGAGGTGAGTGCGGTGTAAAAGGAGAGTCAGAGAGGTGAGCGCGGTGTAAAAGGAGAGTCCGAGAGTTGAGCGCGGAGTAAAAGGAGAGTCCGAGAGGTGAGCGCAGTGTGAAAGGAGAGTCAGAGAGGTGAGCGCAGTGTAAAAGGAGAGTCCGAAAGGTGAGCACAGTGTAAAAGGAGAGTCCGAGAGGTGAGCGCAGTTTAAAAGGAGAGTCCGAGTGGTGAGCGCAGTGTAAAAGGAGAGTCCGAGAGGTGAGCGCAGTGCAAAAGGAGAGTCCGAGAGGAGAGCGTGATGCAAAAGGAGAGTCCGAGAGGTGAGCGTGGTGTAAAAGGAGAGTCAGAGAGGTGAGCACCGTATAAAAGGAGAGTCCGAGAGGTGAGCGCAGTGTAAAAGGAGAGTCCGAGAGCTGAGCGCAGTGTAAAAGGAGAGTCCGAGAGGTGAGCGCAGTGTAAAAGGAGAGTCAGAGAGGTGAGCGCAGTGTAAAAGGAGAGTCAGAGAGGTGAGCGCAGTGTAAAAGGAGAGTCAGAGAGGTGAGCGCAGTGTAAAAGGAGAGTCAGAGAGGTGAGCGCGGAGTAAAAGGAGAGTCAGAGAGGTGAGCGCGGTGTAAAAGGAGAGTCCGAGAGGTGAGCACAGTGTAAAAGGAGAGTCAGAGAGGTGAGTGCGGTGTAAAAGGAGAGTCAGAGAGGTGAGCGCGGTGTAAAAGGAGAGTCCGAGAGTTGAGCGCGGAGTAAAAGGAGAGTCCGAGAGGTGAGGGCAGTGTGAAAGGAGAGTCAGAGAGGTGAGCGCAGTGTAAAAGGAGAGTCCGAAAGGTGAGCACAGTGTAAAAGGAGAGTCCGAGAGGTGAGCGCAGTTTAAAAGGAGAGTCCGAGAGGTGAGCGCAGTGTAAAAGGAGAGTCCGAGAGGTGAGCGCAGTGCAAAAGGAGAGTCCGAGAGGAGAGCGTGATGCAAAAGGAGAGTCCGAGAGGTGAGCGTGGTGTAAAAGGAGAGTCAGAGAGGTGAGCACCGTATAAAAGGAGAGTCCGAGAGGTGAGCGCAGTGTGAAAGGAGAGTCAGAGAGGTGAGCGCAGTGTAAAAGGAGAGTCAGAGCGGTGAGCGCAGTGTAAAAGGAGAGTCAGAGAGGTGAGCGCAGTGTGAAAGGAGAGTCAGAGAGGTGAGCGCAGTGTAAAAGGAGAGTCCGAAAGGTGAGCACAGTGTAAAAGGAGAGTCCGAGAGGTGAGCGCAGTTTAAAAGGAGAGTCCGAGAGGTGAGCGCAGTGCAAAAGGAGAGTCCGAGAGGAGAGCGTGGTGCAAAAGGAGAGTCCGAGAGGTGAGCGTGGTGTAAAAGGAGAGTCAGAGAGGTGAGCGCAGTGTAAAAGGAGACTCAGAGAGGTGAGTGCGGTGTAAAAGGAGAGTCAGAGAGGTGAGCGCAGTGTAAAAGGAGCCTCAGAGAGGTGAGCGCAGTGTAAAAGGAGAGTCAGAGAGGTGAGCGCAGTGTAAAAGGAGAGTCCGAGAGGTGAGTACAGTCTAAAAGGAGAGTCCGAGAGGTGAGCGCGGTGTAAAAGGAGAGTCAGAGAGGTGAGCGCGGTGTAAAAGGAGAGTCAGAGAGGTGAGCGTGGTGTAAAAGGAGAGTCAGAGTGGTGAGCGCGGTGTAAAAGGAGAGTCAGAGAGGTGAGCGCGGAGTAAAAGGAGAGTCCGAGAGGTGAGCACAGTGTAAAAGGAGAGTCAGAGAGGTGAGCGCGGAGTAAAAGGAGAGTCTGAGAGGTGAGCGCAGTGTAAAAGGAGAGTCCGAGAGGTGAGCGCAGTGTAAAAGGAGAGTCCGAGAGCTGAGCGCAGTGTAAAAGGAGAGTCCGAGAGTTGAGCGTGGTGTAAAAGGAGAGTCCGAGAGGTGAGCGCGGTGTAAAAGGAGAGTCAGAGACGTGAGCGCGGTGCAAAAGGAGAGTCAGAGAGGTGAGCGCGGTGTAAAAGGAGAGTCCGAGAGTTGAGCGTGGTGTAAAAGGAGAGTCCGAGAGGTGAGCGTGGTGTAAAAGGAGAGTCCGAGAGGTGAGCGCGGTGTAAAAGGAGAGTCCGAGAGTTGAGCGCGGTGTAAATGGAGAGTCGGAGAGGTGAGCGCATTGTAAAAGGAGAGTCCGAGAGGTGAGCGCGGTGTTAATGGAGAGTCCGAGAGGTGAGCGCGGTGTAAAAGGTGAGTCAGAGAGGTGAGCGCGGTGTAAAAGGAGAGTCAGAGATGTGTGCGTGGTGTAAAAGGAGAGTCCGAGAGGTGAGCACGGTGTAAAAGGAGAGTCAGAAAGGTGAGCGCAGTGTAAAAGGAGAGTCAGAGAGGTGAGCGCAGTGTAAAAGGAGAGTCAGAGAGTTGAGCGCAGTGTAATAGGAGAGTCCGAGAGGTGAGCGCAGTGTAAAAGGAGAGTCCGAGAGGTGAGCGCACTGTAAAAGGAGAGTCAGAGAGGTGAGCGCAGTGTAAAAGGAGAGTCAGAGAGGTGAGCGCGGAGTAAAAGGAGAGTCAGAGAGGTGAGCGCGGTGTAAAAGGAGAGTCCGAGAGGTGAGCACAGTGTAAAAGGAGAGTCAGAGAGGTGAGTGCGGTGTAAAAGGAGAGTCAGAGAGGTGAGCGCAGTGTAAAAGGAGAGTCAGAGAGGTGAGCGCAGTGTAAAAGGAGAGTCAGAGAGGTGAGCGCGGTGTAAAAGGAGAGTCAGAGAGGTGAGCGCAGTGTAAAAGGAGAGTCAGAGAGGTGAGCGCAGTGTAAAAGGAGAGTCAGAGAGGTGAGCGCAGTGTAAAAGGAGAGTCCGAAAGGTGAGCTCAGTGTAAAAGGAGAGTCCAAGAGGTGAGCGCAGTTTAAAAGGAGAGTCCGAGAGGTGAGCGCAGTGTAAAAGGAGAGTCCGAGAGGTGAGCGCAGTGCAAAAGGAGAGTCTGAGAGGAGAGCTTGGTGCAAAAGGAGAGTCCGAGAGGTGAGCGTGGTGGAAAAGGAGAGTCAGAGAGGTGAGCACAGTGTAAAAGGAGAGTCAGAGAGGTGAGCACAGTGTAAAAGGAGAGTCAGAGTGGTGAGCGCGGTGTAAAAGGAGAGTCAGAGAGGTGAGCGCAGTGTAAAAGGAGACTCAGAGAGGTGAGCGCAGTGTAAAAGGAGAGTCCGAGAGGTGAGCGCGGTGTAAAAGGAGAGTCAGAGAGGTGAGCGCGGTGTAAAAGGAGAGTCAGAGAGGTGAGCTCGGTGTAAAAGGAGAGTCAGAGAGGTGAGCGCGGTGTAAAAGGAGAGTCAGAGAGGTGAGCGTGGTGTAAAAGGAGAGTCAGAGAGGTGAGCGCGGAGTAAAAGGAGAGTCAGAGAGGTGAGCGCGGTGTAAAAGGAGAGTCAGAGAGGTGAGCACAGTCTAAATGGAGAGTCCGAGAGGTGAGCACAGTGTAAAAGGAGAGTCCTAGAGGTGAGCGCGGTGTAAAAGAAGAGTCCTAGAGGTGAGCGCGGTGTAAAAGGAGAGTCAGAGAGGTGAGCGCGGTGTAAAAGGAGAGTCAGAAAGTGAGCGCGGTGTAAAAGGAGAGTCAGAGAGGTGAGCGCGGTGTAAAAGGAGAGTCAGAGAGGTGAGCGTGGTGTAAAGGAGAGTCCGAGAGGTGAGCACGGTGTAAAATGAGAGTCAGAGAGGTGAGCGCGGTGTCAAAGGAGAGTCCGAGAGGTGAGCACGGTGTAAAATGAGAGTCAGAGAGGTGAGCGCGGTGTCAAAGGAGAGTCAGAGAGGTGAGCGCGGTGTAAAAGGAGAGTCAGAGAGGTGAGCGCGGTGTAAAAGGAGAGTCAGAGATGTGAGCGTGGTGTAAAAGTAGAGTCAGAGAGGTGAGTGGAGTGTAAAAGGAGAGTCAGAGAGTTGAGCGCAGTGCAATAGGAGAGTCCGAGAGGTGAGCGCAGTGTAAAAGGAGAGTCAGAGAGGTGAGCGCAGTGTAAAAGGAGAGTCAGAGAGGTGAGCACAGTGTAAAAGGAGAGTCAGAGAGGTGAGCGCGGAGTAAAAGGAGAGTCAGAGAGGTGAGCGCGGTGTAAAAGGAGAGTCCGAGAGGTGAGCACGGTGTAAAAGGAGAGTCAGAGTGGTGAGCGCAGTGTAAAAGGAGAGTCAGAGTGGTGAGCGCAGTGTAAAAGGAGAGTCAGAGTGGTGAGCGCAGTGTAAAAGGAGACTCAGAGAGGTGAGTGCGGTTTAAAAGGAGAGTCAGAGAGGTGAGCGCAGTGTAAAAGGAGAGTCCGAGAGGTGAGCGCGGTGTAAAAGGAGAGTCAGAGTGGTGAGCGCGGTGTAAAAGGAGAGTCAGAGAGGTGAGCACAGTGTAAAAGGAGAGTCCGAGAGGTGAGCACCGTGTAAAAGGAGAGTCAGAGAGGTGAGCACAGTGTAAAAGGAGAGTCAGAGAGGTGAGAGCAGTGTAAAAGGAGAGTCAGAGAGGTGAGCGCGGTGTAAAAGGAGAGTCAGAGAGGTGAGCACAGTCTAAAAGGAGAGTCCGAGAGGTGAGCACAGTGTAAAAGGAGAGTCAGAGAGGTGAGCGCAGTGTAAAAGGAGAGTCAGAGAGGTGAGCGTGGTGTAAAAGGAGAGTCAGAGAGGTGAGCGCAGTGTAAAAGGAGAGTCAGAGAGGTGAGCGCGGTGTAAAAGGAGAGTCAGAGAGGTGAGCACAGTGTAAAAGGAGAGTCCGAGAGGTGAGCACCGTGTAAAAGGAGAGTCCGAGAGGTGAGCGCAGTGTAAAAGGAGAGTCCGAGAGGTGAGCGCAGTGTAAAAGGAGAGTCAGAGAGGTGAGCGCAGTGTAAAAGGAGAGTCCGAGAGGTGAGCGCAGTGTAAAAGGAGAGTCCGAGAGCTGAGCGCAGTGTAAAAGGAGAGTCCGAGAGGTGAGCGCAGTGTAAAAGGAGAGTCAGAGAGGTGAGCGCGGAGTAAAAGGAGAGTCAGAGAGGTGAGCGCGGTGTAAAAGGAGAGTCCGAGCGGTGAGCACAGTGTAAAAGGAGAGTCAGAGAGGTGAGTGCGGTGTAAAAGGAGAGTCAGAGAGGTGAGCGCGGTGTAAAAGGAGAGTCCGAGAGTTGAGCGCGGAGTAAAAGGAGAGTCCGAGAGGTGAGCGCAGTGTAAAAGGAGAGTCAGAAAGGTGAGCGCAGTGTAAAAGGAGAGTCCGAAAGGTGAGCACAGTGTAAAAGGAGAGTCCGAGAGGTGAGCCCAGTTTAAAAGGAGAGTCCGAGAGGTGAGCGCAGTGTAAAAGGAGAGTCCGAGAGGTGAGCGCAGTGCAAAAGGAGAGTCCGAGAGGAGAGCGTGATGCAAAAGGAGAGTCCGAGAGGTGAGCGTGGTGTAAAAGGAGAGTCAGAGAGGTGAGCACCGTATAAAAGGAGAGTCCGAGAGGTGAGCGCAGTGTAAAAGGAGAGTCCGAGAGCTGAGCGCAGTGTAAAAGGAGAGTCCGAGAGGTGAGCGCAGTGTAAAAGGAGAGTCAGAGAGGTGAGCGCAGTGCAAAAGGAGAGTCAGAGAGGTGAGCGCAGTGTAAAAGGAGAGTCAGAGAGGTGAGCGCAGTGTAAAAGGAGAGTCAGAGAGGTGAGCGCTGAGTAAAAGGAGAGTCAGAGAGGTGAGCGCGGTGTAAAAGGAGAGTCCGAGAGGTGAGCACAGTGTAAAAGGAGAGTCAGAGAGGTGAGTGCGGTGTAAAAGGAGAGTCAGAGAGGTGAGCGCGGTGTAAAAGGAGAGGCCGAGAGTTGAGCGCGGAGTAAAAGGAGAGTCCGAGAGGTGAGCACAGTGTAAAAGGAGAGTCCGAGAGGTGAGCGCAGTTTAAAAGGAGAGTCCGAGAGGTGAGCGCAGTGTAAAAGGAGAGTCCGAGAGGTGAGCGCAGTGCAAAAGGAGAGTCCGAGAGGAGAGCGTGATGCAAAAGGAGAGTCCGAGAGGTGAGCGTGGTGTAAAAGGAGAGTCAGAGAGGTGAGCACCGTATAAAAGGAGAGTCCGAGAGGTGAGCGCAGTGTGAAAGGAGAGTCAGAGAGGTGAGCGCAGTGTAAAAGGAGAGTCAGAGCGGTGAGCGCAGTGTAAAAGGAGAGTCAGAGAGGTGAGCGCAGTGTGAAAGGAGAGTCAGAGAGGTGAGCGCAGTGTAAAAGGAGAGTCCGAAAGGTGAGCACAGTGTAAAAGGAGAGTCCGAGAGGTGAGCGCAGTTTAAAAGGAGAGTCCGAGAGGTGAGCGCAGTGTAAAAGGAGAGTCCGAGAGGTGAGCGCAGTGCAAAAGGAGAGTCCGAGAGGAGAGCGTGGTGCAAAAGGAGAGTCCGAGAGGTGAGCGTGGTGTAAAAGGAGAGTCAGAGAGGTGAGCGCAGTGTAAAAGGAGACTCAGAGAGGTGAGTGCGGTGTAAAAGGAGAGTCAGAGAGGTGAGCGCAGTGTAAAAGGAGCCTCAGAGAGGTGAGCGCAGTGTAAAAGGAGAGTCAGAGAGGTGAGCGCAGTGTAAAAGGAGAGTCCGAGAGGTGAGTACAGTCTAAAAGGAGAGTCCGAGAGGTGAGCGCGGTGTAAAAGGAGAGTCAGAGAGGTGAGCGCGGTGTAAAAGGAGAGTCAGAGAGGTGAGCGTGGTGTAAAAGGAGAGTCAGAGTGGTGAGCGCGGTGTAAAAGGAGAGTCAGAGAGGTGAGCGCGGAGTAAAAGGAGAGTCCGAGAGGTGAGCACAGTGTAAAAGGAGAGTCAGAGAGGTGAGCGCGGAGTAAAAGGAGAGTCTGAGAGGTGAGCGCAGTGTAAAAGGAGAGTCCGAGAGGTGAGCGCAGTGTAAAAGGAGAGTCCGAGAGCTGAGCGCAGTGTAAAAGGAGAGTCCGAGAGTTGAGCGTGGTGTAAAAGGAGAGTCCGAGAGGTGAGCGCGGAGTAAAAGGAGAGTCAGAGAGGTGAGCGCGGTGTAAAAGGAGAGTCAGAGAGGTGAGCGCGGAGTAAAAGGAGAGTCAGAGAGGTGAGCGCGGTGTAAAAGGAGAGTCAGAGACGTGAGCGCGGTGCAAAAGGAGAGTCAGAGAGGTGAGCGCGGTGTAAAAGGAGAGTCCGAGAGTTGAGCGTGGTGTAAAAGGAGAGTCCGAGAGGTGAGCGTGGTGTAAAAGGAGAGTCCGAGAGGTGAGCGCGGTGTAAAAGGAGAGTCCGAGAGTTGAGCGCGGTGTAAATGAAGAGTCCGAGAGGTGAGCGCATTGTAAAAGGAGAGTCCGAGAGGTGAGCGCGGTGTTAATGGAGAGTCCGAGAGGTGAGCGCGGTGTAAAAGGTGAGTCAGAGAGGTGAGCGCGGTGTAAAAGGAGAGTCAGAGATGTGTGCGTGGTGTAAAAGGAGAGTCCGAGAGGTGAGCACGGTGTAAAAGGAGAGTCAGAGAGGTGAGCGCGGTGTAAAAGGTGAGTCAGAGAGGTGAGCGCGGTGTAAAAGGAGAGTCAGAGAGGTGAGCGTGGTGTAAAAGGAGAGTCCGAGAGGTGAGCGCGGTGTAAAAGGAGAGTCAGAAAGGTGAGCGCGGTGTAAAAGGAGAGTCAGAGAGGTGAGCGCAGTGTAAAAGGAGAGTCAGAGAGTTGAGCGCAGTGTAATAGGAGAGTCCGAGAGGTGAGCGCAGTGTAAAAGGAGAGTCCGAGAGGTGAGCGCACTGTAAAAGGAGAGTCAGAGAGGTGAGCGCAGTGTAAAAGGAGAGTCAGAGAGGTGAGCGCGGAGTAAAAGGAGAGTCAGAGAGGTGAGCGCGGTGTAAAAGGAGAGTCCGAGAGGTGAGCACAGTGTAAAAGGAGAGTCAGAGAGGTGAGTGCGGTGTAAAAGGAGAGTCAGAGAGGTGAGCGCAGTGTAAAAGGAGAGTCAGAGAGGTGAGCGCAGTGTAAAAGGAGAGTCAGAGAGGTGAGCGCGGTGTAAAAGGAGAGTCAGAGAGGTGAGCGCAGTGTAAAAGGAGAGTCAGAGAGGTGAGCGCAGTGTAAAAGAAGAGTCAGAGAGGTGAGCGCAGTGTAAAAGGAGAGTCCGAAAGGTGAGCTCAGTGTAAAAGGAGAGTCCAAGAGGTGAGCGCAGTTTAAAAGGAGAGTCCGAGAGGTGAGCGCAGTGTAAAAGGAGAGTCCGAGAGGTGAGCGCAGTGCAAAAGGAGAGTCTGAGAGGAGAGCTTGGTGCAAAAGGATAGTCCGAGAGGTGAGCGTGGTGTAAAAGGAGAGTCAGAGAGGTGAGCACAGTGTAAAAGGAGAGTCAGAGAGGTGAGCACAGTGTAAAAGGAGAGTCAGAGTGGTGAGCGCGGTGTAAAAGGAGAGTCAGAGAGGTGAGCGCAGTGTAAAAGGAGACTCAGAGAGGTGAGCGCAGTGTAAAAGGAGAGTCAGAGAGGTGAGCGCGGTGTAAAAGGAGAGTCAGAGAGGTGAGCTCGGTGTAAAAGGAGAGTCAGAGAGGTGAGCGCGGTGTAAAAGGAGAGTCAGAGAGGTGAGCGTGGTGTAAAAGGAGAGTCAGAGAGGTGAGCGCGGAGTAAAAGGAGAGTCAGAGAGGTGAGCGCGGTGTAAAAGGAGAGTCAGAGAGGTGAGCACAGTCTAAATGGAGAGTCCGAGAGGTGAGCACAGTGTAAAAGGAGAGTCCTAGAGGTGAGCGCGGTGTAAAAGGAGAGTCAGAGAGGTGAGCGCGGTGTAAAAGGAGAGTCAGAGAGGTGAGCGTGGTGTAAAAGGAGAGTCCGAGAGGTGAGCACAGTGTAAAAGGAGAGTCTGAGAGGTGAGCACAGTGTAAAAGGAGAGTCAGAGAGGTGAGCGCGGAGTAAAAGGAGAGTCTGAGAGGTGAGCGCGGTGTAAAAGGAGAGTCAGAAAGTGAGCGCGGTGTAAAAGGAGAGTCAGAGAGGTGAGCGCGGTGTAAAAGGAGAGTCAGAGAGGTGAGCGTGGTGTAAAGGAGAGTCCGAGAGGTGAGCACGGTGTAAAATGAGAGTCAGAGAGGTGAGCGCGGTGTCAAAGGAGAGTCCGAGAGGTGAGCACGGTGTAAAATGAGAGTCAGAGAGGTGAGCGCGGTGTCAAAGGAGAGTCAGAGAGGTGAGCGCGGTGTAAAAGGAGAGTCAGAGAGGTGAGCGCGGTGTAAAAGGAGAGTCAGAGATGTGAGCGTGGTGTAAAAGGAGAGTCCGAGAGTTGAGCGTGGTGTAAAAGGAGAGTCCGAGAGGTGAGCGCGGAGTAAAAGGAGAGTCAGAGAGGTGAGCGCGGTGTAAAAGGAGAGTCAGAGAGGTGAGCGCGGAGTAAAAGGAGAGTCAGAGAGGTGAGCGCGGTGTAAAAGGAGAGTCAGAGACGTGAGCGCGGTGCAAAAGGAGAGTCAGAGAGGTGAGCGCGGTGTAAAAGGAGAGTCCGAGAGTTGAGCGTGGTGTAAAAGGAGAGTCCGAGAGGTGAGCGTGGTGTAAAAGGAGAGTCCGAGAGGTGAGCGCGGTGTAAAAGGAGAGTCCGAGAGTTGAGCGCGGTGTAAATGGAGAGTCCGAGAGGTGAGCGCATTGTAAAAGGAGAGTCCGAGAGGTGAGCGCGGTGTTAATGGAGAGTCCGAGAGGTGAGCGCGGTGTAAAAGGTGAGTCAGAGAGGTGAGCGCGGTGTAAAAGGAGAGTCAGAGATGTGTGCGTGGTGTAAAAGGAGAGTCCGAGAGGTGAGCACGGTGTAAAAGGAGAGTCAGAGAGGTGAGCGCAGTGTAAAAGGAGAGTCAGAGAGGTGAGCGTAGTGTAAAAGGAGAGTCCGAGAGGTGAGCGCAGTGTAAAAGGTGAGTCAGAGAGGTGAGCGCGGTGTAAAAGGTGAGTCAGAGAGGTGAGCGCGGTGTAAAAGGAGAGTCAGAGAGGTGAGCGTGGTGTAAAAGGAGAGTCCGAGAGGTGAGCGCGGTGTAAAAGGAGAGTCAGAAAGGTGAGCGCGGTGTAAAAGGAGAGTCAGAGAGGTGGTCGCAGTGTAAAAGGAGAGTCAGAGAGTTGAGCGCAGTGTAATAGGAGAGTCCGAGAGGTGAGCGCAGTGTAAAAGGAGAGTCCGAGAGGTGAGCGCACTGTAAAAGGAGAGTCAGAGAGGTGAGCGCAGTGTAAAAGGAGAGTCAGAGAGGTGAGCGCGGAGTAAAAGGAGAGTCAGAGAGGTGAGCGCGGTGTAAAAGGAGAGTCCGAGAGGTGAGCACAGTGTAAAAGGAGAGTCAGAGAGGTGAGTGCGGTGTAAAAGGAGAGTCAGAGAGGTGAGCGCAGTGTAAAAGGAGAGTCAGAGAGGTGAGCGCAGTGTAAAAGGAGAGTCAGAGAGGTGAGCGCGGTGTAAAAGGAGAGTCAGAGAGGTGAGCGCAGTGTAAAAGGAGAGTCAGAGAGGTGAGCGCAGTGTAAAAGAAGAGTCAGAGAGGTGAGCGCAGTGTAAAAGGAGAGTCCGAAAGGTGAGCTCAGTGTAAAAGGAGAGTCCAAGAGGTGAGCGCAGTTTAAAAGGAGAGTCCGAGAGGTGAGCGCAGTGTAAAAGGAGAGTCCGAGAGGTGAGCGCAGTGCAAAAGGAGAGTCTGAGAGGAGAGCTTGGTGCAAAAGGATAGTCCGAGAGGTGAGCGTGGTGTAAAAGGAGAGTCAGAGAGGTGAGCACAGTGTAAAAGGAGAGTCAGAGAGGTGAGCACAGTGTAAAAGGAGAGTCAGAGTGGTGAGCGCGGTGTAAAAGGAGAGTCAGAGAGGTGAGCGCAGTGTAAAAGGAGACTCAGAGAGGTGAGCGCAGTGTAAAAGGAGAGTCAGAGAGGTGAGCGCGGTGTAAAAGGAGAGTCAGAGAGGTGAGCTCGGTGTAAAAGGAGAGTCAGAGAGGTGAGCGCGGTGTAAAAGGAGAGTCAGAGAGGTGAGCGTGGTGTAAAAGGAGAGTCAGAGAGGTGAGCGCGGAGTAAAAGGAGAGTCAGAGAGGTGAGCGCGGTGTAAAAGGAGAGTCAGAGAGGTGAGCACAGTCTAAATGGAGAGTCCGAGAGGTGAGCACAGTGTAAAAGGAGAGTCCTAGAGGTGAGCGCGGTGTAAAAGGAGAGTCAGAGAGGTGAGCGCGGTGTAAAAGGAGAGTCAGAGAGGTGAGCGTGGTGTAAAAGGAGAGTCCGAGAGGTGAGCACAGTGTAAAAGGAGAGTCTGAGAGGTGAGCACAGTGTAAAAGGAGAGTCAGAGAGGTGAGCGCGGAGTAAAAGGAGAGTCTGAGAGGTGAGCGCGGTGTAAAAGGAGAGTCAGAAAGTGAGCGCGGTGTAAAAGGAGAGTCAGAGAGGTGAGCGCGGTGTAAAAGGAGAGTCAGAGAGGTGAGCGTGGTGTAAAGGAGAGTCCGAGAGGTGAGCACGGTGTAAAATGAGAGTCAGAGAGGTGAGCGCGGTGTCAAAGGAGAGTCCGAGAGGTGAGCACGGTGTAAAATGAGAGTCAGAGAGGTGAGCGCGGTGTCAAAGGAGAGTCAGAGAGGTGAGCGCGGTGTAAAAGGAGAGTCAGAGAGGTGAGCGCAGTGTGAAAGGAGAGTCAGAGAGGTGAGCGCAGTGTAAAAGGAGAGTCCGAGAGGTGAGCGCAGTTTAAAAGGAGAGTCCGAGAGGTGAGCGCAGTGTAAAAGGAGAGTCCGAGAGGTGAGCGCAGTGCAAAAGGAGAGTCCGAGAGGAGAGCGTGGTGCAAAAGGAGAGTCCGAGAGGTGAGCGTGGTGTAAAAGGAGAGTCAGAGAGGTGAGCGCAGTGTAAAAGGAGACTCAGAGAGGTGAGTGCGGTGTAAAAGGAGAGTCAGAGAGGTGAGCGCAGTGTAAAAGGAGCCTCAGAGAGGTGAGCGCAGTGTAAAAGGAGAGTCAGAGAGGTGAGCGCAGTGTAAAAGGAGAGTCCGAGAGGTGAGTACAGTCTAAAAGGAGAGTCCGAGAGGTGAGCGCGGTGTAAAAGGAGAGTCAGAGAGGTGAGCGCGGTGTAAAAGGAGAGTCAGAGAGGTGAGCGTGGTGTAAAAGGAGAGTCAGAGTGGTGAGCGCAGTGTAAAAGGAGAGTCAGAGAGGTGAGCGCGGTGTAAAAGGAGAGTCAGAGAGGTGAGCGCAGTGTAAAAGGAGAGTCAGAGAGGTGAGCGCGGAGTAAAAGGAGAGTCCGAGAGGTGAGCACAGTGTAAAAGGAGAGTCAGAGAGGTGAGCGCGGAGTAAAAGGAGAGTCTGAGAGGTGAGCGCAGTGTAAAAGGAGAGTCCGAGAGGTGAGCGCAGTGTAAAAGGAGAGTCCGAGAGCTGAGCGCAGTGTAAAAGGAGAGTCCGAGAGTTGAGCGTGGTGTAAAAGGAGAGTCCGAGAGGTGAGCGCGGAGTAAAAGGAGAGTCAGAGAGGTGAGCGCGGTGTAAAAGGAGAGTCAGAGAGGTGAGCGCGGAGTAAAAGGAGAGTCAGAGAGGTGAGCGCGGTGTAAAAGGAGAGTCAGAGACGTGAGCGCGGTGCAAAAGGAGAGTCAGAGAGGTGAGCGCGGTGTAAAAGGAGAGTCCGAGAGTTGAGCGTGGTGTAAAAGGAGAGTCCGAGAGGTGAGCGTGGTGTAAAAGGAGAGTCCGAGAGGTGAGCGCGGTGTAAAAGGAGAGTCCGAGAGTTGAGCGCGGTGTAAATGGAGAGTCCGAGAGGTGAGCGCATTGTAAAAGGAGAGTCCGAGAGGTGAGCGCGGTGTTAATGGAGAGTCCGAGAGGTGAGCGCGGTGTAAAAGGTGAGTCAGAGAGGTGAGCGCGGTGTAAAAGGAGAGTCAGAGATGTGTGCGTGGTGTAAAAGGAGAGTCCGAGAGGTGAGCACGGTGTGAAAGGAGAGTCAGAGAGGTGAGCGCGGTGTAAAAGGAGAGTCAGAGAGGTGAGCGTGGTGTAAAAGGAGAGTCCGAGAGGTGAGCGCGGTGTAAAAGGAGAGTCAGAAAGGTGAGCGCGGTGTAAAAGGAGAGTCAGAGAGGTGAGCGCAGTGTAAAAGGAGAGTCAGAGAGTTGAGCGCAGTGTAATAGGAGAGTCCGAGAGGTGAGCGCAGTGTAAAAGGAGAGTCCGAGAGGTGAGCGCACTGTAAAAGGAGAGTCAGAGAGGTGAGCGCAGTGTAAAAGGAGAGTCAGAGAGGTGAGCGCGGAGTAAAAGGAGAGTCAGAGAGGTGAGCGCGGTGTAAAAGGAGAGTCCGAGAGGTGAGCACAGTGTAAAAGGAGAGTCAGAGAGGTGAGTGCGGTGTAAAAGGAGAGTCAGAGAGGTGAGCGCAGTGTAAAAGGAGAGTCAGAGAGGTGAGCGCAGTGTAAAAGGAGAGTCAGAGAGGTGAGCGCGGTGTAAAAGGAGAGTCAGAGAGGTGAGCGCAGTGTAAAAGGAGAGTCAGAGAGGTGAGCGCAGTGTAAAAGAAGAGTCAGAGAGGTGAGCGCAGTGTAAAAGGAGAGTCCGAAAGGTGAGCTCAGTGTAAAAGGAGAGTCCAAGAGGTGAGCGCAGTTTAAAAGGAGAGTCCGAGAGGTGAGCGCAGTGTAAAAGGAGAGTCCGAGAGGTGAGCGCAGTGCAAAAGGAGAGTCTGAGAGGAGAGCTTGGTGCAAAAGGATAGTCCGAGAGGTGAGCGTGGTGTAAAAGGAGAGTCAGAGAGGTGAGCACAGTGTAAAAGGAGAGTCAGAGAGGTGAGCACAGTGTAAAAGGAGAGTCAGAGTGGTGAGCGCGGTGTAAAAGGAGAGTCAGAGAGGTGAGCGCAGTGTAAAAGGAGACTCAGAGAGGTGAGCGCAGTGTAAAAGGAGAGTCAGAGAGGTGAGCGCGGTGTAAAAGGAGAGTCAGAGAGGTGAGCTCGGTGTAAAAGGAGAGTCAGAGAGGTGAGCGCGGTGTAAAAGGAGAGTCAGAGAGGTGAGCGTGGTGTAAAAGGTGAGTCAGAGAGGTGAGCGCGGAGTAAAAGGAGAGTCAGAGAGGTGAGCGCGGTGTAAAAGGAGAGTCAGAGAGGTGAGCACAGTCTAAATGGAGAGTCCGAGAGGTGAGCACAGTGTAAAAGGAGAGTCCTAGAGGTGAGCGCGGTGTAAAAGGAGAGTCAGAGAGGTGAGCGCGGTGTAAAAGGAGAGTCAGAGAGGTGAGCGTGGTGTAAAAGGAGAGTCCGAGAGGTGAGCACAGTGTAAAAGGAGAGTCTGAGAGGTGAGCACAGTGTAAAAGGAGAGTCAGAGAGGTGAGCGCGGAGTAAAAGGAGAGTCTGAGAGGTGAGCGCGGTGTAAAAGGAGAGTCAGAAAGTGAGCGCGGTGTAAAAGGAGAGTCAGAGAGGTGAGCGCGGTGTAAAAGGAGAGTCAGAGAGGTGAGCGTGGTGTAAAGGAGAGTCCGAGAGGTGAGCACGGTGTAAAATGAGAGTCAGAGAGGTGAGCGCGGTGTCAAAGGAGAGTCCGAGAGGTGAGCACGGTGTAAAATGAGAGTCAGAGAGGTGAGCGCGGTGTCAAAGGAGAGTCAGAGAGGTGAGCGCGGTGTAAAAGGAGAGTCAGAGAGGTGAGCGCGGTGTAAAAGGAGAGTCAGAGATGTGAGCGTGGTGTAAAAGGAGAGTCCGAGAGTTGAGCGTGGTGTAAAAGGAGAGTCCGAGAGGTGAGCGCGGAGTAAAAGGAGAGTCAGAGAGGTGAGCGCGGTGTAAAAGGAGAGTCAGAGAGGTGAGCGCGGAGTAAAAGGAGAGTCAGAGAGGTGAGCGCGGTGTAAAAGGAGAGTCAGAGACGTGAGCGCGGTGCAAAAGGAGAGTCAGAGAGGTGAGCGCGGTGTAAAAGGAGAGTCCGAGAGTTGAGCGTGGTGTAAAAGGAGAGTCCGAGAGGTGAGCGTGGTGTAAAAGGAGAGTCCGAGAGGTGAGCGCGGTGTAAAAGGAGAGTCCGAGAGTTGAGCGCGGTGTAAATGGAGAGTCCGAGAGGTGAGCGCATTGTAAAAGGAGAGTCCGAGAGGTGAGCGCGGTGTTAATGGAGAGTCCGAGAGGTGAGCGCGGTGTAAAAGGTGAGTCAGAGAGGTGAGCGCGGTGTAAAAGGAGAGTCAGAGATGTGTGCGTGGTGTAAAAGGAGAGTCCGAGAGGTGAGCACGGTGTAAAAGGAGAGTCAGAGAGGTGAGCGCGGTGTAAAAGGTGAGTCAGAGAGGTGAGCGCGGTGTAAAAGGAGAGTCAGAGAGGTGAGCGTGGTGTAAAAGGAGAGTCCGAGAGGTGAGCGCGGTGTAAAAGGAGAGTCAGAAAGGTGAGCGCGGTGTAAAAGGAGAGTCAGAGAGGTGAGCGCAGTGTAAAAGGAGAGTCAGAGAGTTGAGCGCAGTGTAATAGGAGAGTCCGAGAGGTGAGCGCAGTGTAAAAGGAGAGTCCGAGAGGTGAGCGCACTGTAAAAGGAGAGTCAGAGAGGTGAGCGCAGTGTAAAAGGAGAGTCAGAGAGGTGAGCGCGGAGTAAAAGGAGAGTCAGAGAGGTGAGCGCGGTGTAAAAGGAGAGTCCGAGAGGTGAGCACAGTGTAAAAGGAGAGTCAGAGAGGTGAGTGCGGTGTAAAAGGAGAGTCAGAGAGGTGAGCGCAGTGTGAAAGGAGAGTCAGAGAGGTGAGCGCAGTGTAAAAGGAGAGTCAGAGAGGTGAGCGCGGTGTAAAAGGAGAGTCAGAGAGGTGAGCGCAGTGTAAAAGGAGAGTCAGAGAGGTGAGCGCAGTGTAAAAGAAGAGTCAGAGAGGTGAGCGCAGTGTAAAAGGAGAGTCCGAAAGGTGAGCTCAGTGTAAAAGGAGAGTCCAAGAGGTGAGCGCAGTTTAAAAGGAGAGTCCGAGAGGTGAGCGCAGTGTAAAAGGAGAGTCCGAGAGGTGAGCGCAGTGCAAAAGGAGAGTCTGAGAGGAGAGCTTGGTGCAAAAGGATAGTCCGAGAGGTGAGCGTGGTGTAAAAGGAGAGTCAGAGAGGTGAGCACAGTGTAAAAGGAGAGTCAGAGAGGTGAGCACAGTGTAAAAGGAGAGTCAGAGTGGTGAGCGCGGTGTAAAAGGAGAGTCAGAGAGGTGAGCGCAGTGTAAAAGGAGACTCAGAGAGGTGAGCGCAGTGTAAAAGGAGAGTCAGAGAGGTGAGCGCGGTGTAAAAGGAGAGTCAGAGAGGTGAGCTCGGTGTAAAAGGAGAGTCAGAGAGGTGAGCGCGGTGTAAAAGGAGAGTCAGAGAGGTGAGCGTGGTGTAAAAGGAGAGTCAGAGAGGTGAGCGCGGAGTAAAAGGAGAGTCAGAGAGGTGAGCGCGGTGTAAAAGGAGAGTCAGAGAGGTGAGCACAGTCTAAATGGAGAGTCCGAGAGGTGAGCACAGTGTAAAAGGAGAGTCCTAGAGGTGAGCGCGGTGTAAAAGGAGAGTCAGAGAGGTGAGCGCGGTGTAAAAGGAGAGTCAGAGAGGTGAGCGTGGTGTAAAAGGAGAGTCCGAGAGGTGAGCACAGTGTAAAAGGAGAGTCTGAGAGGTGAGCACAGTGTAAAAGGAGAGTCAGAGAGGTGAGCGCGGAGTAAAAGGAGAGTCTGAGAGGTGAGCGCGGTGTAAAAGGAGAGTCAGAAAGTGAGCGCGGTGTAAAAGGAGAGTCAGAGAGGTGAGCGCGGTGTAAAAGGAGAGTCAGAGAGGTGAGCGTGGTGTAAAGGAGAGTCCGAGAGGTGAGCACGGTGTAAAATGAGAGTCAGAGAGGTGAGCGCGGTGTCAAAGGAGAGTCCGAGAGGTGAGCACGGTGTAAAATGAGAGTCAGAGAGGTGAGCGCGGTGTCAAAGGAGAGTCAGAGAGGTGAGCGCGGTGTAAAAGGAGAGTCAGAGAGGTGAGCGCGGTGTAAAAGGAGAGTCAGAGATGTGAGCGTGGTGTAAAAGGAGAGTCAGAGAGGTGAGTGGAGTGTAAAAGGAGAGTCAGAGAGTTGAGCGCAGTGCAATAGGAGAGTCCGAGAGGTGAGCGCAGTGTAAAAGGAGAGTCAGAGAGGTGAGCGCAGTGTAAAAGGAGAGTCAGAGAGGTGAGCACAGTGTAAAAGGAGAGTCAGAGAGGTGAGCGCGGAGTAAAAGGAGAGTCAGAGAGGTGAGCGCGGTGTAAAAGGAGAGTCCGAGAGGTGAGCACAGTGTAAAAGGAGAGTCAGAGAGGTGAGTGCGATGTAAAAGGAGAGTCAGAGAGGTGAGCGCAGTGTAAAAGGAGAGTCAGAGTGGTGAGCGCAGTGTAAAAGGAGAGTCCGAGAGGTGAGCGCGGTGTAAAAGGAGAGTCTGAGAGGTGAGCACAGTGTAAAAGGAGAGTCCGAGAGGTGAGCGCGGTGTAAAAGGAGAGTCTGAGAGGTGAGCACCGTGTAAAAGTAGAGTCCGAGAGGTGAGCGTGGTGTAAAAGGAGAGTCCGAGAGGTGAGCGCATTGTGAAAGGAGAGTCAGAGAGGTGAGCGCAGTGCAAAAGGAGAGTCCGAGAGGAGAGCGTGGTGCAAAAGGAGAGTCCGAGAGGTGAGCGTGGTGTAAAAGGAGAGTCAGAGAGGTGAGCACAGTGTAAAAGGAGAGTCCGAAAGGTGAGCGCAGTGTAAAAGGAGAGTCCGAGAGGTGAGCGCAGTGTAAAAGGAGAGTCCGAGAGTTGAGCGCAGTGCAAAAGGAGAGTCCGAGAGGAGAGCGTGGTGCAAAAGGAGAGTCCGAGAGGTGAGCGTGGTGTAAAAGGAGAGTCAGAGAGGTGAGCACAGTGTAAAAGGAGAGTCAGAGAGGTGAGCGCAGTGTAAAAGGAGACTCAGAGAGGAGAGCGCAGTGTAAAAGGAGAGTCAGAGAGGTGAGCGCGGTGTAAAAGGAGAGTCAGAGAGGTGAGCACAGTCTAAAAGGAGAGTCCGAGAGGTGAGCACAGTGTAAAAGGAGAGTCCGAGAGGTGAGCGCGGTGTAAAAGGAGAGTCAGAGAGGTGAGCGTGGTGTAAAAGGAGAGTCCGAGAGGTGAGCGTGGTGTAAAAGGAGAGTCAGAGTGGTGAGCGCGGTGTAAAAGGAGAGTCAGAGAGGTGAGCGCGGAGTAAAAGGAGAGTCAGAGAGGTGAGCGCGGTGTAAAAGGAGAGTCAGAGAGGTGAGCGCGGTGTAAAAGGAGAGTCAGAGAGGTGAGCGCGGTGTAAAAGGAGAGTCAGAGAGGTGAGCACAGTGTAAAAGGAGAGTCCGAGAGGTGAGCGTGGTGCAAAAGGAGAGTCCGAGAGGTGAGCACAGTGTAAAAGGAGAGTCAGAGAGTTGAGCGCGGAGTAAAAGGAGAGTCTGAGAGGTGAGCACAGTGTAAAAGGAGAGTCCAAGAGGTGAGCACAGTGTAAAAGGAGAGTCAGAGAGGTGAGCGCAGTGTAAAAGGAGAGTCAGAGAGGTGAGCGCAGTATAAAAGGAGAGTCAGAGAGGTGAGCGCAGTGTAAAAGGAGAGTCAGAGAGATGAGAGTGCTGTAAAAGGAGAGTAAGACAGGTGAGCACAGTGTAAAAGGAGAGTCCGAGAGGTGAGCGTGGTGTAAAAGGAGAGTCCGAGAGGTGAGCGCAGTGTGAAAGGAGAGTCAGAGAGGTGAGCGCAGTGTGAAAGGAGAGTCAGAGAGGTGAGCGCAGTGTAAAAGGAGAGTCAGAGAGGTGAGCGCAGTGTGAAAGGAGAGTCAGAGAGGTGAGCGCAGTGTAAAAGGAGAGTCCGAAAGGTGAGCGCAGTGTAAAAGGAGAGTCCGAGAGGTGAGCGCAGTGTGAAAGGAGAGTCAGAGAGGTGAGCGCAGTGTAAAAGGAGAGTCAGAGAGGTGAGCGCAGTGTGAAAGGAGAGTCCGAGAGGTGAGCGCAGTGTAAAAGGAGAGTCAGAGAGGTGAGCGCGGTGTAAAAGGAGAGTCAGAGAGGTGAGCGCAGTGTAAAAGGAGAGTCAGAGAGGTGAGCGCAGTGTAAAAGGAGAGTCAGAGAGGTGAGCACAGTGCAAAAGGAGAGTCAGAGAGGTGAGCGCAGTGTAAAAGGAGACTCAGAGAGGTGAGTGCGGTGTAAAAGGAGAGTCAGAGAGGTGAGCGCATTGTAAAAGGAGAGTCAGAGAGGTGAGCGCGGTGTAAAAGGAGACTCAGAGAGGTGAGCGCAGTGTAAAAGGAGAGTCAGAGAGGTGAGCGCGGTGTAAAAGGAGAGTCAGAGAGGTGAGCACGGTGTAAAACGACAGTCAGATGGTTGAGTGCGGTGTAAAAGGAGAGTCAGAGAGGTGAGCGCGGAGTAAAAGGAGAGTCAGAGAGGTGAGCGCGGTGTAAAAGGAGAGTCAGAGAGGTGAGCACAGTCTAAAAGGAGAGTCTGAGAGGTGAGCACAGTGTAAAAGGAGAGTCCGAGAGGTGAGCGCGGTGTAAAAGGAGAGTCAGAGAGGTGAGCGCGGTGTAAAAGGAGAGTCAGAGAGATGAGCGTGGTGTAAAAGGAGAGTCCGAGAGGTGAGCGTGGTGTAAAAGGAGAGTCAGAGTGGTGAGCGCGGAGTAAAAGGAGAGTCAGAGAGGTGAGCGCGGAGTAAAAGGAGAGTCAGAGAGGTGAGCGCGGAGTAAAAGGAGAGTCAGAGAGGTGAGCGCGGAGTAAAAGGAGAGTCAGAGAGGTGAGCGCGGTGTAAAAGGAGAGTCAGAGAGGTGAGCGCAGTGTAAAAGGAGAGTCAGAGAGGTGAGCGCAGTGTAAAAGGAGAGTCAGAGAGGTGAGCGCAGTGCAAAAGGCGAGTCAGAGAGGTGAGCGCATTGCAAAAGGAGAGTCAGAGAGGTGAGCACAGTGTAAAAGGAGAGTCCGAGAGGTGAGCGTGCTGTAAAAGGAGAGTAAGAGAGGTGAGCACAGTGTAAAAGGAGAGTCCGAGAGGTGAGCACGGTGTAAAAGGAGAGTCCGAGAGGTGAGCGTGCTGTAAAAGGAGAGTAAGAGAGGTGAGCACAGTGTAAAAGGAGAGTCCGAGAGGTGAGCGCGGAGTAAAAGGAGAGTCAGAGAGGTGAGCGCGGTGTAAAAGGAGAGTCCGAGAGGTGAGCGCGGTGTAAAAGGAGAGTCCGAGAGGTGAGCACCGTGTAAAAGGAGAGTCAGAGAGGTGAGCGCAGTGTAAAAGGAGAGTCCGAGAGGTGAGCGCGGTCTAAAAGGAGAGTCAGAGAGGTGAGCGCGGTGTAAAAGGAGAGTCAGAGAGGTGAGCGCGGTGTAAAAGGAGAGTCCGACAGGTGAGCACAGTGTAAAAGGAGAGTCCGAGAGGTGAGCGCAGTGTGAAAGGAGAGTCAGAGAGGTGAGCGCAGTGTAAAAGGAGAGTCCGAAAGGTGAGCGCAGTGTAAAAGGAGAGTCAGAGAGGTGAGCGCAGTGTAAAAGGAGAGTCAGAGAGGTGAGCGTGCTGTAAAAGGAGAGTAAGAGAGGTGAGCACAGTGTAAAAGGAGAGTCCGAGAGGTGAGCGCGGAGTAAAAGGAGAGTCAGAGAGGTGAGCGCAGTGTAAAAGGAGAGTCCGAAAGGTGAGCGCAGTGTAAAAGGAGAGTCCGAGAGGTGAGCACAGTGCAAAAGGAGAATCCGAGAGGAGAGCGCAGTGTAAAAGGAGAGTCCGAGAGGTGAGCGCAGTGTAAAAGGAGAGTCCGAGAGGTGAGCGCAGTGTAAAAGGAGAGTCCGAGAGGTGAGCGCAGTGTAAAAGGAGAGTCCGAGAGGTGAGCGCAGTGTAAAAGGAGAATCCGAGAGGAGAGCGTGGTGCAAAAGGAGAATCCGAGAGGAGAGCGTGGTGCAAAAGGAGAGTCCGAGAGTTGAGCGTGGTGTAAAAGGAGACTCAGAGAGGTGAGTGCGGTGTAAAAGGAGAGTCAGAGAGGTGAGCGCATTGTAAAAGGAGACTCAGAGAGGTGAGCGCAGTGTAAAAGGAGAGTCAGAGAGGTGAGCGCAGTGTAAAAGGAGACTCAGAGAGGTGAGTGCGGTGTAAAAGGAGAGTCAGAGAGGTGAGCGCATTGTAAAAGGAGACTCAGAGAGGTGAGCGCAGTGTAAAAGGAGAGTCAGAGAGGTGAGCACAGTGTAAAAGGAGACTCAGAGAGGTGAGTGCGGTGTAAAAGGAGAGTCAGAGAGGTGAGCGCATTGTAAAAGGAGACTCAGAGAGGTGAGCGCAGTGTAAAAGGAGAGTCAGAGAGGTGAGCGCAGTGTAAAAGGAGACTCAGAGAGGTGAGTGCGGTGTAAAAGGAGAGTCAGAGAGGTGAGCGCATTGTAAAAGGAGACTCAGAGAGGTGAGCGCAGTGTAAAAGGAGAGTCAGAGAGGTGAGCACAGTGTAAAAGGAGACTCAGAGAGGTGAGTGCGGTGTAAAAGGAGAGTCAGAGAGGTGAGCGCGGTGTAAAAGGAGAGTCAGAGAGGTGAGCGCAGTGTAAAAGGAGAGTCAGAGAGGTGAGCGCGGTGTAAAAGGAGAGTCAGAGAGGTGAGCGCAGTGTAAAAGGAGAGTCAGAGAGGTGAGTGCGGTGTAAAAGGAGACTCAGAGAGGTGAGCGCAGTGTAAAAGGAGAGTCAGAGAGGTGAGCGCGGTGTAACAGGAGAGTCAGAGAGGTGAGCGCATTGTAAAAGGAGACTCAGAGAGGTGAGTGCGGTGTAAAAGGAGAGTCAGAGAGGTGAGCGCATTGTAAAAGGAGACTCAGAGAGGTGAGCGCAGTGTAAAAGGAGAGTCAGAGAGGTGAGCGCAGTATAAAAGGAGAGTCAGAGAGGTGAGCGCAGTGTAAAAGGAGAGTCAGAGAGATGAGAGTGCTGTAAAAGGAGAGTAAGACAGGTGAGCACAGTGTAAAAGGAGAGTCCGAGAGGTGAGCGTGGTGTAAAAGGAGAGTCCGAGAGGTGAGCGCAGTGTGAAAGGAGAGTCAGAGAGGTGAGCGCAGTGTGAAAGGAGAGTCAGAGAGGTGAGCGCAGTGTAAAAGGAGAGTCAGAGAGGTGAGCGCAGTGTGAAAGGAGAGTCAGAGAGGTGAGCGCAGTGTGAAAGGAGAGTCAGAGAGGTGAGCGCAGTGTGAAAGGAGAGTCAGAGAGGTGAGCGCAGTGTAAAAGGAGACTCAGAGAGGTGAGCGCAGTGTAAAAGGAGAGTCCGAAAGGTGAGCGCAGTGTAAAAGGAGAGTCCGAGAGGTGAGCGCAGTGTGAAAGGAGAGTCAGAGAGGTGAGCGCAGTGTAAAAGGAGAGTCAGAGAGGTGAGCGCAGTGTGAAAGGAGAGTCAGAGAGGTGAGCGCAGTGTAAAAGGAGAGTCAGAGAGGTGAGCGCAGTGTAAAAGGAGAGTCAGAGAGGTGAGCACAGTGCAAAAGGAGAGTCAGAGAGGTGAGCGCAGTGTAAAAGGAGACTCAGAGAGGTGAGTGCGGTGTAAAAGGAGAGTCAGAGAGGTGAGCGCATTGTAAAAGGAGACTCAGAGAGGTGAGCACAGTGTAAAAGGAGAGTCAGAGAGGTGAGCGCATTGTAAAAGGAGAGTCCGAGAGGTGAGCGCATTGTAAAAGGAGACTCAGAGAGGTGAGCACAGTGCAAAAGGAGAGTCAGAGAGGTGAGCGCAGTGTAAAAGGAGACTCAGAGAGGTGAGTGCGGTGTAAAAGGAGAGTCAGAGAGGTGAGCGCATTGTAAAAGGAGAGTCAGAGAGGTGAGCACAGTGTAAAAGGAGAGTCAGAGAGGTGAGCGCATTGTAAAAGGAGACTCAGAGAGGTGAGCGCAGTGTAAAAGGAGAGTCAGAGAGGTGAGCGCGGTGTAAAAGGAGAGTCAGAGAGGTGAGCACGGTGTAAAACGACAGTCAGATGGTTGAGTGCGGTGTAAAAGGAGAGTCAGAGAGGTGAGCGCGGAGTAAAAGGAGAGTCAGAGAGGTGAGCGCGGTGTAAAAGGAGAGTCAGAGAGGTGAGCACAGTCTAAAAGGAGAGTCTGAGAGGTGAGCACAGTGTAAAAGGAGAGTCCGAGAGGTGAGCGCGGTGTAAAAGGAGAGTCAGAGAGGTGAGCGCGGTGTAAAAGGAGAGTCAGAGAGATGAGCGTGGTGTAAAAGGAGAGTCCGAGAGGTGAGCGTGGTGTAAAAGGAGAGTCAGAGTGGTGAGCGCGGAGTAAAAGGAGAGTCAGAGAGGTGAGCGCGGAGTAAAAGGAGAGTCAGAGAGGTGAGCGCGGAGTAAAAGGAGAGTCAGAGAGGTGAGCGCGGAGTAAAAGGAGAGTCAGAGAGGTGAGCGCGGTGTAAAAGGAGAGTCAGAGAGGTGAGCGCAGTGTAAAAGGAGAGTCAGAGAGGTGAGCGCAGTGCAAAAGGCGAGTCAGAGAGGTGAGCGCATTGCAAAAGGAGAGTCAGAGAGGTGAGCACAGTGTAAAAGGAGAGTCCGAGAGGTGAGCGTGCTGTAAAAGGAGAGTAAGAGAGGTGAGCACAGTGTAAAAGGAGAGTCCGAGAGGTGAGCACGGTGTAAAAGGAGAGTCCGAGAGGTGAGCGTGCTGTAAAAGGAGAGTAAGAGAGGTGAGCACAGTGTAAAAGGAGAGTCCGAGAGGTGAGCGCGGAGTAAAAGGAGAGTCAGAGAGGTGAGCGCGGTGTAAAAGGAGAGTCCGAGAGGTGAGCGCGGTGTAAAAGGAGAGTCCGAGAGGTGAGCACCGTGTAAAAGGAGAGTCAGAGAGGTGAGCGCAGTGTAAAAGGAGAGTCCGAGAGGTGAGCGCGGTCTAAAAGGAGAGTCAGAGAGGTGAGCGCGGTGTAAAAGGAGAGTCAGAGAGGTGAGCGCGGTGTAAAAGGAGAGTCCGACAGGTGAGCACAGTGTAAAAGGAGAGTCCGAGAGGTGAGCGCAGTGTGAAAGGAGAGTCAGAGGGGTGAGCGCAGTGTAAAAGGAGAGTCCGAAAGGTGAGCGCAGTGTAAAAGGAGAGTCCGAGAGGTGAGCACAGTGCAAAAGGAGAATCCGAGAGGAGAGCGCAGTGTAAAAGGAGAGTCCGAGAGGTGAGCGCAGTGTAAAAGGAGAGTCCGAGAGGTGAGCGCAGTGTAAAAGGAGAGTCCGAGAGGTGAGCGCAGTGTAAAAGGAGAGTCCGAGAGGTGAGCGCAGTGTAAAAGGAGAATCCGAGAGGAGAGCGTGGTGCAAAAGGAGAATCCGAGAGGAGAGCGTGGTGCAAAAGGAGAGTCCGAGAGTTGAGCGTGGTGTAAAAGGAGACTCAGAGAGGTGAGTGCGGTGTAAAAGGAGAGTCAGAGAGGTGAGCGCATTGTAAAAGGAGACTCAGAGAGGTGAGCGCAGTGTAAAAGGAGAGTCAGAGAGGTGAGCGCAGTGTAAAAGGAGACTCAGAGAGGTGAGTGCGGTGTAAAAGGAGAGTCAGAGAGGTGAGCGCATTGTAAAAGGAGACTCAGAGAGGTGAGCGCAGTGTAAAAGGAGAGTCAGAGAGGTGAGCACAGTGTAAAAGGAGACTCAGAGAGGTGAGTGCGGTGTAAAAGGAGAGTCAGAGAGGTGAGCGCATTGTAAAAGGAGACTCAGAGAGGTGAGCGCAGTGTAAAAGGAGAGTCAGAGAGGTGAGCGCAGTGTAAAAGGAGAGTCCGAGAGGTGAGCGCAGTGTAAAAGGAGAGTCAGAGAGGTGAGCGCAGTGTAAAAGGAGAGTCAGAGAGGTGAGCGCAGTGTAAAAGGAGACTCAGAGAGGTGAGTGCGGTGTAAAAGGAGAGTCAGAGAGGTGAGCGCATTGTAAAAGGAGACTCAGAGAGGTGAGCGCAGTGTAAAAGGAGAGTCAGAGAGGTGAGCACAGTGTAAAAGGAGACTCAGAGAGGTGAGTGCGGTGTAAAAGGAGAGTCAGAGAGGTGAGCGCATTGTAAAAGGAGACTCAGAGAGGTGAGCGCAGTGTAAAAGGAGAGTCAGAGAGGTGAGCGCGGTGTAACAGGAGAGTCAGAGAGGTGAGCGCATTGTAAAAGGAGACTCAGAGAGGTGAGCGCAGTGTAAAAGGAGAGTCAGAGAGGTGAGCGCGGTGTAAAAGGAGAGTCAGAGAGGTGAGCACGGTGTAAAACGACAGTCAGATGGTTGAGCGCGGTGTAAAAGGAGAGTCAGAGAGGTGAGCGCGGAGTAAAAGGAGAGTCAGAGAGGTGAGCGCGGTGTAAAAGGAGAGTCAGAGAGGTGAGCACAGTCTAAAAGGAGAGTCTGAGAGGTGAGCACAGTGTAAAAGGAGAGTCCGAGAGGTGAGCGCGGTGTAAAAGGAGAGTCAGAGAGGTGAGCGCAGTGTAAAAGGAGAGTCAGAGAGGTGAGCGCGGTGTAAAAGGAGAGTCAGAGAGGTGAGCGCTGTGTAAAAGGAGAGTCAGAGAGGTGAGCGCAGTGTAAAAGGAGAGTCAGAGAGGTGAGCGCAGTGTGAAAGGAGAGTCAGAGAGGTGAGCGCAGTGTAAAAGGAGAGTCAGAGAGGTGAGCGCGGTGTAAAAGGAGAGTCAGAGAGGTGAGCGCGGTGTAAAAGGAGAGTCAGAGAGGTGAGCGCTGTGTAAAAGGAGAGTCAGAGAGGTGAGCGCAGTGTAAAAGGAGAGTCAGAGAGGTGAGCGCAGTGTGAAAGGAGAGTCAGAGAGGTGAGCGCAGTGTAAAAGGAGAGTCAGAGAGGTGAGCGCAGTGTAAAAGGAGAGTCAGAGAGGTGAGCGAAGTGTAAAAGGAGAGTCAGAGAGGTGAGCGCGGTGTAAAAGGAGAGTCAGAGAGGTGAGCGTGGTGTAAAAGGAGAGTCAGAGAGGTGAGCGCAGTGTAAAAGGAGAGTCAGAGAGGTGAGCGCAGTGTAAAAGGAGAGTCAGAGAGGTGAGCGCAGTGTAAAAGGAGAGTCAGAGAGGTGAGCGCGGTGTAAAAGGAGAGTCAGAGAGGTGAGCGCGGTGTAAAAGGAGAGTCCGAGAGGTGAGCGCGGTGTAAAAGGAGAGTCAGAGAGGTGAGCGCGGTGTAAAAGGAGAGTCAGAGAGGTGAGCGCGGTGTAAAAGGAGAGTCAGAGAGGTGAGCGCGGTGTAAAAGGAGAGTCAGAGAGGTGAGCGCGGTGTAAAAGGAGAGTCAGAGAGGTGAGCGCGGTGTAAAAGGAGAGTCAGAGAGGTGAGCGCGGTGTAAAAGGAGAGTCAGAGAGATGAGCGCAGTGTAAATGGAGAGTCAGAGAGTGAGCACAGTGTAAAAGGAGAGTCCGAGAGGTGAGCGCGGTGTAAAAGGAGAGTCAGAGAGGTGAGCACAGTCTAAAAGGAGAGTCTGAGAGGTGAGCACAGTGTAAAAGGAGAGTCCGAGAGGTGAGCGCGGTGTAAAAGGAGAGTCAGAGAGGTGAGCGCGGTGTAAAAGGAGAGTCAGAGAGGTGAGCACGGTGTAAAAGGAGAGTCAGAGAGGTGAGCGCTGTGTAAAAGGAGAGTCAGAGAGGTGAGCGCAGTGTAAAAGGAGAGTCAGAGAGGTGAGCGCAGTGCAAAAGGAGAGTCAGAGAGGTGAGCGCAGTGTAAAAGGAGAGTCTGAGAGGTGAGTGCAGTGTAAAAGGAGAGTCCGAGAGGTGAGCGTGGTGCAAAAGGAGAGTCAGAGAGGTGAGCACAGTGTAAAAGGAGAGTCAGAGAGGTGAGCGCGGAGTAAAAGGAGAGTCTGAGAATTGAGCACGGTGTAAAAGGAGAGTCCGAGAGGTGAGCACAGTGTAAAAGGAGAGTCCGAGAGGTGAGCGCAGTGTAAAAGGAGAGTCAGAGAGGTGAGCGCAGTGTAAAAGGAGAGTCCGAGAGATGAGCGCAGTGTAAAAGGAGAGTCAGAGAGGTGAGCGCAGTGTAAAAGGAGAGTCAGAGAGGTGAGCGCGGAGTAAAAGGAGAGTCCGAGAGCTGAGCACAGTGTAAAAGGAGAGTCCGAGAGGTGAGCACAGTGTAAAAGGAGAGTCCGAGAGGTGAGCGCAGTGTAAAAGGAGAATCAGAGAGGTGAGTGCAGTGTAAAAGGAGAATCCGAGAGGTGAGCGCAGTGTAAAAGGAGAGTCAGAGAGTTGAGCGTGGTGTAAAAGGAGAGTCCGAGAGGTGAGCGCGGTGTAAAAGGAGAGTCCGATGGGGTGAGCGCAGTGTAAAAGGTGAGTCAGAGAGGTGAGCACAGTGTAAAAGGAGAGTCAGAAAGTGAGCGCGGTGTAAAAGGAGAGACAGAGAGGTGAGCGCGGTGTAAAAGGAGAGTCAGAGAGGTGAGCGTGGTGCAAAAGGAGAGTCCGAGAGTTGAGCGTGGTGTAAAAGGAGAGTCCGAGAGGTGAGCGTGGTGTAAAAGGAGAGTCCGAGAGGTGAGCACGGTGTAAAAGGAGAGTCAGAGAGGTGAGCGCAGTGTAAAAGGAGACTCAGAGAGGTGAGCGCAGTGTAAAAGGAGAGTCAGAGAGGTGAGTGCAGTGTAAAAGGAGAGTCAGAGAGGTGAGCGCGGTGTAAAAGGAGAGTCAGAGAGTTGAGCGCAGTGTAATAGGAGAGTCCGAGAGGTGAGCGCGGTGCAAAAGGAGAGTCTGAGAGGTGAGCGCGGTGTAAATGGAGAGTCCGAGAGGTGAGCGCATTGTAAAAGGAGAGTCCGAGAGGTGAGCGCAGTGTAAAAGGCGAGTCAGAGAGGTGAGCGCGGTGTAAAAGGAGAGTCAGAGAGGTGAGCACGGTGTAAAAGGAGAGTCAGAGATGTGAGCACGGTGTAAAAGGAGTGTCAGAGAGGTGAGCGCCTTGTAAAAGGAGAGTCAGAGAGGTGAGCGCGGTGTAAAAGGAGAGTCAGAGAGGTGAGCGCAGTGTGAAAGGAGAGTCCGAGAGGTGAGCGCAGTGTGAAAGGAGAGTCAGAGAGGTGAGCGCGGTGTAAAAGGAGAGTCAGAGAGGTGAGCGCAGTGTAAAAGGAGAGTCAGAGAGGTGAGCGCAGTGTAAAAGGAGAGTCAGAGAGGTGAGCACAGTGCAAAAGGAGAGTCAGAGAGGTGAGCGCAGTGTAAAAGGAGACTCAGAGAGGTGAGTGCGGTGTAAAAGGAGAGTCAGAGAGGTGAGCGCATTGTAAAAGGAGAGTCAGAGAGGTGAGCGCGGTGTAAAAGGAGACTCAGAGAGGTGAGCGCAGTGTAAAAGGAGAGTCAGAGAGGTGAGCGCGGTGTAAAAGGAGAGTCAGAGAGGTGAGCACGGTGTAAAACGACAGTCAGATGGTTGAGTGCGGTGTAAAAGGAGAGTCAGAGAGGTGAGCGCGGAGTAAAAGGAGAGTCAGAGAGGTGAGCGCGGTGTAAAAGGAGAGTCAGAGAGGTGAGCACAGTCTAAAAGGAGAGTCTGAGAGGTGAGCACAGTGTAAAAGGAGAGTCCGAGAGGTGAGCGCGGTGTAAAAGGAGAGTCAGAGAGGTGAGCGCGGTGTAAAAGGAGAGTCAGAGAGATGAGCGTGGTGTAAAAGGAGAGTCCGAGAGGTGAGCGTGGTGTAAAAGGAGAGTCAGAGTGGTGAGCGCGGAGTAAAAGGAGAGTCAGAGAGGTGAGCGCGGAGTAAAAGGAGAGTCAGAGAGGTGAGCGCGGAGTAAAAGGAGAGTCAGAGAGGTGAGCGCGGAGTAAAAGGAGAGTCAGAGAGGTGAGCGCGGTGTAAAAGGAGAGTCAGAGAGGTGAGCGCAGTGTAAAAGGAGAGTCAGAGAGGTGAGCGCAGTGTAAAAGGAGAGTCAGAGAGGTGAGCGCAGTGCAAAAGGCGAGTCAGAGAGGTGAGCGCATTGCAAAAGGAGAGTCAGAGAGGTGAGCACAGTGTAAAAGGAGAGTCCGAGAGGTGAGCGTGCTGTAAAAGGAGAGTAAGAGAGGTGAGCACAGTGTAAAAGGAGAGTCCGAGAGGTGAGCACGGTGTAAAAGGAGAGTCCGAGAGGTGAGCGTGCTGTAAAAGGAGAGTAAGAGAGGTGAGCACAGTGTAAAAGGAGAGTCCGAGAGGTGAGCGCGGAGTAAAAGGAGAGTCAGAGAGGTGAGCGCGGTGTAAAAGGAGAGTCCGAGAGGTGAGCGCGGTGTAAAAGGAGAGTCCGAGAGGTGAGCACCGTGTAAAAGGAGAGTCAGAGAGGTGAGCGCAGTGTAAAAGGAGAGTCCGAGAGGTGAGCGCGGTCTAAAAGGAGAGTCAGAGAGGTGAGCGCGGTGTAAAAGGAGAGTCAGAGAGGTGAGCGCGGTGTAAAAGGAGAGTCCGACAGGTGAGCACAGTGTAAAAGGAGAGTCCGAGAGGTGAGCGCAGTGTGAAAGGAGAGTCAGAGAGGTGAGCGCAGTGTAAAAGGAGAGTCCGAAAGGTGAGCGCAGTGTAAAAGGAGAGTCAGAGAGGTGAGCGCAGTGTAAAAGGAGAGTCAGAGAGGTGAGCGTGCTGTAAAAGGAGAGTAAGAGAGGTGAGCACAGTGTAAAAGGAGAGTCCGAGAGGTGAGCGCGGAGTAAAAGGAGAGTCAGAGAGGTGAGCGCAGTGTAAAAGGAGAGTCCGAAAGGTGAGCGCAGTGTAAAAGGAGAGTCCGAGAGGTGAGCACAGTGCAAAAGGAGAATCCGAGAGGAGAGCGCAGTGTAAAAGGAGAGTCCGAGAGGTGAGCGCAGTGTAAAAGGAGAGTCCGAGAGGTGAGCGCAGTGTAAAAGGAGAGTCCGAGAGGTGAGCGCAGTGTAAAAGGAGAGTCCGAGAGGTGAGCGCAGTGTAAAAGGAGAATCCGAGAGGAGAGCGTGGTGCAAAAGGAGAATCCGAGAGGAGAGCGTGGTGCAAAAGGAGAGTCCGAGAGTTGAGCGTGGTGTAAAAGGAGACTCAGAGAGGTGAGTGCGGTGTAAAAGGAGAGTCAGAGAGGTGAGCGCATTGTAAAAGGAGACTCAGAGAGGTGAGCGCAGTGTAAAAGGAGAGTCAGAGAGGTGAGCGCAGTGTAAAAGGAGACTCAGAGAGGTGAGTGCGGTGTAAAAGGAGAGTCAGAGAGGTGAGCGCATTGTAAAAGGAGACTCAGAGAGGTGAGCGCAGTGTAAAAGGAGAGTCAGAGAGGTGAGCACAGTGTAAAAGGAGACTCAGAGAGGTGAGTGCGGTGTAAAAGGAGAGTCAGAGAGGTGAGCGCATTGTAAAAGGAGACTCAGAGAGGTGAGCGCAGTGTAAAAGGAGAGTCAGAGAGGTGAGCGCAGTGTAAAAGGAGACTCAGAGAGGTGAGTGCGGTGTAAAAGGAGAGTCAGAGAGGTGAGCGCATTGTAAAAGGAGACTCAGAGAGGTGAGCGCAGTGTAAAAGGAGAGTCAGAGAGGTGAGCACAGTGTAAAAGGAGACTCAGAGAGGTGAGTGCGGTGTAAAAGGAGAGTCAGAGAGGTGAGCGCGGTGTAAAAGGAGAGTCAGAGAGGTGAGCGCAGTGTAAAAGGAGAGTCAGAGAGGTGAGCGCGGTGTAAAAGGAGAGTCAGAGAGGTGAGCGCAGTGTAAAAGGAGAGTCAGAGAGGTGAGTGCGGTGTAAAAGGAGACTCAGAGAGGTGAGCGCAGTGTAAAAGGAGAGTCAGAGAGGTGAGCGCGGTGTAACAGGAGAGTCAGAGAGGTGAGCGCATTGTAAAAGGAGACTCAGAGAGGTGAGTGCGGTGTAAAAGGAGAGTCAGAGAGGTGAGCGCATTGTAAAAGGAGACTCAGAGAGGTGAGCGCAGTGTAAAAGGAGAGTCAGAGAGGTGAGCGCAGTATAAAAGGAGAGTCAGAGAGGTGAGCGCAGTGTAAAAGGAGAGTCAGAGAGATGAGAGTGCTGTAAAAGGAGAGTAAGACAGGTGAGCACAGTGTAAAAGGAGAGTCCGAGAGGTGAGCGTGGTGTAAAAGGAGAGTCCGAGAGGTGAGCGCAGTGTGAAAGGAGAGTCAGAGAGGTGAGCGCAGTGTGAAAGGAGAGTCAGAGAGGTGAGCGCAGTGTAAAAGGAGAGTCAGAGAGGTGAGCGCAGTGTGAAAGGAGAGTCAGAGAGGTGAGCGCAGTGTGAAAGGAGAGTCAGAGAGGTGAGCGCAGTGTGAAAGGAGAGTCAGAGAGGTGAGCGCAGTGTAAAAGGAGACTCAGAGAGGTGAGCGCAGTGTAAAAGGAGAGTCCGAAAGGTGAGCGCAGTGTAAAAGGAGAGTCCGAGAGGTGAGCGCAGTGTGAAAGGAGAGTCAGAGAGGTGAGCGCAGTGTAAAAGGAGAGTCAGAGAGGTGAGCGCAGTGTGAAAGGAGAGTCAGAGAGGTGAGCGCAGTGTAAAAGGAGAGTCAGAGAGGTGAGCGCAGTGTAAAAGGAGAGTCAGAGAGGTGAGCACAGTGCAAAAGGAGAGTCAGAGAGGTGAGCGCAGTGTAAAAGGAGACTCAGAGAGGTGAGTGCGGTGTAAAAGGAGAGTCAGAGAGGTGAGCGCATTGTAAAAGGAGACTCAGAGAGGTGAGCACAGTGTAAAAGGAGAGTCAGAGAGGTGAGCGCATTGTAAAAGGAGAGTCCGAGAGGTGAGCGCATTGTAAAAGGAGACTCAGAGAGGTGAGCACAGTGCAAAAGGAGAGTCAGAGAGGTGAGCGCAGTGTAAAAGGAGACTCAGAGAGGTGAGTGCGGTGTAAAAGGAGAGTCAGAGAGGTGAGCGCATTGTAAAAGGAGAGTCAGAGAGGTGAGCACAGTGTAAAAGGAGAGTCAGAGAGGTGAGCGCATTGTAAAAGGAGACTCAGAGAGGTGAGCGCAGTGTAAAAGGAGAGTCAGAGAGGTGAGCGCGGTGTAAAAGGAGAGTCAGAGAGGTGAGCACGGTGTAAAACGACAGTCAGATGGTTGAGTGCGGTGTAAAAGGAGAGTCAGAGAGGTGAGCGCGGAGTAAAAGGAGAGTCAGAGAGGTGAGCGCGGTGTAAAAGGAGAGTCAGAGAGGTGAGCACAGTCTAAAAGGAGAGTCTGAGAGGTGAGCACAGTGTAAAAGGAGAGTCCGAGAGGTGAGCGCGGTGTAAAAGGAGAGTCAGAGAGGTGAGCGCGGTGTAAAAGGAGAGTCAGAGAGATGAGCGTGGTGTAAAAGGAGAGTCCGAGAGGTGAGCGTGGTGTAAAAGGAGAGTCAGAGTGGTGAGCGCGGAGTAAAAGGAGAGTCAGAGAGGTGAGCGCGGAGTAAAAGGAGAGTCAGAGAGGTGAGCGCGGAGTAAAAGGAGAGTCAGAGAGGTGAGCGCGGAGTAAAAGGAGAGTCAGAGAGGTGAGCGCGGTGTAAAAGGAGAGTCAGAGAGGTGAGCGCAGTGTAAAAGGAGAGTCAGAGAGGTGAGCGCAGTGCAAAAGGCGAGTCAGAGAGGTGAGCGCATTGCAAAAGGAGAGTCAGAGAGGTGAGCACAGTGTAAAAGGAGAGTCCGAGAGGTGAGCGTGCTGTAAAAGGAGAGTAAGAGAGGTGAGCACAGTGTAAAAGGAGAGTCCGAGAGGTGAGCACGGTGTAAAAGGAGAGTCCGAGAGGTGAGCGTGCTGTAAAAGGAGAGTAAGAGAGGTGAGCACAGTGTAAAAGGAGAGTCCGAGAGGTGAGCGCGGAGTAAAAGGAGAGTCAGAGAGGTGAGCGCGGTGTAAAAGGAGAGTCCGAGAGGTGAGCGCGGTGTAAAAGGAGAGTCCGAGAGGTGAGCACCGTGTAAAAGGAGAGTCAGAGAGGTGAGCGCAGTGTAAAAGGAGAGTCCGAGAGGTGAGCGCGGTCTAAAAGGAGAGTCAGAGAGGTGAGCGCGGTGTAAAAGGAGAGTCAGAGAGGTGAGCGCGGTGTAAAAGGAGAGTCCGACAGGTGAGCACAGTGTAAAAGGAGAGTCCGAGAGGTGAGCGCAGTGTGAAAGGAGAGTCAGAGGGGTGAGCGCAGTGTAAAAGGAGAGTCCGAAAGGTGAGCGCAGTGTAAAAGGAGAGTCCGAGAGGTGAGCACAGTGCAAAAGGAGAATCCGAGAGGAGAGCGCAGTGTAAAAGGAGAGTCCGAGAGGTGAGCGCAGTGTAAAAGGAGAGTCCGAGAGGTGAGCGCAGTGTAAAAGGAGAGTCCGAGAGGTGAGCGCAGTGTAAAAGGAGAGTCCGAGAGGTGAGCGCAGTGTAAAAGGAGAATCCGAGAGGAGAGCGTGGTGCAAAAGGAGAATCCGAGAGGAGAGCGTGGTGCAAAAGGAGAGTCCGAGAGTTGAGCGTGGTGTAAAAGGAGACTCAGAGAGGTGAGTGCGGTGTAAAAGGAGAGTCAGAGAGGTGAGCGCATTGTAAAAGGAGACTCAGAGAGGTGAGCGCAGTGTAAAAGGAGAGTCAGAGAGGTGAGCGCAGTGTAAAAGGAGACTCAGAGAGGTGAGTGCGGTGTAAAAGGAGAGTCAGAGAGGTGAGCGCATTGTAAAAGGAGACTCAGAGAGGTGAGCGCAGTGTAAAAGGAGAGTCAGAGAGGTGAGCACAGTGTAAAAGGAGACTCAGAGAGGTGAGTGCGGTGTAAAAGGAGAGTCAGAGAGGTGAGCGCATTGTAAAAGGAGACTCAGAGAGGTGAGCGCAGTGTAAAAGGAGAGTCAGAGAGGTGAGCGCAGTGTAAAAGGAGAGTCAGAGAGGTGAGCACAGTGTAAAAGGAGAGTCAGAGAGGTGAGCGCAGTGTAAAAGGAGAGTCAGAGAGGTGAGCGCAGTGTAAAAGGAGAGTCAGAGAGGTGAGCGCAGTGTAAAAGGAGACTCAGAGAGGTGAGTGCGGTGTAAAAGGAGAGTCAGAGAGGTGAGCGCATTGTAAAAGGAGAGTCAGAGAGGTGAGCGCAGTGTAAAAGGAGAGTCAGAGAGGTGAGCACAGTGTAAAAGGAGACTCAGAGAGGTGAGTGCGGTGTAAAAGGAGAGTCAGAGAGGTGAGCGCATTGTAAAAGGAGACTCAGAGAGGTGAGCGCAGTGTAAAAGGAGAGTCAGAGAGGTGAGCGCGGTGTAACAGGAGAGTCAGAGAGGTGAGCGCATTGTAAAAGGAGACTCAGAGAGGTGAGCGCGGTGTAAAAGGAGAGTCAGAGAGGTGAGCGCGGTGTAAAAGGAGAGTCAGAGAGGTGAGCACGGTGTAAAACGACAGTCAGATGGTTGAGCGCGGTGTAAAAGGAGAGTCAGAGAGGTGAGCGCGGAGTAAAAGGAGAGTCAGAGAGGTGAGCGCGGTGTAAAAGGAGAGTCAGAGAGGTGAGCACAGTCTAAAAGGAGAGTCTGAGAGGTGAGCACAGTGTAAAAGGAGAGTCCGAGAGGTGAGCGCGGTGTAAAAGGAGAGTCAGAGAGGTGAGCGCAGTGTAAAAGGAGAGTCAGAGAGGTGAGCGCGGTGTAAAAGGAGAGTCAGAGAGGTGAGCGCTGTGTAAAAGGAGAGTCAGAGAGGTGAGCGCAGTGTAAAAGGAGAGTCAGAGAGGTGAGCGCAGTGTGAAAGGAGAGTCAGAGAGGTGAGCGCAGTGTAAAAGGAGAGTCAGAGAGGTGAGCGCGGTGTAAAAGGAGAGTCAGAGAGGTGAGCGCGGTGTAAAAGGAGAGTCAGAGAGGTGAGCGCTGTGTAAAAGGAGAGTCAGAGAGGTGAGCGCAGTGTAAAAGGAGAGTCAGAGAGGTGAGCGCAGTGTGAAAGGAGAGTCAGAGAGGTGAGCGCAGTGTAAAAGGAGAGTCAGAGAGGTGAGCGCAGTGTAAAAGGAGAGTCAGAGAGGTGAGCGAAGTGTAAAAGGAGAGTCAGAGAGGTGAGCGCGGTGTAAAAGGAGAGTCAGAGAGGTGAGCGTGGTGTAAAAGGAGAGTCAGAGAGGTGAGCGCAGTGTAAAAGGAGAGTCAGAGAGGTGAGCGCAGTGTAAAAGGAGAGTCAGAGAGGTGAGCGCAGTGTAAAAGGAGAGTCAGAGAGGTGAGCGCGGTGTAAAAGGAGAGTCAGAGAGGTGAGCGCGGTGTAAAAGGAGAGTCCGAGAGGTGAGCGCGGTGTAAAAGGAGAGTCAGAGAGGTGAGCGCGGTGTAAAAGGAGAGTCAGAGAGGTGAGCGCGGTGTAAAAGGAGAGTCAGAGAGGTGAGCGCGGTGTAAAAGGAGAGTCAGAGAGGTGAGCGCGGTGTAAAAGGAGAGTCAGAGAGGTGAGCGCGGTGTAAAAGGAGAGTCAGAGAGGTGAGCGCGGTGTAAAAGGAGAGTCAGAGAGATGAGCGCAGTGTAAATGGAGAGTCAGAGAGTGAGCACAGTGTAAAAGGAGAGTCCGAGAGGTGAGCGCGGTGTAAAAGGAGAGTCAGAGAGGTGAGCACAGTCTAAAAGGAGAGTCTGAGAGGTGAGCACAGTGTAAAAGGAGAGTCCGAGAGGTGAGCGCGGTGTAAAAGGAGAGTCAGAGAGGTGAGCGCGGTGTAAAAGGAGAGTCAGAGAGGTGAGCACGGTGTAAAAGGAGAGTCAGAGAGGTGAGCGCTGTGTAAAAGGAGAGTCAGAGAGGTGAGCGCAGTGTAAAAGGAGAGTCAGAGAGGTGAGCGCAGTGCAAAAGGAGAGTCAGAGAGGTGAGCGCAGTGTAAAAGGAGAGTCTGAGAGGTGAGTGCAGTGTAAAAGGAGAGTCCGAGAGGTGAGCGTGGTGCAAAAGGAGAGTCAGAGAGGTGAGCACAGTGTAAAAGGAGAGTCAGAGAGGTGAGCGCGGAGTAAAAGGAGAGTCTGAGAATTGAGCACGGTGTAAAAGGAGAGTCCGAGAGGTGAGCACAGTGTAAAAGGAGAGTCCGAGAGGTGAGCGCAGTGTAAAAGGAGAGTCAGAGAGGTGAGCGCAGTGTAAAAGGAGAGTCCGAGAGATGAGCGCAGTGTAAAAGGAGAGTCAGAGAGGTGAGCGCAGTGTAAAAGGAGAGTCAGAGAGGTGAGCGCGGAGTAAAAGGAGAGTCCGAGAGCTGAGCACAGTGTAAAAGGAGAGTCCGAGAGGTGAGCACAGTGTAAAAGGAGAGTCCGAGAGGTGAGCGCAGTGTAAAAGGAGAATCAGAGAGGTGAGTGCAGTGTAAAAGGAGAATCCGAGAGGTGAGCGCAGTGTAAAAGGAGAGTCAGAGAGTTGAGCGTGGTGTAAAAGGAGAGTCCGAGAGGTGAGCGCGGTGTAAAAGGAGAGTCCGATGGGGTGAGCGCAGTGTAAAAGGTGAGTCAGAGAGGTGAGCACAGTGTAAAAGGAGAGTCAGAAAGTGAGCGCGGTGTAAAAGGAGAGACAGAGAGGTGAGCGCGGTGTAAAAGGAGAGTCAGAGAGGTGAGCGTGGTGCAAAAGGAGAGTCCGAGAGTTGAGCGTGGTGTAAAAGGAGAGTCCGAGAGGTGAGCGTGGTGTAAAAGGAGAGTCCGAGAGGTGAGCACGGTGTAAAAGGAGAGTCAGAGAGGTGAGCGCAGTGTAAAAGGAGACTCAGAGAGGTGAGCGCAGTGTAAAAGGAGAGTCAGAGAGGTGAGTGCAGTGTAAAAGGAGAGTCAGAGAGGTGAGCGCGGTGTAAAAGGAGAGTCAGAGAGTTGAGCGCAGTGTAATAGGAGAGTCCGAGAGGTGAGCGCGGTGCAAAAGGAGAGTCTGAGAGGTGAGCGCGGTGTAAATGGAGAGTCCGAGAGGTGAGCGCATTGTAAAAGGAGAGTCCGAGAGGTGAGCGCAGTGTAAAAGGCGAGTCAGAGAGGTGAGCGCGGTGTAAAAGGAGAGTCAGAGAGGTGAGCACGGTGTAAAAGGAGAGTCAGAGATGTGAGCACGGTGTAAAAGGAGTGTCAGAGAGGTGAGCGCCTTGTAAAAGGAGAGTCAGAGAGGTGAGCGCGGTGTAAAAGGAGAGTCAGAGAGGTGAGCGCAGTGTGAAAGGAGAGTCCGAGAGGTGAGCGCAGTGTGAAAGGAGAGTCCGAGAGATGAGCGCAGTGTAAAAGGAGAGTCCGAGAGGTGGGCGTGGTGTAAAAGGAGAGTCAGAGAGGTGGGCGTGGTGTAAAAGGAGAGTCAGAGAGGTGAGCGTGGTGTAAAAGGAGAGTCAGAGAGGTGAGCGCTGTGTAAAAGGAGAGTCAGAGAGTTGAGCGCAGTGTAATAGGAGAGTCCGAGAGGTGAGCGCAGTGTAAAAGGAGAGTCAGAGAGGTGAGCACAGTGTAAAAGGAGAGTCCGAGAGGTGAGCGCGGTGTAAAAGGAGAGTCAGAGAGGTGAGCGCGGTGTAAAAGGAGAGTCCGAGAGGTGAGCGCAGTGTAAAAGGAGAGTCAGAGAGGTGAGCGCAGTGTAAAAGGAGAGTCCGAGAGGTGAGCGCGGTGTAAAAGGAGAGTCAGAGAGGTGAGCGCAGTGTAAAAGGAGAGTCAGAGAGGTGAGCGCAGTGTAAAAGGAGAGTCTGAGAGGTGAGCGCAGTGTAAAAGGAGAGTCAGAGAGGTGAGCGCAGTGTAAAAGGAGAGTCAGAGAGGTGAGCGCAGTGTAAAAGGAGAGTCAGAGAGGTGAGCGCAGTGTAAAAGGAGAGTCCGAGAGGTGAGCGCGGTGTAAAAGGAGAGTCCGAGAGGTGAGCGCAGTGTAAAAGGAGAGTCCGAGAGGTGAGCGCCGTGTAAAAGGAGAGTCCGAAAGGTGAGCACAGTGTAAAAGGAGAGTCAGAGAGTTGAGCGCAGTGTAAAAGGAGAGTCAGAGAGGTGAGTGCGGTGTAAAAGGAGAGTCAGAGAGGTGAGTACAGTGTAAAAGGAGAGTCAGAGAGGTGAGCGCAGTGTAAAAGGAGAGTCAGAGAGGTGAGCGCAGTGTAAAAGGAGAGTCAGAGAGGTGAGCGCAGTGTAAAAGGAGAGTCAGAGAGGTGAGCGCGGTGTAAAAGGAGAGTCAGAGAGCGGGAGGAGAGCCCAAGAGGTGAGCGCAGTGTAAAAGGAGAGTCCGGAGAGTGGGAAGGGAGTCCGAGAGGTGAACGCAGTGTAAAAGGAGAGTCAGAGAGGTGAGCGCGGTGTAAAAGGAGAGTCCGAGAGGTGAGCACAGTGTAAATGGAGAGTCCGAGAAGTGAGCACAGTGTAAAAGGAGAGTCCGGAGAGTGGGAAGGGACTCCGAGAGTTGAACGCAGTGTAAATCTAAGGCAAGTCATGGTAGCAGAGCTCGGACCCATGATATTCTACTCCTGCACTCGGTGGGAAGTCATGGACACTACAGTTGTCCCTGGCGACCATGTATGCAGGAAGTGTGTCCAGCTGCAGCTGCTGGCCAACTGCATTTCGGAGCTGGAGCTGCGGGTGGATTCACTGTGGAGCATCCGCGAAGCTGAGATTATCGTGGATAGCACGTTCAGTGAGGTGGTCACACCGCAGGTAAAGATTACACAGGCAGGAAGGAAATGGGTGACCGCCAGGCAGAGTAAAAGGACTAGACAGGTAGAGCAGGAGACCCCTGGGACCATCTCCCTCTCAAACAGATATTCTGCTTTAGATGCTGTTGGGAAAAGCAGCAAGAGCCAGGTTTGTGGAACCACAGGTGGCTCTGCTGCACAGGAGGGGAGGAAGAAGAGTGGCAGGGCACTAGTGATAGGGGATTCAATTGTAATGGGAACAGATAGGCGTTTCTACGGCCGCAAACGAGACTCCAGGATGGTATGTTGCCTCCCTGGTGCTCGGGTCAAGGATGTCACAGAGCAGCTGCAGGGCATTCTGGAGGGGGAGGGGGAACAGCCAGTAGTCGTGGTCCATATTGGTACCAACGACATAGGTTAAAAAAAAGGGATGAGTTCCTGCAAGGTGAATTTAAGGAGTTTGGAGATAAATTAAAAAGCAGGACCTTAAAAGGTAGTGATCTCAGGATTACTACCAGTGCCACGTGCTAGTGAATATACAAACAGGAGAATAGACAGGATGAATGCGTGGTTGCAGGGATGGTGTAGGAGGGAGGGATTTAGATTCCTGGGACATTGGGACCGGTTCTGGGGAAGGTGGGACCTGTACAAACGGGACGGGTTACACCCGAGCAGGACCGGGACCAATGTCCTTGCGCGCGTGTTTACTAGTGCTGTTGGGGAAGGTTTAAAATAGAATGGCAGGGGGATGGGAACCTGAGCAGGGAGGCAGAGTAGGGGGAAACAAGGATAAAAACAAAAGACAGAAAGGGAAGAAGCAATAGCGGAAGGCAGAGAAAACAAGAAACAAATAGGGCCATAGTGAAAAGTAGGTACATAGGAACATAATAGCAGGAGCAGGCCATTCAGCCCCTCGAGCCTGTACCGCCATTCCATGACTGATCTGTTACCTATCTCCATATAAGCTCCATATCCCTTAATAACTTTGGTGAGCAAAAATCTTTCAATGTCAGATTTAAAATTAACAGTTGAGCTCGCAGCAACTGCCGTTTGTGGAAGAGAGTTCCAAACCTTTGCATGTAGAAGTGACCAGCAATCTTAAAAAGATAAGACTAAAGGCATTGTGTCTTAATCCGTGGACCATTCGCAATAAGGTAGATGAATTAACAGCGCAGATCAATATTAACGGTTGTGATATAGTTGCGATTACGGAGACATGGCTGCAGGGTGACCAAGGATGGGAACTGAACATCCAGGGGTATTCAATGTTTAGGAAGGACAGGCAAAAAGAGAAAGGAGGTGGGGTAGTGCTGTTTGTAAAGGAGGAAATCAATGCAACAGTGAGGAAAGATATTGGCTCGGAAAATCACGATGTGGAATCTGTATGGGTGGAGGTAAGAAACACCAAGGGGCAGAAAACGTTGGTGGGGGTTGTCTATAGGCCCCCAAACAGTAGTGGAGATGTAGGGGAGGGCATTAAACAGGAAATTAGAGACGCATGCAAGAAGGGTACAACTATAATCATGGGTGACTTTAATCTACACACAGATTGATCCAACCAAATTCGCAATAATACTGTGGGGGAGGAATTCCTGGAGTGTGTACGAGATGGTTTTCTGGACCAATACGTTGAGGAACCAATAGAGAACAGGTGATCCTGGACTGAGTATTGTGCAATGAGAAAGGATTAATTATCAATCTTGTTGTGCAGGGTCCCTTCGGGAAGAGTGACCATAACATGATAGAATTCCTCATTAAGATGGAGATAGAAGTCGTTGAATCCGAAACTCGGGTCCGGAACCTAAGTAAAAGAAATTACGAAAGTATGAGGTGCGAGTTGGCTATGATAGATTGGGGAACTTTACTAAAAGGGATGACGGTGGATGGGTAATGGCTAATATTTAAAGAAAGTGTGCAGGAAATACAACAAATATTCATTCCTGTCTGGCGCAAAAATAAAACAGGAAAGGTGGCTCAACCGTGGCTTATAAAAGAAGTTAGGGATGGTATTAGATCTAAAGAGGAGACATATAAAATTGCCAGAAAAAGCGGCAAGCCTGAGGATTGGTAACAGTTTAGAATTCAGCAAAGGAGGACAAAGAGATTGATTAAGAGGGGAAAAATAGAGTATGAGAGTAAACTAGCAGGGAAAATAAAAACTGACTGTAAAAGCTTCTATAAATATGTCAAGAGAAAAAGATTAGTGAAGACAAATGTAGGTCCCTTACAGTCAGAAATGGGGGAAATTATAATGGGGAACAAATAAATTGCAGAACAATTAAACACATACTTTGGTTCTGTCTTCACAAAGGAGGACACAAATTACCTCCCAGAAATGTTAGGGAACCAAGGGACTAGTCAGAGGGAGGAACTGAAGGAAATCAGTATTAGTAAAAAAAATGCTAGGGAAATTAATGGGGCTAAAGGCTGACAAATCCCCAGGGCCTGATAATCTACACCCCAGAGTACGAAAGGAAGTGGCCCTGGAAATAATGGATGCATTGGTGATCATCTTCCAAAATTCTATAGACTCTGGAACATTTCCTACAGATTGGAGGGTAGCAAATGTAACTCCACTATTTAAAAAAGGAGGGAGAGAAAAAACAGGGAATTACAGACCAGTTAGCCTAACATCAGTAGTGGGGAAATTGCTAGAGTCTATTATAAAAGATGTGATAACAAAACACTTGGAAGGCATTAACGGGATTGGACAAAGTCAGCATGGGTTCATGAAAGGGAAATCATGGTTAACAAAACTACTGGAGTTTTTTGAGGATGTAACTAGTAGAATAGATAGGGGAGAACCAGTGGATGTGGTGTATTTGGATTTTCAGAAGGCTTTTGATAAGGTTCCATACAAGAGGTTAGAGTGCAAAATTAAAGCACATGGGATTGGGAGGAATATACTGGCATGGATTGAGAATTGGTTGACAGACAGGAAACAGATAGTAGGAATAAACGGATCTTTTTCCGGGTGGCAGGCAGTGACTCGTGGGGTACCGTCGGGATCAGTGCTAATTATGGACTGGACAGAAAAGTGGCAAATGGATTTCAATCCGGAGAAGTGTGAGGTAATGCATTTGGGGAGGGCAAACAAGGCAAGGAAATACACAATAAATGATAGGATACTGAGAAATGTGGGGGAACAGAGGGACCTTGGAGTGCGCGTCCACAGATCCCTCAAGGGAGCAGGAAAGGGAGGTAAGGTGGTTAAGAAGGCACACGGGATACTTTCCTTTATTGGCAGAGGCTATTATAGAACTGCATCAAACACTAGTTAGGCCACAGCTTGAATACTGTGTACAGTTCTGGTCACCACATTACAGGAAAAAGGTGATTGCACTAGAGAGGGTACAGAGGAGATTTACGAGGATGTTGCCAGGACTAGAGAATGTTAGCGATGTGGAAAGATTGGATAGGCTGGAGTTATTTTCTTTGGAACAGAGGATGCTGAGGGGAGATTTAATTGAGGTGTATAACTTTATGAGTGGCCTAGATAAAGTGGATAGGAAGGACCTAGTTTCCTTAGCATAGAAGTCAATAAGCAGGGGGCCAGAGATTTAAATTGATTGGTAGAAGGATTAGAGGGGAGTTGATGACAACTTTTTTCATCCAGAGCGTAGTGGGGTCTTGAACTCACTGCCTGAAACAACGGTACAGACAGAAATCCTCTTCGCATTTCAAGGACACTTGGATGTGCACTTGAGATTCCGTAACCTACAGAGCTATGGACCAAGAGCTTGAAAGTGGGATGAGGCTTGATAGCTCTTTTTCGGCCGGCACAGACACGATGGGCCGAATGACCTCCTTCTGTGCCAGAAATTTCTATGATTCTAAGAATCAGTCTCCTCTAAGTATTAGATTTAGTAATGAGTATGAGCCAGACTTAGATAATAATCTAACAGTAAGGGAGCATTCATCCAACAGTGATCATAATATGAGCAAATTCAATGTTAGGTTTGAAAAGTAGAAACTTAACACAGTTTCTAAGGTAGTAGATTTTGGTATGGTAAACTTTAACTAGGTAAATCCTCAGAACCTGATGGTTTCCACCCCAGGGTTCTAAAGGAAGTAGGTGAGGAAATTGCAGATGCTTTAGCCATAGGCTTCCAAGGTTCTCTCGATTCAGGGATTGTCCCTTTAGATTGGAAAATTGCAAAACTAACTCCATTATTTAAAAAGGTGAGAGAGAGAAACCCTGAAATTATAGATCTGTTAGTCTAACATCTGTAGTGGGGAATTTATTGGAAACTATAATTAAGGAGCACTCAGAGAAATTTGAGCTGGTTAAAGAGAGCCAACATGGATTTGTAAAGTGTAGGTCATGTCTATCGAACCCAATAGAATTTTTTGCGGAAGTATCCAAAGTAGTAGACAGGGGAATGTCTATGGATGTAGTTTATATGGACTTCCAGAAGGCATTCTATAAGGTTCCACAAAGGAGACTGTTATCAAAAATAAAGCTCATGGAATTGAAGGCAAATTATTGGCCGGGTTAGGAGATTGGTAAGGCATAAAGTAAGGATAATGAGTATTTATTCAAATGGAAGGAAGTGACCAGTGGTGCCACAAAAGGATTTATGCTGGGGCCTCAACTATTCACTATATGTATTAATGGCTTAGACAATACAATAGAGAGCCATATTTCCAAGTTTGACGATGACACAACGATTTGTGGCACAGAAAGTAGTGTAGATGGGAGCATAAAATTACAAAGAGACATTGATAGATTAAGTGAGTGGGCAAAACTGTGGCAGATGGATTTCAACGCAGGTAAGTGTGAGGTCATCCATTTTGAATCAAAAAGTATAGATCCGAGAATTTTTTAAATGTTGAAAAGTTAGGAACAGTGGAAGTCCAAAGAGATTTAAGGGTCCACGTACACAGATCACTAAAATGTAGTAATCATCACAAAAAAATAATCAAAAAGGATAATGGAATGTTAGCCTTGAGAGCGAGAGGGCTAGAATATAAAGGGGAGGGTGTTTTGCCACAGCCACACAAAGCACTGGTTAGACCACATCTGGAGTATTGTGTACAGTTCTGGGCAACGTGTCTTAGAAACAACAATAACTCGCATCTATATCGTGCCTTTAATGTAGTAAAACGTCCCAAGGCGCTTCACAGGAACGATTATCATAGAACGTTTGACACTGATCCACATAAGGACTATGCTTTGGTCACTCTTACCAATACTGTCATGGACAGATGCATCTGCGACAGGTAGATTGGTGAGGACGAGGTCAGGTAGGTTTTTCCCTCGTGTTGGTTCGCTCACCACCTGCCGCAGGTCCAGTCTAGCAGCTATATCCTTCAGGACTCGGCCAGCTCGGTGAGTAGTGATGCTACCAAGCCACTCTTGGTGATGGACATTGAAGTCCCCCACCCAGAGTACATTCTGTGCCCTTGCTATCCTCAGTGCTTCCTCCAAGTGGTGTTCAACATGGAGGAGGACCAATTCATCAGCTGAGGGAGGGCGGTAGGTTATAATCAGCAGCAGATTTCCTTGCCCATGTTTGACCTGATGCCATGAGATTACATGGGGTCCAGAGTCAATGTTGAGGACTCCCAGGGCCACTCCCTCCTGACTGTATATCTCTGTACTGCCACCTCTGGTGGGTCTGTCCTGCCACTTATCAGCCCAAGCCTGGATGTTGTCCAGGTCTTGCTGCATGCGGGTATGGACTGCTTCATTATCTAATAGAGTGCGAGTGGAACTGAACACTGTGCAAACATCCCCATTTCTGACCTCATGATGGAGGGAAGGTCATTGATGAAGCAGCTGAAGATGGTTGGGCCCAGGACTCTGCCCTGAGGAATTCCTGCAGCAATATCCTGGGGCTGAGACGATTGGCCTCCAACAACCACTACTATCTTCCTATGTGCTAGGTATGACTCCAGCCACTGGAGAGTTTTCCCCCTGATTCCCATTGACTTCAATTTTACTCGGGCTCCTTGGTGCAACACTCGGTCAAATGCTACCTTGATGTGAAGGGCAGTCACTCTCACCTCATCTCTGGAATTTAGCTCTTCTGTCCATGTTTGGATCAAGGCTGTAATGAGGTCTGGATCTGAGTGGTCCTGGTGGAACCCAAACTGAGCATCGGTGAGCAGGTTATTGGTAAGTGCCATTTGATAGCACTGTTGACGACACCTTCCATCATTTTGCTGATGATTGAGTGTAGACTAATTGGTTGTTAATTGGCTGGATTAAATTTGTCTTGTTTTTTGTGGACAGGACATACCTGGGCAATTTTCCACATTGTCGGTTAGATGCCAGTGTTGTAGCTGTACTGGAACAGTTTGGCTAGAGGCACGGCTAGTTCTGGAGCATAAGTCTTCAGCACTACAGCCGGGATGTTGTCGGGGCCAATTGCCTTTGTTGTATCCAGTGCACTCAGCCTTTTCTTGATATCACGTGGAGTGAATCGAATTGGCCGAAGACTGGCTTCTGTGATGGTGGGCTAATCGAAAGGAGGCCGAGATGGATCATCCACTCATCTTCTGGCTGAAGATGATTGCAAACGCTTCAGCCTTGTCTTTTGCACTCACGTGCTGGACTCCGCCATCATTGAGGATGGGGATGTTTGCAGAGCCTCCTCCTCCCGTTAGTTTTTTCAATGTCCACCACCATTCACGACTGGATATGGCAGGACTGCAGAGTTTTGATCTGATCCGTTGTCTGTGAGTTTGCTTAGCTTTGTCTTTAGCATGCTGCTTCTTCTGTTTAGCATGCCTGTATTTCTGTCTTGTAGCTTTACAAGTTTGGCACCTCATTTTTAGGTACGCCTGGTGCTGATCCTGGCATGATCTTCTACACTCCTCATTGAACAAGGGTTGATCCCCTGGCTTGTTGATAATGGTAGAGTGAGGAATATGCCGGACCATGAGGTTACAGATTGTGCTGGAATACAATTCTGCTGCTGATGGCCCACCCACAGCGCCTCATGGATGCCAAGTTTTGAGCTGCTCGATCTGTTCGGAATCTATTCCTTTTAGCACGGTGGTAGTGCCACAAAACACTTTGGACGATGTCCTCAGTGTGAAGATGGGACTTCGTCTCCACGAGGACTGTGCGTTGGTCACTCCAACCAATACTGTCATGGACAGATGCCTCTGCGACATGTAGATTGGTGAGGAGGAGGTCAAGTAGGTTTTCCCATCCTGCTGGTTCGCTCATCACCTGCCGCAGGCTCAATCTGGCAGTTATGTCCTTCAGGACTCGGCCAGCTCGGTGAGTAGTGATGCTACCGAGCCACTCTTGGTGATGGACATTGAAGTCCCCCACCCAGAGTACATTCTGTGCCCTTGCTATCCTCAGTGCTTCCTCCAAGTGGTGTTCAACATGGAGGAGGACCAATTCATCAGCTGAGGGAGGGCGGTAGGTTATAATCAGCAGCAGATTTCCTTGCCCATGTTTGACCTGATGCCATGAGATTAAATGGGGTCCAGAGTCAATGTTGAGGACTCCAAGGGCCACTCCTTCCTGACTGTATATCTCTGTACTGCCACCTCTGGTGGGTCTGTCCTGCCACTTATCAGCCCAAGCCTGGATGTTGTCCAGGTCTTGCTGCATGCGGGTATGGACTGCTTCATTATCTAATAGAGTGCGAGTGGAACTGAACACTGTGCAAACATCCCCATTTCTGACCTCATGACGGAGGGAAGGTCATTGATGAAGCAGCTGAAGATGGTTGGGCCCAGGACTCTGCCCTGAGGAACCCCTGCAGCAATATCCTGGGGCTGAGACGATTGGCCTCCAACAACCACTACTATCTTCCTTTGTGCTAGGTATGACTCGAGCCACTGGAGAGTTTTCCCCCTGATTCCCATTGACTTCAATTTTACTGGGGCTCCTTGGTGCAACACTCGGTCAAATGCTACCTTGATGTGAAGGGCAGTCACTCTCACCTCATCTCTGGAATTTAGCTCTTCTGTCCATGTTTGGATCAAGGCTGTAATGAGGTCTGGATCTGAGTGGTCCTGGTGGAACCCAAACTGAGCATCGATGAGCAGGTTATTGGTAAGTGCCACTTGATAGCACTGTTGACGACACCTTCCATCATTTTGCTGATGATTGAGTGTAGACTAATTGGGTGTTAATTGGCTAGATTAAATTTGTCTTGTTTTTTGTGGACAGGACATACCTGGGCAATTTTCCACATTGTCGGTTAGATGCCAGTGTTGTAGCTGTACTGGAACAGTTTGGCTAGAGGCACGGCTAGTTCTGGAGCATAAGTCTTCAGCACTACAGCCGGGATGTTGTCGGGGCCAATTGCCTTTGTTGTATCCAGTGCACTCAGCCTTTTCTTGATATCACGTGGAGTGAATCGAATTGGCCGAAGACTGGCTTCTGTGATGGTGGGCTAATCGAAAGGAGGCCGAGATGGATCATCCACTCATCTTCTGGCTGAAGATGATTGCAAACGCTTCAGCCTTGTCTTTTGCACTCACGTGCTGGACTCCGCCATCATTGAGGATGGGGATGTTTGCAGAGCCTCCTCCTCCCGTTAGTTTTTTCAATGTCCACCACCATTCACGACTGGATATGGCAGGACTGCAGAGTTTTGATCTGATCCGTTGTCTGTGAGTTTGCTTAGCTTTGTCTTTAGCATGCTGCTTCTTCTGTTTAGCATGCCTGTATTTCTGTCTTGTAGCTTTACAAGTTTGGCACCTCATTTTTAGGTACGCCTGGTGCTGATCCTGGCATGATCTTCTACACTCCTCATTGAACAAGGGTTGATCCCCTGGCTTGTTGATAATGGTAGAGTGAGGAATATGCCGGACCATGAGGTTACAGATTGTGCTGGAATACAATTCTGCTGCTGATGGCCCACCCACAGCGCCTCATGGATGCCAAGTTTTGAGCTGCTCGATCTGTTCTGAATCTATCCCATTTAGCATGGTGGTAGTGCCACAAAACACTTTGGACGATGTCCTCAGTGTGAAGATGGGACTTCGTCTCCACGAGGACTGTGCGTTGGTCACTCCAACCAATACTGTCATGGACAGATGCCTCTGCGACATGTAGATTGGTGAGGAGGAGGTCAAGTAGGTTTTTCCCTCCTGTTGGTTCGCTCATCACCTGCCGCAGGCTCAATCTGGCAGTTATGTCCTTCAGGACTCGGCCAGCTCGGTCAGTAGTGGTGCTACCGAGCCACTCTTGGTGATGGACATTGAAGTCCCCCAACCAGAGTACATTCTGTGCCATTGTTGCTCTCAGTGCTTCCTCCAAGTGGTGCTCAACATGGAGGAGGACTGATTCATCAGCAGCAGATTTCCTTGCCCATGTTTGACCTGATGCCATGAGATTTCATGGGGTCCAGAGTCAATGTTGAGGACTCCCAGGGCCACTCCCTCTTGATTGTATATCACTGTACCGCCACCTCTGGTGGGTCTGTCCTGCCGGTGGGACAGGACATACCGAGGGATGGTGATGGAGGAGCCTGGGACGTTGGCTGAAAGGTATGATTCCGTGAGTATGGCTATGTCAGGCTGTTGTTTGACTTGTCTGTGGGACAGCTCTCCAAATTTTGGCACAAATCCCCAAATGTTAGTGAGGAGGACTTTGCAGGGTCGACTGGGCCTGGTTTGACTTTGTCGTGCCCGGCGCCTCGTGCTCCGTCCGATATTATTCTTATTATTCATTTTTGTAGCGAGATTGCACAGCTGAGTGGCTTGCCAGCCCATTTCAGAGGGTGACTAAGAATCAACCACATTGCTGTGGGTCTGGAGTCACGTATAGGCCAGACCGGGTCAGGACGGCAGGTTTCCTTCCCTAAAGTGAATCAGATGTTTTTTTACGACAATCCCATCAGTTTCATGGCCACCATTACTGACACTAGTTTTTTTTAATTCCAGATTTTTATTAATTAATTGAATTTAAATTCCCCAGTTACCGTGGCTGGATTTGAACTCATGATTCTGGATTATTTGTCCATGCCTCTGGATCATTAGTCCAGTAACATAACCACTATGCTACCGTACCCTACTCTAGCCTTATTGTGGTGCCCCTACTCTAAAATTACGGATGATGATCCTACTGTAATATTACAGGTAGTGACCCTATTCTAACATTACTGCTGGAGACACTACTCCAAAAATACTGATGGTGATCCTCCTGTAATATTACTGGTGGTGACCGTGCTATAACATTACTAATAGTGTCACTACTCTGAAGTTACTTGTGGTGACCCGACTCGAACATTACTGGCGATGACTTTACTCTAAGATTACTGGTGATGACACTACGTTAACGTTACTTGTGAGTCCCCATGGATTGGAAGGCAGCAAATGTAATATTAAAGAATGGAGGGAGATTGAAAACAGGGAACCATTGTCCGGATAGCCTGACATCAGGAGTGGGGAAATGCTATAATCTATTATTAAGGACGTAGTAACAGGGCAAGTGGAAAAGACATAATATGATTAGGCAGAATCAACACGGTTTTATGAAAGGGAAATCTTGTTTGACAAATCTGTAAGAGCTTCTTGGGAGTGTAACTAACGGGGTAGGTAACGGGGAGCCAGTGGATGTAATATATTTGGATTTTCAAAAGGTATTCGATAAGGTGCCACACAAGAACTTGTTACACAAGATTAGGGTTCATGGGATTGGAGGTAATGTATTAGCATGGATTGAGGATTGGATAGAGGATTGGTTAACGGACAGAAAACAGAGAGTAGGAATAAACAGGTAATTATAGGGTTGGCAGGTTGTTACTGGTGGGGTGTCGCACGGATCAGTGCTTGGGCCTCAGCTGTTTACAATATATGTCAATGACTTAGATGAGGGGGCCGTGTGTAATGTAACCAACTATGCTGATGCTGCAAAGCTAGGTGAGAAAGTAAGCTGTGAGGAGGACGCAAATGGATATGAACAGGTTAAGTGAGTGGGCGAGAAGGTTGCAGATGGAATATAAATGTGGGGAAGTGTGAAATTTTGCACTTTGGTAGGAAAAATAGAAAAGCAGTATATTTTTTAAAAGGTGAGAGACTAAGAAATGTTGGTAATCAGAGGGATTTGGGTGTCTTTGTAGCACAGAAAGTTAACATGCAGGTACAGCAAACAATTAGGAAGGCAATGGTATGTTAAGCTTTTTTGCAATGGGGTTGGAGTATAAGAGTAAGGAGGTCTTGCTGCAATTATACAGGGCTCGGGTGTGACCACACCTAATGTACCATGTACAGTTTTGGTCTCCTTACCTAAGGAAGGATATACTTGCCTTAGAGGCGGTGCAAAAAAGGTTTACTAGATTGATTCCTGGGATGAGAGGGTTGTCATATGAGGAGGCATAGTGTAGAATGGGCATCTATTCTCTGGAGTTTAGAAGAATGAGAGGTGATCTCATTGAAATGTATAATATTATTAGAGGGCTTGACAGGGTTGTAGCTGAGAGGCTGTTTCCCCTGGCTGGAGAGTCTCGGACTAGGGGTCATAGTCTCAGGATAACGGGTACGTCACTGAAATGAGGAAAACTTTCTTCACTGAGAGGGTTGAGAATCTTTGAAATTCTCTACCCCAGAGAGCTGTGTCTGCTCAGTCATTGAGTATATTCAAGACTGAGATCGATAGATTTTTGTACACGAAGGGAATTAAGGGATATGGGGATGTGGCGGGAAAGAGGAGTTGAGGTAGAAGATCAGCCATGATCTTATTGAATAGCGGAGCAGGCTCGAGGTGTCGTATGGCCTACTCCTGCTCCTATTCCTGATGTTCTTTTGTTCTCATGCTCCTTAACCCCCGCACCGGGTGGGGAAAATAGCTTTCAGGACTCATGCTCCTGGCTGCAGAGAACAGTGTCTATCCTGCTAACTATACTGACACCTATTACAAACACCTTCCTTTTTACTCCCCCCACTTGAATGGCTTCCTGTACCACGGTGCTGTGGTCATTTTGTTCTTCCTCCCCGCAGTCCCCACACTTGTCCACAAGCGTTGCAAGAACCTCAAATCCATTGGACAATTGCAGGGTCTGAGGCTCCTGCAATACGACCTCCCTGATCCCCATACCTGCCTCACTCGCAGTCACACCCTCCTGTCCCTGTCCACGTGTCAATTCTAAAGTATTTAATCTAAGGGGTGTGGCTGCCTCCTGGAGCAAAAGGTCCAGGGAGCTTTCCCCCTCCCTGATATCTCGCAACGTCCAGCACTCAGACTCCAGCTCCTCAACTCTGAGTCGAAGTTTCTCGAGCCGCAGACACTTACGGCAGATGTAGTCGCCCTGGACAAAAATGTCCGCAAGCTCTCACATATTACATCAGCAACACATCTCCTGTTCTCCCATTATTATATTTATTTAATTAATTAATTTAGAGTTATTCAACATATTTACCTCGTTTAATTTATTAGATGAATTAAATTAAGTTTAGTTTTTAAAATTTAGTTATATGCTATATGTTAGCTTCAAACTTAGCCCACTGCCACTACCAATCACTTACCTGCCTCACCTGTGACGTTACATTGCAGATTTCTCTTGTTGCAGGCCTGCTGCTTTTATCCCCGCTCTCGGGCCTCGGTCTGCTGCTGCTCGGGTCCGCCGCCATTCTGCGGAATAAGCTAGGAAAAGCAAAGGAGCACCTCCTTCCCCCAGTTCACCGAACTCTCACACTAACCAAATTCTCAAGTTGCTCCCTCTGTGCCCGTGCATGGGGTCCGGAATCAATGTTGAGGACTCCCAGGGCCACTCCCTCCTGACTGTTCTCTTCTTATTATGACTTTTTTTACTGAGATTGTACAACTGAGTGGCTTGCGAGGCCACTTCAGAGGGCAATTAAGAATCAACCACATTCCTGTGGGTCTGGAGTCACATATGGGCCAGACTGGGTAAGGACGGCAGGTTTCCTTCCCTAAATGGAAATTGTGAACCAGATGGGTTTTTAAGACAATCTGGTAGTTTCATGGGCACTACCAATGATACTAGTTTGTTTTAATTCCAAATTTTATTTAATGAATTGAATTTAACTTCTCCAGCTGCCATGGTGGGATTTGAACTCATGACTCTGGATTATTTGTCCAGGTTTGCATTACGAGTCCAGTAAGATAACCACTATTTTACCATACCCAGTGCGTTGATGGGACTGAAAGTCGATAAATCCTAAGGGCCTGATGATCTCCATCCCAGGGTTTTGAAAGAGGTGCCTATAGAGATAGTGGATACATTGGTTGTCATCTTCCAAAATTCTATAGATTCTGGAATGGTTCCTGCAGATTGGAGGGAAGCAAATGTAACCCCACTAATTAAGAAAGGAGCAAGAGAGAAAACAGGAAACTAGAGACCTGACATCAGTAGTAGGGACAATGCTAGAATCTATTACAAAGGTTATGATAACGGAACACTTAGAAAATAATAATAGGATTTGGCAGAGTCAACATGGATTTGTGAAAGGGAAATCATGTTTGACAAACCTATTGGAGATCTTTGAGGATGTAACTGGTAGAATAGATAAGGGGGAACCAGTGGATGTGGTGTATTTGAATTTTGAGGAGGCTTTCGATAAGGTCCGACACAGGAGGTTGGTGAACAAAGTTAGAGTGCATGGAATTGAAGGTGATATACTGTCATGGATTGAGAATTGGTTAACAGACAGAAACCAGAGAGTAGGAATAAACAGGCCTTTTTCAGATTGGCAGACTTTGACTAATGGGGTACCGCAGGGATCTGTGCTTGGGCCCCAGCTATTCACAATCTATATTAATCATTTAGATGAGGGGACCAAATGCAATATGTCCAAGTTTGGTGATGACACAAACCAGGTGAGAAAGTGAGTTGTCAGGATGATGCAAAGAGGCTTCAAGGGGATATAGACAGGCTAAGTGAATGGGCAAGAACATGACAGATGGAATATAACATGGAACAATGTGAATTTATCCACTTTGGTATGAAAATCAGAAATGCAGAGTACTTTTTAAATGGTGACAGATTGGGAAATGTTGATATTCAGAGGGACCTGGGTATCCCTGTACATGAGTCACTGAAAGCTAACATGCAGGTGCAGCAAGCAATTAAGAAGGCAAATGGTATGTTGGCCTTTATTACAAGAGGATTTGAATACAGGAGTAAAGATGTCTTACTGCAATTATATAGGGCCTTGTTGACACCGAACCTGGAGTATTGTGTAAAATTTTGTTCTCCTTACCTAAGAAAGGATATACTTGCCATAGAGTTAGTGCAACAAAGGTTCATCAGACTGATTCCTGGGATGATGGGATTGTTGTATGAGGAGAGATTGAGTAGACCAGGCCTGTATTCTCTAGAATTTAGAAGAATGAGAGGTGATCTCATTGAAACATACAAAATTCACAGGGTTTGACAGGGTTGATGCAGGGAGGATGTTTCCCCTCACTGGGGAGTCTAGAACCAGGGGTCACAGTCTCAGAATAAGGGGTGGGCCATTTAGGACTGAGATGAGGAGAAATTTCTTCACTCAGAAGGTGGTGAATCTTTGGAATTTTCCATCCCAGAGGGCTGTGGAGGCTCAGTCATTGGGTACATTCAAAACAGCGATCGATAGATTTCTACATATTAAAGGCATCAAGCGATATAGGGATAGTGCAGGAAAATGGTTTTTATGTGGAAGATCAGACTGATCTTGTTGAATGGCGGAGCAGGCTGGAGGGTCCGGATGGCCGAATCCTGCTCCTATTTCTCATGTTCTTATGTTCTTATCCACCTGCTAGATACATCCTCAGAAGACTCTAATGTTTTTTTTAAACACGATTTCTCTTTCATAAATCTATGTTGACTCTGCTTAATCATATTATGATTTTCTAAGTACCTTGATAAAAGATTGCAGCATTTTCCCGACGACTGAGTGTCAGGCTAAGTGGCCTGTAGTTCCCTGTTTTCTCTCTCCCTCCTCTCTTGAATAGCAGGGTTACATTTGCGACCTTCCATTCCATGCGGGCTGTTCAGGAATCTGGGCAATGTTGTTATGGTGAGAGACACGGAGAGGGTTCATTTGTTGTTCCTGTTAAATCACTGTTGCACGATAGGTAAAGACTGAGTGAGAATAGAACCGGCTGGTGTTTTACACAAAGACAGCGGTGCAGTGAGGGAAATTAACACCAAAATGTGAATTTCTGTAAAAAAAACTTGGATTAACATTTGGTTATTTGTACGTCATGCTTCCGGAGAAAGAGAAACCAGACATTCGGAGGGTAGGTCAAATTAGCTATTTTGTGTACAGAATGTTATTTTGGCTTCTATTACATAAATTAGAGTAAAATGGGACTCAATCTGACTGTAATTCTGATCTGGGATTTGGTTTATTTCTCCATTATTCATATTTTTCCTTAATCTGAAACAATAACTGTATTTGTATCAGTAACAGAGCAGGAGAGTGCTGCAGGACCCTGGCAGCTCACTGGGAAAATTACACATGGTACAGATGGAGAAGCAAAAATTGTAAAGTGATTTTACAATTTCATTTGGGACAATGTCTTTTTATCTCCACGAGGTTTAATTTTATATTTAGCTTAATGACCTCTTTCCCTAAAGAAACTATAGGCTTAAACCATGGCTTTATAAAGCAAATAATAATTTATTATTAATACAACCAGAAAAATTGACTTTGCAATTTAAACAACATCTTGGGTTCATGCCCGATTCAGAACTGCTTTAACAACAAAAAAAATTCTGAATTCTCAAAATGCATAAACGTTTGGAAATCCAGTGTCCATCTCAGACTAAGACCAGAACGAAAGTGATATCCTCACAGTTGGCTCAAACTTGCCGGTAAGATTCCAGGTATTTTGATGGATACTGTTGTAGTGTAGCGTGGCTTTCTCTTGTAACCAGGTCATCTGCTTCACAGGCAATCTGTAAACCTGCATCGAGGCATCAAGCTGGGAGGTGGCGAGCAGTCAGGAAGATTCCCGGTGAGGTGGTGATGCCAGGAAGCGAAAGGTTGGTGATGCCAGGCGAGGTTGGAGCAGTCGTGATGGATCTGTGTCTCTCCCCACTCAACTTCTGCCCAGCTTTCAAAGACCTTTTAATACAGAATCACACCTCTGGGGCGGCGGTTTGTCAACAATAGGTTCCTGCAAATACAGCCCACGATTGATTGACATTTCACTTGTTTTCTTTCAGTGTCCACAAAATAACCAAGTTCAGTCGACAGGTGTTCAAATGACCTCTAGCCCTTCTGGAATCGTTCTTGTTGCTATGGTGATCCATCCTCTGTTGTGTGATCGTTTGCAATGTGTCATTAATAATCCTTTTAAGAATCCTTTTCCTACAGATATGCTGAAGCAGATTTAGTCTCAGTTTTGCTTTTATCAGGTGAATTTTTACTACACAGATCAGCTGGGAAACTCCTGCAGTGAGTAATGGTCAGGGTCAGGTACACAAGACTGAGGGACTTTATTGTGTAGACTCCAGGCATCACCTTTAGTAATGTCAAAATTAAATCCACAAGAGTGTTACCCGGGAACAAACATGAACTGTCCGGCCTGCTCCGCCTGCTGCTGTTCTGCTCGACAGCAGTCCCACTCACTCTCGGCTGATCACACTTTATTTGATTATTTAATGCTTTCTCTGTTCTATTCTGAGTACTGTCTCTACCCTCCTGTCACTTTAATTTTTTGTCCGTCTTTCATTGTCTCCATTCACTGTTTATAACATTTATCTCTGTTTATTTTCTGTGTGATTTTCTATCTTGTTATTTCCACTTCTACTTCTATCACTTGTGATTCTTTGTCCGTCTCTCTCTCTCGTTCCATCCCTGTCAGCTTGTTCTACCTTTCATATCTATATCTATATATATATATATGCTTTCTCTCTCACTTTCTCTCTTAATTTTTCTCTCCTGCCTTACAAACTCTCTTTATTTCTCTCTGTCTCCGAGTAACTCCATCTCTGCCCATCATTGTTTCTATCTCTCTCACACACACTCCCTCCCTTTTATGTGAACCTGTCTTAATTTTTGTGCTTTTTTAATTGTTATATTTCTTTTATCCCTGTGTTCGCTCTCCGTCTGGCGGTCTGCCTCGTTCTCTCTCTTTCTGTCCCCTTCTCTCGCTGTCCCCCTCTCCCACTGTCTCTCTCTACCGCTGCCTCTCTCTTTCTTTCTGTCTCTCTGCTTCTCAGTCTCTGTCCCTCTCTATCACTCTCTCCCTCTCTCCCTCTCTGTCTCTCTCTCTCCACATCTCACTCTCCTGTCTCTCTCACTCTCTCTCTCTTTCTGTGTTTCTCTTTCTGTGTTTCTCTCTCTGTGTTTCTCTCTCAGTCTCTCTCAATGTCTCTCTCACCATCTCTCTCACTGTCTCTCACCCGCTGTTTCTCTCTAAACCTCTGTCTCTCTCTTTCTTTCTGTATTACAATCTCTCTCTCTATTTTTTTTGCGAATCTCTGCTTGTTTCTCCCTCTCGTCTGTCTCTTCTCTCTCGCTTCACTCTCTCCATCCCTCTCTTCTCTGTCTCGCTATCTCATTCTCTCCCTCCCCCTCTGTCTCTGTCTCTCTGTCTCTCTTTCCTCTATCTCTCTTTCTCTATGTCTCTGTCCCTCCTCTCTCTCTGTATGTCTCTCTCTCTCTCAGTCTCTCTTTCTCTCTCACTGTCTCGCTGTCTGTCTCTCACCCTCTGCTTCTTTCTTACTCTCTCTCTAAATTTCTGTATTACTATCTCGCTCTCTCTCACTCTCTATCTCTATGTGTCTATCTCTTTGTCTCTGTCTCTCTCTCTCCCTCTCTCTCTCCGTCTATGCCTTTTGTCGATCTCCCTCTCTTTTCTCATTCTCTTGTTTCCCTCGCTCCCGCTTTCTCCATCTCGTTGTCTCTCTCTCTCTCCCCCTCTCTCCCCCTCTCTCTCTCCCTCCCCATCTCCCTCTCTATCTCCATCTCTCCCTGTCTATGTGGAGTGCATCCATTCTGATCAGGCCCACAGCAATGACTTTGATTATCAGCTTAGCCCATTTAGTTCAAGTTCAGCTGAGCCATTCAGTGCCTCCATTTTGAGCAACAATTCATGTGTCGTCTGCAGAGCAATTTCGGCCTCAATAGGTTAGATTATCAATAAAATATTTAAGATCATTTCAGGGCTCTGTGCTGTTAATATAAAATGTACTTTCCATCCCCTGGGAAGTGTAGGGGATGGAGAATGAAATTGGATTTAGTTCCAATGTTTGAAACCCTTCCCCTCTTTCTATGATTTCACTAATTTAATAATTAGATTGAGCGGGTATTTCACCGCGTTCTTCAGCTCCTCTCTGAATTTAGTCTGGGTCAGGACATAAATACACGTGTTTGTGCAGGAACTGAGAAGCTGCAGCATCTTTGATGCGTGTTCTATAATATAAATAGGGTCAGAGTAGGAGGAATAACCCTGAGTGCCTGTCACTCGCACATAAATGTAAAAGACAATCTTTGTCAGCCATAACAGTACAAAAGTGCCCGATATACTGAAGAGTAAAATGATGGATTTCTTTCGGTTCTCCATCTCTGGGTCCTTGTGATTTTCTCCATTGCTGCGGCCCCGGAGACCCCTCCGGACTCGGCTGGACACTAAAATACGTCTGACCGTCAGAACATTGAGCAGCAAAATCAGACAGACCGGGACACAAGGGGTTAAAATGAGGTCAAACATCTCAAATGCGGCCCATGCGGGGGAAGCGCGGAAGCTCAGTTTCGGCACACAATACCAGGGAATATTATCAATTATATAGTAAGGTTTAATTGTAAAGCACCAGGGGAGACTCTCTAAACAGCCCAGCACACTCACTGTTCCCAGAACCACAGTCCCCGTTCTCTCGGTACAATATTTAATTTTCAGCTTCTCACAACAAATGGCCACAAATCGATCAAAGGTGAAAACGACTGTGGACCAGACAGAAATCCCCGTGGCTGCAGCACCCAAGAAGTAAATAATAGTGCACACGGGAGTAATGCTCAGGAATGATCCTGGGAGATAAATCGGAATAATCCACCCCAAAATCACACGAACAATAACGACCAGGAGATCGGCCACTGCCATTCCCACCAGGTAGACACTGATACATTTGGAGAGACCGCACTTTCCTCGGGACAGGATCACAATCGCCACCAAGTTAACTGTAAGAGAGAGAAAAATGAAGCAGAGAAATTACTGCTCAGACCTGGAGACAAGGCAGCAGTTTGAGAGGATCTGGGGTGAAATTTCCAGCTTTGTTGCTGCATCGAAGGGCGGAAAGTGATTCATTGACCTGGGCAGTGCTTTCAGGCAGAGAAATGTTTTTAAACACAATGATAAACAATGAATTGTGAGATGGATACAGACAGTGAATAAAGTGAGCACCGGATCCACTGGAAGGGCTGAGTGAGGGATCAGTGCCGGTGGGGAAGGGAGAAGGGGTTTTACACACCTGGAATCCAGCGGATTAAAGCCGGATTTGGGCTCCAGACGGACGGGGAAAGAGATCGAAGGGTCGGGATGGTGAGGGGACAGGGGGAGGTGCAGCTGGTTTATTGCTCTGGGTTAAGAGAGCCGACAGGGGCTGGAACTAAACGGGAAAAGCAGCTGGAGACCGAGCCAGTGAGTGAGATTGGGAGTGGGACAAGGACAAGGACATGTAGGAGCTGGAGGGGAGTCAGGAGCAGATAGTTTGTGAATTTGGATAAACTGAAGCAAGGGATGAGGATACAGAGGATTCACTGCAGTGGGTGGAATGACTGGGATTCACAGGGAGGGACTGCAAAAGAGTGTTGGAGGGAATCTAATCTACAGGTCCCACTAACACAATCCAACTAATACACTCAACAGTTCATGTCCAGGATTGGTGCCAGGGAACCGCTGTTTTGTATAAAACGTGCTCAATAAATTTACTTTGTACATTCAATTAAAATTAAATTGAAAAGTCTAAATTAAATCAACCTCGTTGTGTACTGAATTCCGCCGAGCTTTAAAAATAGAGTTTCAGAATAATTCACCACGAACAAGAAATTACTGATTCTATTCTGGAAGTAAATTTTAATTATTATTATTGTTAAGTTGCAAAACAAGGAACATTTACAAAAACAGACTGAGGATCTGACAGGATATAAACATGAGGAGTGAGTCCCACAATAAAAACTCCCCCAATCTGAACACATCATAATAAAACCTTCCATTGAACTGGAAGTTTCAGCAGTTCATTCTGATGAATTATTCACACCACAGCCTCTCGCTTTCCCTCTCACTCACCCTCTCTATCACTCACTCTACTCTCTTTCTCAAGCCCATTTTCATATCTGATTAAATCCTATCATCCTGCCCCTGCATTCTGTTCACCAGCCCCGTGTCCCACCGATCCTATTCTCAGTCTCAGTTTGTTAAATAGTGAAGCCTCTGTGGAATAGTTTAATTTTTCGACAGATCATCCAAATCTCCACCTGTTCACCTACACTGTTCACTTCATCTACAAATCATGGAATAAACAGAATCAAATGCCTCTTCCAGACAGATCTCACAATCATTGAGATTCCTTCTCCTGTAATTAAAAATAAAGCGAGAGATGGCGGGATTGTTCAATTAACAAAACACCAACATGTTACTTATAATCTACAGATAAATAGAAGAGCTCCTGATTCCAACAGATACAGTGAAAACTGAGACAACATAACATCAAAACTTTTCATTTTACAATGAAGTTCATTGATAGCAAGTGAATTCACCGAGAGTGAAGCAGGGAAGGAGATGTGAAAGAATCATCAGTAAACTCAGTTCAGTTGCCTGATATCAGAAGCGGGGTCAGATACACAGATAATGGAATAATATTTTATCACAGTGATAACCAATAAATACATTGTAATCCCAGTTAAACTGGAGCATGTTATTGGGGAGGGAGGACATTGAGCTGCCTCCTTGTAACACTGAGACCGTGAGCTGTCTCATTATCAATCACTGAAAACACATTGATGAAAATATATTCCAGGACAGGTGAGTTCCACAACATGAAACTGATCACAGCTCCTGAAGATCTGATCCGAAATCTTAGCCCAGACACCTGATTCCAATATATTCGGTACAGGGAATAATCCAGTAATATTGCTAGGTTTGTATTTACAGAAGTCACTACAGATAGAATATCACTCCTACGAGACCAAACGTTTAGAAGTTAAGGAGACACCATTATTCAACAGTACATTCACTGCAGAGAATAATACAGCATCAATGCCAGGGTTGTATATAGAAAGTTAATTACAGATATAATGCAGCTTCTACAAGACAAAAAGAGCAGAGACTTAACACATTCCATCATTGAACTGATGGAACAGAACAGGCCACCGTGTCAAATATGGAGGGAGAAAAATTAATATGCCAATTATGGCAGCAGAGTTAACACTGATTTCCACCAATAACAGCTGAGATAACGGCTTACCTGGAACTCCAAAGGCTACAAGAACAGGAAAATAAATCTCTTCTATCCGATGAATTACTGGATATCCCATTTCTGTTGAAGCAGTGACTTGTGTCGGACTGGGAACCACAGCTCCGGCAGGGACTCTGAGCTGATCCATTCCAACTGGCCCAGATTTATACCGGGGACAAGTCTCCACTGACAAGGTTCTCTCTCTGATCATTGCGATTAGTTACAGTTACTTGAACAAACACATTATATCAGCAGCTTTGACTCAGATGAAAATAATGTGTTGGATACAATCCCGGGATCTCAAAGCCCAGGATATTATCTTAATCAGACCTCGCTCGGGAATAAGGCTGAAATCCGTGATCAGACAGGACTGATCCAACAATACTGAGCGGTTTCATTTACAGTTTCCATTGAATTGAATTGACCATGTTCACTCCTGGAGATTCATTTATAATTTATATGGATTCTCCGCAATGTGGACTGAATTCAGGGACACAAGCAGACCCGTTAAACTCTGTTCCTGCAGTTTCCCAGTTAAAATATGAATTTTGAGTCTCTGACACGGGGACAGTTAAAGGGCAGGTTGAGGATTGCAGACTAGAAATGACTGTAGGTGATATTAGGGGACGGACACTGAACGTCCTCTGACCTTCCTCTCTCCGTTATTTTACTGCAGATGTTTACCCGTTTATTCTACATTCGTTAAAGGCTCCAGTAAAATTGGTCCAATGTCATACCGAGCTCAGCTTCCCTCCATCATAAAGTCAGAAATGGGGATGTTCGCTGATGATTGCACAGTGTTCAGTTCCATTCGCAACCCCTCAAATAATGAAGCAGTCCGAGCCCGCATGCAGCAAGACCTGGACAACATCCAGGCTTGGGCTCATAAGTGGCAAGTAACAATCGCGCCAGATAAGTGCCAGGCAATGACCATCTCCAACAAGAGAGAGTCCAACCACCTCCCCTTGACATTCAACGGCATTACCATCGCCGAATCCCCCACCATCAACATCCTGGGGGTCACCATTGACCAGAAACTTAACTGGACCAGCCATATAAATACTGTGGCTACGAGAGCAGGTCAGAGGCTGGGTATTCTGCGGCGAGTGACTCACCTCCTGACTCCCCAAAGCCTTTCCACCATCTACAAGGCACAAGTCAGGAGTGTGATGGAATACTCTCCACTTGCCTGGATGAGTGCAGCTCCAACAACACTCAAGAAGCTTGACACCATCCAAGATAAAGCAGCCCGCTTGATTGGCACCCCATCCACCACCCTAAACATTCACTCCCTTCACCACCGGCGCACAGTGGCTGCAGTGTGTACCATCCACAGGATGCACTGCAGCAACTCGCCAAGGCTTCTTCGACAGCACCTCCCAAACCCGCGACCTCTACCACCTAGAAGGACAAGAGCAGCAGGCACATGGGAACAACACCACCTGCACGTTCCCCTCCAAGTCACACACCATCCCGACTTGGAAATATATCACCGTTCCTTCATTGTCGCTGGGTCAAAATCCTGGAACTCCCTTCCTAACAGCACTGTGGGAGAACCTTCACCACACGGACTGCAGTGGTTCAAGAAGGCAGCTCACCACCAACTTCTCAAGGGCAATTAGGGATGGGCAATAAATGCTGGCCTTGCCAGCGACGCCCACATCCCGTGAACGAAATAAAAAAGCTCATGACCCGATTTGACCTCCATCATAAAGGCCCCGTGATTCCCTCATCCTGCTCCATTCCATCCTCAGCCCATTGCCATTGAAACTCTCATCAATGCCTCTGTCCCCTCCAGACTCCATTCCTCCAATGCACTCCTGACCGGCCACCCAACCTCCACATTCCATAAACGTGGACTGATCCAAAATTCTGTTGTCCGTCTCCAACCAGCAGCAGGTCCTGCTCGGCATAACTGAACCTCACTGGTTCTCAGATCCCCATCGCCTTAAATTTAAAATTATCAACATTGGGTTCAAATTCCTCCATGGACACCTCACCCCATCTCCACACCTACAACAAACCCACTCGTCATCTTCTCATTCATCGGACTCTGGCCTCTTTTGGTGGGACTGCCCTCGCTTGGTTCCACTCACCCATCTGATCAGAGCCTGGAGAAGATTCTCCTGCGACCCAACCGTGTTATCTCTTATGTCCCTAAAGGTCCATCGGTGAATGTCCACCATTGGGTGGAGAGTCCACCATCGGAGAGTGTCCACCATCGGAGAGTGTCCACCATTGGAGAGTGTCCACCATCGGAGAGTGTCCACCATCGGAGAGTGTCCATCATCGGAGAGTGTCCACCATTGGGGGGAGTTTCCACCATCGGAGAGTGTCCACCATTGGAGAGTGTCCATCATCGGAGAGTGTCCATCATCGAAGAGTGTCCACCATTGGGGGGAGTTTCCACCATCGGAGAGTGTCCACCATTGGAGAGTGTCCATCATCGGAGAGTGTCCACCATCGGAGAGTGTCCACCATCGGAGAGTGTCCACCATTGGGTGGAGAGTCCACCATCGGAGAGTGTCCACCATCGGAGAGTGTCCATCATTGGAGAGTGTCCACCATTGGAGAGTGTCCACCATTGGAGAGTGTCCACCATTGGAGAGTGTCCACCATCGGAGAGTGTCCACCATCGGAGAGTGTCCACCATTGGGTGGAGAGTCCACCATCGGAGAGTGTCCACCATTGGAGAGTGTCCACCATTGGAGAGTGTCCACCATCGGAGAGTGTCCACCATTGGGTGGAGAGTCCACCATCGGAGAGTGTCCACCATTGGAGAGTGTCCACCATCGGAGAGTGTCCATCATCGGAGAGTGTCCACCATTGGAGAGTGCCCATCATCGGAGAGTGTCCATCATTGGCGAGTGTCCATCATTGGAGAGTGTCCACCATTGGAGAGTGTCCACCATCGGAGAGTGTCCACCATTGGGTGGAGAGTCCACCATCGGAGAGTGTCCACCATTGGAGAGTGTCCACCATTGGAGAGTGTCCACCATCGGAGAGTGTCCACCATTGGGTGGAGAGTCCACCATCGGAGAGTGTCCACCATTGGAGAGTGTCCACCATCGGAGAGTGTCCATCATCGGAGAGTGTCCACCATTGGAGAGTGTCCACCATTGGAGAGTGCCCATCATCGGAGAGTGTCCATCATTGGAGAGTGTCCACCATTGGAGAGTGTCCACCATTGGGTGGAGAGTCCACCATCGGAGAGTGTCCACCATTGTAGAGTGTCCACCATCGGAGAGTGTCCATCATTGGAGAGTGTCCACCATTGGAGAGTGTCCACCATTGGAGAGTGTCCATCATTGGAGAGTGTCCACCATTGGAGAGTGTCCACCATCGGAGAGTGTCCATCATTGGAGAGTGTCCACCATTGGAGAGTGTCCATCATCGGAGAGTGTCCACCATCGGAGAGTGTCCACCATCGGAGAGTGTCCACCATTGGAGAGTGTCCACCATTGGAGAGTGCCCATCATCGGAGAGTGTCCACCATCGGAGAGTGTCCACCATTGGGTGGAGAGTCCACCATCGGAGAGTGTCCACCATTGGAGAGTGTCCACCATTGGAGAGTGTCCACCATCGGAGAGTGTCCACCATTGGGTGGAGAGTCCACCATCGGAGAGTGTCCACCATTGGAGAGTGTCCACCATCGGAGAGTGTCCATCATCGGAGAGTGTCCACCATTGGAGAGTGTCCACCATTGGAGAGTGCCCATCATCGGAGAGTGTCCATCATTGGAGAGTGTCCACCATTGGAGAGTGTCCACCATTGGAGAGTGTCCACCATCGGAGAGTGTCCACCATTGGAGAGTGTCCACCATTGGAGAGTGTCCACCATCGGAGAGTGTCCACGATTGGGTGGAGAGTCCACCATCGGAGAGTGTCCACCATTGGAGAGTGTCCACCATCGGAGAGTGTCCATCATTGGAGAGTGTCCACCATTGGAGAGTGTCCATCATCGGAGAGTGTCCATCATTGGGTGGAGAGTCCACCATCGGAGAGTGTCCACCATTGGAGAGTGTCCACCATTGGAGAGTGTCCACCATCGGAGAGTATCCATCATCGGAGAGTGTCCATCATTGGGTGGAGAGTCCACCATCGGAGAGTGTCCACCATTGGAGAGTGTCCACCATTGGAGAGTGTCCACCATTGGAGAGTGTCCACCATTGGAGAGTGTCCACCATCGGAGAGTGTCCACCATCGGAGAGTGTCCATCATCGGAGAGTGTCCATCATCGGAGAGTGTCCATCATTGGGTGGAGAGTCCACCATTGGAGAGTGTCCACCATCGGAGAGTGTCCACCATTGGAGAGTGTCCACCATCGGAGAGTGTCCACCATTGGGTGGAGAGTCCACCATCGGAGAGTGTCCACCATTGGAGAGTGTCCACCATCGGAGAGTGTCCATCATCGGAGAGTGTCCATCATCGGAGAGTGTCCACCATTGGAGTGTGTCCACCATTGGAGAGTGCCCATCATCGGAGAGTGTCCATCATTGAAGAGTGTCCACCATTGGGGGGAGTTTCCACCATCGGAGAGTGTCCACCATTGGAGAGTATCCACCATTGGAGAGTGTCCACCATTGGAGAGTGTCCACCATTGGGGGGAGTGTCCACCATCGGAGAGTGTCCACCATTGGAGAGTGTCCACCATTGGAGAGTGTCCACCATTGGAGAGTGTCCATCATTGGAGAGTGTCCACCATCGGAGAGTGTCCACAATTATGGGGAGTATCCACCATTGGAGAGTGTCCATCATTGGGGGGAGTTTCCACCATCGGAGAGTGTCCACCATTGGAGAGTGTCCACCATTGGGGGGAGTTTCCACCATTGGAGAGTGTCCACCATTGGAGAGTGTCCATCATCGGAGAGTGTCCATCATCGGAGAGTGTCCATCATCGGAGAGTGTCCATCATCGGAAAGTGTCCATCATTGGAGAGTGTCCACCATTGGGGGGAGTTTCCACCATTGGAGAGCGTCCATCATCGGAGAGTGTCCACCATTGGAGAGTGTCCACAATTATGGGGAGTATCCACCATCGGAGAGTGTCCACCATTGGAGAGTGTCCATCATCGGAGAGTGTCCACAATTATGGGGAGTTTCCACCATTGGAGAGTGTCCATCATCGGAGAGTGTCCACCATCGGAGAGTGTCCATCATTGGGGGGAGTTTCCACCATCGGAGAGTGTCCACCATTGGAAGGAGTGTTCACTATCGGAGAGTGTTCACCATCGGGTGGAGAGTCCACCATCGGGGTAGTTTCCACCATCGGAGAGTGTCCACCATTGGAGAGTGTCCACCATCGGAGAGTGTCCACCATTGGGTGGAGAGTCCACCATCGGAGAGTGTCCACCATTGGAGAGTGTCCACCATCGGAGAGTGTCCATCATCGGAGAGTGTCCACCATTGGAGAGTGTCCACCATTGGAGAGTGCCCATCATCGGAGAGTGTCCATCATTGGAGAGTGTCCACCATTGGAGAGTGTCCACCATTGGAGAGTGTCCACCATCGGAGAGTGTCCACCATTGGAGAGTGTCCACCATTGGAGAGTGTCCACCATCGGAGAGTGTCCACGATTGGGTGGAGAGTCCACCATCGGAGAGTGTCCATCATCGGAGAGTGTCCATCATTGGGTGGAGAGTCCACCATCGGAGAGTGTCCACCATTGGAGAGTGTCCACCATTGGAGAGTGTCCACCATTGGAGAGTGTCCACCATTGGAGAGTGTCCACCATCGGAGAGTGTCCATCATCGGAGAGTGTCCATCATCGGAGAGTGTCCATCATTGGGTGGAGAGTCCACCATTGGAGAGTGTCCACCATCGGAGAGTGTCCACCATTGGAGAGTGTCCACCATCGGAGAGTGTCCACCATTGGGTGGAGAGTCCACCATCGGAGAGTGTCCACCATTGGAGAGTGTCCACCATCGGAGAGTGTCCATCATCGGAGAGTGTCCATCATCGGAGAGTGTCCACCATTGGAGTGTGTCCACCATTGGAGAGTGCCCATCATCGGAGAGTGTCCATCATTGAAGAGTGTCCACCATTGGGGGGAGTTTCCACCATCGGAGAGTGTCCACCATTGGAGAGTATCCACCATTGGAGAGTGTCCACCATTGGAGAGTGTCCACCATTGGGGGGAGTGTCCACCATCGGAGAGTGTCCACCATTGGAGAGTGTCCACCATTGGAGAGTGTCCACCATTGGAGAGTGTCCATCATTGGAGAGTGTCCACCATCGGAGAGTGTCCACAATTATGGGGAGTATCCACCATTGGAGAGTGTCCATCATTGGGGGGAGTTTCCACCATCGGAGAGTGTCCACCATTGGAGAGTGTCCACCATTGGGGGGAGTTTCCACCATTGGAGAGTGTCCACCATTGGAGAGTGTCCATCATCGGAGAGTGTCCATCATCGGAGAGTGTCCATCATCGGAGAGTGTCCATCATCGGAAAGTGTCCATCATTGGAGAGTGTCCACCATTGGGGGGAGTTTCCACCATTGGAGAGCGTCCATCATCGGAGAGTGTCCACCATTGGAGAGTGTCCACAATTATGGGGAGTATCCACCATCGGAGAGTGTCCACCATCGGAGAGTGTCCACCATTGGAGAGTGTCCATCATCGGAGAGTGTCCACAATTATGGGGAGTTTCCACCATTGGAGAGTGTCCATCATCGGAGAGTGTCCACCATTGGAGAGTGTCCATCATCGGAGAGTGTCCACAATTATGGGGAGTTTCCACCATTGGAGAGTGTCCATCATCGGAGAGTGTCCACCATCGGAGAGTGTCCATCATTGGGGGGAGTTTCCACCATCGGAGAGTGTCCACCATTGGAAGGAGTGTTCACTATCGGAGAGTGTTCACCATCGGGTGGAGAGTCCACCATCGGGGTAGTTTCCACCATCGGAGAGTGTCCACCATTGAGGGGAGTGTCCACCATTGGGGCGAGTGTCCACCACCGGGGGCATTTCCACCATCGAGGGGAGTGTCCACCATCGGAGAGTGTCCACCATTGAGGGGAGTGTCCACCATTGAGGGGAGTGTCCACCATTGGGGCGAGTGTCCACCACCGGGGGCATTTCCACCATCGAGGGGAGTGTCCACCATCGGGGGAACCAGAAAGGCGTGGGCTACGCATTGAAATTACAATATCGGTGGGAGGTGTCGGCTGATTGGGGGTCCTGTCAGCCACCTGAGCTTGTTGGGCCTGAATCAGATGTGGTCATGCTCCAAAAAGTTATTATTTTAACCTGCCAACCGCCGCCAATCCACTCGTTCTATAGGGAAAAAATTACCCCCATTCTCTCCCCGTCTCATTCTCTCTGTCTCTCTCTCTCTCACATACTATCGGCGTATTGTTGATGTACAGGAGCTGACACTGAGACACACACGGGCTGTACAGTACCAGTCAGGAATGAATCATTCCCTTTTACTCGCTGTATACTGTACATGTACAGGAACTGACACTGAGACACAGGAACCGTACAGTATCAGTCAGGAGTGAATCGTTCCCTGTCGGACTGTCCAACAACAGGGAGAGTATCTACCATCGGGGAGTATTCACCACCGGTGAGTATCCACCATTGGGAAGAGTGTCCATCATTGGTGGGAGTGTCCACCAACGGGAAGTGTCTACCATCGGGGGAAGTGCCCACCAATGAATATTGTCCACCATTGGGAAGTGTCCGCCAGCGGGGAATGTCCACCAAAGGTGGGAGTGTCCAACAACGGGGAATGTCCACCATCGGGGGGAGTGCCCACCAATGGGATTGTCCACCAAAGGTGGGTGTGTCCACCAACAGCGAATGTCCACCATCGGAGGGAGTGCCCACCAACGGGGATTGTCCAGCATCGGGGAATGTCCACCAGCGGGGAGTGACCAACATTGGGGAGGACTGTCCACCATCGGAAGGAGTGTCCACCATCGGGGGGATGGTCCATCATTGGGGCGACTGACCACCATCGGAGGGAGTGTCCACCATCGGGGGAGTGTCCACTATCGGGAGAGTATCCACTATCGGGGTGTGTGATCATCATGGGAAAGGAATCCAGTATTGAGGAGAGTGTCCCCCATCGGGGTAGTGTCCACCATAGGGGGGAGTGTCCACTACCGGGTGAATGTCCACCATCAGGTGGAGTGTCCACTATCGGGGGAGTGTCCTCCATCGGGGGGAGTGTCCACCATCGGGAACGACCACGATCGGGGCGACTGATCACCATTGGGGTGGGGGGGATGGGTGTGTGCCACTATCGTGGGGAGTGTCCTCCATCGGAGGGAGTGTCCATCATCGGAGGGAATCTCCACCATCGGGGGGGGCGTGTCCACCATCAGGGAGAGTGTCCACCATCGGGGAGTGACCAACATCAGGACGACTGACCACCATTAGGGGATACTACAACAGCGAGAGGATGTCAAGCATCGGGGCGAATGTCCATCACTGGTTAGTGTCCGACATTGGGGAGTGTCCGCCATCGAGGGGAGTGTCCACCATCGAGGGGAGTGTCCACCATCGAGGGGAGTGTACACGATCCGGGGAACCAGTAAGGGGTGGTCCCGCAATGAGGGTACAGTATCGGTGGGCAGTGTCGGCCGTTCGGGGGTCTTGTCAGCCTGCTGAGTTTGTTGGGCCTTAATGAAACACTCCTGATCCTCCAGCCCACAAGCAGTGCAATAAAGGCCCTCACTCGCCTCATGGATCCCGCCCCTCCTGCCTGCTTTCACCTGACGTGAATCTAAAGCAATGGGAAACCCATACACGAAGGATGAGAATCATGTTACTTTTGCAATACACATAAACTTAAGAGTCCAGCACAATCTGTAACCTCATGGCCAGGCATATTCCTCACTCTACCATTACCAACAAGCCAGGGGGTCAATCCTGATTCAATGAGGAGTTTAGAAGAGCATGCCAGGAGCAGCACCAGGCGTACCTAAAAATGAGGTGCCAATCTGGTGAAGCTACAACTCAGGACTACATGCATGCTAAACAGCGGAATCAATATGCTATAGAGAGAGCTAAGTGATTCCACAACCAACGGATCAGATCAGAGCTCTGCAGTCCTGCCACATCCAGTCGTGAATGGTGGTGGACAATTAAACAACTAAAGGGAGGAGGAGGCTCTGTAAACATCCCCATCCTCAATGATGGCGGAGTCCAGCACATGAGTGGATAGGACAAGGCTGAAGCGTTTGCTACCATCTTCAGCCAGAAGTGCCGAGTGGTTGATCCATCTCGGCCTCCTCCCGATATCCCCACCATTAATGAAGCCAGTCTTCAGCCAATTTGATTCACTCCACGTGATATCAAGAAACGGCTGAGTGGACTGGATACGGCTTTGGGCCCCAGAAACATCCAGGCTGTAGTTCTGAAAAGTTGTGTTCCAGAACTAGCCACGCCTCTAGCCAAACTGTTCCAGTACAGCTACAACACTGGCATCTACCCAACAATGTGGAAAATTGCCCAGGTATGCCCTGTCCACAAAAGCAGGACAAATCCAATCCAGTCAATTACCGCCCCATCAGTCTATTCTCAATCATCAGCAAAGTGATGGAAGGTGTCGTTGACAGTGCTATCAAGTGGCACTTACTCGCCAATAACCTGCTCACCGATGCTCAGTTTGGGTTCCGTCAGGACCACTCGGCTCCAGGCCTCATTACAGCCTTGGTCCAAACATGGACAAAAGAGCTGAATTCCAGAGGTGAGGTGAGAGTGACTGCCCTTGACATCAAGGCAGCATTTGACCGAGTGTGGCACCAAGGAGCCCTCGTAAAATTGAAGTCAATGGGAATCCAGGGAAAAACTCTCCATTGGCTGGAATCGTACCGAATACAAAGTAAGGTGGTAATCGTTGTTGGAGGCCAATCATCACAGCCCCAGGACATTGCTGAAGGATTCCTGAGGGCAGTCTCCTAAGCCTGCCTTCAGCTGCTTCATCAATGACCTTTCCTCCATCATAAGGTCGGAAATGTGGATGTTCGCTGATGATTGCAGTGTTCAGTTCCATTCGCAACCCCTCAGATATTGAAGCAGTCTGTGCCTGCATGCAGCAAGTCCTGAACAACATCCAGGCTTGAGCTGATAAGTGGCAAGTAACATTCGTATCAGACAATTGCCAGGCAATGACTATCTCCAACAAGAGAGAGTCTAAGAACCTCCCCTTGGCATTCAATAGCATTATCATTGCTGAATCCCCCACCAACAATGGTGGTCAACATTGACCGGAAACTTAACTGGACCAGCCATATAAATACTATGGCTACAAGAGCAGGTCAGTGGTTGGGTATTCTGTGACGAGTGACTCAGCTCCTGACTCTCCAAATACTTTCCAACATTTACAAGGCACAAGTCAGAATTGTGATGGAATACTCTCCACTTACCTGGATGAGTGCAGTTCCAACATCACTCAAGAAGCTCAACACCATCCAGGACAAAGCAGCCCGCTTGATTGACACCCCATCCATTACCCTAAACATTCAGTCCCTTCACCAACAGCGCACTGTGGCCGCAGTGGGTAACATTCACAGGATACACTGCAGCAACTCGCCAAGGCTTCTCTGACTGCACCACCCAAAACCTGCGATCTCTATCTCCTAAATCGACAAGGGCAGCAGGCACTTGGGAACGACACCACCTGCACGTTCCCCTCCAAGTCACACATCATCCCAACTTGGAAATATATCGCCGTTCCTTCAACGTCGCTGGGTCAAAATCCTGGAACTCCCTTCCTAACAGCACTGTGGGAGAACCCTCACCACACAGACTGCAGCGGTTCAAGAAGGCGGCTCACCACCACCTTCTCAAGGGCAATTAGGGATGGGCAATAAATGCCGGCATTTCCAGCGACGCCCACATCCCATGAACGAATAAAAAAAGTGCATCACTATTTCAATGAGGTAGATTATCCCTTTAATTATCGGCTTTATTTCGGGGTGGGACATCCGGGTGTCTGTTGTTTGTGCACAAACGCACCTGGGTCAAACGCAGAAGTGAGCGGGTTGGAGCCGAGATGCGGTCCTGATCCAAACAGTTATTATGTTAACCTCCTAATCGCCCCCAATGCACTTGTTCTTGGGGGATAAATTACCCCCATTCTCTCTCCGTCTCATTCTCTTTCTCTCTCTCACACACATTCTATCATTGTATTTTAGACGTACAGGAGCTGACACTGAAACGCACACCGGAAGTACTGTACCAGATGGGAGTGAATCGTTCCCTTTTACCCGCTGTATACTGTACATGTACAGGAACTGACACTGAGACACACACGGACCGTACAGTACCAGTCAGGAGTGAAATGTTCCCTGTCGGACTGTCCACCAACAGGGAGAGTATCCACCATCGGGAGTATTCACCACCGGTGAGTGTCCACCATTGGGAGGAATGTCCACCATTGGTGGGAATGTCCACCAATGAGAAATGTCCACCATCGGGGGGAGTGTCCACCAACAGTAAATGTCCACCATCAGTGGGAGTGTCCAACAACGGGGAATGTCCACCATCGGGGGGAGTGCCCACCAACGGGGATCGTCCACCATCGGGGGGAGTGTCCAACAACAGGGAGAGTATCCACCATCAGGAGTATTCACCACCGGTGAGTGTCCACCATCGGGGGGAATGTCCACCAACAGGAAATGTCCACCATCGGGGGAAATGCCCACCAACGGGGATTGTCCACCATCGGGAAGTGTCGGCTAGCGGGGAGAGTGTCCACCAACAGGAAATGTCCACCATCGGTGGGAGTGTCCAATAACGGGGAATGTCCACCATCGGGGGGAATGTCCACCATCGGTGGGAGTGTCCAATAACGGGGAATGTCCACCATCGGGGGGAATGTCCACCAACAGGAAATGTCCACCATCGGGGAGTGACCAACCTCGGGACGACTGACCACCATAGGGGAGAGTGTCCACCATCGTGGGGAGTGTTCACCATCGGGGAGAGTGTCCACCATCGGGCAGTGCCCACCATCGGGGAGTGCCCACCATCGGGGAGTGACCAACATCAGGGCGACTGACCACCATTAGGGGGATACTACAACATCGAGAGGATTGTCAAGCATCGGGGCGAATGTCCATCATTGGGTAGTGTCCGACATTGGGGATTGTCCGCCATCGAGGGGAGTGTCCACCATCGAGGCGAGTGTACACAATACAGGGAACCAATAAGGGATGGGTCCCGCAATGAGGGTACAGTATCGGGGGGCAGTGTCGGCCGATTGGGGGTCCTGACAACCTGCTGAATTTGCTGGGCCTTAATGAAACACTCCCTCATCGTTCTCTTTTACTCACGGTGTATGTAGATGTACAGGAGCTGACACTGAGACCCACATGGGCCGTACAGTACAGAGAGGGAGATATAGACTGAGATAAACATTTGTTTAAATCTAAAGCCAGTGATTTTGATTCAGGCGCAGGCCTCAATTTTGTGTTTATTCAGTACCACCATTTTGTATTGTCACAGCACTGGAACATTTATTATATAATGCCATTCCTCACTGGAAAAGAGACACACTGTCCACACATGAGGGAGTGTCAACCATCGGGCGGAGTTCCACAATGTGGGTATATCCACCATCGTGGTGGGGGGGTGGATCCACCATCGGGGTGAGTATCCTTCATCGGGGGGAGTGACCATTATCTGGAGGAGTGTCCACCATCGGAGATTGTCCAGCATCGGGGAGAATATCCACCAACGTGGGGATTGACCATCATCAGGGGGAGTGTCCACTATCGGGGAGACTGTCCACCATCGTAGAGAGTGTCCACCATCGGGGGGAGTGTCCACCATCGGGTGAGTGACCACCATCGGGGGGAGTGATCACCATTGAGTGGAGTGAACATCATCGGGGAGACTGTCCACCATCGTAGAGAGTGTCCACCATCGGGGGGAGTGATCACCATCGGGGGGAGTGATCACCATCGAGTGGAGTGAACATCATCGGGGGGAGTTGTCCACCATGGAGGAGGGCACGAAGAGTCTGTGAAGGGATATAGACCTGTTAAGTGAGTGGGCAAGAACGTGGCAGATGGAGTATAATGTGGGGAAATATGAAGTTATTCACTTCGGTAGGAAAAATAGAAAAACAGAATATTTTTTAAATGGTGAAAAAACTATTAAATTATACTCTATGGTTAAAGGGGCCTGATAGGGAGCAGTCCTTAGACCTGAAATACACTTCAAATACCTGTGCAGTGAGACAGGGAGTCGAAAGATATTGATATATACACACACACATCACCCCGCAATGCACTTTAAGTACCTGTGCAGTGAGGCAGGTACAGAGTTTAAAGGTGCAGAAATGCAAACTCATCTTCCTACAATAAACTTTAAATATTTGTGCTGTTAGACCAAGAGTTTAAAGGTACAGAGACACGAACGATGTAGACATAGAAATACGGCAGGGGGACTGTGATATACTCGAACACATTAACATCGAGCGGGAGAAGGTATTGGCGGTTTTAGCAGGCCTAAAAATGGATAAATCCCCAGGCCCGGACGAAATGTATCCCAGGCTACTGTGTGAGGCAAAGGAGGAGATTGCGGGGGCTCTGACACATATATTCAGAACCTCTCTGGCCACAGGGGATGTGCCAGAGGACTGGAGAACCGCTAATGTAGTACCATTATTCAAGAAGGGGAGTAGGGAAAAACCGGGGAACTACAGGCCAGTGAGCCTAACATCAGTGGTAGGAAAATTATTGGAAAAAATTCTGAAGGACAAAATTAGTCTCCACTTGGAGAAGCAAGGATTAATCAGGGATAGTCAACATGGCTTTGTCAAGGGAAGATCATGTCTGACTAATTTGATTGAATTTTTTGAGGGGGTGACTAGGCGTGTGGATGAGGGTAACACAGTGGATGTGGTATACATGGATTTCAGTAAGGCCTTCGATAAAGTCCCCCACAGGAGACTGGTCAAGAAGGTACGAGCCCATGGAATCCAGGGTGCCTTGGCACTTTGGATACAAAACTGGCTTAGTGGCAGAAGGCAGAGGGTGATGGTCGAAGGTTGTTTTTGTGACTGGAAGCCTGTGGCCAGTGGGGTACCACAGGGATCGGTGCTGGGTCCCTTGCTGTTTGTGGTCTACATTAATGACTTGGATATGAATGTAAAAGGTATGATCAGTAAGTTCGCTGATGATACAAAGATTGGTAGGGTGGTAAATAGCGAGGAGGATAGCCTCAGTCTGCAGGACGATATAGATGGGTTGGTCAGATGGGCGGAACAGTGGCAAATGGAATTTAACCCGGAAAAGTGCGAGGTGATGCACTTTGGAGGGACTAACAAGGCAAGGGAATACACAATGAATGGGAGGACCCTAGGCAAGACAGAGGGTCAGAGGGATCTTGGTGTGCAAGTTCACAGATCCCTGAAGGCGGCGGAACAGGTAGATAAGGTGGTAAAGAAGGCATATGGGATACTTGCCTTTATTAGCCGAGGCATAGAATATAAGAGCAAGGAGGTTATGATGGAGCTGTATAAAACACTGGTTAGGCCACAGCTGGAGTACTGTGTGCAGTTCTGGTCGCCACACTACAGGAAGGATGTGATCGCTTTGGAGAGGGTGCAGAGGAGATTCACCAGGATGTTACCAGGGCTGGAGCGCTTCAGCTATGAGGAGAGACTGGGAAGATTGGGTTTGTTTTCCTTGGAGCAGAGGAGGCTGAGGGGGGACATGATTGAGGTGTACAAAAGTATGAGGGGCACAGATAGGATGGATACTAAGGAACTTTTTCCCTTCATTGAGGGTTCTATGAAAAAGGGACATAGATTCAAGGTAAAAGGCGGGAGGTTTAGAGGGGATTTGAGAAAGAACTTTTTCACCCAGAGGGTGGTTGGAGTCTGGAACTCACTGTCTGAAAGGGTTGTGGAGGCAGGAACCCTCACAACATTCAAGAAGCATTTGGATGAGCACTTGAAATGCCATAGCATACAAGGCTACGGACCAAATGCTGGAATATGGGATTAGAGTAGACAGGGCTTGATGGCCGGCGCGGACACGATGGGCCGAAGGGCCTCTATCCGTGCTGTATAACTCTATGACTCTATGACTCTATGACACACACACTGTCCTACAATGCACTTTAAATACCAGTGCAGTGAGACAAAGAGCTTAAAGCTACAGCGACATGAACACGTCATCCAACAATACACTTTAAATACCTGTGCAGTGAGACGGAGGGTTTAAAGCTACAGAGACACACATACACCGTTCTACAATACATTTTGAATACCTGTATCGTAAGACAGAGAGTTTTAAGTTACAGAGACAAGCGCACTGAGTCGTACAATACGTTTTAAGTAACTGTGCAGTGAGCAAGAGAGTTTAAATGTACAGAAGCATCAACGACATTTTTGCAGTCACCATCCCAGGAGCAAGCGAGAGCGTTTGTCAGTCTCCCTCCCCTGATACAGCCCAGGCTTGTCATTCAAAAGACACCTCCTCCCAGTCCAAAGCCCCTCACTTGTACCTGCTTTTTGCCACCTTGACCCAGCCCCCCAGGTGTGGGAGAGTCCAAGATGTGTCTGTCCGTAACCAGTGTCCCAAATGGTTCCTTCCTGAGGCCTGTGTGAGGCCTTTCACTGGGAGCCAGGTCTGAAGGCTGCTCACTGTCAGGTTTCTTCAGCAATAGAATACAGACAGAGCCTGGACTGATGTGATGAGGGGAGCCTCACTTACCTGCACAGGCTCATTGTTCTGTCCCATTACTGTGTCTGTCCGGATTCACCATGCTGTAAGATTCCCTGATATCTCTTCAGTTCTCACCTCTTCTTTGGTTGATTTTTTGTCTGCTTCCTTTCTGCTGGTGTGGTTTCCTGCCCCCTCCCCCATGTTGTTTTCCCTCTTTCTCCTCTCTCTCACAATCCCCTTTACAAGCCCAAGTTTCCCCACATTTGCCCTGCTCGCAATATATATTCTGTAATTAGTGTTTGTTTATCCTCCGGGCTTTATACATTGAACTTTGATCAGTGTCTGTCTGTGGGTGAGGTATTATTGTTTATCCGGCTGCTTTTACTGAACCTCTCCGTGTCCATTTATTTTAACAGAACATGACAGATCCCTTTAAATCACTGCACAAAATCACATGATCACAAGATGGACATTGCTCAGTGCAACCAGTATTAGAGAAATCCCTGACTGCGTCTGCGCTTTGTGGCAGGAAGCAAAGGGTAATGGTGGACAGGTGTTTATGTGACTGGAAGGCTGTTTCCAGTGGGATTCCGCAGGGCTCAGTACTCGGTCCTTTGCTTTTTGTGGTATATATTAATGATTTAGACTTAAATGTAGTAGGCATGATTAAGAAATTTGCAGGTGAAACAAAAATTGGCCGTGTGTTTGAACTGAGCAGAAAAGCCGTAGACTGCAGGAAAATATCAATGGACTGGTCAGGTGGGCAGAGAAGTGATGAATGGAATTCAATGTGGAGAAGTGTGAGGTAATGCATTTGGGGACGTCAAGCAAGGCAAGGGAATACTCAATAAATGGGAAGATACTGAGTGGGGGAGAGCAACAGAGGCACCTTGGACTGCGTATCCACAGATCCCTGAACGTAGCAGGACAGGTAGATAAGGTGGTTTAGGAGGCAGACGGGATACGTTCCTTTATTAGCCAAGACATGGAATATAAGAGCAGGAGATTATACTAGACCTGTATAAAACATTAGTTCGGCCACAGCTTGAGTAATGCGTACAGCTCTGGTCAGAACATTACAGGAAATTTATGATCGCACTGGAAAGGATACAAAGGAGATTGACAAGGATGTTGCCAGGACTGGAGAATTTTACCTATAAGGAAAGATTGGATAGGCTGGGGTTGTTTTCTTTGGAATGGAGGAGGCTGAGGGGTGATTTAATTGAGGTGCATAAATTTATGAGAGGCCAAGATAGAGTGGATAGGAAGGACTTACTTCCCAAAGTTGAAAGGTCAATAACCAGGGGGCATAGGTTAAAATAATTGGTAGAAGGATTACAGGGGAGCTGAGGATATTTTTTTCACCCAAAGGGTGGTCGGGTGTGGAACTCATTGCCTGAGAGTGTGGTAGAGAGAGAAACCCTCATCACATAAAAAGATACCTGGATATGCACTTCAAGGGCCATAATTTACAAGGCTACGGACCAAGTGCTAGGAAGTAGGATTACGTTGGGTAGCACTATTTCAACCAGCACAGACACGAATGCCGAATGGCCTCCTTCTGTGCCATAAATTTTCTATGTTGCTATGTATCTATCGAACCTGTATTGCACTGTCCTGGGAGTGTTTGATGGGACAGTGTGGAGGGAGCTTTACTCTCTATCTATGCTGTACCTGTGCTGGCAGTGTTTGATGAGACTGTGTAGTGGGAGCTTTTCTCTGTAAATAACCTATGCTGTACCTGCCCTGGAAGTGGTTGATGGGACTGTGTAGAGGGAGCTTTACTCTGTATCTAACCAGTACTGCGCTGCCCTGGGATTGTTTGATAGGACAGTGTAGAGGGAGCTTTACTCGTTGTCTAATCTGTACTGTACTGCAATGAGAGTGTTTGATGGAACAGTGTAGAATCATAGAATCATAGAATCATGGAAAGGATAAAGCATGGAAGGAGGCAATTCGGCCAATGAATTCCACGCCGGCTCTACACAAGAGCAATCCAGCCAGTCCCACACCCCGCCCTATCCCCGTTGTCTTGCAATTTTTTTTTCCTTTCAATTACTTATCCAGTTCTCTTTTGAAGTCCGTGATGGTATCTGCCCCCACCACTCCCTCGGACAGTGCATTCCAGATCCTAACCATTCGCTGTGTAAAAGAGTTTTTCCTCATGTCCCCTTTGGTTCTTTTACTAATCACCTTAAATCTATGTCCACTGATTCTTGACCCTTCCGCCAATGGGAACAGATTCTCTCTATCTACTCCCTCTAGGCCCCTCATGATTTTGAATACCTCTATCAAATCTCCTCGCAACCAAGGAGAACAACCCCAGCTTTTCCAGTCTATTCACCTAACTGAAGTCCCTCATCCCTGGAATCATTCGAGTAAATCTCTTCGGCACCCTCTCTAAGTCCTTCACATCTTTCCTAAAGTGTGGTACGTAGAATTAGTCGAATCAGTGTTTAATTAAGGTTCATCATGACTTCCTTGCTTTTGTACTCTGTGCCTTCATTTATAAAGCCCAGGATCCCGTATGCTTTTTTAACCACTTTCTCAACCTGCCATGCCACCTTCAACGATTTGTGTACATACACACCCAAATCTCTCTGTTCCTGTACCCCTTTTAGAATCGGGCCCTTTAGTTTATATTGCCTCTCCTCATTCTTCCTACCGAAATGAATCACTTTACATTTTTCTGCGTTAAATTTCATCTGCCACGTGTCTGCCCATGCCATCAGCCTGCCTATGTCCTTTTGAAGTCTATCACTATCCTCTTCAATATTCATTACACATCCAAGTTTTGTGCCATCTTCAAATTTGGAAATTGTGACCTGTCCATGTCCACGTCATCAATATATATCAAGATAGGCAATGGAACTAATACCGACCCCTGGGGAATACCACTGTTCACCTCCCTCCAGTACGAAAAATAGCCGTTCACCACTACTCTCTGTTTCCTGTTATTAGCCAATTCTGTATTCATGCTGTTACTGCTCCTTTTATTCCATGGGCTTCAACCTCGATGACAAGCCTATTATGTGGCACTTTTTCAGGAGCCTTTTTGAAGTCCATATCTTCCACATCAACTGCATTGCCCTCATCTACCTTCTCTGATACGTCACCAAAAAACTATCAAGTTTGTTAAACACAATTTGCCTTTAACAAATCCATGATGGCTTTCCCTGATCAATCCACACTTGTCCAAGTGTCTGCTAATTCTGCCCCGGATTATCGTTTCTAAAAGTTTCCCTACAACCGAGTTTAAACTGACTGGCCTGTAGTTGCTGTGTTTATCCTAACACTCTTTTTTGAACAAGGGCGTAATATTTGCAATTCTCCAGTCCTCTGGCACCACTCCCCGTATCTAAGGATGTTTGGAAGGTTAAGGTCAGTTTCCCCGCAATTTCCACCTTTATTTCCCTCAGCAACCTAAGGTGCATCCCATCCGGACTGGGCGACTTATCTGGTTTAAGTACAGCTGGACTTTTTAGTAAATCCTCTTCATGAGTTTTTAGCCCATCAAGTATCTCAACTATATTTTCCATGATGTGGAGATGCCGGTGATGGACTGGGGTGGACAAATGTAAGGAATCTTACAACACCAGGTTATAGTCCAACAATTTTATTTTAAAATCACAAGCTTTCGGAGATTATCCCCTTCGAAGGTGCATTCACCTGACGAAGGGGATAATCTCCGAAAGCTTGTGATTTTAAAATAAAATTGTTGGACTATAACTATATTTTCCTTTACTGAGACTCTGGCAGCATCTTCTTCCTTGTTAAAGGCAGATGCATAGTAATCATTTACTACCTCGGGCCATGCCCTCTGCCTTCATGAGTAGAATTCCTTTTTGTTCCCAAATCAGTACCACCCCTCCTCTTATTAAATGTTTACTGTTCACATGCCAGAAGACTTTTGGATTCTCTTTTATGTTGGCCGCCAGTCTATTCTCATACTCTCTCTTTGCCACTTTCTTTTCCCTTTTCACTTCTCGTCTGAACATTCTGTATTCAACCAGGTTCTCACTTGTGTTTTCAACCTAACATTTGTCATGCGCCCCGTTTTTCTGCTTCATCTTGCACTCTACCTATGTTGTAATCCAGGGAACTCTGGCTTTAGTTGCTCTACCTTTCTCCCTTGTGGGAGTTCTACAAACTCTTTTGACTACATTCCATGAACTTGCCCTCCAAACCACTTTTGCCAATTTGGCTTGCCCATTCTATTTGAAAATTAAAGCCCCCCACGATTATTGCATTACACTTGTTACCTGCTCCTCTAATTTCCTGATAAATAATCTGTCCAACACTATATCGACTGCAAGGAGCACTATAAACTAATCCCACAGCATGGATATGGTGCAGAGTAAAGCTACATCTATGCTGTCCCGTTAAACACTCCCACGAAAGGTACAGCAGCGGTTAGAGACAGAGCAACACTCCACTACACTGTTCCGTCAAACTCACCCAGCAGATGTAGGGCGAGTGTTAGATACAGAGTAAAGCTCCCTCTGCACGGTCCCGTGAAACAATCTTAAGATTGATACAGCAAGGATTAGATACAGAGTAATGTTCTCTCTATACTCAAATACTTCCAGCACAGGTACAGCAAGTGTTAGACACAGAGTAAAGTCCCCTCTACACATCCCGGGCAATCATTCCCAGTGCGGGTACAGCACATGTTAGATGCAGAGCAAAGCTCCCTCTACACTGTCGGATCAAAAACTACCAGGCGAGGAACAGCATGGGTTAGAGACTTGCTGTACCTGCTGTGCGAGTGTTTGATGGGACAAGGCAGAGGGACCCTTATTCTGTATCTAACTTTGCTGTACTAGCCGTGGGAGTATTTGATGGGAAGTGCATTGGGAACTTTTGCTCTACATCTAACACATGCTGTTCCTGCACTGGAGTGTTTGATGGGACAATGTAGAGTGAGATTTTACTCTGTATCTGATCCATGCTGTTCCTGCCCTGGGAGTGTTATATGGGAGAGTGTAGAGGGAGCTTTACTCAGTATCAAACCCGTGCAGTACCTGCCCTGGGAGTGTGTGACGGAACAGTGTAGAGGGAGCTTTACTCTTTTTCCAACCCGTGATGTACCTGCCCTGGGAGTGTTTGATGGGACAGTGTAGAGCGAACTTTGCTCTTTCTCTAACCCATGCTGTTCCTGCCCTGGGAGTTTTTGATGGGCGGTGTAGAAGCAGCTTTGCTCTGCATCTAACTCATGCTGTACCTGCCATGGGAATGATTGCTGGGGATGTGTAGACTGGGCTTTACTCTGTGGCCGTAATGGATTTAGTTTTAGGGAATGAAGCTGGGCAGGTGGAAGGAGCATCAGTGGACGAGCATTTTGGTGGTAGTGATCATAATTCAGTTAGATTTAGCATAGTTATGGAAAAGGACAAAGATCGAACAGGCGCAAAAGTTATAAATTGGGGAAAGGCCAATTTTACTAAGCTGGGAAGTGATTTCGCAAAAGTGGACTGGAAACAGCTTGAAGGTAAATCAGTGTCAGAGCAGTGGGAAACATTCAAGGGGGAGATTCAAGGGGTTCAGAGTAAACATGTTCCCACAAAGAGAAAAGGATGGGTCTGCCAAATGTGGAGCCCTCTGAGCATACAGGGTAAGATAAGTCCAAAAAGGGAAGCTTATGTCATACAACGAGAGCTCAAAACTTCAGAAAGCCTAGAGGAGTATAAAAAGGGGTGAAATTAAAAAGGAAATTAGGAAAGCAATGAGTGGGCATGAAAAAATATTGACAAGTAAAATTAAGGAAAACCCAAAAATTTTTTATATACATAAAGATCAAGAGGATAACTAAGGAAAGAGTAGGGCCTATTAGAGACCAAAAAGGTAATCTATGTATGGAGGTGGAAGATGTCCATATGTTCAGAACAAATCCTTTGCTTCTATCTTCACAAAAGAGGGGGACAATGCAGAGACTGTAGTTAAAGAGGAGGAGTGTGAAATATTGGAATGGGATAAACATAGCGAGAGAGGAAGTAATAAAGGGTTTCGCATCTTTGAAAATAGATAAATCACCAGGCCCGGATGAAATCTATTCCAGGCTGTTAAGAGAAGCAAGGGAGGAAATAGTGGAGGCTCCGACCATCATTTTCCGATCCTCCCTGTGAACAGGTGTGATGCTAGAGGACTGCTAAAGTTGAACCGTTGTTTAAAAAGGAAGGAAGAGATAGACCGAATAATTATAGACCAGTAAGTCTAACCTCGGTGGTGGGCAAATAATTGGAATCAATTCTGAGGGACAGCACAAATCGTCATTTAGAAAGACACGGGTTAATCAAGGACAGTCAATATGGATTTGTTGTGGGAACGTCGTGTCAGGATAACTTGATTGAATTTTTGGAGGAGGTAACAAGGAGGGTGGATAAGGATAATGCGCTTGATATAGTGCACATGGATTTTAGCAAGGCTTTTGACAAGGTCCCTCATGGCAGACTAGTCAAAAAAGTAAAAGCCCATGGGATCCAAGGGAAAATGGCAAGTTGGATCCAAAATTGGCTCAATATAAGGAACATAAGAACATAAGAACATAAGAAATTGGAGCAGGAGTAGGCCAATCGGCCCCTCGAGCCTGCTCCGCCATTCAATAAGATCATGGCTGATCTGATCCCAACCACAAATCTAAAGAACACAAGAAGTCGGAGCAGGACCCGGCCACATAGCCCCTGGGCCCTCTCCGCCACCCACAGGGCATTGACCGATCCGAACTCAGCTTCATGTCCAATTTCCTGCCCGCTCCCCATAACCCCTAATTCCCTTTACTTCTAGGAAACTGTCTATTTCTGTTTTAAATTTATCTAATGATGTAGCTTCCACAGCTTCCTGGGGCAGCAAATTCCACAGACCTACCACCCTCTGAGTGAAGAAGTTTCTCCTCATCTCAGTTTTGAAAGAGCAGCCCCTTATTCTAAGATTATGCCCCCTAGTTCTAGTTTCACCCATCTTTGGGAACATCCTTACTGCATCCACCCGATCAAGACCCTTCACAATCTTATATGTTTCAATAAGATCGCCTCTCATTCTTCTGAACTCCAATGAGTAGAGTCCCAATCTACTCAACCTCTCCTCATATGTCCGCCCCCTCATCCCCGGGATTAACCGATTGAACCTTCTTTGTACTGCCTCGAGAGCAAGTATGTCTTTTCTTAAGTATGGAGACCAAAACTGTATGCAGTATTCCAGGTGCGGTCTCACCAATACCTTATATAACTGCAGCAATACCTCCTTGTTTTTATATTCTATCCCCCGAGCAATAAAAGCCAACATTCCGTTGGCTTTCTTGATCACCTGCTGCACCTGCATACCAACTTTTTGATTTTCTTGCACTAGGACCCCCAGATCCCTTTGTACTGCAGTACTTTCCAGTCTCTCGCCATTAAGAAAATAACTTGCTCTCTGATTTTTCCTGCCAAAGTGCATAACCTCACATTTTCCAATATTATATTGCATCTGCCAAATCTCCGCCCACTCACCCAGCCTGTCTATATCCCCTTGCAGGTTTTTTATGTCCTCCTCACTCTCTACTTTCCCTCCCATCTTTGTATCATCTGCAAATTTTGATATGTTGCACTCGGTCCCCTCCTCCAAATCATTAATATAGATTGTAAAGAGTTGGGGACCCAGCACCGACCCCTGTGGAACACCACTGGTTACTGGTTGCCAGTCCGAAAATGAACCATTTATCCCAACTCTCTGCTTCCTGTTCGATAACCAATCCTCCACCCATGCCAGAATATTACCCCCAATCCCGTGATTTTTTATCTTAAGTAATAATCTTTTATGTGGCACCTTGTCGAATGCCTTCTGGAAGTCTAAATACACTACGTCCACTGGTTCCCCTTTATCCACCCTATACGTTATATCCTCGAAGAACTCAAGCAAATTTGTCAGACATGACTTCCCCTTCATAAAGCCATGCTGACTTTGTCCTATTAAATTATGCTTATCTAAATGTTCCGTTACTGTCTCCTTAATAATAGACTCCAAAATTTTACCCACCACAGATGTTAAGCTAACTGGCCTATAATTTCCAGCCTTCTGCCTACTACCCTTTTTAAATAACGGTGTTACATTAGCAGTTTTCCAATCTGCCGGGACCTCTCCTGAGTCCAGGGAATTTTGGAAAACTATCACCAAAGCATCCACAATCCCTACTGCCACTTCCCTCAAGACCCTAGGATGGAAGCCATCAGGTCCAGGGGATTTATCCGCCTTGAGTCCCATTATTTTACTGAGTACCATCTACTGAGTGATTTTAATCGTATTTAGCTCCTCCCCCCAGAGAGTCCCCTGTTTGTCCAGTGTTGGGATATTCTTCGTGTCCTCTACTGTAAAGACTGAAACAAAATATTTGTTCAGCATTTTTGCCATCTCCATGTTTCCCACCATTAATTTCCCGGAGGAAGCAAAGGTTGAAGGGTGATTTTCCCACTGGAAGACTGTTTCCAGTCGGGTTCCACAAGGCAGAGTACTGGGTCCTTTGATTTTGTGGTATATATTAATGATTTGGACTTGAATGGAGGGGGGTTGATCAAGAAGTTTGCAGATCATACAAAAATTGACCGTGTGGTTGGTAGTGAGGAGGAAAGCTGTAGACTGCTGGAAGATATCAATGGACTAGTCAGGTGGGCAGAAAAGTGGCAAATGAAACTCAATCCAGAGAAAAGTGTGGTGATGCATTTTGGGAGCACAAACAAGGCAAGGGAACACACAATAAATGGGAGGATACTGAGAGGTGTAGAGGAATAAATGGACCTTGGAGTGCATGTCCACAGATCCCTGAAGGTAACAGGACAGGTAGAAGAGGTGGACATTTTCCTTTATTAGCCGAGGCATAAAATATAAGAGCAGGGAGGTTATGCAGGAACTGTATAAAACACTAGTTAGGCCACAGCTTGAGTACTGCGTACAGTTCTGGTCACCACGTTACAGGCAAGATGTGATTGCACCAGAGAGGGTACAGAGGAGATTTACCATGATGTTGCAGGGGCTGGAGAATTCTAGCTATGAGGAAATTTTGGATAGACTGGGATTGCTTTCTTCGAAACAAAGGAGGCTGCGGGGAGATTTAATTGAGGTATATAAAATTGGAACAGGACTAGATAGAGTGGACAGGATAGACCTATTTCCCTTAGCAGACGGGTCCGTGACCAGGGGGCATAGAAGTAAAGTAATTGGTAGAAGAATTGCAGGGGTGCTGAGGAGAATTTTTTTCACCCAGAAGGCGCTGTGGGTCGGTAACTCGCTGCCTGAAAGGGTGGTGGAGGCAGAAACCCTCAACACATTTAAGAAGTACTCGGATGTGCCCTTGAAGTGCCGTAACCTACAGAGCTATGGACCAAGTGATGGAAAGTGGAATTAAGCTGGATAGCTTTTTCTTGGCCGGAACGGACGTGATGGGCCGAATGGCCTCCTTCTGTGACATAACTTTCTATGACTCTACACTGTCCCATCAAACACTTCCAGGCCTGGTACAGCTCAGGTTAAATACAGAGTAAAGCTCCGTCTGCACTGTCCCATGAAACACTTCCAAGTTTGGTGAAGCAAGGTTTAAACACCTGTCCCATCAAACACTCTGAGGCAAGTACATCAGGGGTTAGATATATAATAAAGCTCCCGCTAAACTGTCCCATCAAACACTCCCAGGGCAGGCATAGCACGGGTTAGAGACAGAGTAAATGTCCCTCTTCCCATCAAACAGTCCAAGGGCAGGAACATCACAGGTTAGATATAGAATAAAGCTCCCTCTAAACTGTCCTATTTGCAGATGATACAAAGCTTGAACAGTGAGAAGGATAGTGATAGACTTCAAGAGGACATAGGCAGGCTGGTGGAATGGGCAGACACAAGGCAGATTAAACTTAACACTGAAAAGTGTGAAGTGATACATTTCGGTAGGATGAACGAGGAGAGGCAATCTCACATAAAGGATACAATTCTAAAAGGGGTGCAGGAACAGAGAGGTCTGGGGGTATATGTGCACAAATCGTTGTCGGTGGTACGACCGGTTGAGAAGCGGTTAAGAAAACATACGGGATCCTGGGCTTTATAAATAGAGGCATCGAGTACAAAAACAAGGAATTTAGGATGAACATTTATAAAACAGTGGTTCGTCCACAGCTGGAGTATTGGGTCCAGTTCTGGGCACCGCATTTTAGGAAGGATGTGAAGGCCTTAGAGAGAGTGCAAAGATTTACTAGAATGATTCCAGGGATGAGGGACTTTAATTACGTGGATAGACTGGAGAAGCTGGGGTTGTTCTCCTTCGAGCAGAGAAGTTTGAGAGGAGAGTTGATAGAATTATTCAAAATCATGAAGGATCTAGACAGAGTAGATAGAGAGAAACTGTTCCATTGGTGGAAGGCCCAAGAACCAGAGGGCATAAATTTGATTTTATGTTGTTTCACGGTCATTAACAGTCATCACCCTTTTAAAAAGTAGTGTAGAGCTGGTATTTTCCAGCTTACCTTTTGGTGACGTGAATATCTTTGCTCCAGCTGGGTAGATGGGGAAGTTTTTGAATGTCTGATGAATTTATTGATTGCAGCGTAGATGTCCCTTTAATTCGGACCTGTCAAACCGCCTATGAACCAATGGGAGCAAGTTTGCCATTTCCGGGTTTGAGTGCAGATTCGCAAACTTGCTTCTTGGCTTCGACGGCGGAGAGAGGGGACGTCATTGATGAATGGTGTCCTCGGGTGAGTAATTTATCACCCGATATTGTTTTGGATCCTTGGGGCAAGTGCTTTTCTTCCACTGGGTCACAAGTAAAGAATTTTGAATAATAATATCTTAGAGTGCCTGGAGGACACCCAAACCGCTCTATTTAAAGGGACCAAGCAGGATTTACAGATTAGTTGCTGGGTGATTGCTTCTGGCTGTTGAAGTAGTTGTACATGTTTTTGGAGGTCTCCTATACTTGAATACCAGGACAAGATGACATAACCTAACATTTAGAACCAGGACGTGCAGAAGTGAAGTGACGAAATGCTTCGACATGCAAAGGGTCAGAGAAGTTTGGAACGCTCTTCTGCAAATGGTAACCTGCCATCCTTACCCGGTCTGGCCTATATGTGAGTTCAGTCCCACAGCAATGTGGCTGATTTTTAATCGCCCTCTGAAATGGCCTAGCAAGCCACTCAGTTGTACAATCTCGCCACAGAAAGTCACAATAAGAATAAAACCGGACGGACCACCTGGCATCGGACCACTAGGCACCGGACATGACAAAGGCAAACCAAGCACAGTTGACTCTACAAAGTCCTCCTCACTAATACATGAGGACTTGTGCCAAAATTGGGAAAGCTGTCCCAAAGCCAGATGTAGCTATACTCACGGAATCATACCTTTCATCCAATGTCCCAGACTCTTCCCTCACCATCCGTGGGTATGTCTTGTCACACTGGAAGGACAGACCCACCAGAGGTGGTGGTACAGTGATATATAGTCAGTAGCGAGTGGCCCTGGGAGTCCTCAACATTGACTCCAGACCTCATGAAATCTCATGGCATCAGGTCAAACATGACAAAGGAAACCTCCTGCTAATTACAACCCTCAACTGATGAATCAGTCCTCCTCCATGTTGGGCACCACTTGGAGGAAGCACTGAGGGTAACAAGGGCACAGAATATACTCTGGGTGGGGGACTTCAAAGTCCATCATGAAAAGTGGATCTGCAGCACCACTATCGACCGAGCTGGCCGAGTTCTGAAGGACATAGCTGCCAGACTCAGCCTGCGGCAGGTGCTGAGCGAACCAACACTACAGAAAAACCTACTTGATCTCGTCCTAACCAATCTAGCTGTCGCAGATGCATCTCTCCATGACAGCATTGGTAGGAGTGACCACCGCACAGTCCATGTGGAGACGAAGTCCCATCTTCACACAAATGATCCCATCCAACGAATCATGTGGCACTACTACCATGCAAAATGGGATAGATTCAGAACAGATCGAGCAACTCAAAACTGGGCATCCATGAGGTGTTGTGGGCCATGAGCAGCGGCAGAATATTATACCAGCACAATCTGTAACCTAAGGTCCCGGCATATTCCTCACTCTACCATTACCAATACGCCAGGGGATCAACCCTGGTTCAATGAGGAGTGTAGAAGAGCATGCCAGGAGCAGCACCAGGCATACCTAAAAATGAGGTACCAACCTGGTGAAGCTGCAACTCAAGAATACATGCATGCTAAACAGCGGAAGCAACATGCTATAGACAGAGAGAAGAAATTGTGCAAGCAACGGATCAGATCAAAGCTCTGCAGTCCTGCCACATCCAATCGTGAATGGTGGTGGACAATTAAACAACAAATGCGAGGCGGAGGCTCCGTGAGCATCCCCATCTTCAATGAAGGCTGGGCCCTGCACATGGATGCAAAAGACAAGGCCGAAGCGTTGGAAACGATCTTCAACCAGGAGGGCCAAGAGGATGATCCACCTCTGCCTCCTCCCGAGATGCCCACCATCACAGAAGCCAGTCTTCAGCCAATTCGATTCACTCCACGGCTGAGTGCACTGGATACAGCAAAGGCTATGGGCCCTGAAAACACCCAGCCTCAGTGTTGAAGACTTGTGCTCCAGAACTAGCAGCGCCTCCAGCCAAATTGTTCCAGTACAGCCATAACACTGGCGTCTACCCTACAATGGGGAAAATTGCCCAGGTATGCCCTTTCCACAAAAAAGCAGGACAAATCCAATCCGGCCAATTATCACCCCACCAGCCAACTCTCAATCATCAGCAAAGTGATGGAAGGTGTCATCGACAGTGCTATCAAGCGACACTTACTCACCAATAACCTGCTCACCGATGCTCAGTTTGGGTTCCACCAGGACCACTCGGCTCCAGATCTCATTACAGCCTTGGTCCAAACATGGACAAAAGAACTGAATTCCAGAGGTGAGGTGAGAGTGACTGCCCTTGACATCAAGGCATCATTTGATCAAGTGTGGCATCAAAGAGCCCTAGTAAAATTGAAGTCAATGGGAATCGGGGGTAAACTCTTCAATGGCTGGAGTCATAACTCGCACAAAGGAAGATGGTAGTGGCTGTTGGAGGCCAATCATCTCAGCCCCAGGACATTGCTGCAGGTGTTCCTCAGGGCAGTGTCCTCGGCCCAACCATCTTCAGCTGCTTCATCAATGATCTTCCCTCCGTCATAACGTCAGAAATGGGGTTGTTCACTGATGATTGCACTGTGTTCAGTTCCATTCGCAACCCCTCAGATAATGAAGCAGTCCGTTCCCGTATGCAGCAAGACCTGGACAACATCCAAGCTTGGGCTGATAAGTGGCAAGTAACATTCACGCCAGTGAAGTGCCAGGCAATGACCATCTCCAACAAGAGAGAGTCTAACCACCTCCCCTTGACATTTAACGGTATCACGTGGATATGGGCCAAAGGCAGGTATATGATGTTTGATCACAGATCAGCCATGATCTGATTAAATGTCGGAGCGGGCTCGAGCGGCTGAATGGCTTACTCCTGTTCCTATGTTCCAATGTTACAATCGCTGAATCCCCCACAATCAACCTACTGGGGGTCACCATTGACCAGAAACTTAACTGGACCAGCCACATAAATACTGTGGCTACAAGAGCAGGTCAGAGGCTGGGTATTCTGCGGCAAGTGACTCATCTCCTGACTCCCCAAAGCCTTTCCACCATCTACAAGGCACAAGTCAGGAGTGTGATGGAATACTCTCCACTTGCCTGGATGAGTGCAGCTCCAACAACACTCAAGAAGCTCAACACCATCCAGGACAAAGCAACCTGCTTGATTGGCACCCCATCCACCACGTTAAACATTCACTCCCTTCGCTACCGGCGCACTGTAGCTGCAGTGTGTACCATCCACAGAATGCACTGCAGCAACTCGCCAAGGCGTATTCGACAGCACCTCCCAAACCCGCGACCTCTCCCACCTAGAAGGAAAAGGACAGCAGGCACATGGGAACAACACCACCTGCACGTTCCCCTCCAAGTCGCACACAATGCTGACTTGAAATATATCGCCATTCCTTCATCGTCTCTGGGTCAAAATCCTGGAACTTCCACCCTAACAGCACTGTGGGAGAACCTTCACCACAGGGACTGCAGTGGTTCAAGAAGGCAGCTCACCACCACCTTCTCAAAGTCAATTAGGGATGGGCAATAAATGCCGGCCTCGCCAGCGACTCCTACACCCCATGAACGAATAAAATAAATATTTGAGTCACCTTGTGCAAAGAACACAAAACTTTAGCATGCAGGTACATTAGGCAATAAGGAAGGCAAATAGCCTCCAGGGTCCACCGACCGAGGCCTTCAGAAGAGGCTGCACCCACTGGGGCTCTCGTGAGTTGTGTCTGGGTCACTGTGTGATCAATGGATTACTGGGATCACTGTTGGGATCACTGGGGCACTGTGGGATCACTGTGGCACTGTGGGATCACTGGGACAATGTGAATCACTGTGGGATCTTGGGAATCCAGTGGGATCACGGGGACACTCTGGGATCACCGTGGGATCACCGTGGGATCACTGGGTCAGTGTGGGGTCACTGGGATACGCTGGAATGACTGGGGTACTGCGGGACCGCTTGGATACTGTATGTTCACTGGGATACTTGGGATCACTGGGACACTGTGGGCTCACTTGGATCACTGTGGGAGCACGAGAATACTCTGCGACACTGGCAGCCATTCTGTTTAAGATGGCCTCCTTACTGGCCACCTTTCATTTCAGGCTAAGATCATTACAGGAAAATTCTTATTTACCCATTCTATGTAATATATAAATATTTAAAATTACATTTCTATTAATGAAAGCATATACATAAGTTATTGTTGTATATAAAGATTGTCTGTCAATCTTTTACAATGGTGCAGTTTGGAAACTGGGATCACTGGAAGGGCTGTGGGATCGCTGGCTGTGTTGTGGCACCACTGTTGAATCACTGTGAGACTCTGGGATCACTGGGTGCGATGTGGGGTCACTGGGTCACCTTCGGTTCACTGGAATCAGAGTGGAATCAATGGACACTCTGCGCCACTGGCCGCCATTTTGTTTAAGATGGCCGCCTTACTGGCCACCATTTTGTTCAGGTTCATCACGTTACAGGAGAAACTTGTTTACCCATTCTATGTAATATATAAATATTTACTATTATATCTATTATGTCATATGCACACCTTGTTGCATATAAAGATTGTATCTCAATCTTTTACACAGGTGCAGTTTGGGAACTGAAATCACTGGGTGCACTGTGGGATTAATACTGTGTGATCACTGGAACACTTTGGGATCACTGTGGGATCACTGGGTGCACTGGGGATCACTGGGTGCACTGTGGGAATTACTGTGGGATCATTGGGCCACTGGGATCACTGTGGGATCACTGGGTGCACTGTGGGAATTACTGTGGGATCACTGGGACACTGGGATCACTGTGGGATCACGGGTGCACTGTTGGATTACTGGCATCACTTGGATAATGTGGGATCACGGGGTGCAATGTGGGATCACTGGGCCACTGTGGGATCACTGAGTTACTGTGTGACACTCTGGGACTGTTATGGGATCAGTGGGACACTGTGTGTTACTCCTTTACCAATTTAGTCTGAATGGCTCCTCTTTCTCTGTTGTATGTTCGATGTAATTCTACGTAGTATCCAAATATAGATGGTGTTATTGTTATTGTTGTTATTGTAGTAAACAGGGAATCCCAGAGAAAATCCTTTATCCAGATTGGGCGAATGACCTTTTTTCAGTGCCATAGTATATGGATCTATATATATATATATATATATAATATTACATATACAAGATGTTCAAGAATTCATATTCAAGATTATAATGATATACTATTTTATTTATATTATAGGGACAATAAGTTGTTGTAAAATAGAAATAGCAGTTGTGCTGAATTGCCTCTGTGCTGTATCGTGCTGCACTGTACATTTGATGTAAAATATATATAAATATACACAATTATATTATATTATTTATTCAAGAAGTTGTTGTCAAATAATGAATTCAAAGGAAATTTCTTTACCCAGATGGGCCGAATGTCCTGTGTCTGTACCGTGCTGTATTCAATGTAATATATATATATATATATATATAAAGGTATATAAAACCGTCTTCTGAAACCCCTCTCCCCTCCCCCTACACCCTCACCTCCTACAAAAAGTGCGAGAATCTCATGTAATTATTCGTCACTAGGATTGAGACCATCCTTTGAGCTGCCTCTAACACTTCCCTACCTTCCCCAGCCCACCAAGCCAAACTTCCCCTAAATTTCCCCCCTGCCCTAGCCCTGACTCACATCTTTCTCTAGTTTCCGCTCCGAGCTCACCTTGACCATAACATCCACCTCCTGCTCCCTCGAACCTATTCCCACTAAACTGCTGACTGCTCACCTTCCATTCAACACAAGATAAGGACTCATGAGGTTGGGGGTAATATATTAGCATGGATAGAAGATTAGTTAATGGACAGAAAACAGAGAGTAGGGATAAACAGGTCATTCTCAGGTTGGCAGACTGTAATTAGTGGAGTGCCACAAGGATCAGTGCTTGGACCTCAACTATTTACAATCTATATTGATGACTTAGATGAAGGGACCGAGTGTAACATATTGAAGTTTGCTGATGATACAAAGCTACGTGGGAAAATAAGCTGTTAGAAGGACACAAAGGGGCGTTAAATTGGTTAACCTGAAACCGGGTGCAGGTATTGCGATCTGCGATTAACCCATGCCAGGAGTTTCCATCACAGGCAGGATGAGACAATCGTCCGGCCTGAAAACTCACATGAGCCAAGCGTTGAAGACCTGCGTTGAAAGAAGGATTCAAGAACATTCGCACTTTTCTCCACCAGAGGGAGTCGGAATATTTTAAAGGGAGGCCCTCTCTCTGACAGACAGCCAAAATCTGTGAAATGTCGCCAGTACCTGTAACTCGATAAAAAATAACAGCCTGCTGTCTGCAGGGAGTCTGAATGGAGATCAGACATCGCACACATAAAACACAGATACAGGTCCCGTCCGTATGTTTACAAACCGTTGAGTTATTTTAAAACATTGAACAAAGGTTGCTCACCATTAAATCCTGCATCCTCCAATTTGCTTGTCACACCTCACCAATCTGCAGGTCCGAGTTGGCAACAAGCACTGCGAGACTGCGTGCACCAAGATTCTCTGCTGATGCACTAGAGGCTTTTCTGCAAGAGGTGGACAGAACGAGTGGCAGCCTTTATCCCCAAGCGGGCAAGAGGCCCTCCAGACAAATGCATCCGAGGCAGTGGGAGACAGTGAAGGAAAGAGGCAGTGACAGGCGCATAGCACCACGAACATGGATGCAGTTAGGAAGAAGTTCAATGATTTGACCTGAGTGGTCAAGGTGAGTGGGGTCAGCTTTCAAGTGACATCTGCGACCAAATGCACCACCAGCAGCATGAACTGCTCCACACACTACATTCCCCACCTCCCCCCACCCCTCCCCCCCACACACACACAGCTCACCCACATAACAATAAATTATTTCAATCAGTAATCAACTCTTGCAATCAGATCTTTCCTCTCACCATCACACATTACCACTGTTGCAAGCGGCACGCGCATAACTCACGGGTCATACACGCTGGCTGCTATTCAACCATGACAGGCACATCACACAGACATCTTGCAGGACAGTCCCCGACACACGCCCGCTTTCTTGCAGTAGAAGGTGGCACGTAACAGGAGACAGGAAGTGGCAGTGGCAGTTAGCCTCTTGAGCGCGTTCCACCATTCAATGAAATCACGACTAATCTTTGACTTAACTCCATACATTCGCCTGAGCCCCATATCCATTAATACCCTTGGTCCACAGGAATCTCTCAATCTCAGATTAAAAATTCACAATGGAGCTAACATCAACGTTTTCTTTTTTTTTATTCATTCAAGGGATGTGTGCGTCGCTGGCAAGGCCAGCATTTATTGCCCATCCCTAATTGCCCTTGAGAAGGTGGTGGTGAGCCGCCTTCTTGAACCGCTGCAGTCCGTGTGGTGAAGGTTCTCCCACAGTGCTGTTAGGAAGGGAGTTCCAGGATTTTGAACCAGCGACGATGAAGGAACGGCGATATATTTCCAAGTCGGGATGTTGTGTGACTTGGAGGGGAACGTGCAGGTGACGTTGTTCCCATGTGCCTGCTGCCCTTGTCGATTGAGGTGGTAGAGGTCACAGGTTTGGGAGGTGCTGTCGAAAAAGTATTGGCGAGTTGCTGCAGTGCATCCTGTGGATGGTATGCAATTCAGTCATGGTGCGCCGGTGGTGAAGGGAATGAATATTTAGGGTGGTGGATGGGGTGCCAATCAAGTGGGCTGCTTTGTTCTGGATGGTGTTGAGGTTCTTGAATATTATTGGAGCTGCACTCATCCAGGCAAGTGGACAATATTCAATTACACTCCTGACTTGGCCCTTGTAGATGGTGGAAAGACTTTGGGGAGTCAGGAGGTGAGTCATTCGCCGCAGAATACCCAGCCTCTGACATCTTGTAGCCACAGTATTTATATGGCTGGTCCAGTTAGTTTTCTGGTCAGTGGTGACCCCCAGGATGTTGATGGTGGGGGATTCGGCGATGGTAATGCCGTTGAATGTCAACCCAGTTGATTGGATTGTCTCTTTTTGGAAATAGTCATTGCCTGGCAGTTGTCTGGCCCGAATGTTACTTGCCACTTATCAGCCCAAGCCTGGATGTTGTCCAGGTCTTGCTGCATGCGGGCATGGACTGCTTTATTATATGAGGGGATCCGAATGGAACTGAACACTGTGCAATCATCAGCGAACATCCCCATTTCTTACGGTATGATGGACGGAAGATCATTGATGAAACAACTAAAGATGGTTGGGCCGAGGACACTGCCCTGAGGAACTCCTGCAGCAATGTCCTGGAGATGAGATGATTGGCCTCCACCGACCACTACCATCGTCTTTTGTGCTAGGTACGACTCCAGCCACTGGAGAGTTTTCCCCTTGATTTCTATTGACTTCAATATTACTCGGGCTCCTTGCTGCCTTACTCGGTCAAGGGCAGTCGCTCCCACCTCACATCTGGAATTCAACTCTTTTATCCATGTTTGGACCAAGGCTGGAATGAGGTCTGGAGCAGGATGGTCCTGGCAGAAACCAAACTGAGCATCGATGAGCCCATTATTGGTGAGTATGTGCCGCTTGATAGTACTGTTGATGACACCTTCCATCACTTTGCTGATGACTGAGAGTAGACTGATGGGGCGGTAATTGGCCGGATTGGATTTGTCCTGCTTTTTGTGGACAGGACATATCTGGGAAATTTTCCACATTGTCGGGTAGATGCCAGTGTTGTAGCTGTACTTGGCTAGAGACGCAGCTAGTTCTGGAGCACAAGTCTTCAGCACTACAGCTGAGATTTTATCGGGGCCCATATCCCTCCAGCGCACTCAGCCGTTTCTTGATATCACGTGGAGTGAATCGAATTGGCTGAAGACTGGCCTCTGCGTTGGTGGAAATATTGGGAGGATGCCGAGATGGATCATCCAATCGGCACTTCTGGCTGAAGATGGTTGCAAACGCTTCAGCCTTGTCTTTTGCACTCACGTGCTGGACTCCGCCATCATTGAGGATGGGGATGTTTTCAGAGCCTCCTCCTCCCGATAATTGTTTAATTGTCCACCACCATTCACGACTGGATGTGGCAGGACTGCAGAGCTTTGTTCTGATCCGTTGGTTGTGGAATCGCTTAGCTCTGTCTATAGCATGTTGCTTCCGCTGTTTAGCATGCATGTAGTCCTGAGTTGTAGCTTCACCAGGTCGCCACCTCATGTTTCCGTACGCCTGGTGCTGCTCCTGGCATGCTTTTCCACACTCCTTATTGAACCAGGTTTGATCCCCTGGCTTGTTGGTAATGGTAGAGTGAGGAATATGCCGGGCCATGAAGTTACACATTGTGCGGATGGCCCACAGCGCCTCATGGATGTCCAAATCTCCCTGAGCACCAGTTTCCAACTACTTAAAGCAAATTATCTTTTTCAATTGCGCCTAACAAAGTGAATAACCTCACATTTCCCCACATTATACTCCATCTGCTACATTCTTGACCACTTACTTAACCTGTCCATATCCCTTTGCAGAGTCTTTGTGTCCTCCTCACAGCTTACTTTCCCTCCTACCTTTGTATTGTCAGCAAATTTGGATACATTACACTCGGTCCCTCCATCTAATTCATTAATATAGATTGTAAATAGCTGATCCTTGTAGCACAACTGTAATTACAGCCTGCCAACCTGAAAATGAAAATCTATGACAGAAGACAATGGATGCCAAGTCATTAGATGTATTCAAGAAGGAGATAGGTATATTTCTTAATGCTATAGGGATTGAGGGATATGGGGAAAAAGTGGGAACAGGGTACTGAGTTAGATGATTAGCCATGATCATTTTGAATTGCAGAGCAGGCCCGAAGGGGCAATTGGCCTACTCTTGCTCCTATTTTCTCTGTTTCTATGTTTCTATCCCTACTCTCTGTTTTCTGTCCATTAACAATCCTCTATCCATGCTAATATATTACCCCCAACCTCTTAAGTCCTTACTTGCATATCAACTTTTTATGTGGCACCTTATTGAATGGATTTTGAAATTCCAAATGCCCTACGTCCACTGGTTCCCCTTCATCCACATTGCTAGTTACATCCTCAAACCACTCCAATATATTTGTTCAACACGATTTCCATTCATTAAACCACGTTGACTCTGCCTAATCATATTATGATTTTCTCAGTGCCCTGTTAAAACTTCCTTAATAATGAATTCCAACATTTTCCCGACGACTGATATCAGGCTAACTTGCCTGTAATTCCCTGTTTTCTCTCTCCCTCCTTTCTTGAATAACGGGGTTACATTTCCTACCTTCCAATCCACGGGGGACGTTCTAGGATCTAAGGAATTTTGGAAGATCAGAACCAATGCATCCACTATCTCTGCAGTCATCTCTTTGAGAACCCGAGGATTTAGGCCATCAGTTTCGTGGAATTTATCAGCTTTTAGTCCCATTAGTTTCTACTGTACTTTTTCTCTACTGATATTAATTACTTTAAGTTCCTCACTCTCATTAGCCCATTGGTTCCCCACTTTTTCTGGTATTTTTTTGTGCCTTCTAATATGAAGGCAGATCCAAAATATTTGTTTGGCGTCTCTGCTATTTCCTTACTCCCATTATAATTTCTCCTGTCTCAGCCTCTAAGGGACCAGCATTTACTTTTGCTACTCTCCTCCTTTGTATGTACCTGTAGAAGCTTTGACAATCTGTTTTATATTTCTTGCTACTTCACATTCATATTCTATTTTCTCCATTTTTATCAATTGTTTTGTTCATCATTTACTGATTTTAACAACTTTCCTCAGGCTTACTAATCTTCTTGGCAACATTATAGGCCTCTTCTTTTAATCTAATACTATACTTAACTTCATTAATTAGCCACGGATGAATCACGTTTCCCCTGGAGTTTTTATTTCACAATGAAATGTATATTCCTTGAAAGTATTGAAATATGTCTTTAATTGCTTGCCATTGCTTATCTACCGTCGGACCATTTAACCTAACTTCCCACTCTACCTTAGCCAACTCGCCCCTCATAACTATGTAATTGGCTTGATTTAAGTTTAAGACTTCGTTTCGGATTTAAATACCTCACTCTCACACTCAGTGTGAAATATTATCATATTATGATCACACTTCCCCAGACGATCATTCACTGTGAGATTACGAATTAACCCTGCCTGATTACACGATACAAGATCTAAAATAGACTGTTCCCTCGTTGGTTCCGCGATGTATTATTCTGGATACTGACTCAAATGTATTCCATGAACTTGTTCTCCACACTATCTTTGCCAATTTGATTTTCCAAGTCTATATGAAGATTAAAGTCCCCCACGATTGTTGCATTACCTTTGTTGCAACCTCACATTATTACTAGATTAATACTCTGTCCAACGATATTGTTACTATTAGAGCGCCTAAAAACTATTCCTACCAGTGTTTTCTGCCCATCATTCTTTTTTTATTTGCACCCGTACTGATTCTACTTCCTGATCCTTCGAGCCAAGGTCCTTTCTCACTAATACGTGGGAACATAGGAACAGGAGTAGGTAATTTAGCCCCTCATGCCTGCTCCGCTATTTGATAAGATCATGGCTGATCTGTGATCTAACTCCTTTTACCTGCCTTTGTTCCATATCGCTTAATACCTTTGGTTGCCAAAAAGCTATTTATCTCACATTTAAATTTAGCAATTGAGCTCGTAACAGTTGCCGTTTGCAGATTAATCAAAACTTCTACCACCCTTTGTGTGTAGACATGTTTGCTAATTCCACTCCTGAAATGTCTGGCTCTATTTTTTAGACTGTGCCCGCTACTCCTAGAATCCCCAACCACCGGAAATAGTTTCTCTCTATCCACCTTATCTGTTCCCCTTAATATCTTATAAGCTTCGATCAGATCACCCCTTACCTTCTAAACTCTAGAGAATACAACCCCAATTTCTGTAATCTCTCCTCGTAACTTAACCCCTGAAGTCCGGGTATCATTGTATTAAATCTACGGTGCACTCCCTCCAAGGCCAATATGTCCTTCCGAAGGTGCGGTGCCCAGAACTGCTCACAGTACTCCAGGTGCGGTCTAACCAGGGTTTTGTGTAGCTGCAGCATAACTTCTGCCCCCTTGTACTCCAGTCCTCGAGATATAAAGGCCAGCATTCCATGAGCCTTATTGATTATTTCTGCACCTGTTCATGACACTTCAATGATCTATGTACCTGAACTCCTAAGTCCCTTTGGACATCCACTGTTTTTATTTTTTTACCATTTAGAAATTACCCTGTTCTATCCTTTTTTGATCCAAAGTGGATGACCTCAGATTTGTCTAAACTGAATTGCATTTGCCACAGTTTTGCATATTCACCTAATCTATCAATATCACTTTGTAATTTATGTTTTCATCAACACTGCTTATAATGCCACCAATCTTTGTGTCATCAGCAAACTTAGATATGAGACTTTCTATGGCTTCATCTAAGTCGTTAATAAATAATGTGAATTATACTCCTGTTCCTATGTTCCGATGTAGTAGTGAGAAAGGACCTTGGCTCGAAGGATCAGGAAGTAGAAGTAGAATACAGATCCCTGCGGGACTCCACTAGTCACATCGTGCCAATGTGAGTACCAATCCATTATCCCTACTCTCTGTCACCTTTCGCTCAGCCAACTTCCTAACCAAGTCCGTACTTTTCCCTCGATACCATGGGATACTATCTTAGCTAACAGATTGTTATGTGGGACCTTATAAAATGCCTTCTGATAGTCCATATAAATAACATCCATTGACATTCCCCTGTCCACTACTTTAGTCTCCTCTTCAAAAAATTCAATCAGGTTTTTCAGGCACGACCTACCTTTCACAAATCCATGCTGGCTCTCTCTGATTAACTGAAAATCCTCGAGGTGTTCAGTCACCCTATCCTTAATTATAGACTCCAGCATTTTCCCCACAACAAATGTTAGGCTAACTGGTCTATAATTCCCTGGTTTCTCTCTCTTTCCTTTCTTAAAAGCGGAGTGACATGTGTAATTTTCCAATCTAGAGGGACAGTTCCTGAATCTAGAGAACTTTGAAAGATTATAGTTATGACATCTGCAATGTGCTCACCGACTTCCTTTAAAACCCTGGGATGGAAACCATCTGGTCCTGGGGATTTGTCACTCTTTAGTGCTATTATCTTCTTCATTACTGTTGTTTTACTTATGTTAATTTTATTGAGTCCCTGTCCCCGATTCAATATTAGTTTTCTTGGGATTTCCGGCATGCTATCCTCTGTTTCTACTGTAAATACTGACACAAAGTAATTATTCAACTTGTCCACCATTTCCCCATTGTCAATGAAAATATCCCCACTTTCAGTTTTTAAGGGGCCAACATTGCTCCTGACCACCCTCTTTTTCCTAATATAACGAAAAATGTTCTTCGTATTGGTTTGCAAGTTTCTTTTCATACTCTCTTTTTGTTGCTCTTACTATCTGTTTTGTGACCCTTTGTTGATCTTTGTATCTTTCCAATTCGCCAGGATCTGTGCCATTTTTTGCCTTTTTGTATGCCCTTTCCTTAAGTCTTATACTGTCCCTTACCTCGTTCGTTGTCCATGGCCGTTTTTTTTGGCAAGTTTCGTTTAAACCATTAACAGATTTGCGCAGTTTACTGTGGACAGTCTCTGTCTCATCCCATTGATGTCGTCCTTACCCAGGTCTAGAATCTGAGCAGCTGATTCACTTTTTTCCCTTTCAAACACTACCTTGAACTCGATCATGTTATGATTGCTATTGGATAGATGTTCACGTACAGTTAAGCCTTTTATGCTAGTTTCCAGTCTATTCTCATATTCTCTTTGCCCCTCTTATTTCCATTTACACGTCCCCTCTGAGCTTTCGATATTCAGCCTGGTTGTCACTTGTATCATCAATCTGACATCTATCATACGCCCCCTTTTTCTGCTTCATCTTACTCTCTATCGCTTTCGTCATCCAGGGAGCTCTGGCTTTGGTTGCCCTACCGTTCTCGTAAGAATGCAACTAGACTGTACCCGAACCATCTCCTCTTTAAAGGCTGCTGATTGTTTGATTACAGTTTTTCCTGCCAAGCTTTGATTCCAATTTACCCGTGCCCGATCCGGTCTCAACCCACTGAAATGAGCCCTCCTCCAATTAAGTATTTTTACTCTTGATTGTTCCTTGTCCTTTTAGCTAATCTAAACCTTATGATACTATGATCACTGTTTCCCAAACGTTCCGCTATTTTACACTTCCTCAACTTGACCCAACTCATTCCCCAGACCCACATCCAGTAATGCCTCCTTCCTCGTTGGGCCAGAAACGTACTGATCAATAAAGTTCTTCTGAACACACTTCAGAAATTCTTCCACCTCTCTGGCCTTTACACTATTACTATCTCAGTCTATATTAGGATAGTTAAAGATCAATTTTCAGTGCCCTATGGTTCTTGCAGCACTCTTTATTTTCCCTGCAAATTTGTTCCTCCATATCCTTCCCACTAGTTGGTCGCCTATAGAAAAAATACACCAAGTAGTGTAATGGCACCTCGATTTTTTCTTAACTCTAAACAAATAGATTCTGCCCTTGACCCCTGCAGGACACCCTCTCTCTCTATCACTGCAAAATTCTCCTTAATCAATACTTCCCTATTTTTTCCTGAACATCTTGTATCCAGAATATTTAGTACTAAATCCTGCCCTTTTTTGATGCAGGTCTGCATTATCGCCACAACATCATATTCCCATGTGGCTCTTTGAGCCTGCAGCTCACCAACCTTATTTACCACACTTCATGTGTTCACACAAACACTGTAAACCTATCTTAGACTTTCTAGTATTCTCTTAGTCTGGTCCCATTGAATACCCTACTATTTCTTATTCTAGTGCTATCTATCTCTCCCAATCCATTATGCACTGTGTTTCTCATTTCCAATGCTACATCCTAGTCCCCACAGCACTAATGAACCTCCCCACGAGGAGAGTCGTTTCAGCTCGGTTGGCGTGCAATCTGTCCCGCCTCCCCCAGAACTGGTCCCAATGCCCCATGAATCTTACGCCCTTCCTCCTGCACCATCACTCCAGCCATGCATTCATCTGAACTATCGTCCTATTTCTAGTCTCATCTACGCATGGAAGCGGGAGGAATTCAGAGATTACTACTTTTAAGGTCCTGCTTATTAATCTCTTTCCTAGCTCCCTAAAATCTGCCTGCAGGACTTCATCCCTCTTTCGACCGATTACCGAGGATCTTCTACATCTACCTGAAAATGCATATACCGCCTCGGTTTAACGTGTCCTACGAAAGTCGGCCCTTCCGGCAATACAGCACTCCTTCAGTACTGACCCGCTGACAGTACAGCTCTCCTTCAATGGTACGGTAGCACAGTGGTTATGTTACTGGACTAATAATCCCGAGGCCTGGATTAATATTCCGGAGTTATGACTTCAAATCCAGACACGGCAGCTGGGAAATATAAATTCAATTAAGTAAATAAAATCTGTAATTAGAAAACTAGTTCCAGCAATGGTTGCCATGAAACTACCAATTGTTGTGAAAACCCATCTGGTTCAGTAATGTCCTTCACGGAAGGAAATCTGGCCGATATGTGACTCCAGACCCACAGCAATGCGCTTGATTCTTATTGGCCCTTTGAAATGGCCGAGCAAGCCACTCAGTTGTAAAATCTCGCTTAAAAAAGTCGTAATAAGAATAAAACCGGACGGACCACTAGGCACCGGACACGACAAAGGCAAACAAGCAAAGTCGACCCTGCAAAGTCCTCCTCACGATATCTGGGGACTTGTGCCAAAATTGGGAGAGCTGTGCCACAGACTGGTCAAGTAACAGCCTGACATCGCCATACTCACAGAATCATACCTATCAGCCAACAACCCAGACTCTTCCATCACCATCCCTGGGTATGTGCTGTCCCACCGGCAGGACTGACCGACCAGAGGTGGCGGTGAAGTGATATACAGTTAGGAGGGAGTGGCCCTGGGAGTCCTCAACATTGACTCTGGATACCATGAAATCTCACGGCATCAGGCCAAACATGGACAAGGAAACCTCTTGCTGATTACCACCGACCGTCCTTCCTCAGATGATGAATAGTCTTCTCCATGTTGAGCACCACTTGGAGGAAGCACTGAAGGGTAGCAAGGGCACAGAATGTACTCTGGGTGGGGGACTTCAATGTCCATCACCAAGAGTGGCTCGGTAGCACCACTACTAGGCCGAGTCCTGAAGGACTTAACTGCCAGACTGGGCCTGCGGCAGGTGGTGAGCGAACAAACACAAGGGAAAATCCTACTTGACCTCGTTCTGACCAATCTCCCTGACGCAAATGCATCTGTCCATGACAGTATTGGTAGGAGTGACCACCACACAGTCCTCGTGAAGATGAACTTCCGTCTTCGAACTGAGGACACCATCGAAAGGGTTGTGTTGATCAATCATTGTGCTAAATGGGATAGATTCAGAACAGACCCAGCAGCTCAAAACTGGGCATCCATGAGGTACTGTGGGCCATCAGCAGCAGCAGACTTGTATTCCAGCACCATCTGTAACCTCATGGCCCGGCATATTCCGCAGTCTACCATTACCAACAAAGCAGGTGATAAACTTTGGTTCAATGAGGAGTGTAGAAGAGCATGCCAGGAGCAGCACCAGGCGTACCAAAAAATGAGGTGCCAACCTGGTGAAGCTACAACCCTGGACTACATGCATGCTAAACAGCGGAATCAATATGCTATAGACAGAGCTAAGCGATTCCACAACCAACGGATCAGAACAAGGATCTGCAGTCCTGCCACATCCAGTCGTGAATGATGGTGGACAATTAAACAACTAACGGGAGGAGGAGGCTCTGTAAACATCCCCATCCTCTGTGATGGCAGCGTCCAGCACGTGATTGCACAAGACAAGGCTCAAGCGTTTGCAACCATCTTCAGCCAAAAGTGCCAAGTGGATGATCCATCTCGGCCTCCTCCCAATATTCAAACCATCACAGAAGCCAGTCTCCAGCCAATTCGATTCACTCCACGTGATATCAAGAAACGACTGTATGCACTGGATACAGCAAAGGCTATGGGCCCTGACAGCACCCCGGCTTTAGTGCTAAAGGCTTGTGCTACAGAACAAGCCGTGCCTCTAGCCAAGCTGTTCCAGTACAGCTACAATACTGTCATCTACCCGACAATGTGGAAAATTGCCCACGTAAAACCTGGCCACAAAAAACAGGACAAATCCAATCCGGCGAATTACCACCCCATCAGTCTACTCTCAATCATCAGCAAAGTGATGGAAGGTGTCCTCGACAATGCTATCAAGCGGCATTTACTCACCAATAACCTGCAGTTATTGGTGAGTAAATGCCGCTTGATAGCTCAGTTTGAGTTCCGACAGGACCACTCGGCTCCAGACCTCATTACAGCCTTGGTCCAAACATGGACAAAAGAGCTGAATTCCAGAGGTGAGGTGAGAGTGACTGCCCTTGACATCAAGGCAGCATTTGACCGAGTGTGGCACCAAGGAGCCCTAGTAAAATTGAAGTCAATGGGAATCAGGGAAAAACTCTCCAGTGGTTGGAGTCATACCTAGCACAAAGGAAGATGGTCGTGGTTTTTGGAGGACAATCATCTCAGCCCCAGGACATTGCTGCAGGAGTTCCTCAGGGCAGTGTCCTCGGTCCAACCATCTTCAGCTGCTTCATCAATGACCTTCCCTCCATCATAAGGTCAGAAATGGGGATGTTCGCTGATGACTGCACAGTGTTCATTTGCAATCGCAAACCCTCAGATAATGAAGCAATCAGTGCCCGCATGCAGCAGGACCTGGACAACATCCAGGCTTGGGCTGATAAGTGGCAAGTATCATTCGCGCCAGACAAGTGCCAGGCAATGACCATCTCCAAAAAGAGAGTCTAACCACCTCCCCTTGACATTCAACGGCATTACCAGCACCGAATCCCGCACCATCAACATCCTGGGGGTCACCAATTACCAGAAACTTAACTGGACCAGACACATAAATACTGTGGCTACAAGAGCAGGTCAGAGGCTGGGTATTCTATGGCAAGTGACTCACCTCCTGACTCCTCAAAGCCTTTCCACCTTCTACAAGGCACAAGTCAGGAGTGTGATGGAATACTCTCCACTTGCCTGGATGAGTGCAGTTGAACAACACTCAAGAAGCTCGACACCATCCAGGACAAAGCAGTCCACTTGATTTGCACCCCATCCACCACCCGAGACATTCACTCCCTTCACCACCGGCACACTGTGGCTGCAGTGTGTACCATCCACAGGATGCACTGCAGCAACTGGCCAAGGCTTCTTCGACAGCACCTCCCAAACCCAGCGACCTCTACCACCTAAAAGGACAAAGATGTGGAGATGTCGGTGATGGACTGGGGTGGAAAAAGGTAAGGAATCTTACAACACCAGGTTATAGTCCAACAGTTTTATTTGAAAATCACAAGCTTTCGGAGGCTTCCTCCTTCGTCAGGTGAATGTGGGATTCCATGAAAGGTACCGCATATATAGTCAGAGAACAATGCCTGGTGATTACAGTTAATCTTTCCAACTGCCCGTTATCCTTGCCTTGGAAATATATCTCATTTCCTTTATCGTCGCTGGGTCAAAATCCTGGAACTCCCTTCCTAACATCACTGTGGGAGAACCTTCACCACACGGACTGCAGCGGTTCAAGAAGGCTGCTCACCGCCACCTTCTCACGGGCAATTAGGGATGGGCAATAAATGCTGGCATCACCAGCGACGCCCACATCCCATGAACGAATAAAGAATAAAAAATACAGCCCCTCGGAAAGCACAGCACTCGCTCAGGACTGAACCTCTGACAGTATAGCACTCCCTTAGTACTGACACTCCGATAGTGCACCAATCCTTCAGTACTGACCCTCTCACAATACAGCGCTCCCTCAGTACTGCCTCTCCGACAGTAAACCACTCCCTCAGTAATGCCCCTTCGACAGTACAGCTTACGCTCAGTACTGCCGCTCCGACTGTGCAGCACTCTCTCAGTACTGACCCTCGGACAGTGCAGCACTCTCTCAGTACTGACCCTCTGATGGTACAGCACTCCCTCAGTATTGCACTGCAGCCTAGGCCTAATTATGTTTTCACATCTCTGGAGTTGGACTTGAACCCACAACCCTCTAACTCGGAGCTTAGGCTGTTACCACAGACTCAGGACTGTCACCTGAAAGGGGGAGAGGGAGATGGAGAGGCTTAGCGAGGGCATTCTGGAGCATGGATATGGCTTAAGGCACGGCTGTCAAAAGTCGGACAAATAGACTGCAGATTTACAAGCGGTGGAGGAGCAGAGTGTTTGGGAGGGTTTGTAGACCTGATGGGCGTTACAGAGATAGGGAGGGGTGAGGCCCTGTTGGATTTAAGTGCAAGAAAGAATGAAAATAAGCTACAGGCTTATAAGACTGGAATCCATTGAAGCCCAGGGAATAAAAAAAGGGCAGTGGCAGTTTGGATATGAAATTGGCTAAGTGACAGGAAACAGAGAGTGGTGGTGAACGGTTGTTTTTTGGACTGGAGGGAGGTGTACATTGGTGTTGCACAGGGGTCGGAACGAGGACCACTGCTTTTCTTGATATATATCAATAACTTGGACTTGGGTGTACGGGGCACAATTTCAAAATTTGCATATGATACAAAACTTGTAAGTGTAGTGAACAATGAAGAGGATACTGGTCGACTTAAAGAAGATGTAGACAGGCTGATGGAATGAGCGGACACATGGCAGATGAAATTTAACGCAGAGAAGTGAGAAGTGATACATTTTGGTAGGAAGAACGAGGAGAGACAATATAAACTAAATGGTACAATTTGAAAGGGGCTGGAGGAACAGAGAGACTTGGGGGTACATGTGTACAAATCTTTGAAGTTTGCAGAATAGGTTGAGAAAGCAGTTAGAAAAGCATCTGGAATCCTGGATTTTATAAATAGAGGCATAGAGTATAAAAACATGGAAGGTTTGATGAACATTTATTAAAAAATGGTTCGAACACAACTGGGATATTGTGTCCAATTCTGGACACCACACTTTAGGAAGAATGTGAAGACATTAGAGAGGGTGCAGAAGAGATTTGCCGGAATGATTCCAGGGATGAATGATTTCAGTTACGGGGATGGACTGGAGAAGCTGCGATTGTTCTCCTTAGAGCAGAGAAGGTTGAGAGGTGATTTGATAGAGGTGTTTAAAATCATGAAAGGTCCAGTCAGAGTCGATAAGGAGAAACTGTTCCTATTGGTGGAAGGGTCAAGAACCAGAAGAAATAGATTTAGGGTGATTGGCAAAAGATCGAAGGGTGTCATGAGGAAAAGCTTTTTTACGCAGCGAGTAGTTATGATGTGGAATGCACTGCTGAGGAGATGGCGGAGGCAGGTTCAATTGTGGCTTTAAAAGGGAGTTGAATTAGTGGTTGAAGGGAAAAGAAATTGCAGGGCTATGGGGGAAGTGCGAGAGATTTGACTAGCTGGATTGCTTTTGCAGAGAGCCCATGGCTTGACGGGCCGAATGGCCTCCTGCTGTGCTGTAACCAATCTATGATTCCATGGTTCTATAATTCTAGGTCAGTAAGTGTTTAGGTGATCCGTGAGCGTCTCAGCAATCAAAAACCCGAGTGTGGGGATGGAATCCGTTGCAAGGATGTGGAGATTGTGCGACCAAAAATCGTGACTTCCCAGTTTTTAACTGGAGGAAATTGTGGCTCGTCTCAAACAGAATGTGGGTCTGAGAACACAAAAATATTGGAAGGGTCAAGAGAGGCGGTGGTTTTGTCAGCGTCCATCTGAAAGTTGGTCCATGTCTGCGGAATCTGTCACCAAAGGGCAGCATGTAGATGAGAAAGAGGAGCGAGCGAAGGATTGGAACTTTAGAGACATCAGGGATAACGGTGATAGGGTGGGAAGAGAAGCTGCACCTGGCTCTGATCAGTTGGTGAGTGGAACCCAGCGAGGGGAGACCCACCACAAGAGGCCAGTGTCCGATGAACGAGGAGGTGACGGGTGGGTTTGCTGTCGGTATGGAGATGGGGAGGGGTGCACCATGGAGGGATTTAAACACAAGGATGAGAATTTTAAATTTAAGAGATATAGAACTGGGAGCCAGTGAGGTTCAGTTATGCCGAGCAGGAGCTGGTTGGAAAGGAACAACAGAATTTTGGATCATTCCAACTTTATGGAATGTGGAGGTTGGGTGGCCACTCAGGAGTGCATTGGAGGAATAGAGTCTGGAGGGGACAGAGGCATTGATGAGAGTTTCAATGGCAATGGACTGAGGGAGGAATAGAGGCGGGTGAGGGAATCACGGAGTCTTTGTAATGGAGGTCAAATCGGGTCATGAATTCAGCTCGGTGTTACACGGGACCAATTTTACTGGAGCTGTTAACCATTGTAGAATAAAAGGGTAAACATCTGCAGTAAAATAACGGAGAGCGGAATGTCAGGACGTTCAGTGTCCGTCCCCTAATATCACCTACAGTCATTTCTAGGCTGCAACCCTTAACCTGCCCTTTAACTGTCCCCGTGTCAGAGACTCAAAATTCATATATTAACTGGGAAACTTCAGGAACAGAGTGAAACGGGTCTGCTTGTGTCCCTGAATTCAGTCCACACTGCGGAAAATCGGTATGAATTATAAATGAATCTCCAGGAGTGAAAATGGTCAATACAATTATATGGAAACTGTAAATGAAACCGCTCAGTATTGTTGGATCAGTCCTGTATGATCACGGCCTTATTCCCGAAAGAGGACTGATTAAGATAATATCCTGGGCTTTGAGATCCTGGGATTGTATCCAACACATTATTTTCATCTGATTCAAAGCTGCTGATATAATGTGTTTGTTCAAGCGACTGTATCTAATAGCAATGATCAGGAGTTTAACCGCGTCAGTGGAGATTTATCTCCTGTATAAATCAGGGCTTGTTGGAATGGATCAGGCCAACAGAAGTCACTTCTTCTCACAGAAATGGGATATCCAGTAATCTTTAAGATAGAAGATATTTATTATCCTATTCTTGCAGCCGTTGGAGTTCCAGGTAATCCGTTACCTCAGCTGTTAATGGTGTAAATCGATGTAAACTCTCCTGCTGTACTTGGCAAATTACTTTTTCTCCCTATTTTACACAGTCGCCTGTTTCGTTCTATCGGTTGAATGATGGAACTTGTGAATTATCTGCTCTTTCGGTCTTGCAGGAGCTGCATTTCCCTGTAATTAACTTTGTGTATCCAACCTTGGCATTGTTATTGGATTATTCCCTGCACTGAATGTATTGGAATCAGGTGTCTGGGCTAAGAGCTGGTATCAGACCATCAGGAGCTGTGATCAGTTTCATGTTGTGGAATTAACCTGTCCTGGAATATATTTTCATCAATGTGTTTTCAGTGATTGATAATGAGACAGCTCACGGTCTCAGTGTTACAAGGAGGCAGCTCAATGTCCTCCCTCCCCAATAACATGCTTCAGTTTAACTGGGATTACAATGTATTTATTGGTTATCACTGTTATGAAATATTATTCCATTATCTGTGTATCTGACCCCGCTTCAGATATCAGGCAACTGAACTGAGTTTGCTGATGACACTTTCACGTCTCCTTCTTTGCTTTACTGTGGATAAATTCATTGACTCTCACTGGACTTCATTGTAAAGTGAAATGTTTTGATGTTATATTTTATCAGTTCGCCCTGCATCTGTGGAATCAGGAGCTCTTCTATTTATCTGTAGATTATAAGTAATATGTTGGTGTTTTGTTAATTGAACAATCCCGCCATCTCTCGCTTTATTTTTAATTACAGGAGAAGGAATCTCAATTATTGTGAGATCTGTCTGGAAGAGGCTTTTGATTCTGTTTATTCCATGATTTGTCGATGAAGTGAACAGTGTAGGTGAACAGGTGGAGGTTTGGATGATCTGTAGAAACATTAAACTATTCCACAGAGGCTTCACTATTTAACAAACTGAGACTGAGAATAGGATCGGTGGGACACGGGTCTGGTGAACAGAATGCAGGGGCAGGATGATAGGATTTAATCAGATATAAAAATGGACTTGAGAAAGAAAATAGAGTGAGTGATAGAGAGGGTGAGTGAGAGGGAAAGCGAGAGGCTGTGGTGTGAATAATTCATCAGAATGAACTGCTGAAACTTCCAGTCCAAATAAACATAGAAAATGTGATTGGAAGGTTTTATTATGATGTGGTCAGATTGGGGGAGTTTTTATTGTGGGACTCACTCCTCATGTTTATATCCCTGTCAGGTCCTCAGTCTGTTTTTGTGAATGTTCCTTGTTTTCCAACTTAAAACTAAACATAAATAAAATTTAGTAAATAATAGAAGCAATAATTTCTTGATCGTGGTGAACGATTCGGATGTTGTATTTTTAAATCTCGGCTGAATTCAATAAATAACGAGCTCGATTTAGTTAATACTTTTCAATTTAATTATAATTGAACGTGCAAAGTAAATTTATTGAATATATTTATACCGACCACAGGTTCCCTGATAGCAATAACCACAGAAATGAACTGTTGAATGTATTAGTTGGATTGTACTTGTGGGAACTACAGATTAGATTTCCTCTAACACTCTGCTGCATTCTCTCCCTGTGAATCCCAGACTCTCCTCCCACTGCATTGAATCCTCTGTCTCATCATCCCTTACTTCCGTTTGTCCTGTTTCCCAAACCATCTAATCATGACTCCCCTCCAGCTCCTACGTATTCCTTTCCTTGTCTCCCTCCCAATCTCACTCAATGGCTCAGTCTCCAGCTTCCTTTCCCGTTAAGTTCCAGGCCCTGTCGGCTCTCTAAACCCAGAGCAACAAACCAGATGTACCCCACCGCCCCCAACCCCCGTCTCCTCACCTTCCTGTCCCTCCGCTCTCTTTCCCCGTCATTCTGGAGCCCAAATCCGGCTTTAATCCGCTGGATTCCCGGTGTGTAAAACCCCTTCTCCCTTCCACACCGGCACTGCGCCCTCACTCAGCCCTTCCAGTGGGTCCGGTGCTCACTTTATTCACTGTCTGTATCCATCTCACAATTCATTGTTTATCATTGTGTTTAAAAACATCTCTCTGCCTGAAAGCGCTGCCCAGGTCAATGAATCACTTTCCGCCCTTCGATGCAGCAACAAAGCTGGAAATTTCACTCCAGATCCTCTCAAACTGCTGCCTTGTCTCCAGGTCTGAGCAGTAATTTCTCTGCTTCCCTTTCTCTCTCTTACAGTTAACTTGGTGGCGATTGTGATCCTGTCCCGAGGAAAGTGCGGTCTCTCCAAATGTATCAGTGTCTACCTGGTGGGAATGGCAGTGGCCGATCTCCTGGTCGTTATCATTAATGTGATATTTTTGTGGATTGGTGCTATTTATTTCCCAGGATCATTCCTGAGCATTACTCCCGTGTGTACTTTTATTATCTTCTTGGGTGAAACAGCCACGGGGATTTCCGTTTGGTTCACAGTCGCTTTCACCTTTGATCGATTTGTGGTTATTTGTTGTGAGAAGCTGAAAATTAAATATTGTACCGAGAGAACGGGGACTGTGGTTCTGGGAACAGTGAGTGTGCTGGGCTGTTTAGTGAGTCTCCCCCGCTGCTTCACATATGAACCTCGATATATAATTGATAATGTTCCCTGGGGTTGTAAGATTAAACCGAGCTTCTTTACTTCCTCCGCATGGGCCGCATTTGAAATACTTGATCTCATTTTAACCCCTTGTGTCCCGGTCTGTCTGATTTTGCTGCTCAATGTCCTGACGGTCAGACGTATTTTAGTGTCCAGCCGAGTCCGGAGGGGTCTCCGGGGCCGCAGCAATGGAGAAAATCACAAGGACCCAGAGATGGAGAACCGAAAGAAATCCATCATTTTACTCTTCAGTATATCGGGCAGTTTTATATTGTTATGGCTGACTCTTGTTTTCTTTTACATCTATGTGCGAATTGCAGACATTCATACTTATTTCTCCTACTCTGACCCTAACTATATCACAGAACACACAGCAAAGATGCTGCAGCTTCTCAGTTCCTGCACAAACACGTGTATTTATGTCCTGACCCAGACTAAATTCAGAGAGGAGCTGAAGAACGCGGTGAAATACCCGCTCAATCTAATTATTAAATTAGTGAAATCATAGAAAGAGGGGAAGGGTTTCAAACACTGGAACTAAATCACATTTCATTCTCCATCCTCTACATTCCTTAGGGAAAGGAAAGTATATTTTATATTAACAGCACAGAGCCCTGAAATGATCTTAAATCTGATTCTGATTATATATTTTATTGATAATTTGACCTATTGAGGCGGGGTTTACTCTGCAGACGACACATGAATTGTTGCTCAAAATGGAGGCACTAAAGGGCTCAGCTGAACTTTAACTAAATGGCCGCCGGGCAAAATGGGCAAAACTGATAATCAAAGTCACTGCATTGGGCCTTACCAGAATGGGTGCACCCCACATAAATGGAGATAGAGAGGGAAGGAGAGAGGGAGGGAGAGAGAGAGAGAAAGACAGATAACGAAGGAGAGAGAGAGAAAGAGAGTGACAGAGAGAGGGTAGAGAGAGGGGTAGAGAGAGAGGGAGTGGGAAACTGAGAGAGAGAGTGAGACACGAGAGAGCCAGCGAAGAGAGAGAGGGAGAGGGAAAGACACACGCACACAAAGAGATAGAGAGTGAGAGAGAGTGATACAGAGAGACAGAGAGTGAGAGAGAAACAGAGGGTGAGAGACAGAGAGTGAGACAGTGAGTGAGAATGAGAGAGAGACAGAGAGAGAGACAAAGAGAGAAAGAGACGGACAGACAGAGAGAGAGACAGAGGAGAAGAAAGACAGAGAAAGAGACAGAGTAAGACAGAAAGAAAGAGGCAGAGGGAGACAGAGTGAGGGAGAGAGAGGGAGAGAGAGACACAGAAATAGAGAGCGAGACAGTGATACAGGAAAATAGAGAGAGACAGAGAATGAGAGAGAAACAGAAAATGAAAGACAGTTAACTAAACAGTGAGAGAGACATAGAGACTTAGAGAGAGAGACAAAGAGAGAGAGAAACATAGAGAAAAAAAGATGAACAGGGATAGAGACAGAAAGAGAGAGAGGCAGATAGGGAGAGAGAGAGAAGGCGAGCGAGATAGAGAGAGCGAGACAGTGAGACAAGAGAGAGAGAGATGGGGAGAGAGAGAGTCAAAGAGAGGGAGAGTGAGAAGGAGAGAGAGGCACATAGAGACACGCAAAGATAGAGAGTGAGCGAGCGAGATAGTGATAGAGAAATATGGTGAGAGACAGGGAGCGAGACGTGAGAGAGAAGACTGAGAGAGGCAGAGAGAGAGAGCGAGAGAGATCGAGGCAGAGAGAGAGAGAAAGAGAGAGAGAGAAGGTCAGAGAGAAGGAGACAGAGAGGGGCATAGAGAAAAAGACAGAGAGAGAAAGGGAAAGAGAGACAGAGTGAGACAGCGGGAGAGAGAGACAGAGAGGGGGCCAGAGAGAGACAGACAGCGAGACGGAGAGAGAAGACGGGGGCAAAATAAATACAACAATTAAAAAGCGCAGAAAATTAAGACAGATTCACATAAAACGGAGGGAGTGTGTGAGAGAGAGACCGAAACAAAGAGGGGCAGAGACAGAGTTGCTCGGAGATGGAGAGAAATAAAAAGAGTTCGTAAGGCAGGAGAGGAAATGAGAGAAAGAAAGCAGATAGATATATTTTGAATATATATATATAATGAGAGAGAGCAAGCAGACATGGATGGAACGAGAGAGAGACAGACAAAGAATTACAAAGTGATAGAATAGAAATAACAAGATAGAAAAACACAGAAAAGAAACAGAGAACAAGCACAACGAAAGGCGGACAAACATATAAAGTGACAGGAGGGTAGAAACAGGAGTGAGAATAGAACACAGAAAGCATTAAATAATCAAACAAACTGTGTGATCAGCCTAGACTGTGTGAGAGTGCTGACCAGCAGAACAGCAGCGGATGGAGCAGGCCGGACAGTTCATGTTTGTTCCGGGGTAACACGCTTGTGGATTTAATGTTGACATTTTTAAAGGTGGAGGCTGCACAATAAAGTCCCTCAGTCTTGTGTACCTGATCCTGATCATTACTTACTGCAGGAGTTTCCCAGCTGCTCTGTGTAGTAAAAGATAATCTGATAAACGAAAGCCTGAGACTAAATCGGCTTCAGCATGTATGAAGGCAATGGACTCTAAAAAGGATTGTTACTAACATATTGTAAAAGATCACACAGCAAAGGACAGATCACCATGGCAACAAGAACGATTCCTGAAGGGCGAGAGGTCGTTCGAACACCTGCCGATTTAACGTGCTAATGTTGTGGATATTGAGAGAAAACAAGTGAAATGTCAACCAATCGTGGGCTGTATTTGCAGGAACCTATTGTTGAAAAGTCACCGCCCAAGAGGTGTGATTCTGTGTTGAAAGGTCGGTAAAAGCTGGGTGGAAGTTGAGTGGGGAGAGACACAGATCCATCACGACTGCTCCAACTTCACCTTTCGCTTCCTGGCATCACCATCTCACCGGGAATCTTCCTGACTGCTCGCTACCTCCCAGCTTGTTGCCTCGATCCAGGTTTACAGATTTCCCGTGAAGCAGATGACCTGGCCACAAGAGAAAGCCACGCTACACTATAACGCTATCCACCAAAATACCTGGAATCATCCCGGCAAGCTTCAGCCAACCGTTCGTAAATAACTTTCGTTATGCGGTTAGTTGAATATTGACATTGATTTCCAAACGCTTATGCATTTTGGAATTCAGTACATGTTCTTTTTTGTTGTTAAAGCAATTCTAAATTGGACATAAACTCAAGGTGTTGTTGAAATTCTAATGTCAATTTTCGAGTATATTATCAATAATAAATGATTGTTTTAAGAACATAAGAACATAAGAAATTGGAGCAGGAGTAGGCCAATCGGCCCCTCGAGCCTGCTCCGCCATTCAATAAGATCATGGCTGATCTGATCCCAACCACAAATCTAAAGAACACAAGAAGTCGGAGCAGGACCCGGCCACATAGCCCCTGGGCCCTCTCCGCCACCCACAGGGCATTGACCGATCCGAACTCAGCTTCATGTCCAATTTCCTGCCCGCTCCCCATAACCCCTAATTCCCTTTACTTCTAGGAAACTGTCTATTTCTGTTTTAAATTTATCTAATGATGTAGCTTCCACAGCTTCCTGGGGCAGCAAATTCTACCGACCTACCACCCTCTGAGTGAAGAAGTTTCTCCTCATCTCAGTTTTGAAAGAGCAGCCCCTTATTCTAAGATTATGCCCCCTAGTTCTAGTTTCACCCATCTTTGGGAACATCCTTACTGCATCCACCCGATCAAGACCCTTCACAATCTTATATGTTTCAATAAGATCGCCTCTCATTCTTCTGAACTCCAATGAGTAGAGTCCCAATCTACTCAACCTCTCCTCATATGTCCGCCCCCTCATCCCCGGGATTAACCGAGTGAACCTTCTTTGTACTGCCTCGAGAGCAAGTATGTCTTTTCTTAAGTATGGAGACCAAAACTGTATGCAGTATTCCAGGTGCGGTCTCACCAATACCTTATATAACTGCAGCAATACCTCCTTGTTTTTATATTCTATCCCCCTAGCAATAAAAGCCAACATTCCGTTGGCTTTCTTGATCACCTGCTGCACCTGCATACCAACTTTTTGATTTTCTTGCACTAGGACCCCCAGATCCCTTTGTACTGCAGTACTTTCCAGTCTCTCGCCATTAAGAAAATAACTTGCTCTCTGATTTTTCCTGCCAAAGTGCATAACCTCACATTTTCCAATATTATATTGCATCTGCCAAATCTCCGCCCACTCACCCAGCCTGTCTATATCCCCTTGCAGGTTTTTCATGTCCTCCTCACTCTCTACTTTCCCTCCCATCTTTGTATCATCTGCAAATTTTGATATGTTGCACTCGGTCCCCTCCTCCAAATCGTTAATATAGATTGTAAAGAGTTGGGGACCCAGCACCGACCCCTGTGGAACACCACTGGTTACTGGTTGCCAGTCCGAAAATGAACCATTTATCCCAACTCTCTGCTTCCTGTTTGATAACCAATCCTCCACCCATGCCAGAATATTACCCCCAATCCCGTGATTTTTTATCTTAAGTAATAATCTTTTATGTGGCACCTTGTCGAATGCCTTCTGGAAGTCTAAATACACTACGTCCACTGGTTCCCCTTTATCCACCCTATACGTTATATCCTCGAAGAACTCAAGCAAATTTGTCAGACATGACTTCCCCTTCATAAAGCCATGCTGACTTTGTCCTATTAAATTATGCTTATCTAAATGTTCCGTTACTGTCTCCTTAATAATAGACTCCAAAATTTTACCCACCACAGATGTTAAGCTAACTGGCCTATAATTTCCAGCCTTCTGCCTACTACCCTTTTTAAATAACGGTGTTACATTAGCAGTTTTCCAATCTGCCGGGACCTCTCCTGAGTCCAGGGAATTTTGGAAAACTATCACCAAAGCATCCACAATCCCTACTGCCACTTCCCTCAAGACCCTAGGATGGAAGCCATCAGGTCCAGGGGATTTATCCGCCTTGAGTCCCATTATTTTACTGAGTACCATCTCTTGAGTGATTTTAATCGTATTTAGCTCCTCCCCCCCGAGAGTCCCCTGTTTGTCCAGTGTTGGGATATTCTTAGTGTCCTCTACTGTAAAGACTGAAACAAAATATTTGTTCAGCATTTTTGCCATCTCCATGTTTCCCACCATTAATTTCCCGGTCTCATCCTCTAAGGGACCTATGTTTGCCTTAGCCACCCTTTTTCTTTTTATATAACTATAGAAACTCTTGCTATCTGTTTTTATATTTTTTGCTAATTTCTTTTCATAATCTAACTTCCCTTTCTTAATCAATCCTTTAGTTACTTTTTGCTGTCTTTTGAAGAATTCCCAATCTTCTATCCTCCCACTAAGTTTGGCTACCTTATATGTCCTTGTTTTTAGTCGGATACTATCCTTGATTTCTTTACTTAGCCACGGGTGGCTGTCATTTCTTTTACACCCTTTTTTCCTCAGTGGAATATATTTATTTTGAAAGTTGTAAAATAACTCCCTAAATGAACACCACTGCTCATGTACCGTCTTACCCTTTAATCTATTTTCCCAGTCCACTTTAATCAATTCCGCTCTCATACCATCATAGTCTCCTTTATTCAAGCTCAGTACGCTTGTTTGAGAATCAACCTTCTCACCCTCTAATTGGATATGGAATTCAACCATGTTGTGGTCGCTTGTTCCAAGGGGATCCTTAACTAGGACATTATTAATTAATCCTGACTCATTACACAGGACCAGGTCCAAGGTTGCCTGCCCCCTTGTAGGATCAGTTACATACTGCTCAAGAAATCCATCCCTGATGCACTCAATGAACTCGTCCTCAAGGCTGCTCTGCCCAATTTGATTTGTCCAGTTAATATGATAATTAAAATCCCCCATAATTATGGCTGTTCCCTTATTACATGCCCCGACTATCTCCTGATTAATACTTCTTCCAGCAGAGTTGCAACTATTAGGAGGCCTATATACTACGCCCACTAATGTTTTTTTTCCCTTATTATTCCTTATCTCCACCCAAACTGTTTCATTATCTTGATGCTTTGTCCCAATATCATTTCTCTGTATTACAGTGATTCCTTCCTTTATTAACATAGCCACCCCACCTCCCCTTCCTTCCTGCCTGTCCTTCCTGATTGTTAAATACCCTGGCATATTTAATTCCCAGTCGTTGTCACCCTGCAGCCATGTTTCTGTAATGGCCACAAGATCATACCCATACGTAGTTATTTGTGCCGTTAACTCGTCCATTTTATTACGAATGCTACGTGCATTCAGATAAAGAACTTTCAAATCTGTTTTGTGACGCTTAGTTCCTGCTTTTTCCTTTTTTAACACTTTACCTATTACTCCATACCTTCTGTCCCTTCCTGTTACGCTTTCCTCTCTCTCCCTGCTCAGGTTCCCAACCCCCTGCCACTTTAGTTTAAACCCTCCCCAACAGCACTAGCAAACACTCCTCCTAGGACAGCGGTCCCGGCCCTGCCCAGGTGCAGACCGTCCGGTTTGTACTGGTCCCACCTCCCCCAAAACCGTTTCCAGTGTCCCAGGAATTTGAATCCCTCCCCCTTGCACCATTCCTCTAGCCACGTATTCATTTGAAATATCCTCCTATTTCTACTCTGACTAGCACGTGGCACTGGCAGCAATCCTGAGATTACTACCTTTGAGGTCCTATTTTTTAATTTACCTCCTAACTCCCTATATTCTGCTTTTAGGACATCATCCCCTTTTTTACCTATATCGTTGGTGCCTATGTGCACCACGACAGCTGGCTGTTCGCCCTCCCCCTCCAAATACAAGTGCTTGTGCAGCAACTCATGAGCTGGAGCATGAATCCCAGTTCTAGTAGAAACCTGGGTAGAATTACAGAATAAAACCCCAACACCCACATCCGGTACCATATAGAATACACCATAAACAGTGCCCAGAACAGTATAAAGTTCCCTGATATCACAAACAGTAAAATTATGGATTTCCTTCGGCTCTCCATCTCTGGGTCTCTGGGACTCTCCCCACTGCTGTGACCCCGGAGTCTCCTGCGGGCTCTGCTGGCCACTAAAATGTATCTGACAGTGAAAACATTGAGCAACAGAATCAGAACAAATGGGATCCCCGGGGTGAGGATATAATGAAGGAGTTCGATGACTGCCCACACACGTGAAAACATAACAAGGACAGGTACAGCACAAAACCACGGTTTGTTGTAAAGCAAATACCGACCCGTGAACATAAAGAAGCAGGTGATGTTCTTTAAACAGATCACCACACTCACTGTTCCCAGAACCACAGCCGCCGTTCTCTCGGTGCAATATTTAGTTTTCAGATTCTGGCAACAAATGGCCACAAATCGATCGAAGGTGAAAGTGACGGTGAACCAGACGGAACAGTCTGTGGCTGCGAAAAGCAGGACGGCGTGGATATTACACACGGGGATGGACCACAGGAAACGAAACTGACCCTGATAGACAATGGGAATCTGCCTGAGTATCAGATCGAAGATAACGACCAGTAGATCCGCCGCTGCCATCGCCACCAGGTAACGAGTGACACATTTGGAGAGACCGCACTTTCCCCGAGATAGGATCACTATCGTCAATAAGTTAACTGTAAGGAAGGGAAATAAACAGGGCAATTGTTCATCAGGCTGGAACTGCCTGTAAATATTATTACCATCCCTGGATCAATGGTAATTATAGGTTCCATCTCTGGATCCCCTGTAAATATTATTCCCATCCCTGGCTCCCTGGTAAATATTTTTACTGTCTCTGGATCCCCTGTAAATATTAATCCCATCTAGCAATCCTGTGTAATTTTGAGCATCGTCTCTGGATTCCCTGTGAAAATTGGTACCCTCTCTGGATCCCCTGTAGATATTAGTAACGTCTCTGGATCTGCTGTAAATATTAGAACCGTTTATCGTTCCCCTGGAAATATGAGTACCGTCTCATGATCCACTCTGACTATTGGCCTTGTAGGACCGTCTGTGGGTCTCCTGTAAATATTAGTATTGTCACTATATTCCCTGTACATATTAGTACCGTCTCTGGATCAACTGTAAATATTAACACCATCTCTTTATTCCCTACAAATATTAGTGACGTCTCTAGATCTCCTGAAAATATTAATACCGTCTCTGGAAACTGTGCAAATATTACGACCGACTTTGGATCCCCTGTTAATTTTAGCATTGTCTATGGATCCCCCTGTAAATATTAGGACCGTCGCTGGATCCCCTGTAATGTTTAATACTGTCTCTGAATCCCCTATAAATATTAGTACCTTCCCTGTATCCCCTCTAAACATTAGTACTGTCTCTGGAGCCCCTGTAAATCTCAGTACCATCTCTGGTTACACTGTAAATATTAGTAAGGCCTCTGGATCCCTCGAAATATTAGTCGTGTCTCTGCATCCCCTGTAAAAATTAGAACCGTCTCTGGATACCCTGTAAAAATTAGTACAGTCCCTCGATCCGGTGTTAACATCAGTATCGTCTGTGGACCTGTGTAAATATCAATACCGTCTCTGGACCCCCTGGAAATCTGAGTACCGTCTCTTGATCCACTCTGACTGTTGGTACAGTCTGTGGATCCCCTGCTTTTATTAGTACTGTCTGTGGTTCTTATGCAAATATTAGTTTTATCACTATGTTCCCTTCAAATATTAGTCCCGTCTCTGGATCCTCTGTCAATATCAGTCCCATCTGTGGTTCCACTGTAAATATTAGTTCCTTCTCTGTTAACCCCCTGAATATATTAGAACCATCTCTGGTCCCCCTCTCAATATTAGTAGAGTCTTTGCATGCCCTGTAAAAATAATACTGTCTCAGGACACCCTGTAAATATTAGTACAGTCCCTGGATTCAGTGCTAATATTAGTACAATCTGTGGATCTCTGCAAAAATTAGTGCTATCTCTGGACCCCTTGTAAATAATCGTACTGTCTCTGCAACCCCTTGCGGAGAATGACACACCCCAAAGACCCTCTAAAAACTGGCGCATCCTCAGGCACCCTGCAAATACAGATTCACTCCCAGGGACCGATTGTATATTAAATCTCACACCCAGACCACCCCCGTAAATATATTTCCCATCCCTGCTCCCCCAATAAATATATCTCCAATCCCGGGTACCGCCTCTGATTTTTAAGCTTGTTATTTAATCTTACCAGGAACACCAACAGCGGTGAGTGTGGGACACAGAATGCCAAGCACATTAACACAGTGACACACGGTTTATAGAATTAACAGCTGGATATAGAGCCTCACCGGAGACACCGACAGCGGTGAGAGTTGGACAGGGAATGAGATGAACAGTAATACAGTGAAACATGGTCTATTATATTAATAGCTGGAAATAGAGACTTTCCAGAGACACCAAGATCAGCGAGTGTGGGACATGGAATGATAAGAACAGTAAGACAGTGAAACATGTTTTATAGAATTAATAGCTGCAAAGACAGACTTACCAGAGGAACAAAGATCATCGAGTGTGGGGCAGGGAATGACAAGAAAAGTAATAAAGATTAACATGGTTTATAGAATTAATAGCTGGATATCGAGACTTACCAGAGACACCGACAGCAGCGAGGGGAGGATAGTAAATCACTTGTATACAGGCAAGGGCAAAATACATCCGATCCTCTAATGAGAATGAATCATAATGTGAATAAAGATATTGAAACAACCAGAATGGATTGTTCCTCTCTATTGTTCTCAGATTCCGACCCATTGTTGTAACATTCCAATCTATTGTTCTCAGATTCCGACCCATTGTTGTAACATTCCAATCTATTGTTCTCAGATTCCGACCCATTGTTGTAACATTCCAATCTATTGTTCTCAGATTCCGACCCATTGTTGTAACATTCCAATCTATTGTTCTCAGATTCCGACCCATTGTTGTAACATTCCAATCTATTGTTCTCAGATTCCGACCCATTGTTGTAACATTCCAATCTATTGTTCTCAGATTCCGACCCATTGTTGTAACATTCCAATCTATTGTTCTCAGATTCCGATCTATTCTTTCCCTCTCTGTGGAGCCGCTGATCCCTGTTAGTGCCGGGGGTGATGCTCCCACTGACACTATGGGATAACACGTTGAAAGTAGTCACTTATAAATAACAGAGAGAAACACTCCAGTGACACAATTAGGGCCAATGGAGACTGACATTAATTACAGTCACTGAACAAACAGATTCAGTTGACAACTTTAAACCCAACAATATATTGAACCAAATATTACACAGATGGAAAGCCCACAGCCCAATATATTGTTTTAATAAATATTTGGAAGAACAGGAACCATGAGATCACAGTCTGACAGCACTGAGGTAAAGCGAGAGCAGCTTCATTTACAAATTGTGGATTACTTGTAATTGAAATCCTTTAATTTCAGAGAGTTTCTACCCACTTCTCAAGGGTTGGATTTAAATTCTGAGATATAACTGAACCACTATACTGGTCAGTTTGGAGACCACACTGTGAATATTGGTGCAATATCTGGATACTCCGTCAATATTGGTACAGTCTCTGGATCTACTTGTAAATAATGGCATAGTCTTTGGATTCCACAGTAAATATTCACACAGTCTATGGACTTCCCTGCAAATATTCCGACAGACAATGAAAAAGGCTCGGCCCCTGTGAATACTGACACAGTCTGGGTACAGCTTGAATGTCTAAAGTCCCTGGTACCGTTATAAATATTGACTACACTCACAAACACTTGTAAATACTAAGAGTCTGGGTAGAGCTTGAATGTCTAAAGTCCCTGGTACCGTTATAAATATTGACTCACTCCTACGGACCTCTGTAAATACTAACACAGTCTGGGTAGAGCTTGAATGACTAAAGTCCCTGGTACCATTATAAATATTGACTCACTCTCACAGATCCCTGTAATAACGACACAGTCTGAGTACATCGAGTTCAATCGAAATTACAGCACAGAAACACAACATTCAGCCCAATTGGTCCATGCAAGTGTTTGTGACCCACACGAGGCTCCTCTCTCCCTACTTCATCAAACCCTATCAGGATACCGTTCTATTCCTTTCTCCATCACGTGCTTATCCAGCTTCCCCTTAAATTCATCGATGCTATTTTCCTCAACTACACTTTGTAATAGAGAATTCCACATTCTCACCACTCATTGAGTAAAGCAGTTTCCCCTTAATTCCCGATTGGATTTATTGTTGACTATTTTATATTTATGAGCTCTCGCTCTGGACTCCCCAACAAGTGGGAACATTTTCTCCATCAAACCCTATCAAACCCTATCATTATCTTAAAGACCTCTATCAGGTCACCCTTCTCTTTTCTAGCGATAAGACCCCCAGTCTGTTCAGCCTTTCCTGATAAAGATAGTCTCTCAGTTCTCGTATCATCCGAGTAAATATTTTTTTGCACCCCCTCAATGCCTCTCTATCCTTTTTATAATATGGAGACCAGAACCGTGCATAATACTCCAAGTGTGGTCTAACCAAGGTTCAATACAACTTTAACATAATTTCCCTGCTTTTTAATTCTATCCCTACAGAAATGAATCCTAGTGCTGGATTTGCCTTTTTATGGCCTTATTAACCTCCGTCTCTACTTTTATTGATGTGTGTATCTGTACCACGAGATCTATTTGCTCCTCTATCCCGTTTAGACTCTTATTATCCAAGCAATGTGTGGACTCCTTATTCTTCCTACCACAATACACCACATCACACTTATCTGTATTAGGATTCATTCGCCAATTACACACCAATTCTGCAAGTTTATTAATGTCTTCTCGCATTTTGACACATTCTTCCTTTATATTAACTACACCCACCAATGTCGTGTTGTCCCAAATTTTGAAATTGTTCTTCAGATTCACGAATCCAAATCGTTTGTGTAAGTTGTGAACAACAGTGGTCCCAGCACCGATCCCTGTGGAACATCACTTCCCATCTTTTGCCAGTCTGAATAGCTACTCTTAACCCCTACGCTCTGTTTTCTGTTTTGTCGCCAACTTGCTCCCCATTCTCCTATTGTCCTACTTGTCCTCTGATTCCACATCCTCTGACCTCAGTCATGAGTCGACAATGCGGCAGCTTATCGAAGGCAGTTTGAAAATCCAAATAAGTTACAGCTACTGAATTACCTTGTCTATTCTTTCTGTTAAATCTTCAGAGAATTCAATAAGATTGGTCGAGCTGTGAATGTTCATGGTCCCTGGTACTGCTGTAAACACCGACGCACTCTTATAGAACACTGTAAATACTGACAAAGTCTGGGTACAGCCTGAATATCTACAGTCCTTGGTATCCCTTTATATATTGATTCACCCTCACAGACCCCTGTAAATATTGGCACAGTCTGGGGACTCTCTGAACGTCTACAGTGCTTGGTATCCCTTTATATATGAACACACTGTCGCTCACGCCTGCAAATACTGACACAATCAGGGGACTCCCTCAATATCTACAGTCCTTGGTACCCTTTTATCTATTGAGTCACTCTCACAGACCCCTGTAAATACTGACACAGTCTGGGGACAAGCTGAATTTGTGCAGTCTTTGCTGCCCCTTTATTTATTGATTCAATCTCTGCCGAACAGCACTGTGGGAGTACTCACCACACGGACTACAGCGGTTCAAGAAGGCAGCTCACCACCACCTTCTCAAGGGGAATTCGGGATGGGCAATAAATGCTGGCCTTGCCAGCGACACCCAAATCCCATGAATGAATAAAAAAAACATTAATTCTCATTCACCACTGTAAATACACACACAGTCTGGGTTCAGCCTGAATGTCCACAGTCCTTGAAGCCCCTTTATATATTAATTCATATCACTGATCCCTGTAAATACTGTCACATTCTCGGGACAGCCTGAATATCTACAGTCCTGATACCCCTTTATATATTGATTGACTCTCACTGACTTCTGTAAATACTGACAAAGTCCAGTTAGAGTTTGAATGTCCACAGTCCTTGGTACCACTTTATATATCGACACAATCTCAAAGACTCCTGTAAATACTGAGAGTGTCTGGGTATAGCCTGAGTGAATACAGTTATTGATATCATTTTTTTATTTACTCACTCTCACAGACGCCTGGACACACTGACACAGTCTGGGTACAGCGTAAATGTCCACAGTTTTTGGAGCCCCTTTATATATTGATTAACTCACACAGACCTCTGTAATACTGACATGGTCTGGGACGAGCTGAATATCTACATCCCTTGGTACCCCTCATAGGTTGTTTCCACTCTATTGACTCCTGTAAATACTGATATATTGTGAAGACAGCCTGAAAGTCCACATTCCTTGAAACCCCTTCATATATTGATTCACTCTCACAGACCCCTGGAAATAATGACACAATCGAGATACAGCCTGAAAATCTACAGTCCTTGGTGCCCCTTTATATATTGATTAATTCTAAATGGCCTCTGTAAATACTGACACAGTCTGGGGACAGCCTGAACATCTACAGTCCTTGGTGCCCCTTTATATATTGACTCACTCTCCACCAAAAAATATTGTGGGAAAACTTTCACCACACGGACTGCATCGGTTCAAGAAGGCAGCTCACCACCACCTTCTCAAGGGCAATTAGGGATGGGCAATAAATGCTGGCCTTGGCAGGAAAGCTCACATCCCATGAATAAATATTAAAAAATCACTCTCATTCACTGCTGTAAATATTGACACAGTCTGGGGCAGCCTGGGTATCTACAGTCCTTGGTACCCATTTATATATTGACTCACTCTAATTGATCCCTGTAAATAGTGAGACTGTCTGGGGACAGCCTGAATATTTACAGTCCTCGGTACATCTTTATATATAGATTCACTCTCACTGACACAGCCTGAGAACTCGCTTAATGTTTGCAGTTGTTGGTACTCCTTTATATATTGATTCACTCCCACAGACCCAATCTGTTGATTCACTACCACTGAGACAACAGCAACAACAACTTGCATTTTTACAGCTCCTTTAACATATTGAGATGTCCCAAGGTGTTTCACAGGACGGTTATCAAACAAAAGGAGACATTAGGACAGGAGACCAAAAGCTTGTTCAATGAAGTAGTTGTTAAGGAGCATCTTAAAGGAGGAGGGATATGGAAAGAGGCGGAAAGGTTTAGGGAGGGAATTCGAGAGCTTAGGGCCGAGGCAGCTGAGGGCACGACCGCCGATGGTGGAGCATTTCAAATCGGGGATGTGCAAGAGGCAAGAATTGGAGGAGTGCAGAGATTTCGGAGCGTTCTTGGGCTGGAGGAGGTTACAGAGATAGGGAGAGGCGAGGCCTTGGAGTGATTTGAAAACGAGGATGAGAATTTTAAAATCGAGGCATTCCCAGACCGGGAGCTAATATCGTTCAGCGAGCACAGGGGTGATGGGTGAACGGGACTTGGTGCGAGTAAGGATATGGGCAGCAGAATTTTGGATGTGCTCAAGTTTATGGAGGGTGGAAGATGGGAGGCCGGCCTGGAGACCATTGGAATAGTGCAGTCTGGATGGAACAAAGAGATGGTGAGAGTTTCAGCAGCACATGAGCTGAGGCAGGGGCAGAGGTGGGCAATGTTACAGAGGTGGAAGTAGGTGGTCTCGGTGATGGAGCACAGATGTGTTCGGAAGCTCATCTCAGGGTCAAATAGGATGCCAAGGTTGTGAACGGTCTGGATCAGCCTCATAAAGTTTACATGTGAAGGAATAGAGTCAATGGCGAGGGAACAGAGTTTGCAGCGGGGCCAAAAAACAATGGTTTCAGTCTTCCCAATGTTTAACTGGAGGATTTTTTTGCGCATCCAGCACTAGATGTCGGACAAGCAGTCTGACAAATTGGGCACAATGAAGGGGTCAGGGGAGGTGATTGTGAGGTGGAGCTGGGTGTCGTCAGCATACATTTGAATGGTGACATTACGTTTTCAGAAGATGTCACCGAGTGGCAGCATGTGGATGAGAAATAGGAGAGGGCCAATGATACACTCTTGTGGGACTCCAGAGGTAACAATGCGGGAGTGGGAGGGGACGTTATTGCAGGTGATTCTCTGGCTAAGATCGGATAGATAAGAATGATGATCATCCAATGAGGACATATGGGTTGAGCTAAAGAACAAAAATGGTGCAATCACATTGCTGGGAGTGTAATATAGACCCCCAAACATTAAGAGGGAGATAGAAGGGCAAACATTAACTGTAATAGAATCAGTGTAAAAGGTATAGAGGGCACAGAATTCTTAAAATGCATTCAAAAGAACATTTTTAGCCAGTACGTAGCAAGCCCAAACAGCGAGGGGGCAGCTCTGGACTTAGTCTTAGGGAATGAAGCTGTGAGGTGGAAGGGGTATCAATGGGAGAGCATTTTGGTGGTCGTGCTCATAATTCAGTTATATTTAGCATTGTTGTGGAAAAGGACAGCGATAGAACAGGAGCAACATTTCTCAATTGGGGAAAGGCAAATTTCACTAAGCTGAGAATTGGTTTAGCAAAAGTGGACTGGAAACAGTTACTTGAAGGTAAATCAGTTTCAGATCAGTGGGAGGCATTCAAGGGGGAGATAGTGAGGGTTCAGAGCAAATATGATTCCACAAAGAAAAAGAGTGGGACTCCCAAATCCAGAGCCCCCTGGATGTAAAGGAGCATATAGGGTAAGATAAGGCAGAAAAGGGAAGCTTATGTCAGATACTGAGAGCTAAATACAGCAGAAACCCTGGAGGAGTACAGGAAGTGCAGGGGTGAAATTAAAAACTAAATTAGGAAAACAAAGAGAGGGCATGAAACAATATTGGCATGTAAAATCTTGGAAAACCCAAAGATGTTTTATAAATACATTAAGAGCAAGCAGATAACTAAGGAAAGAGTCGGGCCTATTGGAGAACAAAAAGGTAACCTATGTGTGGAGGTGGAAGATGTGGGAATGCGTCTGTCCTCACAAAAGGGAGAGATGCAGATGTTGTAGTTAAGGAGGATAAGTGTGAAATATTGGATTGGATAAACATAGTGAGGGAGGAAATATTAAGGGGATTAGCATTTTTGAAAGTAGATAAATGGCCAGGCCGGTGAAATGTATTCCAGGCTGTTAAGAGAAACAAGGGAGGAAATAGCGGAGGCTCTGACCAACATTTTCCCATCCTCCCTGGCTCCAGGCATGGTGCCGGTGGATTGGAAGATTGCCAATGTTGTACCGTTGTTTAAAAATGGAGAAAGGGATAGGCTGAGTAATTCCAGGCCAGTCAGTCTAACATCGGTGGTGGGCAAATTATTGGAAACAATTCTGAGGAACTGTTTTAATCGTCATTTAGAAAGGCACCGATTAATCAGGGACAGTCAGCATGGATTTGTTCAGGGAAGGTCGTGTCTGACTAACTTTATTAAATTTATTGAGGTGGTAACAAGGAGGGTCGATGAGGGTAGTACATTTTATGTAGTCTGCATAGATTTTAGCAACGCTTTTGACAAGTAACAGTTTTGCACAATTTGAAATATCAGTTCTCTCATCAAGTTGGATAGTAAAATCCCTCGACTATAACCGAGTAATAAGCTTGGCTTTTAAGAGCTCTGCAATAAAACATATTCACCGAGACATTCTGAGATCACCGAGGGGAATGCTTCTCAATTTTTCTGCACATCGACAGTTGCTGGAAGAATCAGCTTTTCACCAACTGCACGGGCCAATTGATGAAACCATATTTGAAAATAGCCTCACTATACTGCCTCGTCCATGATTAGGTTTTCGACTTCATCGGTGGTTCAGACCAGGTCGACATGGCAGAAGTCTGTCAGTCAGTACTTGAAATTTATCTTGCAAACGACGGAATTACACATGTTTCTTTTTCCATTTTCAGATGTAGGCGGATTTGATAACCTTGTTTCCGAAATTCATGTTCTTATTTCAAAACGATCCATTTGTCGGGATTAAAGTTTAAAGGTTAAGCCCCCGACTTTACTCTATATCTAACCCGTGCCGTGCGTGACCTGGGAGTGTTTGATGGGACAGTGTAGAGGGAGTTTTACTCTGCATCTAACTGTGCTGACACTGTGCTGGGAGTGTTGATGCGCAGTATATCAAAGAATCGTAGAATCATGGAAAGTTATGGCACAAAAAGAGCCCATTTGGCCCATCGTGTCCGTGCCGGCCGATAAAGAGCTCTATCCAGCTTAATCCCACTTTCCAGCACTTGGTCCGTAGCCCTGTAGGTTACAGCACTTCAAGTGCACTTCCAATTCCTTTTGAAATGAGTTGAGGGTTTCTGCCTCTCCCACCCTTTCAGGCAGTGAGTTCCAGACCCCCACCACCGTCTGGGTGAAAAAATTTCTCCTCAGCATCTGTCTAATCCTTCTATCAGTTACTTTACTGGCCCCTCTGCAAAGGGAAATAGGTCCTCCCGATCCACTCTACCCAGTCCCATCATAATTTTATATACCGCAATTGAATCTCCCCTCAGACGCCTTTTTTTTCAAAGAAAACAACCCCAGCCGATCCAATCTTTTCTCATCGCTAAAATTCTGCACCCCTGGCAACATCCTCCTAAATCTCCTCTGTCCCATCTCTTGTGCAATCACGTCTTTCCTTTGATGTGGTGACCAGAACTGTACGCAGTACTTAAGTAGTGGCCTAACCAATGTTTTATACAGTTCGAGCATCACCTCCCTGCTCTTTATTTTATGCCTCGGCTAATAAAGGAAAGTACCCAGTATGCCTTTTTAACTACCTTATCCACTGTCTGTCTTCTGTCTTCAGGGATCTGTGGACATGCACTCCAAGGTCCCTATGTTCCTCTACACCTCTCAGTATCCTCACATTTATTGTGTACTCCCTTGCCTTGTTTGCCATCCCCAAGTGCATTACCTCACACTTCTCTGGAATTAATTCCATTTGCCACTTTTCTGCCCACCTGACCAGTCCATTGATATCTTTCTGCAGTCTACAGCTTTCCTTCTCACTATCAACTACACGGCTAATTTTTCTGTATCATCTGCAAACTTCTTGATGAAGCCCCCCATATTCAAGTCCAAATCATTAACATTTACCACAAAAAGCAAGGGACCAAGTACTGATCCTTCCGGGATCCCACAGGAAACAGCCTTCCAGTCACAAAAACACCCATCAACCATTCCCCTTTGCTTCCTGCCACTGAGCCAATTTTGGATCCAACGAGTCACTTTCCTTTGGATCACATGGGCTTTTACTTTTTTCACCAGTCTGCCTTGTGGGACCTTTTCAAAAGCCTTGCTAAAATCCATTTACACTACATCAAATGCGTTACCCTCATCGACGCTCCTTGTTGGCACCTCAAAAAATTCAAATCAAGTTAGTCAGACACGACCTTCCCTGAACAAATCCATTCTAACTGTCCTTGCCTTTCTAAATGACGATTTGTGCTGTTCCTCAGAATCGATTCCAATAATTTGCCCACCACCGAGATTGGACTGTTTGGCCTATAATTATTTGGTCTATCTCTTTTTTCCCTTTTTAAACAAAGGTACAATGTCAGCAGTTCTCCAATCCTCCGGCATCAGGCCTGTAGCCAGGGAGGATTGGAAAATGATGGTCAGAGCCTCCATTATTTCCTCCCTTGCTCCTCTCAGCAGCCTGGGATAACTTTCACATGGGCCTGGCGATTTATCTACTTTCATAGATACTAAATCCATAAATACTTCCTCTTTCACTATGTTTATCCAATCTAATATTTCTCACTCCTCCTCCTTAACGACAATCTCTGCATCGTCCCCCTCTTTTTTGAAGACTGACGCAAAGTGTTCATTAAGGACCATACCCACATCTTCCACCTCCACACATAGGTTACCTTTTTGGTCTCTAATAGTCCATCCTCTTTTCTTAGTTATCCTCTTACTCTTTATGTATTATTAAAACATTTTTGGGTTTTCCTTAATTTTCCAATATTTTCTCTTCTATCTCCCTCTGAGTGTTTGGGGATCTATAGTCCACTTCCAGCAGTGTGGCTGTCACGTTTTTGTTCTTTCGCTCAACCCATATGGCCTCATTTGATGCTCCTTCTAACATATGATCCCTCCTCACAGCCGTGATTGTTTCTTTAACCAATATTGTCACCCCCTCCTTTTTATCCCCCTCTCTATGTCGTCTGGATACCCTGTAACCGGGAATGTTGAGATGCAATTCCTGCCCCTGTTTAAGCCATGTTTCTGTAATAGCTGAGATATCGTCTCTCTGTGCCCTTAACTCTTTTGTCTTCTTCACTGTACTTGCATTGAGGTTTATAACGTTCAGCGCTGCCAAACTCCTTTATTGTCCAGTTTCTAAACTTTGATTCCTTTGCCTTCTGAACTCATTTACTAATTTTCTGCCATTCATTTCCAGCTCTGCTTCTCTCCCTTCTGAATCTACACTCAGGTTCTCATACTGCAGTTATGTTTAAAAACTGTAGATTTATTTTTAAAAATTAAAATATTGAACAAATGTTTCTCAACAGGAAATGCCACATCCTGCAATCTGCAGACCAGACCCGACCAATCTGCAATCTAAGTTTGTACATGTCCATTTCTCTGTTTCAGTCTCTCTCTCTCACCCCCTGTCGCATTCAGTCCTGCTCTGCTTCTCATTGTTTCCCACTCTCTGTTTCTCATTGTTTCCCACTCTCTGTTTCTCATTGTTTCCCTCTCTCTGTTTCTCATTATTTCCCACTCTCTGTTTCTCATTGTTTTCCACTCTCTGTTTCTCATTGTTTCCCTCTCTCTGTTTCTCATTATTTCCCACTCTCTGTTTCTCATTGTTTCCCACTCTCTGTTTCTCATTGTTTCCCTCTCTCTGTTTCTCATTATTTCCCACTCTCTGTTTCTCATTGTTTTCCACTCTCTGTTTCTCATTGTTTCTCACTCTCTGTTTCTCATTGTTTCCCTCTCTGTTTCTCATTGTTTCCCTCTCTCTGTTTCTCATTGTTTCCCACTCTCTGTTTCTCATTGTTTCCCTCTCTCTGTTTCTCATTGTTTCCCACTCTCTGTTTCTCATTGTTTCCCACTCTCTGTTTCTCATTGTTTCTCGCTCTCTGTTTCTCATTGTTTCTCGCTCTCTGTTTCTCATTGTTTCCCACTCTCTGTTTCTCATTGTTTCTCGCTCTCTGTTTCTCATTGTTTCCCTCTCTCTGTTTCTCATTGTTTCTTGCTCTCTGTTTCCCATTGTTTCTCACTCTCTGTTTCTCATTGTTTCTCGCTCTCTGTTTCTCATTGTTTCTCGCTTTCTGTTTCTCATTGATTCTCACTCTCTGTTTCTCATTGTTTCCCTCTCTCTGTTTCTCATTGTTTCCCTCTCTCTGTTTCTCATTGTTTCCCCCTCTCTGTTTCTCATTGTTTCCCTCTCTCTGCTTCTCTCTCCCTCTGACTTTCTTTCTCTTTCTCTCTTTTCACTGACTCTTTGTCTCACTCGCTGCTTTTCTCTCTCTCACACTCTTCCATTATCTGTCTCTCTCTCTATCTTTCTGGCTCGGTGTATCTTTCTCTGTGCCTCTTTCACTCTGTCTCCCTTTCTCTCACATTATGTCTCTCTCTCTCTCACCGTTTCTCTTTTCCTCTGACTCTCTCTTTCCCGCTGTCTCTCTTTGGCCCAGCTGCACTCTGTCTGTCTTTCTGTCTCATTCCCACTTTCTTTGTCTGTCTCATTGGGCATGTTTTTATCTGGATGTCCTGAACCCAGCGCGGCAGCAGATATTCGCGTGTTGAACCTTGAAGCCAAATGGGTGTGTGGCAATCTGCGATCACAACTCAATAGAAGGTGAATATTTGAGCTTCCAGTGTTCCCGTGCGCCAGGCAGCCAGATTGACAGGCTGGCTGTCTCTCGCAGGAGAAAGGAGCCACGAATCTGAGTGTGGGGTGGGAGGGAGAGAGAGATAATGGGCCCTGGAACATATCAGAGGGCGGGGGAGAACGCGATCGTGGGCGATGGAATAAATCAGAGGGAGGAGGGGGACATCTTGGGCCGTGGAATAAATCGGAGGGGGTGGAGAGAGGGATCAAGGTAATGGAAAAAATCAGAGAGGGGTGGATGTGGCAGGATATGGATGACATCGGATGGGCCTTGAAGGTCGAGGAGTGACCACTATCGGGGGGACTGACCACCAGCGGGATGTGTCCACCATTGGGATTTTGCACCATCATGCATTTTGTCCATTTCGAATACCAATGTCCAGTCACGTGTGCCCGCAGTTATCAACCTCAAACTCGTCACCTGCACACCGATGGGGACAAAGCGGCCACATTCTGCTTCAGTGAGATGAAACCTGAGAGCGGTTTCAAGATCGTTTGCAATTGCAAACAGAATGCATTCAGAGAACGTGGAGCTCATTGAGATGCATTTAAAATTCCCATTAGTTTGAACAGCAGCTCAAGATTAAAAATCGAGGGTAAACTGGGAACTCATTGGGGAAGTGAACTCGGGATCTTCCACATATTTTAATCATTAACCCCGAAGTGAAAATCAAACCCCTGGACTAACCCTTCTCTGTTCAGACTGCGGGCTCAGTTTCCAGATTCACAACATGGTCGGGGACATTTTTAAGACTGGATTCTTTGTTACTTTTGAAAGGATACCCAGGCGGACCGATTTAAATTGTAGTTTTCTGCTCGGCGAAGTTTGAATCCTATCACCGACCCTGTTTTTCTATTATTCTATTTGCTTTTATTTCCAAAATCACGATGAGAAAGTTCCAAGCCTCCGTTTGTAAATAAAATGAATCGCACCTTGGGTGATGACTCCTGTGTGGGAAACGATCATTGAGAATTATTTTGCCATTGGAACTTTACCATTTGGATTTTACTGACCGATGGAGAGGTGACCGAATGGTGACGCGATTGTGCTTTGCACGAGTGTTAGAATCAGATCCTTGTTACAAATTACAAACCGCTCACAAACTGCAGTGGGATGAATTGAGCGAGTGCGGGTCATGTTATTTGGCTTTTTCTTCCTGCACTACCACATTTAAATATCCAAGTATCTGTACCCTTACATCCGAGTATCTGCACCCTTGCATCCGGGTATCTGCACCCTTACATCCGAGTATCTGCACCCTTACATCCGAGTATCTGCACCCTTGCATCCAGGTATCTGTACCCTTACATCCGAGTACCTGCATCCTTACATCCGAGTATCTGTACCCTCAGATCTGAGTATCTGCACCCTTACATCTGAGTATCTGCACCCTGACATCCAGTTATCTGCACCTTTGCATCCGAGTATCTGCACCCTTGCATCCAGGTATCTGTACCCTTACATCCGAGTACCTGCACCCTTACATCCGAGTATCTGTACCCTCAGATCTGAGTATCTGCACCCTTACATCTGAGTATCTGCACCCTGACATCCGGTTATCTGCACCTTTGCATCCGAGTATCTGCACCCTTTCACCCGTTAACCCATTCGCTGTCCTCTATCACCTTTAACAATGTCGGGAACTCAAAAAACCCAACAGAAAAGAAATGTATAATTTTTCACTAATGTAAGCACACATTTTTAATACGGTACTTTCGGAGAGATTTGGGGAAAATGGGCGCTGATACTCAGAAACTCGCCCTCGTGTCTCGCTACTTGGTGCTATTTGATCAGCGGGCTCGTTGGTCTAGGCGTATGATTCTTGCTTCGGGTTTGCTAATTAAAATATGCGAGACGTGCTGGGTTCAAATCCCGGGCGAGCTGTCATTTTCCCAACGACCTTTGTTCTCGAACTGCTGTTCAAACTAGCAGGATTTTAAAGGCATCTCAATGACCTACACGTCCCCTGAATGCATTATTCTTGCAATTGCTATCTACCTTGAAACCGCTCTCAGATTTCATCTCACTGAAGCAGACTGTGGCCGCTTTGTATCTGCCAGCGTGGAGGTGACGAGGTTGGGATTGAAAACTGTGGGCAAACATGACTGGACATTGGTATTCAGAACATACAATATGCTGTTTCAAATGCTCGTTTGTCAACCAGGGAGCTCTACCCTTGCGGCCCCACCCTTCCCGCTCGTAAGAATGCGACTAATCTGTACCTGAACTATTTGCTCATTCAAAACCTCCCATTGCTCATTTATTGTTTTACCTGCCAATCTTTGATTCCAATCCATCTGGGCCAGATCCCTTTTCAACTCGCTGAAATTATCTCTCGTCCCATTGAGCAGTTACAGACTTGAATTTTCCTTGCATTTTCCATAACTACTCTGAACCTGCTCCAAATGCTCCCCCACTGAATCATGCTCCACTTGCCCCACTTCATTCCCCAGAACTAAATCCAGCACTGCTTCCTTCCTCCTTGGGCTGAAAACATATTGATCAAGAATATTCTCCTGTACACATTTCAGGAATTGGTCCTCATTTTTGCCCTCTACACTGCTATTTTCCCACTCTATATTAGGGTAAATGTAGTTCCCCATTATTACTGCTCTAAAATTCTTGCATCTTTCTGCAATTTGCCTGCCAATTTGTTGCTCTGTCTCCTTCCCATGTGTTCGCCTGTTGTATGCAGCCAGCACCGGAATAGCTCCTATATTGTTCCTTAATTCTAACCAAATAGATTCTGTCTCTGAACCTTAAGCCCGCCAACCCTTTCTCCCGCTGTAACAGTATCTTTGATCAATAATACCATCAGCCTCACTCTCTTCCTTTTTCTCCTCCACTGTCGTTCCTGAATACCGTGTAGCCCGAAATGCTTAAATGACAATTCCCCCGCTTGTTTCAGCCAGGTCTCCGTTATTGTCACTATCATACAATTCCATGTTGCTACTTGTACCAGCAGCTCACCAACTTTATTTATCTAATGTGTTAAAGACAACATCAGGGCATAAGGGCAGGACAGGGTCGATTGCCCAATTAAAAGTTCTATACACTAATGCACGTAGCATAATAAATAAAACAGGTGCAATTTCAGCTTATAGGGTATGACGCAGTGTCCATCACTGAGATATGGCTATAAACTGGGCGTGTCTGTGACATAAATATTTCAGGTTTAAGGCCTTTAGAAATTACAGGGACATTGGAAAGGGTGGAGGAGTCGCGTTATTGACGAGGGACACTATTACAGCATTAGAAAGAAGGATTATCAGGACAGGTGAGCACGCAGCAGAAAGACTTTGGATGGAATTGAGTAACAGAAAAGAGAGCAAGACTTTGGTGGGAGTTGTTAATATACCTCCGGATAGCAGTGAAAAAGTAGCAGGATTCATAGAATCGGAGGACAGAGAAGCTTGTTGCAAAAACAGAGTAATGAAAATGGAAGACATGAATTTTCTCAGAGACTGGGGGGAGCAGAACAGCTCGAGTCCCAAAGGCAGCAAATTTCTTGGTTGCATTCAGGACAGTTTTCTGGAACAATATGTTCTTCAACCAAGAAGAGAACAGGCCGTCTTCGATTTAGTAATGAGTAATGAGCCTGAACGAGCCAATAATCTAGTGGGAAGGGAACACCGAGCTAACAGTTACCATAATATGAGAGAATTCGATCTTAGATTTGTGAAGAAGAAGGTGAGCCATGGGCCAACATTTTAAATTGAGGTGAGGCTGAATTTGGATCGATAAGGAAGGAATTGACCACAATAGACTGGGCAGAACTATTAACAGAGAAAACGGCCAATGAACAGTGGAAGTTGTTCAAAATAATTTGGTAGAATACAAGACCTGTACATACCCGTAAAGGGGAAGAGCTGTATTTATATAATTAATCAACCTTAGTCAACAAGGGAAGTGAGAAATCGTAAAAAAACTAAAAGAAAGGGATTATACGAAGGCAAAGAACAGTAGAGATCCCACGGACTGGGACAGAGGTAAAGAACAACAAAGGGATACAAATAAATTAGTTAGAACTGCAAAAAAGGAAAACGAGAAAAACGTGTAAGGGATATCAAGGATAAAACGAAAGGCTTTTAAAAAATATATTAAAAGGGAATGGTTGGCTCAGAGTAATGTGGGCCCCTTAATGACAGACGCAGGTGAATATTGAAATTGCAAATCAGGAAATGGCAGATTTCTTAAATCGCTACATTGTGCCGTCTTCACAGCAGAGGATGAGGACAAAGGACTAGAGATAGAAATAAAGTAAAAATAAATCAAGGGGACGAACTAACTAGATCCACTCTAAGTAAAAAGATGGTGATGGAGAAAGGAAGGAGATTAAAGATAGACAAACCTCCAGGATACGATGTTTTCCACCCTAGAGATTTAAAATAAGTAGGTGAGGATATTGTGGATCCAATCGTCACGATCTTCCAAAGCTCTCTCGATTCCGGAATTGTCCCCTTGGATTGGAAAACTGCTAATATCACTGCATTATGTAAGAAGGGCAGGAGAGATAAACTAGGAAATTATAGGCCTATTAGTCTAACGTCAGTTGTGGGGAAGTTACTAGAATCTGTTATTAGGGACAGGGTGACTGAGCATTTGGGCTGATCAGAGAGAGTCAGCATGGATTTGTAAAGTGTAAATCATGTCTAACGAACCTAGTTGAACTTTTTGAGAAGGTAATTAACGTGGTGGATAAAGCAGTGTCTGTGAATTTTAATTCCATGGATTTCCAGAAGGCATTCGGCAAGGTTCCACATGAGAGACTTCTAACAAAAATGAGAGTGCATGGAATTGCAGGCCATCTATTGACTTGGACAGAGAATTGGTTACGATTTAGGAGACAGAGAGTATGTGACCAGTAGTGACCCCCAGGGATTTGTACGGATGCCTCAGATTTTCATTCCATTTACAAATCACTTGGATGCAGGAACAGAGAGCCATATTTCGAAGGTTCCTGATGACACTAAGTTAGGTGGCACAGCAAATAGTGTTTACAGGAACATAAAGTTGCAAAGGGACATGATTGATGAAGTGAGTGGGCAGAAATGTGGCAGATGGAATTCAACGTGGCAAAGTGTGAGGTTATCAACTTTGGTCCTAAGAAAGGTCAATCAGAATATTTTATTAATGGTGAGAAGCTCGGAACTGTGGGTGAGCAGAAATATTTGGGATCCAAGTATAGTAATCACTAAAAGCTAATGGACAGGTACAAAAAATAATTGTAAAAGGCTAATCGAATACCAAAGGGTGGAAGTTATGTTCCAGCTGCACAGAGATCTGATTTTAACCCAGTTCGATTACTCTGTTCAGTTCTGGGCACCGCACCTCAGGAAGGATACATTGGCCTTGAAATAGGTGTAACGTAGATTCAGCAGAATGATACCGGGCTAAAAGGATTAATTTATGAGCACAGATTCCACAAACTAGGCTTGCATTCCCTTAAACATAAAGGATTAGGGGGTGATCTAATTGAGGTGTTTAAGATGATCAAATGAGTTGATAGGATAGATAGAGAGAAATGCTTTCGTCTCGTGGAGGAGTCAAGAACAAGGGGGCACAGCTATAAAATTAGGGCTAGGCAGGTCAGCGGTGATGTCAGGAAGGACTTCTTCACACAAAGGGGAGTGGAAATCTGGAACTCTCTCCCAAAAAAGCTGTTGAGGCCGGGGGTCAATTTAAAATTTCAAACCTGAGATTGATAGATTTTTGTGAGGCAAAGGGTATTAAGGGTTATGGAACCAAGGCGAGTAGATGGAGTGAAGATACAGATTAGCCATCATCTAAATGAATGATGGAACAAGCTCTGGGGGCTGAATGATCTCCTGCTGTTCCTCTGCCCCTGCGCTGCTATGTGTACAGGATACTGCAGCAACGTTTCCTGCTGGTTCAGTGGTTCGGATTCGATGTCTTCAACGCAGAAGTCCGGGTTTGATTCCCGGTCAAGGAATATGAATTTGTCAGTGCTGGCACCAACCAAAGTTCCCCTCCTAGAGTTCGAAGCTGGCCCCTGATTAACCATAGCCTTTTCAACACCACTGCTGTGTTAACAGTCAGAAACTTATCATTCGTTGGTCTTATAATGATACATAATGCACTTGTATAAAATGTGCACTTTTTTAAAGTCATGATGCTGAGCAAAGTCAGCGTGAAGTTATCTTGCCACTTTTGTCAAGATTTGGAAGCAGAGCTGCACCATTACACTTTCAATATTGCTTGGGTTTAATTATAGCTCATGGTGTCAGAACAGTCACTGTTATCATTAGCCTTTACACTCTCTTCTTCCACTGCAACTCCTTAACAGCCCGAGGTTATCACAATACGGATCTCTCCAAACTGAATCACAGCGTGAAGAAATACAAGATTTCAAAGCTAACCAACAAGTGCAAGGATTGGAAGGACAGCGTGATTGGGTTGAAATGGGCCTGGGCCAATGAGAACATCTCCTGAACATTAAGATATTCGGTATCTGAAAGGAGCAGGGAGATGAGATATTTTTGCCTATTTACCCTGGGATCTTCAAAACTCATCGCCTCTCAATGCCCAGCATCTTTCTTTACCTCTCCCTGCTTTCCAGGTAAGGCTTGGTTTCATTAATTCGCTGTGTTTGCATCAAGCAGCTAATTCACCTGGCAGCCGGTGGAGCAGAGGAAGCTGGAGGAAAGGAAGTGACAGAAGCAGAAGGAGATAGCAGGTGATGGCAGAATCTTGTGTGAACCGGTAGCTTCAAATGAGACATGAGAGCTGTTCTTTGCCTTGTACCTTTCCCAGGAACTGCACTGATCCGGAGCGTGCGTTTCGGAAATGGAAACAGGAAGGTCAGCAGCTTGTGGTAATATTTACCCTCACCGTCCATTTCATATTGATGCCTGCCCAAACTTGGTTCTATAATTACCCGAACAAGTCTTTCTTATTCGAACCGAAAATGCTAATTGGAGGGAGCAGCTTGTCGGGGAGGAAATTGACCAGATTTTAAAGGGCAAGTAGGAAAGAAAAGATTGGCTGCTTACTCGCAGAATGCTGTAGGATTTAAAGCCCCGACTTTCAGGATTATAATTTAATCCAATCCAAGGACTGGTTCGTGACAACAACAAGACCACCATGGGACTGGGATTATGGTTAAAGGCAAAACAAATGTATTAAGCACATCACAATTAGTACAAAGGAAGTGATTCTTAACAAAGAAAAATAGTCACAGTCTGTTCCTTGGAACCTTGGAAGTATCCCTCCGAGTGACTGAGGCTCGGTCTCTCTCTCTCTCTCTCTCCCTATCCCTCCGAGTGACTGAGGCTCGGTCTCTCTCTCTCTATCCCTCCGAGTGACTGAGGCTCGGTCTCTCTCTCTCTCTCTCTCTATCCCTCCGAGTGACTGTGGCTCGGTCTCTCTCTCTCTCTCTATCCCTCCGAGTGACTGTGGCTCGGTCTCTCTCTCTCTCTCTCTCTCTATCCCTCCGAGTGACTGCGGCTCGGTCTCTCTCTATCTCTCTCTCTCTCTCTATCCCTCCGAGTGACTGAGGCTCGGTCTCTCTCTCTCTCTCTCTCTCTATCCCTCCGAGTGACTGAGGCTCGGTCTCTCTCTCTCTATCCCTCCGAGTGACTGAGGCTCGGTCTCTCTCTCTCTCTCTCTCTATCCCTCCGAGTGACTGCGGCTCGGTCTCTCTCTCTCTCTCTCTCTCTATCCCTCCGAGTGACTGCGGCTCGGTCTCTCTCTATCTCTCTCTCTCTCTCTATCCCTCCGAGTGACTGAGGCTCGGTCTCTCTCTCTCTCTCTCTCTCTATCCCTCCGAGTGACTGAGGCTCGGTCTCTCTCTCTCTATCCCTCCGAGTGACTGAGGCTCGGTCTCTCTCTCTCTCTCTCTCTATCCCTCCGAGTGACTGCGGCTCGGTCTCTCTCTCTCTCTCTCTATCCCTCCGAGTGACTGTGGCTCGGTCTCTCTCTCTCTCTCTCTCTATCCCTCCGAGTGACTGCGGCTCGGTCTCTCTCTCTCTCTCTCTCTCTATCCCTCCGAGTGACTGCGGCTCGGTCTCGCTCTCTCTCTCTATCCCTCCAAGTGACTGTGGCTCGGTCTCTCTCTCTCTCTCAATCCCTCCAAGTGACAGCGGCTCGGTCTCTCTCTCTCTCTTTCTCTCTCTCTGTGTTCTGTTGACTGAAGAGTTCTCTTCTTCCTCACCAGAATCTTGCGTGCCTTCCTTAGCTTTTGAGGTCTCTTCTTATCCCCTGTTTCAGTCTGTGGCAGGTCACTATCACATCCACATCTCTCAGCTTTACCATTAATCATGTCTCTCACCCTTAAGAAGTTACATTCCAAGCAACTCCTGGTACCATCCGTGCCTTGTTGTTACAGACTTAACGGGACCTTATCTTAGAGTTTACATTGCCAGCCTTCACTGGACCCCGTTTGTATAAACAGACTTCTATTCACTAGCTTGCGGGGCTCGAGATAGAGAGGCCTGAGCCTGGGTGACTCCCTGATTATTTCACGTTCAGTTCCTTATCTACATGTCTTCTTGGACATTATATTATTACAGCACATCCTCCCTCAAGCCTGTGATTTCCCCAAGGTCTGTTAATTCCCGCTCTAATGTTATCAGCATTCTCTCAGTTTTAACTGCAAACTTGACTATAATACCATCATGCATCATTCTTGGCCCACTAGCACTTTCTGATTGAACACACGTTACATGGTTCATACTATATTAATACACAGTACAGTTTACATTTATAGATGCATAGATTCACAGTACAGTTCATTCCACTTCTACTATTGATTATAATTGCACTAAATTATATCTGTTATTGGGTTAATTCTTACAATTCCCGACCTTGAGGGTTAGGCATTTATGACAATCCCTCATACTTCAAGCGAATCTATTTTGGATTCCCATTTTTGCTCCTCCCTATTCGATCTTGGGTTCTTATCCCCCATAACTGGTCTTTCGTCTGGAGCACGAAGTGTTTCAAATAACATGTATAGGAAAGTAGACAAATCAGGACTAATAGCTGGGCCACTACCAACAGGTGCGAAAGCTTTGTGATCCAGGGGGGAATTACTATGTTTGACCCTGTGTCCCACCAATGTGTAGTGTCCCCCACCCCTGGGATCCCCTCAGCCACTTCCTCATTTCCCTGTTCCAATGTGTAATAGTAACGCTGGGAGCTGTTAATACACTGTAATAAAGCCGTCAAAGTCTCAGGTAACTCGAGAATATCATATCCAAATTTCTCAACATAATCCTCCAACCTTATCCCGAAACTGTCCTTCCCTTGCAGGACTTGCTGTTCGTGTATGACCTTTACCAGGAGGGTTTTTCCTCCGACTCTGAGGGTCTCTGTAGGTGTCAAACAGTCAGTTCCTGGGCTGATTGGACATCTCTGTGGCCCGTGGCAGTAATGATCCTCGAGTGCAGTAAAACAGTACTTTGCTCCCCGTACGTATGCAGTGCGGGTCCTTATATCTGATGACCCTCTCACTTCCATGGTGCTGTTTAAGCCTTTTTGATTCCAATCAAAACCACACGTTTCTTTAGAGTGATCGTACAGATCATAGGGGCAGACCAGGGTGTCCTCACTCTTACTGCATCCCTCTAGGTTTGGCTCCACCCACGTCAGTTCTCTTGACTGGACCAACCACTGCGGTGCTGTTAGGAATCGACTAATGGTGTCTTTCCTTACTACGCCTATATTGTCTATTCTGAACAGGGGATTGGGTCTGGTTCGATTCATCAGACTGGGAATTTGCACTATTATTCTTAACAAATTTTGATTCCCTACCTCGTGACACTTCTACGTGACGATTAATACTGTCCCTCAGATTTTTTTCCAATAATTTGCCCACCAGCGAGTTTAGGCTGACTGACCTGTAATTACTCAGTCTATCCCGTTCTCCTTTCTTAAACAAAGGTACAACATTAGCAGTCCTCAGTCCTCTGGCATCACTTCTGTAACCAGAGAGGATTGGACAATGACGGTCAGAGCCTCAGTTATTACCTCCCTTGCATCTCTTAACAGCCTGGGATACATTTCAACCGGGCTAAACACCTTAATATTTCCTCTCTCACTATGTTTATCCCATCCAATATTTCACACACTTCCTCCTTAACTACAATGTCTGAATCCTCCCCCTCTTTTGTGAATTCAGACACAAAGTATTCATTAAGAACCATACCCACATCTTCCACCTCCACACACAGGTTAGAATCAAAGAATCATAGAAAGGTTAGAGCACAGAAGGAGGCAATTCGGCCCATCGAGTCCGCGCTGTCTTTATGCAAGAGCAATCCAGCAAGTCCCATTCCCCGACCTATCCCCGTAGCACTGCAAATTTTTAACTTTCAATTATTTATCCAGTCCCCTTTTGAAGGCCATGATTGAATCTGCCTCCACCACCCCCTCGGGCAGTGCATTCCAGATCCTAACCACTCGCTGGGTAAAAATGTTATTCCTCATGTCACTTTTGGTTCTTTTGCCAATCGCCTTAAATCTATGCTTTCTGGTTCTTGACTCTTCCGCCAATGGGAACAATTTATCTTCATCTACTCTGCCTAGACCCTTCTTTATTTTGAATACCTCTATCAAATCTCCTCGCAACCTCGTTTGTTCCAAGGTTCTCCAGTTTATCCATGTAACTAAAGTCCCTCATCCCTGGAATCATTGTAGTAAGACTCTTCTGCACCCTATCTAAGGCTTTCAGATCTTTCCTAAAGTGCGGATCCCAGAAATGGACACAATGCTCCAGTTGTGGCCAAACCAGTGTTTTATAAAGTTCCATCTTAGCTTCCTTACTTTTGTACGCTATGCTTCTATTTATAAAGTCCAGGATCTCATATACTTTTTTAACCGCTTTCTCAAGCTGCACTGCAACCTTCAAAAATTTGTGCACATATACCCCCAAATCTCTTTGTTCCTGTACCCCTTTTAGTGTTTTGCCCTCTAGTTTATATTGCCTCTCCTCGTTCTTCCTACCGAAATGTATCAATTCACATTTCTCTGCGTTAAATTTCATCTGCCACGTGTCCGCCCAAGACACTAGCCTCTCTATATCCTCTTGAAGTCTATCACTATCCTCCTCACTGTTCACTACCCTTCCAAGTTTCACGTCATCTGAAAATGTTGAAATTGTGCTCCTTATGATGATCCGGATTCTTTCCCCTCAGTCTGGTTCAGTAAAAACTGAAGTCGAATACATTTTAAAGTTCATCACAACTTTAATAGCAGGGTTCTTAGTCTGCAGCATTGATTTGGACTCCTGATAGAGTCCCTCTATGCTGGCAGAGCAAGAACAAGAAACATACAGAAATCCACACGTTTTTATACAAATCAATAGGGTTGGAACATACTTAACGAGGGTCAACACCAATCATAAGCCGGGCGTAGGTTGCCATGCGAGGTTACATTATTTCCGGCCAATCATAAATCGTCCATGTGCTGACCATGTTGCTGTTAGACATCAAAGGGGATACTTCCTCACCTTCCAACTTGGAATGTTCTTCCCTGTCCCTTCTGTTCCTTATCTCCCAACCTGGAATGTCTTTCAACTTTGGCTAAGTTCGTTACCTATATTGATCTGCCATAAACATGGAGACATTCAGACCAGTCCTTGAATCACATCAAAGACTCTACATTGCTAAGACCATGCAAACCTGCTGACTACGCAAACATATGGCCCAGCAGGAGGGCCAGGCCACCTGTACCAATCTCAGTTACTAACTAATTAACCCTTTCTAACCATTTTGCATTCTGCTTCTTTGCCACGTAGGCATCTTAATATTTTACCGAAAACTGACCACGTAGGGATTCTCACTTACACCCAAGTCCAAATCATTAATATATATCAAGAAAAGCAGTGACCCCAGTACCGACCCCTGTGGAACACCATTGTACACCTACCTCCAGTCCGAAAAAGAACTGTTCACCACCACTCTCTGTTTCCTGTCACTTTGCCAATTCTGTATCCATGTTGCTACTGCCCCCTTTATTCCATGGCCGCAATCTTGATGACAAGCCTACCATGTGGTACTTTATCAAACACCTTTTGAAAGTCCATATACACCACTCTGTTATCTCATCAAAAAAAACTCTATCAGGTTAATTAAACATGATTTGCCTTTAGCAAATCCGTGCTGGCTTTCACTAATCAATCCACACTCGTCCAAATGACCGTTAATCTGGTTCTGGATTATCGTTTCTAAAACTTTCTCCACCACCGAGGTTAAACTGACGGGCCTATAGTTGCTGGGTTTATCCTTACACCCTTTTTTGAACAAGGATGTAACATTTGCAATTCTCCAGTCCTCTGACACCACCCCCGTATCTCAGGATGTTTGGAAGATTATGACCAGTACCTCTCCAATTTCCACCCTTATTTCCCTCAGCAACCTGGGATTCATCCCATCCGGACCGGATGACTTAACTACTTTAAGTACAGATAGCCTTTCTATCACCTCTTCTTTATCAATTTCTAGCCCATCCAGTCTCTAAACTATATCATCCTTTACTGAGACTCTGGCAGCATCTTCATCCTTGGTAAAGACAAATGCAAAGTATTCATTTAGTAGCTCGGCCATGCCCTCTACCTCCATGAGTTGATCTCTTTTATGGTCCCTAATCGTCTCCCCCCTCCTCTGACTACCCGCTTACTGTTTACATGCTTGTAGAAGACTTTTGGATTCCCTTTTATGTTGGCCACCAGTCTATTCTCACACTCTCTCTTTGCCCCTCTTGCTTCCTTTTTGAATCCCCCTCTGAATGTTTTATATTCCTTCTCGATCTCACTTGCGATATCAACCTGACATCTACCATACGCCCCTTTCTTTAGTTTCGTCTCGCTCATTATCTCTTTTGTTGTCCGGGAAGCTCTGGCTTTAGTTCCCCTACTTTTCTGCATCATGGAATGAGCCTAGACTGCACCCGAACCATCTCCTCTTTAAATAACGCAGACAGGTCGAGACAGCTGCTAGACAGACACAGGCAATCCCGTGTGTGTCTCAGTGTCATCTCCTGTACATGTACACCTCACTGCGGGTAAGAACATTGGAACAGGGATAGGCCATTTAGCCCCTCGAGCCTGTTCCACCAATCAATGTGATCATGGCTGATCTGTGACCTAACTCCTTATGTCCACCTTCGCCCCATATCCCATAATAACTTTGGTTATCAAAAATATATCAATGTCAGATTTGAAATTAACAATTGAGCTAAGATCGACTGCCCTTTGTAGAAAGGAGTTCCAAACTTCTACCATCCTTTGCTGTAGAAATGTTTCCTGGCTTCATTCCTGAAAGTCCTGGCTCTAATTTTTAGGCTATATCCCCTAGTCCTAGACTCCCCAACCAGCGGAAATAGTTTCTCTCTATCTACCCTATCAGTTTCCCTTAATATCTTGAATAAATCGATCAAATCACCCCTTAATCTTCTAAAGGAATACAACTCCAGTTTGTGTAATCTGTCCTGGTAATTTAACCCTTGGAGTCCAGGTATCATTCTAGTAAATCTACGCTGAACTTTCTCCAAGGCCAATATATCCTTCCTAAGGTGCGGTGCCCAGAACTGAACGCAGTATTCCAGGTGTGGTCCGACTGGGGCTTTGTGTATCTGTAGGATAACTTCTAACCCCTTGTATTCTAGTCCTCGAGCTATAAAGGCCAGCATTCCATTAGCCTTTTTGGTTATTTTCTGTCCCTGTCCATGACATTTTAATGATCTATATTCATGGATCCCGAGGTCTGTTTGGACCTCCACTGCTTCGACCTCTTCACCATTTAGAAATTACTCCGTTCTATCTTTTTTAGCTCCAAAGTGGATGACCTCACAATTGTCTTCATTGAAATCCATTTACCCATTCACGTAATCTATTAATATCTCTCTGTAATTTTATGCTTCCACCTACACTGCTTACAATGCTGCCTATCTTTGTGTCATGGGCAAACTTGGATATGTGGCTCTCCATCCCGTCATCTGCATCGTCAATAAATTCAGTGAATAGTTGAGGCCCCAACACAGTTCCCGTGGGGCACCACTCGTCACATCTTTCAATTTGAGTACCTGCCAATTATCCCTACTCTCTGTCTCCTGCCACTTAGCCAATTTCCGATCCAGATCAATAATTTGCCCTCAATTCAATGACTTTAGCTAATGATCTCTATTGAGGGACTTTTTCGAATGCCTTCTGGAAGTCCATATAAACAACATTCGTAGACGTTCCCCTGTCCACTTCTTAGTCACCTCTTCAAAAAATTCAATCAGTTCCGTCACACTGTACAAATCCATGTTGGTTCTTTCTCTGATGAGCTGAAAATTTTCAAGGTGTTCAGTCACTCTATCCTTAATTATAGACTCTGTTAATTTCCAGACAATAGATGTTATGCTGACTGGTCTATAATTCCCTGGTTTCCCTCTCTCACCTTTCTTAAATAATGGAGTGACATGTGCAAATTTTCAATCGAGAGGAACGGTTCTTGAATCGTGTGAACATCACAGCATCATGGTTAGGACAGGTGCAATCTTCTCACCTCCTTCCTTTAAAACCCTGGTTTGGAAACTATCTAATCCGAGGGATTTGTCACCTTTCAGTGCCATTATTTTGTTCATTACGTTAATTATGGTGAGTCCCCAACCCTGATTCAAAATTAGCTTGTCACCCTCTTCCTCTATTCGAAATATTGAGGCAAAGTAATTGTTTAACATGTCCGCCATTTCTTTGTTTTGATTTATCATGTCACCATTTTTAAAGGGCTTTCATTGCTCTTGGCTACCGTCTTTTTCCAATATAATTGGAAACATTTTTTGTGTTGATTTTGTTACCCTTGCAAGTTTCTTTTTGTGCTCCCTTTTTATAGCTCTTACTATCTGTTTTGTCATCCATTGCTGTTCCCCTCTCACACTCCTCCTCCCAACCACTTCAGTCACTCTCATTCCACAAATCACTCCCTCTCCCCGGCTCAGCACCCCCTCCACCCTTAGCCTCCCAGTTCACCCTCTCCTGCTCAGACCACCGCCTCTCCCCCGCTCAGGTCACCGCCCCTCCCGCTCAGACCACCGCCCCTCCCCCGCTCAGGTCACCGCCCCTCCCGCTCAGACCACCGCCCCTCCCGCTCAGGTCACCGCCCCTCCCGCTCAGGTCACCGCCCCTCCCGCTCAGGTCACCGCCCCTCCCCCGCTCAGGTCACCGCCCCTCCCGCTCAGGTCACCGCCCCTCCCCCGCTCAGGTCACCGCCCCTCCCGCTCAGGTCACCGCCCCTCCCCCGCTCAGACCACCGCCCCTCCCGCTCAGGTCACCGCCCCTCCCGCTCAGGTCACCGCCCCTCCCGCTCAGGTCACCGCCCCTCCCGCTCAGGTCACCGCCCCTCCCGCTCAGGTCACCGCCCCTCCCGCTCAGGTCACCGCCCCTCCGCCAACCAGGTCACCGCCCCTCCGCCAACCAGGTCACCGCCCCCCCCACACAAGTCACCGCCCCTCCCGCTCAGGTCACCGCCCCTCCCCCGCTCAGGTCACCGCCCCTCCCGCTCAGGTCACCGCCCCTCCCCCGCTCAGGTCACCGCCCCTCCCCCGCTCAGGTCACCGCCCCTCCCGCTCAGGTCACCGCCCCTCCCCCGCTCAGTTCACCGCCCCTCCCGCTCAGGTCACCGCCCCTCCCCCGCTCACGTCACCGCCCCTCCCCCGCTCAGTTCACCGCCCCTCCCCCGCTCAGGTCACCGCCCCTCCCGCTCAGGTCACCGCCTCTCCCGCTCAGGTCACCGCCCCTCCCCCGCTCAGGTCACCGCCCCTCCCGCTCAGGTCACCGCCCCTCCCCCGCTCAGTTCACCGCCCCTCCCGCTCAGTTCACCGCCCCTCCCCCGCTCAGGTCACCGCCCCTCCCCCGCTCAGGTCACCGCCCCTCCCCCGCTCAGTTCACCGCCCCTCCCCCGCTCAGGTCAGCGCCCCTCCCCCGCTCAGGTCACCGCCCCTCCCGCTCAGGTCACCGCCCCTCCCCCGCTCAGGTCACCGCCCCTCCCCCGCTCAGGTCACCGCACCTCCCGCTCAGATCACCGCCCCTCCCCCGCTCAGTTCACCGCCCCTCCCGCTCAGGTCACCGCCCCTCCCCCGCTCAGGTCACCGCTCCTCCCCCGCTCTTGTCCCCAAATTATTGAATGTTTTCAGGGAGGGGCCAACCCAAGGCAAACTTTCTCTGCTGATGGTGGAGTTTCCTGGAGGTGAGTGTGAAGTGACGACTGTGAAGGGCAATTTCCAAACAGTGACCCGGAAGTTCCCTCAAATGGTGGAGTGCTTGATCAGCATATCAGAAAGAGCAGGATCAATGCTTGTATTTTTAGTTTTCCTGGGGGCAATTGTCCTGAAACAAAAGTGGCGTCAGTTTTCAGCGAGCCTGTAACCCACGTACTTCCTGAGCTTCGCCGCGTGCTGTGGTACGGAGAGGTCAAAGGGCAGCAAATCGATTGGTTTGCTGCAGGAAGCAAAAGTTCTTGATTTTACTGTTGAGTAAAGATGGAAAAAACGCTCCACAAACCCTGAAGCCTTTTTCTCAGGATTGAAATCAGGGCCTTCAGGATTAATGAAAGTGACGTGCTGCCTGCTGCGTTAAGCAAGTGGGACAGTTTGCAAGGCATCAAAAGTCATAAAGTAATGCGCAGTTTGCAAAAACTTTCCAACCAGGTCGGATTCGAAACTACAAACTATTAACCCAGAGCCAAATATGTTAACCATTGCTCCACTGGTGCAAGTTGTGAAGTGTCAGCAGCAGTTCACGCTCTCACAGAGCTGCAGTATGAGCAGGTACCGAGTCAGTCTCGGTCATGTCCATGTAACTCCACGAGTCCAGGAGTGTCCAAAGGTGCACGGTGAACAATCACCAACGAGACGAGCCTTTGTTGCTCTCTCTCGATAGGTCAGCTGCTCGAGCAGATGACATAGAGTAAAAAACCGAAACACAAATCATCCTGAATTTACCGGTTCAATTCTGCCTCGAAGGAGTGAGTGTGCTTTTGGAGTAAGCAGCAATTAGCTCAAGGCCGGGCTCTTAACTTTACGGGTAGTTTACAGTTTAACATGTTGGCACAAAGGCACAGAACAACTTTTTAGCTTTCTCAAACATTAAAGGTTTCTGTGTCTGCCCGAAGACGACTGTTTATCTCGAGCATTTCATAGAATCATCGAAAGTTACAGCACAGATGGAGGCCATTCGGCCCATCGTCTCCATTCGCCTCCACTCACCAGCAGGGGGTGCCTTTGAGCAGCAACACTTCGAACCCTTTTTCTTCTTGATTTTTCAAAATATACTTTATTTCATAAAATTTAAGGATACATCTCTTTAATACTTTGAGTACAATACAAGGTCGGATTGCCTTACACGGTGGCCTTTCCCCACAGGGCCTTTGTGTAGGTCACAGCACGTACTCCTGGACCTTGGAATGTCCAGTCGGATACTCTCAGTCATGGACAGCTCCTTCAGCTGGAAGACCAGCAGGTTTCAGGCGGACCAAAGGACCTCCTTCACCGAGTTGGTGGTCTTCCAGCAACAGTTGAATTCTGTCTCAGTGTCATCCCTGGAAACAGCCCGTAGAGCACAGCGTCCTGTTTTACCGAGCTGTTGGGGATGAACTGGGACAGATACCAACACATCTCTCTCCTCACCTTCTGTGTGAAGGGGTGGTCCATCAGGAGGTGGGCAGCGGTCTTCTCTGTGCTGTAGCCTTGAGGGCAGCTCGCAGCAGTGCTGAGATTCTGTGCATGTTGGAAGGACCACACTGGGAGGGCCCTTCTCAACACAATCCAGGCTACACTCTGTTGGTCAGTTCTGGTGACGAGACGTTCTGATTGGTGAATTGCCCGATCAGCTCCACCCTCTCCTTTCCCTGCAGGACCCCCAGAACATTCGGTGTTGACCACGGTCTGATGGCCTTGTGGTAGAAGGGGTTCCTCGTCAGGACCTTCTTCACCTGGGACAGGTGGTGGGGGACAGTCCAGATGGACGTTCTGCGTCTGCTCGGCCAGCGTGGCCAGACCCAGCCTTCTCAGTGTGGTGGACAGGTAGAAACTCAGCACGTAGTGACAGGTGGGGGTTGATTTTAAACCCCAAGAACGGGTGGGTGGGGGGCCGGTGGGAGTTGAAAACATTTGTTTTTTGGGTCACGAATGCAACCTGGCTTTATTTGCGGTTTACCGTCAGCACAGAAATGTACAGGCTTCCCACTGGGAACGCCAAGTCCAAAGATTTTGTGGTCGCAACCCAAGAAAAACCAACTATTTTCAACTCCCACCCGCCCCCGACCCACCCGTTCTTGAGGTTTAAAATCACCCCCTTGGTCTTTGCGTACTGGGGCTCCACACACATCTTCATGCAGCCACACACAAAGGTGGCCATCAGGATCAGGGCAGCATTGGGGGCGCTCTTCCCTCCTTTGTCTGGGGGCTTGTACATGGTTTCCCTGCGGATGCGTTCTGCCTTGGACTTCCAGACAAATTGAAAGATAGCTCGGGTGACTGTGTTGGCCAAGGGGCGATGAATGGGCCAGACATGGGACACGTAGAGCAACACCGCGAGTACCTCATACCTTGTCACCAGATTCCTGCATGGGACGGACAGGGATCGCCCCATCCACATACCAAGCTTGTATTTGGCCTTGGCGATCTGCTCCTCCCAGTTCTTGATGCAGGCTTGTGACCCACAGAACCTGATCCCCAGCACCTTCTGGTAGACGGATCTGACGGTGAAGGGGACAAAGGATCGAGTCTCCCACCTGCCAAAGAACATGGCCTCGCTCTTAATTCGGTTCACTCTGGCCCCCGAGGCCAGTTCGAACCAGTCTCAGATGCCCATCAGTCTGTGAACCGACCATTGATCGGAGCAAAACATGGTGCCATTGTCCATGTGCAGGGAGGTTTAACCTGAGAGCCTCCGCTGCCTGGGATTGTCATGCCCCCACCCCCGCCTCCCAAATACCTGCGTCCTTCCTGACGGACGCGGCAAACGGCCGATACAACGTACGAACAAGACCACAGAGAGGGGGCAGCCTTGTCTGACTCCAGATCTGATTGGAAAGCTCTCCGACTCCCACCTGTTGATTTGACCTGCACTACGGATATCTGCAGAGAGCAGTCGGATCCAATCAGGGATTCCCTCCCCAAACCCCATTTTGGAGAGCACGTCCATCATGTACGTGTGGGATATTCTGTCAAAGACCTTCTCCTGGTCCAGGCTGATGAGGCAGGTGTTCACCCCCTGTCCTGCACATAGGCGATTGTATCCCTGAGCAGCGCAAGGTTATCAGAGACCTTCGTGCCAGGTACGGTACAGGTCTGATCCGGGTGGATCACCCGCTCTGGACCAGACTCCAGCCTGTTGGTGATGAGCTCAGACAGAATCTTGTGGTCGACATTTAACAAGGAAAAGGATGTCCAATTTCTGATTTCTTCCCTCATCCCCTTCCACTTGTTGATAAGGGTGATGATGCCTTTATTCATGGACTCTGATACGCTGCCCGCCAGAAGCAAACTCTCATACACTTCCAGCAGGTCTGGGCCTATCCAGTCCCACAGAGCCGAGGACAACACAACCGGTAAACCATCGCTTCCGGGAGTTCTACTTTTCTCGAAGGGCCGGATGGCTTTCGTCAGCTCGACCAAAGTCGGTGTCTGACCCACGCTCTGCCACTCGCTGTCCTCGAAGACTCTGTGATAGACGACAGGGAGGACTGGGAGGCCGTGCTGTCTGTGGGCTTTGCGTCATACAGCACGGCATAAAAGGACTTGCTGATCCTCAGTTTGTCGGCCTGTGAAGACGTCACCGAGCCGTCTTCCTCCTTCAGGCTGCTGATCACAGAGCTCTCTCTGTGCAGCTTCTGGAACAAGAAGCTCGAGCACTTCTCGTCCTGCTCCACGGAGCGGACTCTGGACCGGAAGATGATCTTTGGGTCCTCAGAGGCAAAGAGCGAGGCTTGCTGGCCCTTCACCTCTCTGAGTGCCTCCCCGGCATCGACCCCCATCGACTGCAGCTGGAGCAGATCCTGCATGCTTCTCTGGAGCTGGGACAATCACCTCTGTCACTCTCTCGCCTTTGACTCGATGGAACTCGATGCATTCCAGCACATCAAGTCGGTGTAACCAACATGGAGACCAAGGGCTGCCAAACACTGTTTCATCAGGGAGAGGCCCCTTTAACTGGACGGGTCAAACTGTGAGATCACAGGGTGAGGTCCCTTCAACTGGACGGGTCACACTGTGAGATCACAGGGTGAGGTCCCTTTATCTGGACGGGTCACACTGTGAGATCACAGGGTGAGGTCCCTTTAACTGGACGGGTCACACCGTGAGATCTCAGGGTGAGGCAACGTTATCTGGACGGGTCACACCGTGAGATCACAGGGTGAGGCCCCTTTAACTGAATGGGTCACACCGTGAGATCACAGGGTGAGGCCCCTTTAACTGGACGAGTCACACCGTGAGATCACAGGGTGAGGCCCCTTTATCTGGACGGGTCACACCGTGAGATCACAGGGTGAGGCCACGTTATCTGGACGGGTCACACCGTGAAATCACAGGGTGAGGCCCCTTTAACTGGACGGGTCACACCGTGAGATCACAGGGTGAGGCTACGTTATCTGGACGGGTCACACCGTGAGATCACAGGGTGAGGCCACGTTATCTGGACGGGTCACACCGTGAGATCACAGGGTGAGGCCCCTTTAACTGGACGGCTCGCATTACCACATTGCACTGGTCAGAGTTGGTCAATCTAAGGTATCTTCTTCTGTTCTGTAATTGAGCAGCAGTAGATGGGGAATGCGCTGAATGGTCAGTGGGCTACAGTCACCATTTGGTCCAGTGGGCAAATGGAGCGGATTCGAAGGTGTGAACATTTGAACAGATCCAGTAACACTGAGGCACAGCAGGGTCGACTGATTGATTTGTTGTCACTGTCAGATTTCCTGTGACTTTACCCACAGGTAGGCCGAGGCCTGGAGTGCGGTTACTGATACTCACTGGGCCTCCAAGTGGAAACTTAGGGCTGGATGTTCCCCTCGGCAGTAGTCCCACTGGAACTGCATTGACTGAGCTTGGGAGCAGCCCCAATGTTCCTGACATTGGACCAGGTGGTAAGCTTCAGGAGGGAATTAGATATACACTAAAGGAGACATTTTCAGGTCTGTGGGAAAGAGCGGGGGAGTGGGACTAATTGGATAGCTTTATAAAAGAGCCGGCTCAGGCACGATGGGCTGAATGGCCTCCTTCTGTGCTGTAGGATTCCAGGTGGGATTTCCTCGCTCGGCTAATTTAAATATGTGAGGTGGCGAGAATGTTGGAGAAATGAAGACTTGAGATGGCAGAAGCTCAGATCAGGGTCTGAGCAGCAGTGGGACCAGGTCTGTACTTTGTAACTGGAGCAGGAAAATAGCAGTGGGAACGGAAATCACAAAATCACAAGAGACTTCGGGGTCCATGTACATAGATCATTAAATGTCATGGACAGGTACAGAAAATCATCAAAAAAGACTCATGGAATGCTGACCTTTCTATCTAGAGGACCAGAATACAAGGGGGTAGAAGTTATACTGCAGATATACAAAGCCCTGGTTAGACCACAGCTCGAGTACTGTGTTCAGTTCTGGGCACTGAACCTTAGGAAGGATATATTGGCCTTGGAGGGAGAACAGCGTAGATTTACTAGAATGATACCTGCACTCCAAGGGTTAAATTACGAGGAGAGATTACACAAACTCGGGTTGTATTCCCTGGAGTTTACAAGATTAAGGAGTGATTTGATCGAAGTTTTCAAGATATTAAGGGGAACTGATATGATAGATAGAGAGAAACTATTTCCACTGTTTGGGGAGTCTTGGACTAGGAGACTTCGTCTAAAAACTAGAGCCAATACTTTCAGGAGTGAAGTTAGGAAACACTTCTACACACAAAGGGTTTGGAACTCTCTTCCACAAATGGCAGATTATGCGAGCTCAATTGTCAATTTTAAATCTGACATTGAAAGATTTTTGTTAACCAAAGGTATTAATGGATATGATGCTAAGGCCCAATATCCATTCATACCTTTGGTATTATGGAGGTAACAGATCAGCCATGATCTCATGGAATGGCGGTACAGGCTCGAGGGGCTGAATGGCCTACTCCTGCTATTATATTCCTATGTACCTATGTGTCAGCTTTCTGACTTTATAAACACTTCAATGTATTTCACTCCCTGTCCAACGCTGCGAGGTCTCCCCTAGTCTGTCAGCTTCCAGTGATTATAAACACTTCAATGTATTTCACACCGTGTCCAACACTGTGAGGTCACCCTGGTGTGTCAGCTTTCTGTGTTTATAAATACTTGAATGTATTTTACTCCGTGTCCAACACTGTGAGGTCTCCCCTGGTGTGTCAGCTTTCTGTGTTTATAAATACTTGAATGTATTTTACTCCGTGTCCAACACTGTGAGGTTTCACCTGGTCTGTCAGCTTGCTGTGCTTAAAAACAATTCATTGTATTACTCTCCGTGTCCAACATTGTGAGGTTTCACCTGGTCTGTCAGCTTTCGGTGATTATAAACACTTCAATGTATTTCACTCTGTGTCCAACTCTGCGAGGTCTCCCCTGGTGTCTCAGCTTTCGGTGATTATAAACACTTCAATGTATTTCACTCTGTGTCCAACTCTGCGAGGTCTCCCCTGGTGTCTCAGCTTCCAGTGATTATAAACACTTCAGTGTATATCACCCCGTGTCCAACTCTGCGAGGTCTCCCCTGGTGTCTCAGCTTCCAGTGATTATAAACACTTCAGTGTATTTTACCCCGTGGCCAACTCTGCGAGGTCTCCCCTGGTCTGTCAGCTTCCAGTGATTTTAAATACTTCAGTGTATTTCACTCTGTGTCCAACACGGTGAGGTGTCGCTGGTGTGTCAGCTTTCAGTGTTTATAAACACTGTACTGTATTTTACTCTGTTTCCAACAAAATGAGGTCTCCCCTGGTGTGTCAGCTTTTTGTCTTTATAAAGACTTCAATGTATTTCACTCCCTGCCCAACGCTGTGTGGCCTCCCCGGACCTGTCAGCTTCCAGTGTTTCTAAAAACTTCAATGTATTTCACTCCGTGTCCAACACTGCGAGGTTGCCCTGATGTCTCAGCTTTCTGTGCTTATAAACACCTCAATATATTTCAATCCTTGTGCAACATGATGTGATCTCACTTGGTGTGTCAGCTTTTGATGTTTATAAACACTTCATTGTATTTCACTCCATGTCCAACGCTGCGAGGTCTACCCTGGTGTGTCAGCTTCCAGTGTTTATAAATACTTCAGTTTATTTTACTCCGTGTTCAAAACTGTGAGGCCTCCCCTGGTGTGTCAGCTCTCTGTGTTTATGATAACTTCAGTGTACTTCACGCCGTGTCATATTCCAGTGTTTATAAAAACTTCAGTGTATTTCACACTGCACACAGTATGGGTACGGTAGCATAGTGGCTATGTTACTGGACTAATAATCCAGAGTCATGAGTTCAAATCCTATCACAGCAGCTGGGGAATTTAATATTCAATTAATTAAATAAAATCTGAAATTAAAGAAAAACTTATATCAATAATGGTGGACATGTGATTGTTGCAAAAACCAATCTGGTTCACGAATATCTTTTAGGGAATGAAACATGCCGGCCTGGCCTCTCTGTGACCACAGACCCACAGCAATGTGGTTCATTCTTAATCACTCTCTGAAATAGACGATCAAGCCATTCAGTTGGACAATCTCGCCAAAGAAAGTCATAACAAGAATATAACCGGACGGACCACAAGGCACCGGACACAACAAAGGCAAACCAAGCCCAGCCGACTCTGCAAATTCCTCCTCACCAACATCTGGGGACTTGTGCCAAAATTGGGAGAGCTGTCCAACAGACTAGTCAAGCAATAGCCTGACATAGCCATACTCACAGAATCATATCTTTCAGTCAACGACACAGGGTATATCCTGTCCCTCCTGTGGGACCAATCCACCAGAGGTGGCGGTACAGTGGTATACAGTTAGTGAGGAGTGGCCCTGGGAATACCTCAACATTGATTCTGGAACCCATGGCATCTCATGGCATCAGGTCAAACATGGGCAAGAAAACCCGATACTGATTATCACCTACCACCCTCAGCTGATGAATCAGCCCTCCTCCATGTTGAACACCATTTGGAGGAAGCACTGGGGGTAGCAAGGGCACAGAATGTACTCTGGGTGGGGGACATCAATGTTTATAACCAAGAGTGGCTCGGGAGCGCCACTACTGATGGAGCTGGCAGAGTCCCTCAGGATATAGCTGCCAGACTGGGCCTGCAGCAGGTGGTGAGCAAACCAACACAAGCGAGAAACCGACTTGACCTCGTCCTCACCAATCTCCCTGTCGCATGTGCATCTGTCCATTACAGTATAGGTAGGAGTGATCACTGCACAGCTCTTGTGGAGACGAAGTCCCATATTCACACTGAAGACACCATCCAACATGTTGTGTGTCACTACCACCGTGCTAAATGGGATAGATTCAGAACAGATCCAGCAGCTCAAAACAGGACATCCATGAGGTGCTGTGGGCCATCAGCAGCAGCAGAATTGTATTCCAGCACAATCTGTAAACTCACGGCCCGGCATATTCCTCACTCTACCATTACCAACAAGCCAGGGTATCAGTCCTCGTTCAATAGGGAGTGCAGAAGAGCATGCCAGGAGCAGCACCAGGCGTACCTAAAAATGAGGTGTCAACCTGGTGAAGCTACAACTCAGGACTACATGCATGCTAAACAGTGGAGATAAATGATTCCACAACCAACAGATCAGATCAAAGCTCTGCAGTCCTGCCTCATCCAGTAGTGAATGGTGGTGGACAATTAAACAAGTAACGGGAGGAGGAGGCTCCGTGAACATCCCCATCCTCAATGATGGCAGAGTCCAGCACATGAGTGCAAAAGACAAGGCTGAAGCGTTTGCAACCATCTTCAGCCAGAAGTGCCGAGTGGATGGTCCATCTCGGCCTCCTCCCGATATCCCCACCATCACAGAAGCCAGTCTTCAGCCAATTCGATTCACTCCACGTGATATCAGAAACAACTGAGTGCACTGGATACAACAAAGGCTATGGGCCCCGACAACATCCCGGCTGTAGTGCTGAAGAATTGTGCTTCAGAACTAGCTGTGCCTCCAGCCAAACTGTTCCAGTACAGCTCCAACACTGGCATCTACCCAACAAAGTGGAAAATTGACAAGGTAAATCCTGTCCACAAAAGCAAGACCTCCTCTTGGGAAATAAGGAAGGGCAGCTGACAGAAGTGTTAGTGAGGGATCACTTTGGGACCAGTGATCATAATTCCATTAGATTTAAGATAGCTATGGAGAAGGATAGGTCTGGCCCAAAAGTTAAAATTCTAAATTGGGGAAAGGCCAATTTTGATGGTATTAGACAGGAACTTTCAGAAGTTGATTGGGAGAGTCGGTTGGCAGGCAAAGGGACGTCTGGTAAGTGGGAGGCTTTCAAAAGTGTGTTAACCAGGGTTCAGGGTAAGCACATTCCTTATAAAGCAAAGGGCAAGGCTGGTAGAAGTAGGGAACCTTGGATGACTCGGGAGATTGAGGCTCTAGTCAGAAAGAAGAAGGAGGCATATGACATGCATAGGCAGCTGGGATCAAGTGGATCCCTTGAAGAGTATAGAGATTGCCGGAGTAGAGTTAAGAGAGAAATCAGGAGGGCAAAAAGGGGACATGAGATTGCTTTGACAGATAAGGCAAAGGTGAATCCAAAGAGCTTCTACAAATACATAAAGGGCAAAAGAGTAACTGGGGAGAAAGTAGGGCCTCTGAAGGATCAACAAGGTCATCTATGTGCGGAACCACAAGAGATGGGTGAGATCCTAAATGAATATTTCGCATCGGTATTTACGGTTGAGAATGGCATGGATGTTAGGGAACTTGAGGAAATAAATCGTGATGTCTTGAGGAGTGTACATATTACAGAGAGGGAGGTGCTGGAAGTCTTAACGCGCATCAAGGTAGATAAATCTCCGGGACCTGATGAAATGTCTCCCAGGACGTTATGGGAGGTTAGGGAGGAAATTGCAGGTCCCCGAGCAGAGATATTTGAATCATCCACCGCTACAGGTGAGGTGCCTGAAGATTGGAGGGTAGCAAATGTTGTGCCTTTGTTTAAGAAGGGCGGCAGGGAAAAGCCTGGGAACTACAGACCGGTGAGCCTGACATCTGTAGTGGGTAAGTTGTTAGAGGGTATTCTGAGAGACAGGATCTACGGGCATTTGGAGAGGCAGGGACTGATTAGGAACAGTCAGCATGGTTTTGTGAGAGGAAAATCATGTCTCACGAATTTGATTGAGTTTTTTGAAGGGGTAACCAAGAAGATAGATGAGGGCTGTGCAGTAGACGTGGTCTACATGGACTTTAGCAAAGCCTTTGACAAGGTACCGCATGGTAGGTTGTTACATAAGGTTAAATCTCACGGGATCCAAGGTGAGGTAGCCAATTGGATACAACATTGGCTTGACGACAGAAGACAGAGGGTGGGTGTAGAGGGTTGTTTTTCAAATTGGAGGCCTGTGACCAGCGGTGTGCCTCAGGGATCGCTGCTGGGTCCGCTGTTATTTGTTATTTATATTAATGATTTGGATGAGAATTTAGGAGGCATGGTTAGTAAGTTTGCAGATGACACCAAGATTGGTGGCATCGTGGACAGTGAAGAAGGTTATCTAGGATTGCAACGGGATCTTGATAAATTGGGCCAGCGGGCCGATGAATGGCAGATGGAGTTTAATTTAGATAAATGTGAGGTGATGCATTTTGGGAGATCGAATCGGGCCAGGACCTACTCCGTTAATGGTAGGGCATTGGGGAGAGTTATAGAGCAAAGAGATCTAGGAGTACAGGTTCATAGCTCCTTTAAAGTGGAGTCACAGGTGGATCGGGTGGTGAAGAAGGCATTCAGCTTGCTTCATTGTTCAGAACATTGAATACAGGAGTTGGGATGTCTTGTTGAAGTTGAACAAGACATTAGTTAGGCCACACTTGGAATACTGTGTACAGTTCTGGTCACCCTATTATAGAAAGGATATAATTAAACTAGAAAGAGTGCAGAAAAGATTTACTAGGATGCTACCGGGACTTGATGGTTTGACTTATGGGGAGAGGTTAGATAGACTGGGACTTTTTTCCCTGGAGAGTAGGAGGTTGAGGGGTGATCTTATACAAGTCTATAAAATAATGAGGGGCATAGATAAGGTGGATAGTCAAAATCTTTTCCCAAAGGTAGGGGAGTCTATAACGAGGGGACATAGATTTAAGGTGAGAGGGGAGAGATACAAAAGGGTCCAGAGGGGCAATTTTTTCACTCAAAGGGTGGTGAGTGCCTGGAACGATCTGCCAGAGGCAGTAGTAGAGGCGGGTACAATTTTGTCTTTTAAAAAGCATTTGGACAGTTACATGGGTAAGATGGATATAGAGGGATATGGGCCAAGTGCAGGCAATTGGGACTAGCTTAGTGGTATAAACTGGGCGACATGGACATGTTGGGCCGAAGGGCCTGTTTCCATGTTGTAAACTTCTATGATTCTATGATTCTATCACAGACCACTGTAAATACTAACACAGTCTGGGGACAACCTGAATATCTACAGTCTCTGCTGCCTCTTTATATATTGACTTACTCTCTCCTTCATTGCACTGTGGGAGTGCCTTCAACACATGTTCAGCAATGATTCATGAAGGCAGCTCGCGACCACCTTCTCAATGGCAACAAATTAAATTCTGGCCTTGCCAGCTGTGCCCACTTCCCATGAATGAGTTTTGTAAAATCACTCTCATTGACCCCAGTACATACTGACACAGCCTGGGGACAGCCTCAATGTACAGCCTGACGCAGTCTGGTACTCCCTGATTGTATACTGTGCTTGGTACCCCTTTATATAATGATTCACTCTCACAGACCCCTGTAAATACTGAAACAGTCTGGAGACAGCCTGAATTTCTCCAGTCTTTGATACCCCTTTATATATTGATTCACTCTCACAGACCGCTGTAAATACTGACACAGTCTGGGGACAGCCTGAATTTCTCCAGTCTTTGATACCCCTTTATATATTGATTCACTCTCACAGACTGCTGTAAATACTGACACAGTCTGGGGACAGCCTGAATGTACACAATCCTTGGTATGCCATTATATATAGATTCTCCCTCACAGACCCCTATAAATACTGACATAGCTTGTTGACCCCCTTAATATCTATTGTTCTCGGTATCCCTTCATATATTGATTCACTATCACAGACCTCTGTACAGAGTGACACAGTTTGGGGAAAGCCTGAATGTCTACAGTCCTTGATGCTCCTTTATATATTGACACACTCTCACAGAACCCTGTAGATACACACACAATCTGGGAAAAGCCAGAAAGTCTATAGTCAATGGTGCCCCTTTACGTATTGACTCACTTTCACCGACCCCTGTAATACTGACACAGTCTGGGGACATGGAATCATAGAATCAGAGAAAGTTCCGGCACAGAAGGAGGCCATTGGTTGCCTCGTGTCAATGTCGACCGAAAAAGAGCTAATCAGCTTAATCCCACTTTCCATCATTTGATCCGTTGCCCTGTAGATTACGACACTTCAGGTACACATCCAAGTCCTATTTAAATGTGATGAGGGTTTCTGCCTCTCCCACCCTTTCAGGCAGTGAGTTCCGGACTCGCAGCAGCCTCTGGGTGAGAAAATTTCTCCTCCGTTCCCCTCTAATCCTTCTACCAATTACTTTAAATCTATTCCCCCTGGTCACTGACCCCTCTGCTAAGGGAAATAGGTCCTCTCTATCCACTTTATCTGGTCCCATCATATTATACACCTCAATTATTCCTTTGTTGCAAAGAAAACAACCCCAGCCGATCCAATCTTTTCTCATAGCTAAAATTCTCCAGCCCTGGCAACATCCTCGTAAATCTCCTCTGTACCCGTTCTAGTGCATTCACATCTTTCCTGTAATGTGGTGACCAGAACTGTACGCAGTACTCAAGCTGTGGCCTAACCAATGTTTTATACAGTTCGAGCATAAACACCCTGCTTTTATATTCTATGCATCAGCTAATAAAGGAAAGTATCGTGTATGCCTTTTTAACCACCTTTCCTGCCTGTCCTGTTAACTTCAGGGATATGTGGGCATGCACTCCCGGGTCCCTGTCTTCCTGTACTCCTTTCAGTGTCCTCCCATTTATTGTGTACTTGTTTGTCCTCCCCAAATGCATTACTGCACACTTTTCTGGATTGAATTCCATTTGCTACTTTTCTGCCCACATGACCAGTCCATTGATATCTTCCTGCAGGCTACAGCTTTTCTCCTCACTATCAACCACACGACGAATTTATGCATCATCTGCAAACTTCCTGATCTAGTCCCCCACATTCAAGTGCAAACCATTAAAATATACAACAAAAGCAAGAGACCTCGTACTGAGCCTTGTGAAACGCCCCTGGAAACAACCTTCCATTCTCAGTATCACCCGTCAACCATTACCCTTTGCTTGCTCCCACTGAGACAATTTTGGATCCAACGAGCCACTTTCCCTTGGATCCCATAGGATTTTACTTTTTTTGACAAGTCTGCCATGTGGGACCTTGTCAAAAGCCTTGCTAAAATCCATGTACACTTCATCAAACGCTTACCCTCATCGACCCTCCTTTGTATCTCCTCATAAAATTCAACTAAATTCGCAGACACGACCTTCCCTTCACAAATCCATGCGAACTATCCTTGATTAACCTGTGCCTTTCTAAATGAGGATTCATGCCGTCCCTCAGAAAGCTGTAGCCTGCATGATTCCAATAAGTTGCCACCACCGAGATTAGACTGATTGGCCTATAATTACTCGGTCTATCTCTTTCTCCCTTTTAAGCAACGGTACAACATACAGCCTGAATGTTTACAGTCATTGTTGCCTCTTTAAATACTGACTGACTCTCACCGACCCCTGTACAGCCTGACACAGTCTGGAGACTACATGATTGCCGATCGTGCTTGTTACCCCTTTATATATTGATTCCCTCTCACAGACCGCTGTAAATACTGACACAGTCTGGAGACAGCCTAAGTGTCTACAGTCCCTGGCACCCCTTTATATATTGATTCATTCTGAATGACCTCTGCAAATACTGACACAGTCCGTTGACTCCCTTAATATCTATTGTTCTTGGTATCCCTTCATGTATTGATTCACTATCACAGGCCTCAGTACAGAGTGACACAGTGTGTGGACAGCCTGAATGTCTACAGTCCTTGATGCTCCTTTATATATTGTAAAAAATTTTACAACACCAAGTAATAGTCCAACAAATTTATTTTAAATTCCACAAGCTTTCGGAGGCTTCCTCCTTCCTCCGGTGAATAGTGTGGATATATATATATCCTTTATATATTGACACACTCTCACAGAACCCTGCAGATACTGACAAAATCTGGGAAAAGCCAGAAAGTCTAAAGTCAATGGTGCCCCTTTACGTATTAACTCTCTTTCACTGACCCCTGTAATACTGACACCGTCTGGGTACATAGAATCATAGAAAGTTATGGCCCAGAAGGAGGCCATTGGTCCCATTGTATCCATGCCGGCCGAAAAAGAGCCCCCTGGTTATTGACCCCTCTGTTCCTTCCTATCCACTCTACAGCCTGAATGTTTACACTCATTGTTGCCTCTTTATATACTAACTGACTCCCACAGTCCCCTGTACAGCCTGACACAGTCTGGAGACTCCCTGATTGTCTACCGTGCTTGGTACTCCTTTATATATTGATTCACTCTCACTGACCCTTGTACATACTGACAATAGTCTGGGGACAGTCTGAATATCTACATTCCTTGATATCCCATTATATATTGATTCACTCTCACAGACCCCTGTAAATACTGACACAGCCTGCGTACAGACTGAATGTATAAAGTCCTTTGAACCCTTTTATATATTGATTCTCTCTCACTGACCCCGGTAAATGCTGACAGAGTGTGTGCACAGCCTGAATGTCCGTTGTCCTTGGTACCGCTTCATACATTGACTCAATCTCGCAGATCCCAGTACATCCTGACACAGTGTGGGTACAGCCTGAATGTCTACATCTTTGGTCTCTTTTATATTGATTCACTCTCACTGCCGCCTCTAATACTGACACAGTCTGGGGATTCCCGGAATATTGATACACTCTCAGAGACCCCTGTACATACTGACACAATCTGGGGTCAGCCTGAATGTCTACAGTCTCTTGGTGCCCCTTTAGATATTGACTCACTCTCACAGAGTCCTGTAACTACGACTATATTATGGAGACAGCCTGAACATCTACAGCCCCTCGTACCCCATTATATATTGATTCACCCGAACTGATGCCTGGAAATACTGACACAGTCTGGGTACAGCCTGAATGTATAAAGTCCTTTGAAGCCCTTTACATATTGTTTCAGTCTCACAGACCCCTGTAGATGCTGGCACAGTCTGGAGACAGCCTGAATGTATAAAGTCCTTTGAGCCCCTTCACATATTGTTTCAATCTCACAGACCCCTGTAGATGCTGGCACAGTCTGGAGACAGCCTGAATGTCTACAATCCTTTGAGCCCCTTTATATGTTGATTCACGCTGACAGACTCCTGGTCATACTGACAGATTCTGGAGACTCCCTGAATGTCTACAGTCTTTGGTTCCCCTTTATATATTGATTCTCTCTCACTGACCCATTTAAATACTGACACACTCTGGGCACAGCCTGAATAACTCCAGTCCTTGGTACAGCTTTATGTATTGATTGACTCTCACAGACCCCTGTAAATACTGACACATTCTCGTACAGCCTGAATCTCTATAGTCTTTGGTACAAATTTATATATTGTCAGTGCTGCCTGTAAATACTGATACAGTCCAGGGACTCATTGAATGTCTACAGTCCTTGGTACCCCTTTATATATTGACTCATTCTCACAGACCCCTGAAAATATTAACACAACAGCAACAGCTTGCATTTATATAGCTCCTTTAACTTATTGAGATGTTCCAAGATGATTCACGGGAGCGTTATCAAACAAAAGGAAATATTAGGACAGGTGACCAAAATCTTGTTCAGTGAGGCAGTTTTTAAGGAGTGTCTTAAAGGAGGAGGGAGGTGTAAAGAGGCGGAGAGGTTGAGGGAGGGATTTCAAGTGCTTAGGGCCAACGCAGCTGAAGGCACGGCCGCCAATGGTGGAGCATTTAAAATCGCGGATGCGCAAGAGGCAAGAATTCAAGGAACTCGGAGATCTCCGATGGTTGTAGGGCTGGCGGGGGTTACAGAGATAGGGAAGGGTGAGGCCATGGACATATTTGAAAACATGGATGAGAATTGTACGGCTGGAGGGGGGTTACAGAGATAGGGAGGGGCGAGACCATGGAGGGTTTTGAAAATAATGATGAGAATTTTAAAATCGAGGCTTTCCCAGACCGAGAGCCAATGTAGGTCAGTGAGCACAGGGGTGATGGGTGAATAGGAGTTGTTGCAAATTTGAGTACAGGCAGCAGAGTTTTGGATGAGCACAAGCTCAAGGTGGAAGATCTGAAGCTGGCCAGGAAAGCATTGTAATAATCGGGTCTCAAGGTAACCAAAGCATGGATGAGGGTTTCAGCAGCAGATGAGCCGAGACAGGGGGAGAGATGAGTGATGTTACAGAGGTGGAACTGGGCGGTCTTGGTGATGGAGCAGATATGTGTTGGAAGCTGATCTCGGGTCAAATAGGAAGCCAATGTTGCGAACAGGCTGGTTCAGCCTTGTACAGTGGTCAGGGAGAGGAATGGGATCGATGGTTAGGGAACAGAATTTGTGGCAGGGACCAAAGGAAATGGCTTTAGTCTTCCCAATGTTTAATTGGAGGAAAATTTTGTGCATCCAGTACTGGATGTTGAACAAGCAGTGCGACAAATGAGAGAGAGTGGAGGAGTCGAGGGAGGTGGTGGTGAGATTGAGCTGGGTGTCATCAGCATACATGTGGAATCTGACATTGTGCTTATAGATGATGTCGCTGAGTGGCAGCATGAAGATGAGAAATAGAAGGGGACCAAGGATAGATCCTGGGGGGACTCCAGAGGTAACAGTGCGGGAGAGGAAAGAGAAGCCATTGCAGGTAATTCCCTGGCGACGACAGGATAGATAAAAATGCTGATCATCAAATGAGGCCATATGGGTTGAGCTTAAGAACAAAAAACATGGCAATCACAATGCTGGGAGTGTCTACTACAGACCCGCAAACAGTCAGAGGCAGAGAGAAGAACAAATATAGAGGCACATTTCTGAGAAGTGCTAAAACAATAGGGCAGTAATAGTAGGGGATTTCAAATATAGAATCAGTGCAAAAGATATAGAGGGCGCAGAATTCATAAAATGCATTCAGGAGAGCATTTTTAGCCAGTACATAGCAAGCCCAACAAGCGAGGGTGCAGTTCTGGACTTAGTTTTAGGGAATGAAGCTGGGCAGGTGGAAGGGGTATCAATGGGAGAGCACCTGGTGGTAGTGATCATAATTCAATTAGATTTAGCATCGTTATGAAAAAGGGCAGCGATAGAACAGGAGTAAAAGCTCTTAATTGGGAAAGGGAAATGTTACTAACCTGAGAAGTGATTGAGCAAAAGTGGACAGGAAACAGATTCTTGAAGGTAAAACGGTGTCAGATCAGTGTGAGGCATTCAAGGGGGAGATGGAGAGGGTTCAGAGCAAATATGTTCCAGCAAAGACAAATGGTGGGATTCCCAAATCTCGAGGCCCCCGGAAATCAAGGAGCTTGCAGAGTAAGTTAAGGCAACTCACTCTGCTATAGACAGAGCTAAGCGATTCCACAACCAACGGATCAGATCAAAGCTCTGCAGTCCTGCCACATCCAGTCGTGAATGGTGGTGGACAATTGAACAACTAATGGGAGGAGGAGGCTCTGCAAACATCCCCATCCTCAATGATGACGGAGTCCAGCACGTGAGTGCAAAAGACAAGGCTGAAGCGTTTGCAATCATCTTCAGCCAGAAGTGCCGAGTGGATGATCCATCTCGGCCTCCTCCTGATATCCCCACCATCACCAATTCAATTCACTCCACATGATATCAAGAAACAGCTCAGTGCACTGGATACATCAAAGGCTATGGGCCCCGACAACATCCCAGCTGCAGTGCTGAAGACTTGGCTCCAGAACGAGCTGCACCTCTAGCCAAGCTGTTCCAGTACAGCAACAACACTGGCATCTCCCCGACAATGTGTAAAATTGCCCAGGTATGTCCTGTCCACAAAAAGCAGGACAAATCCAATCCGGCCAATTACCGCCCCATCAGTCTACACTCAATCATCAGCAAAGTGATGGAAGGTGTCGTCGACAGTGCTATCAAGCGGCACTAACTCACCAATAACCTGCTCACCGATGCTCAGTTTGGGTTCCGCCAGGACCACTCAGCTCCAGACCTCATTACAGCCTTGGTCCAAAAATGGACAAAAGACCTGAATTCCAGAGGTGAGGTGAGAGTGACTGCCCTTGACAATCAAGGCAGCATTTGACCGAGTGTGGCACCAAGGAGCCCTCGTAAAATTGAAGTCAAAGGGAATCAGGGGGAAAACCCTCCAGTGGCTGGAGTCATAACTAGCACAAAGGAAGATGGTAGTGGTTGTTGGAGGCCAATCATCTCAGCCCCAGGACATTGCTGCAGGACGTCCTCAGGGCAGTGTCCTCGGCCCAACCTTCTTCAGCTGCTTTATCAATGACCTTCCCTCCATCATAAGGTGTTCGCTGATGATTGCACAGTGTTCAGTTCCATTCGCAACCTCTCAGATAATGAAGCATTCCTTGCCCGCATGCTGTAAGACCTGGACAACATCCGAGCTTGGGCTGATAAGTGGCAAGTAACATTCGTGCCAGACAAGTGCCAGGCAATGACCATCTCCAACAAGAGAGAGTTTAACCACCTCCCCTTGACATTCATCGGCATTACCATCACCGAATCCCCCACCATCAACATCCTGGGGGTCACCATTGACAAGATACTTAACTGGACCAGCCACATAAATACTGTGGCTACGACAGCAGGTCAGAGGCTGGGTATTCTGCTGCCTGTGACTCACCTCCTGACTCCCCAAAGCCTTTCCACCATCTACAAAGCACAAGTCAGGAGTGTGATGGAATATTCTCCACTTGCCTGGATGAATGCAGCTCCATCAAGATGCCCAGGACAAAGCAGCCCACTTGATTGGCACCCTATACACCACCCTAAACATTCACTTCCTTCACCACCCGCGCACTGTGGCTGCAGTGTGTACCATCCACAAGATGCACTGCAGCAACTCGTTAAGGCCTCTTCAACAGCACCTCCCAAATCCGCGACCTCTACTACCGAGAAAGACAAGGGCAGCTGGCACATGTGAACAACACCATCTGCACATTGTCCTCCAAGTCACAGACCATCCTGACTTGGAAATATATCGCCGTTCCTTCATCGTCGCTGGGTCAAAATCCTGGAACTCCCTAACAGCACTGTGGGAGAACCTTCACCACACGGACTGCAGCGGTTCAAGAAGGCAGCTCACCACCACCTTCTCAAGGGCAATTAGGGATGGACAATAAATGCCGGCCTCGCCAGCAACGCCCACATCCCATGAATAAAAAAATGGCAGAGGATGAAATGTTGAATGTGGAGGCTGGTAGGTTAGAAGATGATGACAAGGGAGGCCCTGTCGTGGTTCTGGGATGGAGGGGAATGGGTAGGTCGGAAGTGACTGGACAAGGGGAGAAAAAATAGAGTGGAGATCGGAGGAACTAAATTCCATAGGGCAAGAACAGGCTGAAAGAACAGGTCTACCGGGGCAGTCCTGTTTGTGGATCTTGGGAATGAGGTGGAAGCGGGCTGTGCTGGGTTGGGGGACGATGAGGTTGGACACCATGGTGGCAGGATCTCCAAAGGAGATGAGGTCAGTGACGGTCTGGGAAACTATGATTGAAGTTCGGCGGTGAGTTCAGGGTCCAGGGGGAGGTAGGAGGAGGTGTTGGAGAGTTGGTGTTCAGCCTTCACATGGTCTGTTCACCTCACAACAACAGCGTCACCCTTGTCAGCAGGTTTAATGAATATGTTAGGGCTGGACCTGAGAGAACGGAGTGCTGCAAATTCAGAGCCGGGTACTTTAGAGTGAGTGAGGGGAGTGGAGAAATTGAGATGGCCAATGTCACGCGGAGGTTCCCAATGAGAAGATCCACAGAGGCGAAGAGGCCAGAGGGAGGGGTCCAGTTGGAACGAGAGTTCTGAAGACGGGAGAAAGGTTCGGCTGTGCGGGGGGAGGACTCCTGGTGAAAGAAGTGGGCGCGGAGGCGAAGGTGACGGAAGAAGAGCTCAGCATTGGATCGAGCTCGAAATTCATTGAGATGGGGCGACAAGGGATGAAGCTGAGGCCTTTGCTGAGGACTGATCGTTCGGGGTCAGAGAGGGGAAGATTAGAGGGGATTGTGGAAACACGGCAAAGGGTGAGATTGGAGGGAGGGATGGGGTCAGAGGAAAGTGAAGGGGAAGAAGGATCCGAAGGGGTGTTGGTAACAAAGAGTTGTTGAAGCTTGTGGTCCTTGACACCTGAAAGGAAGAAAGAAAGTTTTGTTTTAAAGCACCGGATGAGGTGAAGGATGAAATGGAACTGTGGACCAGGACAACTCTGAGATAGAGTGAGTGGGTGCTGCTGGAGAGAGAGGTGGAGAGTGTGGATATGGCGGAGCATGACATTGGGCGTGGATCTGAGGAAACGGCGAGAGCAGTGGTTCGAGGAACGCTGAATATCAGGGAGATATCTGTAATCACGGGTGGATTAGAAACATGAAGGGTGGAATTTAAATTGGAATCCACGTGGAATAATTCGGAGCTGGAGACAGTTAATGAGGAAAGAGATACGTCTGTGAAAGAGAGTTTTAGAAGAAACCTGATCAAACGGGAGAGGGAAACAGAAATCAATGAAGGTGAACAAGGTCAAAAAGACAAACAGAAATCCGGTCGGAGAGAAGAACAGAACTTCTTCAAGGTGCAGCATTCCTGGGAGAGAAGTGGCCGTGAATTAAACACTAAATCAAATCAAAATACTGCCGATATTAGGAATCTGCAACAAAATGAGAAATTGCTGGAAATCCTCAGCAAGTCAGACAGCACCTGTGGAGGAAGAAACAGAGTTAAGGTTACTTTCGTTACCTGTTACTTTCGATTTACATCCTCGCCAGTTTCCTGCAGAAACAAGTAATAATGTTTGAGGGATTTGATTTGTTCAATGTTTGTGGAATAAATCTATCACCCAGTGTGAGAAGTGAAACACAGACTGCCCAACACGGGGCTCGAGTGCATGAGAGTGAGATGTATTTGTGGCAGGTGAGGTGGTTGGTTGGAGCATGGTGCTAATAACACCAAGATCGTGGATTGGATGCAGGGAGGGGCCTTCAGCTTTTCATCTCATAATTGATCGGGTTTTAGTAATTTTAAAATACGGACTTTACAAACAAACAAATCCACACAAAAATCACGGGGAATATATTTTTGAAAAGCATCCATTCCATTGTTGGATATATCTCTGACCCTGGGGCTTTCGTCCTTTCTCGCTCTCCTGTCTGTGTCTCAATGTCTTTCTGTTTGTCTCTTTCCCCTTTCTTCTATTTCTCGATTTCTTTCCTTTTCAGGAATAATTTTTCCGGGAATATTTCCAACCGAAAGAAAGCACGTTAATATATCAGATTTAATTTTGATCTTATTGCACAAACACTGAACAGTCCATCCCTGAGACACTGTCCTGATATAATATCAGTCGGCAGTACACTGACCTGCAGTGAAAATGCTGTGATCCCACCGTAATTCAAACACACAGCCTTGGGATCTGGAGTCAGGAGCTACCGATCTGCCACCAGGTCCACAGCAAGAGGGTAGACACGGATGAACGGGATCGTGATCGGTCCCGACCACCACCGGGACTCTCGGAGTTCGAGAGGCGGAAGCAGCAGCAGCCAGACCGTCTCAACAACAGCACAGGATCCCCGCTCTCTCATCCAGCCGCTCCCGGCGGAGAGCTGTGGGTCCCGGCTTGAGCTGAGTCTGGGAGCCTCCTGCTGGACTCTCTTTACTGAACGGCACCGATCCCGGTCCAGCTCACACACAGGCTCAGCAATCCCACTCCTGACAGAGTCACATCTTTAAACGTTCTTTACATCCAGTTCACGATGTAATTCAATCGTTATCAGTTCAGAACTTTACTTAAACCTATACTTGGAGCTCTGTTTTATTGGGTGTCGGCTGGTTATGTGTTTCTCGGTCCCAATAACCCCATTGATAACACTTTTTTCTGCTAACTGCTGTTTGATACAAAGCACTGGTCTTGTTAAATGAACAACGGTTGCATCAGATTCCTGGGGTGATAAACACTGAAGATTTTTACAAATCTTGAACGGCAGACGTTTCCGTCGTGTAGCGATGATCACGTTCGTCTCACACGTGCAATGTTCCCGGGGGGAAACATTTTATTATATTGGAACTTGCTGCAGATGACCCCCCAGGGGCGAGTTTCTCCCCCTGTGTAAAGGGGGCGACAATCGACTGATCCACTTGAATTTAACAACGGCAGCACCAGATTCTTGGTGTCATAAACACTGAACATTTCCAACAAGACCCCTAAAACATCACCTGAAAAGTGTTTCACATAAAAAACACAAACATTATTAAACTTTTGAGTGTCACTCGATAATCATGACAGTGTTTTTTTCAGTATGCATCAGAAAGTTATCTATTGATTATTGCTGATTAACAAATCATTCATCTTTTCATAGCGTTTTATTGGTTTCATGTAATTAATTAAATCGGTGTGAGCTCCGAATCATAACCTGGAACCCACCAGGTGCCTGTACAGATAGATCACCAAATCCGGTTACATTGATGATCTGCCCCACTTGGCTGGAAAAAAAATGGGTGAGAGGCCCTTCCCTGCGAAAAGGTGTCCTGTCCCCTTGATGAAAATAATATCTGCAAGTGATGCACTGCAGAGAATTGCGCTCGAAACAGATCTGGAAAATGAGCATTGCAGCCGCACAGGGAATTGCAAATCCACACTGCCCGGAGGAAAAGAAGTGACAGAAGCAGAAGGAAATGTCACATGAAAGATTTGGGCCCAGACCTGCTGCATGAGACTTGAAATGTTGCCAGCCTGTAACTGTAACACAAAGTGTCAGAACAGACAATGTTATCATTAGCCTTCTTGCTCTGCATCTCCTCAATAATCCCAGGTTATCACAGCACTGCTTTCTTCAAACTGAATCCCGGTGTGAAAACTTACACAATTTCAAAGCTAAGCAAGGTGTGAGAGAGTGGAAGGAGAGTGTGAGTGGGGATCACGGGCCTGGGTGACAATGAGATCCATCCCTGGGCATTAAAATATTCCGCATATGAAAGCAGCATGGAGAAAAGATCTTTGTGTCTATTTATCCGGGTATGTTCAAAATCCATCCCCTCTCAATGGCCAGCACCGTTCATTCTCTCTCTCTCTCCGTGCTGACCATGTCAGGATGGGTTTCATGAATTCACTGTGATTGCATCGAGCATCTAATTCACCAGGCAGTTAGAGGAGTCGAGGGAAAGAAGAATCAGATACAAGAGATCCCATGTGAAATGGGCAGAATCATCTGTGTGCCAATTTCTTCAAATGATCGGTCCTGTTCAGACGAGACCGGTCGGCGGCTCCCAGACACGGCTCAGGCCGGGACCGGCAGCTCTCCGCCGGTAGTGTCTGGATGAGAGAGCGGGGATCCTGCGCTGATGCTGCTGTCGCACTCCGAGAACCCCGGCGGCTGTCGGTACCGATCTCCCTCCAATGGATCCGGCTTCACGCATTGGCTGTGGGCCTTGTGGAACAACGTGAGCTGGTCTGAGGCATCAATCCAGACACGGTGTGTTCGAATCATGTTGGGCTTACAGTATTTTCACAGTGGTTCAGGGTCCTGTCAAATGATTCGATAGTGAGACAGTGTTTCAGTGATGGGCTGTTCACTGTTTGTAAAATAATAATGATCAGAATTAAATTTGATAGATTAAAGTGCTCTTTATCTGTTAATTTCGAATCACTCCGTCGCCAGTTTTATACAGAAACAAGAAACAATGTTTAAGGGATGTGGTTTGTTCAATATTTGTGGAATAACTCTGTCAATCATTGTGAGAAGTAAAACACAAACTGCCGAATGCGGGGCCCAGAACCATGACCTTTGAGCATTTTGACGGCCAGTCAGTGCTGTTCGTCAGAGCGTTTGTGATAATAGCGCCAAGGTCACGGGTTCGATCACTGGACGGGCATCAGCTTTTTATTTCATTTTTCTTCGGGTTTTAGTAACTTTTAAAATCCAGACTTTACAAACAAATGCACACAAAAAGTCACAGGGAATATGTTTTTGAATAACGTCCATTACCATGTTTGGTATATCTGTGCCCCTGGGGCGGAGAAACACATCTTTATTTTGATTTATCTTTTATCCTTCTTTTCTCATTCACCTTTCTGTGTCTCCATCTCTTTCCATCTGTCTCTTTCATCCATTTTTCTATCTCTCTACTCCTTTCATTTTCAGGAATCATTTTTCCAGGTATGTTTACTGACACACATTACAACCTGTGTCACTCAGTATCCGGGTATGTTTACTGACACACATTACACCCTGTGTCACTCAGTATCTGGGTATGTTTACTGACACACATTACAACCTGTGTCACTCAGTATCCGGGTATGTTTACTGACACACATTACACCCTGTGTCACTCAGTATCCGGGTATGTTTACTGACACACATTACAACCTGTGTCACTCAGTATCCGGGTATGTTTACTGACACACATTACAACCTGTGTCACTCAGTATCCGGGTATGTTTACTGACACACATTACAACCTGTGTCACTCAGTATCCGGGTATGTTTACTGACACACATTACAACCTGTGTCACTCAGTATCCGGGTATGTTTACTGACACACATTACAACCTGTGTCACTCAGTATCCGGGTATGTTTATTGACACACATTACAACCTGTGTCACTCAGTATCCAGGTATGTTTACTGACACACATTACAACCCGTGTCACTCAGTATCTGGGTATGTTTACTGACACACATTACAACCCGTGTCACTCAGTATCCAGGTATATTTGCTGACACACATTACAACCCGTGTCACTCAGTATCCGGGTATGTTTACTGACACACATTACAACCTGTGTCACTCAGTATCCGGGTATGTTTACTGACACACATTACAACCTGTGTCACTCAGTATCCGGGTATGTTTACTGACACACATTACAATCTGTGTCACTCAGTATCCGGGTATGTTTACTGACACACATTACAATCTGTGTCACTCAGTATCCGGGTATGTTTACTGACACACATTACAACCTGTGTCACTCAGTATCCGGGTATGTTTACTGACACACATTACAACCTGTGTCACTCAGTATCCGGGTATGTTTACTGACACACATTACAACCTGTGTCACTCAGTATCCGGGTATGTTTACTGACACACATTACAACCTGTGTCACTCAGTATCTGGGTATGTTTACTGACACACATTACAACCTGTGTCACTCAGTATTTAACAATGTGAGGGAGTTTTATTCCCATTGTGTTATCGCTCTGTCGGTTCGCTGATAAATGTTTAGCTCACGGCCTGCTACCGTTAAAGGTCTTAAGCAGTCACAGACAGAGCTTGTCTTGTTGCCACAAGACGGAGAAAAGGCATCAGTTTGGGACAAATGCTTCAAATGAAATGTTCATTTGGCACCGAGAGAGACAAAAAACAGAGAAAAATGCAGAAGAAATAGAGAAATAAAAGACGGATAAAGACGCTATCAATATTTTTCATCCTTGGTGCCTCTCTATTCCTTCCCTAAGCCTCCAGTGCCGGTTAAAATTTCAGTCCAAACAAATGCTGGATTCGAAGCAAAGAATGTGAACAAAACAACCAAATATTACCGAAACCCGGGGTTGGACCAAGGACCATTTCGATCTTCACTCTCCTCAGCAAACTATTTCAGCTCCATCGTAAGTTGTCCATTGGGTCATTGCCTTGGAAGTAAATATTTATGACACTGCGTTCACTGTTCACAATGCGATCTCTTCTACATTGGGAAGACCAAACGCAGATTGGTTGATCGCTTTGCTGAACACCTCCGCTCTGTCCACTGGCGTGACTCTATCCTGGCAGTCACTCCCCATTCTAATTTCCCCTCCCACTCCCACTCTCACCTTTCTGTCCTCAGCCTCTTACACTGCTAATCTCGAGGAACAGCATCTCTTCTTTCCTTGAGGCACTTTACAACCTTCCGGACTCAACGCTGGTCGAGTCGTTTCCCTCTGAAGTGAGAAATGAGCGGGAGGGGTTATATTTACTTCCACAGGGTGACACAAGGTCTGATTTATAGTGGGGTTGAAATAGCTCAGTCAGGAGTGTGAGAAAGGAATCTGCTTCAATCCCGAGTATCGCCAAATTTTGGTGACTTTGTGTCTTTTTTAAGGTGATGGAATCAGAGCGGAGATTGTAAACTTCTGACCCCCAGAACCTCGGGTCGTGAGTTCGACCCCTCTCTGAGTTACTTCTTTTAAACAATAAAACTTCAGCTATATTCTATCATTAATATTTTAAATGAAATGTTTTTAAGGAAAGCCAAAAACAACATTTTAAAAAGACGGAAATAAATATCGAGCGAAAGGGATTGTAATGTTTGGACGGTAAATAGAGCCGGGGATCCGAGTTTATTATCGATCAGTGAGTGGAATCCATCGCTCTCTCGGGCTTTAATTGGTCGATTTATTGATAAAGTTCGGAATTGAGGAACAACTTTGAACCCGTGGGGCGGAGCCAATATTTGCCATCATGTAATAAGAGAGAGAGAGGAGAGAGTGAGTTGATTTGTGAGAGATTATTACAGAATCCCTCAGCGCTCCTCGGTTAATGACAATAGTTCTTTGCCTCCTTTCAGAAACGACAACAATCCCAACAGTGTTTTCCTGCTCCCAATCTCCCGGAGTGAGTGAGGCCGCGACAAGCCGCCTCTCCGGCGGGAAGCAGTGAATGCAGCATCAGACAGCGCATTGCTGTCCATCCCTGGCAAACAAGATAACACTGAATCAGATTGGAGTTGTGCTGAGCTTTGAGTCTGTAGCGTGTTCCTGAGGAGGTTCAGGCTGATATCATCCAGTCATTTATTTTCAATCTCAGAAGCGCGCCAGGAGAAAACAAGAAGTGGGAATCGAACTGTCCCTGGATGTGATGAATTCAGGAAATCGCTGTCCAAGCAGATCTGTGAAAGTCGCAGTGCAGCCGCACACAAGTTCCAAATTCTCTCTCTCACCACTCGGCAATCATTAACTGACCTTTTTCTGGCCTGGTCTCACCTCGCTCAAACCGTCCCTTTCGCCTATGATTTTTTATGAATGTAAAGCGTCCCCGCTTCTCTCAAGGTGCAACAGACATTTTTTTTCCAGATGCCTTGTCGTGGGCCAAATAAAGGATGTGCACAGTTGCTGTGAGAACAAATTAAAAAGTAGCAGAAGTTGATCAAACTTACACCAGTGAAAGTCCTGGGTGGAGATTTAGAGGATGCGATTGTGCGAAGGGTTTTCCTCTGATTTTAACAGACCTCCTGTTGAATTGCCGGGATGTCCAGAGCACCGAAATAGCTCAGACTGAAGATCGAAAGGATTCAGTTCTGGGTTTCGGCGGCCTTTTCTAACCCTCACTGTTGGCCTGATACCTTCTCTGGGCTCTTTCCATTCTCTGATACGCTCGGAGTGCCCCTTTGCCCACTGATATGCCCTGAGACCCCTCACTCTCGCTGATAACCTCTGACAGTCCTTTCCCCTCTCTGATAACTTCTGAGAGTGCTGTAAACTCTCTGATACCTTGTAGATCCCTCATACTCCCTTGGTAACCCCTGAGAAGTCCTTTGATTTCCTGACAGTCTCTGGGATCCCGTTTCCACTCCGGATCAGCACTCAGAAACCCTGAGACTCCCTGATACATTCTCGGGAACCATCCCCCTCTCTGATACCCAAGTGCAATGTAATTCCACATGTGGATCTATCAGTGTGTGTTAAGGGTGAGACCCACAGTTTGTTCGCTCCCATTCCTCGGAAATACTGCGTTCATCAAGAGGGAAATCGCATCTGCGTTTATGTGATTTTCAAAGACAGAAATAGTTCAGATTCGAGGTAATCAGTAGCGTTAGAATTAAAACCCCGAGTTCCTTTGTTCAATCTCATGTTAAGGCGGCTTCAGTTAACTCCCTCTTTTGGTGGAATCCATAATGAGGGGACTTAATCTTCAAATTTGAGATCGACCATTCAGGCAAGAAATCAGGAATCACTTTACTCCACAAATTACGGCAGAAATCTGGAACTCTCTCAGTCAAAAGGATTTGGGTTCTGGTTCAATTCAAATTTTCAAGACTGATATTTATCGATCTTTTTTCGGTTCGGGTACCAAGGGATATGAACCCAAGGCGGGTAAACAGAGTGGAGTTACAAATCACCTGTGATCTAATTGAATGGGACAGCAGGTTCGAGGGGTTGAATGGCCTTCTTCTGTCCTGATGTTCCTGTACTGCTCAGCGCGGGGCTGGATGACAGGTAAAAGGCTTCAGACTGACTCCAGAATGAAACGCGGGTGTTCAGAAGGAGCTACCTTGGGATTACAGGACAAACTGAACCTCTGAAGCAAAGCCAACAGCTGCCTCTCTGCAATAACAGGCAGGGTCAAGCGCTTGTAGCCGACCCCGCTCGCTTCATCAGCTAACGATATGACTTTTAATCTCAGAGTCGTGGGTTCGAGCCCCACAGTGGACGGTTTGCGTTTTGTTTTTCACTCTGGGTGATAAAGGATTCTTGGTGCAACCTGTTATCTTCATTTATTCCAGTTATATAAACAGACACAGCACCGAGCTGGGTGAAAGGAAAACGTGAGCGCTGCCAAATATCCAGTCCTCCCCGATTCCACCTTCTCATTCCCTCCACGTGGGACACGGCAGATTATCTTTTCAACCGGATTCATTTTTGCTGCTATTAAGCATGTTGATGTTTAGAAAATGCAATATTTAGAAGATGACAATTCTGGATCCATTCGCCTCTCTGATACCTCCTGAGCGCCCCTTACCCTCTTTGATTCTCCCTGAACTCCTGATCTTCACTGATACTCTCTGTCTCCTACCTTCTCCGATACCCTCAGAGATTCCATTATCCCCTTTGAGACCTTGTCAGTGCCCTTTCCGTTCCCTGATACCCACTGAGTGTCCTTTACCCACGGATAGGCCCTGAGACCACTAACACTCTCTAACACCCTCTGACAGTCCCTTCCCCTCTCTGAAATCCCTTTGTCCTACTGGATCACCACTAAGAAGCCATTAGACTCCCTGATACCTTCTCATGAGCCATTACCCTCTCTGATTCCCAAGTGTGATGTAATTACACATGTGGGTCGACCTCTCAGTGTTAAGGATGAGATCTCGAGGTTGTTTGGTCCCATTCCTGAGAGGTGCCGCGTTCATCGAGAGGGAGCTGCCATCTACCCTTCTGTGTTCATCAAAGAGAAAAAGAACTTTGCCTGTACCGAATGTCAAAACAGCTCAGTTGGGAGACCATTAGAGTGAAGATTTCCAGGTCTTTGGTTCTATCTTGAGTTTCGGTGATTCTCTCTCTTGGGACAATCCAGAATGACGCGGCTTATTCTTAAAAGTAAAGCTGGACCATTCAGGAAGCACTTTATAACAGAAAGTGTCCTAGAAATCTGGAACTCTCTCCAACAAAAGGCTGAAGATGCCGGGAGACAATTCACATTTTCAAGACTGAGATCGATAGATCTTTCCCTGTCAGATTATTAAGGGATCTGTGTCAAAGGCGGGTAAATAGAGTTAATGGACAAATCACCCCCGATCTAATTAAATGGAGCAGCAGGTTCGAAGGGCTGAATGGTCTTCTCCTGTCCCTATGTTCCTAAAATTCTCAGCGCGGGGCTGGATGACATGTTTGATTATCAAGTTCTGACCAAGGGTCATTGACCTGAAACATTATCTCTGTTTCTTTCTCCACAGATGCTGCCTGACTTGCTGAGTATTTCCAGCATTTTCTGGTTTTAGTGCAGGAATTAGTTTGGTCAAGGGGACAGGACCCGATTCCAGAGGTAAGTGCCTCTCATCTTCACATTCTTCCCACCAGTGTAAGAGATGTGAGGAAAGTGATTGGGCTCTATTGGTGTCATCGATCAGTGTGTGGTATTTATATGATTTGATCAGGTTCGCGAAATGCCGAGGTTGCTCGTTCGAGTCACACAGTGTGCACCATCCACAGGATGCACTGCAGCAACTCGCCAAGGCTTCTTCAACAGCACCTCCCAAACCCGCGACCTCTACCACCTAGAAGGACAAGAGCAGCAGGCACATGGGAACAACACCACCTGCACGTTCCCCTCCAAGTCACACACCATCCCGACTTGGAAATATATCGCCGTTCCTTCATTGTCGCTGGGTCAAAATCCTGGAACTCCCTTCCTAACAGCACTGTGGGAGAACAGTCACCACACGGACTGCAGCGGTTCAAGAAGGCGGCTCACCACCACCTTCTCAAGGGCAATTAGGGATGGGCAATAAATGCCGGCCTTGCCAGCGACGCCCACATCCCGTGAACGAATAAAAAAAAACATGGAACAACTAATCCTGTTGCTTATTAACATTACGACCGGAATTGAAGGTACAATTGGTGTGTTCCAAAATGCATCTACTTCATCGTGTTGCCATGTCGTTCCTCCTGCCGACTGTGTTCCAAGAGCAGATGAGATGTTTAGAGCAGTGCTTTAGTGTTGCTTGTTTACAGCAGGGAGAATGCGGCTTTGGAGACACAAACTCTGAATTAGATCCATCTGCAAATGGTGTGATTCAAAATCATTCAAAGGTTGTGAGCTCTCGTCCTCACGTGGTTGAATTTTAGTGGTTCTGGTGGGATAATTTCCATTCTACACTTCAGGAGCTAGTTTTACAGGAGTAGAATTGCTGCAAGCGAGAATTCTCTCCCTGAAGCCCCAATGCTCGCACGGCAGCAGGCTGCATGTGTCCAGTTGGATACCTGTCTGAAAGGAGATGTAGTCTGGCATCTTGAACTCGGGTGGGACTGGAGCCTCTTGTCTAAGAGGAAGTGTAAGGGGCAGTTTCGTTTCCTCTAAAGATATGATTGACCGTGTTGCTGTTTTGCTTCAAAATTTCACTTCCCAACGCCAGAACCACGAAAATTCAACTACTTTAGGACGAGAGTTTACAACCTTTCAATGATTTTTTAAACATTACATTGGAAATCCAATGGGCTATCCATTGTGGCATAGAACCCGTTAAAAGGTATAGTCTATCACAGTACCCACAAGCTGCTAAGGAACTCCTGCCAAAGTAGAAGGAGTGTTTGGAAAGCTCAGTTGGAGCTCAAATCAGTTCTTGAGAAATCTCCGCAGTGAGAGTTTGTCCAATACAGGGTGCCGTCTCTCTCTCTCTCCCTTTCCCCCTCTCTTGCTCTCTCTCCCTTGCACTCTCACTCTCCTCCTTTATCTCAAGGGGATTGGACTACAATGGGGTGGAAATTATGTTCCAGCTGTACAGACCAGTGGAGAGACTCCATCTGAAATACTGCATTCAGTTCTGGGCACCGCGCCACAGGAAGGATATGTTAACCTCCAGGCTCGAGGGCCTGAATTCCCAACCCCTGCTCTTATGTTCCAATGAATGAAACAATAATTCAGGTATAGAGAACTTCTGTCCAAAGTACTGATTTCAGTATTTGACTGTCCTCAGTGTCCCAGCTCAGTGCAGTCCAGTCCAGACAAGCTGCTGGCACAAAGTGGCATTTTCTGTGAGACAAGAATGACTTGTTGAGGCAGTGAGAGCACCGAGTGCGGGTAGGCCTGCGCGTGAAATGGAAAGTGAGGTCAAATTCTACACAAGCTGCTGATGTCTCTGTTTCCATTTCCAAAACACACGCACGCACGGCCCAAATCGATGCATCTCCCGGGAAAGCTGCGAGGTGACGCAGGGTCGCCCTGGATCATGTGAAGCAATTGCCCACATACAAGGTTCTGCTCGTTTCACACAGGAACCTAAGAATTAGAAGCTGGAGAAGGCCATCCAGCCCCTCGAGCCTGCTCCACCATTCAACAAGATCATGACTGAACTTCTACCTCAACACCATGTTCATGCACTATCCCCATATCCCTTGATGTCTTTAATATCTAGAAATCTATCGATCTCTGTTTTGAATGTACTCAATGACTGAGCCTCCACAGCCCTCTAGGGTAGAGAATTCCAAAGATTCACCACCCTCTGAATGAAGAAATCTCTCCTCATCTCAGAACTAAATGGCCTACCCTTTATTCTGAAACCGTGACCCCTGGTTCGAGACTCCCCAGCCAGAGGAAGCATCCTCCCTGCATCTGACCTGTCGAGACCTGTAAGAATTTTTTAAGTTTCAAAGAGATCACCTCTCATTCTTCGAAACTCGAGAGAATACAGGCCTGGTCTACTCAATCTCTCCTCATACGACAATCCTGCCATCTCAGGAATCAGTCTGGTGAACCTTTGTTGCACTCGTTCGAGGGCAAGTATATCCTTTCTGAGGTAAGGAGACCAAAACTGTACACAATACTCCAGGTGCGATCTCAACAAGGCCCTATTTAAATACAATAAGGCATCTTTACTCCTGTACTCAAATCTTCTTGTATTAAAGGCCAACATGCTATTTGCCTTCCTAATTGCTTGCTGCACCTTCATGTTAGCTTTCAGTGACTCATGTACAAGGACACCCAGGTCACTTTAAGCATCATCGTTTCCCAATCTCTCACGATTTAAAAAATACTTTGTGTTTCTGTTTTTCGACCAAAGTGGATAACTTCACATTTTTCCACATTATATTCCATCTGCCTTGTTCTTCCCCACTTACTAAACCTGTCTATATCCCTTTGAAGCCTCTTTGCATCCTCCACACAATTCGCATCCCGACTTAGTTTTGTGTCATCAGCAAACTTGGAAATATTACATTTGGTTCCCTGATCCAAGTCATTGATATAGATTGTGAATAGCTGGAGCCCAAGCACCAATCCCTGCAGTACCCCACTAGTCACAGTCTGCCAACCTGACAAAGACCCGTTTATTCCTACTCTCTGGTTTCTGGCTGTTAATCAATTCTCAATCCATGCCAGTATATTACCCCCAATTCCATGTGCTCTAACTTTGTTCACTAACCTCCTGTGTGGGACCAGATCGGAAGCCTTCTGAGAATCCAAATACACCACATCCACTGGTCCCCCCTTATCTATTTCACGAGTTACATCCTCAAAGAACTCCAATAGGTTTGTCAAATATGATTTTCCTTTCACAAATCCATGTTGAGTCTGCCAAATCCTATTATTATTTTCTGAGTTTCCTGTTATCACATCCTTTATAATAGATTCGAGCATTTTTCCTACCACTGATGTCAGGTTAACAGGTCTGTTGTCCCCGTTTTCTCTCTTTCTCTTTTCTGAAATAGTGGGGTTACATTTGCGACCCTCCAATCTGCAGGAACAGTTCCAGAATTTCGAGAATTTTGGAAGATGACAACCAATGCATCCACTATCTCTGTAGCCACCTCTCAAAACCATGGGATATAGATCATCGGGTCCTTCGGATTCATTGACTTTCAGTCCATTTCACTCCTCCAGTCTTATTTTTTTTTTACTGATACTAATTTCTTTCAGTTCCTCATTCTCCCAGACCCTTGGTTCTCTACTATTTCTGGGAGGTTTTTTTTGTGTCTTCTTCCGTGAAGACAGACACAAAGTATTTGTTAATTTCACTGTCACTTCCTTATTCCCCATTATAAATTATCCCGTCTCTGTCGAAAAGAGACAGTTTTTTTTGCCTTTTTACCTGCCTATAGAAGCTTTTACAGTCCGTTTTTATGTTTCTCGCTCGTTTACTCTCATATTCTATTTTCCCTTTCTTTATCAATTTCTTGGTCCTGCTTTGCTGAATTCTATTATGCTCTAATCCACAGGCTTACCGCATTTTCTGGCAAATTTATATCCCTCTTCCTTTGATTTAATACGATCTTTAATTTCTCTTGTTAGCCACGGTTGGACCACTTTACCTCTTGGGTTTTTGTGCAGTAAAGGAATATATATTTGTTGCAAATTATGTATTCATTCTTTAAATGTGAACCATTGACTGTCTACCGTCATACCTTTTAATGTAGTTCCCCAATCAACCACAGAAAACTTGCACCTCATCCCTTCGTAGTTTCCGTTGTTTAAATTAAAGATCCTAGTTTCAGATACAACGACATCACTTTCAAACTTAATGAAGAATTCCATCATATTGTGGTTACTCTTCCCTAAGGGTTCCCTGACAAGATTATTAATTAACCCTTTCTCATTGCACAATACTAGTTGGTTCCTCAACATACTGATCTAGAAAACGATCTCGTATACATTGCAGGAATTCGTCCTCCACAGTATTACTGCTAATTTGGTTTGCCCAATCTATATTGGAGACTAAAGACCCCCACGATTTCTGCATTACTCTTGTTATATGCACTTCTAATTTCCTGCTTTATACCGTGCCCGACATTACCACTACTGTTTGCTGGCCGAGAAACAACTCCCACCAATGTTTTCTGCCCCTTGCTGTTTCTTAGCTCCACCCAAACTGATTCTATATCTCAACGTTCTGAGCCAAGATCCTTTCTCACTATTGTACTGATCTCATCCATTATTAACTGCGCTACCCCACCTCCTTTTTCCTTTTTGCCTGTCCTTCCTAAATGTCGAATATTTTTGAATAATCAGTTCCCAGCCTTGGTCACCCTGCAGCCACGTCTCCGTAATGGCAATTAGATCAAACCCATTTACTACTATTGGTGCTGTCAATACATTTACCTTGTTGCGAATGCTGCGTGCTTTCAGATAAAGTGCCTTTAATTTTTCCCTGTCAACATTTTTGTCCTATTTTGACCTGTAATCCAGTCACGTGGCTTCTCCTGTTTCTGATTCTTTCTCCCCTCCTGCTTCCTCTGCTTCCCCAACTGCCAAGTGAATTAGGTGCTCTAAGCAATCACAGCGAATTCCTGAAACCCATCCTGACATGGGGAGCAGGGAGAGAGAGAATGAAAGGTGCTGGGCATTGAGAGGTGATGGAATTTGAACATGCCGGATAAATAGACACAAAAGTCTCATCTCCCTCTTTCTTTCCTATGTGGAATATTTTAATGCTCAGGAGATGATTTCACTGCCACCCGTGCGCTTCTGCTTCTTTGGGTCAATTCTTGCATTTATTTACAGTGAAAATCTATTCCTGCCACTGAAGGATTGGGGATGTAAAAGACACGCGTCAAGGTTGGAAAATATTTCTATCGTCTTCATTGAGCTTTTATTTCTCAGTTACCTTCTGTCTTTATCTCTTGTTTTTGTCTCTCTCAGTGCCGGGTGACCATTTGATTTGATGCATTTGTCCTGAACTGATGCCTTTTCCACATCTCGAGGCGGTCAGACACGTTCTATCTGTCTGTTACTGCTGATGACCATTAATGGGGACAGGCCGCGAGTTCATCGTTTATCTGCAAAGCGGAGAAAGACAAATAAAAAGAAAGATCTGTTTCTCCACCACAAGGGCAAAGATGCAAAGGATGTTATTCAAAAAACTGTCCCCGTGACTTTGTGTTTGGATTTGTTTGCAAAGCTTGCATTTTAAAAGTTAAAAAATACCCGACACAAAGTGAACTTCTCACCAGCCCATAAAGGAATCAAACCCACAATCACAACATGTTCTAAGCAAGCAGGTTAACCAACCGTTACTAACATCTCATAGGAACATAGGAACAGGAGAAGGCCATTCAGCCCCTCGTGCCTGCTCCGCCATTTGATAAGATCATGGCTGATCTGTGATATCGCTCCTTATACCTGCCTTTGGCCCATATCCCTTAATACCTTTGGTTGCCAGAAAGCTATCTATCTCACATTTAAATTTTGCAATTGAGATAGTATCAATTGCCGTTTGTGGAAGAGAGTTCCAAACTTGTACCACCCTTTGTGTGTAGAAATGTTTTCTAATCTCGCTCCTGAAAGGTCTGGCTCTAATTTTTAGATTGTGCCCCCTACTCCTAGAATCCCCAACCAGCGGAAATAGTTTCTCTCTATCCACCCTATCCGTTCCCCTTAATATCTTATCAACTTCGATCAGATCACCCCTTAACCTTCTAAACTCGAGAAAACATAACCCCAATTTGTGTAATCTCTCCTCGTAACTTAACCCTTGAAGTCCGGGTATCATTCTAGTAAACCTACGCTGCACTCCCTCCAAGGCCAATATGTCCTTCCGAAGGTGCGATGCCCAGAACTGCTCACAGTACTCCAGGTGCGGTCTAACCAGGGTTGTGTATAGCTGCAGCATAATTCCTGCCCCCTTGTACTCAAGTCTTCCAGATATAAAGGCCAGCATTCCATTAGCCTTCTTGATTATTTTCTGGACTTGTTCATGACACTTCAATGATCTATGTGCCTGAACCCCTAAGTCCCTTTGGGCATCCACAGTTTTTAACTTTTTGCCATTTCGAAAGTACCATGTTCTATCCTTTTTTGATCCAAAGTGGATGACCTCACTTTTGTCTACATTGAATTCCATTTGCCACAATTTTGCCCATTCACCTAATCTATCAATATCCCTTTGTAATTTTATGTTTTCATCTACACTGCTTACAATGCCACCAATCTTTGTGTCATCGGCAAAATTAGATATGAGACCTTCTATGCCTTCATCTAAGTCGTTAATAAATATTGTGAATAATTGAGGCCCCAAGACAGATCCCTGCGGGACTCCACTAGTCACATCCTGCCAATGTGAATACTTACCCATTATCCCTACTCTCTGTCGCCTTTCGCTCAGCCAATTTCCTAACCAAGTCTGTACTTTTCCCTCGATTCCATGGGCTTCTATCTTAGCTAACAGTCTCTTATGTGGGACCTTATCAAATGCCTTCTGGAAGTCCATATAAATAACATCCATTGACATTCCCTTGTCCACTACTTTAGTCACTTCTTCAAAAAATTCAATCAGGTTTGTCAGGTATGACCTACCTTTCACAAATCCATGCTGGCACTCTCTGATTAACTGAAAATTCTCGGTGTTTAGTCACCCTATCCTTAATTATAGACTCCAGCATTTTCCCCACAACAGATGTTAGGCCAACTGGTCTATAATTCCCCAGTTTCCCTCTCTCTCCTTTCTTAAACCGATTCTGTATCACGTTAAATGTTTCTTTAAACATTTCCCACTGATCATCAGTCGTTTTACCCATTAACAGATTTGCCCAGTTTACTGTGGACAGTCTCTGTCTCATCCAATTGAAGTCGACCTTGCCCAAGTCTAGAATCTTAGCAGCTGATTCACTTTTTTCCCTTTCAAACACTACATTGAACTCGATCATGTTATGATCACTATTGGATAGATGTTCACGCATAGTTAAGCCGTTAACTAAATCTGGTTCATTACTCATTACTAAATCTAGTATGGCTTGCCCCCTTGATGCCTCTAGCACATAGTGCTATCGAAAACTATCCCGGACACGCTCAAGAAATTTGCTACCTTTCTGACAGTTGCTAGGCTGCTTTTCCCAATCTATGTGAAGGTTAAAGTCCCCCATTAAGACCACTATGCCTTTCTTACACGCTTGTCTAATCTCTGCATTTATACAATCTCGCACTTCAGAGCTGCTGCCAGGGCTCCTATGCACAATTCCCACTATAGTCTTCGATCCTTTCCTATTTCTCAATTCAACCCATAAGGTCTCTGTTGGCTGCTTACCTCTCGTTATATCCCCCTTTATCATTGAAGTGATTTCATCTCTAATCATTAAGGCTACTCCTCCCCCTCTTCCAGTTTCCCTATCTCTCCTGTAGACCTTATAACCTGGTATAATTAGTTCCCAATCCTGACCATCCTGCAGCCATGTCTCAGTAATAGCTATCATGTCATACCCTCCAATTTGAATTTGAACCTGCAGTTCATTTAATTTATTCCTTCTACTCCGTGCATTTGTATATAGAACTCTTAGTTGGGCCACACACCCTAGCCTGACCTTCAGCTTTGATGCTGAGTTAATCGCCTTATGCCTTCTAGTTTTTACTTTATCTGTCGTGCCTAAAGTACACTTTCTTTCCGCTGCTCTACGCTTTTCCCTCTCACTTGTTCTTGAACAACTGTTTGTACTATTTGTATTGTAAATTTCCCCTGGGTCTTCCCCTCTCTTGCTGCTCTCTACTTTACTCCCTTCTGACTCACCGCTCAGGTTCCCATCCCCCTGCTACTCGAGTTTAAACCTTCCCCAACAGCATGAGCAAACACCCCCGTGAGGACATTGGTCCCGGTCCTGCTCGGGTGTAACCCGTCCCGCTTGTACAGGTCCCACTTTCCCCAGAACCAGTCCCAATGTCCCAGGAATCTAAATCCCTCCCTCCTACACCATCCCTGCAGCCACGCATTCATCCTGTCTATTCTCCTGTTCCTATATTCACTCGCACGTGGCACCGGTAGTAATCCTGAGATCACTACCTTTGTTTTTGAATTTATCTCCTAACTCCTTAAATTCAACTTGCAGGACCTCATCCCTTTTTTTTAAACTATGTCGTTGGTACCAATATGGACCACGACTACTGGCTGTTCACCCTCCCCCTCCAGAATGCCCTGCAGCCGCTCCGTGATATCCTTGACCCGAGCACCAGGGAGGCAACATACCATCCTGGAGTCACATTTATGGCCGCAGAAACGCCTATCTGTTCCCCTTACAATTGAATCCCCTATCACTATTGCCCTGCCACTCTTCTTCCTCCCCTCCTGTGCAGCAGAGCCACCTGTGCTGCCCCGAACCTGGCTCTTGCTGCTTTCCCCTGATAAGCCATCTCCCCCAACAGCATTCAAAGCAGAATATATGTTTGAGAGGGAGATGGCCCCAAGGGACTCCTGCTTTACATGCCTAGTCCTTTTACTCTGCCTGGCGGTCACCCATTTCCTTTCTGCCTGCGTAATCTTTACCTGCGGTGTGACCACCTCATTGAACGTGCTGTCCACGATAGTCTCAGCATCGCGGATGCTCCACAGTGAATCTACCCGCAGCTCCAGCTCCGAAATACGGTTAGCCAATAGCTGCAGCTGGACACACTTCCTGCACACATGGTCGCCAGGGACACTGGTAGTGTCCATGACTTCCCACATAGTGCAGGAGGAGCGTATCACAGGTGCGAGCTCTGCTGCCATGACTTGCCTTAGACTCTCAGACTCTCCTCCCGTGTGTCGGTGAGTGTCCTGCAAGAGGTTTGGGTGCTCTGCCTGTCGTGATTGAATAGTTGACAGTGTGTGTGACCTGTGAGTTGTGGATGGGTGGCTTGCAGTAATGGTAATGTGTGAGGGTAAGAGGAAGCATCTGATTGAAGAGTTAGAATCATAGAATCATAGAAGTTTACAACATGGAAACAGGCCCTTCGGCCCAACATGTCCATGTCGCCCAGTTTATACCACGAAGCTAGTCCCAATTGCCTGCACTTGGCCCATATCCCTCTATACCCATCTTACCCATGTAACTGTCCAAATGCTATTTAAAATATAAAATTGTACCCACCTCTACTACTGCCTCAGACACTCACCACCCTTTGAGTGAAAAAATTGCCCCTCTGGACCCTTTTGTATCTCTCCCCTCTCACCTTAAATCTATGTCCCCTCGTTATAGACTCCCCTACCTTTGGGAAAAGATTTTGAGTACTGATTGAAAGAGTTTGTTGGTATGTGGGTGATGGGGGTGGAGTGCGTGGTGCAGTTGGTGGGATATGCCACTTGACAGTTGACCTCACTCACATTGACCACTCATGTCAAAGCATCGAACTTCTTCCTGCACTGTATCCATGTTCATGACACGCCTGGCATTGACTTCATCCCCTGCTGCCTCCCACTGCCTCGGGAGCACATGTCTGGAGGGCTTCTTGCCCCCCTGTGGATATAAGATGTCCCTCCTTCTGTCCACCTCTTGCACTAAGGTCTGTAGTGCATCAGCAGAGAGTCTTGGTGCGCACACTCTCACAGACCTGATTCCAACTCAGATTGGCAGATTGGTGAGGTGTGGCGTGCAGATTGGAGGATGTGGGATTTAGCAGTGCACAACTTTTATTCAATGTTTTAACATAACTCAAGGATTTGTAGACGTAAGGACGGGAGCTGCATCTGTGTTTTGTGTGTGAGATGTCTGATCTCTGTTCAGATTCCATGTGGACCCACATCTTATATTTTGCAAATAGGAGGTGCAGGCTGCCTTTAAGAGGTGTGAGCCACTCACGCAATATCTGGGACCCCCCCCTGCTTGTGAGAAGCCATGAAACTACGCAGCTCGGCCTGGCTGCTCACAGGAATCAGGTAAACCACCAGACAGCACCAATCTCATGTGCTGTCTGCATCGCAAAGACCGGGCACGGGTTAATCGCGCACCGCGACCTCCGCACCAGGATTCGGGGGTTATCGAGTTTAACCCCCCATGAGTTCAAATTTCACCAAGACAAGTCAGGAAAAATTTGATTTCCTAATTTGTGGGCAAGCTGGAAAAAAATGAGCATGATAGCTGCTAAATGGTTGTAAAAACCCAAATGGTTCACTCATGTCTTTCAGGGAAAGGAACCTCCGACCAACCCTGCATGATCAGGCCGACTCACGACTGGTCTAAACTATCTGGTGACCCTGAATGCTCTCTGATGTTGCCCAGCAATTGAGAAACAATCCCAGGAACATCACCACAAAGACTGCTGCAGTTCAAGAAGGCTGCCGACCACCATCTTCAGGCAATTAGGGATGGGTAATGAATATCCCAAATCTCCCACATCCTGAGAACAAATTTTTTAAAAGTCTTGGAAAGAGCCATTTGTTTATTAACTATTTTGGAGAAGGAGGCTGAACAAAGTATTTTCTGGGATCAGTAAAACTGTTGTACCTGAGAATTGACATCAGTTATGGGCCAGAAGACGGCATGAATTGGAACCAGATTTCCACTTTAGATTCTCAAGCCCCTTAATTTTCTGTCCAGCACAAAATATATCAGTAAATGATGACCTTAGGGTATAAATATCAAAGTGGTCTTTCTTCAGAAATTCGATGTTTAACCGTCTTCATACTGTCATTGTTTCTGTTCCACTCCTTCCCACTTTCCCAACGGAGCGTGTCTCATCGGAATTATTGGGAAGAGGATAAATTGACTTTAATACACACTGCTCTCCCCAGGGGGTGGGGGGAGAGTGTGGACTTTACTACTCACTGCTCTCCCCAGGGGGTGGGGGGAGAGTGTGGACTTTACTACTCACTTCTCTCCCCAGGGGGTGGGGGGAGAGTGTGGACTTTACTACTCACTGCTCTCCCCAGGGGGTGGGGGGAGAGTGTGGACTTTACTACTCACGGCTCTCCCCAGGGGGTGGGGGGAGAGAGTGGACTTTACTACTCACTGCTCTCCCCAGGGGAGGGGGGAGAGAGTGTGGACTTTATTACTCACTGCTCTCCCCAGGGGGTGGGGGGAGAGTGTGGACTTTATTACTCACTGCTCTCCCCAGGGGGTGGGGGGAGAGTGTGGACTTTACTACTCACTGCTCTCCCCAGGGGGTGGGGAGAGAGTGTGGACTTTATTACTCACTGCTCTCCCCAGGGGGTGGGGGCAGAGTGTGGACTTTACTACTCACTGCTCTCCCCAGGGGGTGGGGGCAGAGTGTGGACTTTACTACTCACTGCTCTCCCCAGGGGGTGGGGGGAGAGTGTGGACTTTACTACTCACTGCTCTCCCCAGGGGAGGGGGGAGAGAGTGTGGACTTTATTACTCACTGCTCTCCCCAGGGGGTGGGGGGAGAGTGTGGACTTTACTACTCACTGCTCTCCCCAGGGGGTGGGGGGAGAGTGTTGACTTTAATACTCACTGCTCTCCCCAGGGGTGTGTGTGGGGGAGAGAGTGTGGACTTTATTACTCACTGCTCTCCCCAGGGGGTGGGGGGAGAGTGTGGACTTTATTACTCACTGCTCTCCCCAGGGGTGTGTGTGGAGGGAGAGAGTGTGGACTTTATTACTCACTGCTCTCCCCAGGGGGTGGGGGGAGAGAGTGTGGACTTTATTACTCACTGATCTCCCCAGGGGTGTGTGGGGGGAGAGAGTGGACTTTACTACTCACTGCTCTCCCCAGGGGGTGGGGGGAGAGTGTGGACTTTACTACTCACTGCTCTCCCCAGGGGGTGGGGGGAGAGTGTGGACTTTACTACTCACGGCTCTCCCCAGGGGGTGGGGGGAGAGAGTGGACTTTACTACTCACTGCTCTCCCCAGGGGAGGGGGGAGAGAGTGTGGACTTTATTACTCACTGCTCTCCCCAGGGGGTGGGGGAGAGTGTGGACTTTATTACTCACTGCTCTCACCTGGGGGTGGGGGGAGAGTGTGGACTTTACTACTCACTGCTCTCCCCAGGGGGTGGGGGGAGAGTGTGGACTTTATTACTCACTGCTCTCCCCAGGGGGTGGGGGCAGAGTGTGGACTTTACTAATCACTGCTCTCCCCAGGGGGTGGGGGCAGAGTGTGGACTTTACTACTCACTGCTCTCCCCAGGGGGTGGGGGGAGAGTGTGGACTTTACTACTCACTGCTCTCCCCAGGGGAGGGGGGAGAGAGTGTGGACTTTACTAATCACTGCTCTCCCCAGGGGGTGGGGGCAGATTGTGGACTTTACTACTCACTGCTCTCCCCAGGGGGTGGGGGGAGAGTGTGGACTTTACTACTCACTGCTCTCCCCAGGGGAGGGGGGAGAGAGTGTGGACTTTATTACTCACTGCTCTCCCCAGTGGGTGGGGGGAGAGTGTGGACTTTACTACTCACTGCTCTCCCCAGGGGGTGGGGGGAGAGTGTGGACTTTACTACTCACTGCTCTCCCCAGGGGGTGGGGGGATAGTGTGGACTTTATTACTCACTGCTCTCTCCAGGGGTGTGTGGGGGGAGAGAGTGTGGACTTTAAAACTCACTGCTCTCCCCAGGGGGTGGGGGGAGAGTGTGGACTTTAATACTCACTGCTCTCCCCAGGGGTGTGTGTGGGGGAGAGAGTGTGGACTTTATTACTCACTGCTCTCCCCAGGGGGTGGGGGGAGAGTGTGGACTTTATTACTCACTGCTCTCCCCAGGGGTGTGTGTGGAGGGAGAGAGTGTGGACTTTATTACTCACTGCTCTCCCCAGGGGGTGGGGGGAGAGAGTGTGGACTTTATTACTCACTGATCTCCCCAGGGGTGTGTGGGGGGAGAGAGTGGACTTTATTACTCACTTCTCTCCCCAGGGGGTTCGGGGAGAGTGTGGACTTTATTACTCACTGCTCTCCCCAGGGGGTGGGGGGAGAGTGTGGACTTAATTACTCACTGCTCTCCCCAGGGGGTGGGGGGAGAGAGTGTGGACTTTATTACTCACTGATCTCCCCAGGGGTGTGTGGGGGAGAGAGTGTGGACTTTACTACTCACTGCTCTCCCCAGGGGTTGGGGGCAGAGTGTGGACTTTATTCCTCACTGCTCTCCCCAGGGGGTGGGGGGAGAGTGTGGACTTTATTACTCACTGCTCTCCCCAGGGGGTGGGGGGAGAGAGTGTGGACTTTACTACTCACTGCTCTCCCCAGGGGGTAGGGGGAGAGTGTGGACTTTACTACTCACTGCTCTCCCCAGGGGGTGAGGGGAGAGTGTGGACATTAAAACTCACTGCTCTCCCCAGGGGGTGAGGGGAGAGAGTGGACTTTATTACTCACTGCTTTCCCCAGGGGTGTGTGTGGGGGAGAGAGTGTGGACTTTATTACTCACTGCTCTCCCCAAAGGGTGGGGGGAGAGAGTGTGGACTTTATTACTCACTGCTCTCCCCAGGGGGTGGGGAGAGTGTGGACTTTATTACTCACTGCTCTCCCCAGGGGGTGGGGGGAGAGTGTGGACTTTACTACTCACTGCTCTCCCCAGGGGGTGGGGGGAGAGTGTGGACTTTAAAATTCACTGCTCTCCCCAGGGGTTGGGGAGAGAGTGTGGACTTTATTACTCACTGCTCTCCCCAGGGGTGTGTGGGGGGAGAGTGTGGACTTTATTACTCACTGCTCTCCCCAGGGGGTGGGGGGTGAGTGTGGACTTTACTACTCACTGCTCTCCCCAGGGGGTGGGGGGAGAGTGTGGACTTTACTCCTCACTGCTCTCCCCAGGGGGTGGGGGGAGAGTGTGGACTTGTATTTTTGTTTATTTTTTATCTTTTAAATTCTCCAATATGATGAAAGTATTGGTGCAATTAGTCGTGATATATAATTTTACAACTTGTACTTTCCTGATATATAATCTTTGACAGCACTGGAAATGAGTTGATAAATTCCCTCAGGTTATAAAGGTTTCAGTGATTGGAGAATACACAGTGTTTGCAGCACCGTGGCCTGGTGGAGAGAGAATCAGACACCGTATGACGCAGAACGGTCTCTGATCTGAGAAAGTCTTCAGATCTTCTCATTATTTAATGAATTTTATAATTACAGTAAAGGGATATTTCACCACATTCTTCAACTGCTCTCTGAATTTAGACTGTGTCACGGCATAAATACAAGTGTTTGTGCAGCAACTCATGAGCTGGAACATGAATCCCAGTTCCTGTATAAACCTGGGTAGAATTACAGAATAAAACCCCAACATCCACACCCGGTTCCATATAAAATACACCATAAACAGTGCCCAGAACAGTATAAAGTTCCCTGATATCACAAAGAGTAAAATTATGGATTTCCTTCGGCTCTCCATCTCTGGGTCTCTGGGACTCTGTCCACTGTTGTGACCCCGGAGTCTCCTGCGGGCTCTGCTGGCCACTAAAATGTATCTGACGGTGAAAGCATTGAGCAGCAGAATCAGAACAAATGGGATCCCCGGGGTGAGGATATAATGAAGGAATTCAATTATTGCCCAATTCGGTGAATCCATAACACTGGCTGTTACATAACAAAACCACGGTTCATTGTAAAGCACATACCATTCTGTGAACATAAAGTACCAGAAAATGTTCTTCAAACAGCCCAGCACACTCACTGTTCCCAGAACCACAGCCGCCGTTCTCTCGGTGCAATATTTAGTTTTCAGCTTCTGACAACAAATGGCCACAAATCGATCGAAGGTGAAAGTGACGGTGAACCAGACGGAACAGTCTGTGGCTGCGAAAAGCAGGACGGCGTGGATATTACACACGGGGATGGACCACAGGAAACGAAACTGACCCTGATAGACAATGGGAATCTGCCTGAGTATCAGATCGAAGATAACGACCAGTAGATCCGCCGCTGCCATCGCCACCAGGTAACGAGTGACACATTTGGAGAGACCGCACTTTCCCCGAGATAGGATAACTATCGTCAATAAGTTAACTGTAAGGAAGGGAAATAAACAGGGCAATTGTACATCAGGCTGGAACTGCCTGTAAATATTATTACCATCCCTGGATCAACAGTAAATATTAGCACCGTCTCTGGATCCCCTGTAAATATTATCACCCTCTCCGGATCCCCTGTAAATATTAGTAAACAATTTTACAACACCAAGTTATAGTCCAGCAATTTTATTTTAAATTCACAAGCTTTCGGAGATTTTCTCCTTCCTCAGGCAAATGTTTCAAGAGCTCCTTGAAGCCTACGCATTTATACATATTGAACAATACATGGTGTTTACAGACTGCCCCTGCAACTGCCCGTTGCCAAGGCAATCACCGTGTTCAGACAGAGAGGTGTCACCTGCAGAACCCCCGAATACACATTCAACAAAAAAACAAACAGGGAAAAAAAACAGAGAAAAAAAAACACAGAGAGAGGCAGAAACATCCGGAAGGCAGAGAGAGCCAGCAAATGACCCATTATATTAAAAACAGATAACATTTGTTCGCTGGTGGGGTAACGTGTAGCGTGACATGAATCCAAGATCCCGGTTGAGGCCGTCCTCATGGGTGCGGAACTTGGCTATCAATTTCTCATGGCCGTCCTCATGGGTGCGGAACTTGGCTATCAAGAAAATCTCCGAAAGCTTGTGAATTTAAAATAAAATTGCTGGACTATAACTTGGTGTTGTAAAATTGTTTACAATTGTCAACCCCAGTCCATCACCGGCATCTCCACATCATGTAAATATTAGCACCGCCTCTGGATCCCCTGTAAATATTAGCACCGTCTCTGGATCCCCTGTAAATATTATCACCCTCTCTGGATCCCCTGTAAATATTATCACCGTCTCTGGATCCCCTGTAAATATTAGCACCGCCTCTGGATCCCCTGTAAATATTAGCACCGCCTCTGGATCCCCTGTAAATATTATCACCGTCTCTGGATCCCCTGTAAATATTAGCACCCTCTCTGGATCCCCTGTAAATATTCGCACCGTCTCGGAATTCCCTGTAAGAATTATAGAATCATAGGTTACAGCACGGAAGGAGGCCATTCGGCCCATCGAGTCCATTCCGGCTCTATGCGCGAGTAATCCAGCTAGTCCCACTCCCCTGCCCTATCCCTGTGCTCCTGCATATTTTATCCTTTCAAGTACTTATCCAGTTCCCTTTTGAAGACCATGATTGAATCTGCCTCCACCAACCCCTCAGGCAGTACATTCCAGATCCTAACCACTCACTGTTTAAAAAATGTTTTCCTCATATCTCCTTTGGTTCTTTTGCCAATCACCTTAAATCTATGCCCTCTGGTTCTTGATTCTTCCGCCAATGGGAACAGTTTCTCTCTATCTATTCTGTCTGGACCCTTCATGATTTTGAATACCTCTATCAAATCTCCTCTCAACCTTCTCTGTTCCAAGGAGAACAATCCCAGCTTCTCCAGTCTATCCATGTAATTTAAGTCCCTCATCCCTGGAATCATTCTAGTAAATCTTTTCTGCACACTCTCTCAGTCCTTCACATCTTTCTTAAAGTGTGGTGTCCAGAACTGGACACAATACTCCAATTGTGGCCGAACCAGTGTTTCATGAAGGTTCATCATGACTTCTTTGCTTTTGTACTCTATGCCTCTGTTCATAAAGCCCAGGATCCTGTATGCTTTTTTAACCACTTTCTCAACCTTCCCTGCCACCTTCAATGATTTGTGCACATATATCCCCAGATCTCTCTGTTCCTGTACCCCTTTTAGAATTGTGCCCTCTAGTTTTTATTGCCTCTCCTCATTATTCCTACTGAAATGCATCACCTCGCATTTTTCTGCGTTAAACTTCATCTGCCATGTGTCCGCCCATGCCACCACCCTGTTTCTATCCTCTTGAAGTCTATCACTATCCTTCTCACTGTTCACTACCCTTCCAAGTTTTCTGTCATCTGCAAATTTTGAAATTGTGCCCTGTACATCCAAATCCAAGTCATTAATATATATCAAGAAAAGCAGTGGTCCCAGCACTGGATCCCCTGTAAATATTAGTACACTTTCTGGATCCCCTGCAAATATTAGTAACATCTCTGGACCCCTGTAAATATTACTACCGTCAATGAAGCCCCTGAAAATATTAGTTCCATCACTGGATCCCCTGTAAATATTAGTAATATCTCTGGATCTGTTGTATATTATCGCACTCTCTGGATCCCCTGTAAATATGTGCAATATCTCTGGATCCCCTGTATATTATCACCATCTCTGGATCCCCTGTATATTATCACCATTTCTGGATCCCCTGTATATTATTACCATCTCTGGATCCCCTGTATATTATCACCATTTCCAGATCCCCTGTATAGTATCACTGTCTCTGGATCCACTGTATATTATCACTGTCTCTGGATGCTCTGTATATTGTCACCATCTCCTGATCCCGTGTAAATATTTGTCCCATCTCCGGATCACCTTTTAATATCTGTACCAACTCTGGATCCCTTATGTATTATCACCATCTCTGGATTCCCCCTAAATATTGGTACAGTCTCTCGATCCCCTGTAAATATTAGTACAGTCTCTTGATTCCCTGTAAATATTAGTACAGTCTCTCGATCCCCTGTAAATATTAGTACAGTCTCTCGATCCCCTGTAAATATTAGTACAGTCTCTCGATCCCCTGTAAATATTAGTACCGTCCCTGGATCCCGTGTAAATATTAGTACCGTCCCTGGATCACCCTGTAAATATTACAATCATCACTGGATCCCCTTTAAATATTAGCACTGTCACTGGAACCCACTGAAAATATTAGTACCTTCTTTGGATCCCCTATAAATGTTAGTACTGTCTCTGGACCGCTGTAAATATTAGCACTGTCCCTGGATCCGCTGTATATTATCACAGTCTCTGGATCCCCTGTATATTATCACTGTCTCTGGATCCCCTGTATATTATCACCGTCTCTGTATCCGCTGTATGTTATCACCATCTCTGGATCCCCTGTATATTATCACCGTCTCTGCATCCACTGTATATTACCACCATTCCTGTATCTGCTGTATTTTATCACTGTCTCTGCATCCACTGTATATTATCACCGTCTCTGTATCCAATGTATATTACCACCATTCCTGTATCTGCTGTATATTATCACTGTCTCTGAATCCACTGTATATTATCACCGTCTCTGTATTCACTGTATATTACCACCATTCCTGTATCTGCTGTATATTATCACTGTCTCTGCATCCACTGTATATTATCACCGTCTCTGTATCCACTGTATATTATCACCATTCCTGTATCTGCTGTATATTATCACCATCTCTGCATCCTCTGTATATTATCACCGTCTCTGTATTCACTGTATATTACCACCATTCCTGTATCTGCTGTATATTATCACTGTCTCTGCATCCACTGTATATTATCACCGTCTCTGTATCCACTGTATATTATCACCATTCCTGTATCTGCTGTATATTATCACCATCTCTGCATCCTCTGTATATTATCACCGTCTCTGTATCCACTGTATATTAGCACCATTCCTGTATCTGCTGTATTTTATCACTGTCTCTGCATCCACTGTATATTATACCATCCCTGTATCCACTGTATTTTATCACTGTCTCTGCATCCCCTGTATATTATCACGGTCTCTGCATCCAGTATATATTGTCAATGTCTCTGGATCCCCTGTATATTATCACCGTCTCTGCATCCACTGTATATTATCACCATCTCTGCATTCCCTGTATATTATCACCGTCTCTGCATCCACTGTATATTATCACTGTCTCTGTATCCACTGTATTTTATCACCGTCTCTTGATCCCCTGTATATTATCAACGTCTCTGCATCCACTGTATATCATCACTGTCTCTGTATCCACTGTATTTTATCACTGTCTCTGCATCCACTGTATATTATCACTGTCTCTGCATCCACTGGATATTATCACCGTCTCTGCATCCCCTGCATATTATCACCGTCTCTGGATCCCCTGTATATTATCATCTTCTTTGACCCCTTGTATATTATGACTATCTCTGGATCCCCTTCGTATTATCACCCTCTCTGGAATCCCTGTATATTATCACCTTCTCTTGATCTGCTGTAAGTTATCACTGTCTCAGCCCCACTGTATATTATCACCGTCTCTGCATCCACTGTATATTATCACCGTCTCTGCATCCACTATATATTATCACCGTATCTGCATCCACTGTATATTATCCCCGTCTCTGCAACCCCTGTATATTATCATCGTCTCTGGAGCTGTATATTGTCACAATCTCTGGATCCCCTGTATGTTATGACCGTCTCTGAATCCCCTGTATATTATTACCATCTCTGCACCCACTGTATATTATCATCGTCTCTGGATGCTCTGTATGTATTCACCGCCTCTGGATCCCCTGTATATTATCACCATCTCTGTATCCCTTGTATATTATCACCACTCCAGATCCCCTGTATATTATCGGCAACTCTGCATCCAATGTATATTATCACCCTCTCTGCATCCACTGTATATTATCACCGTTTGTGCATCCACTGTATATTTTCACCCTCTCTGCATCCACTGTATATTATCACTGTCTCTGCATCCAGTGTATATTATCACTGTTTCTGCATCCACTGTATATTTTCACCCTCTCTGCATCCACTGTATATTATCACTGTCTCTGCATCCACTGTATATTATCACTGTCTCTGCATCCTCTGTATATTATCACTGTCTCTGCATCCACTGTATATTATCACTGTCTCTGCATCCACTGTATATTATCACTGTCTCTGCATCCACTGTATATTATCACCGTCTCTGCATCCTCTGTATATTATCACTGTCTCTGCATCCACTGTATATTATCACTGTCTCTGCATCCTCTGTATATTATCACCGTCTCTGCATCCTCTGTATATTATCACTGTCTCTGCATCCACTGTATATTATCACCGTCTCTGCATCCACTGTATATTATCACTGTCTCTGCATCCTCTGTATATTATCACTGTCTCTGCATCCTCTGTATATTATCACCGTCTCTGCATCCACTGTATATTATCATCGTCTCTGCATCCTCTGTATATTATCACTGTTTCTGCATCCACTGTATATTTTCACCCTCTCTGCATCCACTGTATATTTTCACCGTCTCTGCATCCTCTGTATATTATCACTGTTTCTGCATCCACTGTATATTTTCACCCTCTCTGTATCCACTGTATATTTTCACCCTGTCTGCATCCACTGTATATTTTCACCGTCTCTGCATCCTCTGTATATTATCACCGTCTCTGCATCCACTGTATATTATCACCGTCTCTGCATCCTCTGTATATTATCACTGTTTCTGCATCCACTGTATATTTTCACCCTCTCTGCATCCACTGTATATTTTCACCGTCTCTGCATCGTCTGTATATTATCACTGTTTCTGCATCCACTGTATATTTTCACCCTCTCTGCATCCACTGTATATTTTCACCCTCTCTGCATCCACTGTATATTATCACTGTCTCTGCATCCACTGTATATTATCACTGTCTCTGCATCCTCTGTATATTATCACCGTCTCTGCATCCACTGTATATTATCACTGTCTCTGCATCCACTCTATATTATCACCGTCTCTGCATCCACTGTATATTATCACCGTCTCTGCATCCTCTGTATATTATCACCGTCTCTGCATCCTCTGTATATTATCACTGTCTCTGCATCCACTGTATATTATCACTGTCTCTGCATCCACTGTATATTATCACCATCTCTGTATCCACTGTATATTATCACTGTCTCTGCATCCACTGTATATTATTACTGTCTCTGCATCCACTGTATATTATCACCGTCACTGCATCCCCTGTATATTATCACTGTGTCTGCATCCACTGTATATTATCACAGTCTCTGACCCCCTGTATATTATGACTATCTCTGGATCCCCTTCATATTATCACCCTCTCTGGAATCCCTGTATATTATCACATTCTCTTTGTCTGCTGTAAGTTATCACTGTCTCGGCCCCACTGTATATTATCACCGTATCTGCATCCACTGTATATTATCACCGTCTCTGCAACCCCTGTGTATTATCATCATCTTTGGAGCTGTATATTGTCACAATCTCTGGATCCCCTGTATGTTATGACCGTCTCTGAATCCCCTGTATATTATTATCATCTCTGCATCCACTGCATATTATCATCGTCTCTAGATCCCCTGTATATTATCACCATCTCTGTATCCCTTGTATATTATCACCACCTCCGGATCCCCTGTATATTATCGGCAACTCTGCATCCAGTGTATATTATCACCCTCTCTGCATCCACTGTATATTATCACCGTCTCTGGATCTGCTGTATATTTCCACCATTCCTGTATCTGCAGTATTTTATCACCGTCTCTGCATCCCCTGTATATTATCACGGTCTCTGCATCCAGTATATATTGTCACCGTCTCTGGATCCTCTGTATATTATCACCGTCTCTGGATCCACTGTACATTATCACCGTCTCTGGATCCCCTGTATATTATCACCGTCTCTGCATCCACTGTATATTATCACCGTCTCTGCATCCACTGTATATTATCTCCGTCTCTGCATCCACTGTATATTATCACTGTCTCTGTAGCCACTGTATTTTATCACTGTCTCTGCATCCACTGTATATTATTACTGTTTCTGCATCCACTATATATTATCACCGTCTCTGCATCCACTGTATATTATCACGGTCTCTGGATCCCCTGTATATTATCACAGTCTCTGACCCCCTGTATATTATGACTATCTCTGGATGCCCTTCATATTATCACCCTCTCTGGAATCCCTGTATATTATCACCTTCTCTTGATCTGCTGTAGGTTATCACTGTCTCGGCCCCACTGTATATTATCACTGTCTCTGCATCCATTGTATATTATCACCGTATCTGCATCCACTGTATATTATCACCGTTTCTGCATCCACTGTATATTATCACCGTATCTGCATCCACTGTATATTATCACTGTCTCGGCCCCACTGTATATTATCACCGTCTCTGCAACCACTGTATATTATCGTCGTATCTGCATCCACTGTATATTATCCCAGTCTCTGCAACCCCTGTATATTATCATCATCTCTGGAGCTGTATATTGTCACAATCTCTGGATCCCCTGTATATTATGACCGTCTCTGAATGCCCTGTATATTATTACCATCTCTGCATCCACTGTATATATTCACCGCCTCTGGATCCCCTGTATATTATCACCATCTCTGTATCCCTTGTATATTATTACCATCTCTGCATCCACTGTATATTATCACCGTCTCTGCAACCCCTGCATATTATCTCCACCTCCAGATCTCTTGTATATTATCACTGTTTCTGCATCCACTGTATATTATCACCGTCTCTGCATCCACTGTATATTATCACGGTCTGTGCATCCCCTGTATATTATCACCGTCTCTGGATCCGCTGTATATTATCACCATTCCTGTATCTGCTGTATATTATCACCATCTCTGCATCCTCTGTATATTATCACCGTCTCTGTATCCACTGTATGTTACCACCATTCCTGTATCTGCTGTATTTTATCAACGTCTCAGCATCCACTGTATATTATCACCATCCCTGTATCCACTGTATTTTATCACTGTCTCTGCATCCCCTGTATATTATCACGGTCTCTGCATCCAGTATATGTTGTCACCGTCTCTGGATCCCCTGTATATTATCACTGTCTCTGTATCCACTGTATTTTATCACTGTCTCTGCATCCACTGTATATTATCACTGTCTCTGCATCCACTGTATATTATCACCGTCTCTGCATCCCCTGTATATTATCACCGTCTCTGCACCCCCTGTATATTATCACCGTCTCTGCACCCCCTGTATATTATCACCGTCTCTGCATCCCCTGTATATTATCACCGTCTCTGCATCCCCTGTATATTATCACCGTCTCTGCATCCCCTGTATATTATCACCGTCTCTGCATCCCCTGTATATTATCACCGTCTCTGCACCCCCTGTATATTATCACTGTCTCTGCATCCACTGTATATTATCACCATCTCTGGATCCCCTGTATATTATCATCTTCTTTGACCCCTTGTATATTATGACTGTCTCTGGATCCCCTTCATATTATCACCCTCTCTGGAATCCCTGTATATTATCACCTTCTCTTGCTCTGCTGTAAGTTAACACTGTCTCAGCCCCACTGTATATTATCACCGTTTCTGCATCCACTGTATATTATCACCGTATCTGCATTCACTGTATATTATCACTGTATCTGCATCCACTGTATATTATCACCGTTTCTGCATCCACTGTATATTATCACCGTATCTGCATCCACTGTATATTATCACCGTCTCTGCAACCCCTGTATATTATCATCAGCTCTGGAGCTGTATATTGTCACAATCTCTGGATCCTCTGTATATTATGACCGTCTCTGAATCCCCTGTATATTATTACCATCTCTGCATCCACTGTATATTATCATCGTCTCTGCATCCCCTGTATATTATCACTGCCTCTGGATCCCCTGTATATTATCACCCTCTCTGCATCCACTGTATATTATCACCGTCTCTGCAACCACTGTATATTATCACCACCTCCGGATCCCCTGTATATTAACGGCAACTCTGCATCCAGTGTATATTATCACCCTCTCTGCATCCACTGTATATTATCACCCTCTCTGCATCCTCTGTATTTTATCATGGTCTCTGCATCCACTGTATATTATCACCGTCTCTGCATCCACTGTATATTATCACCGTCTCTGCATCCACTGTATATTATCACCGTCTCTGCATCCACTGTATATTATCACCCTCTCTGCATCCACTGTATATTATCACCGTCTCTGCATCCACTGTATATTATCACTGTCACTGGATCCCCTGTATATTATCACTGTCTCTGCATCCACTGTATATTATCACCACCTCTGGATCCCCTGTATATTATCATCGTCTCTGGATCCGCTGTCTATTATCACAGTCTCTGGATCCCCTGTATATTATCACAGTCTCTGGATCCCCTGTATATTATCACAGTCTCTGGATCCCCTGTATATTATCACAGTCTCTGGATCCCCTGTATATTATCACTGTCTCTGGATCCCCTCGATATTATGACCATCTCTGAATCCCTTGTATATTATCACAGTCTCTGGATCCCCTGTATATTATCACAGTCTCTGGATCCCCTGTATATTATGACCATCTCTGGATCCCCTGTATATTATGACTATCTCTGGATCCCGTGTATATTATCACTGTTTCTGGATCCCCTGTATATTATGACCATCTCTGGATCCCTTGTATATTATCACAGTCTCTGGATCACCTGTACATTATCACCATCTCTGGATCCCCTGTATATTGTTACTGTCTCTGGATCCCCCGTATATTATCACTGTCTCTGGATCCCCTGTATATTATCACTGTCTCTGCATCCTCTGTATTTTAGTATCGTGTCTGGACCCCATTCCAATACTGACACACCCCAGTGACCCTGTAAAACAGGTGCATGCTAAGGGACCCTGAAGTACAGCCTCACTTTCAGGGTCCTATTGTGAATTAAATCTCACACCCAGAAAGTCCCCGTATATATATCTCTCATCACTGATCCCACTCCCCCATCAATGTATCTCCCAGCCCGGGTACCCCTTTTAATTTTTGAGCTGGATATAGAGACTTACCATCAAATCAAACAGCAGCGAGTGCTGGACAGGGAACAAGAACAATTATGCAGTGAAACATGTTTTATCGAATTAATAGCTGGATATAGAGACTTACCAGAAACACCAATAGCAGCGAGCAGAGGATAGTAAATTACTTGTATACCCAAAAGCACAACATTTATCCGATCCTCGAATGAGACAAAATCATAATTTACGTAGAGATATTGCAACATCCAGAATGGACTGTTCCAATCTATTGTTCTCAGATTCCGACCCATTGTTGTAACATTCCAATCTATTGTTCTCAGATTCCGACCCATTGTTGTAACATTCCAATCTATTGTTCTCAGATTCCGACCCATTGTTGTAACATTCCAATCTATTGTTCTCAGATTCCGACCCATTGTTGGAACATTCCAATCTATTGTTCTCAGATTCCGATCTATTCTTTCCCTCTCTGTGGAGCCGCTGATCCCTGTTAGTGCCGGGGGTGATGCTCCCACTGACACTATGGGATAACACGTTGAAAGTAGTCGCTTATAAATAACAGAGAGAAACACTCCAGTGACACAATTAGGGCCAATGGAGACTGACATTAATTACAGTCACTGAACAAACAGATTCTGTTTACAACTTTCAATCCAACAACTTTTTTAGCACCACATATATTTAACCAAATATTATACAGATGGAAAACCCAAAGCCCAATATATTATTTTAATAAATATTTGGAACAACAGGAACTATGAGCCCACAGTCTGACAGCATGGATGTGAAGTGAGAGCAGCTTCATTTACAGATTTCAGATAATTTCGGAGTGAAATCCTTTAATTTCAGAGAGTTTCTATCCATTTCTCAAGAATCGGGTTTAAACTCAGAGATGGAAACTGAACCATTCTACCAGTTAGTTTGGAGACCACCCTGTGAATATTGGTGCAATCTCTGGATACCCCATCAATATTGGCAAGTCTATGGATCCTCTTCTTAATATTGGTACAGTCTCTGGATTTACCTGTAAATAATGGCACATTCTTTGGATTCTATTGTAAATATTCGCACATTCTATGGATTTTCCTCCAAATATTCCTACAGACTGTGATAAAAGCTCTGGGTAATTCTCAAAATATTGGCCCACTTCCAGATTTCCTGACACAATCTGTTGACTGGCTAAATGTGTACACTGCCGAGTAACACCATAAATATTGAATCACTCCCACAGACCTCTGTAAGTACTGACAAGGTCTGGATAAAGCTTGAATGTCTACGGTCCTTGGAACCCCTGCAAATATTAACTCACTCCCACAGGCCCCGATTCAGACTGACACAGTCTGGGGGCTCCCTGAATGTCTCCAATCCTTAGCACTCCTTTATATATCGACTCACTCTCACAGACCCCTGTAAATACTTACACAACAATAAAAACTTGCATTTATATCGCTCCTTTGATGTAGTAAGACATCACTAGGTGCTTTGCAGGAACGTTATCAAACACTATTTGACACCAAGCCAAATAAGGAGATATTAGGACAGGTGACCGAAAGCTTGGTCAAAGAGGTAGGTTTTAAAGAGCATCGTAAAGGAGGAGAGGGAGGTAGAGAGGCGAAGAAATTTAGGGAGGGAATTCCAGAGCTTAGGGCCTAGGCAGCTGAAGGCACAGCCACCAATGTTGGAGTGATTAAAATTGGGGATGTGCAGGAGGCCTGAATTGGAAGAGCTCAGAGATCTCGGAGGCTTGTAGGGCTGGAGGATGTTACAAAGATACAGAGGGGCGAGACCATGGAGGGATTTGAAAACAAGGATGAGAATTTTGAAATTGAGGCATTCCTAGACCGGGAGCCAATGTAAGTCAGCGAGCACATGGGATCTGGTGCGAGTTAGGATACGGACAGCAGGAGTTTTGGACGAGCTGGATTTTCCGGAGGGTGGAAGATGGGAGGCCAACCAGGAGAGCATTGGAGTAGTCAAGTCTGGATGTAACAAAGGCATGGATGAGGGTTTCAACAGCAGATGAGCTGAGGCAGGGGCGGAGACGGGCGATGTTGTGGAGGTGAAAGTAGACGGCCTTGGTGATGGAGCAGATATGTGGTCAGAAGTTCATCTCAGGGTCAAACAGGATGAGAAGATTGTGAATGGTCTGGTTCAGCCTCAGACAGTGGCCAGGGAGAGGGATGGAGTCAGTGGATCGGGAACGGAGTTTGTGGCAGAGGCCAAAGACAATGGCTTCGGTTTTCCCAAAATTTTTGCTCATCCGGTACTGGATGTCAGATAAGCAGTGTGACAAATGAGAGAGAGTGGAGGGGTCGAGGGAGCAGGAAAGGCCCAGGCTCAATCCCTGGCCTGTGCTGTCTTACCTGATCTCACCCGGTGTGATACTGAGCCCCACACAGAACAGGAAAGACCCAGGCTCAGTCCCCACCCTGTGCTGTCTTACCTGATCTCACCCGGTGTGATACTGAGCCCCACACAGAGCAGGAAAGGCCCAGGCTCAATCCCTGGCCTATGCTGTCTTATCTGATCTCACCCGGTGTGGGACTGAGCCCCACACAGAGCAAGAAAGGCCCAGGCTCAGTCCCCACCCTGTGCTGTGTTACCTGATCTCACCCGGTGTGGGACTGAGCCCCACACAGAACAGGAAAGACCCAGGCTCAGTCCCCACCCTGTGCTGTCTTCCCTGATCTCACCCGGTTTGGGACTGAGGCCCACACAGAGCAGGAAAGGCCCAGGCTCAATCCCTGGCCTGTGCTGTCTTACCTGATCTCACCCGGTTTGGGACTGAGCCCCACACAGAACAGGAAAGACCCAGGCTCAGTCCCCACCCTGTGCTGTGTTACCTGATCTCACCCGGTGTGGGACCGAGGCCCACACGGAGCAGGAAAGACCCAGGCTCAGTCCCTGGCCTGTGCAGTGTTATCTGATCTCACCCGGTGTGATACTGAGTCCCACACGGAGCAGGAAAGGCCCAGGCTCAGTCCCAGGCCTCTGCTGCGTTACGTATTCAAATAGATAAGTGTGAGATGGTGCAGATTGGTGGGAACAATAAGGGGGCAGAGGGATCTGGGGGTAATAAGACCCTAAAAAGGCAAATCAAGCACTAGGGATAGAATTAAAAAGCAGGGAAATTATGTTAAAGTTGTCTAGAACCTTGGTTAGACCACACTTGGAGTATGTGTACAGTTCTGGTCTCCATATTATAAAAAGGATATAGAGGCATTGGAGAGGGTGCAAAGAAGCTTTACAAGGATGACACCAGAACTTCGAGGTTATACATTGCTCACAAACTTTAAGTCTTTTCACATCTTCCATTTCTGATGAAAGGTCTTTGTTTCTTTCTCCACAGATGCTGCCTGAATTGCTGAGCTTCTCCAGCATTTTCTGTTTTTATTTCAGATTTCCTGCATCTGCAGTATTTTGCTTTTGATTGAGAGGTTATACCAGTGAGGAAAGATCGATTGGGCTGGGGGCATTTTTCTCCAGAAAAGCGAAAGCTGAGGGGTGACCTGATGGAGGTCTTTAAGATAATGATAGGGTTTGATAGGGTCGAAATCGAGAAGATGTTCCCACTTGTGGGGAGACCAGAATTAGGGGCCATCAATATAAGATCGTCACTAATAAATCCAATGGGGAATTCAGGAGAAGCTCCTTTCCCCAGATTGTGGGTGGAACATGGAACTCACTACCACAGCGCATCGGGTGCAGAAAAGGTTTACTGGAATGATTCCAGGGATGAGGGAGTTTAGTTACGTGGATAGACCGGAGAAGCTGGGCTTGTTCTCCTTGGAACAGAGACGGTTGTGAGGAGATTTGATAGAGGTATTCAAAATCATGAAGGGTCTAGACAGAGGAGATAGAGAGAAACTGTTTCCATTGATGGAAGGGTCAAGAACCAGAGGGCATAGATTTAAGGTGATCGGCAAAAGAACCAAAAAAATCTGTTTTTACACAGCGAGTGGTTAGGATCTGGAATGTACTGCCTGAGGGGGTGGCGGAGGCAGATTCAATCATGGCCTTCAAAAGGGAACTGGATAAGTACTTGAATGGAAATAACATGCAGGGGTACAAGAAAGAACAGGGGAGTGGGACTAGCGAGATTGCTCTTACAAAGAGTCGGCATGGGGTCGATGGGCCGAATGGCCTCCTTCTGAGCTGCATTTATTCTACGATTCTATGGGATGCATTTAAGGGGAAGCTGGATAAGCACATGCTGGAGAAAGGGATAGAAGGATATGTTGATATAGTTGGATGAAGTCGGGTGGAAGGAGGCTCATGTGAAGCATAAACACCAACATAGACCAGTAGGGCCGAATGGCCTGTTTCTGTGCTGGACTCAATTTATCTCGATGTAACACCCGGTGTGATACAGAGTCCCACACAGAGCAGGAAAGGCCCAGGCTCGATCACCGGTCTGTGCTGTGTTGTCTAATTTCTGCTGCTGTGGTACTAAACCCCACACAGAGCAGGAAAGGCCCAGGCTCGATCCCCGGCCTCTGCTGTGTTATTTAATTTCTGCTGCTGTGGTACTGAACCCCACACAGAGCAGGAAAGGCCCAGGCTCGATCCCCGGCCTCTGCTGTGTTATTTAATTTCTGCTGCTGTGGTACTGAACCCCACACAGAGCAGGAAAGGCCCAGGTTCGATCCCCGGCCTCTGCTGCGTTATCTCAGGGGGAGTTTTAACCCCTAACAACGGGTGGGTTGGGGGTTGGGTGGGAAGTAAAAATTGTCGAAGTTTGAAGTGGGATCACAACCCGGCTCCAAGGGGGACATTTCCGGGTTTAACGGAGGCGTGTTTGTTGGTGTGAGTAACCGAGTTGCCTGGGGCACGTCGATCATTAGGCCAGGCGGGTCGGTAATTACCACAGCCGTTTAGATGATTCGCACATGGTAATGAGGCAATTTTAGATTGAATTCAACAGGGACTTGAGTTTCATGCCTCCAGCATGGATTTCCAGGGGCTCGGGAAACTCGCCAGTGAAAGAGAGGCGAGATTGAGTCACAATTCATGGGAGTGGTGATAATCAATACTGTTTATGTGCCAATATAAAAAAGGAACTTCACAACATAACATTTCTTCAAACACCCTTGTGCAGACCCTCAGTGGACTACGATTGTTTGAACTTACACTTCCAGCAGGTACATCCTCCATGGATTCAGCAGAGGCAGCGGCAGGTTGCTCAGATCCCTGCCCTCACTGCTGGCATGCTTTCAGCCCACACCCTCTGGGTTTTGGAGCCCGTGATGGTCCTGCCAAAGTCTGCTCCACCTGCACCTGTGTGAGGGAGAATCAGCCCTCAGGAAAGGAGGCAGCACTTTGGGTACTGGTTGAGGGAGTGGGGGAGGTGCAATGAGTGTGATGTGGGAGTGTTTTGAGTGGAGTCCCCACTCAATGTCCCCTTTCACCATCAGCCCTCTCCCGGACCAGCGCAATGTCACTCCCACCACTCTGCTGGAGAGCAGGTTGGTGCAGATCAGTGACATCTTGTCAGGCCACCGATAAGGTATCTGTTATCTTGTTGAAGGCAACAGAAATCTCCTGCACGGCCGTGGTCATGTCCTGCACAGACTTATTTGGGAGCCATGCTTGAAGCTCCAAGGAGGCAGCCACTCTCTCCATGGCGGACATTCTCACAATTACCTGAGACAACAATCCACTGCTGTTGGACTTGGACTCCTCCATCCTCTCCACTGTTGTGCAGAGTGTGTGTGACATATTTTCAATTGCCTCGCAAATGTGGAGCTGTACCTCAATCATTCTCATTCTCAACTATGGCCCCCAGGATTCAGCATCTGCGTCCAACTGAGCAGAGCTTGGAGAGGAGTGCGCCCATCGAAGTGGACTCTCCACAACTGCTCCTGCCACCAGTGTCTGCTCGTGCTCACTTGTGAGTGGTGAAAACATGACTGACTGTATAAGAGGACACACTAAAGACGACCCACCTATCTTCACTGGTGCATGGCTGGATATCCGGTGATGGTGAACCCACCGAAGTGCGAGTATCTGCGCTGGTGCATGGCAGGATATCCGGTGATGGTGAACCCACCAAAGTGCAGGTATCTGCGCTGGTGCATGGCAGGATATCCAGTGATGGTGAACCCACCGAAGTGCGAGTATCTGCTCTGGTGCATGGCAGGATATCCAGTGATGGTGAACTCACTGAAGTGCGAGTATCTGCGCTGGTGCATGGCAGGATATCCAGTGATGGTGAACCCACCGAAGTGTGAGTATCTGCGTTGGTGCATGGCTGGATATCCGGTGATGGTGAACCCACCAAAGAGTGGGTATCTGAGCTGGTGCATGGCAGGATATCCGGTGATGGTGAACCCACCAAAGAGTGGGTATCTGCGCTGGTGCATGGCAGGATATCCAGTGATGGTGGCCTGGTGTCAGAGATATTTTAAGTTCTGTCACCAGGCATCTGGTATTGGATAGGATAAAAGTAGATAAAGAGGAGGTCGTTAAAAGATTGGCAGGACTCTAAGTAGAAAAGTCACCCGGTCCAGATGGGATGAATCCAAGGTAACTGAGGCAGTAAGCGTGGAAATTGTGTAGGTTCTGGCCACAATCTTCCAATCCTCCTTGGATATGGAGATGGTGCCAGAGGACTGGAGGATTGCAAATATCACACCCCTGTTCAAAAAAGGCCGGTCAGCCTATCGTCGGTGATAGGGAAACTTCTGGAGAGAATAATCCAGGACAGAATTAATTCTCACTTGGAAAAGTATGGATAATAAATGAAAGACAACATGGATTTGTTAAAAGAAAATCATGTTTGACTAACTTGATTGAGTTCTTTGATGAAGTAACGGAGAGGGTTGATGAGGGTAGTATGGTTGATGTTGTGTATATGGACTTTCAAAAGACATTTGATAAATTACCACATAATAGACTTGTTAGCAAAATTATAGCCCATGGGATTAAAGGGACAGTGGCAGCGTGGATACAAAATTGGCGAAGGGACAGAAAGCAGAGAGTAGTGGTGAATGGTTGTTTTTCAGACTGGAGGGAAGTATACAATGGTGTCCCCAGGGGTCGGTATTAGGACCACTGCTCTTTTTGATATATATTAATGACCTGGATTTGGATATACAGGGTATAATTTCAAAGTTTGCAGATGACACGAAACTTGGAAATGTAGTAAACAATGTGGAGGATAGTAACAGACTTCAGGAGGACACAGACAGACTGGTGAAATGGGCAGACACATGGTGGATGAAATTTAGCACAGAGAAGTGTGAAGTGATACATTTTGGTCGGAAGAATTAGGAGAGGTGATAGAAACTAAATGGTACAATTTTAAAGGAGGTGCAGAAACAGAGAGACCTGGAGGTGCTCATACACAAACCTTTAAGGGTGGCAGGACAAGTTGAGAAGGCTGTTCGAAAAGTAATATGGGATCCTGGGCTTTATTAATAGAGGCACAGAGTACAAAAGCAAGGAAGTTATGCTAAACATTTATGAAACACTGGTTAGACCCCAGCTGGAGTATTGTGTTCAATTCTGGGCACCACACTTTAATAACGATGTCGAGGCCTTCACAGAATCATAGAATTTTACAGCACATAAGGAGGCCACTTGGCCCATCGTGTCCGTGCCGGCCGAAAAAGAGCCATCCCACATTGCAGCTCTTGGCCTGTAGCCCTGTAGGTTACGGCACTTCAAGTGCATATCCAAGCACATTTTGAATGAGTTGAGGGTTTCTGCCTCCACCACCCTTTCAGGCAGTGAGTTCCAGACCCCCACCACCCTCTGGGTGAAAACAATTCTCCTCAACTCCCATCTAATCCTTCCACCAATCACTTTAAATCTATGCCCCCTGTTTATTGATCTCTCTGCTAAGGGAAATAGGTCCTTCCCATCCACTCTATCTCTGCCCCTCATAATTTTATACACCTCAATTAAATCTCCCCTCAGCTTCCTTTGTTCCAAAGAAAACAACCCCGGCCTATCCAATCTTTCCTCATAGCTAAAATTCTCCAGCCCTGGCAATACCTTCATAAATCTCCTCTGTACCCTCTCTGGTGCAATCACAACTTTCCTGTAATGTGGAGACCAGAACTGTAAGTAGCACTCCAGCTGTGGCCTAACTAGTGTTTTATACAGTTCTAGCATAACCTCCCTGCTCTTATATTCTATGCCTCGGCTGATAAAGGAAAGTATCTCATATGCTTTCTTACCCACTTGATCGACCTGTCCTACTACCTTCAGGGATCTGTGGACAAGCCCTCCAAAGTCGCTCTGTTCCTCAACACCTCTCAGTGTCCTCCCATTTATTGTGTATTCCCTTGCCTTGTTTGCCCTCCCCAAATGCATTACCTCACACTTCTCTGGATTAAATTCCATTTGCCACTTTTCTGCCCACGTGATCAGTCCATTGATATCTTCTTGCAGTCTACAGCTTTCTTCCTCATTATCAACCACAAGGCCAATTTCTGTATCATCTGCAAACTTCTTAATCATGCCCCCTGCATTTAAGTCTAAATCATTAATATATACCACAAAAAGCAAGGGACCTCGTACTGAGCCCCGCGGAACCCCACCGGAAATGGGGTTCCAGTGACAAATGGGGTTCCAGTCACAAAAACACCCATCGACCATTACCTTTTGCTTCCTGCCACTGAGCCAATTTTGGATCCAATCTGCCACATTCCTTTGGATCCCATGGGCTTTTATTTTTCTAACTAGTCTGCCATGTGGGGCCTTGTCAAAAGCCTTGCTAAAATGCATGTACACTGTAAGGGGTGGTGGTGTGTGTCAGCTTCACCTCTGACTTCTGAGCGGTTCGAATCGCTCCCACTCCCTGGGTTCTAGACCTTGGACTTATTTGGGGGTTGTGACAAAGTGCAGCAGAAAACTGGTTTTGGTGCAAGAGAAACTGGGTTTATTGAAGTCACAAATGAACTCATAACATTAGGATTACACTGAGATTATACAGACCTACAAAAGTACACTTTGTTAAGAATGGGGAACACACGGCATAACGAGGGAAAATCACCCTACTAATCCCCTTACCCTTGTCCCACCCCCAAAATCTAACTAAATTGAACTAGGAGAGGTCAGGGATCATGCTCACCAACCAGGGTTCCTTGAGAGTTCGAAATCCAGCCAGGTAATCCGGTTGCAGTTTAGGGGTACACTCTTTGTGTCCTTTGGGGCCTGCCGTCCCCACGTGGTCCTGGTCTGTGGAATCTGTGAAGGTTCTTCAGTTGGGTGGAGTCCGCTGATGCGGTAAGGCGCGGTTGTAGATGGTCGATCTTCGTGGAGGGCTGCGGTAGCGGCCTTGTTGTCTTCGGTTGAGCCTGCCACACCGTGCCCCTCGCCGTGATGTTGCCTGCGGGCCTGCAAACCTCCGGATCTCCTTCCTCCACTTAGCTCAGCTACCTCTCCCTGCTTAAACTCTGCTTCCACTCTGCTTAAAACCTGCTTCAAAACTGCTTAAAACCTGCCCCCTTCATAACTGGTGGCCAGTTATACTGTTTTTCGAATTTCTTATCTGAGCGCCAAATCAAGGTTCGTTCTTTGTCTGATTTAGGTGGGCTTCTTCAGGTGATTATAGTTTTTCGCCTTAACTGGTTTTGGGGCGGTTGTCTCGTTTTTAATGGGCTCGCATAATGTTTATCGTTGCCTTCCTGCCCCTGTAACTCGTCTTGAACTGAAAGCCATTGTATATGTGAAGTCTTGATGGGCTCGCAAAATTGCTCCATTGTTGCCTTCCTGACTTAGTAGTTAGTCGTGATTATTTATGCAAGGTTTTGATGGGCTTTAGTTTTGTGTAAGATGAAGTCTTTCTCTGGGTTGATTGTTTTAAAGGGAAGAATGCCTATTCTGTCTCCTCTCGTTGTCTGGTTTCAGGCAACAATCCACACTGCACCCAACAAGCCCGGGCATGTCCAGTCCCAGGCCCTCATGGGCCTAACCTCCTGTCTGCAGGGTTCCACAATTAACCCAGCAGTTGGGTCCTCTGCCATAAAAGTCCAAAAGTCACATCCTTGTTGATGATATGAAAAATGTGCGAATTTTGAGAACCCTTCAACACTATATCAAACGCGCTACCCTCATCGATCCTCCTTGTTACCGCCTCAAAAAATTTAATCAATTCAGTCAGACACGACCTTCCCTTAACAAATCCATGCTGACTGTCCTTGGTTAATCCGTGCCTTTCTAAATGACGATTAATACCGTCCCTCAGAACTTTTTCCAATAATTTGCCCACCACCGATGTTTGGCTGACTGGCCTGTAATTACTCGGTCAATCCCTTTCTCCCTTTTTAAACAATGGTACAACATTAACAGTCCTCCAGTCCTCTGGCACCACGCCTGTAGCCAGAGAGGATTGGAAAATGATGGTCAGAGCCTTGCTTTATTTAACAGTCTAGGATTCATTTCATCCGGGACTGGCACTTTATTTCCTTTCAAAGATGCTAATCCCCTTAATACTTCCTCTCTCACGATGTTTATCCCATCCAATATTTCACACTCCTCCTCCTTAACTACAAGGTCTGCATCGTCCCACTATTTTGTGAAGACAGACACAAAGTATTCATTTAGAACCAGACCCACATCTTCCGCCTCCACACACAGGTTACCTCTTTGGCCTGAGAGAGGGTGCAGAAGAGATTTACTAGAATGGTTCCAGGGATGAGGGACTTCAGTTATGGGGAGAGACTGGAGAAGCTGGCGTTGTTCTCCTTAGAACAGAGAAGTTTAAGAGGAGATTTGACAGAGGTGTTCAAAATCATGAATGGTTTTGATAGAGCAAATAAGGAGAAACTGTTTCCAGTGGCAGAAGGGTCAGTAAACAGAGGACACAGATTTAAGATGATCGGCAAAGGAACCAGAGGCGACATGAGGCAACAATTTTTTTACACAATGAGTTGTAATGATCTGGAATGCACTGCCTGAAAGGGCGGTGGAAGCAGATTCAATAATAACTTTCAAAAGGGAATGGGATAAACACTTGAAGAGAAACAATTTACAGGGGTATGGGAAAAGAGCAGGGGATTTTTTCAAAGAGCCTGCACAGGCACGAAGGGACGAATGGCCCCCTCCAGTGCTGTATTGATTGCGATACTACATTCTGCAGGATTAGGATTCCAGAATCTCCATCAGAATCTGATCAGAGGGTGAATATCAGACCGATACATCAGAGGGTGAATATCAGAGAGATACATCAGAGGGTGAATATCAGAGAGATACATCAGAGGGTGAATATCAGACCGATACATCAGAGGGTGAATATCAGACCGATACATCAGAGGGTGAATATCAGAGAGATACATCAGAGGGTGAATATCAGACAGATACATCAGAGGGTGAATATCAGAGAGATACATCAGAGGGTGAATATCAGACCGATACATCAGAGGGTGAATATCAGACAGATACATCTGAGGGTAAATATCAGACCGATACATCAGAGGGTGAATATCAGACCGATATATCAGAGGGTGAATATCAGAGAGATACATCAGAGGGTGAATATCAGACCGATACAACAGAGGGTGAATATCAGACCGATACATCAGAGGGTGAATATCAGACAGATACATCAGAGGGTAAATATCAGACCGATACATCAGAGGGTCAATATCAGAGAGATACATCAGAGGGTGAATATCAGACCAATACATCAGAGGGTAAATATCAGACCGATACATCAGAGGGTGAATATCAGACCGATACATCAGAGGGTGAATATCAGACCGATACATCAGTGGGTGAATATCAGAGAGATACATCAGAGGGTGACTATCAGAGAGATACATCAGAGGGTGAATATCAGAGAGATACATCAGAGGGTGAATATCAGACAGATACATCAGAGGGTGAATATCAGACCGATACATCAGAGGGTGAATATCAGACTGATACATCAGAGGGTGAATATCAGACCGATACATCAGAGGGTGAATATCAGACTGATACATCAGAGGGTGAATATCACACCGATACATCAGAGGGTGAATATCAGACAGATACATCAGAGGGTGAATATCAGACTGATACATCAGAGGGTGAATATCAGACAGATACATCAGAGGGTGAATATCAGACCGATGCATCAGAGGGTGAATATCACACCGATACATCAGAGGGTGAATATCAGACAGATACATCAGAGGGTGAATATCAGACCGATACATCTGAGGTTGAATATCAGACCGATACATCAGAGGGTGAATATCAGACCGATACATCAGAGGATGAATATCACACCGATACATCAGAGGGTGAATATCAGAGAGATGCATCAGAGGGTGAATATCAGACAGATACATCAGAGGGTGAATATCAGAGAGATACATCAGAGAGTGAATATCAGAGAGATACATCAGAGGGTGAATATCAGAGAGATGCATCAGAGGGTGAATATTAGACAGATACATCAGAGGGTGAATATCAGACAGATACATCAGAGGGTGAATATCAGACCGATACATCAGAGGGTGAATATCAGACCGATACATCAGAGGGTGAATATCAGAGAGATACATCAGAGGGTGAATATCAGACCGATACATCAGAGGGTGAATATCAGAGAGATACATCAGAGGGTGACTATCAGAGAGATACATCAGAGGGTGAATATCAGACCGATACATCAGAGGGTGAATATCAGACAGATACATCAGAGGGTAAATATCAGACCGATACATCAGAGGGTCAATATCAGAGAGATACATCAGAGGGTGAATATCAGACCAATACATCAGAGGGTGAATATCAGACTGATACATCAGAGCGTGAATATCAGACCTATACATCAGAGGGTGAATATCAGACTGATACATCAGAGGGTGAATATCACACCGATACATCAGAGGCTGAATATCAGACAGATATATCTGAGGGTAAATATCAGACCGATACATCAGAGGGTGAATATCAGACCGATACATCAGAGGGTGAATATCAGACAGATACATCTGAGGGTAAATATCAGACCGATACATCAGAGGGTGAATATCAGACCGTTACATCAGAGGGTGAATATCAGAGAGATCCATCAGAGGGTGACTATCAGAGAGATACATCAGAGGGTGAATATCAGAGAGATACATCAGAGGGTGAATATCAGACAGATACATCAGAGGGTGAATAGCAGACCGATGCATCAGAGGGTGAATATCACACCGATACATTAGAGGGTGAATATCAGACAGATACATCTGAGGGTGAATATCAGACCGATACATCTGAGGTTGAATATCAGACCGATACATCAGAGGGTGAATATCAGACCGATACATCAGAGGATGAATATCACACCGATACATCAGAGGGTGAATATCAGAGAGATGCATCAGAGGGTGAATATCAGACCGATACATCAGAGGGTGAATATCAGAGAGATACATCAGAGGGTGAATATCAGACCGATACATCAGAGGGTGAATATCAGAGAGATACATCAGAGGGTGAATATCAGACAGATACATCAGAAGGGTGAATATCAGACCGATACATCAGAGGGTGAATATCAGACAGATACATCAGAGGGTAAATATCAGACCGATACGTCAGAGGGTCAATATCAGAGAGATACATCAGAGGGTGAATATCAGACCAATACATCAGAGGGTAAATATCAGACCGATACATCAGAGGGTGAATATCAGACCGATACATCAGAGGGTGAATATCAGACCGATACATCAGAGGGTGAATATCAGAGAGATACATCAGAGGGTGAATATCAGAGAGATACATCAGAGGGTGAATATCAGAGAGATACATCAGAGGGTGAATATCAGACAGATATATCAGAGGGTGAATATCAGACCGATACATCAGAGGGTGAATATCAGACTGATACATCAGAGGGTGAATATCAGACCGATACATCAGAGGGTGAATATCAGACTGATACATCATAGGGTGAATATCAAACCGATACATCAGAGGGTGAATATCACACCGATACGTCAGAGGGTGAATATCAGACAGATACATCAGAGGGTGAATATCAGACTGATACATCAGAGGGTGAATATCAGAGAGATACATCAGAGGGTGAAAATCAGACCGATGCATCAGAGGGTGAATATCAGACCGATACATCTGAGGTTGAATATCAGAAAGATGCATCAGAGGATGAATATCACACCGATACATCAGAGGGTGAATATCAGAGAGATGCATCAGAGGGTGAATATCAGACAGATACTTCAGAGGGTGAATATTAGACAGATACATCAGAGGGTGAATATCGAACAGATACATCAGAGGGTGAATGTCAGACCGATACATCAGAGGGTGAATATCAGACCGATACATCAGAGGGTGAATATCAGAGAGATACATCAGAGGGTGAATATCAGAGAGATACATCAGAGGGTGAATATCAGACTGATACATCAGGGGGTGAATATCAGAGAGATACATCAGAGCGTGAATATCAGAGAGATGCATCAGAGGGTGAATATCAGACCGATACATCAGAGGGTGACTATCAGAGAGATACATCAGAGGGTGAATATCAGAGAGATACATCAGAGGGTGAATATCAGACAGATACTTCAGAGGGTGAATATTAGACAGATACATCAGAGGGTGAATATCGAACAGATACATCAGAGGGTGAATGTCAGACCGATACATCAGAGGGTGAATATCAGACCGATACATCAGAGGGTGAATATCAGAGAGATACATCAGAGGGTGAATATTAGAGAGATACATCAGAGGGTGACTATCAGAGAGATACATCAGAGGGTGAATATCAGACCGATACATCAGAGGGTGAATATCAGACAGATACATCAGAGGGTGAATATCAGAGAGATGCATCAGAGGGTGAATATCAGACAGATACTTCAGAGGGTGAATATTAGACAGATACATCAGAGGGTGAATATCGAACAGATACATCAGAGGGTGAATGTCAGACCGATACATCAGAGGTTGAATATCAGACCGATACATCAGAGGGTGAATATCAGAGAGATACATCAGAGGTTGAATATCAGAGAGATACATCAGAGGGTGAATATCAGACCGATACATCAGAGGGTGAATATCAGACAGATACATCAGAGGGTGAATATCAGACCGATACATCAGAGGGTGAATATCAGACAGATACATCAGAGGGTGAATATCAGACTGATACATCAGAGGGTGAATATCAGAGAGATACATCAGAGCGTGAATATCAGAGAGATGCATCAGAGGGTGAATATCAGACCGATACATCAGAGGGTGACTATCAGAGAGATACATCAGAGGGTGAATATCAGAGAGATACATCAGAGGGTGAATATCAGAGAGATACATCAGAGGGTGAATATCAGAGAGATACATCAGAGGGTGAATATCAGAGAGATGCATCACAGGGTGAATATCAGACCGATACATCAGAGGGTGACTATCAGAGAGATACATCAGAGGGTGAATATCAGAGAGATACATCAGAGGGTGAATATCAGATAGATACATCACAGGGTGAATATCAGAGAGATACATCAGAGGGTGAATATCAGAGAGATACATCAGAGGGTGAATATCAGACAGATACATCAGAGGGTGAATATCAGACCGATACATCAGAGGGTGAATATCAGACTGATACATCAGAGGGTGAATATCAGACCGATACATCAGAGGGTGAATATCAGACTGATACATCAGAGGGTGAATATCACACCGATACATCAGAGGGTGAATATCAGACAGATACATCAGAGGGTGAATATCAGACTGATACATCAGAGGGTGAATATCAGACAGATACATCAGAGGGTGAATATCAGACCGATGCATCAGAGGGTGAATATCACACCGATACATCAGAGGGTGAATATCAGACAGATACATCAGAGGGTGAATATCAGACCGATACATCTGAGGTTGAATATCAGACCGATACATCAGAGGGTGAATATCAGACCGATACATCAGAGGATGAATATCACACCGATACATCAGAGGGTGAATATCAGAGAGATGCATCAGAGGGTGAATATCAGACAGATACATCAGAGGGTGAATATCAGAGAGATACATCAGAGAGTGAATATCAGAGAGATACATCAGAGGGTGAATATCAGAGAGATGCATCAGAGGGTGAATATTAGACAGATACATCAGAGGGTGAATATCAGACAGATACATCAGAGGGTGAATATCAGACCGATACATCAGAGGGTGAATATCAGACCGATACATCAGAGGGTGAATATCAGAGAGATACATCAGAGGGTGAATATCAGACCGATACATCAGAGGGTGAATATCAGAGAGATACATCAGAGGGTGACTATCAGAGAGATACATCAGAGGGTGAATATCAGACCGATACATCAGAGGGTGAATATCAGACAGATACATCAGAGGGTAAATATCAGACCGATACATCAGAGGGTCAATATCAGAGAGATACATCAGAGGGTGAATATCAGACCAATACATCAGAGGGTGAATATCAGACTGATACATCAGAGCGTGAATATCAGACCTATACATCAGAGGGTGAATATCAGACTGATACATCAGAGGGTGAATATCACACCGATACATCAGAGGCTGAATATCAGACAGATATATCTGAGGGTAAATATCAGACCGATACATCAGAGGGTGAATATCAGACCGATACATCAGAGGGTGAATATCAGACAGATACATCTGAGGGTAAATATCAGACCGATACATCAGAGGGTGAATATCAGACCGTTACATCAGAGGGTGAATATCAGAGAGATCCATCAGAGGGTGACTATCAGAGAGATACATCAGAGGGTGAATATCAGAGAGATACATCAGAGGGTGAATATCAGACAGATACATCAGAGGGTGAATAGCAGACCGATGCATCAGAGGGTGAATATCACACCGATACATTAGAGGGTGAATATCAGACAGATACATCTGAGGGTGAATATCAGACCGATACATCTGAGGTTGAATATCAGACCGATACATCAGAGGGTGAATATCAGACCGATACATCAGAGGATGAATATCACACCGATACATCAGAGGGTGAATATCAGAGAGATGCATCAGAGGGTGAATATCAGACCGATACATCAGAGGGTGAATATCAGAGAGATACATCAGAGGGTGAATATCAGACCGATACATCAGAGGGTGAATATCAGAGAGATACATCAGAGGGTGAATATCAGACAGATACATCAGAAGGGTGAATATCAGACCGATACATCAGAGGGTGAATATCAGACAGATACATCAGAGGGTAAATATCAGACCGATACGTCAGAGGGTCAATATCAGAGAGATACATCAGAGGGTGAATATCAGACCAATACATCAGAGGGTAAATATCAGACCGATACATCAGAGGGTGAATATCAGACCGATACATCAGAGGGTGAATATCAGACCGATACATCAGAGGGTGAATATCAGAGAGATACATCAGAGGGTGAATATCAGAGAGATACATCAGAGGGTGAATATCAGAGAGATACATCAGAGGGTGAATATCAGACAGATATATCAGAGGGTGAATATCAGACCGATACATCAGAGGGTGAATATCAGACTGATACATCAGAGGGTGAATATCAGACCGATACATCAGAGGGTGAATATCAGACTGATACATCATAGGGTGAATATCAAACCGATACATCAGAGGGTGAATATCACACCGATACGTCAGAGGGTGAATATCAGACAGATACATCAGAGGGTGAATATCAGACTGATACATCAGAGGGTGAATATCAGAGAGATACATCAGAGGGTGAAAATCAGACCGATGCATCAGAGGGTGAATATCAGACCGATACATCTGAGGTTGAATATCAGAAAGATGCATCAGAGGATGAATATCACACCGATACATCAGAGGGTGAATATCAGAGAGATGCATCAGAGGGTGAATATCAGACAGATACTTCAGAGGGTGAATATTAGACAGATACATCAGAGGGTGAATATCGAACAGATACATCAGAGGGTGAATGTCAGACCGATACATCAGAGGGTGAATATCAGACCGATACATCAGAGGGTGAATATCAGAGAGATACATCAGAGGGTGAATATCAGAGAGATACATCAGAGGGTGAATATCAGACTGATACATCAGGGGGTGAATATCAGAGAGATACATCAGAGCGTGAATATCAGAGAGATGCATCAGAGGGTGAATATCAGACCGATACATCAGAGGGTGACTATCAGAGAGATACATCAGAGGGTGAATATCAGAGAGATACATCAGAGGGTGAATATCAGACAGATACTTCAGAGGGTGAATATTAGACAGATACATCAGAGGGTGAATATCGAACAGATACATCAGAGGGTGAATGTCAGACCGATACATCAGAGGGTGAATATCAGACCGATACATCAGAGGGTGAATATCAGAGAGATACATCAGAGGGTGAATATTAGAGAGATACATCAGAGGGTGACTATCAGAGAGATACATCAGAGGGTGAATATCAGACCGATACATCAGAGGGTGAATATCAGACAGATACATCAGAGGGTGAATATCAGAGAGATGCATCAGAGGGTGAATATCAGACAGATACTTCAGAGGGTGAATATTAGACAGATACATCAGAGGGTGAATATCGAACAGATACATCAGAGGGTGAATGTCAGACCGATACATCAGAGGTTGAATATCAGACCGATACATCAGAGGGTGAATATCAGAGAGATACATCAGAGGTTGAATATCAGAGAGATACATCAGAGGGTGAATATCAGACCGATACATCAGAGGGTGAATATCAGACAGATACATCAGAGGGTGAATATCAGACCGATACATCAGAGGGTGAATATCAGACAGATACATCAGAGGGTGAATATCAGACTGATACATCAGAGGGTGAATATCAGAGAGATACATCAGAGCGTGAATATCAGAGAGATGCATCAGAGGGTGAATATCAGACCGATACATCAGAGGGTGACTATCAGAGAGATACATCAGAGGGTGAATATCAGAGAGATACATCAGAGGGTGAATATCAGAGAGATACATCAGAGGGTGAATATCAGAGAGATACATCAGAGGGTGAATATCAGAGAGATGCATCACAGGGTGAATATCAGACCGATACATCAGAGGGTGACTATCAGAGAGATACATCAGAGGGTGAATATCAGAGAGATACATCAGAGGGTGAATATCAGATAGATACATCACAGGGTGAATATCAGAGAGATACATCAGAGGGTGAATATCAGACTGATACATCAGAGGATGAATATCAGAGAGATACATTAGAGGGTGAATATCACACCGATACATCAGAGGGTGAATATCAGACTGATACATCAGAGGGTGAATATCAGACCGATACATCAGAGGGTGAATATCAGAGAGATACATCAGAGGGTGAATATCAGACCGATACATCAGAGGGTGAATATCAGAGAGATACATCAGAGGGTGAATATCAGACCGATGCATCAGAGGGTGAATATCAGACCGATGCATCAGAGGGTGAATATCAGACCGATGCATCAGAGGGTGAATATCAGAGAGATACATCAGAGGGTGACAATCAGACCGATACATCAGAGGATGAATATCACACCGATACATCAGAGGGTGAATATCGGACAGATACATCAGAGGGTGAATATCAGAGAGATACATCAGAGGGTGAATATCAGAGAGATACATCAGAGGGTGAATATCAGAGAGATACATCAGAGGGTGAATATCAGACCGATACATCAGAGGGTGAATATCAGAGAGATACATCAGAGGGTGAATATCAGACAGATATATCAGAGGGTGACTATCAGAGAGATACATCAGAGGGTGAATATCAGACAGATACATCAGAGGGTGAATATCAGACCGATACATCAGAGGGTGAATATCAGAGAGATACATCAGAGGGTGAATATCAGACAGATACATCAGAGGGTGAATATCAGACCGATACATCAGAGGGTGACTATCAGAGAGATACATCAGAGGGTGAATATCAGACCGATACATCAGAGGGTGAATATCAGACAGATACATCAGAGGGTGAATATCAGACAGATACATCAGAGGGTGAATATCAGAGAGATACATCAGAGGGTGAATATCAGACAGATACATCAGAGGGTGAATATCAGACCGATACATCAGAGGGTGACTATCAGAGAGATGCATCAGAGGGTGAATATCAGACAGATACATCAGAGGGTGAATATCAGTCCGATACATCAGAGGGTGAATATCAGACCGATACATCAGAGGGTGAATATCAGACCGATACATCAGAGGGTGAATATCAGACCCATACATCAGAGGGTGAATATCAGACCGATACATCAGAGGGTGAATATCAGACCGATACATCAGAGGGTGAATATCAGACCGATACATCAGAGGGTGAATATCAGACCGATACATCAGAGGGTGAATATCAGACAGATACATCAGAGGGTGAATATCAGACCGATACATCAGAGGGTGAATATCAGAGAGATACATCAGAGGGTGAATATCAGACAGATACATCAGAGGGTGAATATCAGACCGATACATCAGAGGGTGAATATCAGACCGATACATCAGAGGGTGAATATCAGACCGATACATCAGAGGGTGAATATCAGACCGATACATCAGAGGGTGAATATCAGACCGATACATCAGAGGGTGAATATCAGACAGATACATCAGAGGGTTACTACTGTTATATTCGAACAGCCAGGTGGTGAAGGATTGAATACTGGAACCAATCCTTCCGTTTTTCACAAGCTTTTATTTACGAGGTACACAGTACACACCATACACCCCTTAACGAAAAGCCTCCTTCTTCCCAAGCTTGCTCCCTTCCAAATGACAGTAAGAGAGTTCCCAATTGCTGCATGCACCTGAACATGAACCTTAACATCAATTGGTACAAATCACATGTCTTTCATGAACAGATTCCCTTCTGTCTTTTGTTTCACTTTTTAAATGAAAAACAAATTATGTATAATACAAACAAAAATTATCGTACCATACAAATTATTACATTGTGAGCTGACCCTTCTCCAGGACCCCTAATCATTTCTTCGTACATGTATTTCTTTTCGTAAAACAATCCGACAGTTGATGGCTTGAATCTAACCATTTAATTTTAGAGATTTCCATTCTCTCCAGCATTTGTTTGAAGCCAGCAAGGTCAATCTATAATCTTTTCTCATTCATATTTTTCGTACAATGAACGATTCTCTACATAACATTCACTGGGTATACTATCTTCAGTACTCCCATTGTAAAGGATGTCACTCAAGATATTTACCAAATAGAATCCCATATCCACTGTGTCTACAAGATCCAGTGTTTCAGCAGCCAGAGTATTTTTAAAAACCCTTTTTATTTTCTTAGCTTCTCAAGCTAAAGGACAACATTTCCCATTCTCGCCCATAAACACAATGAAACCAGCTGCACCAGAATACCCATCAGGAAGATTAACATGTGAAGCATCGCTAAAGATAACTTGCTTCATTTTCTTTGCGTCTTCTAAGGATGGGAATTTAAGTGCGTCTTTTTCTATATTTCATTTTCGTAATGTTTTATTTGCTCTTAAAACATCCTCTACTATGGGATGTTTCACTGAAGTACTTAACTCAACACATCAAAACTAGCACCTGGTCTGGTCTGAGTGCACAACCAGTTCAACTGACCAATCATGGTTTGTAATTGCTCTGTCTCTTCTTTAGATGTTACATTATCTTTCTGTGATGATTCTCCACGATGGGAGTAACTCTAAATAGGACAGTTGATTTAAAGTTATACCAGACCCACTTTGCTCAACATCTAAACCAATATATTTAAAAGCCCCACAGGCCTGACTCCTAATTTTAAATTCTACCCTAATTTTATTAATGATGAATTTCTCAAATTCCGCAGTACCTCCCCATAAGAAATCATCAACAGGCCTCATGAAGACGCCTGAGTTTCCGTTATGGTGCAAATAAAACATTGTGGGATCTGATTTTAGTTGAACACAACCTATTATCAGCAAAACAGATCTCATCGAAAAATACCATATCCTGGAAACATCATTCAGGCCATGGACGCATTTGTTTAGTTTCCATAGTTTTCCTTCCATATTTGCTGCCTCTTTAGGCGGTTTCAGAAACACTTCTCTCTGAAAAGTATCGACCTGCAGAAATGCGGCTTTTATGTCAATTGACCTGCATTCCCATCAAAATATTGATAAAAGAGCCAAAATGATTTTTAAGATTACCTTTCCAGCAGTGGGACAATCCACTCAAACATCTGGATCACCCAGTTTCTCCTCAAAACCCCTGGCTGCCATCCTCGCTTTAGCCTTTTAAGTCCCATCTGCATGGACATTTTCAGTACAAACCCATCGATGTGACAAAGCTGGTTGACCCTTAACTGTTACCTCAGAATAAATTCCAAATTCTTTCCAACTATCTCACTCCCTTTGTTTCACCTCCCTGATTCTTTTATCCTCAAGTCTATTAGCAGCCACCAAAACTTCACAGTCACAAGGATTTCTGCTTCTAGTTTTGTGTCGTGATGGTTCTGTGGGAATTGTTTCAGTGTCTGATCTATTTAAGCTCCAGCTTCTACTTCTATGTCCGTAGGGACTCCTACTTCAAGATTTCCCTCTTGCAGTATCTGAGGCTCTTTCTTTAGTACATGATCGTTTTCTGACGTGATGTTCAATGTCAGACCCCCTTTCAGTACTTGTACTGCACTTCCAGACTCTCCACTCCACATTCTGCTAATCCATGGACCTCACTTCTTGGCCATCATCCTGAACATTTAACCAATATTTAAACTTCACACTAGCTTTTCCTGCATGTCCCAAAATTGACCATCTCTCCATTCATCATTTCCTTCTGGAACATTCATTACCCGTGTCCCCACTTTGGGTAATTGTAGTTTGGATGTGACAGCTCGGTCATGTATTTGATCACTCACATTATTACTGTCCAGCCCTTGATCTACCTCACTCTGTTCCTCAGGACCTGGATCAAAAACATCATGAAGATTTGAGGTACAAGGTGCCTCGTTTACTGCTCTCACCTGCTCAGAGTCCGAGATTCTATAATTAATTCCAATTAAATGTGAGGAATGAACCTTAACAGTTTGATTGCTGTGTTGGATAATTACAGACTTACAATCACGACTTATTACCTTACCAGGGCCTTTCCATTTTCTATGACCCTCTCTTTTATACTATCCCAATTCTCCTGAACTGAACTCTGTCTCAGGTGGTCCAATATGATACCTCAGTGCTCTACGAATTTTCTCTGATACCTCAGCCTTGATAAAAGCCTGTCTCCCTGCATGCATAGCATTTAAATGCTCAGAAAATATAGCACTAATTGTAGTACTTTCTAGAGTAGGAGGATTATCACAAAGCACAGAAGGTAGTTTGGGATTGTGCCCATGGACTCGTTGGTCAGGATTATATCCTCCAACCATCTGAAGAGAATTCTTTGCATGAACTTCCCATGTTAGGGCAGTTGACAATTTACACTCTGTGCAATCAGCCAAAATGTTCTGCCCCATGCTGTCAATCACAGCATGATTCCTTTCACAAAGACCATTGCTAAAAGGGCTCTCAGCCGCTGTAGTCTTGACAAGTATATTCATATTCTCACATCTTTCTCTCAACTCCGCATTAGCGAATTCACCTCCATTATCGGTCAAAAGTTTGGCTGGTGTCCCAAGTCCAGTCCCGATCCATTTTTCCATAATTTGGTCCAGAATAACCTTCTTCTCCTTACTCCGTGTCAGGGAAGAATTACTAAATCTCGTAGCCAGGTCAATAAAATGTAGGATGAAAACATTTCTGGCCTTGACCCACACTTTTATACCCATGGCCGTGACCTCACTGAAGTCCTGTGCTAATGGAACACTTACAATAGGACGAGGGTCATCATTCGCCTTATCATGCTCCATGGCCAGTTTCATTGAAGGTTTACACAAAAGCATGGGTATCTCACTCGAGACTACACCTGTGCTTATATCATGGCTTTCTCTACCTATTTTACATGGTATGACTACTCACTTGAGTGACCGTAAGGTGTTGTCATCGCCAAATCTAAAGGCTGAAGTCTTATACCGTTTAACCTTGTGCCAATCTTCACTGCTGAGCGAATCAAGGTAACATGTGAACCAATCCACCCCAGAAACGGTCGAAGTACATGCATTATCGAGCTCCGCACAATTGAAAGAATCCACAACTAACACCTTCATCACCGGATTAAAACTCCTGGTGACCAAAATGATTTGTTCATCTGTATCATTAAATTCATCCTCTGCCTCAGGGTTACTGTCGTCAAGGGTCATCACAAATTCCCTGTTTCTACGCTACCTCCTGATTTCTCTTTGGCCATTCCTGGAATTCATTGCAGATAATTCCTGTCCCAAATTTGCCGTCTGTCGAGATACCCGGATTTGCTTTGCTGGCGCTCAGCCCCGGTCTGCCCGTCCCTAATCCATTCATCGCCTTGACGTCTCCGTCCAGTCTCCTGAGAATTTAAAATATTGCATGGCACCGCGTTCAGTGTCCGAATCATCTGTAAACCTGGTCACCATGGAATCTTCCATTCTCTGTGTGACCACAGAAGGCCCCATGTAATCCATGAGGGCTAAAGGAAGTAAATGTTCCCCCGGGAATTGTTTAAAAGTGGCAGACATCTGACCTAAGAGAAACAATCTGTCTGAGAACTCGACGTCAGTTAAGACCAGTTGTCTGTCCACATGAGACATTTTAGCACAGTTCAACAACTTAAAATCATGGAACGATTGAAGGGATTCGCAAAATTTCACATGTCCCCGCACCCCCCCGAAGATTTATTGGAGTTATTAAAGAAACCCTGGTGTGACTTCAAGTTAAGTTGAAAGACAAAGGTCCTCAGCCATCAGTCGCGGGCTGTGAGGGACCAGAAGTAAAGGTCAGTGCAGCCACGCCGCAGGGAGCAGCCTGCAGCAGTCCTGACAGAATCTGAGCTGGCCGCTCGGAGACTGGCGGCGGATGTATATAACTTTAGCAGTTAAGTTTGTAGTTTTAAGTTAAGATGTTTAGGTTAATTATAAGGTGTGGAACCGTAGTGTAATTTTAAGATGGAACCGTTCCAGTGTTGTCTACGTGAGCCGAGGTCGAGGGACCCGCTCACACTTCACCCGAGCCAGGCAGCCTATAGGGAGCCCGGCCAGATGTTCTTTATCTTTTACAGGGAATTAAAGGGAATGTTCGGAGGTGTGATCCTGCTCGCCCTGTCTGGGCTGAGCCTCGCGAGAAGGGGCGACACCGAGGACCACCACATCTTCGGATGCTCTGGAAAAACGGCGCCCCTAGCCCACGATGGGAGTGGCCTACGCGAGGCGGATGAAATCGCCTTGTACACTCACGAGGGGAGCTGGCCCGGATGGTTGGGGTCAAATTCGACCCAGTACTCGAGCCAGACCGGTTTCTCATATGGGGAGACCTCCCTCCAGTGCCCGAGGATACGAATTGTCACCCCAAGGAATAGCGTCACCGTGGGAAAAGGAATATGTTTGTCATGTAAAGGCAACGTTCCTCTGGATAGGTGGTGGTGGCTTAGAAAATTAAGTAAGGATATGGCTCATTAGGGAGGGTCGGAATGCGTCAGACCAGGCGGTGCAGAATGAAGTGTGCGTGCTGTATGGGGCATGGTTGCTGGGCGAGGCCCGCAGCAATCTGGAGGATTTAAAGCAAGGTTTAGTCCCCTCCTGGAGCAGCAACAAACACCTCGCAGCCCTCCACCCTTTTGAGAATACATTAAGTCCGTGCCAGTTCCGCCTCGCTTCTGAGGCCTACCCAGTCCCAGTGGACTGTGGGTATTCCAACCACACCATCATAGGGATAGTTGTAAGGATGCCAGTCATGGGCGGGACGGCCCGACCCGTGCCGGTGTACAGGGTGGAGAACATTGGTGTCATTCAGGGGGGTGCACACGTTCGTTTCACAGCGGTCCCGCCCTACGTCATAAAGTGGGAGCATGGTATGACGGGTACTGACCTCTCGGGGTGCCAGAGCCGGGGATCACACATAATCCTGTGTCCCCAGCCCTTGAACGCCGATTCAAAACCGCAGTGCGGGTTCAGAGCTGCTGACGCGAAGCCTATAAACTGCACCATGGAAGCCATGGCACAAGGCCATGTTCTCCCACAGGTGGCGTATATGGGAGGTGGGACATATTGCGTCACCACAGCAGCGTCTCACTACCAGCATGGTCAGCACAGCTGGTGCGCGGTGAGTGACAGCAGTTTCTGCTTTAAACCCGAGGCAGAAGTTCAAGTGGCACAGATACGAATTGTCCCCATCCCTGAACCATCCACTGTTCACCTCACTGTGAAAGAGAATTTCACCAACCTCCAAAAGTATGTAGCCCACTTCGGCTACCAGATTCCCCCTCTCCCAGAACACCTCGTTAAATTATTAAAAGCAGTAGGGGTTTCCCAAAAACACTTTTACACACTGGAACAGAAGACTGTCCAGATAGGGGCCGATATTCTGAGTATTACGACCCCACCCTGGTGGGACATCTTTGAGAATATACAGGTCCCCTCCTGGATTCGTCTGGCATCACACGTATTAGTAATCTGTCAGCTCGGGATCGTCCTCTACCTGGTTTGCGTCCAGTGTAGGAAAAGGGGTCTCGAGGTAGTAGTTAGAACACAAAGGGTATGGAAGGACCAGTATGCTCGGGTAGACGAAACACCCGCGTGAGTTCGGTGACACATCACTTGCAAGTGATGGCAGCCTGTTTCATTATTTTAATAAAGATGGTCCCTTCCGTTTGTTGTTTTCAATAAAGATTGTTCTCGTTGTATTTTCATTTTAATAAAGAATGTATAGTATGCGAAATACTGTTTCATCCCAAGTGGTGCGGGGGTATTTGGACCCCTCCGTGCTGGGATTGTTGTAATTCAACCTTGTTTTCTATCTGAATGCCTGCCGTACACTGGGGCTCTCTCCAAGTAAGGGAATGTATGTGTTGAGGGATTAGGGATAAGTAAATAAAGGGGAGGGTTGTTCGCGACGGTCAGAAAATTTTGCTCAACTTGCATGGACACTTCAAGCAAGTTTAAGTATCTACAGGGGGGACTGAAGGGATTCGCAAAATTTCACATGTTCCCCCACCCCCCCGGAGATTTATTGGAGTTATTAAAGAAACCCTGGTGTGACTGCATTTTAAAAAATCCAGGGCCTCTCAAAATGGCTGCGGTCAGACACATGGCCAAGGGCCTGCAGCATTTGAAATTGGATTCTCTGACAGCTTGGCAGTTCCATGTTTAACACGTCTGCAAACACCTTTCCACAAGAGCAGACAGGGCTCTTTGAACAATGCAGTGAGGCAAGCACAGTTGCATTCACGCCATGAGGCAAGCCATCAACGTTGCCTGCCTACACAATCAAAGTTCGAGCAGAAGTAATCCCAGGACTAAGGTGACCCATTAAGGAACATTCGGAACAATGGAAAGCAGTTATGGAACAGATCAGTACAGGTACCGGCCATTAATGGAAATGGGCCAAGATCGGGGCCCTCTTGTCTTACGTTTTTGCGCCCAAATCGGACAATGGAGCAAACTGATGAGGCGCGAAAATAACCTATTACCGGGAGGGTATAACTGGGGCATCCCAGAACCTCCCTCTCTCTTCGCCTCGGCCCGGCGTCCTGCTTGCCTGCTAGCAACCAAGAAGGAAGGCCGTCCAGTAAACATCGCAACCACATGTCGACGGGAGCAGCAGGGCACAGGGGCCAGGCCTTTTCATCTGTTTCACCGGTGAGCATTAATTTTCTGGCCGCCACAAGACAACCTAGCTAGGTATAAGGGTGGGAGTTAAAGGGGTATTGCTAAAATTGTGATTTTAGAATTTTCCCTCGATGTGTCCGTTTCTTCCACCCCGTTAAGTGTAAGACTGTATTGCATCCATAGCGATTCCTTTTATCTTCTGTCTAATACTGTTTACCTTGTAGTTTTAGTTTTCTTATCAATAAACATTGGTTTTCCTTGCACCAATCCACCGGTCTGTTCGTCTGTCCTTATTACCACTCGATAAGTCCTGAGCTCAGAATCAGGAAGGGGTAAGCGATTCGAAACCGCACAGCGGGCAGGGCAGCTCAGAAAAACATAACTGGCTGACCTACGATAAGCCCCAGAAACAAAACCCCTTTCAAATGGTCTTCGTCACTTAAAAAAAGCCTCTGATATATTGATCTGATATTCACCCTCTGATATATCGGTCTGATATTCACCCTCTGATACATCGGTCTGATATTCACCCTCTGATGTATCGGTCTGATATTCACCGTCTGATATATCGGTCTGATATTCACGCTCTGATATATCGGTCTGATATTCACCCTCTGATGTATCGATCTGATATTCACCCTCTGATATATCGGTCTGATATTCACCCTCTGATGTATCTCTCTGATATTCACCCTCTGATATATCGGTCTGATATTCACGCTCTGATCAGATTCTGATGGAGATTCTGGAATCCTAATCCTGCAGAATGTAGTATCGCAATAGGTACAGCACTGGAGGGGGCCATTCGTCCCTTTGTGCCTGTGCAGGCTCTTTGAAAAAGTTATTCAATTGGTCCCATTCCCCTGCTCTTTTCCCATTCCCCTGTAAATTGTCTCTCTTCAAGTGTTTATCCCATTCCCTTTTGAAAGTTATTATTGAATCTGCTTCCACCGCCCTTTCAGGCAGTGCATTCCAGATCATTACAACTCACTGTGTAAAAAAATGTTCCCTCATGTCGCCTCTGGTTCCTTTGCCGATCACCTTAAATCTGTGTCCTCTGTTTACTGACCCTTCTGCCACTGGAAACAGTTTCTCCTTATTTACTCTATCAAAACCATTCATGATTTTGAACACCTCTGTCAAATCTCCCCTTAAACTTCTCTGTTCCAAGGAGAACAACGCCAGCTTCTCCAGTCTCTCCACATAACTGAAGTCCCTCATCCCTGGAGCCATTCCAGTAAATCTCTTCTGCACCCTCTCTCAGGCCAAAGAGGTAACCTGTGTGTGGAGGCGGAAGATGTGGTTCTGGTTCTAAATGAATACTTTGCGTCTGTCTTCACAAAAGAAGGGGACGATGCAGACCTTGTAGTTAAGGAGGAGGAGTGTGAAATATTGGATGGGATAAACATCGTGAGAGAGGAAGTATTAAGGGGATTAGCATCTTTGAAAGGAGATAAATTGCCAGGCCCGGATGAAATGAATCCCAGGCTGTTAAAAGAAGCAAGGGAGGAAATAGCGGACGCTCTGACCATCATTTTCCAATCCTCTCTGACTACAGGCGTGGTGCCAGAGGACTGGAGGACTGTTAATGTTGTACCATTGTTTAAAAAGGGAATAAGGAATTGACCGAGTAATTACAGGCCAGTCAGCCTAACCTCGGTGGTGGGCAAATTATTGGAAAAAGTTTTGAGGGACGGTATTAATCATCATTTAGAAAGGTAGGTTTAATCAAGGACAGTCAGCATGGATTTGTTAAGGGAAGGTCGTGTCTGACTAACTTGATTAAATTTTTTGAGGAGGTAACAAGGAGGATCAATGAGGGTAGCGCGTTTGATGTAGTGTACATGCATTTTAGCAAGGCTTTTGACAAGGCCCCACATGGCAGACTGGTTAGAAAAATAAAAGCCCATGGGGTCCAAGGGAAAGTGGCAAATTGGATCCAAAATTGGCCCAGTGGCAGGAAGCAAAGGGTAATGGTCGATGCGTGTTTTTGTGACTGGAACCCCATTTCCAGTGGGGTTCCGCGGGGCTCAGTACGAGGTCCCTTGCTTTTTGTGGTACATATTAATGATTTAGACTTAAATGTAGGGGGCATGATTAAGAAGTTTGCAGATGATACAAAAATTGGCCATGTGGTTGATAATGAGGAAGAAAGCTGTAGACTGCAAGAAGATATCAGTGGACTGATCAGGTGGGCAGAAAAGTGGCAAATGGAATTCAATCCAGAGAAGTGTGAGCTAATGCATTTGGGGAGGGCAAACAAGGCAAGGGAATACACAATAAATGGGATGATACTGAGAGGTGTAGAGGAACAGAGGAACTTTGGAGGGCTTGTCCACAGATCCCTGAAGGTACCAGGACAGGTCGATCAAGTGGGTAAGAAAGCATACGGGATGCTTTCCTTTATTAGACGAGGCATAGAATATAAGAGCAGGGAGGTTATGCTCGAACTGTATAAAACACTAGTTAGGCCACAGCTGGAGTATTAGTTACAGTTCTGGTCTCCACATTACAGGAAAGATGTGATTGCACCAGAGAGGGTACAGAGGAGATTTACGAGGATGTTGCCAGGGCTGGAGAATTTTAGCTATGAGGAAAGTTTGGATAGGCTGGGGTTGTTTTCTTTGGAACAAAGGAAGCTGAGGGGAGATTTAATTGAGGTGTATAAAATTATGAGGGGCAGAGATAGAGTGGATGGGAAGGACCTATTTCCCTTAGCAGAGAGATCAATAAACAGGGGGCATAGATTTAAAGTAATTGGTAGAAGGATTAGATGGGAGTTGAGGAGAATTTTTTTCACCCAGAGGGTGGTGGGGGTCTGGAACTCACTGCCTGAAAGGGTGGTAGAGGCAGAAACCCTCAACTCATTTAAAATGTGCTTGGATATGCACTTGAAGTGCCGTAACCTACAGGGCTACAGGCCAAGAGCTGCAATGTGGGATGGCTCTTTTTCGGCCGGCACGGACACGATGGGCCAAGTGGCCTCCTTATGTGCTGTAAAATTCTATGATTCTATGAAGGCCTCGACATCGTTATTAAAGTGTGGTTCCCAGAATTGAACACAATACTCCAGCTGGGGTCTAACCAGTGTTTCATAAATGTTTAGCATAACTTCCTTGCTTTTGTACTCTGTGCCTCTATTAATAAAGCCCAGGATCCCATATTACTTTTCGAACAGCCTTCTCAACTTGTCCTGCCACCCTTAAAGGTTTGTGTATGAGCACCCCCAGGTCTCTCTGTTTCTGCACCTCCTTTAAAATTGTACCATTTAGTTTCTATCACCTCTCCTAATTCTTCCGACCAAAATGTATCACTTCACACTTCTCTGTGCTAAATTTCATCTGCCATGTGTCTGCCCATTTCACCAGTCTGTCTGTGTCCTCCTGAAGTCTGTTACTATCCTCCACATTATTTACGACATTTCCAAGTTTTGTGCCATCTGCAAACTTTGAAATTATACCCTGTATACCCAAGTCCAGGTCATTAATATATATCAAAAAGAGCAGTGGTCCTAATACCGACCCCTGGGGACACCATTGTATGCTTCCCTCCAGTCTGAAAAACAAACATTCATCACTACTCTCTGCTTTCTGTCTCTGAGCCAATTTTGTATCCATGCTGCCACTGTCCCTTTAATCCCATGGGCTTTAATTTTGCTAACCAGTCTATTATGTGGTAATTTATCAAATGCCTTTTGAAAGTCCATGTACACAACATCAACCGCACTACCCTCATCAACCCTCTCCGTTACTTCATCAAAGAATTCAATGAAGTTAGTCAAACACGATTTTCTTTTCACAAATCCATGTTGTCTTTCATTTATTAGTCCATACTTTTCCAAGTGAGAATTAATTCTGTCCTGGATTATTCTCTCCAGAAGTTTCCCTATCACCGACGATAGGCTGACCGGCCTTTTTTGAACAGGGGTGTGATATTTGCAATCCTCCAGTCCTCTGGCACCATCTCCATATCCAAGGAGGATTGGAAGATTGTGGCCAGAACCTACACAATTTCCACCCTTACTTCCTCAGTAACCTAGGATTCATCCCATCTGGACCGGGTGACTTTTCTACTTTGAGTACTGCCAATCTTTTCAGTACCTCCTCTTTATCTACTTTTATCCTATCCAATACCAGATGCCTGGTGACAGAAGTTAAAATATCTCTGACACACATATTGACTTTATTTCACCAATGACGGAACTCTGACAGACCTGAGTATGGTGATTGGAAAGATTGTCATTTTGCCAATGAATAATTCAGATCACTTTCTATTGTTTTCCAGGGTCTTCACATGCACAAGAAGAATGTGGCGAGATGGAAGACATTGATTCCTCAGAGGAGCTCATTCCTTCTGAGAGAGCGCCGTCACCGGATATCCTGCCATGCACCAGCGCAGATACCCGCACTTCGGTGGGTTCACCATCACTGGATATCCAGCCATGCACCAGCGCAGATACCTGCTCTATGGTGGGTTCACCATCACTGGACATCCTGCCATGCACCAGCGCAGATAGGTGGGTCCTCTTTAGAGTGTCCTCTTATACAGTCAGTCGTGTTTTCACCACTCACAAGTGAGCACGAGCAGACACTGGTGGCAGGAGCAGTTGTGGAGAGTCCACTTCGATGGGCGCACTCCTCTCCAAGCTCTGCTCAGTTGGACGCAGATGCTGAATCCTGGGGGCCATAGTTGAGAATGAGAATGATTGAGGTCCAGCTCCACGTTTGCGAGGCAATGGAAAATATGTCACACACACTCTGCACAACAGCGGAGAGGATGGAGGAGTCCAACTCCAACAGTAGTGGATTGTTGTCTCAGGTAATTGTGAGAATGTCCGCCATGGAGAGAGTGGCCGCCTCCATGGAGCTTCAAGCATGGCTCCCAAATAAGTCTGTGCAGGACATGACCACGGCCGTGCAGGAGATTTCTGTTGCCTTCAACAAGATGACAGATACCTGACAAGATGTCACTGATCTGCACCAACCTGCTCTCCAGCAGAGTGGTGGGAGTGACATTGCGCTGGCCCGGGAGAGGGCTGATGGTGAAAGGGGACATTGAGTGGGGACTCCACTCAAAACACTCCCACATCTCAATCATTGCACCTCCCCCACTCCCTCAACCAGGACCCGAAGTGCTGCCTCCTTTCCTGAGGGCTGATTCTCCCTCACACAGGTGCAGGTGGAGCAGACTTTGGCAGGACCATCACGGGCTCCAAAACCCAGAGGGTGTGGGCTGAAAGCATGCCAGCAGTGAGGGCAGGGATCTGAGCAACCTGCCGCGACCTCTGCTGAATCCATGGAGGATGCACCTACTGGAAGTGTAAGTTCAAACAATCGTAGTCCACTGAGGGTCTGCACAAGGGTGTTTGAAGAAATGTTATGTTGTTGAAGTTCCTTTTTTATATTGGCACATAAAAAGTATTGATTATCACCACTCCCATGAATTGTGACTCAATCTCGCCTCTCTTTCACTGGCGAGTTTCCCGAGCCCCTGGAAATCCATGCTGGAGGCGTTAAACTCAAGTCCCTGTTGAATTCAATCTAAAATTGCCTCATTACCATGTGCTAATCATCTAAACGGCTGTGGTAATTACCGACCCGCCTGGCCTAATGATCGACCTGTCCCAGGCAACTAGGTTACTCACACCACCAAACATGCCTCCGTTAAACCCGGAAATGTGCCCCTTGGAGCCGGGTTGTGATCCCACTTCAAACTTCGACAATTTTTACTTCCCACCCGACCCCCAACCCACCCGTTGTTAGGGGTTAAAACTCCCCCTGAGATAACGCAGCAGAGGCCGGGGATCGAGCCTGGGCCTTTCCTGCTCTGTGTGGGGTTCAGTACCACAGCAGCAGAAATTAGACAACACAGCAGAGGCCGGGGATCGAGCCTGGGCCTTTCCTGCTCTGTGTGGGACTCTGTATCACACCGGGTGTTGCATCGAGATAAATTGAGTCCCAGTACAGAAACAGGCCATTCGACCCTACTGGTCTGTGCTGGTGTTTATGCTTCACATGAGACTCCTTCCACCCGACTTCATCCAACTATATCAACATATCCTTCTATCCCTTTCTCCAGCATGTGCTTATCTAGTTTCCCCTTAAATGCATCCCATAGAATTGTAGAATGGTTGCAGCTCAGAAGGAGGCCATTCGGCCCATCGACCCCATGCCGACTCTTTGTAAGAGCAATCTCGCCAGTCCCACTCCCCTGTTCTTTCTTGTACCCCTGCATGTTATTTCCATTCAAGTACTTATCCAGTTCCCTTTTGAAGGCCATGATTGAATCTGCCTCCGCCACCCCCTCAGGCAGTACATTCCAGATCCTAACCACTCGCTGTGTAAAAACAGATTTTTTTGGTTCTTTTGCCGATCACCTTAAATCTATGCCCTCTGGTTCTTGACCCTTCCATCAATGGAAACAGTTTCTCTCTATCTCCTCTGTCTCGACCCTTCATGATTTTGAATACCTCTATCAAATCTCCTCACAACCGTCTCTGTTCCAAGGAGAACAAGCCCAGCTTCTCCGGTCTATCCACGTAACTAAAGTCCCTCATCCCTGGAATCATTCCAGTAAACCTTTTCTGCACCCGATGCGCTGTGGTAGTGAGTTCCATGTTCCACCCACACTCTGGGTAAAGGAGCTTCTCCTGAATTCCCCATTGGATTTATTAGTGACGATCTTATATTGATGGCCCCTAATTCTGGTCTCCCCACAAGTGGGAACATCTTCTCTATTTCGACCCTATCAAACCCTATCATTATCTTAAAGACCTCCATCAGGTCACCCCTCAGCTTTCGCTTTTCTAGAGAAAAATGCCCCCAGCCCAATCGATCTTTCCTCACTGGTATAACCTCTCAATCAAAAGCAAAATACTGCAGATGCAGGAAATCTGAAATAAAAACAGAAAATGCTGGAGAAGCTCAGCAATTCAGGCAGCATCTGTGGAGAAAGAAACAAAGACCTTTCATCAGAAATGGAAGATGTGAAAAGACTTAAAGTTTGTGAGCAATGTATAACCTCTAAGTTCTGGTATCATCCTTGTAAAGCTTCTTTGCACCCTCTCCAATGCCTCTATATCGTTTTTATAATATGGAGTCCAGAACTGTACACATACTCCAAGTGTGGTCTAACCAAGGTTCTATACAACTTTAACATAACTTCCCTGCTTTTATTTCTATCCCTAGTGCTTGATTTGCCTTTTTATGGTCTTATTACCCCCAGATCCCTCTGCCCCCTTATTGTTCCCACCAATCTGCACCATCTCACACTTATCTGTTTGAATACATTACGCAGCAGAGGCCTGGGACTGAGCCTGGGTCTTTCCTGCTCTGTGTGGGGCTCAGTATTACACTGGGTGAGATCAGGTAACACAGCACAGGCCAGGGATTGAGTCTGGGTCTTTCCTGCTCTGTGTGGGGCTCAGTCCCACACCGGCTGTGGGACTGAGCCCCACACCGGGTGTGGGACTGAGCCCCACACCGGGTGTGGGGCTCACTTGGGTACGGTAGCATAGTGGTTATGTTACAGGACGAGTAATCCAGAGGCCTGGACTAAAATCCAGAGTCATGAGTTCAAATCCCGCCACGGCAGCTGGCGAATTTAAATTCAATTAATTAATTAAATTCAATTAATTAAATAAAATCTGGAATTAAAATACTAGTATCAGTAATGGTCACCATGAAACTACTGGATTGTCGTAAAAACCCATCTGGTTCACTAATGACCTTTAGGGAAGGAAACCTGCCGTCCTTACCCGGTCTGGCCTATATGTGACTCCAGACCCACAGCAATGTGGTTGATTCTTAATTGCCCTCTGAAATGGCCGAGCAAGCCACTCAGTTGTAAAATCGCGCTACGAAAAGTCACAATAAGAATAAAACCGGATGGACCACCCGGCATCGGACCACTCGGCACCGGACACGACAACGGCAAAACACCAAGCCCAGTCGACCCTGCAAGGTCCTCTGGGGACTTGTGCCAAAATTGGGAGAGCTGTCCCACAGACCAGTCAAGCAACAGCCTGACATAGCCATACTCACAGAATCATACCTTTCAGCCAACGTCCCAGACTCTTCCATCACCATCCCTGGGTATGTCTTGTCCCACCGGCAGGACAGACCCACCAGAGGTGGCGGTACAGTGATATACAGTCAGGAGGGAGTGGCCCTGGGAGTCCTCAACATTGACTCTGGACCCCATGAAATCTCATGGCATCAGGTCAAACATGGGCAAGGAAACCTCCTGCTGATTACCACCTACCGCCCTCCCTCAGCTGATGAATCAGTCCTCCTCCATGTTGAGCACCACTTGGAGGAAGCACTGAGGGTAGCAAGGGCACAGAATGTACTCTGGGTGGGGGACTTCAATGTCCATCACCAAGAGTGGCTCGGTAGCACCACGACTGACCGAGCTGGCCGAGTCCTGAAGGATATAGCTACCAGACTGGGCCTGCGGCAGGTGGTGAGCGAACCAACACGAGGGAAAAACTTACTTGACCTCGTCCTCACCAATCTACCTGTCGCAAATGCATCTGTCCATGACAGTATTGGTAGGAGTGACCACCGCACAGTCCTCGTGGAGATGAAGTCCCGTCTTCGCACTGAGGACACCATCCAACGTGTTGTGTGGTACTACCACCATGATAAATGGGATAGATTCAGAACAGATCTCGCAGCTCAAAACTGGGCATCCATGAGGCGCTGTGGGCCATCAGCAGCAGCAGAATTGTATTCCACCACAATCTGTAACCTCATGGCCCGGCATATTCCTCACTCTACCATTACCAACAAGCCAGGGGATCAACCCTGGTTCAATGAGGAGTGTAGAAGAGCATGCCAGGAGCAGCACCAGGCGTACCAAAAAATGAGGTGCCAACCTGGTGAAGCTACAACTCAGGACTACATGCATGCTAAACAGCGGATACAACATGCTATAGATAGAGCTAAGCGATTCCACAACCAACGGATCAGATCAAAGCTCTGCAGTCCTGCCACATCCAGTCGTGAATGGTGGTGGACAATGAAACAACTAACGGGAGGAGGAGGCTCTGCAAACATCCCCGTCCTCAATGGTGGCGGATGCCAGCACGTGAGTGCAAAAGACAAGGCTGAAGCGTTTGCAACCATCTTCAGCCGGAAGTGCCGAATGGATGATCCATCTCAGCCTCCTCCCGATATCCCCACCATCACAGAAGCCAGTATTCGGCCAATTCGATTCACTCCACGTGATATCAAGAAACGGCTGAGTGCACTGGATACAGCAAAGGCTATGGGCCCCGACAACATCCCAGCTGTAGTGCTGAAGACTTGTGCTCCAGAACTAGCTGCGCCTCTAGCCAAGCTGTTCCAGTACAGCTACAACACTGGCATCTACAACGACAATGTGGAAAATTGCCCAGGTATGTCCTGTCCACAAAAAGCTGGACAAATCCAATCCGGCCAATTACCGCCCCATCAGTCTACTCTCAATCATCAGCAAAGTGATGGAAGGTGTCGTTGACAGTGCTATCAAGCGGCACTTACTCACCAATAACCTGCTCACCGATGCTCAGTTTGGGTTCCGCCAGGACCACTCGGCTCCAGACCTCATTACAGCCTTGATCCAAAAATGGACAGAAAAGCTGAATTCCAGAGGTGAGGTGAGAGTGACTGCCCTTGACATCAAGGCAGCATTTGACCGAGTGTGGCACCAAGGAGCCCTCGTAAAATTGAAGTCAATGGGAATCAGGGGGAAAACTCTCCAGTGGCTGGAGTGATACCTAGCACAAAGGAAGATGGTAGTGGTTGTTGGAGGCCAATCATCTCAGCCCCAGGACATTGCTGCAGGAGTTCCTCAGGGCAGTGTCGTAGGCCCAACCATCTTCAGCTGCTTCATCAATGACCTTCCCTCCATCATAAGGTCAGAAATGGGGATGTTCGCTGATGACTGCACAGTGTTCACTTCCATTCGCAACCCCTCAAATAATGAAGCAGCCCGAGCCCGCATGCAGCAAGACCTGGACAACATCCAGGCATGGGCTGATAAGTGGCAAGTAACATTCGCGCCAGATAAGTGCCAGGCAATGACCATCTCCAACAAGAGAGAGTCTAACCACCTCCCCCTGACATTCAACGGCATTACCATCACCGAATCCCCCACCATCAACATCCTGGGGGTCACCATTGACCAGAAACTTAACTGGACCAGCCATATAAATACTGTGGCTACGAGAGCAGGTCAGAGGCTGGGTTTTCTGCGGCGAGTGACTCACCTCCTGACTCCCCAAAGCCTTTCCACCATCGACAAGGCACAAGTCAGGAGTGTGATGGAATACTCTCCACTTGCCTGGATGAGTGCAGCTCCAACAACACTCAAGAAGCTCGACACCATCCAAGATAAAGCAGCCCGCTTGATTGGCACCCCATCCACCACACTAAACATTCACTCCCTTCACCACCGGCACACCGTGGCTGCAGTGTGTACCATCCACAGGATGCACTGCAGCAACTCGCCAAGGCTTCTTCGACAGCACCTCCCAAACCCGCAACCTCGACCACCTAGAAGGACAAGAGCAGCAGGCACATGGGAACAATACCACCTGCACGTTCCCCTCCAAGTCACATACCATCCCGACTTGGAAATATATCGCCGTTCCTTCATTGTCGCTGGGTCAAAATCCTGGAACTCCCTTCCTAACAGCACTGTGGGAGAACCTTCACCACACGGACTGCAGTGGTTCAAGAAGGCGGCTCACCACCACCTTCTCAAGGGCAATTAGGGATGAGCAATAAATTCTGGCCTTGCCAGCGACGCCCACATCCCGTGAACGAATAAAAAAAAAAGGTAACACAGCACAGGCCAGGGACTGAGCCTGGGCCTTTCTTGCTCTGTGTGGGGCTCAGTCCCACACCGGGTGAGATCAGGTAACACAGCACAGGGTGGGGATCAAGCCTTGGCCTTTCCTGCTTCATGTGGGCCTCAGTATCACACCGGGTGAGATCAGTAAGACAGCACAGGGTGGGGACTGAGCCTGGGCCTTTCCTGCTCTGTGTGGGGCTCAGTCCCACACCGGGTGAGATCAGGTAAGACAGCACAGGGTGGGGACTGAGCCTGGGCCTTTCCTGCTCTGTGTGGGCCTCAGTATCACACTGGGTGAGATCAGGTAAGACAGCACAGGCCAGGGATTGAGCCTGGGTCTTTCCTGCTCTGTGTGGGCGTCAGTATCACACCGGGTGAGATCAGGTAAGACAGCACAGGGTGGGGACTGAGCCTGGGCCTTTCCTGCTCTGTGTGGGGCTCAGTCCCACACCGGGTGAGATCAGGTAAGACAGCACAGGGTGGGGACTGAGCCTGGGTCTTTCCTGTTCTGTGTGGGCCTCAGTATCACACCGGGTGAGATCAGGTAAGACAGCACAGGCCAGGGATTGAGCCTGGGCCTTTCCTGCTCTGTGTGAGGCTCAGTATCACACCGGGTGAGATCAGCTAAGACAGCACAGGGTGGGGACTGAGCCTGGGCCTTTCGTGCTCTGTGTGGGGCTCAGTATCACACCGGGTGAGATCAGGTAAGACAGCACAGGGTGGGGACTGAGCCTGGGCCTTTCCTGCTCTGTGTGGGGCTCAGTATCACACCGGGTGAGATCAGGTAAGACAGCACAGGCCAGGGATTGAGCCTGGGCCTTTCGTGCTCTGTGTGGGGCTCAGTATCACACCGGGTGAGATCAGGTAAGACAGCACAGGGTGGGGACTGAGCCTGGGCCTTTCCTGCTCTGTGTGGGGCTCAGTATCACACCGGGTGAGATCAGGTAAGACAGCACAGGGTGGGGACTGAGCCTGGGACTTTCCTGCTCTGTGTGGGCCTCAGTATCACACCGGGTGAGATCAGGTAAGACAGCACAGGCCAGGGACTGAGCCTGGGCCTTTCCTGCTCTGTGTGGGGCTCAGTATCACACCGGGTGAGATCAGGTAAGACAGCACAGGCCAGGGACTGAGCCTGGGCCTTTCCTGCTCTGTGTGGGGCTCAGTATCACACCGGGTGAGATCAGGTAAGACAGCACAGGGTGGGGACTGAGCCTGGGCCTTTCCTGTTCTGGGCCCTTCCTCCTCCAACGCCTCTCCTCCATCGTCTTGCTGGGTGGGCCTGAGCTCGCCTGGTTCCATTCTTATCTATCCATTCACAGCCAGAGCTTCTGCTATATTGGCTTCCCTTCCCACACCCACACCGTTACCTCTGGAGTCCCCCAAGGATCTATCCTTGGCCCCCTCCTATTTCTCATCTACATGCTACCCCTCGGTGACATCATCCGAAAACACAACATCAGGATCCACATGTCTGCTGATGACACCCAGCTCTACCTCACAACCACCTCCCTCGACCCCTCCACTCTCTCTCATTTGTCACACTGCTTATCTGACATCCAGTACCGGATGAGCAAAGCTTTTGGGAAAACCGAAGCCATTGTCTTTGGCCTCTGCCACGAACTCCGTTCCCGATCCACTGACTCCATCCCTCTCCCTGGCCACTGTCTGAGGCTGAACCAGACCATTCACAATCTTCTCATCCTGTTTGACCCTGAGATGAACTTCTGACCACATATCTGCTCCATCACCAAGGCCGTCTACTTTCACCTCCACAACATCGCCCGTCTCCGCCCCTGCCTCAGCTCATCTGCTGTTGAAACCCTCATCCATGCCTTTGTTACCTCTAGACTTGACTACTCCAATGCTCTCCTGGTTGGCCTCCCATCTTCCACCCTCCGGAAAATCCAGCTTGTCCAAAACTCCTGCTGTCCGTATCCTAACTCGCACCAGATCCCATGTGCTCGCTGACTTACATTGGCTCCCGGTCTAGGAATGCCTCAATTTCAAAATTCTCATCCTTGTTTTCAAATCCCTCCATGGTCTCGCCCCTCTGTATCTTTGTAACATCCTCCAGCCCTACAAGCCTCCGAGATCTCTGCGCTCTTCCAATTCAGGCCTCCTGCACATCCCCAATTTTAATCACTCCAACATTGGTGGCTGTGCCTTCAGCTGCCTAGGCCCTAAGCTCTGGAATTCCCTCCCTAAATTTCTTCGCCTCTCTACCTCCCTCTCCTCCTTTACGATGCTCTTTAAAACCTACCTCTTTGACCAAGCTTTCGGTCACCTGACCTAATATCTCCTTATTTGGCTTGGTGTCAAATAGTGTTTGATAACGTTCCTGCAAAGCACCTAGTGATGTCTTACTACATCAAAGGAGCGATATAAATGCAAGTTTTTATTGTTGTGTAAGTATTTACAAGGGTCTGTGAGAGTGAGTCGATATATAAAGGAGTGCTAAGGATTGGAGACATTCAGGGAGCCCCCAGACTGTGTCAGTCTGAATTTGGGCCTGTGGGAGTGAGTTAATGTTTGCAGGGGTTCCAAGGACTGTAGACATTCAAGCTTTATCCAGACCTTGTCAGTACTTACAGAGGTCTGTGGGAGTGATTCAATATTTATGGTGTTACTCGGCAGTGTACACATTTAGCCAGTCAACAGATTGTGTTGGGAAATCTGGAAGTGGGCCAATATTTTTAGAATTACCCAAAGCCTTTATCACAGTCTGTAGGAATATTTGGAGGGAAATCCATAGACTGTGCGAATATTTACAATAGAATCCAAAGAATGTGCCATTATTTACAGGTAAATCCAGAGACTGTACCAATATTAAGAAGAGGATCCATAGACTTGCCAATATTGATGGGGTATCCAGAGATTGCACCAATATTCACAGGGTGGTCTCCAAACTAACTGGTAGAATGGTTCAGTTTCCATCTCTGAGTTTAAACCCAATTCTTGAGAAATGGATAGAAACTCTCTGAAATTAAAGGATTTCACTCCGAAATTATCTGAAATCTGTAAATGAAGCTGCTCTCACTTCACATCCATGCTGTCAGACTGTGGGATCATAGTTCCTGTTCTTCCAAATATTTATTAAAATAATATACTGGGCTTTGGGTTTTCCATCTGCATAATATTTGGTTAAATATATGTTGTGCTGCAAAAGTTGTTGGATTGAAAGTTGTAAACAGAATCTGTTTGTTCAGTGACTGTAATTAATGTCAGTCTCCATTGGCCCTAATTGTGTCACTGGAGTGTTTCTCTCTGTTATTTATAAGCGACTACTTTCAACGTGTTATCCCATAGTGTCAGTGGGAGCATCACCCCCGGCACTAACAGGGATCAGCGGCTCCACAGAGAGGGAAAGAATAGATCGGAATCTGAGAACAATAGATTGGAATGTTACAACAATGGTTCGGAATCTGAGAACAATAGATTGGAATGTTACAACAATGGGTCGGAATCTGAGAACAATAGATTGGAATGTTACAACAATGGGTCGGAATCTGAGAACAATAGATTGGAATGTTACAACAATGGGTCGGAATCTGAGAACAATAGATTGGAATGTTACAACAATGGGTCGGAATCTGAGAACAATAGATTGGAATGTTACAACAATGGGTCGGAATCTGAGAACAATAGATTGGAACAGTCCATTCTGGATATTTCAATATCTCGACGGAAATTATGATTTAGTCTCATTAGAGGATCGGATAAATTTTGTGCTTTTGGGTATACAAGTAATTTACTATCCTCTGCTCGCTGCTATTGGTGTTTCTGGTAAGTCTCTATATTCAGCTATTAATTCGATAAAACATGTTTCACTGCATAATTGTTCTTGTTCCCTGTCCAGCACTCGCTGCTGTTTGATTTGATGGTAAGTCTCGTTATCCAGCTCAAAAATTAAAAGGGGTACCTGGGCTGGGAGATACATTGATGGGGGAGTGGGATCAGTGATGAGAGATATATATATACGGGGACTTTCTGGGTGTGAGATTTAATTCACAATAGGACCCTGAAAGTGAGGCTGTACTTCAGGGTCCCTGAGCATGCACCTGTTTTACAGGGTCACTGGGGTGTGTCAGTATTGGAATGGGGTCCAGACACGATACTAAAATACAGAGGATGCAGAGACAGTGATAATATACAGGGGATCCAGAGACAGTGATAATATACAGGGGATCCAGAGACAGTGATAATATACAGCGGATCCAGAGACAGTGATAATATACAGCGGATCCAGGGACAGTGCTAATATTTACAGGGGTCCAGAGACAGTACTAACATTTATAGGGGATCCAAAGAAGGTACTAATATTTCCAGTGGGATCCAGAGACAGTGCTAATATTTAAAGGGGATCCAGTGATGATTGTAATATTTACAGGGTGATCCAGGGACGGTACTAATATTTACAGGGAATCAAGACACTGTACTAATATTTACAGGGGATCGAGAGACTGTACTAATATGTACAGGGGATCGAGAGACTGTACTAATATTTACAGGGGATCGAGAGACTGTACGAATATTTACAGGGGATCGAGAGACTGTACTAATATTTACAGGGGATCGAGAGACTGTACTAATATTTACAGGGGATCGAGAGACTGTACTAATATTTACAGGGGATCGAGAGACTGTACTAATATTTACAGGGGATCGAGAGACTGTACTAATATTTACAGGGGATCGAGAGACTGTACTAATATTTACAGGGGATCGAGAGACTGTACTAATATTTAGAGGGAATCCAGAGATGATGATAATACACAAGAGATCCAGAGTTGGTGAGATATTAAAAGGTGATCCGGAGATGGTACGAATATTTACACGGGCTCAGGAGATGGTGACAATATACAGAGCATCCAGAGGCAGTGATAATATACAGGGGATCCAGGGACAGTGATAATATACAACAGATCCAGAGATATTACTAATATTTACATGGGATCTAGAGACATTGCTAATAGTTACAGTGCATCTGGAGAAGGTATTAATACTTAAAGGGCATCCAGAGATGGTTCTAATATCTACAGGGGATCCAGGGACCGTACTAATATTTACAGGGGTTCCATAAATGGTACTAATATTTACAGCGGATCCAAATTTTTAAATATTTACAGGGGATCCAGAGAGGGTGCTAATATTTACAGGGGATCCAGAGATGGTGATAATATTTACAGGGGATCCAGAGACGGTGCTAATAATTACAGGGGATCCAGAGGCGGTGCTAATATTTACAGGGGATCCAGAGAGGGTGCTAATATTTACAGGGGATCCAGAGGTGGTGCTAATATTTACAGGGGATCCAGAGAGGGTGCTAATATTTACAGGGGATCCAGAGGCGGTGCTAATATTTACAGGGGATCCAGAGAGGGTGCTAATATTTACAGGGGATCCAGAGGCGGTGCTAATATTTCCAGGGGATCCAGAGGCGGTGCTAATATTTCCAGGGGATCCAGAGGCGGTGCTAATATTTACAGGGGATCCAGAGAGGGTGCTAATATTTACAGGGGATCCAGAGGCGTTGCTAATATTTACAGGGGATCCAGAGACGGTGCTAATATTTACAGGGGATCCAGAGATGGTGATAATATTTACAGGGGATCCAGAGACGGTGCTAATAATTACAGGGGATCCAGAGGCGGTGCTAATATTTACAGGGGATCCAGAGATGGTGATAATATTTACAGGGGATCCAGAGACGGTGCTAATAATTACTGTTGATCCAGGGACGGTAATAATATTTACAGGCAGTTCCAGCCTGATGTACAATTGCCCTGTTTATTTCCCTTCCTTACAGTTAACTTATTGACGATCGTTATCCTATCTCGGGGAAAGTGCGGTCTCTCCAAATGTGTCACTCGTTACCTGGTGGCGATGGCAGCGGCGGATCTACTGGTCGTTATCTTCGATCTGATACTCAGGCAGATTCCCATTGCCAATCAGGATCAGTTTGATTTCCTGGACTCCATTCCCGTGTGTAATATCCACGCCGTCCTGCTTTTCGCAGCCACAGACTGTTCCGTCTGGTTCACCGTCACTTTCACCTTCGATCGATTTGTGGCCATTTGTTGCCAGAATCTGAAAACTAAATATTGCACCGAGAGAACGGCGGCTGTGGTTCTGGGAACAGTGAGTGTGCTGGGCTGTTTGAAGAATACGTTCTGGTACTTTCTGTTCACGGGCCGGTACTTGCTTTACAACGAACCGTGGTTTTGTTCTGTACCTGTCCTTGTTATGTTTTCACGTGTGTGGGCAGTCATCGAACTCCTTCATTATATCCTCACCCCGGGGATCCCATTTGTTCTGATTCTGTTGCTCAATGTTTTCACTGTCAGATACATTTTAGTGGCCAGCAGAGCCCGCAGGAGACTCCGGGGTCACAGCAGTGGGGAGAGTCCCAGAGACCCAGAGATGGAGAGCCGAAGGAAATCCATCATTTTACTGTTTGTGATATCAGGAAACTTTATACTGTTCTGGGCACTGTTTATGGTGTATTCTATATGGAACCGGGTGTGGTTCATGGGGTTTTATTCTGTAATTCTACCTCAGTTTATACAAGAACTGGGATACATGCTCCAGCTCATGAGTTGCTGCACAAACACTTGTATTTATGCCGTGACACAGACTAAATTCAGAGAGCAGTTGAAGAATGCGGTGAAATATCCCTTTACTGTAATTATAAAATTCATTAAATAATGAGAAGATCTGAATACTTTCTCAGATCAGAAACCGTTCTGCGTCATACGGTGTCTGATTCTCTCTCCACCAGGCCACGGTGCTGCAAACACTGTGTATTCTCCAATCACTGAAACCTTTATAACCTGAGGGAATTTATCAACTCATTTACAGTGCTGTCAAAGATTATATATCAGGAAAGTACAAGTTGTAAAATTATATATCACGACTAATTGCACCAATACTTTCATCATATTGGAGAATTTAAAAGATAATAAAATAAACAAAAATACAAGTCCAGATTCTCCCCCCACCCCACTGGGGAGAGCAGTGAGTAGTAAAGTCCACACTCTCTCCCCACCCCCCCTGGGGAGAGCAGTGAGTAATAAAGTCCACACTCTCTCCCCCCACACACCCCTGGGGAGAGCAGTGAGTAATAAAGTCCACACTCTCTCCCCACCCCCCCTGGGGAGAGCAGTGAGTAATAAAGTCCACACTCTCTCCCCCCACCCCACTGGGGAGAGCAGTGAGTAGTAAAATCCACACTCTCGCCCCCCACCCCACCTGGGGAGAGCAGTGAGTAATAAAGTCCACACTCTCTCCCCACCCCCCCTGGGGAGAGCAGTGGGTAATAAAGTCCACACTCTCTCCCCCCACCCCACTGGGGAGAGCAGTGAGTAATAAAGTCCACACTCTCTCCCCCGCACACCCCTGGGGAGAGCAGTGAGTAATAAAGTCCACACTCTCCCCCCACCCCCCCTGGGGAGAGCAGTGGGTAATAAAGTGCACACTCTCCCCCCACACCCTGGGGAGAGCAGTGAGTAATAAAGTCCACAGTCTCGCCCCCCACCCCACCTGGGGAGAGCAGTGAGTAATAAAGTCCACACTCTCTCCCCACCCCCTGGGGAGAGCAGTGAGTAGTAAAGTCCACACTCTCTCCCCCCACCCCCTGGGGAGAGCAGTGAGTAATAAAGTTGGGAAAGTGGGAAGGAGTGGAACAGAAACAATGACAGTATGAAGACGGTTAAACATCGAATTTCTGAAGAAAGACCACTTTGATATTTATACCCTAAGGTCATCATTTACTGATATATTTTGTGCTGGACAGAAAATTAAGGGGCTTGAGAATCTAAAGTGGAAATCTGGTTCCAATTCATGCCGTCTTCTGGCCCATAACTGATGTCAATTCTCAGGTACAACAGTTTTACTGATCCCAGAAAATACTTTGTTCAGCCTCCTTCTCCAAAATAGTTAATAAACAAATGGCTCTTTCCAAGACTTTTTAAAAATTTGTTCTCAGGATGTGGGAGATTTGGGATATTCGTTACCCATCCCTAATTGCCTGAAGATGGTGGTCGGCAGCCTTCTTGAACTGCAGCAGTCTTTGTGGTGATGTTCCTGGGATTGTTTCTCAATTGCTGGGCAACATCAGAGAGCATTAAGGGTCACCAGATAGTTTAGACCAGTCGTGAGTCGGCCTGATCATGCAGGGTTGGTCGGAGGTTCCTTTCCCTGAAAGACATGAGTGAACCATCTGGGTTTTTACAACCATTTAGCAGCTATCATGCTCATTTTTATCCAGCGAGCCCACAAATTAGGAAATCAAATTTTTCCTGACTTGTCTTGGTGAAATTTGAACTCATGGGGGGTTAAACTCGATAACCCCCGAATCCTGGTGCGGAGGTCACGGTGCGCGATTAACCCGTGCCCGGTCTTTGCGATGCAGACAGCACATGAGATTGGAGCTGTCTGGTGGTTTACCTGATTCCTGTGAGCAGCCAGGCCGAGCTGCGTTGTTTAATGGCTTCTCACCAGCAGGGGGTCCCAGATATTGCGTGAGTGGCTCACACCTCTTAAAGGCAGCCTGCACCTCTTAAAGGCAGCCTGAACCTCTTAAAGGCAGCCTGCACCTCCTATTTGCAAAATATAAGATGTGGGTCCACATGGAATCTGAACAGAGATCAGACATCTCACACACAAAACACAGATGCAGCTCCCGTCCTTACGTCTACAAATTCTTGAGTTATGTTAAAACATTGAATAAAAGTTGTGCACTGCTAAATCCCACATCCTCCAATCTGCACGCCACACCTCACCAATCTGCCAATCTGAGTTGGAATCAGGTCTGTGAGAGTGTGCGCACCAAGACTCTCTGCTGATGCACTACAGACCTTAGTGCAAGAGGTGGACAGAAGGAGGGACATCTTATATCCACAGGGGGGCAAGAAGCCCTCCAGACATGTGCTCCCGAGGTAGTGGGAGGCAGCAGGGGATGAAGTCAATGCCAGGCGTGTCATGAACATGGATACAGTGCAGGAAGAAGTTCGATGCTTTGACATGAGTGGTCAATGTGAGTGAGGTCAACTGTCAAGTGGCATCTCCCACCAACTGCACCACGCACTCCACCCCCATCACCCACATACCAACAAACTCTTTCAATCAGTACTCAACTCTTCAATCAGATGCTTCCTCTTACCCTCACACATTACCATTACTGCAAGCCACCCACCCACAACTCACAGGTCACACACACTGTCAACTATTCAATCACGACAGGCAGAGCACCCAAACCTCTTGCAGGACACTCACCGACACACGGGAGGAGAGTCTGAGAGTCTAAGGTAAGTCATGGCAGCAGAGCTCGCACCTGTGATACGCTCCTCCTGCACTATGTGGGAAGTCATGGACACTACCAGTGTTCCTGGCGACCATGTGTGCAGAAAGTGTGTCCAGTTGCAGCTATTGGCTAACCGTATTTCGGAGCTGGAGCTGCGGGTGGATTCACTGTGGAGCATCCGCGATGCTGAGACTATCGTGGACAGCACGTTCAGTGAGGTGGTCACACCGCAGGTAAAGATTACGCAGGCAGAAAGGAAATGGGTGACCGCCAGGCAGAGTAAAAGGACTAGGCAGATAAAGCAGGAGTCCCCTGGGACCATCTCCCTCTCAAACAGATATTCTGCTTTGAATGCTGTTGGGGGAGATGGCTTATCAGGGGAAAGCAGCAAGAGCCAGGTTCGGGGCAGCACAGGTGGCTCTGCTGCACAGGAGGGGAGGAAGAAGAGCGGCAGGGCAACAGTGATAGGGGATTCATTTGTAAGGGGAACAGATAGGCGTTTCTGCGGCCATAAACGTGACTCCAGGATGGTATGTTGCCTCCCTGGTGCTAGGGTCAAGGATGTCACGGAGCGGCTGCAGGGCATTCTGGAGGGGGAGGGTGAACAGCCAGTAGTCGTGGTCCATATTGGTACCAACGACATAGGTAAAAAAAGGGATGAGGTCCTGCAAATTGAATTTAAGGAGTTAGGAGATAAATTAAAAAGCAAAGGTAGTGATCTCAGGATTACTACCGGTGCCACGTGCTAGTGAATATAGGAACAGGAGAATAGACAGGATGAATGAGTGGCTGCAGGGATGGTGTAGGAGGGAGGGATTTAGATTCCTGCGACATTGAGACTAGTTCTGGGGAAGGTGGGACCTGTACAAGCGTGACGGGCTACACCCAAGCAGGACCGGGACCAATGTCCTCACGGGGGTGTTTGCTCATGCTGTTGGGGAAGGTTTAAACTCGAGTAGCAGGGGGATGGGAACCTGAGCGGTGAGTCAGAAGGGAGTAAAGTTGAGAGCAGCAAGAGAGGGGAAGACTCAGGGGAAATTTACAATACAAATAGTACAAACAGTTGTTCAAGAACAAGTGGAAGGGAAAAGCGTAGAGCAGCGGAAAGAAAGTGTACTTTAGGCACGACAGATAAGGTAAAAACTAGAAGGCATAAGGCGATTAACTCAGCATCAAAGCTGAAGGTCAGGCTAGGGTGTGTGGCCCAACTAAGAGTTCTATATACAAATGCACGGAGTAGAAGGAATAAATTAAATGAACGACAGGTTCAAATTCAAATTGGAGGGTATGACATGATAGCTATTACTGAGACATGGCTGCAGGATCGTCAGGATTGGGAACTAATTATACCAGGTTATAAGGTCCACAGGAGAGATAGGGAAACTGGAAGAGGGGGAGGAGTAGCCTTAATGATTAGAGATGAAATCACTTCAATGATAAAGGGGGATATAACGAGAGGTAAGCAGCCAACAGAGACCTTATGGGTTGAATTGAGAAATAGGAAAGGATCGAAGACTATAGTGGGAATTGTGCTTAGGAGCCCTGGCAGCAGCTCTGAAGTGCGAGATTGTATAAATGCAGAGATTAGACAAGCGTGTAAGAAAGGCATAGTGGTCTTAATGGGGGACTTTAACCTTCACATAGATTGGGAAAAGCAGACTAGCAACTGTCAGAAAGGTAGCAAATTTCTTGAGCGTGTCCGGGATAGTTTTCTACAGCAGTATGTCCTCGAGGCAACAAGGGGGCAAGCCATACTAGATTTAGTTAACGGCTTAACTATGCGTGAACATCTATCCAATAGTGATCATAAAATGATCGAGTTCAATGTAGTGTTTGAAAGGGAAAAAAGTGATTCAGCTGCTAAGATTCTAGACTTGGGCAAGGTCGACTTCAATTGGATGAGACAGAGACTGTCCACAGTAAACTGGGCAAATCTGTTAATGGGTAAAACGACTGATGATCAGTGGGAAATGTTTAAAGAAACATTTAACGTGATACAGAATCGGTTTATACCCCTGAGGGGCAAGAACTCTACTTGCCAAAAAAAACAGCCATGGACAACTAAAGAGGTAAGGGACAGTATAAGACATAAGGAAAGGGCATACAAAAAGGCAAAAAATGGCACAGATCCTGGCAAATGGGAAAGAAACAAAGATCAACAAAGGGTCACAAAACTGATAGTAAGAGCTACAAAAAGAGAGTATGAAAAGAAACTCGCAAGGGATATCAAAACCAAAACAAAGAACTTTTATAGTTATATTAGGAAAAAGAGGGCGGTCAGGAGCAGTGTTGGCCCCTTAAAAACTGAAAGTGGGGATATTGTCATTGACAATGGGGAAATGGCGGACATGTTGAACAATTACTTTGAGTCAGTATTTACAGTCGAAAATGAGGATAGCATGCCGGAAATCCCAAGAAAACTAATATTGAATCGGGGACAGAGACTCGATAAAATTAACATAAGTAAAGCAACAGTAATGAAGAAAATAATACCACTAAAGGGTGACAAATCCCCAGGACCAGATGGTTTCCATCCCAGGGTTTTAAAGGAAGTAGGTGAGCACATTGCGGATGACCTAACTATAATCTTTCAAAGTACTCTAGATTCAGGAACTGTCCCACTAGATTGGAAAATTGCACATGTCACTCCGCTTTTTAAGGAAGGAGAGAGAGGGAAACCGGGGAATTATGGACCAGTTAGCCGAACATCTGTTGTGGGGAAAATGCTGGAGTCTATAATTAAGGATAGGGTGACTGAACACCGAGAATTTTCAGTTAATCAGAGAGAGCCAGCATGGATTTGTGAAAGGTTTGTCATACCTGACAAACCTGATTGAATTTTTTGAAGAGGTGACTAAAGTAGTGGACAGGTGAATGTCAATGGATGTTAATTAGATGGACTTCCAGAAGGCATTTGATCAGGTCCCACATAAGAGACTGTTAGCTAAGATAGAAGCCCATGGAATCGAGGGAAAAGTACGGACTTGGTTAGGAAATTGGCTGAGCGAAAGGCGACAGAGAGTAGGGATAATGGGTAAGTATTCACATTGGCAGGATGTGACTAGTGGAGTCCCGCAGGGATCTGTCTTGGGGCCTCAATTATTCACAATATTTATTGACGACTTAGATGAAGGCATAGAAAGTCTCATATCTAAGTTTGCCGATGACACAAAGATTGGTGGCATTGTAAGCAGTGTAGATGAAAACATAAAATTACAAAGGGATATTGATCGATTAGGTGAATGGGCAAAATTGTGGCAAATGGAATTCAATGTAGACAAATGTGAGGTCATCCACTTCGGATCAAAAAAGGATAGAACAGGGTACTTTCGAAATGGTAAAAAGTTAAAAACTGTGGATGCCCAAAGGGACTTAGGGGTTCAGGTTCATAGATCATTGAAGTGTCATGAACAAGTGCAGAAAATATTCAATAAGGCTAATGGAATGCTGGCCTTTACATCTAGCGGACTAGAGTACAAGGGGGCAGAAGTTATGCTGCAGCTATACACAACCCTGGTTAGACCGCACCTGGAATACTGTGAGCAGTTCTGGGCGTCGCATCTTCGGAAGGACATATTGGCCTTGGAGGGAGTGCAGCGTAGGTTTACTAGAATGATACCAGGACTTCAAGGGTTAAGTTACGAGGAGAGATTACACAAATTGGGATTATGTTTTCTCGAGTTTAGAAGGTTAAGGGGTGATCTGATCGAAGATTATAAGATATTAAGGAGAACGGATAGGGTGAATACAGAGAAACTATTTCCGCTGGTTGGGGATTCTAGGAGTAGGGGGCACAGTATAAAAATTAGAGCCAGACCTTTCAGGAGCGAGATCAGAAAACATTTCTACACACAAAGTGTGGTACAAGTTTGGAACTCTCTTCCACAAACGGCAATTGATACTATCTCAATTGCGAAATTTAAATGTGAGATAGATAGCTTTCTGGCAACCAAACGTATTAAGGGATATGGGCCAAAGGCAGGTATATGGAGTTAGATCACAGATCAGCCATGATCTTATCAAATGGCGGAGCAGGCACGAGGGGCTGAATGGCCTTCTCCTGTTCCTATGTTCCTATGAGATGTTAGTAACGGCTGGTTATCCTGCTTGCTTAGAACATGTTGTGATCGCGGGTTTGATTCCTTCATGGGCTGGTGAGAAGTTCACTTTGTGTCGGGTATTTTTTAACTTTTAAAATGCAAGCTTTGCAAACAAATCCAAACACAAAGTCACGGGGACAGTTTTTTGAATAACATCCTTTGCATCTTTGCCCTTGTGGTGGAGAAACAGATCTTTCTTTTTATTTGTCTTTCTCCGCTTTGCAGATAAACGATTAACTGGCGGCCTGTCCCCATTAATGGTCATCAGCAGTAACAGACAGATAGAACGTGTCTGACCGCCTCGAGATGTGGAAAAGGCATCAGTTCAGGACAAATGCATCAAATCAAATGGTCACCCGGCACTGAGAGAGACAAAAACAAGAGATAAAGACAGAAGGGAACTGAGAAATAAAAGCTCAATGAAGACGATAGAAATATTTTCCAACCTTGACGCGTGTCTTTTACATCCCCAATCCTTCAGTGGCAGGAATAGATTTTCACTGTAAATAAATGCAAGAATCGACCCAATGAAGCAGAAGAGCACGGGTGGCAGTGAAATCATCTCCTGAGTATTAAAATATTCCACATAGGAAAGAAAGAGGGAGATGAGATTTATGTGTCTATTTATCCAGCATGTTCAAATTCCATCACCTCTCAATGCCCAGCACCTTTCATTCTCTCTCTCCCTGCTGCCCATGTCAGGATGGGTTTCAGGAATTCGCTGTGATTGCTTCGAGCCCCTAATTCACTTGGCAGTTGGGGAAGCAGAGGAAGCCACGTGACCGGATTACAGGTCAAAATAGGACAAAAATGTTGACAGGGAAAAATTAAAGGCACTTTATCTGAAAGCACGCAGCATTCGCAACAAGGTAAATGTATTGACAGCACCAATAGTAGTAAATGGGTTTGATCTAATTGCCATTACGGAGACGTGGCTGCAGGGTGACCAAGGCTGGGAACTGATTATTCAAAAATATTCGACATTTAGGAAGGACAGGCAAAAAGGAAAAAGGAGGTGGGGTAGCGCAGTTAATAATGGATGAGATCAGCACAATAGTGAGAAAGGATCTTGGCTCAGAACGTTGAGATATAGAATCAGTTTGGGTGGAGCTAAGAAACAGCAAGGGGCAGAAAACATTGGTGGGAGTTGTTTCTCGGCCAGCAAACAGTAGTGGTAATGTCGGGCACGGTGTAAAGCAGGAAATTAGAAGTGCATATAACAAGAGTAATGCAGAAATCATGGGGGTCTTTAGTCTACAATATAGATTGGGCAAACCAAATTAGCAGTCATACTGTGGAGGACGAATTCCTGCAATGTATACGAGATCGTTTTCGAGATCAGTATGTTGAGGAACCAACTAGGGTACAGATCTGGTATTGTGCAATGAGAAAGGGTTAATTTATAATCTTGTAAGGGAACCCTTAGGAAAGAGTAACCACAATATGATGGAATTCTTTATTAAGTTTGAAAGTGATGTAGTTGTATCTGAAACTAGGATCTTTAATTTAAACAACGGAAACTACGAAGGTGTGAGGCGCAAGTTTTCTGTGGTTGATTGGGGAACTACATTAAAAGGTCTGACGGTAGACAGTCAATGGTTCACATTTAAAGAATTAATACATAATTTGCAACAAATATATATTCCTTTAAGGCACAAAAACCCAAGAGGTAAAGTGGTCCAACCGTGGCTAACAAGAGAAATTAAAGATCGTATTAAATCAAAGGAAGAGGGATATAAATTTGCCAGAAAACGCAGTAAGCCTGCGGATTGGAGCATAATAGAATTCAGCAAAGCAGCACCAAGAAATTGATAAAGAAAGGGAAAATAGAATATGAGAGTAAACTAGCGAGAAACATAAAAACGGACTGTAAAAGCTTCTATAGGGATGTAAAAAGGAAAAAAAAACTGGCAAAGGCAAATGTGGATCCCTTATAGACAGAGACGGGATAATTTATAATGGGGAATAAGGAAGTGACAGAGAAATTAACAAATACTTTGTGTCTGTCTTCACGGAAGAAGATACAAAAAAACCTCCCAGAAATAGTAGAGAACCAAGGGTCTGGGAGAATGAGGAACTGAAAGAAATTAGTATCAGTAAAAAAAATAGCACTGGAGGAATGAATGGGACTGAAAGTCAATAAATCCCAAGGACCTGATGATCTATATCACATGGTTTTGACAGGTGGCTATGGAGATAGTGGATGCATTGGTTGTCATCTTCCAAAATTCTAGAAATTATAGAACTGTTCCTGCAGATTGGAGGGTAGCAAATGTAACCCCACTATTTAAGAGAAGAGAAAGAGAGAAAACAGGGACGACAAACCTGTTAACCTGACATCAGGAGTCGGAAAAATGCTCGAATCTATTATAAAGGATGTGATAACAGGAAACTCAGAAAATAATAATAGGATTTGGCAGAGTCAACATGGATTTATGAAAGGAAAATCATATTTGACAAACCTATTGGAGTTCTTTGAGGATGTAACTCGTGAAATAGATTAGAGGGGACCAGTGGATGTGGTGTATTTGGATTCTCAGAAGGCTTCAGATCAGGTCCCACACAGGAGGTTGGTGAACAAAGTTAGAGCACATTGAATTGGGGGTAATATACTGGCATGGATTGAGAATTGATCAACAGCCAGAAACAAGAGAGTAGGAATAAACGGGTCTTTGTCAGGTTGGCAGACTGTGACTAGTGGGGTACTGCAGGGATTGGTGCTTGGGCTCCAGCTATTCACAATTATATCAATGACTTGGATCAGGGAACCAAATGTAATATTTCCAAGTTTGCTGATGACACAAAACTAAGTCGGGATGTGAATTGTGTGGAGGATGTAAAGAGGCTTCAAAGGGATATGGACAGGTTTCGTCAGTGGGGAAGAACAAGGCAGATGGAATATAATGTGGAAAAATGTGAAGTTATCCACTTTGGTAGAAAAACAGAAACACAAAGTATTTTTTAAATCGTGAGAGATTGGGAAATGATGATGTTCAAAGCGACCTGGGTGTCCTTGTACATGAGTCACTGAAAGCTAACATGCAGGTGCAGCAAGCAATTAGGAAGGCAAATCGCATGTTGGCCTTTAATACAAGAAGATTTGAGTACAGGAGTAAAGTTGCCTTATTGTATTTAAATAGGGCCTTGTTGAGATCACACCTGGAGTATTGTGTACAGTTTTGATCTCCTTACCTAAGAAAGGATATACTTGCCCTAGAAGGAGTGCAACAAAGGTTCACCAGACTGATTCCTGGGATGGCAGGATTGTCGTATGAGGAGAGATTGAGTAGACAAGGCCTGTATTCTCTAGAGTTTAGAAGAATGAGAGGTGATGTCTTTGAAACTTAAAAAATTCTTACAGGTCTCGACAGGTCAGATGCAGGGAGGATGCTTCCTCTGGCTGGGGAGTCTCGAACCAGGGGTCACGGTTTCAGAATAAAGGGTAGGCCATTTAGTTCTGAGATGAGGAGAGATTTCTTCATTCAGAGGGTGGTGAATCTTTGGAATTCTCTACCCTAGAGGGCTGTGGAGGCTCAGTCATTGAGTACATTCAAAACAGAGATCGATAGATTTCTAGATATTAAATACATCAAGGGATATGGGGATAGTGCATGAACATGGTGTTGAGGTAGAAGTTCAGTCATGATCTTGTTGAATGGTGGAGCAGGCTCGAGGGGCTGGATGACCTTCTCCAGCTTCTAATTCTTAGGTTCCTATTTGAAACGAGCAGAACCTTGTATGTGGGCAATTGCTTCACATGATCCAGGGCGACCCTGCGTCACCTCGCAGCTTTCCCGGGAGATGCATCGATTTGGGCCGTGCGTGCATGTGTTTTGGAAATGGAAACAGAGACATCAGCAGCTTGTGTAGAATTTGACCTCACTTTCCATTTCACGCGCAGGCCTACCCGCACTCGGTGCTCTCACTGCCTCAACAAGTCATTCTTGTCTCACAGAAAATGCCACTTTGTGCCAGCAGCTTGTCTGGACTGGACTGCACTGAGCGGGGACACTGAGGACAGTCAAATACTGAAATCAGTACTTTGGACAGAAGTTCTCGATACCTGAATTATTGTTTCATTCATTGGAACAGAAGAGCAGGGGTTGGGAATTCAGCCCCTCGAGCCTGGAGGTTAACATATCCTTCCTGTGGCGCGGTGCCCAGAACTGAATGCAGTATTTCAGATGGAGTCTCTCCACTGGTCTGTACAGCTGGCACATAATTTCACCCCATTGTAGTCCAATCCCCTTGAGATAAAGGAGGAGAGTGAGAGCGCAAGAGAGAGAGAGCAAGAGAGGGGGAAAGGGAGAGAGAGAGAGACGGCACCCTGCGGAGATTTCTCAAGAACTGATTTGAGCTCCAACTGAGCTTTCCAAACACTCCTTCTACTTTGGCAGGAGTTCCTTAGCAGCTTGTGGGTACTGTGATAGACTGTACCTTTTAACGGGCTCTACGCCGCAATGGATAGCCCATTGGATTTCTAATATAATGTTTAAAAAATCATTGAAAGGTTGTAACCTCTGGTCCTAAAGTAGTTGAATTTTCGTGGTTCTGGCGTTGGGAAGTGAAATTTTGAAGTAAAACAGCAACAGGGTCAATCATATCTTTAGAGGAAACGAAACTGCCCCTTGCACTTCCTCTGAGACAAGTGAGGCGGTGGAGCAGAGGGGGGAGTGAGGAGCACAGGATCAGCTGAGGCGGTGGAGCAGAGGGGGGAGTGAGGAGCACAGGATCAGCTGAGGCGGAGGAGCAGAGGGGGGAGTGAGGAGCACAGGATCAGCTGAGGCGGTGGAGCAGAGGGGGGAGTGAGGAGCACATGATCAGCTGAGGCGGTGGAGCAGAGGGGGGAGTGAGGAGCACAGGATCAGCTGAGGCGGAGGAGCAGAGGGGGGAGTGAGGAGCACAGGATCAGCTGAGGCGGAGGAGCAGAGGGGGGAGTGAGGAGCACAGGATCAGCTGAGGCGGTGGAGCAGAGGGGGGTTTGAGGAGCACAGGATCAGCTGAGGCGGTGGAGCAGAGGGGGGTTTGAGGAGCACAGGATCAGCTGAGGCGGTGGAGCAGAGGGGGGAGTGAGGAGCACAGGATCAGCTGAGGCGGTGGAGCAGAGGGGGGAGTGAGGAGCACAGGATCAGCTGAGGCGGTGGAGCAGAGGGGGGAGTGAGGAGCACAGGATCAGCTGAGGCGGAGGAGCAGAGGGGGGAGTGAGGAGCACAGGATCAGCTGAGGCGGTGGAGCAGAGGGGGGAGTGAGGAGCACAGGATCAGCTGAGGCGGTGGAGCAGAGGGGGGAGTGAGGAGCACAGGATCAGCTGAGGCGGTGGAGCAGAGGGGGGAGTGAGGAGCACAGGATCAAGGACAGCCAGCATGGATTTGTTGAAGGCAATTCATGCGTGGAAAATTTAACTGAGTTTTTTAAAGAAGTGATCGATTGAATTGATAAAAAGGATTGCAGCAAATGTCATAATTATGGATTTTCAGGAGGTGTTCAGCGGAGGGACGGAGGGACGGAGGAGAGGAGGGACGGAGGAGCGGAGGGACAGAGGAGCGGAGGGGCGGATGGACGGAGGGGCGGAGGGGCGGAGGGGCGGAGGGACGGAGGAGCGGAGGGGCGGAGGGGCGGAGGGACGGAGGGGCGGAGGGGCGGAGGAGCGGAGGGACGGAGGGACGGAGGGGCGGAGGGACGGAGGGGCGGAGGGGCGGAGGGGCGGAGGAGCGGAGGGACGGAGGAGGGGAGGGGCGGAGGGGCGGAGGAGCGGAGAGACGGAGGAGCGGAGGGACGGAGGAGGGGAGGGGCGGAGGGACGGAGGGGCGGAGGAGCGGAGGAGCGGAGGGACGGAGGGGCGGAGGGGCGGAGGAGCGGGGGGACGGAGGGGCGGGGGGGCGGAGGGACGGAGGGGCGGAGGGGCGGAGGGACGGAGGGGCGGAGGGACGGAGGGGCGGAGGGGCGGAGGGGCGGAGGAGCGGAGGGACGGAGGAGGGGAGGGGCGGAGGGGCGGAGGAGCGGAGGGACGGAGGAGCGGAGGGACGGAGGAGGGGAGGGGCGGAGGGACGGAGGGGCGGAGGAGCGGAGGAGCGGAGGGACGGAGGGGCGGAGGAGCGGAGGGACGGAGGGGCGGGGGGGCGGAGGGACGGAGGGGCGGAGGAGCGGAGGGACGGAGGAGCGGAGGGACGGAGGGACGGAGGGACGGAGGAGGGGAGGGACGGAGGGACGGAGGAGCGGAGGGACGGAGGAGGGGAGGGACGGAGGGACGGAGGGACGGAGGAGCGGAGGGACGGAGGGACGGAGGAGCGGAGGGACGGAGGGACGGAGGGACGGAGGGACGGAGGGACGGAGGAGCGGCCGAGCGCGAGGGTTAGGGAGAGAGAAAAAAACCCCAAAGTGACGTCAGCAGAAGGGAAGGAGCTGATTGGTGAGGAGCTGATTGTTTCGGGGGAGGATCGAGCTGCTGGAGGCACGAAGTCACAGCCAACAGGTGAGTGATTGGCTGGTGACTGGGAAGTAGTTTTTCTTTCCTTTTTTTTTCTCTTGACATTGTAGTTGTTGTTAAGATAACTTAAGGGTTAAGTCATGGCAGGAGATCCCAGAGCCATGTCATGTTCCTCTTGTGGGATGTGGGAATTCAGGGATCCTTCCTATGTCCCTGGTTCCTTCACCTGTGGGATGTGTGTCCAGCTGCAGCGACTGTTTGACCGCTTGACGGCTCTGGAGCTGCGGATGGACTCACTTTGGAGCATCCGCGATGCTGAGGAAGTCGTGGATAGCACGTTCAGTGAGTTGGTCACACCACAGATAAAAATTACTGAGGGAGATAGTGAATGGGTGACCAACAGACAGAGGAAGAGTAGGAAGGCAGTGCAGGGGTCCCCTGCGGTCATCTCCCTCCAAAACAGGTATAACGTTTTGGATACTGTTGTAGGAGATGGCTCACCAGGGGAAGGTGGCAGTGGCCAGGTTCATGGCACCGTGGCTGGCTCTGCTGCACAGGAGGGCAGGAAAAAGAGTAGCAGAGCTATAGTGATAGGGGACTCGATTGTAAGGGGAATAGACAGGCGTTTCTGCAGACGCAACCGAGACTCCAGGATGGTATGTTGCCTCCCTGGTGCAAGGGTCAGGGATGTCTCGGAGCGGCTGCAGGACATTCTGGAGGGGGAGGGTGAACAGCCAGTTGTCGTGGTACATATAGGTACCAACGATATAGGTAAAAAACGGGATGAGGTCCGACAAGCTGAATTTAGGGAGTTAGGAGTTAAACTCAAAAGTAGGACCTCAAAGTTGTAATCTCAGGATTGCTACCAGTGCCACGGGCTAGTCAGAGTAGGAATGACAGGATAGCTAGGATGAATACGTGGCTTGAGAGATGGTGCAAGAGGGAGGGATTCAAATTCCTGGGCCATTGGAACCGGTTCTGGGGGAGGTGGGACCAGTACAAATTGGACGGTCTGCATCTGGGCAGGACTGGAACCAATGTCTTCGGGGGAGTGGTTGCTAGTGCTGTTGGGGAGGGTTTAAACTAATGTGGCAGGGGGATGGGAACCGATGCAGGAAGTCAGTGGGAAGTAAAGTGGTGACAGAAACAAAAGGCAGTAAGGGAGTGTGTACAAAACATGATCGGACAGATGGTCTGAGAAAGCAGGGCAAAGACCAAGGAAAGTCTAGATTAAACTGCATTTATTTCAATTCAAGAAGTCTGATGGGCAAGGCAGATGAACTCAGGGCATGGATGGGTACATGGCACTGGGATGTTACAGCTATCACTGAAACATGGCTAAGGGAGGGGCAGGACAGGCAGCTCAATGTTCCAGGGTACAGATGCTATAGGAAAGATAGAGCAGGAGGTAAGAGAGGAGGAGGAGTTGTGTTCTTGATTAGGGAGAACATCACGGCAGTAGTGAGAGGGGATATATCCGAGGGTTCGCCCACTGAGTCTATATGGGTAGAACTGAAAAATAAGAAGGGAGAGATCACTTTGATAGGATAGTACGACAGACCCCCAAATAGTCAACAGGAAATTGAGGAGCAAATATGTAAGGAGATTACAGACAGCTGCAAGAAAAATACGGTGGTAATAGTAGGGGACTTTAACTTTCCCAACATTGACTGGGACAGCCATAGCATTAGGGGCTTGATGGGGAGAAATTTGTTGAGTGTATTCAGGAGGAATTTCTCATTCAGTATGTGGATGGCCCGACAAGAGAGGGGGCAAAACTTGACCTCCTCTTGGGAAATAAGGAAGGGCAGGTGACAGAAGTGTTAGTGAGGGATCAATTTGGGACCAGTAATCAGAATTCCATTAGTTTTAGGATCGATATGGAGAATGATAGGTCTGGCCCAAAAGTTAAATTTCTAAATTGGGGAAAGGCCAATTTTGATGGTATTAGACAGGAACTTTCAGAAGTTGATTAGTAGAGTCTGTTGGCAGGCAAAGGGACATCTGGTAAGTGGGAGGCTTTCAAAAGTGTGTTAACCAGGGTTCAGGGTAAGCACATTCCTTATAAAGTGAAGGGCAAGGCTGGTAGAAGTAGGGAACCTTGGATGACTTGGGAGATTGAGGCCCTAGTCAGAAAGAAGAAGGAGGCATATGACATGCATAGGCAGCTGGGTTCAAGTGGATCCCTTGAAGAGTATAGAGATTGCCGGAGTAGAGTTAAGAGAGAAATCAGGAGGGCAAAAAGGGGATATGAGATTGCTTTGGCAGATAAGGCAAAGGAGAATCCAAAGAGCTTCTACAAATACATAAAGGACAAAAGAGTAACTAGGGAGAGAGTAGGGCCTCTTAAGGATCAACAAGGTCATCTATGTGCGGAACCACAAGAGATGGGTGAGATCCTAAATGAATATTTCACATCGGTATTTACGGTTGAGAAAGGCATGGATGTTAGGGAACTTGGGGAAATAAATCGTGATGTCTTGAGGAGTGTACATATTACAGAGAGGGAGGTGCTGGAAGTCTTAACGCGCATCAAGGTAGATAAATCTCCGGGACCTGATGACATGTATCCCAGGACGTTATGGGAGGTTAGGGAGGAAATTGCGGGTCCCCTAGCAGAGATATTTGAATCATCGACAGCTACAGGTGAGGTGCCTGAAGATTGGAGGGTAGCAAATGTTGTGCCTTTGTTTAAGGAGGGCGGCAGGGAAAAGCCTGGGAACTACAGACCGGTGAGCCTGACATCTGTAGTGGGTAAGTTGTTAGAGGGTATTCTGAGAGACAGGATCTACAGGCATTTGGAGAGGCAGGGACTGAGTAGGAACAGTCAGCATGGTTTTGTGAGAGGAAAATCATGTCTCACGAATTTGATTGAGTTTTTTGAAGGGGTAACCAAGAAGATAGATGAGGGCTGTGCAGTAGACGTGGTCTACATGGACTTTAGCAAAGCCTTTGACAAGGTACCGCATGGTAGGTTGTTACATAAGGTTAAATCTCACGGGATCCAAGGTGAGGTAGCCAATTGGATACAAAATTGGATTGACAACAGAAGACAGAGGGTGGTTGTAGAGGGTCGTGTTTCAAACTGGAGGCCTGTGACCAGCGGTGTGCCTCAGGGATCGGTGCTGGGTCTGCTGTTATTTGTTATTTATATTCATGATTTGGATGAGAATTTAGGAGGCATGGTTAGTCAGTTTGCAGATGACACCAAGATTGGTGGCATTGTGGACAGTGAAGAATGTTATCTAGGATTGCAACGGGATCTTGATAAATTGGGCCAATGGGCCGATGAATGGCAGATGGAGTTTAATTTAGATAAATGTGAGGTGATGCATTTTGGTAGATCGAATCGGGCCAGGACCGACTCTGTTAATGGTAGGGCATTGGGGAGAGTTATAGAACAAAGAGATCGAGGAGGACAGGTTCATAGCTCCTTTAAAGTGGAGTCACAGGTGGATAGGACGGTGAAGAAGGCATTCGGCATCCTTGGTTTCATTGGTCAGAACATTGAATACAGGAGTTGGGATGTCTTGTTGAAGTTGTACAAGACATTAGTAAGACCACACTTGGAATATTGTGTACAGTTCTGGTCACCCTATTATAGAAAGGATATTATTAAACTAGAAAGAGTGCAGAAAAGATTTACTAGGATGCTCCCGGGACTTGATGATTTGACTTATAGGGAGAGGATAGATAGACTGGGACTTTTTTCCCTGGAGAGTAGAAGGTTTAGGGGTGATCTTATAGAAGTCTATAAAATAATGAGGGGCATAGATCAGGTAGATAGTCAAAATCTTTTCCCAAAGGTAGGGGAGTCTATAACGAGGGGGCATAGATTTAAGGTGAGAGGGGAGAGATACAAAAGGGTCCAGAGGGGCAATTTTTTTCACTCAAAGGGTGCTGAGTGTCTGGAACGAGCTGCCAGAGGCAGTAGTAATGGCGGGTACAATTTTGTCTTTTAAAAAGCATTTGGACAGTTACATGGGTAAGATGGGTATAGAGGGATATGGGCCAAGTGCAGGCAATTGGGACTAGCTTAGTGGTATAAACTGGGCGACATTGATATGTTGGGCCGAAGGGCCTGTTTCCATGTTGTAAACTTCTATGATTCTATGATTCTATAATATGTAAAGGGGTGCAAAGTACTGTGGGCGTTCAGCGAGTCCCCAGATTGTCAGTATTTACAGGGGTAAACGAGAGTGAATTTCTTTATTCATTCATGGGTTGTGGGCGTCGCCTGCAAGGCCAGCATTTATTGCCCATCCCTAATTGCCCTTGAGAAGGTGGTGGTGAGCTGTCTTCTTGAAACTGCAGTCCGTGTGGTGAAGGTTCTCACACAGTACTGTTGGGTAGAGAGTGAATCAATATATAAAGGGGCACCAAGGATTGTAGATATTCAGGCTGGACCGAGATTGTGTCAGAATTTACAAGGGTCCATCAGTTAATATATAAAGGGGTACCAAGGACTGTAGACATTGAGGGAGTCCCGAGACCACATCAGTATTTGCAGGCGTCAATGGGAGTGAGTCAATATATAAAGGGCTACCATGGACTGTATACATTCATTGAGTCCCCAGACTGCGTCAGTATTTACAGGGGTCTGTCAGTTAATATATAAAGGGGTAACAATGACTGTAAACATTCAGGATTCTCCAGACTGCATCAGTATTTACAGCGGTGTATTAGTCTGAATCAATATATAAAGGGATACGTAGGACTCTCGGCATTAAGGGAAGCCCCAGACTGTGGCAGTATTTACAGCAGAGGTCATTTAGAATGAATCAATATATAAAGGGGTTCCCTTGGAAGTGTAGACTTTTCAGCTGTACGCAGACTGTGTCTGTATTTACAGGGGCCTGTTAGAGTGAATCAGTATTTAACTGCATCAAGGACTGTAAACGTTCACGGTGCCCCCACACTGTATCACTATACAGGGGTCTGTGAGATGAGTTAATAAATAAAGGTGTACCAAGCACTGGAGGCATTCAGGGGTATTCCCAGACTGCGTCACTATTTACGGGGTCTGCAAGAGTGAATCAATATATAAAGAGGTATCAAGACTGTGGACATTGAGGATTGCCCAGACTCTGTCAGTATTTTTTTTTATTCGTTCATGGGATGTGGGTGTCGCTGGCGAGGCCCGCATTTATTGCCCATCCCGAATTGCCCTTGAGAAGTTGGTATTGAGCCGCCTTCTAGAACCGCTGCAGTCCGTGTGGTGACGGTTCTCCCACAGTGCTGTTAGGGAGGGAGTTCCAGGATTTTGACCCAGCGACAATGAAGGAACGGCGATATATTTCCAAGTCGGGATGATGTGTGACTTGGAGGGGAACGTGCAGGTGGTGTTGTTCCCATGTGCCTGCTGCTCTTGTCCTTCCAGATGGTACAGGTCGCGGGTTTGGGAGGTGCTGTCGAAGAAGCCTTGTGAGTTGCTGCAGTGCATCCTGTGAATGGTACACACTGCAGCCACTGTGCGCCGGTGGTGAAGGGAGTGAATGTTTAGGGTGGTGGATGGGGTGCCACTCAAGCGGGCTGCTTTATTTTGGATGGTGTTGAGCTTCTTGAGTGTTGATGGAGCTGCACTCATCCAAGCAAGTGGAGAGTATTCCATCACACTCCTGACTTGTGCCTTGTAGATGGTGGAAAGGCTTTGGGGAGTCAGGAGGTGAGTCACTCACAGCAGAATACCCAGCCTCTGACCTGCTCTCGTAGCCACAGTATTTATATGGCTGGTCCAGTTAAGTTTCTGGTCAATGGTGACCCCCAGGATGTTGATGGTGGGGGATTTGGTGATGGTAATGCCGTTGAATGTCAAGGGGAGGTGGTTAGATTCTCTCTTGTTGGAGATGGTCATTGCCTGGCACTTGTCTGGCGCAAATGTTACTTGTCACTTATGAGCCCAAGCCTGGATGTTGTCCAGGTCTTGTTGCATGCGGGCTCAGACTGCTTCATTATCTGAGGGGTTGTAAATGGAACTGAACACTGTGCAATCATCAGTGAACATCACCATTTCTGACCTTATGATGGAGGGAAGGTCATTGATGAAGCAGCTGAAGATGTTTGGGCCTAGGACACTGCCCTGAGGAACTCCTGCAGCAATGCCCTGGGGCTGAGATGATTGGCCTCCAACAACCACTACCATCTTCCTTTGTGCTAGGTATGACTCCAGCCACTGGAGAGTTTTCCCCCTGATTCCCATTGACTTCAATTTTACGAGGGCTCCTTGGTGCCACACTCGGTCAAATGCTGCCTTGATGTCAAGGGCAGTCACTCTCACCTCACCATTTGCAGGCGCCAGTGAGAGTGAGTCAATATATAAAGGGGTATCAAGGATAGGAGACATTCAGGCAGTCCCCAGACAGTGACAGTATTACAGGGATCTCTGTTAGTGAGTCAATATATAAAGGGGTGCCATGTAGTGGAGACTTTCAGCGAGTCCCCAGTCTGTGTCAATTTTTACAGGGGTCTGTGAGAGTGAGTCAATATATATCGTAATACCAAGGACTGTAGATATTCAGGCTGGCCACAGACTGGGTCAACATTAAGAGGGGTCCATGACTGTGAGTCAATATATAAAGGAGCACGATGGACTGTGGACATTAAGGGAGTCCCCGGACTGTGTCATTGATTATAAGATGTCAGTTAGTGAGAATCAATATATAAAGTGGAACCAAGAACTGTGGACATTCAAGATGTCCCCAGACTGTGTCAGTATTTATCGGGGTCTGTGAGAATCTGATAATTCATTTAGTGGTACAAGAACTGTCGACATTAAGGCTGCACCCAGACTTTATCAGTACTTACAGGGGTCTATAAGAGTGAGTCGATATTTAGAGCAGTACCAGGGACGATGCACATTCATGCTGTACCCAGTTTGATCAAACTTATTGAATTCTTTGAAGAAGATTTTAAGACTCATAACTAAGGTCAGAGCATGTGGAGTCAGTGGACAAGTAGCAGAACGGATAGCAAGTTGGCTACGAAACAGAAAACTGAGCGGAGGGGTTAAAAGTAGCTCCTCAGACCAGCAAAAGGTGGGAAATGGTGTCCCACATGGGTCAGTGTTGGGACCGCAGATGTTCAAAATTTAAATAAACGATTTGGATTCGTGAATTGGACGTACAGTTTCAAAATTTGCGGACGGCACCACATTGGGAGTTCTGGTTGGAAGTAATTTTGCGGAGAAGGCTCGGAGGGCCGAATGGCCGAGTCCTGCTCCTATTTTCTATGTTTTATTTTCTATGTAACGAGAGTCTGTAGGAATATTAGCTGGGAAATCCATTGACTGTGCGAATATTTACAGTGCAATCCAAGGACGATGCCATTGTTTACTGGTCGATCCAGAGACTGTACCAATATTAACAAGAGGATCCATAGACTTGTCAATTTTGACGGAGTATCCAGAGATTGCACCAATATTAGCAGGCGGTCTCCAAACTGACCAGTGTAATGGTTCAGTTCCATCTCTGAGTTTAAACCCAACCCTTGAAAGTGGGTTGAAAGTCTCTCAGATTAAAGGATTTCACTGAGAAATAAACTAAAATCTGTAAATGAAGCTGTTCTCTCATGACATCAGTGCTGTCAAGACTGTGGGTCTCATTGTTCCAAATAATTGTTAAAATAATATACAGGGCTTTGGGCTTTCCAACTGTGTAATATTTGGTTAAATATATGTTGTGATATAAAAAGTGATGGGTTTAAAGATTTTAACTGAATCTGTTTGTTCAGTGACTGTAATTAATGTCAGTCTCCATTGGCCCTAATTGTTTCACTGGAGTGTTTCTCTCTGTTATTTATAAGCGACTACTTTCAACGTGTTATCCCATAGTGTCAGTGGGAGCATCACCCCCGGCACTAACAGGGATCAGCGGCTCCACAGAGAGGGAAAGAATAGATCGGAATCTGAGAACAATAGATTGGAATGTTACAACAATGGGTCGGAATCTGAGAACAATAGATTGGAATGTTACGACAATGGGTCGGAATCTGAGAACAATAGATTGGAATGTTACAACAATGGGTCGGAATCTGAGAAAAACAGATTGGAATGTTACAACAATGGGTCAGAATCTGAGAACAATAGATTGGAATGTTACAACAATGGGTCGGAATCTGAGAACAATAGATTGGAACAGTCCATTCTGGATGTTTCAATATCTTTATGCACATTATGATTCGCAATTATTAGAGGATCGGATGTATTTTGCCCTTGCCTGTATACAAGTGATTTACTATCCTCTCCTCGCTGTTGTTGGTATCACTGGTAAGCCTCTATATCCAGCTATTAATTCTATAAACCATGTTTCAGTGTATTACTGTTCTTATCATTCCCTTCCCACACTCGCTGATCTTGGTGTCTCTGGTAAGTCTCCATATCTATCTATTAATTCTATAAACCATGTCTCACTCTATTACCGTTCTCTCATTTACGGTCACAGACTCACTGCTGTCAATGTCGGTGCTGAGTCTCTACATCCAGCTGTTTATTCCCCACCACCTCCCTCGGCCCATCCACCGTCTCTCATTTGTCACACTTCTTGTCCAATATCCAAGAATGGATGAGCAACAATTTCCTCCAAATAAATATTGGGACAACTGAAGCCATTATTTTCGGTCCCCGCTACAAACTCCATTCCTTAGACACCCACTCCACTCCTCTCCCTGGCCACTCTCTGAGGGTGAACCAGACCGTTTCTATTTGACCCTGAGATGAGCTACCGATCACATATCCGCTCTATCACGGAGACCGCTTACTTCGCACTCCGTCAGCCTCCGCTCCTGCCTCAACTCATTGCTGCTGAAACCCTCACCCATGCCTTTGTTACCTCTAGACTTGATGATTCAAATACTCTCCTGGTGGGTCTCCCATCTTCCACCCTCCATAAACTTGAGCTCATCCAAAACTCTGTTGCCCGTAACTGAACTCACCCCTTGTCCCGTTCTCCCATCACCCCAGTGCTCCCTGAATTCCATTGGCTCCCGTTTTGGTCACACCTCGATTTTAAAATTCTCATCCTTGTTTTCAAATCCCTCCATGGCCTCGCCCCTCCCGATCTCTGCAACCTCCTCCAGCCCTACAACCCTCCGAGATCTTTCCACTTGTCAAATTATTGTCTCTTGCTCATCCCCGATTTTAATCGCTCCACCATTGGCGGCCATGCCTTCAGCTGCCTACGTCCCAAGCTCTGGAATTCTCTCCCGAGACATCTTCAGCTCTCCACCTCTCTCCTTCTTTAAGATTCTTCTTAAAACCTACCTCTTTGACCGAACTTTTGGTCATCTGTCCGAATAACTCTTTCTGTGGCTCGGTCATAAATTTTGTTTGATAATCGCTCCTGTGAAGCGTCATGGGATGTTTTACTACGTTAAGAGCGTGATATAATTGCAAGTTGTTGATGTTAATTCTGCAAACCGTGTTTCACTGTATTACCGTTCTTATTCCCTGTCCAACACTTGCTGCTGTTGGTGTCTCCGGGAAGCCTGTATGTCATGTTTCACTGTATTACCGTTCTTGTCATTCTCTTTCCCACACTCACTGATGTCGGTATTCCTGGTAAGTCTCTACATCCAGCTATTAATTATATAAATCATGTTTCACAGGGGATCCAGAGAATGTACTAATATTTACAGTGGGATCCAGAGACGGTACTAATATTTGCAGGGGATATAGTGACAGTAGTAATATTTACAGAGAACCAGAGATGGTACTAATCAAGGCAGGGGATGCACAGTCTGAATCAATAGTCAGAGTGGATCAAGAGAAGGTGTTCATATATCCAGCGTAACCAGATGTGGTTCCAATATTTCCATGAATCCAGAGACGGTACATAAGAACATAAGAACTTACGAAATAGGAGCAGGAGAAGGCCAATCGACCCGTCGAGCCTGCTCCACCATTCAACAAGATCATGGCTGAACTTCTATGTCAATACCATTTTCCTGCACGATCCCTATATCCCTTGATGCCTTTAATATGTAGAAATCTATCGATCTCTGTTTTGAATGTACTCAATGACTGAACCTCCAAAGAGAATTCCAAAGATTCACCACCTTCCGAGTGAAGAAATTTCCACTCATCTCAGTCTCAAATAGCCCACCCCTTATTCTGAGACTGTGACCCCTTGTTCTAGACTCCCCAGCCAGGGGAAACATCCTCCTTGCATCCACTCTGTCGAGCCCTTTAAGAATTTTTGCCTGTTTCAATGAGATCATCTCTCATTCTTCCAAACTCGAGAAAATGCAGGCCGAGTCGACTCAATCCCTCCTCATACCACAATCCCTCCATCACACGAATCAGTCTGGTGAACCTTCTTTGCACTCCCTCTATGGCAAGTATATTCTTGGAGATCAAAATTGTACACAACACTCCTGATGCAGTCACAATTAATTGCAGTAAGATGTCTTTACTCCTGTACTCACATCCTCTTGCAATAAAGGTCAATATACCATTTGCCTCCCTAATTGCTTGCTGCACCTGCATGTGAGCTTTCAGTGACTCATGTACAAGGACACCCAGGTCCCTTTGAACATCAACATCTCCCAATCTCTCACCATTTTAAAATATTCTGCATTTCTGTTTTCTCTGTCTTTCCTACCAAAGTGGACAACATCACATTTTTCCACATTATATTCCATCTGCCATGTTCCTTCATACTCACTTCACCTGTCTGTATCCCCTTGAAGCCCCATTGCATCCTCCTCACAACTCACATTCCCACCGAGTTATGTGTGTCATCAGCAAACTTGGAAATATCATATTTGGTCCCCTCATCCAAATCTTTGATACAGATTGTGAATCGGTGGGGCCCAAACATCGATCCCTGCGGCACCCCACCAGTCACAGTCTGCCAAATCGAAAAATACCCGTTTATTCCTACTCTCTGTTTCTGTCTGTTAACCAATTCTCAATCCATTCCAGTATATTATCCCCAATTCCATGTGCTCTAACTTTTCTTTTTATTCGTTCATGAGATGTGGGCGTCGCTGGCAAGGTCGGCATTTATTGCCCATCCCTAACTGCCCTTGAGAAGGTGGTGGTGAGCCGCCTTCTTGAACCGCTGCAGTCCGTGTGGTGAAGGTTCTCCCACAGTGCTGTTAGGAAGGGAGTTCCAGGATTTTGACCCAGCGACGATGAAGGAACGGCGATATATTTCCAAGTCGGGATGGTGTGTGACTTGGAGGGGAACGTGCAGGTGGTGTTGTTCCCATGTGCCTGCTGCTCTTGTCCTTCTAGGTGGTAGAGGTCGCGGATTTGGGAGGTGCTGTCGAAGAAGCCTTGGTGAGTTGCTGCAGTGCATCCTCTGGATGATACACACTGCAGCCACGGTGCGCCGGTGGTGAAGGGAGTGAATGTTTAGGGTGATGGATGTGGTACCAATCAAGCGGGCTGCTTTGTGCTGGATGGTGTCGAGCTTCTTGAGTGTTGTTGGAGCTGCACTCATCCAGGCAAGTGGAGAGTATTCCATCACACTCCTGACTTGTGCCTTGTAGATGGTGGAAAGGCTTTGGGGAGTCAGGAGGTGAGTCACTCGCCGCAGAATACCCAGCCTCTGACCTGCTCTCGTAGCCACAATATTTACATGGCTGGTCCAGTTAAGTTTCTGGTCAATGGTGACCCCCAGGATATTGATGGTGTTGGATTCTGCAACTGTAATGCCATTGAATGTCAAGGGGAGGTGATTAGACTCTCTCTTGTTGGGGATGGTCATTATCTGACACTTGTCCAGCGTGAATGTTACTTGCCACTTATCAGCCCAATCCTGGATGTTGTCCAGGTCGTGCTGCATGCAGGCACGTACTGCTTCATTATCTGAGGGGTTGTGAATGGAACTGAACACTGTGCAATCATCAGTGAATATCATCATTTCTGACCTTATGATGGAGGGAAGGGCATTGAGGTTCAACAACCTCCTGTTTGGGACCTTATCGAAAGCCTTCTGAAAATCCAAATGCACCACATCCACTGGTTCGTCCTTTTCGATTCTACTTGTTTCATCCTCAAAGATCTCCAATAGGTTTGCAAACATGATTTCCCTTTCAAAAATCCATGTTGAGTCTGCCAAATCCTGTTCATATTTTCTCAGTGTCCTGTTATCACATCCTTTATAATAGAGTCTCGCACTTTCCCTACTACTGATGTCAGGCTAACAGGTCTGCAGTTATCTGTTGTCTCTCTCCCTCCTTGCTTAAATAGTGGAGTTACATTTGCTACCCTCCAAGCTGCAGGAACCGTTCCAGAATCTATAGAATTTTGAAGATGATTCAGAGACGGCAATAACATTTGCAGGGGGATCCAGAGACGGTATTAATATTTACAGGGGATGCAGAGACTTTACGAATATATACTGGGGATCCAATGACGGTACTAATATTTACAGGAAGTCCAGAGTCTTAACGAATATTTACATGGATGGCGTTAGTAATTACAGGGGGACCAGAGACTTAACGAATATTTGCAGAGGATTCAGAGATGGCAATAATATTTGCAGTGGGATCCGGAGACGGTAGTAATAATTACAGGGGTTCCACAGATTTTATTAAAATTTACAGGAGATCCACAAACAGTACTAATATTACAGAGGATCCAGAGACATTACTAATATTTCCACGGGATCCAGAGACGGTATTAATATTTACAGTGGATCCGGAGGCAGTGCGAATATTTATCGGAGATCCAGAAATGGTAATAATATTTACTGGAGATCCAGGGATGGTAATAATATTTACAGGCAGTTCCAGCCTGATGTACAATTGCCCTGTTTATTTCCCTTCCTTACAGTTAACTTATTGACGATTGTGATCCTATCTCGGGGAAAGTGCGGTCTCTCCAAATGTGTCACTCGTTACCTGGTGGCGATGGCAGCGGCGGATCTACTGGTCGTTATCTTCGATCTGATACTCAGGCAGATTCCCATTGCCTATCAGGGTCAGTTTCGTTTCATGCGGTCCATCCCCGTGTGTAATATCCACGCCGTCCTGCTTTTCGCAGCCACAGACTGTTCCGTCTGGTTCACCGTCACTTTCACCTTCGATCGATTTGTGGCCATTTGTTGCCAGAATCTGAAAACTAAATATTGCACCGAGAGAACGGCGGGTGTGGTTCTGGGAACAGTGAGTGTGCTGGGCTGTTTGAAGAATATGTTCTGGTACTTTATGTTCACGGGTCGGTATTTGCTTTACAACCAACCGTGGTTTTGTGCTGTACCTGTCCTTGTTATGTTTTCACGTGTGTGGGCAGTCATCGAACTCCTTCATTATATCCTCACCCCGGGGGTCCCATTTGTTCTGATTCTGTTGCTCAATGTTTTCACTGTCAGATATATTTTAGTGGCCAGCAGAGCCCGCAGGAGACTCCGGGGTCACAGCAGTGGGGAGAGTCCCAGAGACCCAGAGATGGAGAGCCGAAGGAAATCCATCATTTTACTGTTTGTTATATCAGGAAACTTTATACTGTTCTGGGCGCTGTTTATGGTGCATTCTATATGGTACCGGATGTGGGTGTTGGGGTTTTATTCTGTAACTCTACCCAGGTTGATACTAGAACTGGGATTCATGCTCCAGCTCATGAGTTGCTGCACAAACACTTGTATTTATGCCGTGACACAGTCTAAATTCAGAGAGCAGTTGAAGAATGTGGTGAAATATCCCTTTACTGTAATTATAAAGTTCATTAAATAATGAGAAGATCTGAAGACTTTCTCAGATCAGAGACCGTTCTGCGTCATACGGTGTCTGATTCTCTCTCCACCAGGCCACGGTGCTGCAAACACTGTGTATTCTCCAATCACTGAAACCTTTATAACCTGAGGGAATTTATCAACTCATTTACAGCATTTGTCAAAGTTTATATCTCAATGAAGTACAAGTTGTAAAATAACATATCGCAACTAATTACACCAAATGTTTCACCGTTTTGGAGAATTGAAAAGGAAACAAGAGAAATATTATTTAATATTAGTACCATCTCGGCATTCCCTGTAAGATAGCAGTGAGTAATAAAGTCCACTCTCTCTCCCCACACACACACACCCCTGGGGAGAGCAGTGAGTAATAAAGTCCACACTCTCTCCCCACACACACACACCCCTGGAGAGAGCAGTGAGTAATAAAGTCCACACTCTCTCCCCACACACACCCCTGGGGAGAGCAGTGAGTAATAAAGTCCACACTCTCTTCCCCCACACACCCCTGGGGAGGAGCAGTGAGTAATAAAGTCCACACTCTCTTCCCCCACACACCCCTGGGGAGAGCAGTGAGTAATAAAGTCCACACTCTCTCCCCACACACACCCCTGGGGAGAGCAGTGAGTAATAAAGTCCACACTCTCTCCCCCACACACCCCTGGGGAGAGCAGTGAGTAATAAAGTCCACACTCTCTCCCCCCACACACCCCTGGGGAGAGCAGTGAGTAATAAAAACCACACTCTCTCCCCCCACACACCCCTGGGGAGAGCAGTGAGTAATAAAGTCCACACTCTCTCCCCCACACACCTCTGGGGAGAGCAGTGAGCAATAAAGTCCACACTCTCCCCCCACCCCCTGGGGAGAGCAGTGAGTAATAAAGTCCACACTCTCCCCCCACCCCCTGGGGAGAGCAGTGAGTAATAAAGACCACACTCTCTCCCCCCACACACCCCTGGGGTGAACAGTGAGTAATAAAGTCCACACTCTCTCCCCCACACACCCCTGGGGAGAGCAGTGAGCAATAAAGTCCACACTCTCTCCCCCCACACACCCCTGGGGAGAGCAGTGAGTAAAAAAAAACACACTCTCTCCCCCCACACACCCCTGGGGAGAGCAGTGAGTAATAAAGTCCACACTCTCTCCCCCACACACCCCTGGGGAGAGCAGTGAGTAATAAAGTCCACACTCTCTCTCCCTCACACACCCCTGGGGAGAGCAGTGAGTAATAAAGTCCACACTCTCTCCCCCACACACCCCTGGGGAGAGCAGTGAGTAATAAAGTCCACACTCTCTCCCCACACACACCCCTGGGGAGAGCAGTGAGTAATAAAGTCCACACTCTCTCCCCCCACACACCCCTGGGGAGAGCAGTGAGTAATAAAGTCCACACTCTCTCCCTCACACACCCCTGGGGAGAGCAGTGAGTAATAAAGTCCACACTCTCTCCCCTCACACACCCCTGGAGTGAAATACATTGAAGTTATGGAAAGCTGACCCACCAGCGGTGACCTCACAGTGTTCGGGATGAAAAGCATTGGTCAAACTCCTGCCTTATGATATCAAGGACTAAGCAAGCCTGATTTGACTGATCAGCTCCCTGCTCTCACGTTTTGAGTTTATTAACTAATATCATGGGCTCTATTTTACCACCCGCTATCGGGTGCGTTCCTGGCGGGGGGGCTCCGAAAATCGGAGAATCCCGGCGCGGTACCGGAGCCCGCCCCGAACCCGCGCACTTCCGGGTTCCCCGCTGACGCGCCGGCGTGCGCGCGCAGCCCCCGCTGGTGGGAATCCCGCAGGCAATTAAAGCCAGCGGGATGCTACTTGAGAGTATTTATTTAGGTATTTCAGGTCATTAACTGACCTGATTAAGGGACTATGTGGGATTTTAGAACAAAGTGGGACTGTTTCCCACACTGGGGGAAACACTCCCAGGTCAAATGGACCTGTTGCAGCTGTCAGCCTGTGGCAGCTGCAAAGGTCCATTTGACAGGTGTGGGGGGAGACCCTCACCCATTGCAGGAGGCCACTCTGTCACTTGGGACAAAGTTTGGCCTCCACCACCCTCCTCCTGACAATCAAATTCACCAACCTGCACACTTACCCCGGGGTCTGGAGACATGTACCTACCTTGCGGACCCCCTCGGATGTACATCTTGCGGATGGGGGCCGCCGTAGCTGCAGTCATGACCTCCTCGGAGGGCGAACAGCATCACCAGCCTCACCAGCCTTGCCATCCACGCCATCCACCTCTGACACGTGGAGCTCCACAACACAGTGCTGTGACACATCCACCTGTACAGCAGGAGGGAGGGCTACCGCAGAGAGAGATGCGTCGCAGAGGGCACTACCCTCGCCACAGGGTCCACAGACCGAGGCTCAGCCTCCTGGACCTCTCTGAGCAGCAGTGCACAGAGAGGCTCAGAGTCACTCGACATGTCGTCATGGACATCTGCAGCCTCTTTCATGCCGAGCTGCTCCTGGCTGGCCCGAGCACCATCTTCTTACCTGTCGCTGTCAAAGTCATCACTGCCCTCAACAACTTCTCCTCCACATCCTTCCAGGGTGCCACCGGGGACATCGCCGACGTCTCTCAGTCGTCTGCACAAAAGAGCCCTGAAAATACACCTACACCCACTCTGCAGTGACACAATGGGTGACATCAGTTGTGGGTCTTCATAGTGATCCTCAGGAAAGGGCATTATTGCACAAACCAGACAGGATTCGCGAAGACGTGGCAGTAGTGGTGCCAATATAATATGTAATGTGAGTTGTTCAGAAATTCAATATACGTAACACCCATGACAAACCCTCAAACACCCTTGTGCATCCCCTTCATGCTCACGACACGTTTGCCTTACGCTTCCCACTGCACATATGTGATGCATGTCCTGTGGCTGCAGCACAGGTAGTGGCAGGTTGAGTGAGGCTGACCATGAAAGAGATGCACGAGAGGGTGAGTATGAGACAGAGCCATGAGATTGTATGAGGATTGGGTTGAGTGGTAGTGGCGGGATGAGTACTGGCGAGGTGAGTAAGTGCAGGTAAGATGAGGATGAGGTTTGAGTGGGTGTGAGGGGTGATGTGACAGAGTAGTGTTGGCAGTGCAGAAGGAGATGTGGGGTGGGGGCAGTGATGTGGCAGACGGAGTGTAGGGGAATGAGTAAGTGTACTCACTTTGGCTGACCTACTTAGGTCATTGGAGCGCCTCCTGCACTGTATGCAGGTTTGTGATATGTTGGTGGTGCTGGTGACCTCCTCTGCCACCTCGAGACAGGCCTTCTTGGTGGCAGAGGCAGGCCGCTTCCTCCCGCCCACCGGGGGGAAGATCTCTTTCCTCCCCCTCCTCCTCACCCCATCTATTGATACCTGGAGTGAGGCATCATTAAACTGGGAGCAGCCTTCCCCCTGGGCTGCTCCATGCTGTAATTTTTCCTATTTGTTGCAGCATCTGTCAGTAGAGGACTGCCCCTTTAAATAGAGCTCCTCCAGCTGACAGATCTTACTGCGCATGCGCAGTCCGCCCGATGCGCAGATCAGCAGTGGGGAACCCGGAAGACAGAGTAAGTGGCTCCAATTGGGCTGCGATCGCGCGGGTGGCTGACTAATTTCACCGGGCGCGTTACCCACGCGCCCAATCGCCCCCCCGCCGCGAACCCACAGCCCTGCTAACATCGAGCCCATGGTTCTGTGAGTATGGCTATGTCAGGCTATTGCTTGACTAGTCTGTGGGACAGCTCTCCCAATTTTGGCACAAGTCCCCAGATGTTGGTGAGGAGGAATTTGCAGAGTCGGCTGGGCTTGGTTTGCCTTTGTTGTGTCCGGTGCCTTGTGGTCCGTCCGGTTATATTCTTGTTATGACTTTCTTCAGCGAGATTGTCCAACTGAATGGCTTGATCATCTATTTCAGAGAGTGATTAAGAATGAACCACATTGCTGTGGGTCTGTGGTCACAGAGAGGCCAGGCCGGCATGTTTCATTCCCTAAAAGATATTCGTGAACCAGATTGGTTTTTACAACAATCACATGTCCACCATTATTGATATAAGTTTTTCTTTAATTTCAGATTTTATTTAATTAATTGAATATTAAATTCCCCAGCTGCTGTGATAGGATTTGAACTCATGACTCTGGATTATTAGTCCAGTAACATAGCCACTATGCTCCCGTACCCATACTGTGTGCAGTGTGAAATACACTGAAGTTTTTATAAACACTGGAATATGACACGGTGTGAAGTACACTGAAGTTATCATAAACACAGAGAGCTGACACACCAGGGGAGGCCTCACAGTTATGGACACGGAGTCAAATACACTGAATTGCTTATAAACTCAGAAAGCTGACACACCAGGGGAGGCCTCACAGTGTTAGCCACGGAGAGAAATACATTCAGGTGTTTATTAAAACAGAAAACTGACACACCAGGGGAGGCCTCACATTGTTGCACAAGGAGTGAAATATATCGAGGTGTTTATAAACACAGAAAATTGACAGACCAAGGGAGACCTCACATTGTTTGACACGGAGTAAAATACAATTAAGTGTTGATAAACACAGAAAGCTGACAGACCAGGGGAGATCTCACATTGTTAGAAACGGAGAAAAATACAATTAAGTGTTGATAAACACAGTAAGCTGACAGACCAGGGGAGATCTCACAGTGTTAAAACAAAGAAACATAGAAAATAGGAGCAGGAGTAGGCCATTCGGCCCTTCGAGCCCGTTCCACCATTCAATATGATCATGGCTGATCCTGTATCTCAATATCTTATTCCCGCTATCTCCCCATACCCCTTGATGCCTCTCTGTCTAGAAATCTATCCATCTCCTTCTTAAATATATTCAGTGGCTTGTCCTCCACAGCCTCCTGAGGTGGAGAATTCCACAGGTTCACCACCCTCTCAGTGAAGGAATTTCTCCCCATCTCAGTCCTAAATGTCCTTCCCCGTATCCTGAGACTGTGACCCCTCGTTCTGGACCCCCCAGCCAGGGGAAACATCCTCCCTGCATCCAGTCTGTCCGGCCCTGTCAGAATTTTGTACGTTTCAATAAAATCCCCTCTCATTCGTCTAAACTCGAGAGAATACAGGCCTAATCGACCTAATCTCACCTCATACGACAGTCCTGCCATCCCAGCAATCGGTCTGGTGAACCTTCGCTGCACTCCCTCTCTGGCAAGTATATCCTTTCTTAGGTAAGGAGACCAAAACTGCACACAATACTCCAGGTGTGGTCTCACCAAGGCCCTGTATAGCTGCAGTAAGACATCCTTGCTCCTGTACTCAAATCCTCTTGCAATGAGGGCCAGCATACCATTTGCCTTCCTAACTGCTTGCTGCACCTACATGTTTGCTTTCAGTGATTGGTGTACAAGGACACCCAGGTCCCTTTGTACATCAACATTCCCAATCTATCACATTTACATAATACTCTGCCTTTCTGTTTTTTCCTTCTGAAGTGGATAACTTCACATTTATCCATGTTATACTGCATCTGCCATGTATTTGCCCACTCACTCAACTTGTCTAAACCGCCTTGAAGCCTCTTTGCATCCTCCTCACAACTCACGATCCCACCTAGTTTTGTGTCGTCAGCAAACTTGGAAATATTACATTTGGTTCCCTCATCCAAATCATTGATATATATTGTGAACTGGTCCCTGCGGTACCCCACTAGTCACCGCCTGCCACCCCGAAAAAGACCCATTTATTCCTACTCTCTGTTTCCTGTCTGTTAACCAATTCTCAATCCATGCCAGTATATTACCCCCAATCCCATGTGCTTTAATTTTGCACACAAACCTCTTAACGTGGCACTTTATCAAAGTCCTTCTGAAAATCCAAATACACCACATCCACTGGTTCTCCCTTATCTATCCCACAAGTTACATCCTCAAAAAACTCCATTAGGTTTGTCAAACATAATTTCCCTTTCATAAATCCATGTTAACCTTGTCAAATCCTGTTGATATTTTCTAAATGTCCTGTTATCACATCCTTTATAATAAACTCTAGCATGTTCCCTACTACTGATGTTAGGCTAACCGGTCTGTAATTCCCTGTTTTCTCTCTCCCTCCTTTTTTTAAATAGTGGGGTTACATTTGCCACCCTCCAATCTGCAGGAACTGTTCCTTAATCAATAGAATTTTGGAAGATGACAACTAATGCATCCATTGTTTCCATGGCGACCTCTTTTAGTGCTCTGGGATGCAGATTATCAGGCCCTATAGATTTAGCGGCTTTCAGACTCATTAATTTCTCCAGCACTATTTTTTACTAATACTGATTTCCTTTAATTCCTCATTCTCACTAGACCCTTGGCTCCCCAGCATTTCTAGGAAATTAATTTGTGTCCTCTTCCATGAAGGCAGAACCAAAGTATTTGTTTAATTGCTCTGCCATTTCCCTGTTCCCCATTATAAATTCTCCCGTTTCTGACTGTAAGGGACCTACATTTGTCTTCACTAATCTTTTTCTTTTTACATGCTTGTACAAGCTTTTACAGTCCACCTTTATGTTCCTTGCAAGTTTACTCTCATACTCTATTTTTCCCCTCTTAATCAATCTCTTCGTCCTTTTTTGCTGAATTCTAAACTGCTCCCAATCCTCAGGCTTGCTACTTTTTCTGGCAACTTTATATGACTCCTCTTTGGATCTAATACTATCCTTAATTTCTTTTGTTAGCCATGGTTGGGCCGCTTTTCCTTTTGTGTTTTTGCTCCAGAAAGGAATGTATAATTGTTGCAATTCATGCATTTGTTTCTTAAATGTTAGCCATTGTCTATCCCCCATCGTGCCTTTTTATGAAGCTCTCCAATCTGTCATAGCCAACTCACTGCTCATAAATTCGTAGTTCCTTTGTTTAGATTTAGGAACCCAATTTTGCATTAGATTACTTCATTTTCCATCTGAATGAAGAATTCTATCATGTTATGGTCACTCTTCCCTAAAGGACCCCACACAACAAGATTATTAATTAACCCCTTCTCATTGGATCTAGGATAGCCTGCTCCCGAGTTGGTTTCTCAATCTTCTGGTCTAAAAAAAACATCTTGTACACACTCCAGGAATTCATCCTCCACAGTATTATAGCTAATTTGTTCTGGCCAGTCTATATGTAGATTAAAGTCACCCATTATTACTGTAGTGCCCTTGTTACATGCATCTCTAATTTCCTGTTTGATGCCGTCCCCTACATTAACATTACTGTTTGGAGGCCTATAGACAACTCGCACCAGTGTTTTCTGCCCATTGGTGCTTCTTAACTCCACCCACACTAATTCTACATCTTGATTTTCTGAGCCAATGTCTTTTCTCACGATTGCTCTGATTTCATCCTTTTATAACAAAGCCACCCCACCTCCTTTTCCTTTTTGTCTGTCCTTCCCAAATATCAAATACCCTTGGATATTCAGCTGCCAGCCTTGATCACACTGCAGCCATGTTTCCGCAATCGCAATTATGTTGTATCTGTTTACATCAAGTTGTGCTGTGAAATTGTCTACCTTATTACGAATGCTTCGTGCATTCAGGTTATGTGCCTTTAGATTTGTATTTTTAAAATTTTTAGACATCTTAACATTTTTTTGTACTATGGCCCTATTTGTCTTATTACCATTTTTTCTTACCCCCACCCTATTTGTTAGTGCACTTTTTCATTTATACGCTCTGTCCCTTCCTAAAGAACAATCTGGTTATCCTTATCCCAATCACTTTCCTGCACTGCGTCCTTGTCTTTTCTCTTTAGCGTTCTCGACTTCGCTCCATCAGGACCCTCCCCCCGCCTATTTACTTTAAAGCCCCATCTATGACCCTAATTATTAGATTCGAGAGAACTCTGGTCCCAGCACGGTTCAGGTGTAGTCTGCCCAACAGAATAGCTCTGTCTTTCCACAGTACTGGTGCCAGTGCCTCACGAATCGAGTCCCACTTCCCCACACCAATATTTGAGCCACAAGGAGTGAAATATATTGACCATAAGAGATTGGAGCAGGAGTAGGCCATTCGGCCCCTCAAGCCTGCTCTGCCATTCAGTGAGATCATGTCTGATCTGATTTTTACCTCAACTCCACTTTCCTGCCTTTTCCCCATATCCTTTGACTCCCTTGCTGATCAAAAGTTTGTCCAACTCAGCCTTGATTGTATTCAATGACTCAGCCTCCACAGCTTTTTGGGGTAAAAAATTCCAAAGATTCCCAATCCTCTGGGAGAAGAAATTCCTCCTCATTTCTATCTTAAACGGGCAACCCCTTATTCTGAGACTATGCCCCCTAGTTTTAGATTCCCCCATGAGGGGTAACATCCTCTCAGCATCTACCCTATCGAGTCCCCTCAGAATCTTGTATGTTTCAATAAGATCTCCTCTTATTCTCCTCAACTCCAGTGAGTATAGACCCAACCTGTTCAATCTTTCCTCATAAGACAATCCTTCCATACCCGGAATCAACCGAGTGAAACTTCTCTGAACTGCCTCCAATGCAAGTATGTCCTTCCTTAAATAAGGGCACCAGAACTGTACGCAGTACTCCAGGTGTGGTCTCACCAGCACCCTGTACAGTTGTAGTATGATTTCCCTGCTTTTATACTCCATCCCACTAGAAATAAAGGCCAATATTCCGTTTGCCTTCCGGATTACCTGCTGCACCTGTATGTTGACTTTTTGTGTTTCATGTACGGGGGCACCCAGATCCCTCTGTACTGCAGCATTTTGTAATATTTCTCCATTCAAAAAATATTTTGCTTTTTTATTTTTCCTCCCAAAGTGGACGACTTCACATTTTCCCACATTATATTCCATCTGCCAAATTTTTGCCCATTCGCATAACCTGTCGATATCCCTTTGCAGACACTTTGTGTCCTCATCGCAACTTACTTTTCCACCTTTGTATCATCATCACGTTTGGCCACAAGACCCTCTGTTCCTTCATCCAAGTCATTGATATATATTGTCAATAATTGAGGCCCCAGCACTGATCCCTGTGGCACCCCACTAGTTACAGATTGCAAATTTGAAAATAACCCTTTTATCCCGATTCTTTGTTTTCTGTTAGTTAGCCAATCCTCTATCCATGCCAGTATATTACCCCCAACACCATGAGCTCTTATCTTGTGAAGTAATCTTTTATGTGGCACCTTATCGAATGCCTTTTGGAAATCCAAATATACTGCATCCATTGGTTCCCCTTTATCCACCCTGCCCGTTACTTCCTCAAAGAACTCTAATAAATTTGTCAGACACGATTTCCCCTTCATAAAATCATGTTGACTCTCCTTGATTGTATTATAAGTCTCCAAATGTCCTGCTACTACTTCCTCAATGATGGATTCTTGCATTTTCCCAATAACAGATGTTAGGCTAACTGGTCTATAGTTACCTGCTTTCTGTCTCACTCCATTCTTCAATACATTTGCGGTTTTCCAATCCACTGGGACCTTTCCAGAATCTAGTGAATTCTGGAAGATTGCAAACAATGCATCCATTATCTCTGTAGCCACTTCCTTTAAGACCCTCGGATGCAAGCCATCAGGTCCAGGGGACTTGTCAGCCTTTAGACCCATTACTTTACCTAGTACTTTTTCTCTAGTGATAGTGATTGTTTTTAGTTCCTTCCTCCCCTTTGCCCCTTGATTTTCTACTATTATTGGTACATTATTCGTGTTTTCTACTGTGAAGACAAATACAAGATATCTGTTCAATTCCTCTGCCATTTCCTTGTTTTCCATTATTATTTCCCCAGTCTCATCCTCTAAGGGACCAATGTTTACTGTAGCTATCCTCTTCCTTTTTATATACTTGGAGATGCTTTTACTGTCAGTTTTTATATTTCTTGCTCGTTTACTCTCAATTGATTTTCTCCCTCTTTATTATTCTTTTAGTCATCCCTTGCTGCTTTTTAAAGTTTTAAAGTTTTCCCAATCTTCAGGCCTACCAGTAATCTTAGCTCCAAACCTTGGTCACCTTGCAACCACATCTCTGTAATGGCCACGAGATCAAACCCATTTGTTTCTATTTGTGCCGTCAATTCATCTATCTTATTACGAATGCTGCGCACATTCAGATAAAGAACCTTTAATTTTGTCTTTTTACCATTCCTTCCTACCCCGGCCCCATTTACTAGTGCACTCTTATGTTTGTACGCTCTGTCCCTTCCTGACACACTGTTTATCATTACTCCCATTACTTTCCTGTACTACTTCCTTGTCTTTTCTCTTTATCAATCTAAACTTCGCCCCACTGAACCCTCCACCCCCCCCCCCTATTTAGTTTAAAGCCTTCTCTACCGCCCTAGTTATTCAGTTCGCCAGAAAACTGGTCCCAGCACGGTTCAGGTGAAGCCCGTCCCAACGGAACAGCTCCCTCTTTCCCCAGTACTGGTGCCAGTGCCTCATGAATCGAAACCCACTTCTCCCACACTAATCTTTGAGCCACGCATTCATCTCTCTGATCTGATTTACCCTCTGCCAATTTGCTCGTGGCTCAGGTAATAATCCAGAGATTATCACCTTTGTGGTTCTGCTTTTTAATTTAGTCCCTTGCTGCTCAAACTCCCTCAGCAGAAACTCTTTCTTGGTCCTACCTATGTCATTGGTACCTACGTGGACCAAGACAACTGGATCCTCCCCCTCCCACTCCAAGTTTCTCTCCAGCCCTGAGGAGATGTCCTTAACCCTGGCACCGGGTAGGCAACACAGCCTTCGGGACTCTCGCTCTTGGCTGCAGAGAACTGTGTCTGTCCCTCTAACTATACTGTCGCCTACTACAACCACATTCCTTTTTACTCCCCCCACTTGAACGGCCCCCTGAACCACAGTGCCGTGGCCAGTTTGCTCATCCTCCCTGCAGTCCCTGCACTCGTCCACAAGGGCTGCAAGAACCCCATATCTATGGGACAAGAGCAGAGGCTGAGGCTCCTGCAATGCTCCCTCCTGGATCCCCATACCTGCCTCACTCGCAGTCACACCCTCCTGTCCCTGACCACGTGCCAATTCTGCAGTATTTATATCATAGAATCATAGAATCATAGAAGCTACAACATGGAGACAGGCCCTTTGGCCCAACATGTCCATGTCGCCCAGTTTATACCACTAAGCTAGTCCCAATTGCCTGCACTTGGCCCATATCCCTCTATACCCATCTTACCCATGTAACTGTCCAAATGCTTTTTAAAAGACAAAATTGTACCCGCCTCTACTACTGCCTCTGGCAGCTCGTTCCAGACACTCAGCACCCTTTGAGTCAAAAAATTGCCCCTCTGGACCCTTTTGTATCTCTCCCCTCTCACCTTAAATCTATGCCCCCTCGTTATAGACTCCCCTACCTTTGGGAAAAGATTTTGACTATCTACCTCATCTATGCCCCTCATTATTTTATAGGCTTCTATAAGATCACCCCTAAACCTTCTGCTCTCTAGGGAAAAAAGTCCCAGTCTATCCAACCTCTCCCTGTAAGTCAAACCATCAAGTCCCGGTAGCATCCTAGTAAATCTTTTCTGCACTGTTTCTAGTTTAATAATATCCTTTCTATAATAGGGTGACCAGAACTGTACACAGTATTCCAAGTGTGGCCTCACCAATGCCCTGTACAACTTCAACAAGACATCCCAACTCCTGTATTCAATGTTCTGACCAATGAAACCAAGCATGCCGAATGCCTTCTTCACCACCCTATCCACCTGTGACTCCACTTTCAAGGAGCTATGAACCTGTACTCCTAGATATCTTTGTTCTATAACTCTCCCCAATGCCCTACCATTAACGGAGTAGGTCCTGGCCCGATTCGATCTACCAAAATGCATCACCTCACATTTATCTAAATTAAACTCCATCTGCCATTCATCGGCCCACTGGCCCAATTTATCAAGATCCCGTATTTAGTCTAAGGGAGTGACTGCCTCCTGGATCAAAGTGTCCAGGTAACTTTCTCCCTCTCTGATGCTTCGCAATGTCAGCAGCTCGGACTCCAGCTCCTCAACTCGGAGCTGAAGTTCCTCGAGCTGCAGACACTTACCGCAGATGTAGTCGCCCTGAACAATACTGTCTGGTAGCTCCCACATATTGCAGCTGCAACACATCTCCTGCCGTGTCATAACTATTTTATTTATTTAATTGATTACTACAATGCCAAATATTGGAGTGTTTATAACCACATAAAGCTGAGACACAAGGGGAGACCTCACAAAGTTGGACAAAGTTGGACACGGATTGAAATACATTGAAGTCTTTAGAAACACAAAAAGCTGACACATCAGGGGAGACCTCATTTTGTTGGAAACGGAGTAAAATACAGTACAGTGTTTATAACCACAGAAAGCTGACACACCAGCGACACCTCACCGTGTTGGACACAGAGTGAAATACATTGAAGTGTTTATAATCACCGAAAGCTGACAGACCAGGTGAAACCTCACAATGTTGGACACGGAGAGTAATACAGTGAAGTGTTTTTAAGCACAGCAAGCTGACACGCCAGGGGAGATCTTACAGTGTTGGACATGTACTGAAGTACAGCGAAGTATTTATAATCACTGGAGGCTGACACGCCAGGGGAGACACCACAGTTTTAGACGCGGAGTAAAATACATTCAAGTGTTTATAAACACAGAAAGCTGACACACCAGGGGCGACACCACAGTGTTGGACAAGGAGTGAAATATATTGAGATGCCGTAAGGGGGTCCTAGTGCAAGAAAATCAAAAAGTTGGTATGCAGGTGCAGCAGGTGATCAAGAAAGCCAACGGAATGTTGGCTTTTATTGCTCGGGGGATAGAATATAAAAACAAGGAGGTATTGCTGCAGTTATATAAGGTATTGGTGAGACCGCACCTGGAATACTGCATACAGTTTTGGTCTCCATACTTAAGAAAAGACATACTTGCTCTCGAGGCAGTACAAAGAAGGTTCACTCGGTTAATCCCGGGGATGAGGGGGCGGACATATGAGGAGAGGTTGAGTAGATTGGGACTCTACTCATTGGAGTTCAGAAGAATGAGAGGCGATCTTATTGAAACATATAAGATTGTGAAGGGTCTTGATCGGGTGGATGCAGTAAGGATGTTCCCAAAGATGGGTGAAACTAGAACTAGGGGGCATAATCTTAGAATAAGGGGCTGCTCTTTCAAAACTGAGATGAGGAGAAACTTCTTCACTCAGAGGGTGGTCGGTCTGTGGAATTTGCTGCCCCAGGAAGCTGTGGAAGCTACATCATTAGATAAATTTAAAACAGAAATAGACAGTTTCCTAGAAGTAAAGGGAATTAGGGGTTATGGGGAGCGGGCAGGAAATTGGACATGAAGCTGAGTTCGGATCGGTCAATGCCCTGTGGGTGGCGGAGAGGGCCCAGGGGCTATGTGGCCGGGTCCTGCTTCGACTTCTTGTGTTCTTTAGATTTGTGGTTGGGATCAGATCAGCCATGATCTTATTGAATGGCGGAGCAGGCTCGAGGGGCCGATTGGCCTACTCCTGCTCCAATTTCTTATGTTCTTATGTTCTTATGTTTCCAAGCACAGAAAGCTGACAGACCAGGTTAACCTCTCAGTGTTGGACACGGAGTGAAATGCATTGAAGTGTTTATAAAGTCAGAAAGCTGACACATAGGTACATAGGAATATAATAGCAGGAGTAGGCCATTCAGCCCCTCGAGCCTGTACCACCATTCCATGAGATCATGGCTGATCTGTTACCTCCATAATACCAAAGGTATGAATGGATATTGGGCCTTAGCATCATATCCATTAATACCTTTGGTTAACAAAAATCTTTCAATGTCAGATTTAAAATTGACAATTGAGCTCGCATAATCTGCCATTTGTGGAAGAGAGTTCCAAACCCTTTGTGTGTAGAAGTGTTTCCTAACTTCACTCCTGAAAGTATTGGCTCTAGTTTTTAGACGAAGTCTCCTCGTCCAAGACTCCCCAAACAGTGGAAATAGTTTCTCTCTATCTATCATATCAGTTCCCCTTCATATCTTGAAAACTTCGATCAAATCACTCCTTAATCTTGTAAACTCCAGGGAATACAACCCGAGTTTGTGTAATCTCTCCTCGTAATTTAACCCTTGGAGTGCAGGTATCATTCTAGTAAATCTACGCTGTTCTCCCTCCAAGGCCAATATATCCTTCCTAAGGTTCAGTGCCCAGAACTGAACACAGTACTCGAGCTGTGGTCTAACCAGGGCTTTGTATATCTGCAGTATAACTTCTACCCCCTTGTATTCTGGTCCTCTAGATAGAAAGGTCAGCATTCCATGAGTCTTTTTTGATGATTTTCTGTACCTGTCCATGACATTTAATGATCTATGTACATGGACCCCAAAGTCTCTTGTGATTTTGTGATTTCCGTTCCCACTGCTATTTTCCTGCTCCAGTTACAAAGTACAGACCTGGTCCCACTGCTGCTGAGTCCCTGATCTGAGCTTCTGCCATCTCAAGTCTTCATTTCACCAACATTCTCGCCACCTCACATATTTAAATTAGCCGAGCGAGGAAATCCCACCTGGAATCCTACAGCACAGAAGGAGGCCATTCAGCCCATCATGCCTGAGCCGGCTCTTTTATAAAGCTATCCAATTAGTCCCACTCCCCCGCTCTTTCCCATAGACCTGAAAATGTCTCCTTCAGTGTATATCTAATTCCCTCTTGAAACTTACCACCTGGTCCAATGTCAGGAACATTGGGGCTGCTCCCAAGCTCAGTCAATGCAGTTCCAGTGGGACTACTGCCGAGGGGAACATCCAGTCCTAAGTTTCCACTTGGAGGCCCAGTGAGTATCAGTAACCGCACTCCAGGCCTCGGCCTACCTGTGGGTAAAGTCACAGGAAATCTGACAGTGACAACAAATCAATCAGTCGACCCTGCTGTGCCTCAGTGTTACTGGATCTGTTCAAATGTTCACACCTTCGAATCCGCTCCATTTGCCCACTGGACCAAATGGTGACTGTAGCCCACTGACCATTCAGCGCATTCCCCATCGACTGCTGCTCAATTACAGAACAGAAGAAGATACCTTAGATTGACCAACTCTGACCAGTGCAATGTGGTAATGCGAGCCGTCCAGTTAAAGGGGCCTCACCCTGTGATCTCACGGTGTGACCCATCCAGTTAAAGGGGCCTCACCCTGTGACCTCACGGTGTGACCCGTCCAGATAACGTGGCCTCACCCTGTGATCTCACGGTGTGACCCGTCCAGTTAAAGGGGCCTCACCCTGAGATCTCACGGTGTGACCCGTCCAGTTAAAGGGACCTCACCGTGTGATCTCACAGTGTGACCCGTCCAGATAACGTGGCCTCACCCTGTGATTTCACGGTGTGACCCGTCCAGTTAAAGGGGCCTCACCCTGTGATCTCACGGTGTGACCCGTCCAGATAACGTGGCCTCACGCTGTGATCTCACGGTGTGACCCGTCCAGTTAAAGGGGCCTCACCCTGAGATCTCACGGTGTGACCCGTCCAGATAACGTTGCCTCACCCTGTGATCTCACGGTGTGACCCGTCCAGATAACGTTTTCTCACCCTGAGATCTCACGGTGTGACCCGTCCAGATAAAGAGGCCTCACGCTGTGATCTCACGGTGTGACCCGTCCAGATAAAGGGACCTCACCCTGTGATCTCACAGTGTGACCCGTCCAGTTAAAGGGTCCTCACCCTGTGATCTCACGGTGTGACCCGTCCAGTTAAAGGGGCCTCTCCCTGATGAAACAGTGTTTGGCACCCCTTGGGTTTCATGTTGGTTACACCGACTTGATGCGCTGGAATGCATCGAGTTCCATCGAGTCAAAGGCGAGAGAGTGACAGAGGTGATTGTCCCAGCTCCAGAGAAGCATGCAGGATCTGCTCCAGCTGCAGTCGATGGGGGTCGATGCCGGGGAGGCACTCAGAGAGGTGAAGGGCCAGCAAGCCTCGCTCTTTGCCTCTGAGGACCCAAAGATCATCTTCCGGTCCAGAGTCCGCTCCGTGGAGCAGGACGAGAAGTGCTCGAGCTTCTTGTTCCAGAAGCTGCACAGAGAGAGCTCTGTGATCAGCAGCCTGAAGGAGGAAGACGGCTCGGTGACGTCTTCACAGGCCGACAAACTGAGGATCAGCAAGTCCTTTTATGCCGTGCTGTATGACGCAAAGCCCACAGACAGCACGGCCTCCCAGTCCTCCCTGTCCTCTATCACAGAGTCTTCGAGGACAGCGAGTGGCAGAGCGTGGGTCAGACACCGACTTTGGTCGAGCTGACGAAAGCCATCCGGCCCTTCGAGAAAAGTAGAACTCCCGGAAGCGATGGTTTACCGGTTGTGTTGTCCTCGGCTCTGTGGGACTGGATAGGCCCAGACCTGCTGGAAGTGTATGAGAGTTTGCTTCTGGCGGGCAGCGTATCAGAGTCCATGAGTAAAGGCATCATCACCCTTATCAACAAGTGGAAGGGGGAGAGGGAAGAAATCAGAAATTGGACATCCTTTTCCTTGTTAAATGTCGACCACAAGATTCTGTCTGAGCTCATCACCAACAGGCTGGAGTCTGCTCCAGAGCGGGTGATCCACCCGGATCAGACCTGTACCGTACCTGGCACGAAGGTCTCTGATAACCTTGCACTGCTCAGGGATACAATCGCCTATGTGCAGGACAGGGGGTGAACACCTGCCTCATCAGCCTGGACCAGGAGAAGGTCTTTGACAGAATATCCCACACGTACATGATGGACGTGCTCTCCAAAATGGGGTTTGGGGAGGGAATCCCTGATTGGATCCGACTGCTCTCTGCAGATATCCGTAGTGCAGGTCTAATCAACAGGTGGGAGTCGGAGAGCTTTCCAATCAGATCTGGAGTCAGACAAGGCTGCCCTCTCTCTCTGTGGTCTTGTTCGTACGTTGTATCGGCCGTTTGCCGCGTCCGTCAGGAAGGACGCAGGTATTTGGGAGGCGGGGGTGGGGGCATGACAATCCCAGGCAGCGGAGGCTCTCAGGTTAAACCTCCCTGCACATGGACAATGGCACCATGTTTTGCTCCGATCAATGGTCGGTTCACAGACTGATGGGCATCTGAGACTGGTTCGAACTGGCCTCGGGGGCCAGAGTGAACCGCAATAAGAGCGAGGCCGTGTTCTTTGGCAGGTGGGAGACTCGATCCTTTGTCCCCTTCACCGTCAGATCCGTCTACCAGAAGGTGCTGGGGATCAGGTTCTGTGGGTCACAAGCCTGCATCAAGAACTGGGAGGAGCAGATCGCCAAGGCCAAATACAAGCTTGGTATGTGGATGGGGCGATCCCTGTCCGTCCCATGCAGGAATCTGGTGACAAGGTATGAGGTACTCGCGGTGTTGCTCTACGTGTCCCATGTCTGGCCCATTCATCGCCCCTTGGCCAACACAGTCACCTGAGCTATCTTTCAATTTGTCTGGAAGTCCAAGGCAGAACGCGTCCGCAGGGAAACCATGTACAAGCCCCCAGACAAAGGAGGGAAGAGCGCCCCCAATGCTGCCCTGATCCTGATGGCCACCTTTGTGTGTGGCTGCATGAAGATGTGTGTGGAGCCCCAGTACGCAAAGACCAAGGGGGTGATTTTAAACCTCAAGAACGGGTGGGTCGGGGGCGGGTGGGAGTTGAAAATAGTTGTTTTTTCTTGGGTTGCGACCGCAAATTCTTTGGACTTGGCGTTCCCAGTGGGAACCCTGTACATTTCTGTGCTGACGTTAAACCACAAATAAAGCCAGGTTGCATTCGCGACCCAAAAAACAAATGTTTTCAACTCCCACCGGCCCCCCACCCACCCGTTCTTGGGGTTTAAAATCAACCCCCACCTGTCACTACGTGCTGAGTTTCTACCTGTCCACCACACTGAGAAGGCTGGGTCTGGCCACGCTGGCCGAGCAGACGCAGAACGTCCATCTGGACTGTCCCCCACCACCTGTCCCAGGTGAAGAAGGTCCTGACGAGGAACCCCTTCTACCACAAGGCCATCAGACCGTGGTCAACACTGAATGTTCTGGGGGTCCTGCAGGGAAAGGAGAGGGTGGAGCCGATCGGGCAATTCACCAATCAGAACGTCTCGTCACCAGAACTGACCAACAGGGTGTAGCCTGGATTGTGTTGAGAAGGGCCCTCCCAGTGTGGTACTTCCAACATGCACAGAATCTCAGCACTGCTGCGAGCTGCCCTCAAGGCTACAGCACAGAGAAGACCGCTGCCCACCTCCTGATGGACCACCCCTTCACACAGAAGGTGAGGAGAGAGATGCGTTGGTATCTGTCCCAGTTCATCCCCAACAGCTCGGTAAAACAGGACGCTGTGCTCTACGGGCTGTTTCCAGGGATGACACTGAGACAGAATTCAACTGTTGCTGGAAGACCACCAACTCGGTGAAGGAGGTCCTTTGGTCTGCCTGAAACCTGCTGGTCTTCCAGCTGAAGGAGCTGTCCATGACTGAGAGTATCCGACTGGACATTCCAAGGTCCAGGAGTACGTGCTGTGACCTACACAAAGGCCCTGTGGGGAAAGGCCACCGTGTAAGGCAATCCGACCTTGTATTGTACTCAAAGTATTAAAGAGATGTATCCTTAAATTTTATGAAATAAAGTATATTTTGAAAAATAAAGAAGAAAAAGGGTTTGAAGTGTTGCTGCTCAAAGGCACCCCCTGCTGGTGAGTGGAGGCGAATGGAGACGATGGGCCGAATGGCCTCCTTCTGTGCTGTAACTTTTGATGATTCTATGAAATGCTCGAGATAAACAGTCGTGTTCGGGCAGACACAGAAACCTTTAATGTTTGAGAAAGCTAAAAAGTTGTTCTGTGCCTTTGTGCCAACATGTTAAACTGTAAACTACCCGTAAAGTTAAGAGCCCGGCCTTGAGCTAATTGCTGCTTACTCCAAAAGCACACTCACTCCTTCGAGGCAGAATGGAACCGGTAAATTCAGGATGATTTGTGTTTCGGTTTTTTACTGTATGTCATCTGCTCGAGCAGCTGACCTATCGAGAGAGAGCAACAAAGGTTCGTCTCGTTGGTGATTATTCACCGTGAACCTTTGGACACTCCTGGACTCGTGGAGTTACGTGGACATGACCGAGACTGACTCGGTCCCTGCTCATACTGCAGCTCTGTGAGAGCGTGAACTGCTGCTGACACTTCACAACTTGCACCAGTGGAGCAATGGTTAACATATTTGGCTCTGGGTTAATAGTTTGTAGTTTCGAATCCGACCTGGTTGGAAAGTTTTTGCAAACTGCGCATTACTTTATGACTTTTGATGCCTTGCAAACTGTCCCACTTGCTTAACGCAGCAGGCAGCACGTCACTTTCATTAATCCTGAAGGCCCTGATTTCAATCCTGAGAAAAAGGCTTCAGGGTTTGTGGAGCGTTTTTTCCATCTTTACTCAACAGTAAAATCAAGAACTTTTGCTTCCTGCCGCAAACCAATCGATTTGCTGCCCTTTGACCTCTCCGTACCACAGCACGCGGCGAAGCTCAGGAAGTACGTGGGTTACAGGCTCGCTGAAAACTGACGCCACTTTTGTTTCAGGACAATTGCCCCGAGGAAAACTAAAAATACAAGCATTGATCCTGCTCTTTCTGATATGCTGATCAAGCACTCCACCATTTGAGGGAACTTCCGGGTCACTGTTTGGAAATTGCCCTTCACAGTCGTCACTTCACACTCACCTCCAGGAAACTCCACCATCAGCAGAGAAAGTTTGCCTTGGGTTGGCCCCTCCCTGAAAACATTCAATAATTTGGGGACAAGAGCGGGGGAGGGGCGGTGACCTGAGCGGGGGAGGGGCGGTGACCTGAGCGGGGGAGGGGCGGTGACCTGAGCGGGGGAGGGGCGGTGAACTGAGCGGGGGAGGGGCGGTGACCTGAGCGGGGGAGGGGCGGTGAACTGAGCGGGGGAGGGGCGGTGACCTGAGCGGGGGAGGGGCGGTGACCTGAGCGGGGGAGGGGCGGTGAACTGAGCGGGAGGGGCGGTGACCTGAGCGGGAGGGGCGGTGACCTGAGCGGGAGGGGCGGTGATCTGAGCGGGGGAGGGGCGGTGACCTGGTTGGCGGAGGTGCGGTGGTCTGAGTGGGGGAGGGTGAACTGGGAGGCTCAGGGTGGAGGGGGAGCTGAGTGGGGGAGAGGGAGTGATTTGTGGAATGAGAGTGACTGAAGCGGTGGGAGGAGGAGTGTGAGAGGGGAGGTGGACCGGAGTGGATGCAGGGAATGGGAGAGGGTGACCGGAGCGGGGGAGAGGGGGAGGAGGAGTCGTGGGGGGGTGCGGGTGGAGAGGAGGGATGATGGGTGAGCGGGGGAGAGGGACCAGAGCGGGGGAGGGGAGAGGCGAGAGTGGGTAGGAGGAGGTGGTGTGGGTGGAGGGAGTGGTGAGAGGGAGGTTGAGTGGAGGGGGTGAGTGGGAGGGAAGGGACGGGTGAGGAGGTGTCTACTGGAGCGGGCAAGGGGACGGGTGAGGAGAAAGTTGGGTGAGTGGGTAGGGGGAGAGGTGAGGGTGAAGGAATTGGCGGGAGTTGTGAGTGTGGAATTGGGTGAGGGAAGAGGGGGCCAGAGTAGGGGAGGAGTCGGGGCAAGGGGATTTGAGAGGGAGGGGACCGCAGCAGGGGAGGGGTGAGGGGGTGGGGAGGGTGTTAGTGAGGAGTGGACCGGAGTGGAGAGGTGAGGAAGAGGGGAGGGGGTGAGAATTGATGGGTGAGGGTGGGTGATGGGTGAGGAGGCAAGTGGTGAGGGGGCAGGAGACCGGAGTGGGGGATGGGTGAGACGAGGAAGTGGACTGGAGCGGGATAAGGGTGAGGGGGAGGGGTGGGTGAGGGTGGAGGGGGACCGGAGCGGGGGAGGGGGAGGGGTGGGAGAGGGTGGAGGGGGACCGGAGCGGGGAGGGGGAGGGGTGGGTGAGGGTGGAGGGGGACCGGAGCGGGGAGGGGGAGGGGTGGGAGAGGGTGGAGGGGGACCGGAGCGGGGGAGGGGGAGGGGTGGGTGAGGGTGGAGGGGGACCGGAGCGGGGAGGGGGAGGGGTGGGTGAGGGTGGAGGGGGACCGGAGCGGGGGAGGGGGAGGGGTGGGTGAGGGTGGAGGGGGACCGGAGCGGGGAGGGGGAGGGGGAGGTGTGGGTGGAGAGTGACCGGAGCGGGGAGGGGGAGGGGTGGGTGAGGGTGGAGGGGGACCGGAGCGGGGAGGGTGAGGGGTGGGTGAGGGTGGAGGGGGACCGGAGCGGGGGAGGGGGAGGGGTGGGTGAGGGTGGAGGGGGACCGGAGTGGGGAGGGGGAGGGGTGGGTGAGGGTGGAGGGGGACCGGAGCGGGGAGGGGGAGGGGGAGGTGTGGGTGGAGAGTGACCGGAGCGGGGGAGGGGGAGGGGTGGGGGAGGGTGGAGGGGGACCGGAGCGGGGGAGGGGGAGGGGTGGGTGAGGGTGGAGGGGGACCGGAGCGGGGGAGGGGGAGGGGTGGGAGAGGGTGGAGGGGGACCGGAGCGGGGAGGGGGAGGGGTGGGTGAGGGTGGAGGGGGACCGGAGCGGGGGAGGTGGAGGGGTGGGTGAGGGTGGAGGGGGACCGGAGTGGGGAGGGGGAGGGGTGGGTGAGGGTGGAGGGGGACCGGAGCGGGGGAGGGGGAGGGGTGGGAGAGGGGAGGAATTGGGTGAGGGGGAAGGGAGTTGGGTGTGGGGGGAGGGGACCGAAGTGGTGCAGAGTGAGATGGTGAGGGACCGGGCCTGACAGGAGTGAGCGCAGAGTGGCTCACAAACAACAACAACAACAATACAGGAGTGAGATGACAGGGCACCAGGTCAGTGATTGATCGGTGAGTTTTACCGTTTTTCTAGGACTGTGGTTTACACTAAGAGCTGGGAAATTAAAAAGGGGTTGGTTAATCGGGGTAAGTAAACAGTAAGTAAATTAATAATGAGTATTTTAGTTTATTTCTGATGAGTTTAGCGAGTAATCTAATAAATCGAGGCATGGCAGAGCTCCTCAGCCCCATCGAATGCACACCCTGTGCCATGTGGGAACTCCAGGATGCTTCCTGTGTTCTGGACAATCAAAGGTGCAGGAAGTGTCGCCAGCTGGAGGAGCTCGAGCTCAGAGCTTGAGCAGCGGCTGGTGTCACTACAGAGCGTCCGCCAGGCCGAGAGCTACCTGGATAACATGTTTCAGGAGGTGGTCACCCTGCAGCTTAAGAGAGTGCAGGCAGAGAGGGACTGGGTGACCCCCAGACAGACAAGGATGACCAGGCAGGTAGTGCAAGTGTCCCCTGAGTGTATCTCACACTCTAAACGGTATCAATACTGGTGAGGATGATGGTTCCCTTTGGGAGTACAGCCAGAGCCAAGTCCATGGCACCATGTGTGGCTCAACTGTACAGGGGGGAGGAGAAAGGTCAGGAGAGCAATAGTGAGAGGGGATTCTATCTTTAGGCGAACAGGCAGGCGTTTCTGTGACCACAGACCTGAGTCCAGGATGGGATGTTGCATCCCTGGTGCCAGGGTCAAGGATATCACTGAGCAGCTGCGGAATGTTCTGAGGGCGGAGGGTGAACAGCCAGAGGTCATGGTTCATATCAATACCAACGACACAGGTAGAAAGAGGGATGAGGTCCTGTGGGCAGAATTTAGGAAGCTGGGAACGAGATTAATACGGAGGACCTCAAAGGTAGTAATCTCCGGATTACTCCCACTAACCCGCGCCAGCGAGTACAGAAATAGGAGGATAGAGCAGATCAATGCGTGGCTGGAGAGATGGTGCAGGAGGGAGGGCTTTAGATTCCTGGGGTATGGGGACCGGTTCTGGTGCAGGTGGGACCTGTACAGGCCGGTCGGGTTGCACTTCAACAGAGCTGGGACCAATATCCTCGCAGGGAGGTTCGCCAGTGCTCTCGGGGAGGATTTAAACTAATTTGGCAGGGGGATGGGCACCAGGATGTAGCATTGGAAAGGAGAAACAAAGTGTACAAAGCATTGGGGGGGACAGACAGCACTCGAGTAAGAAATAGGTGGCATTAGGTGGGATCAGGCTAAGACTGAATACAAGAAGGTCTAAGATAGGTTTACAGTGCATGTGTGTAAACGCACCAAGCATGGTAAACAAGGTCGGTGAGCTGCAGGTGCAAATAGCCACATGGGAATATGATGTCGTGGTGATAACAGAGACCTGACTCTAAAAAGGGCAGGATTGGGTACTAAATATTCCAGGATACAAGTTGTTCAGGAAAGATAGGGAAGGAAAGAAAGTGGGGGAGGGGGTGGCAGTATTGACTGAGGAGAATATTGCAGTGCTGGAGAGAGAGGATATCCTGGAGGGGTCAAGGACAGAATCTATTCGATTAGAGTTAAGAAACAATAGAGTTGCCAGCGTACTACTTGATGTGTTCTATAGGCCACCAACTAGTGGGAAGGACATAAAGGAGCAAATTTGCAAGGAAATTACAGAGATGTGCAAGGACTATAGAGCAGTGATAATGGGGGACTTTATCTATCCAAATATAGACTGCGATAGTAATAGTGTAAAGGGCAAAGAGGGGGAGGAATTTTTGAAGTGTGCTCATGAGAACTTTCTTATCCAGTACGTTTCCGGCCAAATGAGGAAGGAGGCATTGCTGGATCTGGTTCTGGGGAATGAGGCGGGCCAAATGGAGCAAGTGTCAGTGGGGGAACATTTGGTGGACAGCGATCGTCGTATCATAAGGTTTAGATTAGTTATGGAAAAGGACAAGGAGCACTTTAGAGTAATTTTTAAAATTGGAGTAGGGCCAATTTCAGTGGGTTGAGAACGGATCTGGCCCGGGTAAATTGGAATCAAGAGTTAGCAGGCAAAACTGTAATCGAACAATGGGCGGCTTTTAAAGAGGAGAAGGTTCAGGTAGAGTCTCAGTACATTCCCACGAGAGGGAAAGGTAGGGCAACCAAAGCCAGAGTTCCCTGGATGATGAAAGAGATAGAGAGTAAGGTGAAGCAGAAAAAAAAGGTGCCAATGACAGATATCAGGTTGATAATACCAGTGAGAACCAGGCTGAATATAGAAAGTTCAGAGGGGAAATGTAAAAGGTAACAAGAGGGGCAAAGAGAGAGTATGAGAATAGATTGCAAGCTAACGCAAAACGGAACCCAAAGGTCTTCTATAGGCATGTAAACATTAAACAAGTATTAAGAGGAGAGGTGGGACTGATTCGGGACCAAAAAGGAGATCTACGCATGGGGGCAGAGGGCATGATGGAGGTACAAAATGAGTACTTTGCGTTCATCTTTACCAAGATACTGACAAAGTCACAGTAAAAGAGAAGTTAGTTGAGATACTGGATGGGCTAAAAAAAGATTAAGAGGAGGTTCTAGAGAGTGTAGCTGTACTTAAATTCGATATGTCCCCCGGTCCAGATGGGATGCTGAGGGGCGTAAGTGTGGAAATTGTGGAGGTACTGTCTATAATCTTCCAATCCTCCTTAGATACTGGGAGTGGTGCCAGAGGACTGGAGAATTGCAAATATTACACCCTTGTTCAAAAAACGGTGCAAGGATAAACCCAGAAATTATAGGCCAATCAGTTTAACCTCGGTGGTGGGGAAACTTTTAGAAACGATAATCCTGGACAAAATTAACAGTCACTTGGACAAGTGTGGATTAATTAAGGAAAGCCAGCACGGATTTGTTAAAGGCAAATCGCGTTTACCGAACTTGATTGAGTTTTTTGACGAGGTAACAGAGAGGATCGATAAGGGTAATGTAGTTGATGTAGTGTATATAGACGTCCAAAAGGTTTTTGATAAAGTGCCACATAATAGGCTTGTCAGCAAAATTGAAGCCCATTGAATAAGAAGGCAGTAGCAGCATGGATACAAAATTGTTGAAGTGACAGGAAACAGAGAGTAGTGGTGAACTTTTTTCAGAGCGAAGGGAGATATGCGATGGTGTTCCCCAGAGCTCGGTGCTAGGAACACTGCTTTTCTTCATATATATTAATGACTTGGACTTAGGGGTACAGGGCACAATTATAACATTTGCAGAGTACACAAAATTTAGAAGGGTAGTGAACAGCAAGGAGGATAGTGATCGACTTCAAGAGGACATAGAGAGGCTGGTTGAATGGGCAGACACGTGTCAGATGAAATTTAATGCAGAAATGCAAAGTGAAAAATTTTGGAAGAAAGAACGAGGAGAGGCAATGAAAACTAAAGGGTACAATTCCAGATGGGGTTCAGGAACACAGAGATCTGGGGTATATCTGTATTACTGACTGTACTCAGACTCTCCTTTATCTTTCTTCCTCTGTTGGTGTTTCTGCGTCACTCCACTCAGTCTCACCTTTATCTCTCTCCCTCTATTGGTGTTTCTGCATCACTCCACTCAGTCTCACCTTTATCTCTCTCCCTCTGTTGGTGTCTCGCTGTATCATTCATCGCACTCAGTTTACCCTTTATTTGTCCTTCTTTCAATTTAGTATACTACTGCTCATGATGCGGTCTCCTCGACATTGGGAAGACCAATCACAGATTGTGTGATCACTTTGCTGAACACCTCCGCTCAATCCAGAAGCTCGCTCACCATTTTAATTCCCGTCTTGGTCACACTCTGACCTCTCTGTCCTCTGCCTCTTACACTGTTCCAATGAATCTCAACGGAAGCCCGAGGTACAGCCCCTCATCTTTCGATTAGACATTTTACAACTTCCGGAATCAATGTTGATTTCAATAACTTCAGATCATCACCACTGCTCCCATTTTTATTCGGACAGCAGGTGTTGGTAATGGTTCAGCTGTTGCCATTTACACTACTCTAGACCCTTCTTTTGTTTCTTTTCTTGTCCCATTCCCACCATCCTTGCCTTGCACCATCATCCCTTTTGTCATTTAATCACTCCTGCTCTCCACCCTATCAGAGGTCGGCCCTTTTGTTCTTTCCTCCCCCTCCTCACCCCCTCCTTTCCCTGGCTCTGTACTTACTAAAAAACTGTTTCATCTTCAACTTCTTCCATTTCTGAAGTGAGATCATCGACCTGAAACGTTAATTCTTTCTTTCCCCACAGATGCTGCCTGACTTGCTGAGCTTCTCCTGCATTTTCTGTTTTTATTTCAGATTTGCAGCATCCGCGTATTTTGATTTGATTTAGTGTTTAATTCACGGCCACTTCTCTCCCAGGAATGCTGCACCTTGAAGAAGTTCTGCTCTTCTCTCCGACTGGATTTCCATTTGTCTCTTTTACCTTGTTCACCTTCATTGATTTCTGTTCCCCTCTCCTGTTTGATCAGGTTTCCACTAAAACTCTCTTTCACAGACATAACTTTTTCCTCATTAACTGTCCCCAGCTCCGACTTATCCCACGTGATTTTGAACTTAAATTTCCCCCGTCATGTTTCTAATCCACCCGTGATTACAGATATCTCCCTGATATTCAGCGTTCCTCGAACCACTGCTCTCGCCGTTTCCTCAGATCCACGCTCAATGTCATGCTCCGACATATCCACACTCTCCACCTCTCTCTCCAGCAGCACCCACTCACTCTATCTCAGAGCTGTCCTGGTCCACAGTTCCATTTCATCCTTTGCTCATCCGATGCTTCAACAGCAAACTTTTCTTTTTCCTTTCAGTTGTCAAGGACTGCAAGTTTCAACAAGCTTTAGATATCAGCGCCCCTCCTGATCCTTCTTCTCCTTTGCTTTCCTCTGACTCCATCCCTCCCTCCAATCTCACACTTTGTCGTGTTTTCATATCCCCTCTCACCTTCCCCTCTCTGACCCCGAACGATTAGTCACAAGGACATTTAAAGAGTAAATGGTGGTTTGGGGGACAGCGCAGGTGGTAAAGGGAGTATAAATAATAATTCTAAAACAAACAAAAATGAAGAGAGTCGAGTGAGAGTCAGGGATTATGCTTTAGGCACGACGGGTAAAGGAAAAACGAAAAGATGGAAAGTAATTAAATCGGGAGGGAGAAATAAGAAATGTGTGAGAAAGGCAAAATTAGTAGAAGGACAGATAAGGGTGTGTGGCTCAAATAAGCGTTTTTTATACGAATGCACGGAGTATAAAAGAGAAACTCAATGAATTGCAGGCGCAAATTCAACTTAGTGGGTCCGATGTGTTTGCCATTACTGAGACACGGCTGCAAGGCGGCAGGACTGGGAACGGAATAAACCAGGTTATAAGGAATAGAGGAAGGAGAGGGAAACTGGTAGAGGGGGAGGAGCAGCCTTACTGATTAAGGATGAAATTACTTCAATGATAAGAGAGGACATAACGAGAGGCCATTTGGCAGTGGAGACTTTATGGGTACAATTTAGAAATAGAAAAGGATTTAAGACTGTAGTGGGAGTTGTGTATCGGCCCCCTGGTAGCAGCTGTGAAGTGATGGAATGTATAAATGCAGAGACTGGACAAGCATGAAGCAAAGGCAGAGTGGTTTTAATGGGGGATTTTAACTTTCATATAGATTGGGATAAGCAGACGAGCTCATGTCAGAAAGGTAACGAATTTCTTCAGTATGTTCAGGACAGCTTTCTGCAACAATATGTCCTGGAACCAATAAGGGAGCAGGCCATATTAGCTTCAATAATGAGTAACGAGCCAGATTTAGTCAACAGACGAATGGTGCGTGAACATTTATCTAACAATAGTGACAATAGTGTGAATGAGTTCATCGGTGAGTTTAAAAGGGAGAAATCCATATCAGCTGCTAAGGTTCTAAATTTAGGTCAGGCCGACTTCAACGGGATGAGACAGAGACTGTCCACAGTAAACTGGGGAAATCTGTTAATGGGTAAAACGACAGAAGATCAATGGGAGTTGTTCAAAAAAGCATTTAATGAGATACTGAACCACTTTATGCCCCTAAGAGGCAAGAGCTCTACTTACCAAAAAAAACCAGCCATGCACGACAAAAGAGGTAAGGCACAACATGAAGCTATAAGAAAAAGCATACAAAAATGCCAAAAATAGCACAGATCCTGGCAAGTGGGAGAGATACCAAGAACAGCAAAGGATGACAAAACAGATGGTAAGAACTATAAAAAGGGAGTATGAAAAGAAACTTCCTAGGGGTATCAAAATCAACTATTTCTTTTTTACAATTATATTAGAAAAAGACGGTAGCCAAAAGCAATGAGGGTTCCTTAAAAATGGTGACATTATAAATCAAAATAAGGAAATGGTGGACATGTTAAATAATTACTTTACCTCAGTATTTAGAGTAGAGGAAGAGGGTGGAAAGCAGGACACCCCAAGGAAACTACTTTTGAATCATTAGGTCGGGCACTCACCATAATTAACGTAAGCAAATTAACAGTAATGAAGAAAATAATGGCACTGAAAGGTGACTAAGAAGTGGACAGGGGAACGTCTACGGATGTTGTTTATATGGACTTCCAAAAGGCATTCGAAAAAGTCCCTCAAAAGAGATCATTAGCTAAAGTCATTGAATTGAGGGCAAATTATTGATCTGGATCGGAAATTGGCTAAGTGGCAGGAGACAGAGAGTAGGGATAATTGGCAGGTACTCACATTGACAAGATGTGACTAGTGGTGCCCCACAGGAAAGTGTGTTAGGGCCTCAACTATTCACTGAATTTATTGATGACTTAGATGACGGGATAGAGAGCCACATATCCAAGTTTGCCCATGACACAAAGATAGGCAGCATTGTAAGCAGTGTAGGTAGAAGCATGAAATTACAGAGAGATATTAATAGATTACGTGAATGGGTAAATGGATTTCAATGAAGACAATTGTGAGGTCATCCACTTCGGACCTAAAAAGGATAGAACGGAGTAATTTCTAAATGGTGAAGAGGTCGAAGCAGTGGAGGTCCAAACAGACCTCGGGATCCATGAATATAGATCATTAAAATGTCATGGACAGGGACAGAAAATAATCAAAAAGGCTAATGGAATGCTGGCCTTTATAGCTCGAGGACTAGAATACAAGGGGTTAGAAGTTATCCTACAGATACACAAAGCCCCAGTCGGACCACACCTGGAATACTGGGTTCAGTTCTGGGCACCGCACCTTAGGAAGGATATATTGGCCTTGGAGAAAGTTCAGCGTAGATTTACAGGAATGATACCTGGATTCCAAGGGTTAAATTACGAGGAGTGATTACACAAACTGGAGTTGTATTCCTTTAGAAGATTAAGGGGTGATTTGATCGATTTTTTCAAGATATTAAGGGAAACTGATAGGGTGGATAGAGAGAAACTATTTCCGCTGGTTGGAGAGTCCAGGACTAGGGGACGTGGCCTAAAAATTAGAGCCAGGACTTTTAGGATTGAAGTTAGGAAACACATCCACACTCAAAGGATGGTAGAAGTTTGGAACTCTTTTTCACAAAGGGCAGTCAATCTTAGCTCAATTGTTAATTTTAAATCTGACATTGATATATTTTTGTTAGCCAAAGGTATTATGGGATATGGGGCGAAGGTGGACATAAGGAGTTAGGTCACAGATCGGTCATGATCACATTGAATGGTGGAACAGGCTCAAGGGGCTAAATGGCCTATCCCTGTTCCTATGTTCTTACCCGCAGTGAGATGTACATGTACAGGAGATGACACTGAGACTCACACAGGATTGCCTGTGTCTGTCTAGCAGCTGTCTCGACCTGTCTGTGTTATTTAAAGAGGAGATGGTTCGGGTGCAGTCTAGGCTCATTCCATGATGCAGAAAAGTAGGGGAACTAAAGCCAGAGCTTCCCGGACAACAAAAGAGATAATGAGTGAGATGAAACTGAAAAATGGGGCGTATGGTAGATGTCAGGTTGATATCGCAAGTGAGAACAGGAATAATATAGAAAATTCAGAGGGGAAGTCAAAAAGGAAGCAAGAGGGGCAAAGAGAGAGTATGAGAATAGACTGGTGGCCAACATAAAAGGGAATCCAGAAGTCTTCTACAGGCATGTAAACAGTAAGCGGGTAGTCAGAGGAGGGGGGCGAATAGGGACCGTAAAAGAGATCAACTCATGGAGGCAGAGGGCATGACCGAGCTACTATATGAGTACTTTGCATCTGTCTTTACCAAAGGAAGAAGATGCTGCCAGAGTCTCAGTAAAGGATGATGTCGTTGAGAGACTGGATGGGCTAAAATTGATAAAGAAGAGGTACTAGAAAGGCTATCTGTACTTAAAGTAGATAAGTCACCCAGTCTGGATGTGATGAATCCCAGGTTGCTGAGGGAAGCAAGGGTGGAAATTGGAGAGGTACTGGACATAATCTTCCAAACATCCTTACATACGGGGGTGGTGTCAGAAGACTGGAGAATTGCAAATGTTACATCGTTGTTTAAAAAAGGATACAAGGATAAACCCAGCAACTACAGGCCAGTCAGTTTAACCTCGGTAGTGGAGAAACTTCTAGAAACGAGAATCCAGAACCAAATTAACAGTCACTTGGACGAGCATGGATTGATTAGTGAAAGCCAGCACGGATTTGCTAAAGGCAAATCATGTTTAATTAACCTGATAGAGTTTTTTTTGATGAGTTAACAGAGTGGTGTTTATGGACTTTCAAAAGGTGTTTGATAAAGTACCGCATGGTAGGCTTGTCATCAAGATTGTGGCCATGGAATAAAAGGGGCAGTAGCAACATGGATACAGAATTGGCAAAGTGACAGGAAACAGAGAGTGGTGGTGAACGGTTGTTTTTCGGACTGGAGGGAGGTGTACAGTGGTGTTCCACAGGGGTCAGTACTGGGGTCACTGCTTTTCTTGATATATATTAATGATTTGGAAGTGGGTGTATGGGGCACAATTTCAACATTTTCAGATGACATGAAACTTGGAAGGGTAGTGAACAGTGAGGAGGATAGTGATAGACTTCAAGAGGATATAGAGAGGCTGGTGTCATGGGCAGACACGTGGCAGATGAAATTTAACACAGAAAAATGCGAATTGACACATTTCGGTTGGAAGAACGAGGAAAGGCAATATAAACTAGAGGGCAAATAGCTAAGGGGTACAGGGACAGAGAGATCTGGGGGTATATGTTCACAAATTGTTGAAGGTGGCAGTGCAGATTGAGAAAGCGGTTAAAAAAGTATATGAGATCCTAGGCTTTATAAATAGAAGCCTAGTGTGCAAAAGCCATGATGAAACTTTATAAAAGACTGGTTCAGCCACAACTGGAGTATTGTTTCCAGTTCTGGGCACCGCATTTTAGGAAAGATCTGAAAGCCTTAGACAGGGTGCAGAAGAGTCTTACTAGAATGATTCCAGGGATAAGGGACTTTAGTTACGTGGATAGACTGGAGACGCTGGGCTTGTTCTCCTTGGAACAAATGAGGTTGAGAGGAGATTTGATGGAGGTATTCAAAATCATGAAGGGTCTAGGCAGAGTAGATGGAGAGAAACTGATCCCATTGGCAGAAGGGTCAGGAACCCGTAAGCATAGATTTAAGGTGATTGGCAAAAGAACAAAAGGTGACATGAGGAATAACATTTTTAGTTAGCGAGTGGTTAGGATCTGGAATGCACTGCCTGAAGGGGGAGGCAGATTCAATCATGGCCTTCGAAAGGGGACTGGATAAGTAATTGAAAGTGAAAAATTTGCAGTGCTACGGGGATAGAGCGGGGAATGGGACCAGCTGGATTGTTCTTGCATAAAGACAGCGCGGACTCGATGGGCCGAATTGCCTCCTTCTGTGCTCTAACCTTTCTATGATTCTTTGATTCTAACCTGTGTGTGGAGGTGGAAAATGTGGGTATGGTTCTTAATGAATACTTTGTGTCTGAATTCACAAAAGAGGGGGAGGATTCAGACATTGTAGTTAAGGAGGAAGTGTGTGAAATATTGGATGGGATAAACATAGTGAGAGAGGAAATATTAAGGTGTTTAGCCCGGTTGAAATGTATCCCAGGCTGTTAAGGGAGGTAATAACTGAGGGTCTGTCTATCATTGTCCAATCCTCTCTGGTTACAGAAGTGGTACCGGAGGACTGAGGACTGCTAATGTTGTACCTTTGTTTAAGAAAGGAGAAAGGGATAGACTGAGTCATTACAGGTCAGTCAGCCTAAACTCGGTGGTGGGCAAATTATTGGAAAAAAATCTGAGGGACAGTATTAATCGTCACGTAGAAGTGCACGGATTAATCAAGGACAGTGAGCATGGATTTGTTAAGGGAAGGTCATGTCTGACTAACCTGATTGAAATTTTTGAGGAGGTAACAAGGGGGGGGTCGATGAGGGTAGTGCGTTTGATGTTGTCTCCATGGATATTAGCAAGGATTTTGACAAGGCCCCACAAGCCTGACTGGTCAGAAAAGTAAAAGCCCATGGGATCCGAGGGAAACTGGCAAGTTGGATCCAAAATTGGCTCAGTGGCAGGAAGCAAAGGGTAATGGTCGACAGTCGTTTTTGTGACTGGAAGGCTGTTGCCAGTGGTGTTCCGGTGGACTCAGTACCTGGTCCCTTGCTTTTTGTGGTATATAATAGAAACATAGAAACATATAAAATTAGAGCAAGAGTAGGCCAATCGGCCCTTCGGGCCTGCTCTGCCATTCAAAATGATCATGGCTGATCGTCTAACTCAGTACCCTGTTCCCGCTTTTTCCCCATATCCCTTGATTATTTTAGCATTAAGAAATATATCTATCTCCTTCTTGAATACATCAAATCACTTGGCCTCCACTGCCTTCTGTGGTAGAGAAGTCCACAGGCTCACCACCCTCTGAGTGAAGAAATTTCTCCTCATCTCGGTTCTAAATGGCATACCCCGTATCCTGAGACTGTGACCCCTGGTTCTGGACTCCCCAGCCATCGGGAACATCCTGCCCGCATCTAGTCTGTCTAGTCCTGTTAGAATTTTATATGTTTCGATGAGATCACCTCTCATTCTTCTAAATTCTAGTGAATACAGGCCGAGTCGACCCAATCTCTCCTCAAACGTCAGTCCTGCCATCCCAGGAATCAGTCTGGTAAACTTTTGTTGCACTCGCTCCATGGCAAGGACATCCTTCCTCAGATAAGGAGACCAAATGATGATCAGTGGGCAATATGTAAAGAAACATTTAACGTGATACAGAACCGGTTTATACCCCTGAGGGGCAAGAACTTTACTTGCCAAAGAAGCAGCCATGGACAACTAAAGAGGTAAGGGACAGTATAAGACAGCAGGAAAGGGCACACAAAAAGACAAAAAATGGCACACATCCTGGCGAATGGGAAAGATACAAAGATCAACAAAGGGTCACAAAACAAATAGTAAGAGCTACAAAAAGAGAGTATGAAGTCTCCAGCTTTACTCCTAACGATCAACTGCACTGCCATTTGTTTATCAGCTGCAAACTTCTTAATTGTTCCCCCAACTTTTAAGTCTAAACCACTGACATGTTTGAAGGTGATTAGCAAAAGAACCAAAGTTGATGTGAGGAATAGATTTTTTCACAGTGAGTGGTCAGGATCAGGAATGCACTGCCCAAGGGGGCGGTGGAGGCAGATTCAAGTCAGCCTTCAAAAGGGAACAGGGTAATGACCTGAAAGGACAATAATTGTAGGACTACGGGGATAGGGCGGGGGAGTGGGACTCGCTGCATTGTTCTTGCAAAGAGTCGGTGCAGACTCGATGGGCCGAATGGCTTCCAACTGTGCTGTAACCATTCTATGATGCAATGATTCAATGAGGTCTGAGAGGTGAGCGCAGTGTAAAAGGAGAGTCCGAGAGGTGAGCGCAGTGTAAAAGGAGAGTCAGAGAGGTGAGCGCAGTGTAAAAGGAGAGTCCGAGAGGTGAGCACAGTGTAAAAGGAGAGTCCGAGAGGTGAGCGCGGTGTAAAAGGAGAGTCAGAGAGGTGAGCGCTGTGTAAAAGGAGAGTCCGAGAGGTGAGCACAGTGTAAAAGGAGAGTCCGAGAGGTGAGCGCTGTGTAAAAGGAGAGTCCGAGAGGTGAGCACAGTGTAAAAGGAGAGTCCGAGAGGTGAGCGCGGTGTAAAAGGAGAGTCAGAGAGGTGAGCGCTGTGTAAAAGGAGAGTCCGAGAGGTGAGCGCAGTGTAAAAGGAGAGTCCGAGAGGTGAGCGCAGTGTAAAAGGAGAGTCCGAGAGGTGAGCGCAGTGTAAAAGGAGAGTCCGAGAGGTGATCGCTGTGTAAAAGGAGAGTCAGAGAGGTGAGCGCAGTGTAAAAGGAGAGTCCGAGAGGTGAGCGCAGTGTAAAAGGAGAGTCAGAGATGTGAGCGCAGTGTAAAAGGAGAGTCAGAGAGGTGAGCACAGTGTAAAAGGAGAGTCAGAGAGGTGAGCGCAGTGTAAAAGGAGAGTCAGAGATGTGAGCGCAGTGTAAAAGGAGAGTCAGAGAGGTGAGCACAGTGTAAAAGGAGAGTCAGAGAGGTGAGCGCGGTGTAAAAGGAGAGTCAGAGAGGTGAGCACAGTGTAAAAGGAGAGTCAGAGAGGTGAGCGCGGTGTAAAAGGAGAGTCAGAGAGGTGAGCGCAGTGTAAAAGGAGAGTCAGAGATGTGAGCGCAGTGTAAAAGGAGAGTCCGAGAGGTGAGCGCGGTGTAAAAAGAGAGTGAGAGAGGTGAGCGCAGTGTAAAAGGAGAGTCAGAGAGGTGAGCGCAGTGCAAAAGGAGAGTCCGAGAGGTGAACGCTGTGTAAAAGGAGAGTCCGAGAGGTGAGCGCGGTGTAAAAGGAGAATCCGAGAGGTGAGCGCGGTGTAAAAGGAGAGTCCGAGTGGTGAGCACAGTGTAAAAGGAGAGTCCGAGAGGTGAGCGCAGTGTAAAAGGAGAGTCCGAGAGGTGAGCGCAGTGTAAAAGGAGAGTCAGAGAGGTGAGCGCGGTGTAAAAGGAGAGTCAGAGAGGAGAGCGCAGTGTAAAAGGAGAGTCAGAGAGGTGAACGCAGTGTAAAAGGAGAGTCCGAGAGGTGAGCGCGGTGTAAAAGGAGAGTCAGAGAGGTGAGCGCAGTGTAAAAGGAGAGTCAGAGAGGTGAACGCGGTGTAAAAGGAGAGTCAGAGAGGTGAACGCGGTGTAAAAGGAGAGTCCGAGAGGTGAGCGCAGTGTAAAAGGAGAGTCCGAGAGGTGAGCGCAGTGCAAAAGGAGAGTCCGAGAGGTGAGCGCAGTGTAAAAGGAGAGTCAGAGAGGTGAACGCGGTGTAAAAGGAGAGTCCGAGAGGTGAGCGCAGTGTAAAAGGAGAGTCCGAGAGGTGAGCGCAGTGCAAAAGGAGAGTCCGAGAGGTGAGCGCAGTGTAAAAGGAGAGTCAGAGAGGTGAGCGCAGTGTAAAAGGAGAGTCCGAGATGTGATCGCAGTGTAAAAGGAGAGTCAGAGAGGTGAGCGCGGTGTAAAAGGAGAGTCAGAGAGGTGAGCGCGGTGTAAAAGGAGAGTCCGAGTGTTGAGCGCTGTGTAAAGTGAGAGTCCGAGAAGTGAGCGCAGTGTAAAAGGAGAGTCAGATAGGTGAGCGCAGTGTAAAAGGAGAGTCCGAGAGGGGAGCGCTGTGTAAATGGAGAGTCCGAGAGGGGAGCGCTGTGTAAATGGAGAGTCCGAGAGGTGAGCGCGGTGTAAAAGGAGAGTCCGAGAGGGGAACGCTGTGTAAATGGAGAGTCCGAGAGGTGACCGCGGTGTAAAAGGAGAGTCAGAGATGTGAGCGCAGTGTAAAAGGAGAGTCCGAGAGGTGAGCACAGTGTAAAAGGAGAGTCAGAGAGGTGAGCGCAGTGTAAAAGGAGAGTCAGAGAGGTGAGCGCAGTGTAAAAGGAGAGTCCGAGAGGTGAGCGCGGTGTAAAAGGAGAGTCAGAGAGGTCAGCGCAGTGTAAAAGGAGAGTCAGAGAGGTGAGCGTGGTGTAAAAGGAGAGTCCGAGAGGTGAGCGCAGTGTAAAAGGAGAGTCAGAGAGGTGAGCGCAGTGTAAAAGGAGAGTCAGAGAGGTGAGCGCAGTGTAAAAGGAGAGTCAGAGAGGTGAGCGCAGTGTAAAAGGAGAGTCCGAGAGGTGAGCGCAGTGTAAAAGGAGAGTCAGAGAGGTGAGCGCAGTGTAAAAGGAGAGTCCGAGAGGTGAGCACAGTGTAAAAGGAGAGTCCGAGAGGTGAACGTGGTGTAAAAGGAGAGTCAGAGAGGTGAGCGTGGTGTAAAAGGAGAGTCCGAGAGGTGAGCGCGGTGTAAAAGGAGAGTCCGAGAGGTGAACGCTGTGTAAAAGGAGAGTCCGAGAGGTGAGCGCAGTGTAAAAGGAGAGTCCGAGAGGTGAGCACAGTGGAAAAGGAGAGTCCGAGAGGTGAACGCAGTGTAAAAGGAGAGTCAGAGAGGTGAGCACAGTGTGAAAGGAGAGTCAGAGAGGTGAGCACAGTGTAAAAGGAGAGTCAGAGAGGTGAGCACAGTGTAAAAGGAGAGTCAGAGAGGTGAGCGCAGTGTAAAAGGAGAGTCCGAGAGGTGAGCACAGTGTAAAAGGAGAGTCAGAGAGGTGAGCGCAGTGTAAAACGAGAGTCCGAGAGATGAGCACAGTGTAAAAGGAGAGTCCGAGAGGTGAGCGCAGTGTAAAAGGAGAGTCAGAGAGGTGAGCGCAGTGTAAAACGAGAGTCCGGGAGGTGAGCACAGTGCAAAAGGAGAGTCAGAGAGGTGAGCGCAGTGTAAAAGGAGAGTCAGAGAGGTGAGCGCAGTGTAAAAGGAGAGACAGAGAGGTGAGCACAGTGTAAAAAGAGAGTCCGAGAGGTGAACGCGGTGTGAAAGGAGAGTCAGAGAGGTGAGCGCAGTGTAAAAGGAGAGTCCGAGAGGTGAGCGCAGTGTAAAAGGAGAATCCGAGAGGTGAGCGCAGTGTAAAAGGAGAGTCCGAGAGGTGAGCGCAGTGTAAAAGGAGAGTCCGAGAGGTGAGCGCAGTGTAAAAGGAGAGTCCGAGAGGTGAGCGTGGTGTAAAAGCAGAGTCCGAGAGGTGAGCGCGGTGTAAAAGGAGAGTCAGAGAGGTGAGCACAGTGTAAAAGGAGAGTCAGAGAGGTGAGCGTGGTGTAAAAGGAGAGTCCGAGAGGTGAGCGCAGTGTAAAAGGAGAGTCCGAGAGGTGAGCGCAGTGTAAAAGGAGAGTCAGAGAGGTCAGCGCAGTGTAAAAGGAGAGTCAGAGAGGTGAGCGTGGTGTAAAAGGAGAGTCCGAGATGTGAGCGCTGTGTAAAAGGAGATTCCGAGAGGTGAGCGCAGTGTAAAAGGAGAGTCCGAGAGGTGAGCGCAGTGTAAAAGGAGAGTCAGAGAGGTGAGTGCAGTGTAAAAGGAGAGTCCGAGAGGTGAGCGCGGTGTAAAAGGAGAGTCCGAGAGGTGAGCGCAGTGTAAAAGGAGAGTCCGAGAGGTGAGCACAGTGTAAAAGGAGAGTCCGAGAGGTGAACGTGGTGTAAAAGGAGAGTCCGAGAGGTGAACGCAGTGTAAAAGGAGAGTCAGAGAGGTGAGCACAGTGTGAAAGGAGAGTCAGAGAGGTGAGCACAGTGTAAAAGGAGAGTCAGAGATGTGAGCGCAGTGTAAAAGGAGAGTCCGAGAGGTGAACGCGGTGTAAAAGGAGAGTCAGAGAGGTGAACGCGGTGTAAAAGGAGAGTCCGAGAGGTGAGCGCAGTGTAAAAGGAGAGTCCGAGAGGTGAGCGCAGTGCAAAAGGAGAGTCCGAGAGGTGAGCGCAGTGTAAAAGGAGAGTCAGAGAGGTGAGCACAGTGTAAAAGGAGAGTCAGAGAGTTGAGCGCGGTGTAAAAGGAGAGTCAGAGAGGTGAGCGCAGTGCAAAAGGAGAGTCAGAGAGGTGAGCGCGGTGTAAAAGGAGAGTCAGAGATGTTAGCACAATGTAAAAGGAGAGTCAGAGGGTTGAGCACAGTGTAAAAGGAGAGTCCGCGTTGTGAGCACAGTGTAAAAGGAGAGTCCGAGAGGTGAGCGCAGTGCAAAAGGAGAGTCCGAGAGGTGAGCGCGGTGTAAAAGGAGAGTCCGAGAGGTGAACGCGGTGTAAAAGGAGAGTCAGAGAGGTGAGCACAGTGTAAAAGGAGAGTCCGAGAGGTGAGCGCGGTGTAAAAGGAGAGTCCGAGTGGTGAGCGCTGTGTAAAAGGAGAGTCCGAGAGGTGAGCGCAGTGTAAAAGGAGAGTCAGAGAGGTGATCGCAGTGTAAACGGAGAGTCAGAGAGGTGAGCGCAGTGTAAAAGGAGAGTCCGAGAGGTGAACGCAGTGTAAAAGGAGAGTCAGAGATGTGAGCACAGTGTAAAAGGAGAGTCAGAGGGTTGAGCACAGTGTAAAAGGAGAGTCCGAGAGGTGAGCGCGGTGTAAAAGGAGAGTCCGAGTGTTGAGCGCTGTGTAAATGGAGAGTCCGAGAAGTGAGCGCAGTGTAAAAGGAGAGTCAGATAGGTGAGCGCAGTGTAAAAGGAGAGTCCGAGAGGGGAGCGCTGTGTAAATGGAGAGTCCGAGAGGGGAGCGCTGTGTAAATGGAGAGTCCGAGAGGTGACCGCGTTGTAAAAGGAGAGTCAGAGATGTGAGCGCAGTGTAAAAGGAGAGTCCGAGAGGTGAGCACAGTGTAAAAGGAGAGTCAGAGAGGTGAGCGCAGTGTAAAAGGAGAGTCAGAGAGGTGAGCGCAGTGTAAAAGGAGAGTCCGAGAGGTGAGCGCGGTGTAAAAGTAGAGTCAGAGAGGTGAGCGCGGTGTAAAAGGAGAGTCAGAGAGGTGAACGCAGTGTAAAAGGAGAGTCCGAGAGGTGAGCGCGGTGTAAAAGGAGAGTCAGAGATGTGATCGCGGTGTAAAAGGAGAGTCAGAGAGGTGAGCGCAGTGTAAAAAGAGAGTCCGAGAGGTGAACGCGGTGTGAAAGGAGAGTCAGAGAGGTGAGCGCGGTGTAAAAGGAGAGTCCGAGAGGTGAGCGCAGTGTAAAAGGAGAATCCGAGAGGTGAGCGCAGTGTAAAAGGAGAGTCCGAGAGGTGAGCGCAGTGTAAAATGAGAGTCCGAGAGGTGAGCGTGGTGTAAAAGCAGAGTCCGAGAGGTGAGCGCGGTGTAAAAGGAGAGTCCGAGAGGTGAGCACAGTGTAAAAGGAGAGTCCGAGAGGTGAACGTGGTGTAAAAGGAGAGTCAGAGAGGTGAGCGCAGTGTAAAAGGAGAGTCCGAGAGGTGAGCACAGTGTAAAAGGAGAGTCCGAGAAGTGAGCGCAGTGTAAAAGGAGAGTCAGATAGGTGAGCGCAGTGTAAAAGGAGAGTCCGAGAGGGGAGCGCTGTGTAAATGGAGAGTCCGAGAGGGGAGCGCTGTGTAAATGGAGAGTCCGAGAGGTGAGCGCGGTGTAAAAGGAGAGTCCGAGAGGGGAACGCTGTGTAAATGGAGAGTCCGAGAGGTGACCGCGGTGTAAAAGGAGAGTCAGAGATGTGAGCGCAGTGTAAAAGGAGAGTCCGAGAGGTGAGCACAGTGTAAAAGGAGAGTCAGAGAGGTGAGCGCAGTGTAAAAGGAGAGTCAGAGAGGTGAGCGCAGTGTAAAAGGAGAGTCCGAGAGGTGAGCGCGGTGTAAAAGGAGAGTCAGAGAGGTCAGCGCAGTGTAAAAGGAGAGTCAGAGAGGTGAGCGTGGTGTAAAAGGAGAGTCCGAGAGGTGAGCGCAGTGTAAAAGGAGAGTCAGAGAGGTGAGCGCAGTGTAAAAGGAGAGTCCGAGAGGTGAGCACAGTGTAAAAGGAGAGTCAGAGAGGTGAGCGCAGTGTAAAACGAGAGTCCGGGAGGTGAGCACAGTGCAAAAGGAGAGTCAGAGAGGTGAGCGCAGTGTAAAAGGAGAGTCAGAGAGGTGAGCGCAGTGTAAAAGGAGAGTCAGAGAGGTGAGCACAGTGTAAAAAGAGAGTCCGAGAGGTGAACGCGGTGTGAAAGGAGAGTCAGAGAGGTGAGCGCAGTGTAAAAGGAGAGTCCGAGAGGGGAGCGCTGTGTAAATGGAGAGTCCGAGAGGGGAGCGCTGTGTAAATGGAGAGTCCGAGAGGTGAGCGCGGTGTAAAAGGAGAGTCCGAGAGGGGAACGCTGTGTAAATGGAGAGTCCGAGAGGTGACCGCGGTGTAAAAGGAGAGTCAGAGATGTGAGCGCAGTGTAAAAGGAGAGTCCGAGAGGTGAGCACAGTGTAAAAGGAGAGTCAGAGAGGTGAGCGCAGTGTAAAAGGAGAGTCAGAGAGGTGAGCGCAGTGTAAAAGGAGAGTCCGAGAGGTGAGCGCGGTGTAAAAGGAGAGTCAGAGAGGTCAGCGCAGTGTAAAAGGAGAGTCAGAGAGGTGAGCGTGGTGTAAAAGGAGAGTCCGAGAGGTGAGCGCAGTGTAAAAGGAGAGTCAGAGAGGTGAGCGCAGTGTAAAAGGAGAGTCCGAGAGGTGAGCACAGTGTAAAAGGAGAGTCAGAGAGGTGAGCGCAGTGTAAAACGAGAGTCCGGGAGGTGAGCACAGTGCAAAAGGAGAGTCAGAGAGGTGAGCGCAGTGTAAAAGGAGAGTCAGAGAGGTGAGCGCAGTGTAAAAGGAGAGTCAGAGAGGTGAGCACAGTGTAAAAAGAGAGTCCGAGAGGTGAACGCGGTGTGAAAGGAGAGTCAGAGAGGTGAGCGCAGTGTAAAAGGAGAGTCCGAGAGGTGAGCGCAGTGTAAAAGGAGAATCCGAGAGGTGAGCGCAGTGTAAAAGGAGAGTCCGAGAGGTGAGCGCAGTGTAAAAGGAGAGTCCGAGAGGTGAGCGCAGTGTAAAAGGAGAGTCCGAGAGGTGAGCGTGGTGTAAAAGCAGAGTCCGAGAGGTGAGCGCGGTGTAAAAGGAGAGTCAGAGAGGTGAGCGTGGTGTAAAAGGAGAGTCCGAGAGGTGAGCACAGTGTAAAAGGAGAGTCAGAGAGGTGAGCGCAGTGTAAAAGGAGAGTCAGAGAGGTGAGCGTGGTGTAAAAGGAGAGACCGAGAGGTGAGCGCAGTGTAAAAGGAGAGTCCGAGAGGTGAGCGCAGTGTAAAAGGAGAGTCAGAGAGGTGAGCGCAGTGTAAAAGGAGAGTCAGAGAGGTGAGCGTGGTGTAAAAGGAGAGTCCGAGAGGTGAGCGCTGTGTAAAAGGAGAGTCCGAGAGGTGAGCGCAGTGTAAAAGGAGAGTCCGAGAGGTGAGCGCAGTGTAAAAGGAGAGTCAGAGAGGTGAGCGCAGTGTAAAAGGAGAGTCCGAGATGTGAGCGCGGTGTAAAAGGAGAGTCCGAGAGGTGAGCGCAGTGTAAAAGGAGAGTCCGAGAGGTGAGCACAGTGTAAAAGGAGAGTCCGAGAGGTGAATGTGGTGTAAAAGGAGAGTCAGAGAGGTGAGCGCGGTGTAAAAGGAGAGTCAGAGAGGTGAGCGCGGTGTAAAAGGAGAGTCCGAGAGGTGAACGCAGTGTAAAAGGAGAGTCCGAGAGGTGAGCGCGGTGTAAAAGGAGAGTCAGAGAGGTGAGCACAGTGTAAAAGGAGAGTCAGAGATGTGAGCGCAGTGTAAAAGGAGAGTCCGAGAGGTGAACGCGGTGTAAAAGGAGAGTCAGGGAGGTGAACGCGGTGTAAAAGGAGAGTCCGAGAAGTGAGCGCAGTGTAAAAGGAGAGTCCGAGAGGTGAGCGCAGTGCAAAAGGAGAGTCCGAGAGGTGAGCGCAGTGTAAAAGGAGAGTCAGAGAGGTGAGCGCAGTGTAAAAGGAGAGTCCGAGATGTGATCGCAGTGTAAAAGGAGAGTCCGAGAGGTGAACGCGGTGTAAAAGGAGAGTCAGAGAGGTGAGCGCAGTGTAAAAGGAGAGTCAGAGAGGTGAGCGCAGTGCAAAAGGTTGAGTCAGAGAGGTGAGCGCGGTGTAAAAGGAGAGTCAGAGTGGTGAGCGCAGTGTAAAAGGAGAGTCAGAGAGGTGAGCGCGGTGTAAAAGGAGAGTCAGAGAGGTGAGCACAGTGTAAAAGGAGAGTCAGAGAGTTGAGCGCGGTGTAAAAGGAGAGTCAGAGAGGTGAGCGCAGTGCAAAAGGAGAGTCAGAGAGGTGAGCGCGGTGTAAAAGGAGAGTCAGAGATGTTAGCACAATGTAAAAGGAGAGTCAGAGGGTTGAGCACAGTGTAAAAGGAGAGTCCGAGAGGTGAGCGCAGTGTAAAATGAGAGTCCGAGAGGTGAGCGTGGTGTAAAAGCAGAGTCCGAGAGGTGAGCGCGGTGTAAAAGGAGAGTCAGAGAGGTGAGCACAGTGTAATAGGAGAGTCCGAGAGGTGAGCACAGTGTAAAAGGAGAGTCCTAGAGGTGAACGCAGTGTAAAGGAGAGTCCGAGATGTGAGCGTGGTGTAAAAGGAGAGTCCGAGAGGTGAGCGCAGTGTAAAAGGAGAGTCCGAGAGGTGAGCGCAGTGTAAAAGGAGAGTCAGAGAGGTGAGCGCAGTGTAAAAGGAGAGTCAGAGAGGTGAGCGTGGTGTAAAAGGAGAGTCCGAGAGGTGAGCGCAGTGTAAAAGGAGAGTCCGAGAGGTGAGCGCGGTGTAAAAGGAGAGTCAGAGAGGTGAGCGCAGTGTAAAAGGAGAGTCCGAGAGGTGAGCGCGGTGTAAAAGGAGAGTCCGAGAGGTGAGCGCAGTGTAAAAGGAGAGTCCGAGAGGTGAGCACAGTGTAAAAGGAGAGTCCGAGAGGTGAACGTGGTGTAAAAGGAGAGTCAGAGAGGTGAGCACAGTGTGAAAGGAGAGTCAGAGAGGTGAGCACAGTGTAAAAGGAGAGTCAGAGAGGTGAGCACAGTGTAAAAGGAGAGTCAGAGAGGTGAGCGCGGTGTAAAACGAGAGTCCGAGAGGTGAGCGCGGTGTAAAAGGAGAGTCCGAGAGGTGAGTGCAGTGTAAAAGGAGAGTCAGAGAGGTGAGCGCAGTGTAAAACGAGAGTCCGGGAGGTGAGCACAGTGCAAAAGGAGAGTCAGAGAGGTGAGCGCAGTGTAAAAGGAGAGTCAGAGAGGTGAGCGCAGTGTAAAAGGAGAGTCAGAGAGGTGAGCGCAGTGTAAAAGGAGAGTGAGAGTTGTGAGCACAGTGTAAAAGGAGAGTCAGAGAGGTGAGCGCAGTGTAAAAGGAGAGTCAGAGAGGTGAGCGCAGTGTAAAAGGAGAGTCAGAGATGTGAGCACAGTGTAAAAGGAGAGTCAGAGGGTTGAGCACAGTGTAAAAGCAGAGTCCGAGAGGTGAACGCGGTGTAAAAGGAGAGTCAGAGAGCTGAGCTCGGGGTAAAAGGAGAGTCAGAGAGGTGAGCACAGTGTAAAAGGAGAGTCAGAGGGTTGAGCACAGTGTAAAAGCAGAGTCCGAGAGGTGAACGCGGTGTAAAAGGAGAGTCAGAGAGCTGAGCTCGGGGTAAAAGGAGAGTCAGAGAGGTGAGCGCGGTGTAAAAGGAGAGTCCGAGAGGTGAGCGCAGTGCAAAAGGAGAGTCAGAGAGGTGAGCGCAGTGTAAAAGGAGAGTCCGAGAGGTGAGCGCAGTGTAAAAGGAGAGTCAGAGATGTGATCGCAGTGTAAAAGGAGAGTCAGAGAGGTGAGCACAGTGTAAAAAGAGAGTCCGAGAGGTGAAAGCGATGTAAAAGGAGAGTCAGAGAGGTGAGCGCAGTGTAAAAGGAGAGTCCGAGAGGTGAGCGCAGTGTAAAAGGAGAATCCGAGAGGTGAGCGCAGTGTAAAAGGAGAGTCCGAGAGGTGAGCGCAGTGTAAAAGGAGAGTCAGAGAGGTGAACAATGTGTAAAAGGAGAGTCCGAGAGGTGAGCGCGGTGTAAAAGGAGAGTCCGAGAGGTGAGCGCAGTGTAAAAGGAGAGTCAGAGAGGTGAACAATGTGTAAAAGGAGAGTCAGAGAGGTGAGCGCGGTGTAAAAGGAGAGTCAGAGAGGTGAACAATGTGTAAAAGGAGAGTCCGAGAGGTGAGCGCAGTGCAAAAGGAGAGTCAGAGAGGTGAGCGCAGTGTAAAAGGAGAGTCCGAGAGGTGAGCGCAGTGTAAAAGGAGAGTCAGAGATGTGATCGCAGTGTAAAAGGAGAGTCAGAGAGGTGAGCACAGTGTAAAAAGAGAGTCCGAGAGGTGAAAGCGGTGTAAAAGGAGAGTCAGAGAGGTGAGCGCAGTGTAAAAGGAGAGTCCGAGAGGTGAGCGCAGTGTAAAAGGAGAATCCGAGAGGTGAGCGCAGTGTAAAAGGAGAGTCCGAGAGGTGAGCGCAGTGTAAAAGGAGAGTCCGAGAGGTGAGCGCAGTGTAAAATGAGAGTCCGAGAGGTGAGCGCGGTGTAAAAGGAGAGTCAGAGAGGTGAGCACAGTGTAATAGGAGAGTCCGAAAGGTGAGGACAGTGTAAAAGGAGAGTCCGAGAGGTGAACGCAGTGTAAAAGGAGAGTCCGAGAGGTGAGCGTGGTGTAAAAGGAGAGTCCGAGAGGTGAGCGCAGTGTAAAAGGAGAGTCCGAGAGGTGAGCGCAGTGTAAAAGGAGAGTCAGAGAGGTGAGCGCAGTGTAAAAGGAGAGTCAGAGAGGTGAGCGTGGTGTAAAAGGAGAGTCCGAGAGGTGAGCGCGGTGTAAAAGGAGAGTCCGAGAGGTGAGCGCAGTGTAAAAGGAGAGTCCGAGAGGTGAGCGCAGTGTAAAAGGAGAGTCAGAGAGGTGAGCGTGGTGTAAAAGGAGAGTCCGAGAGGTGAGCGCAGTGTAAAAGGAGAGTCCGAGAGGTGAGCACAGTGTAAAAGGAGAGTCCGAGAGGTGAACGTGGTGTAAAAGGAGAGTCAGAGAGGTGATCACAGTGTAAACGGAGAGTCAGAGAGGAGAGCACAGTGTAATAGGAGAGTCAGAGAGGTGAGCGCTGTGTAAAAGGAGAGTCCGAGAGGTGAACGCAGTGTAAAAGGAGAGTCAGAGAGGTGAGCACAGTGTAAAAGGAGAGTCAGAGAGGTGAGCGCGGTGTAAAACGAGAGTCCGAGAGGTGAGCACAGTATAAAAGGAGAGTCCGAGAGGTGAGCGCAGTGTAAAAGGAGAGTCAGAAAGGTGAGCGCAGTGTAAAACGAGAGTCCGGGAGGTGAGCAGAGTGCAAAAGGAGAGTCAGAGAGGTGAGCGCAGTGTAAAAGGAGAGTCAGAGAGGTGAGCGCGGTGTAAAAGGAGAGTCAGAGAGGTGAGCGCAGTGAAAAACGAGAGTACGAGATGTGAGCACAGTGTAAAAGGAGAGTCAGAGAGGTGAGCGCAGTGTAAAAGGAGAGTCAGAGAGGTGAGCGCAGTGTAAAAGGAGAGTCAGAGATGTGATCGCAGTGTAAAAGGAGAGTCAGAGAGGTGAGCACAGTGTAAAAAGAGAGTCCGAGAGGTGAAAGCGGTGTAAAAGGAGAGTCAGAGAGGTGAGCGCAGTGTAAAAGGAGAGTCCGAGAGGTGAGCGCAGTGTAAAAGGAGAATCCGAGAGGTGAGCGCAGTGTAAAAGGAGAGTCCGAGAGGTGAGCGCAGTGTAAAAGGAGAGTCCGAGAGGTGAGCGCAGTGTAAAAGGAGAGTCCGAGAGGTGAGCGCGGTGTAAAAGCAGAGTCCGAGAGGTGAGCGCGGTGTAAAAGGAGAGTCAGAGAGGTGAGCACAGTGTAATAGGAGAGTCCGAAAGGTGAGGACAGTGTAAAAGGAGAGTCCGAGAGGTGAACGCAGTGTAAAAGGAGAGTCCGAGAGGTGAGCGTGGTGCAAAAGGAGAGTCCGAGAGGTGAGCGCAGTGTAAAAGGAGAGTCCGAGAGGTGAGCGCAGTGCAAAAGGAGAGTCAGAGAGGTGAGCGCGGTGTAAAAGGAGAGTCAGAGATGTTAGCACAATGTAAAAGGAGAGTCAGAGGGTTGAGCACAGTGTAAAAGGAGAGTCCGAGAGGTGAGCGCGGTGTAAAAGGAGAGTCCGCGTTGTGAGCACAGTGTAAAAGGAGAGTCCGAGAGGTGAGCGCAGTGCAAAAGGAGAGTCCGAGAGGTGAGCGCGGTGTAAAAGGAGAGTCCGAGAGGTGAACGCAGTGTAAAAGGAGAGTCAGAGAGGTGAGCACAGTGTAAAAGGAGAGTCCGAGAGGTGAGCGCGGTGTAAAAGGAGAGTCCGAGTGGTGAGCGCTGTGTAAAAGGAGAGTCCGAGAGGTGAGCGCAGTGTAAAAGGAGAGTCAGAGAGGTGATCGCAGTGTAAACGGAGAGTCAGAGAGGTGAGCGCAGTGTAAAAGGAGAGTCCGAGAGGTGAACGCAGTGTAAAAGGAGAGTCAGAGATGTGAGCACAGTGTAAAAGGAGAGTCAGAGGGTTGAGCACAGTGTAAAAGGAGAGTCCGAGAGGTGAGCGCGGTGTAAAAGGAGAGTCCGAGTGTTGAGCGCTGTGTAAATGGAGACTCCGAGAAGTGAGCGCAGTGTAAAAGGAGAGTCAGATAGGTGAGCGCAGTGTAAAAGGAGAGTCCGAGAGGGGAGCGCTGTGTAAATGGAGAGTCCGAGAGGGGAGCGCTGTGTAAATGGAGAGTCCGAGAGGTGAGCGCGGTGTAAAAGGAGAGTCCGAGAGGGGAACGCTGTGTAAATGGAGAGTCCGAGAGGTGACCGCGGTGTAAAAGGAGAGTCAGAGATGTGAGCGCAGTGTAAAAGGAGAGTCCGAGAGGTGAGCACAGTGTAAAAGGAGAGTCCGAGAGGTGAGCGCGGTGTAAAAGTAGAGTCAGAAAGGTGAGCGCGGTGTAAAAGGAGAGTCAGAGAGGTGAACGCAGTGTAAAAGGAGAGTCCGAGAGGTGAGCGCGGTGTAAAAGGAGAGTCAGAGATGTGATCGCAGTGTAAAAGGAGAGTCAGAGAGGTGAGTGCGGTGTGAAAGGAGAGTCAGAGAGGTGAGCGCAGTGTAAAAGGAGAGTCCGAGAGGTGAGCGCAGTGTAAAAGGAGAATCCGAGAGGTGAGCGCAGTGTAAAAGGAGAGTCCGAGAGGTGAGCGCAGTGTAAAAGGAGAGTCCGAGAGGTGAGCGCAGTGTAAAATGAGAGTCCGAGAGGTGAGCGTGGTGTAAAAGCAGAGTCCGAGAGGTGAGCGCGGTGTAAAAGGAGAGTCAGAGAGGTGAGCACAGTGTAATAGGAGAGTCCGAGAGGTGAGCACAGTGTAAAAGGAGAGTCCTAGAGGTGAACGCAGTGTAAAGGAGAGTCCGAGATGTGAGCGTGGTGTAAAAGGAGAGTCCGAGAGGTGAGCGCAGTGTAAAAGGAGAGTCCGAGAGGTGAGCGCAGTGTAAAAGGAGAGTCAGAGAGGTGAGCGCAGTGTAAAAGGAGAGTCAGAGAGGTGAGCGTGGTGTAAAAGGAGAGTCCGAGAGGTGAGCGCAGTGTAAAAGGAGAGTCCGAGAGGTGAGCGCAGTGTAAAAGGAGAGTCAGAGAGGTGAGCGCAGTGTAATAGGAGAGTCCGAGAGGTGAGCGCGGTGTAAAAGGAGAGTCCGAGAGGTGAGCGCAGTGTAAAAGGAGAGTCCGAGAGGTGAGCACAGTGTAAAAGGAGAGTCCGAGAGGTGAACGTGGTGTAAAAGGAGAGTCAGAGAGGTGATCACAGTGTAAAGGGAGAGTCAGAGAGGTGAGCCCAGTGTAAAAGGAGAGTCAGAGAGGTGAGCGCTGTGGAAAAGGAGAGTCCGAGAGGTGAACGCAGTGTAAAAGGAGAGTCAGAGAGGTGAGCACAGTGTGAAAGGAGAGTCAGAGAGGTGAGCACAGTGTAAAAGGAGAGTCAGAGAGGTGAGCACAGTGTAAAAGGAGAGTCCGAGAGGTGAGCGCAGTGTAAAAGGAGAGTCAGAGAGGTGAGCGCGGTGTAAAACGAGAGTCCGAGAGATGAGCACAGTGTAAAAGGAGAGTCCGAGAGGTGAGCGCAGTGTAAAAGGAGAGTCAGAGAGGTGAGCGCAGTGTAAAACGAGAGTCCGGGAGGTGAGCACAGTGCAAAAGGAGAGTCAGAGAGGTGAGCGCAGTGTAAAAGGAGAGTCAGAGAGGTGAGCGCAGTGTAAAAGGAGAGTCAGAGAGGTGAGCGCAGTGTAAAAGGAGAGTTGGAGTTGTGAGCACAGTGTAAAAGGAGAGTCAGAGAGGTGAGCGCAGTGTAAAAGGAGAGTCAGAGAGGTGAGCGCAGTGTAAAAGGAGAGTCAGAGATGTGAGCACAGTGTAAAAGGAGAGTCAGAGGGTTGAGCACAGTGTAAAAGCAGAGTCCGAGAGGTGAACGCGGTGTAAAAGGAGAGTCCGAGAGGTGAGCGCAGTGTAAAAGGAGAGTCCGAGAGGTGAGCACAGTGTAAAAGGAGAGTCCGAGAGGTGAGCGCGGTGTAAAAGGAGAGTCCGCGTTGTGAGCACAGTGTAAAAGGAGAGTCCGAGAGGTGAGCGCAGTGCAAAAGGAGAGTCCGAGAGGTGAGCGCGGTGTAAAAGGAGAGTCCGAGAGGTGAACGCTGTGTAAAAGGAGAGTCAGAGAGGTGAGCACAGTGTAAAAGGAGAGTCCGAGAGGTGAGCGCGGTGTAAAAGGAGAGTCCGAGTGGTGAGCGCTGTGTAAAAGGAGAGTCCGAGAGGTGAGCGCAGTGTAAAAGGAGAGTCAGAGAGGTGATCGCAGTGTAAACGGAGAGTCAGAGAGGTGAGCGCAGTGTAAAAGGAGAGTCCGAGAGGTGAACGCAGTGTAAAAGGAGAGTCAGAGATGTGAGCACAGTGTAAAAGGAGAGTCAGAGGGTTGAGCACAGTGTAAAAGGAGAGTCCGAGAGGTGAGCGCGGTGTAAAAGGAGAGTCCGAGTGTTGAGCGCTGTGTAAATGGAGATTCCGAGAAGTGAGCGCAGTGTAAAAGGAGAGTCAGATAGGTGAGCGCAGTGTAAAAGGAGAGTCCGAGAGGGGAGCGCTGTGTAAATGGAGAGTCCGAGAGGGGAGCGCTGTGTAAATGGAGAGTCCGAGAGGTGAGCGCGGTGTAAAAGGAGAGTCCGAGAGGGGAACGCTGTGTAAATGGAGAGTCCGAGAGGTGACCGCGGTGTAAAAGGAGAGTCAGAGATGTGAGCGCAGTGTAAAAGGAGAGTCCGAGAGGTGAGCACAGTGTAAAAGGAGAGTCAGAGAGGTGAGCGCAGTGTAAAAGGAGAGTCAGAGAGGTGAGCGCAGTGTAAAAGGAGAGTCCGAGAGGTGAGCGCGGTGTAAAAGTAGAGTCAGAAAGGTGAGCGCGGTGTAAAAGGAGAGTCAGAGAGGTGAACGCAGTGTAAAAGGAGAGTCCGAGAGGTGAGCGCGGTGTAAAAGGAGAGTCAGAGATGTGATCGCAGTGTAAAAGGAGAGTCAGAGAGGTGAGTGCGGTGTGAAAGGAGAGTCAGAGAGGTGAGCGCAGTGTAAAAGGAGAGTCCGAGAGGTGAGCGCAGTGTAAAAGGAGAATCCGAGAGGTGAGCGCAGTGTAAAAGGAGAGTCCGAGAGGTGAGCGCAGTGTAAAAGGAGAGTCCGAGAGGTGAGCGCAGTGTAAAATGAGAGTCCGAGAGGTGAGCGTGGTGTAAAAGCAGAGTCCGAGAGGTGAGCGCGGTGTAAAAGGAGAGTCAGAGAGGTGAGCACAGTGTAATAGGAGAGTCCGAGAGGTGAGCACAGTGTAAAAGGAGAGTCCTAGACGTGAACGCAGTGTAAAGGAGAGTCCGAGATGTGAGCGTGGTGTAAAAGGAGAGTCCGAGAGGTGAGCGCAGTGTAAAAGGAGAGTCCGAGAGGTGAGCGCAGTGTAAAAGGAGAGTCAGAGAGGTGAGCGCAGTGTAAAAGGAGAGTCAGAGAGGTGAGCGTGGTGTAAAAGGAGAGTCCGAGAGGTGAGCGCAGTGTAAAAGGAGAGTCCGAGAGGTGAGCGCAGTGTAAAAGGAGAGTCAGAGAGGTGAGCGCAGTGTAATAGGAGAGTCCGAGAGGTGAGCGCGGTGTAAAAGGAGAGTCCGAGAGGTGAGCGCAGTGTAAAAGGAGAGTCCGAGAGGTGAGCACAGTGTAAAAGGAGAGTCCGAGAGGTGAACGTGGTGTAAAAGGAGAGTCAGAGAGGTGATCACAGTGTAAAGGGAGAGTCAGAGAGGTGAGCACAGTGTAAAAGGAGAGTCAGAGAGGTGAGCGCTGTGGAAAAGGAGAGTCCGAGAGGTGAACGCAGTGTAAAAGGAGAGTCAGAGAGGTGAGCACAGTGTGAAAGGAGAGTCAGAGAGGTGAGCACAGTGTAAAAGGAGAGTCAGAGAGGTGAGCACAGTGTAAAAGGAGAGTCCGAGAGGTGAGCGCAGTGTAAAAGGAGAGTCAGAGAGGTGAGCGCGGTGTAAAACGAGAGTCCGAGAGATGAGCACAGTGTAAAAGGAGAGTCCGAGAGGTGAGCGCAGTGTAAAAGGAGAGTCAGAGAGGTGAGCGCAGTGTAAAACGAGAGTCCGGGAGGTGAGCACAGTGCAAAAGGAGAGTCAGAGAGGTGAGCGCAGTGTAAAAGGAGAGTCAGAGAGGTGAGCGCAGTGTAAAAGGAGAGTCAGAGAGGTGAGCGCAGTGTAAAAGGAGAGTTGGAGTTGTGAGCACAGTGTAAAAGGAGAGTCAGAGAGGTGAGCGCAGTGTAAAAGGAGAGTCAGAGAGGTGAGCGCAGTGTAAAAGGAGAGTCAGAGATGTGAGCACAGTGTAAAAGGAGAGTCCGAGAGGTGAACGCGGTGTAAAAGGAGAGTCAGAGAGCTGAGCTCGGGGTAAAAGGAGAGTCAGAGAGGTGAGCAAAGTGTAAAAGGAGAGTCAGAGGGTTGAGCACAGTGTAAAAGCAGAGTCCGAGAGGTGAACGCGGTGTAAAAGGAGAGTCAGAGAGCTGAGCTCGGGGTAAAAGGAGAGTCAGAGAGGTGAGCGCGGTGTAAAAGGAGAGTCCGAGAGGTGAGCGCAGTGCAAAAGGAGAGTCAGAGAGGTGAGCGCAGTGTAAAAGGAGAGTCCGAGAGGTGAGCGCGGTGTAAAAGGAGAGTCAGAGAGGTGAGCGCGGTGTAAAAGGAGAGTCAGAGAGGTGAACAATGTGTAAAAGGAGAGTCCGAGAGGTGAGCGCAGTGCAAAAGGAGAGTCAGAGAGGTGAGCGCAGTGTAAAAGGAGAGTCCGAGAGGTGAGCGCAGTGTAAAAGGAGAGTCAGAGATGTGATCGCAGTGTAAAAGGAGAGTCAGAGAGGTGAGCACAGTGTAAAAAGAGAGTCCGAGAGGTGAAAGCGGTGTAAAAGGAGAGTCAGAGAGGTGACCGCAGTGTAAAAGGAGAGTCCGAGAGGTGAGCGCAGTGTAAAAGGAGAATCCGAGAGGTGAGCGCAGTGTAAAAGGAGAGTCCGAGAGGTGAGCGCAGTGTAAAAGGAGAGTCCGAGAGGTGAGCGCAGTGTAAAAGGAGAGTCCGAGAGGTGAGCGCGGTGTAAAAGCAGAGTCCGAGAGGTGAGCGCGGTGTAAAAGGAGAGTCAGAGAGGTGAGCACAGTGTAATAGGAGAGTCCGAAAGGTGAGGACAGTGTAAAAGGAGAGTCCGAGAGGTGAACGCAGTGTAAAAGGAGAGTCCGAGAGGTGAGCGTGGTGTAAAAGGAGAGTCCGAGAGGTGAGCGCAGTGTAAAAGGAGAGTCCGAGAGGTGAGCGCAGTGTAAAAGGAGAGTCAGAGAGGTGAGCGCAGTGTAAAAGGAGAGTCAGAGAGGTGAGCGTGGTGTAAAAGGAGAGTCCGAGAGGTGAGCGCGGTGTAAAAGGAGAGTCCGAGAGGTGAGCGCAGTGTAAAAGGAGAGTCCGAGAGGTGAGCGCAGTGTAAAAGGAGAGTCAGAGAGGTGAGCGCAGTGTAAAAGGAGAGTCCGAGAGGTGAGCGTGGTGTAAAAGGAGAGTCCGAGAGGTGAGCGCAGTGTAAAAGGAGAGTCCGAGAGGTGAGCACAGTGTAAAAGGAGAGTCCGAGAGGTGAACGTGGTGTAAAAGGAGAGTCAGAGAGGTGATCACAGTGTAAACGGAGAGTCAGAGAGGAGAGCACAGTGTAAAAGGAGAGTCAGAGAGGTGAGCGCTGTGTAAAAGGAGAGTCCGAGAGGTGAACGCAGTGTAAAAGGAGAGGCAGAGACGTGAGCACAGTGTAAAAGGAGAGTCAGAGAGGTGAGCGCGGTGTAAAACGAGAGTCCGAGAGGTGAGCACAGTATAAAAGGAGAGTCCGAGAGGTGAGCGCAGTGTAAAAGGAGAGTCAGAGAGGTGAGCGCAGTGCAAAAGGAGAGTCAGAGAGGTGAGCGCAGTGTAAAAGGAGAGTTAGAGAGGTGAGCGCGGTGTAAAAGGAGAGTCAGAGAGGTGAGCGCAGTGAAAAACGAGAGTACGAGAGGTGAGCACAGTGTAAAAGGAGAGTCAGAGAGGTGAGCGCAGTGTAAAAGGAGAGTCAGAGAGGTGAGCGCAGTGTAAAAGGAGAGTCAGAGATGTGATCGCAGTGTAAAAGGAGAGTCCGAGAGGTGAACACAGTGTAAAAGGAGAGTCCGAGAGGTGAGCGCGGTGTAAAAGGAGAGTCAGAGAGGTGAGCGCAGTGTAAAAGGAGAGTCCGAGAGGTGAGCGCAGTGTAAAAGGAGAATCCGAGAGGTGAGCGCAGTGTAAAAGGAGAGTCCGAGAGGTGAGCGCAGTGTAAAAGGAGAGTCCGAGAGGTGAGCGCAGTGTAAAAGGAGAGTCCGAGAGGTGAGCGCGGTGTAAAAGCAGAGTCCGAGAGGTGAGCGCGGTGTAAAAGGAGAGTCAGAGAGGTGAGCACAGTGTAATAGGAGAGTCCGAAAGGTGAGGACAGTGTAAAAGGAGAGTCCGAGAGGTGAACGCAGTGTAAAAGGAGAGTCCGAGAGGTGAGCGTGGTGTAAAAGGAGAGTCCGAGAGGTGAGCGCAGTGTAAAAGGAGAGTCCGAGAGGTGAGCGCAGTGTAAAAGGAGAGTCAGAGAGGTGAGCGCTGTGTAAAAGGAGAGTCCGAGAGGTGAACGCAGTGTAAAAGGAGAGTCAGAGAGGTGAGCACAGTGTAAAAGGAGAGTCAGAGAGGTGAGCGCGGTGTAAAACGAGAGTCCGAGAGGTGAGCACAGTATAAAAGGAGAGTCCGAGAGGTGAGCGCAGTGTAAAAGGAGAGTCAGAGAGGTGAGCGCAGTGTAAAACGAGAGTCCGGGAGGTGAGCAGAGTGCAAAAGGAGAGTCAGAGAGGTGAGCGCAGTGTAAAAGGAGAGTCAGAGAGGTGAGCGCGGTGTAAAAGGAGAGTCAGAGAGGTGAGCGCAGTGAAAAACGAGAGTACGAGAGGTGAGCACAGTGTAAAAGGAGAGTCAGAGAGGTGAGCGCAGTGTAAAAGGAGAGTCAGAGAGGTGAGCGCAGTGTAAAAGGAGAGTCAGAGAGGTGAGCGCAGTGTAAAAGGAGAGTCAGAGATGTGAGCACAGTGTAAAAGGAGAGTCAGAGGGTTGAGCACAGTGTAAAAGCAGAGTCCGAGAGGTGAACGCGGTGTAAAAGGAGAGTCAGAGAGCTGAGCTCGGGGTAAAAGGAGAGTCAGAGAGGTGAGCGCGGTGTAAAAGGATAGTCCGAGAGGTGAGCGCAGTGCAAAAGGAGAGTCCGAGAGGTGAGCGCAGTGTAAAAGGAGAGTCAGAGAGGTGAGCGCAGTGTAAAAGGAGAGTCCGAGAGGTGAGCGCGGTGTAAAAGGAAAGTCCGAGTGGTGAGCGCTGTGTAAATGGAGAGTCCGAGAGGTGAGCGCGGTGTAAAAGGAGAGTCCGAGAGGTGAGCGCGGTGCAAAAGGAGAGTCCGAGAGGTGAACGCAGTGTAAAAGGAGTGTCAGAGAGGTGAGCGCAGTGTAAAAGGAGAGTCAGAGAGGTGAGCGCAGTGTAAAATGAGAGTCAGAGATGTGAGCACAGTGTAAAAGGAGAGTCAGAGAGGTGAGCGCAGTGTAAAAGGAGAGTCAGAGAGGTGAGCGCGGTGTAAAAGGAGAGTCAGAGAGGGGAGCGCGGTGTAAAAGGAGAGTCCGAGAGGTGAGCACAGTGTAAAAGGAGAGTCCGAGAGGTGAGCGCAGTGTAAAAGGAGAGTCCGAGAGGTGAGCGCAGTGTAAAAGGAGAGTCAGAGAGGTGAGCGCAGTGGAAAAGGAGAGTCCGAGAGGTGAGCGCGGTGTAAAGGGAGAGTCAGAGAGGTGAGCGCAGAGTAAAAGGAGAGTCAGAGAGGTGAGCGCAGTGTAAAAGGAGAGTCAGAGAGGTGAGCGCAGTGTAAAAGGAGAGTCCGAGAGGTGAACGCTGTGTAAAAGGAGAGTCCGAGAGGTGAGCGCGGTGTAAAAGGAGAGTCCGAGAGGTGAGCGCGGTGTAAAAGGAGAGTCCGAGTGGTGAGCACAGTGTAAAAGGAGAGTCCGAGAGGTGAGCGCAGTGTAAAAGGAGAGTCAGAGAGGTGAGCGCAGTGTAAAAGGAGAGTCAGAGATGTGATCGCAGTGTAAAAGGAGAGTCAGAGAGGTGAGCACAGTGTAAAAAGAGAGTCCGAGAGGTGAACGCGGTGTAAAAGGAGAGTCAGAGAGGTGAGCGCAGTGTAAAAGGAGAGTCCGAGAGGTGAGCGCAGTGTAAAAGGAGAATCCGAGAGGTGAGCGCAGTGTTAAAGGAGAGTCAGAGAGGTGAGCGCAGTGTAAAAGGAGAGTCAGAGAGGTGAGCGCGGTGTAAAAGGAGAGTCAGAGAGGTGAGCGCAGTGAAAAACGAGAGTACGAGAGGTGAGCACAGTGTAAAAGGAGAGTCAGAGAGGTGAGCGCAGTGTAAAAGGAGAGTCAGAGAGGTGAGCACAGTGTAAAAGGAGAGTCAAATGGTTGAGCACAGTGTAAAAGCAGAGTCCGAGAGGTGAACGCGGTGTAAAAGGAGAGTCAGAGAGCTGAGCTCGGGGTAAAAGGAGAGTCAGAGAGGTGAGCGCGGTGTAAAAGAAGAGTCCGAGAGGTGAGCGCAGTGCAAAAGGAGAGTCCGAGAGGTGAGCGCAGTGTAAAAGGAGAGTCAGAGAGGTGAGCGCAGTTTAAAAGGAGAGTCCGAGAGGTGAGCGCGGTGTGAAAGGAGAGTCCGAGTGGTGAGCGCTGTGTAAATGGAGAGTCCGAGAGGTGAGCGCGGTGTAAAAGGAGAGTCCGAGAGGTGAGCACGGTGTAAAAGGAGAGTCAGAGAGTTGAGCGCAGTGTAAAAGGAGAGTCAGAGAGTTGAGCGCAGTGTAAAAGGAGAGTCAGAGAGGTGAGCACAGTGTAAAAGGAGAGTCAGAGAGGTGAGCGCAGTGTAAAAGGAGAGTCAGAGAGTTGAGCGCAGTGTAAAAGGAGAGTCCGAGAGGTGAGCACGGTGTAAAATGAGAGTCAGAGAGTTGAGCGCAGTGTAAAAGGAGAGTCAGAGTGGTGAGCGTGGTGTAAAAGGAGAGTCAGAGAGATGAGCGCAGTGTAAAAGGAGAGTCAGAGGGTTGAGCACAATGTAAAACGAGAGTCCGAGAGGTGAGCGCGGTGCAAAAGGAGAGTCAGAGAGGTGAGCACAGTGTAAAACGAGAGTCCGGGAGGTGTGCACAGTGCAAAAGGAGAGTCAGAGAGGTGAGCGCAGTGTAAAAGGAGAGTCCGAGAGGTGAACGCGGTGTAAAAGGAGAGTCAGAGAGCTGAGCTCGGGATAAATGGAGAGTCAGAGAGGTGAGCGCGGTGTAAAAGGAGAGTCCGAGAGGTGAGCGCAGTGCAAAAGGAGAGTCCGAGAGGTGAGCGCGGTGTAAAAGGAGAGTCAGAGAGGTGAGCGCGGTGTAAATGGAGAGTCCGAGAGGTGAGCGCGGTGTAAAAGGAGAGTCAGAGAGGTGAGCGCGGTGTAAAAGGAGAGTCCGAGAGGTGAGCGCGGTGTAAAAGGAGAGTCCGAGTGGTGAGCGCTGTGTAAATGGAGAGTCCGAGAGGTGAGCGCGGTGTAAAAGGAGAGTCAGAGAGGTGAGCGCGGTGTAAAAGGAGAGTCCGAGAGGTGAGCGCGGTGTAAAAGGAGAGTCAGAGAGGTGAGCGCGGTGTAAAAGGAGAGTCCGAGAGGTGAGCGCGGTGTAAAAGGAGAGTCAGAGAGGTGAGCGCGGTGTAAAAGGAGAGTCAGAGAGGTGAGCGCGGTGTAAAAGGAGAGTCAGAGAGGTGAGCGCAGTGTAAAAGGAGAGTCAGAGTGGTGAGCGCAGTGTAAAAGGAGAGTCAGAGAGGTGAGCGCGGAGTAAAAGGAGAGTCCGAGAGGTGAGCACAGTGTAAAAGGAGAGTCAGAGGGTTGAGCACAATGTAAAAGGAGATTCCGAGAGGTGAGCGCGGTGTAAAAGGAGAGTCCGAGAGGTGAGCGCAGTGTAAAAGGAGAGTCAGAGATGTTAGCACAATGTAAAAGGAGAGTCAGAGGGTTGAGCACAATGTAAAAGGAGATTCCGAGAGGTGAGCGCGGTGTAAAAGGAGAGTCCGAGAGGTGAGCGCAGTGTAAAAGGAGAGTCAGAGAGGTGAGCGCAGTGTAAAAGGAGAGTCAGAGAGGTGAGCGTGGTGTAAAAGGAGAGTCAGAGAGGTGAGCGTAGTGTAAAAGGAGAGTCAGAGATGTGAGCGCTGTGTAAAAGGAGAGTCCGAGAGGTGAGCACAGTGTAAAAGGAGAGTCAGAGAGGTGAGCGCAGTGCAAAAGGAGAGTCCGAGAGGTGAGCGCGGTGTAAAAGGAGAGTCAGAGAGGTGAGCGCAGTGTAAAAGGAGAGTCAGAGAGGTGAGCGCAGTGTAAAAGGAGAGTCAGAGAGGTGAGCGCAGTGTAAAAGGAGAGTCCGAGAGTTGAACGCTGTGTAAAAGGAGAGTCCGAGAGGTGAGCGCGGTGTAAAAGGAGAGTCCGAGAGGTGAGCGCGGTGTAAAAGGAGAGTCCGAGAGGTGAGCGCAGTGTAAAAGGAGAGTCCGAGAGGTGAGCGCGGTGTAAAAGCAGAGTCCGAGAGGTGAGCGCGGTGTAAAAGGAGAGTCAGAGAGGTGAGCGCAGTGTAAAAGGAGAGTCCGAGAGGTGAGCGCAGTGTAAAAGGAGAGTCCGAGAGTTGAGCGCAGTGTAAAAGGAGAGTCCGAGAGGTGAGCGCAGTGTAAAAGGAGAGTCCGAGAGTTGAGCGCAGTGTAAAAGGAGAGTCCGAGAGGTGAGCGCAGTGTAAAAGGAGAGTCCGAGAGGTGAGCGCAGTGTAAAAGGAGAGTCCGAGAGGTGAACGCAGTGTAAAAGGAGAGTCAGAGAGGTGAGCGTGGTGTAAAAGGAGAGTCAGAGAGGTGATCACAGTGTAAACGGAGAGTCAGAGAGGTGAGCGCTGTGTAAAAGGAGAGTCAGAGAGGTGAGCGCAGTGTAAAACGAGAGTCCGAGAGGTGAGCACAGTGTAAAAGGAGAGTCAGAGAGGTGAGCGCAGTGTAAAAGGAGAGTCAGAGATGTGAGCACAGTGTAAAAGGAGAGTCAGAGGGTTGAGCACAGTGTAAAAGGAGAGTCCGAGAGTTGAACGCGGTGTAAAAGGAGAGTCAGAGAGCTGAGCTCGGGGTAAAAGGAGAGTCAGAGAGGTGAGCGCGGTGTAAAAGGAGAGTCCGAGAGGTGAGCGCAGTGCAAAAGGAGAGTCAGAGAGGTGAGCGCAGTGTATAAGGAGAGTCCGAGAGGTGAGCGCGGTGTAAAAGGAGAGTCCGAGTGGTGAGCGCAGTGTAAAAGGAGAGTCAGAGAGGTGAGCGCAGTGTAAAAGGAGAGTCCGAGAGGTGAGCGCAGTTTAAAAGGAGAGTCAGAGAGGTGAGCGCAGTGTAAAAGGAGAGTCCGAGAGGTGAGCGCGGTGTAAAAGGAGAGTCCGAGTGGTGAGCGCTGTGTAAATGGAGAGTCCGAGAGGTGAGCGCGGTGTAAAAGGAGAGTCCGAGAGGTGAGCACGGTGTAAAAGGAGAGTCAGAGAGGTGAGCGCGGTGTAAAAGGAGAGTCAGAGAGGTGAGCTCAGTGTAAAAGGAGAGTCAGAGAGGTGAGCACAGTGCAAAAGGAGAGTCAGAGAGGTGAGCGCAGTGTAAAAGGAGAGTCCGCGTTGTGAGCGCAGTGTAAAAGGAGAGTCAGAGAGGTGAGCGTGGTGTAAAAGGAGAGTCCGAGAGGTGAACGTGGTGTAAAAGGAGAGTCCGAGAGGTGAACGCAGTGTAAAAGGAGAGTCAGAGAGGTGATCGCAGTGTAAACGGAGAGTCCGAGAGGTGAACGCAGTGTGAAAGGAGAGTCAGAGAGGTGAGCACAGTGTAAAAGGAGAGTCAGAGAGGTGAGCACAGTGTAAAAGGAGAGTCAGAGAGGTGAGCGCAGTGTAAAACGAGAGTCCGAGAGGTGAGCACAGTGTAAAAGGAGAGTCCGAGAGGTGAGCGCAGTGTAAAACGAGAGTCCGGGAGGTGTGCACAGTGCAAAAGGAGAGTCAGAGAGGTGAGCACGGTGTAAAAGGAGAGTCCGAGAGGTGAGCGCAGTGTAAAAGGAGAGTCAGAGAGGTGAGCGCGGTGTAAAAGGAGAGTCAGAGAGGTGAGCGCAGTGTAAAACGAGAGTCCGAGAGGTGAGCACAGTGTAAAAGGAGAGTCAGAGAGGTGAGCGCAGTGTAAAAGGAGAGTCCGAGAGGTGAGCACAGTGTAAAAGGAGAGTCCGAGAGGTGAGCACAGTGTAAAAGGAGAGTCCGAGAGGTGAACGCAGTGTAAAAGTAGAGTCAGAGAGGTGAGCGTGGTGTAAAAGGAGAGTCAGAGAGGTGATCACAGTGTAAACGGAGAGTCAGAGAGGTGAGCGCTGTGTAAAAGGAGAGTCCGAGAGGTGAACGCAGTGTAAAAGGAGAGTCAGAGAGGTGAGCACAGTGTGAAAGGAGAGTCAGAGTGGTGAGCGCAGTGTAAAACGAGAGTCCGAGAGGTGAGCACAGTGCAAAAGGAGAGTCCGAGAGGTGAGCGCAGTGTAAAAGGAGAGTCAGAGAGGTGAGCGCAGTGTAAAAGGAGAGTCCGAGAGGTGAGCGCGGTGTAAAAGGAGAGTCCGAGAGGTGAGCGCGGTGTAAAAGGAGAGTCCGAGTGGTGAGCGCAGTGTAAAAGGAGAGTCAGAGAGGTGAGCGCAGTGTAAAAGGAGAGTCCGAGAGGTGAGCGCGGTGTAAAAGGAGAGTCCGAGAGGTGAGCGCGGTGTAAAAGGAGAGTCGGAGAGGTGATCGCAGTGTGAAAGGAGAGTCAGAGAGGTGAGCGCGGTGTAAAAGGAGAGTCAGAGAGGTGAGCGCAGTGTAAAAGGAGAGTCAGAGAGGTGAGCGCGGTGTAAAAGGAGAGTCCGAGAGATGATCGCAGTGTAAAAGGAGAGTCCGAGAGATGATCGCAGTGTAAAAGGAGAGTCAGAGAGGTGAGCGCGGTGTAAAAGGAGAGTCCGAGAGGTGAGCGCTGTGCAAAAAGGAGAGTCAGAGAGGTGATCGCAGTGTAAAAGGAGAGTCCGAGAGATGATCGCAGTGTAAAAGGAGAGTCAGAGAGGTGAGCGCGGTGTAAAAGGAGAGTCCGAGAGGTGAGCGCAGTGTAAAAGGAGAGTCAGAGAGGTGATCGCAGTGTAAAAGGAGAGTCAGAGATGTGAGCACAGTGTAAAAGGAGAGTCAGAGTGTTGAGCACAATGTAAAAGGAGAGTCCGAGAGGTGAGCGATGTGTTCATGGAGAGTCCGAGATGTGAGCACAGTTTAAAAGGAGAGTCAGAGAGGTGAGCGCAGTGTAAAAGGAGAGTCCGAGAGGTGAGCGCAGTGTAAAAGGAGAGTCAGAGAGGTGAGCACAGTGTAAAAGCAGAGTCCGAGAGGTGAGCGCAGTGTAAAAGGAGAGTCAGAGAGGTGAGCACAGTGTAAAAGGAGACTCAGAGAGGTGAGCACGGTGTAAAAGGAGAGTCAGAGAGGTGAGCGCAGTGTAAAAGGAGAGTCAGAGAGGTGAGCGCAGTGTAAAAGGAGAGTCAGAGAGGTGAGCACAGTGTAAAAGGAGAGTCAGAGAGGTGAGCGCAGTGTAAAAGGAGAGTCCGAGAGGTGAGTGCAGTGCAAAAGGAGAGTCCGAGAGGTGAACGCTGTGTAAAAGGAGAGTCCGAGAGGTGAGCGCGGTGTAAAAGGAGAGTCAGAGAGGTGAGCGTGGTGTAAAAGGAGAGTCAGAGAGGTGAGCGCAGTGTAAAAGGAGAGTCAGAGAGGTGAGCGCAGTGCAAAACGAGAGTCCGAGAGGTGAGCACAGTGTAAAAGGAGACTCCGAGAGGTGAGCGCAGTGTAAAAGGAGAGTCATAGAGGTGATCGCAGTGCAAAACGAGAGTCCGAGAGGTGAGCACAGTGCAAAAGGAGAGTCAGAGATGTGAGCGCAGTGTAAAAGGAGAGTCAGAGAGGTGAGCGCGGTGTAAAAGGAGAGTCCGAGAGGTGAGCGCAGTGTAAAAGGAGAGTCAGAGAGGTGAGCGCAGTGTAAAAGGAGAGTCAGAGAGGTGAGCGCAGTGCAAAACGAGAGTCCGAGAGGTGAGCACAGTGTAAAAGGAGACTCCGAGAGGTGAGCGCAGTGTAAAAGGAGAATCATAGAGGTGATCGCAGTGCAAAACGAGAGTCCGAGAGGTGAGCACAGTGCAAAAGGAGAGTCAGAGATGTGAGCGCAGTGTAAAAGGAGAGTCCGAGAGGTGATCGCTGTGTAAATGGAGAGTCCGAGAGGTGAGCGCAGTGTAAAAGGAGAGTCAGAGAGGTGAGCGCAGTGTAAATGGAGAGTCAGAGATGTGAGCGCAGTGTAAAAGGAGAGTCAGAGAGGTGAGCGCAGTGTAAAAGGAGAGTCAGAGAGGTGAGCGCAGTGTAAAAGGAGAGTCCGAGAGGTGAGTGCAGTGTAAAAGGAGAGTCAGAGAGGTGAGCGCGGTGTAAAAGGAGAGTCCGAGAGGTGAGCGCTGTGCAAAAAGGAGAGTCAGAGAGGTGATCGCAGTGTAAAAGGAGAGTCAGAGAGGTGAGCGCGGTGTAAAAGGAGAGTCCGAGAGGTGAGCGCAGTGTAAAAGGAGAGTCAGAGAGGTGATCGCAGTGTAAAAGGAGAGTCAGAGATGTGAGCACAGTGTAAAAGGAGAGTCAGAGGGTTGAGCACAATGTAAAAGGAGAGTCCGAGAGGTGAGCGCTGTGTTCATGGAGAGTCCGAGATGTGAGCACAGTTTAAAAGGAGAGTCAGAGAGGTGAGCGCAGTGTAAAAGGAGAGTCCGAGAGGTGAGCGCGGTGTAAAAGGAGAGTCAGAGAGGTGAGCGCAGTGCAAAAGGAGAGTCAGAGAGGTGAGCGCAGTGTAAAAGGAGAGTCAGAGAGGTGAGCACAGTGTAAAAGGAGAGTCAGAGAGGTGAGCGCAGTGTAAAAGGAGAGTCCGAGAGGTGAGTGCAGTGCAAAAGGAGAGTCCGAGAGGTGAACGCTGTGTAAAAGGAGAGTCCGAGAGGTGAGCGCGGTGTAAAAGGAGAGTCAGAGAGGTGAGCGTGGTGTAAAAGGAGAGTCAGAGAGGTGAGCGCAGTGTAAAAGGAGAGTCAGAGAGGTGAGCGCAGTGCAAAACGAGAGTCCGAGAGGTGAGCACAGTGTAAAAGGAGACTCCGAGAGGTGAGCGCAGTGTAAAAGGAGAGTCATAGAGGTGATCGCAGTGCAAAACGAGAGTCCGAGAGGTGAGCACAGTGCAAAAGGAGAGTCAGAGATGTGAGCGCAGTGTAAAAGGAGAGTCAGAGAGGTGAGCGCGGTGTAAAAGGAGAGTCCGAGAGGTGAGCGCAGTGTAAAAGGAGAGTCAGAGAGGTGAGCGCAGTGTAAAAGGAGAGTCAGAGAGGTGAGCGCAGTGCAAAACGAGAGTCCGAGAGGTGAGCACAGTGTAAAAGGAGACTCCGAGAGGTGAGCGCAGTGTAAAAGGAGAATCATAGAGGTGATCGCAGTGCAAAACGAGAGTCCGAGAGGTGAGCACAGTGCAAAAGGAGAGTCAGAGATGTGAGCGCAGTGTAAAAGGAGAGTCCGAGAGGTGATCGCTGTGTAAATGGAGAGTCCGAGAGGTGAGCGCAGTGTAAAAGGAGAGTCAGAGAGGTGAGCGCAGTGTAAATGGAGAGTCAGAGATGTGAGCGCAGTGTAAAAGGAGAGTCAGAGAGGTGAGCGCAGTGTAAAAGGAGAGTCAGAGAGGTGAGCGCAGTGTAAAAGGAGAGTCCGAGAGGTGAGTGCAGTGTAAAAGGAGAGTCAGAGAGGTGAGCGCGGTGTAAAAGGAGAGTCCGAGAGGTGAGCGCTGTGCAAAAAGGAGAGTCAGAGAGGTGATCGCAGTGTAAAAGGAGAGTCAGAGAGGTGAGCGCGGTGTAAAAGGAGAGTCCGAGAGGTGAGCGCAGTGTAAAAGGAGAGTCAGAGAGGTGATCGCAGTGTAAAAGGAGAGTCAGAGATGTGAGCACAGTGTAAAAGGAGAGTCAGAGGGTTGAGCACAATGTAAAAGGAGAGTCCGAGAGGTGAGCGCTGTGTTCATGGAGAGTCCGAGATGTGAGCACAGTTTAAAAGGAGAGTCAGAGAGGTGAGCGCAGTGTAAAAGGAGAGTCCGAGAGGTGAGCGCGGTGTAAAAGGAGAGTCAGAGAGGTGAGCGCAGTGCAAAAGGAGAGTCAGAGAGGTGAGCGCAGTGTAAAAGGAGAGTCAGAGAGGTGAGCACAGTGTAAAAGGAGAGTCAGAGAGGTGAGCGCAGTGTAAAAGGAGAGTCCGAGAGGTGAGTGCAGTGTAAAAGGAGAGTCCGAGAGGTGAACGCTGTGTAAAAGGAGAGTCAGAGAGGTGAGCGCATTGTAAAAGGAGAGTCCGAGAGGTGAGCGCGGTGTAAAAGGAGAGTCAGAGAGGTGAGCGTGGTGTAAAAGGAGAGTCAGAGAGGTGATCGCAGTGTAAACGGAGAATCAGAGAGGTGAGCGCAGTGTAAAAGGAGAGTCAGAGAGGTGAGCGCAGTGTAAAAGGAGAGTCAGAGAGGTGAGCGCAGTGCAAAACGAGAGTCCGAGAGGTGAGCACAGTGTAAAAGGAGACTCCGAGAGGTGAGCGCAGTGTAAAAGGAGAGTCATAGAGGTGATCGCAGTGCAAAACGAGAGTCCGAGAGGTGAGCACAGTGCAAAAGGAGAGTCAGAGATGTGAGCGCAGTGTAAAAGGAGAGTCAGAGAGGTGAGCGCGGTGTAAAAGGAGAGTCCGAGAGGTGAGCGCAGTGTAAAAGGAGAGTCCGAGAGGTGAGCGCGGTGTAAAAGGAGAGTCCGAGAGGTGAGCGCGGTGTAAAAGGAGAGTCAGAGAGGTGAGCGCATTGTAAAAGGAGAGTCAGAGAGGTGAGCGCAGTGTAAAAGGAGAGTCAGAGAGGTGATCGCAGTGTAAAAGGAGAGTCAGAGATGTGAGCACAGTGCAAAAGGAGAGTCAGAGAGGTGAGCACAGTGTAAAAGGAGAGTCAGAGAGGTGAGCACAGTGTAAAAGGAGAGTCCGAGAGGTGAGCGCAGTGTAAAAGGAGAGTCATAGAGGTGAGCGCAGTGCAAAACGAGAGTCCGAGAGGTGAGCACAGTGCAAAAGGAGAGTCAGAGATGTGAGCGCAGTGTAAAAGGAGAGTCAGAGAGGTGAGCGCAGTGTAAAAGGAGAGTCCGAGAGGTGAGCGCAGTGTAAAAGGAGAGTCCGAGAGGTGAGCGCGGTGTAAAAGGAGAGTCCGAGAGGTGAGCACGGTGTAAACGGAGAGTCAGAGAGGTGAGCGCAGTGTAAAAGGAGTCAGAGAGGTGAGCGCAGTGTAAAAGGAGAGTCAGAGAGGTGATCGCAGTGTAAAAGGAGAGTCAGAGATGTGAGCACAGTGTAAAAGGAGAGTCAGAGGGTTGAGCACAATGTAAAAGGAGAGTCCGAGAGGTGAGCGCTGTGTTCATGGAGAGTCCGAGATGTGAGCACAGTTTAAAAGGAGAGTCAGAGAGGTGAGCGCAGTGTAAAAGGAGAGTCAGAGAGGTGAGCGCAGTGTAAAAGGAGAGTCAGAGAGGTGAGCGCGGTGTAAAAGGAGAGTCAGAGAGGTGATCGCTGTGTAAATTGAGAGTCCGAGAGGTGAGCGCGGTGTAAAAGGAGAGTCAGAGAGGTGAGCGCAGTGTAAATGGAGAGTCAGAGATGTGAGCACAGTGTAAAAGGAGAGTCCGAGAGGTGATCGCTGTGTAAATGGAGAGTCCGAGAGGTGAGCGCGGTGTAAAAGGAGAGTCAGAGAGGTGAGCGCAGTGTAAATGGAGAGTCAGAGATGTGAGCGCAGTGTAAAAGGAGAGTCAGAGAGGTGAGCGCAGTGTAAAAGGAGAGTCAGAGAGGTGAGCGCAGTGTAAAAGGAGAGTCCGAGAGGTGAGTGCAGTGTAAAAGGAGAGTCAGAGAGGTGAGCGCAGTGTAAAAGGAGAGTCAGAGAGGTGAGCGTGGTGTAAAAGGAGAGTCAGAGAGGTGATCGCAGTGTAAACGGAGAATCAGAGAGGTGAGCGCAGTGTAAAGGGAGAGTCAGAGAGGTGAGCGCAGTGTAAAAGGAGAGTCAGAGAGGTGAGCGCAGTGCAAAACGAGAGTCCGAGAGGTGAGCACAGTGTAAAAGGAGAGTCCGAGAGGTGAGCGCAGTGTAAAAGGAGAGTCAGAGAGGTGAGCGCAGTGCAAAACGAGAGTCCGAGAGGTGAGCACAGTACAAAAGGAGAGTCAGAGATTTGAGCGCAGTGTAAAAGGAGAGTCAGAGAGGTGAGCGCGGTGTAAAAGGAGAGTCAGAGAGGTGAGCGCGGTGTAAAACGAGAGTCAGAGATGTGAGAGCAGTGTAAAAGGAGAGTCAGAGAGGTGAGCGCAGTGTAAAAGGAGAGTCAGAGAGGTGAGCGCAGTGTAAAAGGAGAGTCAGTGATGTGAGCACAGTGTAAAAGGAGAGTCCGAGAGGTGAACGCGGTGTAAAAGGAGAGTCAGAGAGCTGAGCTCGAGGTAAAAGGAGAGTCAGAGAGGTGAGCGTGGTGTAGAAGGAGAGTCCGAGAGGTGAGCGCAGTGTAAAAGGAGAGTCCGAGAGGTGAGCGCAGTGTAAAAGAAGAGTCAGAGAGGTGAGCACAGTGTAAAAGGAGAGTCAGAGAGGTGAGCGCAGTGTAAAAGGAGAGTCCGAGAGGTGAGCGCGGAGTAAAAGGAGATTCCGAGATTTGAGCACAGTGTAAAAGGAGAGTCAGAGAGGTGAGCGCAGTGTAAAAGGTGAGTCAGAGAGGTGAGCGCAGTGTAAAAGGAGAGTCAGAGATGTGAGCACAGTGCAAAAGGAGAGTCAGAGGGTTGAGCACAGTGTAAAAGGAGAGTCCGAGAGGTGAACGCGGTGTAAAAGGAGAGTCAGAGATGTGAGCACAGTGTAAAAGGAGAGTCAGAGGGTTGAGCACAGTGTAAAAGGAGATTCCGAGAGGTGAGCACGGTGTAAAAGGAGAGTCAGAGAGGTGAGCACGGTGTAAAAGGAGAGTCAGAGAGGTGAGCACGGTGTAAAAGGAGAGTACGAGAGGTGAGCACGGTGTAAAAGGAGAGTACGAGAGGTGAGCGCAGTGTAAAAGGAGAGTCCGAGAGGTGAGCGCAGTGTAAAAGGAGAGTCCGAGAGGTGAGCGCGGTGTAAAAGGAGAGTCAGAGAGGTGAGCGCAGTGTAAAAGGAGAGTCAGAGAGGTGAGCACGGTGTAAAAGGAGAGTACGAGAGGTGAGCACGGTGTAAAAGGAGAGTCCGAGAGGTGAGCGCAGTGTAAAAGGAGAGTCCGAGAGGTGAGCGCAGTGTAAAACGAGAGTCAGAGAGGTGAGCGCAGTGTAAAAGGAGAGTCCGAGAGGTGGGCGCTCTGTAAAAGGGAGTCCGAGAGTTGAGCACAGTGCAAAAGGAGAGTCAGAGGGTTGAGCACAGTGTAAAAGGAGAGTCCGTGAGGTGAGCGCGGTGTAAAAGGAGAGTCCGAGTGGTGAGCGCAGTGTAAATGGAGAGTCCGAGAGGTGAGCGCAGTGTAAAAGGAGAGTCAGAGAGGTGAGCGCAGTGTAAAAGGAGAGTCAGAGAGTTGAGCGCGGTGTAAAAGGAGAGTCCGAGAGGTGAGCCCTGTGCAAGTGGAGAGTCCGAGAGGTGAGCGCGGTGTAAAAGGAGAGTCCGAGAGGTGAGCGCAGTGTAAAAGGAGAGTCCGAGAGGTGAGCACAGTGTAAAAGGAGAGTCCGAGAGGTGAGCGCGGTGTAAAAGGAGAGTCAGAGAGGTGAGCGCAGTGTAAATGGAGAGTCAGAGATGTGAGCGCAGTGTAAAAGGAGAGTCAGAGAGGTGAGCACAGTGTAAAAGGAGAGTCCGAGAGGTGAACGCTGTGTAAAAGGAGAGTCAGAGAGGTGAGCACAGTGTAAAAGGAGAGTCAGAGTGGTGAGCGCAGTGCAAAAGGAGAGTCAGAGAGTTGAGCACGGTGTAAAAGGAGAGTACGAGAGGTGAGCACGGTGTAAAAGGAGAGTACGAGAGGTGAGCGCAGTGTAAAAGGAGAGTCCGAGAGGTGAGCGCAGTGTAAAAGGAGAGTCAGAGAGGTGAGCGCAGTGTAAAAGGAGAGTCAGAGAGGTGAGAAGGTGTAAAAGGAGAGTCCAAGAGGTGAGCGCAGTGTAAAAGGAGAGTCAGAGAGGTGAGCGCGGTGTAAAAGGAGAGTCAGAGAGGTGAGCGCGGTGTAAAAGGAGAGTCAGAGAGGTGAGCGCAGTGTAAAAGGAGAGTCCGAGAGGTGAGCACAGTGTAAAAGGAGAGTCAGAGAGGTGAGCGCGGTGTAAAAGGAGAGTCCGAGAGGTGAGCACAGTGTAAAAGGAGAGTCTGAGAGGTGAGCACGGTGTAAAAGGAGAGTCTGAGAGGTGAGCACGGTGCAAAAGGAGAGTCAGAGAGGTGAGCGCGGTGTAAAAGGAGAGTCAGAGAGGTGAGCGCAGTGTAAAAGGAGAGTCTGAGAGGTGAGCACGGTGTGAAAGGAGAGTCAGAGAGGTGAGCACGGTGTAAAAGGAGAGTCAGAGAGGTGAGCGCGGTGTAAAAGGAGAGTCAGAGAGGGGAGCGCAGTGTAAAAGGAGAGTCTGAGAGGTGAGCGCAGTGTAAAAGGAGAGTCTGAGAGGTGAGCACGGTGTAAAAGGAGAGTCAGAGAGGTGAGCACGGTGTAAAAGGAGAGTCAGAGAGGTGAGCGCGGTGTAAAAGGAGAGTCAGAGAGGTGAGCGCAGTGTAAAAGGAGAGTCCGAGAGGTGAGCACAGTGTAAAAGGAGAGTCCACGAGCGGGAGGAGAGCCCAAGAGGTGAGCGCAGTGTAAAAGGAGAGTCAGAGAGGTGAGAAGGTGTAAAAGGAGAGTCCAAGAGGTGAGCGCAGTGTAAAAGGAGAGTCAGAGAGGTGAGCGCGGTGTAAAAGGAGAGTCAGAGAGGTGAGCGCAGTGTAAAAGGAGAGTCAGAGAGGTGAGCGCAGTGTAAAAGGAGAGTCAGAGAGGTGAGCACAGTGTAAAAGGAGAGTCCGGAGAGTGGGAAGGGAGTCCGAGATTTGAACGCAGTGTAAATCTCAGGCAAGTCATGGTAGCAGAGCTCCGACCCATGATATTCTACTCCTGCACTATGTGGGAAGTCATGGACACTACAGGTGTCCCTGGCGACCATGTATGCAGGAAGTGTGTCCAGCTGCAGCTACTGGCTGACTGCATTTCGGAGCTGGAGCTGCGGGTGGATTCACTGTGGAGCATCCGCGAAGCTGAGATTATCGTGGATAGCACGTTCAGTGAGGTGGTCACACCGCAGGTAAAGATTACACAGGCAGGAAGGAAATGGGTGACCGCCAGGCAGAGTAAAAGGACCAGGCAGGTAGAGCAGGAGACCCCTGGGGCCATCTCCCTCTCAAACAGATATTCTGCTTTAGATACTGTTGGGAAAAGCAGCAAGAGCCAAGTTTGTGGAACCACAGGTGGCTCTGCTGCACAGGAGGGGAAGAAGAAGAGTGGCAGGGCTATAGTGATAGGGGATTCAATTGTAATGGGAACAGATAGGCGTTTCTGCGGCCGCAAACGAGACTCCAAGATGGTATGTTGCCTCCCTGGTGCTCGGGTCAAGGATGTCACAGAGCAGCTGCAGGGCATTCTGGAGGGGGAGGGTGAACAGCCAGTAGTCGTGGTCCATATCGGTACCAACGACATAGGTTAAAAAAAAGGGATGAGTTCCTGCAAGGTGAATTTAAGGAGTTAGGAGATAAATTAAAAAGCCGGACCTTAAAAGGTAGTGATCTCAGGATTGCTACCAGTGCCACGTGCTAGTGAGTATAGGAACAGGAGAATAGACAGGATGAATGCGTGGTTGCAGGGATGGTGTAGGAGGGAGGGATTTAGATTCCTGGGACTTTGGGACCGGTTCTGGGGAAGGTGGGACCTGTACAAACGGGACGGGTTACACCCGAGCAGGACCGGGACCAATGTCCTTGCGCGCGTGTTTACTAGTGCTGTTGGGGAAGGTTTAAAATAGAATGGCAGGGGGATGGGAACCTGAGCAGGGAGGCAGAGGAGGGGGAAACAAGGATAAAAACAAAAGACAGAAAGGGAAGAAGCAATAGCGGAAGGCAGAGAAAACAAGAAACAAATCGGGCCATAGTGAAAAGTAGGTACATAGGAACATAATAGTAGGAGCAGGCCATTCAGCCCCTCGAGCCTGTACCGCCATTCCATGAGATCATGGCTGATCTGTTACCTATCTCCAGATAAACTCCATATCCCTTAATAACTTTGGTGAGCAAAAATCTTTCAATGTCAGATTTAAAATTAACAGTTGAGCTCGCATCAACTGCCGTTTGTGGAAGAGAGTTCCAAACCTTTGCATGGAGAAGTGACTCGCAATCTTAAAAAGATAAGACTAAAGGCATTGTGTCTTCATGCGTGGCCCATTCGCAATAAGGTAGATGAATTAACAGTGCAAATAGATATTAACGGGTATGATATAGTTGCGATTATGGAGACATGGCTGCAGGGTGATCAAGGATGGGAACTGAACATCCAGGGGTATTCAATATTTAGGAAGGACAGGCAAAAAGGGAAAGGAGGTGGGGTAGCGTTGTTAGTAAAGGAGGAAATCAATGCAATAGTGAGGAAAGATATTGGCTCGGAAAATCACAATGTGGAATCTGTATGGGTGGAGCTAAGAAGCACTAAGGGGTAGAAAACGTTGGTGGGGGTTGTCTATAGACCCCCAAACAGTAGTGGAGATGTAGGGGAGGGCATTAAACAGGAAATTAGAGATGCATGCAAGAAGGTTACAATTATAATCATGGGCGACTTCAATCTACATATAGATTGATCCAACCAAATTAGCAATAATACTGTGGGGGAGGAATTCCTGGAGTGTGTACGTGATGGCTTTCTGGACCAATACGTTGAGGAACCAATAGAGAACAGGCGATCCTAGACCGGGTATTGTGCAATGAGAAAGGATTAATTAACAATCTTGTTGTGCGGGGTCCCTTAGGGAAGAGTGACCATAACGTGATAGAATTCCTCATTAAGATGGAGATCGAAGTCGTTGAATCCGAAACTCGGGTCCGGAACCTAAGTAAAGGAAATTACGAAAGTATGAGGTGCGAGTTGGCTATGATAGATTGGGGAACTTTACTAAAAGGGATGACGGTGGATGGGCAATGGCTAATATTTAAAGAACATGTGCAGGAATTACAACAAATATTCATTCCTGTCTGGAGCAAAAATAAAACAGGAAAGGTGGCTCAACCGTGGCTTACAAAAGAAGTTAGGGATGGTATTAGATCCAAAGAGGAGACATATAAAATTGCCAGAAAAAGCGGCAAGCCTGAGGATTGGGAACAGTTTAGAATTCATCAAAGGAGGTCAAAGAGATTGATTAAGAGGGGAAAAAAAGAGTATGAAAGTGAACTCGCAGGGAACATAAAAACTGACTGCAAAAGCTTCTATAAATATGTCAAGAGAAAAAGATTAGTGAAGACAAATGTAGGTCCCTTACAGTCATAAATGGGGGAAATTATAATGGGGAACAAATAAATTGCAGAACAATTAAACACATACTTTGGTTCTGTCTTCACAAAGGAAGACACAAATAACCTCCCAGAAATGTTAGGGAGCTAAGGGACTAGTGAGAGGGAGGAACTGAAGGAAAGCAGTATTAGTAAAAAAAAATGCTAGGGTAATTAATGGGCCTAAAGGCTGATAAATCCCCAGGGCCTGATAATCTACATCTCAGAGTACTAAAGGAAGTGGCTCTCGAAATAATGGTGATCATCTTCCAAAATTCTATGGACTCTGGAACATTTCCTACAGATTGGAGGGTAGCAAATGTAACCCCACTATTTAAAAAAGGAGGGAGAGAAAAAATAGGGAATTACAGACCAGTTAGCCTAACATCAGTATTGGGGAAAATGCCAGAGTCTATTATAAAAGATGTGCTAACAGAACATTTGGAAGGCATTAACGGGATTGGACAAAGTCAGCATGGGTTCATGAAAGGGAAATCATGGTTAACAAATCTACTGGAGTTTTTTGAGGATGTAACTAGTGGAATAGATAGGGGAGAACCAGTCGATGTGGTGTGTTTGGATTTTCAGAAGGCTTTTGATAAGGTTCCATACAAGAGGTTAGTGTGCAAAATTAAAGCACATGGGATTGGGGGAATATACCGGCATGGATTGAGAATTGGTTGACAAACAGGAAACAGAGAGTAGGAATAAACGGATCTTTTTCCGGGTGGCAGGCAGTGACTCGTGGGGTACTGTCGGGGTCAGTGCTAATTATGTACTGGTCATGTGGACAGAAAAGTGGCAAATGGATTTCAATCCGGAGAAGTGTGGGGTAATGCATTTGGGGAGGGCAAACAAGGCAAGGAAATACACAATAAATGATAGGATACTGAGAAATGTGGGGGAACAGAGGGACCTTGGAGTGCGCGTCCACAGATCCCTCAAGGGAGCAGGAAAGGGAGGTAAGGTGGTTAAGAAGGCACACGGGATACTTTCCTTTATTAGCAGAGGCTATTATAGAACTGCATCAAACACTAGTTAGGCCACAGCTTGAATACTGTGTACAGTTCTGGTCACCACATTACAGGAAAAAGGTGATTGCACTAGAGAGGGTACAGAGGAGATTTACGAGGATGTTGCCAGGACTAGAGAATGTTAGCGATGTGGAAAGATTGGATAGGCTGGAGTTATTTTCTTTGGAACAGAGGCTGCTGAGGGGAGATTTAATTGAGGTGTAAAACTTTATGAGTGGCCTAGATAGAGTGGATAGGAAGGACCTAGTTTCCTTAGCATAGAAGTCAATAAGCAGGGGGCCAGAGATTTAAAGTGATTGGTAGAAGGATTAGAGGGGAGTTGATGACAACTTTTTTCATCCAGAGCGTAGTGGGGTCTTGAACTCACTGCCTGAAACAACGGTGCAGACAGAAATCCTCTTCGCATTTCAAGGACACTTGGATGTGCACTTGAGATTCCGTAACCTACAGAGCTATGGACCAAGAGCTTGAAAGTGGGATGAGGCTTGATAGCTCTTTTTCGGCCGGCACAGACACGATGGGCCGAATGGCCTCCTTCTGTGCCAGAAACTTCTATGATTCTAAGAATCAGCCTCCTCTAAGTATTAGATTTAGTTATGAGTATGAGCCAGACTTAGATAATAATCTAACAGTAAGGGAGCATTCATCCAACAGTGATCATAATATGAGCAAATTCAATGTTAGGTTTGAAAAGTAGAAACTTAACACAGTTTCTAAGGTAGTAGATTTTGGTATGGTAAACTTTAACTCGGTGAATCCCCAGAACCTGATGGTTTCCACCCCAGGGTTCTAAAGGAAGTAGGTGAGGAAATTGCAGATGCTTTAGCCATAGGCTTCCAAGGTTCTCTCGATTCAGGGATTGTCCCTTTAGATTGGAAAATTGCAAAACTAACTCCATTATTTAAAAAGGTGAGAGAGAGAAACCCTGAAATTATAGATCTGTTAGTCTAACATCTGTAGTGGGGAATTTATTGGAAACTATAATTAAGGACAGCGTGACTGAGCACTCAGAGAAATTTGAGCTGGTTAAAGAGAGCCAACATGGATTTGTAAAGTGTAGGTCATGTCCATCGAACCCAATAGAATTTTTTGCGGAAGTATCCAAAGTAGTAGACAGGGGAATGTCTATGGATGTAGTTTATATGGACTTCCAGAAGGCATTCTATAAGGTTCCACAAAGGAGACTGTTATCTAAAATAAAGCTCATGGAATTGAAGACAAATTATTGGCCGGGTTAGGAGATTGGTAAGACATAAAGTAAGGATAATGAGTATTTATTCAAATGGAAGGAAGTGACCAGTGGTGCCCCAAAAGGATTTATGCTGGGGCTTCAACTATTCACTATATGTATTAATGGCTTAGACAACACAATAGAGAGCCATATGTCCAAGTTTGACGATGACACAAAGATTTGTGGCATAGTAAGTATTGTAGATGGGAGCATAAAATTACAAAGAGACATTGATAGATTAAGTGAGTGGGCAAAACTGTGGCAGATGGATTTCAACGCAGTTAAGTGTGAGGTCATCCATTTTGAATCAAAAAGTATAGATCCGAGAATTTTTTAAATGTTGAAAAGTTAGGAACAGTGGAAGTCCAAAGAGATTTAAGGGTCCACGTACACAGATCACTAAAATGTAGTAATCATCACAAAAAAATAATCAAAAAGGACAATGGAATGTTAGCCTTGAGAGCTAGAAGGCTAGAATATAAAGGGGAGGGTGTTTTGCCACAGCCACACAAAGCACTGGTTAGACCACATCTGGAGTATTGTGTACAGTTCTGGGCAACGCATCTTAGAAACAACAATAACTTGCATCTATATCGTGCCTTTAATGTAGTAAAACGTCCCAAGGCGCTTCACAGGAACGATTATCATAGAACGTTTGACACTGATCCACATAAGGACTATGCTTTGGTCACTCTTACCAATACTGTCATGGACAGATGCATCTGTGACAGGTAGATTGGTGAGGACGAGGTCAAGTAGGTTTTTCCCTCGTATTGGTTCGCTCACCACCTGCCGCAGGCCCAGTCGAGCAGCTATGTCCTTCAGGACTCGGCCAGCTCGGTCAGTAGTGATGCTACCAAGCCACTCTTGGTGATGGACATTGAAGTCCCCCACCCAGATTACATTCTGTGCCCTTGCTATCCTCAGTGCTTCCTCCAAGTGGTGTTCAACATGGAGGAGGACCAATTCATCAGCTGAGGGAGGGCGGTAGGTTATAATCAGCAGCAGATTTCCTTGCCCATGTTTGACCTGATGCCATGAGATTTCATGGGGTCCAGAGTCAATGTTGAGGACTCCCAGGGCCACTCCCTCCTGACTGTATATCTCTGTACTGCCACCTCTGGTGGGTCTGTCCTGTCACTTATCAGCCCAAGCCTGGATGTTGTCCAGGTCTTGCTGCATGCAGGTATGGACTGCTTCATTATCTAATAGGGTGCGAATGGAACTGAACACTGTGCAAACATCCCCATTTCTGACCTCATGATGGAGGGAAGGTCATTGATGAAGCAGCTGAAGATGGTTGGGACTAGGACTCTGCCCTGAGGAACTCCTGCAGCAATATCCTGGGGCTGAGACGATTGGCCTCCAACAACCGCTACCATCTTCCTTTGTGCAAGGTATGACTGCAGCCACTGGAGAGTTTTCCCCCTGATTCCCATTGACTTCAATTTTACTAGGGCTCCTTGGTGCAACACTCAGTCAAATGCTACCTTGATGTGAAGGGCAGTCACTCTCACCTCATCTCTGGAATTTAGCTCTTCTGTCCATGTTTGGACCAAGGCTGTAATGAGGTCTGGATCTGAGTGATCCTGGTGGAACCCAAACTGAGCATCGGTGAGCAGGTTATTAGTAAGTAAGTGCCGCTTGATAATACTGTCAAGGACACCTTCCACCTTCCTTTGCTGATGAGTGAGTGTAGACTGATGGGGTGTTAATTGGCCGGATTGGATTTGTCTTGTTTTTTGTGGACAGGACATACCTGTGCAATTTTCCACATTGTCGGTTAGATGCCAGTGTTGTAGCTGTACTGGAACAGTTTGGCTAGAGGCACGGCTAGTCCTGGAGCATAAGTCTTCAGCACTACAGCTGGGATGTTGTCGGGGCCAATTGCCTTTGTTGTATCCAGTGCACTCAGCCGTTTCTTGATATCACGTGGAGTGAATCGAATTGGCCGAAGACTGGCTTCTGTGATGGTGGGCATATCGGGAGGAGGCCGAGATGGATCATCCACTCAGCACTTCTGGCTGAAGATGGTTGCAAACGCTTCAACCTTGTCTTTTGCACTCACGTGCTGGACTCCGCCATCATTGAGGATGGGGGTGTTTACAGAGCCTCCTCCTCCCGTTAGTTTTTTAAATGTCCACCACCATTCACGACTGGATGTGGCAGGACTGCAGAGTTTTGATCTGATCCGTTGTCTGTGAGTTTGCTTAGCTCTGTCTTTAGCATGCTGCTTCTTCTGTTTAGCATGCCTGTATTTCCGTTTTGTAGCTTTACAAGGTTGGCACCTCATTTTTGGTACGCCTGGTGCTGATCCTGGCATGCTCTTCTACACTCTTCATTGAACAAGGGTTGATCTCCTGGCTTGTTGGTAATGGTGGAGTGAGGAATATGCCGGGCCATGAGGTTACAGATTGTGCTGGAATACAATTCTGCTGCTGATGGCCCACCCACAGCGCCTCATGGATGCCAAGTTTTGAGCTGCTAGATCTGTTCTGAATCTATCCCATTTAGCACGGTGGCAGTGCCACACAACACGTTGGATGGTGTCCTCAGTGTGAAGATGGGACTTCGTCTCCACAAGGACTGTTCGGTGGTCACTCCAACCAATACTGTCATGGACAGATGCCTCTGCGACATGTAGATTGGTGAGGAGGAGGTCAAGTAAGTTTTTCCCTCGTGTTGGTTCGCTCACCACCTGCCGCAGGCCCAATCTGGCAGCTATGTCCTTCAGGACTCAGCCAGCTTTGTCAGTAGTTGTCGTACCAAGCCACTCTTGGTGATGGACATTGAAGCTCCCCAACCAGAGAACATTCTGTGCCATTGCTACCCTCAGTGCTTCCTCCAAGTGGTGCTCAACATGGAGGAGGACTGATTCATCAGCTGAGGGAGGGCGGTAGGTAGTAATCAGCAGGAGTTTTCCTTGCCCATGTTTGACCTGATGCCATGAGATTTCATGGGGTCTGGAGTCAATGTTGAGGACTCCTAGGGCCACTCCCTCCTGACTGTATATCACTGTACCGCCACCTCTGGTGGGTCTGTCCTGCTGGTGACAGGACATACCCAGGGATGGTGATGGAAGAGTCTGGGACATTGGCTGAAAGGTATGATTCTGTGAGTATGGCTATGTCAGGCTGTTGTTTGACTTGTCTGTGGGACAGCTCTCCAAATTTTGGCACAAGTCCCCAAATGTTAGTGAGGAGGACTTTGCAGGGTCGACTGGGCCTGGTTTGACTTTGTCGTGCCCGGCGTCTAGTGCTCCGTCCGTTATTATTCTTCTTATTAATTTTTGTAGCGAGATTGCACAGCTGAGTGGCTTGCCAGCCCATTTCAGAGGGTGATTAAGAATCAACCACATTGCTGTTGGTCTGGAGTCACGTATAGGCCAGACCGGGTCAGGATGGCAGCTTTCCTTCCCTAAAGTGAATCAGATGTTTTTTTTAAGACAATCCCATCAGTTTCATGGCCACCATTACTGACACTAGTTTTTTTTAATTCCAGATTTTTATTAATTAATTGAATTTAAATTCCCCAGTTACCGTGGCTGGATTTGAACTCATGATTCTGGATTATTTGTCCATGCCTCTGGATTATTAGTCCAGTAACATAACCACTATGCTACCGTACCCTACTCTAGCCTTATTGTGGTGCCCCTACTCTAAAATTACGGATGATGATCCTACTGTAATATTACAGGTAGTGACCCTATTCTAACATTACTGCTGGAGACACTACTCCAAAAATACTGATGGTGATCCTCCTGTAATATTACTGGTGGTGACCGTGCTATAACATTACTAATAGAGTCACTACTCTGAAGTTACTTGTGGTGACCCGACTCGAACATTACTGGCGATGACTTTACTCTAAGATTACTGGTGATGACACTACGTTAACGTTACTGGTGAGTCCCCATGGATTGGAAGGCAGCAAATGTAATATTAAAGAATGGAGGGAGATTGAAAACAGGGAACCATTGTCCGGATAGCCTGACATCAGGAGTGGGGAAATGCTATAATCTATTATTAAGGACGTAGTAACAGGGCAAGTGGAAAAGACATAATATGATTAGGCAGAGTCAACACGGTTTTATGAAAGGGAAATCTTGTTTGACAAATCTGTAAGAGCTTCTTGGGAGTGTAACTAACGGGGTAGGTAACGGGGAGCCAGTGGATGTAATATATTTGGATTTTCAAAAGGTATTCGATAAGGTGCCACACAAGAACTTGTTACACAAGATTAGGGTTCATGGGATTGGAGGTAATGTATTAGCATGGATTGAGGATTGGACAGAGGATTGGTTAACGGACAGAAAACAGAGAGTAGGAATAAACAGGTAATTATAGGGTTGGCAGGTTGTTACTGGTGGGGTGTCGCACGGATCAGTGCTTGGGCCTCAGCTGTTTACAATATATGTCAATGACTTAGATGAGGGGGCCGTGTGTAATGTAACCAACTATGCTGACGCTGCAAAGCTAGGTGAGAAAGTAAGCTGTGAGGAGGACACAAATGGATATGAACAGGTTAAGTGAGTGGGCGAGAAGGTTGCAGATGGAATATAAATGTGGGGAAGTGTGAAATTTTGCACTTTGGTAGGAAAAATAGAAAAGCAGTATATTTTTTAAAAGGTGAGAGACTAAGAAATGTTGGTAATCAGAGGGATTTGGGTGTCTTTGTATCACAGAAAGTTAACATGCAGGTACAGCAAACAATTAGGAAGGCAATGGTATGTTAAGCTTTTTTGCAATGGGGTTGGAGTATAAGAGTAAGGAGGTCTTGCTGCAATTATACAGGACTCGGGTGTGACCACACCTAATGTACCGTGTACAGTTTTGGTCTCCTTACCTAAGGAAGGATATACTTGCCTTAGAGGCGGTGCAAAAAAGGTTTACTAGATTGATTCCTGGGATGAGAGGGTTGTCATATGAGGAGGCATAGAGTAGAATGGGCATATATTCTCTGGAGTTTAGAAGAATGAGAGGTGATCTCATTGAAACGTATAATATTATTAGAGGGCTTGACAGGGTTGTAGCTGAGAGGCTGTTTCCCCTGGCTGGAGAGTCTCGGACTAGGGGTCATAGTCTCAGGATAACGGGTACGCCACTGAAATGAGGAAAACTTTCTTCACTGAGAGGGTTGAGAATCTTTGAAATTCTCTACCCCAGAGAGCTGTGTCTGCTCAGTCATTGAGTATATTCAAGACTGAGATCGATAGATTTTTGTACACGAAGGGAATTAAGGGATATGGGGATATGGCGGGAAAGAGGAGTTGAGGTAGAAGATCAGCCATGATCTTATTGAATAGCGGAGCAGGCTCGAGGTGTCGTATGGCCTACTCCTGCTCCTATTCCTGATGTTCTTTTGTTCTCATGCTCCTTAACCCCCGCACCAGGTGGGGAAAATAGCTTTCAGGACTCATGCTCCTGGCTGCAGAGAACAGTGTCTATCCTGCTAACTATACTGACACCTATTACAAACACCTTCCTTTTTACTCACCCCACTTGAATGGCTTCCTGTACCACGGTGCTGTGGTCATTTTGTTCTTCCTCCCCGCAGTCCCCACATTTGTCCACAAGCGTTGCAAGAACCTCAAATCCATTGGACAATTGCAGGGTCTGAGGCTCCTGCAATACTACCTCCCTGATCCCCATACCTGCCTCACTCGCAGTCACACCCTCCTGTCCCTGTCCACGTGTCAATTCTAAAGTATTTAATCTAAGGGGTGTGGCTGCCTCCTGGAGCAAAAGGTCCAGGTAGCTTTCCCCCTCCCTGATATCTCGCAACGTCCAGCACTCAGACTCCAGCTCCTCAACTCTGAGTCGAAGTTTCTCGAGCCGCAGACACTTACGGCAGATGTAGTCGCCCTGGACAAAAATGTCCGCAAGCTCTCACATATTACATCAGCAACACATCTCCTGTTCTCCCATTATTATATTTATTTAATTAATTAATTTAGAGTTATTCAACATATTTACCTCGTTTAATTTATTAGATGAATTAAATTAAGTTTAGTTTTTAAAATTTAGTTATATGCTATATGTTAGATTCAAACTTAGCCCACTGCCACTACCAATCACTTACCTGCCTCACCTGTGACGTTACATTGCAGATTTCTCTTGTTGCAGGCCTGCTGCTTTTATCCCCGCTCTCGGGCCTCGGTCTGCTGCTGCTCGGGTCCGCCGCCATTCTGCGGAATAAGCTAGGAAAAGCAAAGGAGCACCTCCTTCCCCCAGTTCACCGAACTCTCACACTTACCAAACTCTCAAGTTGCTCCCTCTGTGCCCGTGCATGGGGTCCGGAATCAATGTTGAGGACTCCCAGGGCCACTCCCTCCTGACTGTTCTCTTCTTATTATGACTTTTTTTACTGAGATTGTACAACTGAGTGGCTTGCGAGGCCACTTCAGAGGGCAATTAAGAATCAACCACATTCCTGTGGGTCTGGATTCACATATGGGCCAGACTGGGCAAGGACGGCAGGTTTCCTTCCCTAAATGGAAATTGTGAACCAGATGGGTTTTTAAGACAATCTAGTAGTTTCATGGGCACTACCAATGATACTAGTTTGTTTTAATTCCAAATTTTATTTAATGAATTGAATTTAACTTCTCCAGCTGCCATGGTGGGATTTGAACCCATGACTCTGGATTATTTGTCCAGGTTTGCATTACGAGTCCAGTAAGATAACCACTATTTTACCATACCCAGTGCGTTGATGGGACTGAAAGTCGATAAATCCTAAGGGCCTGATGATCTCCATCCCAGGGTTTTGAAAGAGGTGCCTTTAGAGATAGTGGATACATTGGTTGTCATCTTCCAAAATTCTATAGATTCTGGAATGGTTCCTGCAGATTGGAGGGAAGCAAATGTAACCCCACTAATTAAGAAAGGAGCAAGAGAGAAAACAGGAAACTAGAGACCTGACATCAGTAGCAGGGACAATGCTAGAATCTATTACAAAGGTTATGATAACGGAACACTTAGAAAATAATAATAGGATTTGGCAGAGTCAAGATGGATTTGTGAAAGGGAAATCATGTTTGACAAACCTATTGGAGATCTTTGAGGATGTAACTGGTAGAATAGATAAGGGGGAACCAGTGGATGTGGTGTATTTGAATTTTGAGGAGGCTTTCGATAAGGTCCCACACAGGAGGTTGGTGAACAAAGTTAGAGTGCATGGAATTGAAGGTGATATACTGTCATGGATTGAGAATTGGTTAACAGACAGAAACCAGAGAGTAGGAATAAACAGGCCTTTTTCAGATTGGCAGACTTTGACTAATGGGGTACCGCAGGGATCTGTGCTTGGGCCCCAGCAATTCACAATCTATATTAATCATTTAGATGAGGGGACCAAATGCAATATGTCCAAGTTTGGTGATGACACAAACCAGGTGAGAAAGTGAGTTGTCAGGATGATGCAAAGAGGCTTCAAGGGGATATAGACAGGCTAAGTGAATGGGCAAGAACATGACAGATGGAATATAACATGGAACAATGTGAATTTATCCACTTTGGTATGAAAATCAGAAATGCAGAGTACTTTTTAAATGGTGACAGATTGGGAAATGTTGATATTCAGAGGGACCTGGGTATCCCTGTCACTGAAAGCTAACATGCAGGTGCAGCAAGCAATTAAGAAGGCAAATGGTATGTTGGCCTTTATTACAAGAGGATTTGAATACAGGAGTAAAGATGTCTTACTGCAATTATAGAGGGCCTTGTTGACACCGAACCTGGAGTATTGTGTAAAATTTTGTTCTCCTTACCTAAGAAAGGATATACTTGCCATAGAGTTAGTGCAACAAAGGTTCATCAGACTGATTCCTGGGATGATGGGATTGTCGTCTGAGGAGAGATTGAGTAGACCAGGCCTGTATTCTCTAGAATTTAGAAGAATGAGAGGTGATCTCATTGAAACCTACAAAATTCACAGGGTTTGACAGGGTTGATGCAGGGAGGATGTTTCCCCTCACTGGGGAGTCTAGAACCAGGGGTCACAGTCTCAGAATAAGGGGTGGGCCATTTAGGACTGAGATGAGGAGAAATTTCTTCACTCAGAAGGTGGTGAATCTTTGGAATTTTCCATCCCAGAGGGCTGTGGAGGCTCAGTCATTGGGTACATTCAAAACAGCGATCGATAGATTTCTACATATTAAAGGCATCAAGCGATATAGGGATAGTGCAGGAAAATGGTTTTTATGTGGAAGATCAGACTGATCTTGTTGAATGGCGGAGCAGGCTGGAGGGTCCAGATGGCCGAATCCTGCTCCTATTTCTCATGTTCTTATGTTCTTATCCACCCTGCTAGATACATCCTCAGAAGACTCTAATGTTTTTTTTAAACACGATTTCTCTTTCATAAATCTATGTTGACTCTGCTTAATCATATTATGATTTTCTAAGTACCTTGTTACCACTTCCTTGATAAAAGATTGCAGCATTTTCCCGACGACTGAGTGTCAGGCTAAGTGGCCTGTAGTTCCCTGTTTTCTCTCTCCCTCCTCTCTTGAATAGCAGGGTTACATTTGCGACCTTCCATTCCATGCGGGCTGTTCAGGAATCTGGGCAATGTTGTTATGGTGAGAGACACGGAGAGGGTTCATTTGTTGTTCCTGTTAAATCACTGTTGCACGATAGGTAAAGACTGAGTGAGAATAGAACCGGCTGGTGTTTTACACAAAGACAGCGGTGCAGTGAGGGAAATTAACACCAAAATGTGAATTTCTGTAAAAAAAACTTGGATTAACATTTGGTTATTTGTACGTCATGCTTCCGGAGAAAGAGAAACCAGACATTCGGAGGATAGGTCAAATTAGCTATTTTGTGTACAGAATGTTATTTTGGCTTCTATTACATAAATTAGAGTAAAATGGGACTCAATCTGACTGTAATTCTGATCTGGGATTTGGTTAATTTCTCCATTATTCATATTTTTCCTTAATCTGAAACAATAACTGTATTTGTATCAGTAACAGAGCAGGAGAGTGCTGCAGGACCCTGGCAGCTCACTGGGAAAATTACACATGGTACAGATGGAGAAGCAAAAATTGTAAAGTGATTTTACAATTTCATTTGGGACAATGTCTTTTTATCTCCACGAGGTTTAATTTTATATTTAGCTTAATGACCTCTTTCCCTAAAGAAACTATAGGCTTAAACCATGGCTTTATAAAGCAAATAATAATTTATTATTGATACAACCAGAAAAATTGACTTTGGAATTTAAACAACATCTTGGGTTCATGCCCGATTCAGAACTGCTTTAACAACAGAAAAAAATTCTGAATTCTCAAAATGCATAAACGTTTGGAAATCCAGTGTCCATCTCAGACTAAGACCAGAACGAAAGTGATATCCTCACAGTTGGCTCAAACTTGCCGGGATGATTCCAGGTATTTTGATGGATACCGTTGTAGTGTAGCGTGGCTTTCTCTTGTAACCAGGTCATCTGCTTCACAGGCAATCTGTAAACCTGCATCGAGACATCAAGCTGGGAGATGGCGAGCAGTCAGGAAGATTCCCGGTGAGGTGGTGATGCCAGGAAGCGAAAGGCGAGGTTGGAGCAGTCGTGGTGGATCTGTGTCTCTCCCCACTCAACTTCTGCCCAGCTTTCAAAGACCTTTTAATACAGAATCACACCTCTGGGGCGGCGGTTTGTCAACAATAGGTTCCTGCAAATACAGCCCACGATTGATTGACATTTCACTTGTTTTCTTTCAGTGTCCACAAAATAACCAAGTTCAGTCGACAGGTGTTCAAATGACCTCTAGCCCTTCTGGAATCGTTCTTGTTGCTATGGTGATCCATCCTCTGTTGTGTGATCGTTTGCAATGTGTCATTAATAATCCTTTTAAGAATCCTTTTCCTACAGATATGCTGAAGCAGATTTAGTCTCAGTTTTGCTTTTATCAGGTGAATTTTTACTACACAGATCAGCTGGGAAACTCCTGCAGTGAGTAATGGTCAGGGTCAGGTACACAAGACTGAGGGACTTTATTGTGTAGACTCCAGGCATCACCTTTAGTAATGTCAAAATTAAATCCACAAGAGTGTTACCCGGGAACAAACATGAACTGTCCGGCCTGCTCCGCCTGCTGCTGTTCTGCTCGACAGCAGTCCCACTCACTCTCGGATGATCACACTTTATTTGATTATTTAATGCTTTCTCTGTTCTATTCTGAGTACTGTCTCTACCCTCCTGTCACTTTAATTTTTTGTCCGTCTTTCATTGTCTCCATTCACTGTTTATAACATTTATCTCTGTTTATTTTCTGTGTGATTTTCTATCTTGTTATTTCCACTTCTACTTCTATCACTTGTGATTCTTTGTCCGTCTCTCTCTCTCGTTCCATCCCTGTCAGCTTGTTCTACCTTTCATATCTATATCTATATATATATATATGCTTTCTCTCTCTCTTTCTCTCTTAATTTTTCTCTCCTGCCTTACAAACTCTCTTTATTTCTCTCTGTCTCCGAGTAACTCCATCTCTGCCCATCATTGTTTCTATCTCTCTCACACACACTCCCTCCCTTTTATGTGAACCTGTCTTAATTTTTGTGCTTTTTTAATTGTTATATTTCTTTTATCCCTGTGTTCGCTCTCCGTCTGGCGGTCTGCCTCGTTCTCTCTCTTTCTGTCCCCTTCTCTCGCTGTCCCCCTCTCCCACTGTCTCTCTCTACCGCTGCCTCTCTCTTTCTTTCTGTCTCTCTGCTTCTCAGTCTCTGTCCCTCTCTATCACTCTCTCCCTCTCTGTCTCTCTCTCTCCACATCTCACTCTCCTGTCTCTCTCACTCTCTCTCTCTTTCTGTGTTTCTCTTTCTGTGTTTCTCTCTCTGTGTTTCTCTCTCAGTCTCTCTCAATGTCTCTCTCACCATCTCTCTCACTGTCTCTCACCCGCTGTTTCTCTCTAAACCTCTGTCTCTCTCTTTCTTTCTGTATTACAATCTCTCTCTCTATTTTTTTTGCGAATCTCTGCTTGTTTCTCCCTCTCGTCTGTCTCTTCTCTCTCGCTTCACTCTCTCCCTCCCTCTCTTCTCTGTCTCGCTATCTCATTCTCTCCCTCCCCCTCTGTCTCTGTCTCTCTGTCTCTCTTTCCTCTATCTCTCTTTCTCTATGTCTCTGTCCCTCCTCTCTCTCTGTATGTCTCTCTCTCTCTCAGTCTCTCTTTCTCTCTCACTGTCTCGCTGTCTGTCTCTCACCCTCTGCTTCTTTCTTTCTCTCTAAATTTCTGTATTACTATCTCGCTCTCTCTCACTCTCTATCTCTATGTGTCTATCTCTTTGTCTCTGTCTCTCTCTCTCCCTCTCTCTCTCCGTCTATGCCTTTTGTCGATCTCCCTCTCTTTTCTCATTCTCTTGTTTCCCTCGCTCCCGCTTTCTCCATCTCGTTGTCTCTCTCTCTCTCCCCCTCTCTCCCCCTCTCTCTCTCCCTCCCCATCTCCCTCTCTATCTCCATATCTCCCTGTCTATGTGGAGTGCATCCATTCTGATCAGGCCCACAGCAATGACTTTGATTATCAGCTTAGCCCATTTAGTTCAAGTTCAGCTGAGCCATTCAGTGCCTCCATTTTGAGCAACAATTCATGTGTCGTCTGCAGAGCAATTTCGGCCTCAATAGGTTAGATTATCAATAAAATATTTAAGATCATTTCAGGGCTCTGTGCTGTTAATATAAAATGTACTTTCCATCCCCTGGGAAGTGTAGGGGATGGAGAATGAAATTGGATTTAGTTCCAGTGTTTGAAACCCTTCCCCTCTTTCTATGATTTCACTAATTTAATAATTAGATTGAGCGGGTATTTCACCGCGTTCTTCAGCTCCTCTCTGAATTTAGTCTGGGTCAGGACATAAATACACGTGTTTGTGCAGGAACTGAGAAGCTGCAGCATCTTTGATGCGTGTTCTATAATATAAATAGGGTCAGAGTAGGAGGAATAACCCTGAGTGCCTGTCACTCGCACATAAATGTAAAAGACAATCTTTGTCAGCCATAACAGTACAAAAGTGCCCGATATACTGAAGAGTAAAATGATGGATTTCTTTCGGTTCTCCATCTCTGGGTCCTTGTGATTTTCTCCATTGCTGCGGCCCCGGAGACCCCTCCGGACTCGGCTGGACACTAAAATACGTCTGACCGTCAGGACATTGAGCAGCAAAATCAGACAGACCGGGACACAAGGGGTTAAAATGAGGTCAAACATCTCAAATGCGGCCCATGCGGGGGAAGCGCGGAAGCTCAGTTTAGGCACACAATACCAGGGAATATTATCAATTATATAGTAAGGTTTAATTGTAAAGCACCAGGGGAGACTCTCTAAACAGCCCAGCACACTCACTGTTCCCAGAACCACAGTCCCCGTTCTCTCGGTACAATATTTAATTTTCAGCTTCTCACAACAAATGGCCACAAATCGATCAAAGGTGAAAACGACTGTGGACCAGACAGAAATCCCCGTGGCTGCAGCACCCAAGAAGTAAATAATAGTGCACACGGGAGTAATGCTCAGGAATGATCCTGGGAGATAAATCGGAATAATCCGCCCCAAAATCACACGAACAATAACGACCAGGAGATCGGCCACTGCCATTCCCACCAGGTAGACACTGATACATTTGGAGAGACCGCACTTTCCTCGGGACAGGATCACAATCGCCACCAAGTTAACTGTAAGAGAGAGAAAGGGAAGCAGAGAAATTACTGCTCAGACCTGGAGACAAGGCAGCAGTTTGAGAGGATCTGGTGTGAAATTTCCAGCTTTGTTGCTGCATCGAAGGGCGGAAAGTGATTCATTGACCTGGGCAGCGCTTTCAGGCAGAGAAATGTTTTTAAACACAATGATAAACAATGAATTGTGAGATGGATACAGAAAGTGAATAAAATGAGCACCGGACCCACTGGAAGGGCTGAGTGAGGGATCAGTGCCGGTGGGGAAGGGAGAAGGGGTTTTACACACCGGGAATCCAGCGGATTAAAGCCGGATTTGGGCTCCAGACGGACGGGGAAAGAGATCGAAGGTTCGGGATGGTGAGGGGACAGGGGGAGGTGCAGCTGGTTTATTGCTCTGGGTTAAGAGAGCCGACAGGGGCTGGAACTAAACGGGAAAAGCAGCTGGAGACCGAGCCAGTGAGTGAGATTGGGAGTGGGACAAGGACAAGGACATGTAGGAGCTGGAGGGGAGTCAGGAGCAGATGGTTTGGGAATTTGGATAAACTGAAGCAAGGGATGAGGAGGCAGAGGATTCACTGCAGTGGGTGGAATGACTGGGATTCACAGGGAGGGACTGCAAAAGAGTGTTGGAGGGAATCTAATCTACAGGTCCCACTAACACAATCCAACTAATACACTCAACAGTTCATGTCCAGGATTGGTGCCAGGGAACCGCTGTTTTGTATAAAACGTGCTCAATAAATTTACTTTGTACATTCAATTAAAATTAAATTGAAAAGTCTAAATTAAATCAACCTCGTTGTGTATTGAATTCCGCCGAGCTTTAAAAATAGAGTTTCAGAATAATTCACCACGAACAAGAAATTACTGATTCTATTCTGGAAGTAAATTTTAATTATTATTATTGTTAAGTTGCAAAACAAGGAACATTTACAAAAACAGACTGAGGATCTGACAGGATATAAACATGAGGAGTGAGTCCCACAATAAAAACTCCCCCAATCTGAACACATCATAATAAAACCTTCCAATCACATTTTCTATGTTTATTTGAACTGGAAGTTTCAGCAGTTCATTCTGATGAATTATTCACACCACAGCCTCTCGCTTTCCCTCTCACTCACCCTCTCTATCACTCACTCTACTCTCTTTCTCAAGCCCATTTTCATATCTGATTAAATCCTATCATCCTGCGCCTGCATTCTGTTCACCAGCCCCGTGTCCCACCGATCCTATTCTCAGTCTCAGTTTGTTAAATAGTGAAGCCTCTGTGGAATAGTTTAATTTTTGTACAGATCATCCAAACCTCCACCTGTTCACCTACACTGTTCACTTCATCGACAAATCATGGAATAAACAGAATCAAATGCCTCTTCCAGACAGATCTCACAATAATTGAGATTCCTTCTCCGTAATTAAAAATAAAGCGAGAGATGGCGGGATTGTTCAATTAACAAAACACCAACATGTTACTTATAATCTACAGATAAATAGAAGAGCTCCTGATTCCAACAGATACAGTGAAAACTGAGACAACATAACATCAAAACTTTTCATTTTACAATGAAGTTCATTGATAGCAAGTGAATTCATCGAGAGTGAAGCAGGGAAGGAGATGTGAAAGAATCATCAGTAAACTCAGTTCAGTTGCCTGATATCTGAAGCGGGGTCAGATACACAGATAATGAAATAATATTTTATCACAGTGATAACCAATAAATACATTGTAATCCCAGTTAAACTGAAGCATGTTATTGGGGAGGGAGGACATTGAGCTGCCTCCTTGTAACACTGAGACCGTGAGCTGTCTCATTATCAATCACTGAAAACACATTGATGAAAATATATTCCAGGACAGGTTAATTCCACAACATGAAACTGATCACAGCTCCTGAAGATCTGATCCGAAATCTTAGCCCAGACACCTGATTCCAGTATATTCGGTACAGGGAATAATCCAGTAATATTGCTAGGTTTGTATTTACAGAAGTCACTACAGATAGAATATAACCTCTAACAGACCAAACGTTTAGAAGTTAAGTAGACACCATTATTCAACAGTACATTCACTGCAGAGAATAATACAGCATCAATGCCAGGGTTGTATATATAAAGTTAATTACAGATATAATGCAGCTTCTACAAGACAGAAAGAGCAGAGACTTAACACATTCCATCATTGAACTGATGGAACAGAACAGGCCACCGTGTCAAATATGGAGGGAGAAAAATTAATATGCCAATTATGGCAGCAGAGTTAACACTGATTTCCACCAATAACAGCTGAGATAACGGCTTACCTGGAACTCCAAAGGCTGCAAGAACAGGAAAATAAATCTCTTCTATCCGATGAATTACTGGATATCCCATTTCTGTTGAAGCAGTGACTTCTGTCGGACTGGAAACCACAGCTCCGGCAGGGACTCTGAGCTGATCCATTCCAACTGGCCCAGGTTTATACCGGGGACAAGTCTCCACTGACAAGGTTCTCTCTCTGATCATTGCGATTAGTTACAGTTACTTGAACAAACACATTATATCAGCAGCTTTGACTCAGATGAAAATAATGTGTTGGATACAATCCCGGGATCTCAAAGCCCAGGACATTATCTTAATCAGACCTCGCTCGGGAATAAGGCTGAAATCCGTGATCAGACAGGACTGATCCAACAATACTGAGCGGTTTCATTTACAGTTTCCATTGAATTGAATTGACCATGTTCACTCCTGGAGATTCATTTATAATTTATATGGATTCTCCGCAGTGTGGACTGAATTCAGGGACACAAGCAGACCCGTTAAACTCTGTTCCTGCAGTTTCCCAGTTAAAATATGAATTTTGAGTCTCTGACACGGGGACAGTTAAAGGGCAGGTTGAGGATTGCAGACTAGAAATGACTGTAGGTGATATTAGGGGACGGACACTGAACGTCCTCTGACCTTCCTCTCTCCGTTATTTTACTGCAGATGTTTACCCGTTTATTCTACATTCGTTAAAGGCTCCAGTAAAATTGGTCCAATGTCATACCGAGCTCAGCTTCCCTCCATCATAAAGTCAGAAATGGGGATGTTCGCTGATGATTGCACAGTGTTCAGTTCCATTCGCAACCCCTCAAATAATGAAGCAGTCTGAGCCCGCATGCAGCAAGACCTGGACAACATCCAGGCTTGGGCTCATAAGTGGCAAGTAACATTCGCGCCAGATAAGTGCCAGGCAATAACCATCTCCAACAAGAGAGAGTCCAACCACCTCCCCTTGACATTCAACGGCATTACCATCGCCGAATCCCCCACCATCAACATCCTGGGGGTCACCATTGACCAGAAACTTAACTGGACCAGCCATATAAATACTGTGGCTACGAGAGCAGGTCAGAGGCTGGGTATTCTGCGGCGAGTGACTCACCTCCTGACTCCCCAAAGCCTTTCCACCATCTACAAGGCACAAGTCAGGAGTGTGATGGAATACTCTCCACTTGCCTGGATGAGTGCAGCTCCAACAACACTCAAGAAGCTTGACACCATCCAAGATAAAGCAGCCCGCTTGATTAGCACCCCATCCACCACCCTAAACATTCACTCCCTTCACCACCGGCGCACTGTGGCTGCAGTGTGCACCATCCACAGGATGCACTGCAGCAACTCGCCAAGGCTTCTTCGACAGCACGTCCCAAACCCGCGACCTCTACCACCTAGAAGGACAAGAGCAGCAGGCACATGGGAACAACACCACCTGCACGTTCCCCTCCAAGTCACACACCATCCCGACTTGGAAATATATCGCCGTTCCTTCATTGTCGCTGGGTCAAAATCCTGGAACTCCCTTCCTAACAGCACTGTGGGAGAACCGTCACCACACGGACTGCAGCGGTTCAAGAAGGCGGCTCACCACCACCTTCTCAAGGGCAATTAGGGATGGGCAATAAATGCTGGCCTTGCCAGCGACGCCCACATCCCGTGAACGAAATAAAAAAGCTCATGACCCGATTTGACCTCCATCATAAAGGCCCCGTGATTCCCTCATCCTGCTCCATTCCATCCTCAGCCCATTGCCATTGAAACTCTCATCAATGCCTCTGTCCCCTCCAGACTCCATTCCTCCAATGCACTCCTGACTGGCCACCCAACCTCCACATTCCATAAACGTGGACTGATCCAAAATTCTGTTGTCCGTCTCCAACCAGCAGCAGGTCCTGCTCGGCATAACTGAACCTCACTGGTTCTCAGATCCCCATCGCCTTAAATTTAAAATTATCATCATTGGGTTCAAATTCCTCCATCACACCTCACCCCATCTCCACACCTACAACAAACCCACTTGTTATCTTCTCATTCATCGGACACTGGCCTCTTTTGGTGGGACTGCCCTCGCTTGGTTCCACTCACCCATCTGATCAGAGCCTGGAGAAGATTCTCCTCCGACCCAACCGTGTTATCTCTTATGTCCCTAAAGGTCCATCGGAGAGTGTCCACCATTGGGTGGAGAGTCCACCATTGGAGAGTGTCCACCATTGGAGAGTGTCCACCATTGGAGAGTGTCCACCATCGGAGAGTGTCCACCATTGGAGAATGTCCACCATTGGAGAGTGCCCATCATCGGAGAGTGTCCATCATTGGAGAGTGTCCACCATTGGAGAGTGTCCACCATCGGAGAGTGTCCACCATTAGAGAGTGTCCACCATCGGAGAGTGTCCACCATTGGAGAGTGTCCACCATCGGAGAGTGTCCACCATTGGAGAGTGTCCACCATCGGAGAGTGTCCACCATTGGAGAGTGTCCACCATTGGAGAGTGTCCATCATCGGAGAGTGTCCATCATCGGAGAGTGTCCACCATCGGAGAGTGTCCATCATTGGAGAGTGTCCATCATCGGAGAGTGTCCACCATCGGAGAGTGTCCATCATCGGAGAGTGTCCATCATTGGAGAGTGTCCATCATTGGAGAGTGTCCACCATTGGAGAGTGTCCACCATCGGAGAGTGTCCACCATCGGAGAGTGTCCACCATCGGAGAGTGTCCACCATTGGAGCGTGTCCATCATCGGAGAGTGTCCACCATCGGAGAGTGTCCACCATTGGGGGGAGTTTCCACCATTGGAGAGTGTCCACCATTGGGGGGAGTTTCCACCATTGGAGAGTGTCCACCATCGGAGAGTGTCCACCATTGGGGGGAGTTTCCACCATTGGAGAGTGTCCATCATCGGAGAGTGTCCACCATTGGGGGGAGTTTCCACCATCGGAGAGTGTCCACCATTGGGGGGAGTTTCCACCATTGGAGAGTGTCCACCATCGGAGAGTGTCCACCATCGGAGAGTGTCCACAATTATGGGGAGTTTCCACCATCGGAGAGTGTCCACCATTGGAAGGAGTGTTCACTATCGGAGAGTGTTCACCATCGGGTGGAGAGTCCACCATCGGGGTAGTTTCCACCATCGGAGAGTGTCCACCATTGAGGGGAGTGTCCACCATTGGGGCGAGTGTCCACCACCGGGGGCATTTCCACCATCGAGGGGAGTGTCCACCATCGGGGGAACCAGAAAGGCGTGGGCTACACATTGAAATTACAATATCGGTGGGAGGTGTCGGCTGATCAGGGGTCCTGTCAGCCACCTGAGCTTGTTGGGCCTGAATCAGATGTGGTCATGCTCCAAAAAGTTATTATTTTAACCTGCCAACCGCCGCCAATCCACTCGTTCTATCGGGAAAAAATTACCCCCATTCTCTCCCCGTCTCATTCTCTCTGTCTCTCTCTCTCTCACATACTATCGGCGTATTGTAGATGTACAGGAGCTGACACTGAGACACACACGGGCTGTACAGTACCAGTCAGGAATGAATCATTCCCTTTTACTCGCTGTATACTGTACATGTACAGGAACTGACACTGAGACACAGGAACCGTACAGTATCAGTCAGGAGTGAATCATTCCCTGTCGGACTGTCCAACAACAGGGTGAGTATCTACCATCGGGGAGTATTCACCACCGGTGAGTATCCACCATTGGGAAGAGTGTCCATCATTGGTGGGAGTGTCCACCAACGGGAAGTGTCTACCATCGGGGGAAGTGCCCACCAATGAATATTGTCCACCATTGGGAAGTGTCCGCCAGCGGGGAATGTCCACCAAAGGTGGGAGTGTCCAACAACGGGGAATGTCCACCATCGGGGGGAGTGCCCACCAATGGGATTGTCCACCAAAGGTGGGTGTGTCCACCAACAGCGAATGTCCACCATCGGAGGGAGTGCCCACCAACGGGGATTGTCCAGCATCGGGGAATGTCCACCAGCGGGGAGTGACCAACATTGGGGAGGACTGTCCACCATCGGAAGGAGTGTCCACCATCGGGGGGATGGTCCACCATTGGGGCGACTGACCACCATCGGAGGGAGTGTCCACCATCGGGGGAGTGTCCACTATCGGGAGAGTATCCACTATCGGGGTGTGTGATCATCATGGGAAAGGAATCCAGTATTGAGGAGAGTGTCCCCCATCGGGGGGAGTGTCCACCATCGGGGGGAGTGTCCACTACCGGGGGAATGTCCACCATCAGGTGGAGTGTCCACTATCGGGGGAGTGTCCTCCATCGGGGGGAGTGTCCACCATCGGGAACGACCACGATCGGGGCGACTGATCACCATTGGGGTGGGGGGGATGGGTGTGTGCCACTATCGTGGGGAGTGTCCTCCATCGGAGGGAGTGTCCATCATCGGAGGGAATCTCCACCATCGGGGGGGGCGTGTCCACCATCAGGGAGAGTGTCCACCATCGGGGAGTGACCAACATCAGGACGACTGACCACCATTAGGGGATACTACAACAGCGAGAGGATGTCAAGCATCGGGGCGAATGTCCATCACTGGTTAGTGTCCGACATTGGGGAGTGTCCGCCATCGAGGGGAGTGTCCACCATCGAGGGGAGTGTACACGATCCGGGGAACCAGTAAGGGGTGGTCCCGCAATGAGGGTACAGTATCGGTGGGCAGTGTCGGCCGTTCGGGGGTCTTGTCAGCCTGCTGAGTTTGTTGGGCCTTAATGAAACACTCCTGATCCTCCAGCCCACAAGCAGTGCAATAAAGGCCCTCACTCGCCTCATGGATCCCGCCCTTCCTGCCTGCTTTCACCTGACGTGAATCTAAAGCAATGGGAAACCCAGACACGAAGGATGAGAATCATGTTACTTTTGCAATACACATAAACTTAAGAGTCCAGCACAATCTGTAACCTCATGGCCAGGCATATTCCTCACTCTACCATTACCAACAAGCCAGGGGGTCAATCCTGATTCAATGAGGAGTTTAGAAGAGCATGCCAGGAGCAGCACCAGGCGTACCTAAAAATGAGGTGCCAATCTGGTGAAGCTACAACTCAGGACTACATGCATGCTAAACAGCGGAATCAACATGCTATAGACAGAGCTAAGTGATTCCACAACCAACGGATCAGATCAGAGCTCTGCAGTCCTGCCACATCCAGTCGTGAATGGTGGTGGACAATTAAACAACTAACGGGAGGAGGAGGCTCTGTAAACATCCCCATCCTCAATGATGGCGGAGTCCAGCACATGAGTGGATCGGACAAGGCTGAAGCGTTTGCTACCATCTTCAGCCAGAAGTGCCGAGTGGTTGATCCATCTCGGCCTCCTCCCGATATCCCCACCATTAAAGAAGCCAGTCTTCAGCCAATTTGATTCACTCCACGTGATATCAAGAAACGGCTGAGTGGACTGGATACGGCTTTGGGCCCCAGAAACATCCAGGCTGTAGTTCTGAAAAGTTGTGTTCCAGAACTAGCCACGCCTCTAGCCAAACTGTTCCAGTACAGCTACAACACTGGCATCTACCCAACAATGTGGAAAATTGCCCAGGTATGCCCTGTCCACAAAAGCAGGACAAATCCAATCCAGTCAATTACCGCCCCATCAGTCTATTCTCAATCATCAGCAAAGTGATGGAAGGTGTCGTTGACAGTGCTATCAAGTGGCACTTACTCGCCAATAACCTGCTCACCGATGCTCAGTTTGGGTTCCGTCAGGACCACTCGGCTCCATGCCTCATTACAGCCTTGGTCCAAACATGGACAAAAGAGCTGAATTCCAGAGGTGAGGTGAGAGTGACTGCCCTTGACATCAAGGCAGCATTTGACCGAGTGTGGCACCAAGGAGCCCTCGTAAAATTGAAGTCAATGGGAATCCAGGGAAAAACTCTCCATTGGCTGGAATCGTACCGAATACAAAGTAAGGTGGTAATCGTTGTTGGAGGCCAATCATCACAGCCCCAGGACATTGCTGAAGGATTCCTGAGGGCAGTCTCCTAAGCCTGCCTTCAGCTGCTTCATCAATGACCTTTCCTCCATCATAAGGTCGGAAATGTGGATGTTCGCTGATGATTGCAGTGTTCAGTTCCATTCGCAACCCCTCAGATATTGAAGCAGTCTGTGCCTGCATGCAGCAAGTCCTGAACAACATCCAGGCTTGAGCTGATAAGTGGCAAGTAACATTCGTATCAGACAATTGCCAGGCAATGACTATCTCCAACAAGAGAGAGTCTAAGAACCTCCCCTTGGCATTCAATAGCATTATCATTGCTGAATCCCCCACCAACAATGGTGGTCAACATTGACCGGAAACTTAACTGGACCAGCCATATAAATACTATGGCTACAAGAGCAGGTCAGTGGTTGGGTATTCTGTGACGAGTGACTCAGCTCCTGACTCTCCAAATACTTTCCAACATTTACAAGGCACAAGTCAGAATTGTGATGGAATACTCTCCACTTACCTGGATGAGTGCAGTTCCAACATCACTCAAGAAGCTCGACACCATCCAGGACAAAGCAGCCCGCTTGATTGACACCCCATCCATTACCCTAAACATTCAGTCCCTTCACCAACAGCGCACTGTGGCCGCAGTGGGTAACATTCACAGGATACACTGCAGCAACTCGCCAAGGCTTCTCTGACTGCACCACCCAAAACCTGCGATCTCTATCTCCTAAATCGACAAGGGCAGCAGGCACTTGGGAACGACACCACCTGCACGTTCCCCTCCAAGTCACACATCATCCCAACTTGGAAATATACCGCCGTTCCTTCAACGTCGCTGGGTCAAAATCCTGGAACTCCCTTCCTAACAGCACTGTGGGAGAACCCTCACCACACAGACTGCAGCGGTTCAAGAAGGCGGCTCACCACCACCTTCTCAAGGGCAATTAGGGATGGGCAATAAATGCCGGCATTTCCTGCGACGCCCACATCCCATGAACGAATAAAAAAAGTGCATCACTATTTCAATGAGGTAGATTATCCCTTTAATTATCGGCTTTATTTCGGGGTGGGACATCCGGGTGTCTGTTGTTTGTGCACAAACGCACCTGGGTCAAACGCAGAAGTGAGCGGGTTGGAGCCGAGATGCGGTCCTGATCCAAACAGTTATTATGTTAACCTCCTAATCGCCCCCAATGCACTTGTTCTTGGGGGATAAATTACCCCCATTCTCTCTCCGTCTCATTCTCTTTCTCTCTCTCACACACATTCTATCATTGTATTTTAGACGTACAGGAGCTGACACTGAAACGCACACCGGAAGTACTGTACCAGACGGGAGTGAATCGTTCCCTTTTACCCGCTGTATACTGTACATGTACAGGAACTGACACTGAGACACACACGGACCGTACAGTACCAGTCAGGAGTGAAATGTTCCCTGTCGGACTGTCCACCAACAGGGAGAGTATCCACCATCGGGAGTATTCACCACCGGTGAGTGTCCACCATTGGGAGGAATGTCCACCATTGGTGGGAATGTCCACCAATGAGAAATGTCCACCATCGGGGGGAGTGTCCACCAACAGTAAATGTCCACCATCAGTGGGAGTGTCCAACAACGGGGAATGTCCACCATCGGGGGGAGTGCCCACCAACGGGGATCGTCCACCATCGGGGGGAGTGTCCACCAACAGTAAATGTCCACCATCAGTGGGAGTGTCCAACAACGGGGAATGTCCACCATCGGGGGGAATGCCCACCAACGGGGATCGTCCACCATCGGGGGGAATGTCCAATAACGGGGAATGTCCACCATCAGTGGGAGTGTCCAACAACGGGGAATGTCCACCATCGGGGGGAATGCCCACCAACGGGGATTGTCCACCATCGGGGGGAGTGTCCAACAACAGGGAGAGTATCCACCATCAGGAGTATTCACCACCGGTGAGTGTCCACCATCGGGGGGAATGTCCACCAACAGGAAATGTCCACCATCGGGGGAAGTGCCCACCAACGGGGATCGTCCACCATCGGGAAGTGTCGGCCATCGGGGAGAGTGTCCACCAACAGGAAATGTCCACCATCGGGGGAAGTGCCCACCAACGGGGATCGTCCACCATCGGGAAGTGTCGGCTAGCGGGGAGAGTGTCCACCAACAGGAAATGTCCACCATCGGAGGGAGTGTCCAATAACGGGGAATGTCCACCATCGGGGGGAATGTCCACCATCGGTGGGAGTGTCCAATAACGGGGAATGTCCACCATCGGGGGGAATGTCCACCATCGGTGGGAGTGTCCAATAACGGGGAATGTCCACCATCGGTGGGAGTGTCCAATAACGGGGAATGTCCACCATCGGTGGGAGTGTCCAATAACGGGGAATGTCCACCATCGGTGGGAGTGTCCAATAACGGGGAATGTCCACCATCGGTGGGAATGTCCAATAATGGGGAATGTCCACCATCGGTGGGAGTGTCCAATAACGGGGAATGTCCACCATCGGTGGGAATGTCCAATAACGGGGAATGTCCACCATCGGGGGGAATGTCCACCATCGGTGGGAGTGTCCAATAACGGGGAATGTCCACCATCGGGGGGAATGTCCAATAACGGGGAATGTCCACCATCGGTGGGAGTGTCCAATAACGGGGAATGTCCACCATCGGGGGGAATGTCCACCATCGGGGGGAATGTCCAATAACGGGGAATGTCCACCATCGGGGGGAATGTCCAATAACGGGGAATGTCCACCATCGGAGGGAGTGTCCAATAACGGGGAATGTCCACCATCGGGGGGGAATGCCCACCAACGGGGATTGTCCACCATCGGGGGGAGTGTCCAACAACAGGGAGAGTATCCACCATCAGGAGTATTCACCACCGGTGAGTGTCCACCATCGGGGGGAATGTCCACCAACAGGAAATGTCCACCATCGGGGGAAGTGCCCACCAACGGGGATCGTCCACCATCGGGAAGTGTCGGCCATCGGGGAGAGTGTCCACCAACAGGAAATGTCCACCATCGGGGGAAGTGCCCACCAACGGGGATCGTCCACCATCGGGAAGTGTCGGCTAGCGGGGAGAGTGTCCACCAACAGGAAATGTCCACCATCGGAGGGAGTGTCCAATAACGGGGAATGTCCACCATCGGGGGGAATGTCCACCATCGGTGGGAGTGTCCAATAACGGGGAATGTCCACCATCGGGGGGAATGTCCACCATCGGTGGGAGTGTCCAATAACGGGGAATGTCCACCATCGGTGGGAGTGTCCAATAACGGGGAATGTCCACCATCGGTGGGAGTGTCCAATAACGGGGAATGTCCACCATCGGTGGGAGTGTCCAATAACGGGGAATGTCCACCATCGGTGGGAATGTCCAATAACGGGGAATGTCCACCATCGGGGGGAATGTCCACCATCGGTGGGAGTGTCCAATAACGGGGAATGTCCACCATCGGGGGGAATGTCCAATAACGGGGAATGTCCACCATCGGTGGGAGTGTCCAATAACGGGGAATGTCCACCATCGGGGGGAATGTCCACCATCGGGGGGAATGTCCAATAACGGGGAATGTCCACCATCGGGGGGAATGTCCAATAACGGGGAATGTCCACCATCGGAGGGAGTGTCCAATAACGGGGAATGTCCACCATCGGGGGGAATGTCCAGTAACGGGGAATGTCCACCATCGGGGGGAATGTCCAGTAACGGGGAATGTCCACCATCGGTGGGAGTGTCCAATAACGGGGAATGTCCACCATCGGGGGGAATGTCCAGTAACGGGGAATGTCCACCATCGGGGGGAGTGTCCAATAACGGGGAATGTCCACCATCGGGGGGAATGTCCAGTAACGGGGAATGTCCACCATCGGTGGGAGTGTCCAATAACGGGGAATGTCCACCATCGGGGGGAATGTCCACCATCGGTGGGAGTGTCCAATAACGGGGAATGTCCACCATCGGGGGGAATGTCCACCAACAGGAAATGTCCACCATCGGGGAGTGACCAACCTCGGGACGACTGACCACCATAGGGGAGAGTGTCCACCATCGTGGGGAGGTTTCACCATCGGGGAGAGTGTCCACCATCGGGCAGTGCCCACCATCGGGGAGTGCCCACCATCGGGGAGTGACCAACATCAGGGCGACTGACCACCATTAGGGGGATACTACAACATCGAGAGGATTGTCAAGCATCGGGGAGAATGTCCATCATTGGGTAGTGTCCGACATTGGGGATTGTCCGCCATCGAGGGGAGTGTCCACCATCGAGGCGAGTGTACACAATACAGGGAACCAATAAGGGATGGGTCCCGCAATGAGGGTACAGTATCGGGGGGCAGTGTCGGCCGATTGGGGGTCCTGACAACCTGCTGAATTTGCTGGGCCTTAATGAAACACTCCCTCATCGTTCTCTTTTACTCACGGTGTATGTAGATGTACAGGAGCTGACACTGAGACCCACATGGGCCGTACAGTACAGAGAGGGAGATATAGACTGAGATAAACATTTGTTTAAATCTAAAGCCAGTGATTTTGATTCAGGCGCAGGCCTCAATTTTGTGTTTATTCAGTACCACCATTTTGTATTGTCACAGCACTGGAACATTTATTATATAATGCCATTCCTCACTGGAAAAGAGACACACTGTCCACACATGAGGGAGTGTCAACCATCGGGCGGAGTTCCACAATGTGGGTATATCCACCATCGTGGTGGGGGGGTGGATCCACCATCGGGGTGAGTATCCTTCATCGGGGGGAGTGACCATTATCTGGAGGAGTGTCCACCATCGGAGATTGTCCAGCATCGGGGAGAATATCCACCAACGTGGGGATTGACCATCATCAGGGGGAGTGTCCACTATCGGGGAGACTGTCCACCATCGTAGAGAGTGTCCACCATCGGGTGAGTGACCACCATCGGGTGAGTGACCACCATCGGGGGGAGTGATCACCATCGAGTGGAGTGAACATCATCGGGGGGAGTTGTCCACCATGGAGGAGGGCACGAAGAGTCTGTGAAGGGATATAGACCTGTTAAGTGAGTGGGCAAGAACGTGGCAGATGGAGTATAATGTGGGGAAATATGAAGTTATTCACTTCGGTAGGAAAAATAGAAAAACAGAATATTTTTTAAATGGTGAAAAAACTATTAAATTATACTCTATGGTTAAAGGGGCCTGATAGGGAGCAGTCCTTAGACAACAAATACACTTCAAATACCTGTGCAGTGAGACAGGGAGTCGAAAGATATTGATATATACACACACACATCACCCCGCAATGCACTTTAAGTACCTGTGCAGTGAGGCAGGTACAGAGTTTAAAGGTGCAGAAATGCAAACTCATCTTCCTACAATAAACTTTAAATATTTGTGCTGTTAGACCAAGAGTTTAAAGGTACAGAGACACGAACGATGTAGACATAGAAATACGGCAGGGGGACTGTGATATACTCGAACATATTAACATCGAGCGGGAGGAGGTATTGGCGGTTTTAGCAGGCCTAAAAATGGATAAATCCCCAGGCCCGGACGAAATGTATCCCAGCCTACTGTGTGAGGCAAAGGAGGAGATTGCGGGGGCTCTGACACATATATTCAGAACCTCTCTGGCCACAGGGGATGTGCCAGAGGACTGGAGAACCGCTAATGTAATACCATTATTCAAGAAGGGGAGTAGGGAAAAACCGGGGAACTACAGGCCAGTGAGCCTAACATCAGTGGTAGGAAAATTATTGGAAAAAATTCTGAAGGACAAAATTAGTCTCCACTTGGAGAAGCAAGGATTAATCAGGGATAGTCAACATGGCTTTGTCAAGGGAAGATCATGTCTGACTAATTTGATTGAATTTTTTGAGGGGGTGACTAGGCGTGTGGATGAGGGTAACGCAGTGGATGTGGTATACATGGATTTCAGTAAGGCCTTCGATAAAGTCCCCCACAGGAGACTGGTCAAGAAGGTACGAGCCCATGGAATCCAGGGTGCCTTGGCACTTTGGATACAAAACTGGCTTAGTGGCAGAAGGCAGAGGGTGATGGCCGAAGGTTGTTTTTGTGACTGGAAGCCTGTGGCCAGTGGGGTACCACAGGGATCGGTGCTGGGTCCCTTGCTGTTTGTGGTCTACATTAATGACTTGGATATGAATGTAAAAGGTATGATCAGTAAGTTCGCTGATGATACAAAGATTGGTAGGGTGGTAAATAGCGAGGAGGATAGCCTCAGTCTGCAGGACGATATAGATGGGTTGGTCAGATGGGCGGAACAGTGGCAAATGGAATTTAACCCGGAAAAGTGCGAGGTGATGCACTTTGGAGGGACTAACAAGGCAAGGGAATACACAATGAATGGGAGGACCCTAGGCAAGACAGAGGGTCAGAGGGATCTTGGTGTGAAAGTTCACAGATCCCTGAAGGCGGCGGAACAGGTAGATAAGGTGGTAAAGAAGGCATATGGGATACTTGCCTTTATTAGCCGAGACATAGAATATAAGAGCAAGGAGGTTATGATGGAGCTGTATAAAACACTGGTTAGGCCACAGCTGGAGTACTGTGTGCAGTTCTGGTCGCCACACTACAGGAAGGATGTGATCGCTTTGGAGAGGGTGCAGAGGAGATTCACCAGGATGTTACCAGGGCTGGAGCGCTTCAGCTATGATGAGAGACTGGGAAGATTGGGTTTGTTTTCCTTGGAGCAGAGGAGGCTGAGGGGGGACATGATTGAGGTGTACAAAATTATGAGGAGCGCAGATAGGATGGATACTAAGGAGCTTTTTCCCTTCGTTGAGGGTTCTATAACAAGGGGACATAGATTCAAGGTAAAAGGCGGGAGGTTTAGAGGGGATTTGAGAAAGAACTTTTTCACCCAGAGGGTGATTGGAGTCTGGAACTCACTGCCTGAGAGGGTTGTGGAGGCAGGAACCCTCAACATTCAAGAAGCATTTGGATGAGCACTTGAAATGCCATAGCATACAAGGCTACGGACCAAATGCTGGAATATGGGATTAAATTAGACAGGGCTTGATGGCCAGCGCGGACACGATGGGCCGAAGGGCCTCTATCCGTGCTGTATAACTCTATGACTCTATGTTAGATTTTCTTCCAAGAGGATGACACAAAGGACCTTTTGCTATGGGGCCCAAACAGCTCAGTTGAGAGACCGACAGCCTGAACATCTAATGGTCCGTGATTCAATCTCGGGTTTTGACAATGTTTGTTTATTTTGTATGTCGGAAGGGGAGAGAATCAGAGGGGAGATTTTCCTCTCCTGACCCCGCGACTCTCAGGTTATTGGGAATGAAATCACACCTGACCCTCAGCCTGAACACGGAGACCTGCTCACCCGATATTAACCTTGTCTCAATGTGACGTTCACTGTCTGGAACTGTCAGGATGAGAATATTTTCCTGTTATATTAACGCTGTTGGGGTTGCGAAGCAGACGAGGGGGGCTGTTCAACCGGCAGGGTTGGAAGAGAGCGGAGAAACGGTGGAATGAGAGGGGCAGTGAGGGGGGCCCACGGTCGATGGAGCGTAAATATTTGAGGTAAGAAGAGCAGAACAGACTGGAAACACGGAGCAAGTGCGGATCAGCCGGGTGGAAATAAATGAGTGAACGGCCAGTTTGTTCAGTGGGATGGAGTTTATAACTCACCGGCCGTGAGCTCGATCTCGATAAGAGGGAATTTTACAAAGTTTGTTCATTTATCCCGTCATTCGTTATTTAATTATAACATAAGGAAAAATACGAGCAGAATAAAACCCAGAGAAATAAAGCCAGATTGAAATGGATATCACTGTTTGGAAGGTAAAAGGAACAGTAGATGTGAGTTTTATTATCGACCAGTGAGAGGAAAACATCGCTCTCTTCTATTTTTGTTGGTCGATTTCCTGATAAACTTGGGAATTGAACAAGCTGAGCCTGCACGGCGAGCCAACTGCTGCCTCCTGAAAATAACAGGGCGGAGCAACTGTGCCGGCTCCGGTTCATTCAATCAGTAATGTCCGAAGCTCTTAATCTTAAAGTCGAGCCCCACATTCCATGGTTCAACTTTTTAAGGTGACTCTACCCAATGGGCAACGAAGTATCCAATATTGCAATGGGCGCTATTCGAAATAAGAAATCTCCGTGACTTTGTGCGTGCATTCGTTTGTTTGTAAACTTCAGATCTTAAAGATGAAAAGTTATAGCCGAAAAACCACGTTGGCCGGTTGTCAAAACGAATTGAGCGAACCGGCTGTGTAATCTTCTGTGGCACTGGGTTCAAGGCCAGTGTTGGGCGGTTTGTATTTTATTTCTCACACTGGGTGATAGAGTTATTGCACAAACAATGAACACACCACATCCCTGAAACATTATTACCTGTTTCTGTATAAAAATGGTGAGGGTGTAAATCGAAAGTAACAGAAAGAGTGCACTTTTATCCGTCAAACTCTGTACAAACCATCATTAAATAATCTCCCGATGTAAAACCAGTCCCAGGACCCTCAGTCCGCTGTGAATATGTGAAGCATCCAACGTGATTCGAATACACAGTCTTCAGACACACGACCGTTGCTCCAGGAAACCCGCAGCAAACGGATCCAAGGGAGGGAGATCGGTATCCGACCGACACCGGGTCTCTCGGATTGCGAGAGCCTGAAGTAGCAGCCTCAACAGCACAGGATCCCCGCTCTCTAATCCAGCCACTGACAATGGAGAGCTGCCGGTCCCGGCCTGAGCCGTGTCTGGGAGCTGCCTGTCGGTCTCTCTTTACTGAACGGGGCCGATTCTGGTGCAGCTCACACACAAACTCAGGAATCCCACTCCTGACAGATTCACTTCTTCAAACGTTGTTTAGATTCAGTGAATTGGGATTTAATTCAATCCTCATCTGCCCTCTGCTCTGTCAGTTCCGGACTTTATTCAAACCGATACTTGGAGCCAGTTGCTTCAACTGATCCACAGCAGCCCTGCGTCACCTCACAGCATTCCCAGGGGCTGCATTGATTCGGCCCGTGCGTGCATTTTATAAACGGAAAAAGAGACATCTGCAGCTTGTGATCGAATTTCACTTCATAGACTTGGAAATCTTCAGTCTATCGCTCTCCCAACTGAGCTATTTTGGGATTTGGTAAAGGCATGTGTACATGAACACATCAGGGTAGATGGCAGCTCCCTCTCGATGAACGAGGCACCTCGGAGCAATGGGACCGAACAAACCCTGGATCCCATCCTTAACACAGCCAGGTAGATCCATATAGTACTTCGGTAAAAGGGAGGGTAATGGCTTCTTAGAAGTTATCAGGGAGTCTAATGGCTTCTTAGTGGCGATCCTGTAGAGCAAGAGGAACGCAGAGAGTGGTAGGGACAGTCAGGGGCTATCAGACAGTGTAAGGGAATCTCAGAGAGGGGAAGTGACTATCTGGGGGTATCAGAGATTGTAAGGGGATCTCAGAGAGGGGAAGTGACTATCTGGGGGTATCAGAGATTGTAAAGGGATCTCAGAGAGGGGAAGTGACTATCTGGGGGTATCAGACAGTGTAAGGGAATCTCAGAGAGGGAAATGACTATCTGGGGGTATCAGACAGTGTAAGGGAATCTCAGAGAGGGGAAGTGACTATCTGGGAGTATCAGACAGTGTAAGGGAATCTCAGAGAGGGGAAGTGACTATCTGGGGGTATCAGACAGTGTAAGGGAATCTCAGAGAGGGGAAGTGACTATCTGGGGGTATCAGAGATTGTAAGGGAATCTCAGAGAGGGGATGGGACAGTCAGAGAGTATCAGAGAGTGTAAGGGGATCTCAGAGAGGGGGTGGGACAGTCAGAGAATATCAGAGAGTGTAAGGGGATCTCAGAGAGGGGGTGGGATAGTCAGAGAGTATCAGAGAGTGTAAGGGGATCTCAGAGAGGGAAATGGACTGTCAGAGGGTATCAGAGAGTGTAAGGGGATCTCAGAGATTATCAGAAAGTGTAAGGGGGCTCAGGGCGTATCCGTCGGTGAGGGACATTCAGCGGGTTTTAGAAAACGTAAAGAGCGCTGAAAAGGTTGAAAGAAGATAATGGACTCTCTGCGGATGTCAGAGAAGGTAAGAGACAGAGCACCACAGAGAACATAAGAATCTCAGGGAGAATAAAATATGGTAAGGGAGCTCAGGAGGGATGAGAGAGGCTGATGGATCCAGTGTTGTCATCTTCTAAATATTTGTCACCCAGTGTGAGATATAAAACGTAAACCACCGTTGAGTTCGCACCCATGACCGCCAAATTAAGAATCACACGCTCGACCAAATATGCCAGCCCGGCCTGTCGCAAACGTACCTCCCTGTCTATTATTGCAGTGAGGCAGATGTTGCTTTGCTTCAGGCGCTCAGTTTGCCATCTAATCCCAGGGGAACCGCCTTTTCACCTCCCGCTTTTCATTCTGGAGTCAGTACGATGTATTTTACCTGTCATTCAGCCCTACGCTGAGCAGTATAGGAACATCGGGACAGGAGAAGACCATTCAGCCCATCGAACCTGCTACTCCATTCAATTAGATCATGGGTGATTTGTACATCAAATCTATTTACCCGCCTTGGACACATATCCCTTGCTACCCTTGCGGAACAAAGATCGACAGGTATCAGTCTTGAAAATTTGAATTGACCCAGAATCCTCAGCCTTTCGCACGAGTGATTCCTGATTTCTTGCTTGAATGGTCCAGCTCCAATTTTAAGATTAAGCCTCCTCATTATGGATTCCACCAAAAGAGACAGAGAGAGAGAGAGGAAAGACAACAAAAACCGGGATTGCACCAAGAACTTTTAGATTTTCAGTCTCGCGCTCTCCCAACTGAGCTATTTCTGCATTCTGTACATGCATTGTTTATTTTACATTGAAAAACACGTAAACGGAGATCTGATTTCCCTCTTGAAGAACGTAGCACAAGGAGGAATAGAACATAGGAATATAGGTACAGGAGTTGGCCATTCAGCCCCTTGAGCCCGCTCCGCCATTTGATAAGGTCATGGCTGATCTGTGATCTAACGCCATATAACTGCCTTTGACCCATATCCCTTAATGCCTTTGGTTGGCAAAAAGCTATCTATCTCAGGTTTAAAATTAGCAATTGAGCTAGCATTAATTGCCGTTTGTGGAAGAGAGTTCCAAACTTCTACCACCCTTTGTGTGTAGAAATGTTTTCTAATCTCACTCCTGAAAGGTCTGGCTCTAATTTTTAGACTGTGCCCCCTACTCCTAGAATCCACAACCAGCGGAAATATTTCTCTCTATCCACCCTATCTGTTCCCCTTAATATCTTATAAACTTCGATCAGATCACCACTTAACCTTCTAAACTCTAAAGAATACAATCCCAATTTGTGTGATCGCTCCTCATAACTTAACCCTTAAAGTCCGGGTATCATTCTAGTAAACCTACGCTGCACTCCCTCCAAGGCTAATATGTCCTTCCGAAGGTGCGGTGCCCAGAACTGCTCACAGTACTCCAGGTGCGGTGTAACCAGTGTTTTGTACAGCTGCAGCATAACTTCTGCCCTCTTGTATTCCATTCCTCTAGATATAAAGGCCAGCATTCCATTAGCCTTATTGATTATTTTCTGCACCTGTTCATGAAACTTCAATGATCTATGTACCTGAAACCCTAAGTCCCTTTGGACATCTACTGCTTTTAACATTTTACTCCACTAGTCACATCCTATGAATGTGAATATCTATGCATTATCCTTAATCTATGTAGCCTTTCACTCAGCCAACTTCCTAACCAAGTCCGTTGAGAAAGTACCCTGTTCTATCCATTTTCCACAGTTTTGCCCATTCACCTAATCTATCAATATCGCTTTGTAATTTTATGTTTTCATCTACACTGCTTACAATGTCACTCAACATTGTGTCATCGGCAAACTTAGATATGAGACTTCCTATTCCTTCATCTACGTGGTAAATAAATATCGTGAATAATTGAAGCCCCAAGACAGACTCCACTAATCACATCCTGCCAATGTGAATACCTCCCCATTATCCCTACTCTATGTCACCATTCGGTCAGCCAACTTCCTAACCAAGTCCGGAATTTTCCCTCGATTCCATGGGCTTCTATCTTAGCTAACAGTCTCTTATGTGGGACCTGATCAAATGCCTTCTGGAAGTCCATATAAATAACATCCATTGACATTCACCTGTCCACTATGTTAGTCACCTCTTCATAAAATCCAATCCGGTTGTCAGGCACGACCTAACTTTCACAAATCCATGCTGCCTCTCTCTAATGAAATGAAAATTTTCGAGGTGTTCAGTCACCCTATCCTTAATTATAGACTCCAGCATTTTCCCCACAACAGATGTTCGGCCAACTGATCTATAATTCCCCGGTTTCCCTCTCTCTCCTTACTTAAAAAGCGGAGTATCATGTGCAATTTTCCAATCTGAAGAGACGGTTCCTGAATCTAGAGAACTTTGAAAGATTATGGTTAGGGCATCTGCAATGTGCTCACCTACTTCCTTTAAAACCGTGGGATGGAAACCATCTGGTCCTGGGGATTTGTCACTCTTTAGTGCTATTATTTTCTTCATTACTGTTGTTTTACTTATGTTAATTTTATTGAGTCCCTTTCCCCGATTCAATATTAGTTTTCTTGGGATTTCCGGCATGCTATCCTCTTTTTCTACTGTAAATACTGACGCAAAGTAATTATTCAACATGTTCGCCATTTGCCCATTGTCAATGACAATATCCCCACTTTCAGTTTTTAAGGGGCCAACACTGCTCCTGATCACCCTCTTTTTCCTAATATAACTATAAACATTCTTCGTATTGGTTTTGATATCCCTTGCAAGTTTCTTTTCATACTCTCTTTTTGTAGCACTTATTATTTGTTTTGTGACCCTTTGTTGATCTTTGTATCTTTCCCATTCGCCAGGATCTGTGCCATTTTTGCCTTTTTGTATGCCCTTTCCTTATGTCTTATACTGTCCCTTACCTCTTTAGTTGTCCATGGCTGTTTTTTTTATGGCAAGTAGAGTTCTTGCCCCTCAGGGGTATAAACCGGTTCTGTATCACGTCAAATGTTTCATTAAACATTTCCCACTGATCATCCGCCGTTTTACCCATTAACAGATTTGTCCAGTTTACTGTGGACAGTCTCTGTCTCATCCCATTGAAGTCCGCCTTACCCAAGTCTAGAATCGTAGCAGCTGATTCAGTTTTTTTCTCTTTCAAACACTACCTTGAACTCAATCATGTTGTAATCTTTATTGGATAGATGTAAACGCACAGTTAAGCTGTTAACTAAATCTGGTTCATTACACATTACTAAATCCAGCATGGCTTGCCCCCTTGTTGCCTTGAGGTTATACAGCTGTAGAAAACTATCCCAGACACACTCAAGAAATTCACTACCTTTCTAACAGTTGCTAGTCTGCTTTTCCCAATGTATGTGAAAGTTAAAGTCCCTCATTGAGACAACTATGCCTTTGTTACACGTTGTCTAATCTCAGCATTTATACAATCTAGCATTTCACTGCTGCTGCCAGGGGTCCAATACGCAATTCCCACTATAGTCTTAGATCCTTTCCTATTTCTCAATTCAACCCATCAGGTCTCTGTTGGCTGCTTACCTCGGGTTATATCCGCCTTTATCATTGAAGTAATTTCATCCTTAATCACTAAGGCTACTCCTGCCCATCTTCCATTTTCCCTATCTCTCTTGTAGACCTTACACCCTGGTATATTTAGTTCCCAATCCTGACCATGCTGCATCCTGGGACCGAACAAACTATGAATCTGATTCTTAGCACAGACTGTAGATACACGTGTAATTAAATCGCACTTGGCTACCAGACAGTTTAATGGCTTCTAAGAATGTATCACTGAGTCTACATGTTTCTTACTGCCGGTCCGGTGGGACAAGGGGATCGCAGAGGCTGCAAGGGGATCAACGGGCGCCTCATGGGTTTTCAAGAAGTTTGAAGGCTCTACGGGGTATCAAAGAGTTTACGACACAGTCAGAAGTTATCAGACAGGAACTGTCAGAGATTATCAGAGAGAGTTGGACGGCTCGGGGCAAGGGGCACTCGGAGGGTATCAGAGAATGTGAAGGGCACGGAGAAGTTTCAAGACAACAGAGAGGGAGAGAAAATACTGAACACATTCTTTGCTTGGCCCACGACACAATGTGAAGAAAAACTGTCTATTGCACCCAGAGCGAAGCGGAGGACACTTTGCACTGGTATAAAATCATCGGGCGTGAAAGAGACGGTTTCAGCACGATGACACCAGGCCACAGTAAAGGTCAGTTAACGATTGCCGAGTGGTTCGAGGTTGGATTTGGAACTTCTGTACGTCTGCATTGCGTATTTTACAGATCTGCTTGGACAGCCACTCCCTTCAATTCTTCACTTACAGGGACAATTCGAATCCCAGTTCTTGTTTTCTCCTGGCGCTCTTCTGGGATTTAAACAAATGAATCGATGATATCAACCTGAACCTCCTCACGGACACGATATCGACTCAATGCTCAGCACATCTCAAACGTGCGGTCTAACCAAAGTTCTATGCAAGCTTAACGTTACGTTTTTGCTTTTGATTTCTATCCCTTTAAAAATGAACCCCAGTGCTTGATTGGCCTTTTTATGGACTTATTAAATTTGTGTAGCTACTTTTAGTGATTATTGTATCTGGACCCCTAACTCCCTTTGCTCCATTATCCTGTTTATTCTTATATTATCCAAGTAGTATGTGGCCTCCTTATTCTACCGACCAAAATGCACCAGCTCACACTTACCTCAACTGAAATTCATTTGCCAATTACATGCTCATTCTGTAAGTTTATTTATGTCCTCTTCCAATTTGACGCATTCTTCCTTTGTATTAAGCGGCCGGGAATCATAGCTCACCCTCAAACCCTTCATACACAGACCCCCGTCTGCCACCCCGCTTGATCCAAGAGAAAATGCAATTAATTACATTCTTTACAAACAATGAAAGCTGAAACATCAGGGGAGTTCACAGAGTGATCGACACAGAGAGAAATACACTAAAGAGTTTATAAAATGTTACAGCAAAAACACGTGTATCTGTCTCTCTTTGTCATCCCCGGCCTGTGCTGTGTTCCTTGATAATGTGTGATACTGAGTCATACACAGAACGGGAAGAGCCAAGTCTCAGTCTCCCGCCTGTTCTGTGATACCTGATCTCAGCCAGGACGATACTGTGTTCCACACAGAATGGGAATGGACCATGTCCCAGGCCTGATCTGTGTTACCTGATCTTAACCACTGTGATACCAGAAACACTTGAACGCATTTCACTCTGGACTCTCTGTGTCTTACATTGTGACGTCTCCCTGGTGTGTCACGTTCCGTGTTTATAAATAATTCAATGTATTCCACTCCGTGTCCAACACTGTGAGGCCTCCCCTACCGTGTCAGCTTTCTGTGTTTATTAACGTCTCAATGTGTTTTCCTCCGTGTCCAACAGTCTTGATAATACAAATGAGAAACAGGCTGAATATACAATTTTCAGAGGGAGAGTGAAAGAGGAAATAAGAGTGGCAAAGAGAGAGTATGAGAATAGACTGTTGGCTAATAGGAATCCAAAAGTCTTCTATAGTCATATAAATAGCAAACCGGCAATAAGAGGATAGGGGACCAAAAAGAAGATCTCCGCATGGAGCCAGGGGGCATGGCTGAGGTATTAAAGGAGAATTTTGCATCTGTCTTTACCAAGGAGGAAGATGCTGTCAGAGACTCAGTAAAGGAAGGTGTAAGTGAGATAATGGATGGGCTAAAATTGATAAAGAGGATGTACTAGAAAGACTAGCGGTACTTCAAGTAGATAAGTCACCTTGTCCGAATGGGATCCATTCTAGGAGGCAGAGTGAAGTAAGGTGGAAATTGAGGAGGTGCTGGCCATGTTCTTCCAATAATCCTTAGATACGGGGGTGGTGCCAGAGGATTGGAGAATTGCAAACATGACACCCTTGTTTAGAAAAGAGTGTAAGGATAAACCGAGCAACTACAGGCCAGTCAGCTTAACCTCGGAGGTGGGAAAACTTTTAGAAACAATAATCAGGAACACAATTAACAGTCATTTGGACAAGTATGAAATAATTAAGGAAAGCCAGCACGGATTCGTTAAAGGCAAATCGTGTTTAACTAGCATGATTGAGCTTTTTGATAAGTTAACAGTGAGGGTTGATGAGGCCAATGCAGTTGATGTGGTGTATACCGACTTCCAAAGGGTGTTTGATAAAGTGCAACATAATAGGCTTGTCAACAAAATTGAAGCCCATGGAATAAAAGGGGCAGTGGCAGCATGGATAAGAAGTTGGCTCAGTGAAAGAAAACAAAGAGTTGTGATGAATGGAGTTTTTCTGACTGGAGGAAGGTACACATTGGTGTCCTCCAGGGTTCGGTACTGGGGTCACTGCTTTTCTTGATATATTTTAATGACTTGGACTTGGGTGTACAGGGCATAATTTCTAATTTTGCAGATGATATAAAATTTGGAAGTGTAGTGAAGAGTGAGGAGGATAGTGATAGACTTCAAGAGGACAGAGACAGGCGGGTGAAATGAGCAGACACGTGGCAGATCAAGTTTAACTCAGAAGAGTTCTAAATGATACATTTTGGTAGGAAGAACGAGGAGAGGAATTAGAAACTAAAGGGTATAGTTCTAAAGGGGGTGCAAGAACTAAGAGACCTGGGGATATATGTGGACAAATGATTGAAGGTGGTAGGACAGTTTTAGAAAGCGGTTAAAAAGACATACGGCATACTAGGGTTTATAAATAGAGGCACAGAGTACAAAGGCTAGGGAGTTATGACGAACCTTTATAAAACACTGGTTCGGCCACAATTAGAGTATTGTGTCCAATCCTGGGCACTACACTTTGGGAAGGATGTGAAGACCTCAGAGCGGGCGCAAAAAAGACTTACTAGAACTGTTCCAGGGATGAAGGTATTCAGTTACATGGGTAGACTGGAGATGCTGGGGTTGTTCTCCTTAAAGCAGAGACGGTTGGAAGGAGATTTAATAGAGATATTCAAAATGCTGAAAGGTCTCGACAGAATAGATAGAGAGAAACTGTTTCCAATGGTGAAAGGTCAAGAACCAGAGGACATAGATTTAACGTGATTGGCAAAAGAATCAATGACGACATGAGGAAGAACTTCTTCACTCAGCAAGTGTTTATGATCTGGAATGCACTGCCTGAGGGGGTGGTGATTCTAACACTGTGAGGTCTCCCCCGATGTGTGATATTTCACTGTTTATAACAAGTGTAATTTATTGAACAGTCTCTTGGATCACATGGATTGTCAGACGGGGTCTGTGTGCAGAGGGTTTGAGGGTGAGCTCTGATTCCCGCCCCCTTCTGGATTGAATGGAGTCATAGAGTTATACAGCACGGATAGAGGCCCTTCGGCCCATCGTGTCCGCGCCGGCCATCAAGCCCTGTCTGCTCTAATCCCATATTCCAGCATTTGGTCCGTCGCCTTGTATGCTATGGCATTTCAAGTGCTCATCCAAATGCTTCTTGAATGTTGTGAGGGTTCCTGCCTCCACAACCCTTTCAGGCAGTGAGTTCCAGACTCCAACCACCCTCTGGGTGAAAAAGTTCTTTCTCAAATCCCCTCTAAACCTCCCGCCTTTTACCTTGAATCTATGTCCAGGAGGAAAGAATAAATGAGAGAGAGACGCGATGTGAGAGATGGGATGATGGAACAATGTGTCCATGAACCTGGTTGGAGTGGCCAAACACAAGATTTCATCAGCCGAATATTAACATATTCTGAGCTCCGAGATCTGGGCGGGTCCCATTCTCCCGAAGTTAAGAATGAGCGGAAGGAGAAATTCCAGCCGGTTTCAATTTCCTTCGAAGCGATGTCACAAAATCCAAATTGAGATGGGGCCGAAATAGCTCGGTTGGGGCAGCCGAGTTCTTCAGATCGCTCAATCAACGCCCGGTCTCAGCAAAATGTGGTTATTTTCTTGTTTTTTGGGGCGATTCTCGCATTTAATTACACAGAAATTTTAAACGGCACTGGAGGCTCGGGGAAGGAAGAGAGGTAGCAAGAATGAGAAATATTGTTAGTTTAATTACCTTTTATTTCTCGATTTCCTTCTGCCCTTTTCACCGAATTTGTCTCTCTCGGTGCCAGGTCAACATTTGATTTGAAGAATTTGTCCTAAACTGATGCATTTTCCACATCTCGGGGCGGTCAGACACGCTCTGTCTGTCTGTTACTGTTTGTGACCATTATACTGAACAAGCCGCGAGTTAAACCTTCATCATCAAACCGACAGAGAAATAACACAATGGGAAAAAAACTTGTCTCACATTGTTAGATACTGATTGACACAGGTTGTAATGTGTGTCAGTAAACATACCCGGATACTGAGTGACACAGGTTGTAATGTGTGTCAGTAAACATACCCGGATACTGATTGACACAGGTTGTAATGTGTGTCAGTAATCATACCCGGATACTGAGTGACACGGGTTGTAATGTGTGTCAGGAAACATACCCGGCTACTGAGTGACACAGATTGTAATGTGTGTCAGTAAACATACCTGGATACTGAGTGACACAGATTGTAATGTGTGTCAGTAAACAGACCCGGATACTGAGTGACACAGGTTGTAATGTGTGTCAGTAAACATACCCGGATACTGAGTGACACAGGTTGTAATGTGTGTCAGTAAACATACCCTGATACTGAGTGACACAGGTTGTAATGTGTGTCAGTAATCATACCCGGATACTGAGTGACACAGGTTGTAATGTGTGTCAGTAAACATACCCTGATACTGAGTGACACAGGTTGTAATGTGTGTCAGTAAACATACCCGGACACTGAGTGACACAGGTTGTAATGTGTGTCAGTAAACATACCCTGATACTGAGTGACACAGGTTGTAATGTGTGTCAGTAAACATATCCGGACACTGAGTGACACAGGTTGTAATGTGTGTCAGTAAACATACCCGGATACTGAGTGACACAGGTTGTAATGTGTGTCAGTAAACATACCCGGACACTGAGTGACACAGGTTGTAATGTGTGTCAGTAAACATACCCGGATACTGAGTGACACAGGTTGTAATGTGTGTCAGTAAACATACCCGGATACTGATTGACACAGGTTGTAATGTGTGTCAGTAATCATAACCGGATACTGAGTGACACAGGTTGTAATGTGTGTCAATAAACATACCCGGACACTGAGTGACACAGGTTGTAATGTGTGTCAGTAAACATACCCGGATACTGAGTGTCACAGATTGTAATGTGTGTCAGTAAACATACCCGGATACTGAGTGACACAGGTTGTAATGTGTGTCAGTAAACATACCCGGATACTGAGTGACACAGGTTGTAATGTGTGTCAGTAAACATACCCGGATACTGAGTGACACAGGTTGTAATGTGTGTCAGTAAACATACCCGGATACTGAGTGACACAGGTTGTAATGTGTGTCAGTAAACATACCCGGACACTGAGTGACACAGGTTGTAATGTGTGTCAGTAAACATACCCGGATACTGAGTGACACAGATTGTAATGTGTGTCAGTAAACATACCCGGATACTGAGTGACACAGATTGTAATGTGTGTCAGTAAACATACCCGGATACTGAGTGACACAGGTTGTAATGTGTGTCAGTAAACATACCCGGACACTGAGTGACACAGGTTGTAATGTGTGTCAGTAAACATACCCGGATACTGAGTGACACAGATTGTAATGTGTGTCAGTAAACATACCCGGATACTGAGTGACACAGATTGTAATGTGTGTCAGTAAACATACCCGGATACTGAGTGACACAGATTGTAATGTGTGTCAGTAAACATACCCGGATACTGAGTGACACAGGTTGTAATGTGTGTCAGTAAACATACCCGGATACTGAGTGACACAGATTGTAATGAGTGTCAGTAAACATACCCGGATACTGATTGACACAGGCTGTAATGAGTGTCAGTAAACATACCCAGAAAAATGATTCTCGAAAAGGAAAGAAATAAAGAGATGGAAAAAGAGAGAAAAGAGACAGATTGAAAGAAATGGACACACAGAAATGTAAGTGAGAAAGGAAGGAAAAAATAATAATAAAAAGAAAGATGTGTTTTTCCGCTGCAGGGGCAAATATTTATCAAACATTGCAGCGCATGTTATTCAAAAAATAATCCCCGTGACTTTTTGTGTGAACTTGTTTGTTTGTAAAGTCTGAATTTTAAAAGTTGATAAAACCCGACAAATGAACAGTTGCTATGAGGATTGAAACCTCGATCTTGACGTTAAAAACACCGCGCTCTGACCAACTGAGCTCAGTCGCCGCTGGTCAAGCAGCTGATCCCCGCGTTAGACAGTCTGTGTTTTACTTCTCACATTGGGTGACAGAGTTATTGCACAAACATTGAACAAACCACATCCCTTAAACATCGTTACTTGTTTCTCTATAAAACTCGTTAGGGTGTAAATCAAAGGTAACAGATAAAGAGCACTTTATGCAATCATACGGCACAGAAGGAGGCCACTCGGCCCTTCCTGCGTACGCCGGCTCTCTGCAAGAGTAATCCAGCTCGTCCCGCTGCTCCGCTCTTTCCCCGTAGCAGTGCACATTTTTTTCCGTCAGGTATCTATCTAATTCATTTTAGAAAGCCACGTTTGACCCTGCTTCTACCATCGTTTCAGGCAGTGCATTCCAGATCCTAACCGCTCGCTGCGTAAAAAGGTTTTTCTTCATGGCGCCTTTGGTTCTTTTGCCAATCACCTTAAAACTGGTTGTAATGTGTGTCTCTGGTTCGCAACACTTCCGCCAGTGAGAACAGTTTTATTTTATTTACTTTGTCTAGACCCTTAATTATTTTGAACACCTCTATCAATTCTCCTCTCAACCTTCCCTGCTCGAAGGAGAATATTCCCAGCTTCTCCAGTCAATCCACGTAACTGAGGTCTCCCAATCCTGGAACCATTCTAGTACATCTTTTCTGCACCCTCTCTAAGGACTTCCCATCCTTCCTAAAGTGTGGTGATCAGAATTGGACACAATGCTCCAGTTGTGGGTGAACCAGTATTTTATAAAGGTTCAACATAACATCCTCGCTTTTGTACTCTGTGCCTCTATTTGTAAAGCCCATGATACCGTATGCTTTCTTAAACGCTTTTTCAACTTGTCCTGCCAATATCACCGACCTGCGTACATTTACCCCCGACCTCTCTGTTCCAGCACCCCTTTTAAAATTGTACCCTATCGTTTATACTGCCTCTCCTCGTTCTTCCTAACAAAATATTTTACTTCACACTTCTCAGTGTTACATTTCATCTGCCACTTATTCACCTATTCCACCAGCCTGTCTATGTCCTCATGAAGCCTATTACTATCCTCCTCACTATCTACTACATTTCCAAGTTTTGTGTCATCTGCAGATTTTGAAATTGTGCCCTGTGCACCCAAGTTCAAGTCATGAATCTATATCAAAAAAGCAGTGGTCCCAGTACTGACCCCTGGGGAACAGCAGTGTACAGCTCCCTCCAGTCTGAAAAACAACCGTTCACCGCACTGTTTCCTATTACTGATCCAACTTCAAATCCATATTGCCCCTTTTATTCCGTGGGCTTCAATTTTATTGACAAGCCTATTATGTAGCACTTTATGAAAAGCCTTTTGGAAGTCCATATCCACAACATCAACTGTATTGCCCTCAATACACAATCTGTTAGCTCATCAAAAAACTCAATCAAGTTAGTCAAAGCACGATTTGCCTGTAACAAATCCGTGCTGGCTTTCCCTTATTAATCCAAAGTTGTCCAAGTGAACACCTCTGTTAAATCTCCCCTTAACCTTCTCTGCTCTCACGAGAACAACGTGGAGTGTCTCCATGTAACTGAAGCCTCGATGCCTGATACCATTCTAGTAAATCACCTCTGCTCCATCTCAAAGGCATTGACATCTTTCCTAAAGTGTGGAGCCCAGAATTGGAAACAATTCTCCAGCTGGGGGTAACTATTGATTTATAATGGTTTAGCACAACTTCCTTGTTTCTGTTTTCTATTCCTCTATTTGTAAAGCCAAAGAACCCGTGTGCTACAGTTGTCTAAAGCTCAGCTAAGATTGCATCTGGAGTACTGCTGTCAGTTCTGGGCCCCATACCTGAGCAAGGATGTATAGGCCTTGGAGGGGTTCAGCCCAGATTCAACCGAATGATCCTGGGGCTAATAGGGTTACCTGATGAGAACATGTTGAACAGGCTAGGCTTGCATTCCCTTGATTAGAGAAGATTAAGTGATGATCTAATTGATGTGTTTAAGATGATGATTTGATAGGGTACGTGGAGCAAAGTTATTTCCTCTGGCGGAGCAGTCCAGCATAACCTTAAAATTAGAGCTAGGCCGTTCAGGGCTGAAGTCAGTTTGCACTGTATTCACACAAAAGGCAGTAGAAGCCTGGAATTATTTCCTATAAAAGGAATTGAAGCTAGGTCAACTGAAAATGTCAAAACTGAGATTGGTTACTTTTTGTTCGGCAAGGGCATTAAGGGTTACAGAACCAACGCGAATAAATGGAGTTAAGATACAGATCAGTCACAATCTTATTGAATGGCGGAAAATGCTTGATGGACTGATGGGCCTACTCCTGCACCTAAGTCCTCTGTTGTTTTCTCTATTTGTTTGTCTTTCCCTTTTTCTGTGTTGTTCTCTTTCTTTCTCTTTGTTTAACTCCCTTTGTTTCTTTCTTCCCCTGTTCCTATCTCCCCCTGTTCCTACCTGTCTCTCTCTAAATTGCCTTTTCTCTCTCTCCTGTCTCACTCCCTTTGTCTCTCGGTCTCTCTTTCTCTCACTCTCTATACTTCTCTCTCTCCTTTTAGATGGAGTGCACCCGTTCTGATCAGGCCCATGGCTGTGACTGTGATTGGCAAGTTTGCCCATTTTGACGTAGGTGTAGGGCAGCCATTTAGTTGAACACTAGCTGAGGTCTTTAATGCCGCATTTTTGAGAAAGAAATCTTGTGTCATCTGCAGAGCAATTCCTGCCTTAATAGGTCAGATTATCAATAAAATGTAACATCAGAATCAGATTTAAGACCATTTAGTGGCTCTGTGCTGCTAATGTAAATTGTACTTTCTGTCCCCTGCGAAGTGTAGGGATGGAGTATGAAGAGATTCAGTTCTTGTGCTTGAAACCGTTCAGCTCTTTCTATGACTTAATTAATTTAACAATTACTTTCAGTGGGTATTTCACAATGCGCTTCAGTTCCTCTCTGAATTTAGTCTGGGTCAGGACATAAATACAAGTGTTTGTGCAGGAACTGAGAAGCTGCAACATTGCAGTTGTGGATTGTGTGATATAAACATGGTCAGTGTAGGTGTAATAATACCGATTGTCGGTAATTCGCGCATAAATGTTATATACAACCCGGCCCACCCATAATAATATAAAAGTGCCCGATATACTGAAGAGTAAAATGATGGATTTCTTTCGGTTCTCCAACTCTGGATCCTTGTGATTATCTCCGATACAGCTGCCCCGAAGTCCCCTGCGGACTCGACTGGCCGCTAAAATGCGCCTGACCGTCAAAACATTGAGCAGCAAAATCAGAATGAACGGTAGACAAGGGGTTAAAATGCGATGAAAGGTGTCAAATGTGGCCCATGCGGGGGAAGTAAAGAAGCTCGGTTTCAGGATACAAAACCAGCGAACATTGTCAATTATCTTCTCAGGTTGATATGGAAAGTACCAGGGGAGACTCTCTAAACAGCTCAGCACACTCACTGTTCCCAGGACCACTGTCGCCGTTCTCTCGGTGCAAAATTTTGTTTTCATCTTCTCACAACAAATGGCCACAAATCGATCAAAGGTGAAAGCGACTGTGAGCCAGACAGAAACTTCTATGGTTGCAAAAACCAGGAAGTAAATGAGACTACACACTGGAGTAATGTCCAGGAACTACACTGGGAAATACATCTCATTAATCCGTCTCAATATCGGATCAGAAATAACGACCATGAGGTCGGCCGCTGCCATTCCCATCAGGTAGCGAGTGATACATTTGGAGAGGCCGCACTTTCCTCGGGACAGGATCACAATCGCCATCAAGTTGACTGTAAAAGAGAGAAAAGGAAGCAGAGAAATTATTGATTAGACTTGGAGCCAAAGCAGCAGCTTGACGTGATCTGGGGTGAAATTTTCAGCTTTGTAGCTGCATCGAACGGTGGAAAGTTCTTCATTCACCTGGCCAGTGCTTTCAGGCAGAGAGATGTTTTTAAACACAATGATCAATAAAGAATTGGGAGGTGGATCCAGAAAGTGAATAAAGTGAGCACCGGATCGACTGGAAGTGATAAGTGAGAACGCAGTGCCTGTGGGCAAGCGAGAAGTTTTATCGAGTGGGAATACAAAGGATAAAAGACGGATTTGGACTTCAGATGGATGGGATAGACAGCGAAGGGTCGGAAGATGAGGGAACAGGGGGAGGTGCTACTCGTTTGTTGCTGTCGGTTAAGAGAGCCGACAGGGGCTGGCACTAAACGGGAAAGGCAGCAGGAGACCGAGCCAGTGAGTGAGATTTGGAGGGAGACAAGGAAAAGGACATGCAGGAGCTGGAGGGGAGTCAGGAGCAGACGGTTTGGGAAAACGGACAAACTGAAGCAAGGGCTGAGGAGACAGAGGATTCAATGGAGTGGGAGGGGAAGTGATTCACAGGTCGAGATTGTGACAGAGTGTTCGAGCAAAACTTATCTATAGGTCCCACTAACACAATCCAGGTAAAACATTCAGCAGTTCATTTCTGTTGTTATTGTTGTCAGGGTAGTTTTCAATAGATTTACTTTGCACGTTACAATTATGTTAAAATGTATTGATTAAATCATCCTCGTTCTTTATTGAATTATTGTAAACAATTTTACAACTTTACAACACCAATTATTGAATTAAACTGACATATAGCTTTTAGAATACAGCATCCTAATAATTCATTACGATCAAGAAATCATTAATTCTATTCTTTAAATACATATCAATTATATTTATATATTCAGTCAGTAAACAAATAAAAGGAACATTCACCTAAACGGACTGAGGACCTGATAGCGATAAACACTCCCGGCGAGGGTGCAATAAAACCCTCACAATCTGACAACATCGTAATATCAAGTCAAGTCATATGTCCTCCTCAAAATTGTACTGGATATTTCAGCCGTCTGTTCCGATCAATTATTCACGCTGCTTTCTCTCCCTCTCTCTGCGTCTGTCTCTTTCTCTCTGGCTGCCGCCCTCTTTCTTCTCGTGTTCCTTCTCCTCTCCCTCCCGTTTTGCTTCTCAGTCGCATTCTCTATGGGTCCTCTCTACCTCTCCGGACTGTTTCTACTCCCGTTCTCAATGCCCCTTTTCACATCTGATTAAATCCTATCATCCTGTGCCTGCATTCTGTTCACCAGCCCGGTGTTCCACCGTTCCTATTCTCAGTGTCAGTTTATTAAATGCTGAAATCTCTGTAAATAATTTAATATTTCTACAGATCACCCAATCGCCATCTGTTCATCTACACTCTCCACATCCTTTACAAATCATGGAATAAACAGATTCGAATGCCTCTTCCAGGCAGGTCTCAAAATATTTGAAATTATTATTTATTATGAACAGCATTAGATGTTAAATTAACAAAACGCCAACATAACCGGTGTTACTTATAATCTACAGATAAATAGAAGGACTCGTGATTCCAACAGATAAGGTACAAACTGATACAACATTACCTCAAAATATTGTATTGTTCATTGAATTCATCCACAATGCAGCAGAGAAGGAGATGTTAAAGAATCAACAACAAACTCAGTTCAGGAGCCACACCTCTGAAGTTGCGTCAGGTACACACATAATGAAATAATATTTCTTAATAGTGATAACCAATGGATACATTGAAGTCCCAAGTAAACGGAACCAAGTTATTGTTAGAGAGGGCATTACCTATTTGTGACAATGAGACCGTGAGCTGTCTCATCAATCACTGAAAACACATTTATGAAAAATTATTCCAGAACAGGTTCGTTCCACAATATGGAACTGTTAACAGCTTCTGGTGGTCTGTTCCCAGCTCTTAGTCGAGACACCTGGTTCCAATGTATTCAGCATGGAGAATAATCCAGTTACAATACCAGAGTTAGATTATAAAGATCATTACAAATGATAATGCAGCTACTACCAGACCGAATGTTTAGAAGTTATGGACATACCATTATTGAACAGTAAATTCTGTACAGAGAATAATCCTGTAACAATGCCATGGTCAGCTTACAAGGAGCATCACAGATATAATGCTGTTCCTACAAGACCAGAAGAGCAGGACTTCAGACATTTCATCATTCGACTGATAAAATAGAACAGGTGGCTGTGTAAAAGATTCAGGGAGAACTAAAATACCAATTACAACTGCAGAGTTAACATGGATTTACAACAGGAACAGCTAAGATAATGGCTTACCAGATACTCCAACGGCTGCAAGGACAGGATAGTAAATATCTTCCATCTGATAGATTACTGGATATTCCAATTCTCTGAGAATCAGTGACTTCTGTTGCTCAGGAAACCACAACTCCGGCAAGCACTCTGAGCTGATCCATTGGAACAAGCCCTGATTTATACAGGGGATAATTCTCCACTGAGTTGGTTATACTTCTGATCATTGTTATATTTCTATTACGTACAGTCACTTGAACAAACACATTGCATCAGCAGCTTTGAGTCCGATCGAAACATTGTACTGGATATAACAGAAACACCTGATATCCCAGGACATTATCTTAATCGGATCTCTCTCAGGAATAATAGTGAAAGCTGTGCTCATACAGGACTGATGCAAAGGTGAGTGGTATCATTTACAGTTTTCATATAATTGTTTGACCATATTTACTCCTGGCGATTCATTTATAAATGTTGCCGAGTTCTCCGTGTGTAGACAGAACCCAGGGACAGAAACAAACCCGTTCCATTCTGTTCCTGCAGTTTCCCAGTTAAAAATATAAATTTTGAGTCTCTTACACGAGGACAGTAAAAGGGCAGGTTGAGGATTGCAGCCTAGAAATGTGAGTGAGTGATATTAGGGGACGGAGTCTGAACGTGCCCCATTGACATTCCTCTCTCCGCTATACTACTGCAGTATTTTACCTGTTTATTCTACATTGGTTAACAGCTTCAATAAAATTGTTCCCCCGTAACACTGAGCTGAGCTCATGACCCGAACTGAGCTTCATCACAAAAGCGCAGTGCTTCCCTTACCGGCCTCCATTCCCTTCTCAGCCCATTGACATTGAAACACGCATCAAAACTTCTGTGCCCTCCAGACTCCAATCCTCCAATGCACTCTTGGCCGGCCGCCTATTCTCTAACTTCCAACCTGCTCGGCCTCAGCGACACTCACTGGCTACCAGTTCCCGATCGCGTTCAATTTAAAATTCTAATCCTTGGGTTTAAATCCCTCCATGGCCCAACGCTCCTTATTTCCGTACCTGCAGATAACCCACCCGTGACCTCCTCATTCATCGGACACTGGCCTCTTGTGGTGGGTCTCCCCTCGCTGGGTTCCACTCACCTCTCTGACCAGAGCCAGGTGCAGCTTCTCTTCCCACCCCATCACCGTTATTACTGATGTCTCGAAAAGTTCAATCCTTGGTTCCCTCCTCTTCCTCATCTACATCCTGCCCTTTGGTAACATATTCCGCAGATATGGACCAGCTTTCAGATGAATGCTGACAAAACCAACGTCTCTCTTTACCTTTCCAATGTCTTTGTGTCGTCAAATCGATATTCTGTTCGAGATGAGCAACAATTTCCTCCGGTTAAAAATTGGGACGTCATGATCTTTGAACCCACAATCTCCACATCCTTGACACTGAGTCCAACCTCATGACTCGATTTGACCTTCATCACAAAGGCCACCTGCTTCCCTCACGTGAGGCAGTTCCCTTGACTGAGGCTGAACATGACTGTTGGCAACTTGGACACTATTTTCAAACCCGATCTGAGTTTCTGGCCCCATATCCACTCCATCGCAAAGACCACCAACTTCCGCATCGGTAAAAGAATATAAGAACATAAGAAATAGGAGCAGGAGTAGGCCAATCGGCCCCTCGAGCCTGCTCCGCCATTCAATAAGATCATGGCTGATCTGATCCTAACCTCAAATCTAAATTCATGTCCAATTTCCTGCCCGCTCCCCGTAACCCCTAATTCCCTTTACTTCTAGGAAACTGTCTATTTCTGTTTTAAATTTATTTAATGATGTAGCTTCCACAGCTTCCTGGGGCAGCAAATTCCACAGACCTACCACCCTCTGAGTGAAGAAGTTTCTCCTCATCTCAGTTTTGTAAGAGCAGCCCCTTATTCTAAGATTATGCCCCCTAGTTCTAGTTTCACCCATCCTTGGGAACATCCTTACCGCATCCACCCGATTAAGCCCCTTCACAATCTTATATGTTTCAATAAGATCGCGGCTCATTCTTCTGAACTCCAATGAGTAGAGTCGCAATCTACTCAACGTCTCCTCATATGTCCACCCCCTCATCCCCGGGATTAACCGAGTGAACCTTCTTTGTACTGCCTCGAGAGCAAGTATGTCTTTTCTTAAGTATGGACACCAAAACTGTATGCAGTATTCCAGGTGCGGTCTCACCAATACCTTATATAACTGAAGCAATACCTCCCTGTTTTTATATTCTATCCCCCTAGCAATAAAAGCCAACATTCCTTTGGCCTTCTTGATCACCTGCTGCAACTTCAAACTAACTTTTTGATTTTCTTGCACAGGGACACCCAGATCCCTTTGTACTGCAGTACTTTCCAGTTTCTCGCCATTAAGATAATAACTTGCTCTCTGATTTTTCCTGCCAAAGTGCATAACCTCACATTTTCTAATATTGTATTGCATCTGCCAAATCTCCGCCCACTCACCCAGCCTGTCTATATCCCCTTGTAGGTTTTTTATGTCCTCCTCACTCTCTACTTTCTCTCCCATCTTTGTATCATCTGCAAACTTTGATATGTTACACTCGGTCCCCTCCTCCAAATCGTTAATATAGATTGTAAAGAGTTGGGGACCCAGCACCGACCCCTGCGGAACAACACTGGCTACTGGTTGCCAGTCCGAGAATGAACCATTTATCCCAACTCTCTGCTTCCTGTTTGATAACCAATTCTCCACCCATGCCAGAATATTACCCCCAATCCAGTGATTCTTTATCTTGAGCAATAATCTTTTATGTGGCACCTTGTCGAATGCCTTCTGGAAGTCCAAATACACTACGTCCACTGGTTCCCCTTTATCCACCCTGTACATTATAGCCTCAAAGAACTCAAGCAAATTTGTCAGACATGACTTCCCCTTCGTAAAGCCATGCTGACTTTGTCCTATTAAATTATGTTTATCCAAATGTTCCGCTACTGTCTCCTTAATAATAGACTCCAAAATTTTACCCACCACAGATGTTAGGCTAACTGGTCTATAATTTCCAGCCTTCTGCCTACTACCCTTTTTAAATAAGGGTGTTACATTATTGATTGATCGTAAATCCTGTACTAATCTGTACTGGTTTAGCTTGCCTGGCTTCGGAACGGCAAGTATGGGCGTGTTGCATGGGGATTGACATTTGATCAAAATCCCTTGCTTTAACAACCCAGTGATCAGTTTGTTAATGCTTGGTATTGCCTGTTGCTTTAGTGGATATTGTCGAATAGAGGGTAGTACAACATCTTCCCGCAGGGCAATATGAATAGGAGTCATTTTAACGCATCCTACCTGTGTGGGATCCTCTGCCCACACTTGTGGATTAACGTAGTCTGGTTTTTCATTGCCCACATGGTGGCGCAATTGTGCCCTCTTAACCCTTGGTGTCTGGTAAAACAGAATAGTCCAGCTGCATGACAGGGTCTGTTTCTGTTGGTTATCTGGATCAGCTTGTTCGACTGTCTGTTTTACCATGGGTCCTAAATCTTTCGCATGGTACGGGTAATTCACTTCCCGGGTGATATGAGGGGCTCCCCTTATTTCAAAGTATCCTGGATCCCATCCCATTGTTTTTGCAGCACCCCGAGTGATGTAACCTGTAATAGGTGCTTCCTTCCACAACTCTGAGGGGATCTCAACATACTCTGCTCTCCCTTCTGGTCCTGTAACCATAGCCCGGCGGATAACCTCCCATTCCGTTCCTACATAGCTTCGGTAAAAGTCCTCCAATTCCTTATTTCTCCCACTCATATCGTAAGCCACGGTTACATGAAGGAGACCCTCATCTTTGAAGTCTAGAGACCACCATTGTGGGGTGATGGAAACGTAACACTACATTTTGGGGGCCCATGGTTTCACAGTCAGTCCTTCGTCCCCGCACTCAATGCTCAGGCGGAATGCACATAGCAAGTCTCTAGCCATGAGGTTACAGTCCAGATCACTTGCAATTACAAATTGGTGTTTTACTGACTCATTTCCAAATTGTACTTCCACCGGTTCAGATATTGGGTATTGGCTCACTTGTCCCTGAAAACCAGACAGACTCTGTTTTCCCCCGGACTCAGGGAGATTGAGCTCCGATTGGACAGATGACATGGTTGCTCCGGTGTCTACCAAGAATGTATGTGGGTTTCCTTTAATCATCAGTGACAGAACGGGCTCCTGCTCTGACTGGATCCCGTTTACCACAAGGTTAGCTAGTCAATACTGGGGGAACGGATTGTTTTGGGAAAAGTCTGTATATCTTCCTCGTCCTCGATTCCCTTGCCAACCTCCTCTTCGCTGCCCTTGCATATGGCCCCCTCTTCCTTGTCTACGGGAGGGACATTCCCTGCTCCAGTGGCCCCGCTGACCACAATTGAAACAGGCATCTGACCCTGTTTGTCTCCCTCCTCCTCTTCTCACTTCAAAATTACGTCTCGGGGGAACGTAGGGTGGGCCATAGTTAGGGGCGGTTGGTCCGTTAGGGTGTGTATCGTACCCATACCCTTCTCCGTCCACCCATCCTGGGACACAACACTGAGGCTCCATCTGATATCCTGTTCTGTCTGGGATGTGTTTCGGCTCTTCCTTTTTTAACACATACTCAGTTTTGACTCTAACCTGGGCCTGACCTTCCTGGTGCTTATTATCCGTCCAGTAGTATTTCACTGCCCTATTCATCTGGCTGGGACTATTCTCTGACCAGTCCATATTATTAGTCTTAATTGCTTGAGCAACCTGAATCAGTAGGCAGTTCAGTAGCATAGCACAGTACTGTGGTGAGTCTCTTCCCTCACGGTACGCTGTGTCTCCTGACTGATTCTGGTATATTTCAGAGAATCTTTCCAAATATTCGTCTGTTCCCTCGCCCTTTTTAGGCTTGGTGTCTAAGATCTTAGTTATGTCAATTGGTTTTTGTAGAGTAGCACTAAGGGCAACAAAAAGACGCTGCTGGCGCTCATTATCATCGTTTGGTAGCTGTTGCTCCAGGTCGGCATGATTCCGGAAAGTCAAACGGTCCAGGAATTTGGTATGTTCAGCATGGGTTAAAACTTGCTGTATTAGCGACCATAAGTCCCTTGATTCTGCATTATAGACGGAAATAGTAGTCCTAAGGAATTCTACAAATGCGGTAGGTGACTTTCTCCTGTCCGGCACCCCGGTTCGAATGGCCATTATCTCGTGGGGTTTCCATGGACAGTACACATCTATCGTTCGGGGGTTGCCGGCTGCCTCATTGGTAACTGACGAGGGGTCAGTTCATACCTAGCTAGTGTCTCAGTACTACGTTCTAAGTTTAGTGATGGCAAGTCGTCTCCTGACTCTTCAGTGTCTGCGTCTCCAAGTCCCTGACTGTCCAGTCTCTGATCTCTCTGCTGTCTTAAACTAAGTGGGCTGGCTGAGAATTTAAATGTTGGAGCCAATAATTCCCTAGTTTTACTTCTGGTACGGGAGGAGACCGGGGATACAGTTTGAGACAGTGTCACAGGGGTTTGAACAGTCGGTCCCGGAGTCGCCGGGAGTGGGGGATAAATGTTACCGTACACGGGAGGGGCATTAGGACCCTGTGGAACCCCGTGGGACCTACAATTCCACTCATCCAAATCATCATCGTCTCCCCCAGCCAAGGCAAGGCCAATCATTGGATTACGTAATCCCTTTTTATCAAGTCCTTTAGGCTTACCCAAAGTCTTTTCAGACTCCTGTTTGGAGCGTTTCTCATGAGCACATTCTGTTTTAGGACTTCGACAGACTTGACTGCTCCTCCTTCAGTGAGTCCTATCCCTAAATTCAACGCGTTATCCTGCCAGCTTGCTAATACCGAAGCTTCTTTTAATTCTTGACAGTACTGTCTCCATAAAGCAATTAACCCTTTGGCTGGTTTGCCTCTATTACTTTTCCAAATTAATTCCTGTGCTTTTATGGCAGTATCCAGGTCTTTAGTTCCTCCCAATGGCCATTGAATATTCCCCAGTTTTTTATTCAACCTGCCTGACAATTGTCTAAATTGTTTTGCCTTGTCCGGATATTTTTCACACAAAGTCTGTAAGGCACTATCCGGTTCCGCAGTGGTATCCAGACAATTACCCATTCTATTTCCCGTTTTCCCTTATTCTTAGTCAACTAGTTAACACAACCGTATTCGAACAGAATTCAAGGATGGTCCTGACTCCTTGTGCCTCACAATCCTAAGTGCCCTTGGTCTCTACGCCCACTTCAGGGTCCTGACCTTCGCGTGGGGGATCTCCCCTCTTAACAACCGGTCTAAGGCTGCGCGTTTGAGACAGGCACTTCCTTCCTTAGTCAATCAGCACAAGCAATCAGTTCCTGTTCATACCCAATCCCCAGGGACTCGAAGTTCCTGTTTATACCCAATCACCAGGAGCTCGAACCCTAACTCTCAGTGATAGTTTTGATCACTGACTCGAAGTCCCTGTTTATATCCAATCACCAGGAACTCGAACTCTAACTCTCAGCGATAATTTGATCACTGACTCGAAGTTCCGGTTTATATCCAATCACCAGGAACTCGAACTTTAACTCTCAGTGATAGTTTTGATCACTGACCCTCAGTGATAGTTTTGATCACTGACCTACCGCTTACAAGTTATTCCCTCAGTACATGTACTGACCCTCAGTGATATTCGACCACTGACCTCTTCCTGCTATTTCTGTGTATTCACCAGACTGACCTGAATCTTGTAAGGACGCCACACGAGTGTTAGCGATTGGACGATTCGTCATCAGACTTAACAGATTCAGGAAAGCCGACTGGTAAAAAGGTTTTACTCACATCGGGCGCGCTCTCTCCTTCCTCCGTGTCCAAGACAATCCGTCTCTTACTCCGCGAACTCTCAGTGAACGACCGTTAAGATCCCGGACGAGCCCCCAAATGATGAACCGGATTCTTTTACCCTCAGTCTGGTTCAGCAAACACTGAGTCGAATACACCTTTAAAGTTCAATACAACTTTATTAGCAGGGCTTAGTCTGCAGCTTTGATTCAGACTCCTGAGGGAGTCTGGTCGATTCTGACAGAGTAAGAAGTAAGAACAAAGACTACAGTTATTCACTCGTTTATACAGATCAATAGGGGTTGGTACATTGTTAACACGAGGGTCAACACCAATCATAAGCCGGGCATAGGTTGGCCATGAGGGGTTACCTGATTGCAGGCCAATCACAGATATTAAACTTGGCTGATCACGCCGCAGTGACAGACATAGATGGATGTCTCCTCATCTCCCAGCTTGGAATGTTTCTCCTGTCCATCCCACATCCTTATCTATTAACTTGGGATGTTTATGGCTTCGCTCAGCTCATTATTTCTATTGATCAACCAGCTGTACAGAGCTGTACAGAGACCCCCCACACCAGACTCCCGAACCGATGAGCATAAGCAGACCTCTGCATCTAACAAGCTACTCACACCACTATTAGCCTTGAAGGGGCCCATTGTTCGAACCTAAGCAGGCTTCTAATTAACCCTTTCTTGATCACATTACTGTGTCTTCTACTTTGCCACTTAGGCATTTTACTATTTTACTGAAAACTGACTATATAGGCATTTTCATTAAAGGGGCACTACGTAGGCATTCTCATTGGGAGAGTAGTGAGGATGCCGGTCATGGGTGGGACAGCCCAACCTGCACCGATATATAGGGAGGAGAACATTGGAGTCATTCAAGGGGGTGCACACGTCCGTTTCGCAGCGGTCCCACCTTACGTCATAAAGTGGGAGCACACGATGACAGGTACAGACCTCTCTGGGTGCCAGAGCCGGGGTGCACATGTAGTACTGTGTCCCCAGCACTTGAACGCCTATTCTAGACCACAGTGCGGGTTTAAAACTGCTGGTGCACGTCCTATAAACTGTACCATGGAGGTAATGGCACAAGACCATGTTCCCCCACAGGTAGCATATATAGGGGGTGGGACATATTGTGTCACCACAAGTGCGCCCCACTACCAGCTTGGACAGCACATCTGGTGTCCGGTGAGTGACAGCAGTTTTTGGTTTAAACCCGAGGCAGAAGGTCAAGTGGCCCAGGAACGGATTGTCCCCATTCCTGAACCCTCCACTGTTCACCTCACTGTTAGGGAAAACATTACCAACCTGCAGAGCTATGTCACACATTTCGGTTACGAAATTCCCCCTCTACCAGAACATCTTATTAACTACTAAAAGCTGTAGAGTTATCACAAAAGTATTTCTATACTTTGGAACAGAAAACACACGAGATAGAGGGAGAGATTCAAGGTATCACAGTCCCACCCTGGTGGGACATTTTCAAAAACATAGAGATCCCTTCATGGGTCAGAATGGCTTTCCACATCCTTGTGGTTTGCCAGCTGGGAATAGTTTTGTACCTGTTGTGCAGTCAGTGCAAGGGAAAAGGCAAAATCCTAGAGTTCCAAAACGAAAGGACCTGGAAGAAGCATTATGCTCAGGTGGAGAGAGACACACCTGTTTGAACCTTTCATATTTTTTATTGTGTTCCTGAATAAAGATTGTTGTTTTTTTGTGTTTGGTTATTTTCAAGAAAGACGTTTAAGTGTTGTTTTCTTTTAATAAAGATGTCTGTGCACCAAGTGGGGTGTTGGACCCCTCCATATTTGGATGGATGTAAATAACTGTATTTTGCCTATGCATGCTTACGTACACCACATTTTAAAGAATGGGGAATGTATGTGTCATGAGATCTTAGATAGGTAATTACAGGGGAAGATTGACTATGGAGGGTCGGGAATTTTGCTCACTTTTTTTCCAGTATGATACTTGAAGCAAGGTTTAAGTATCACAGGGGTAAACTGAAGGGTTCTCAAAATTCCCACATTTTTCAGATCATCAACAAGGATATGACTTTTGGACTTTTATGGCAGAGGACCCAACTGCTGGGTTAATTGTGGAACCCTGCAGACAGGAGGTTAGGCCCATGAGGACCTGGGACTTGACATGCCCGGGCTTGTTGGGTGCAGTGTGGATTGTTGCCTGAAACCAGACAATGAGAGGAGACAGAATAGGCATTCTTCCCTTTAAAACAATCAACCCAGAGAAAGACTTCATCTTACATGAAACTAAAGCCCATCAAAACCCTGCATAAATAATCACGACTAACTACTAAGTCAGGAAAGCAACAATGGAGCAATTATGCGAGCCCATCAAGACCTCACATATACAATGGCTTTCAGTTCAAGACTAGTTACGGGGGACAGGAAGGCAACGATAAACATTATGCGAGCCCATTAAAAACAACGAGACCACAATCACCTGAAGAAGCCCACCAAAATCAGACAAAGAACGAACCTTGATTTGGCGCTCAGATAAGAAATTCGAAAAACAGTATAACTGGGCCACCAGTTATGAAGGGGGCAAGTTTTAAGCAGTTTTGAAGCAGGTTTTAAGCAGAGTGGAAGCAGAGTTTAAGCAGGGAGAGGTAGCTGAGCTAAGTGGAGGAAGGAGATCCGGAGGTTCGCAGGCCCGCAGGCAACATCACGGCGAGGGGCACGGTGTGGCAGACTCAACCGAAGACAACAAGGCCGCAACCGCAGCCCTCCACGAAGATCGACCACCCACAACCGCGCCTTACCGCATCAGCGGACTCCACCCAACGGAAGAACCTTCACAGATTCCACAGACCAGGACCACGTGGGGACGGCAGGCCCCAAAGGACACAAAGAGTGTACCCCAAAACTGCAACCGGATTACCTGGCTGGATTTCGAACTCTCAAGGAACCCTGGTTGGTGAGCATGATCCCTGACCTCTCCTAGTTCAATTTAGTTAGGTTTTGGGGGTGGGACAAGGGTAAGGGGATTAGTAGTGTGATTTTCCCTCATTATGCCGTGTGTTCCCCATTCTTAACTAAGTGTACTTTTGTAGGTCTGTATAATCTCAGTGTAATCCTAATGTTATAAGTTCATTTGTGACTTCAATAAACCCAGTTTTTCTTGCACCAAAACCAGTTTTCTGCTGCACTTTGTCACAACCCCCAAATAAGTCCAAGGTCCAGAACCCAGGGAGTGGGAGCGATTCGAACCGCTCAGAAGTCAGAGGTGAAGCTGACACACACCACCACCCCCTACACTATGCACTGTTCACCACAGGGGTGCGTGTGGCAAGACACTGTGGGCTTTATTACTCACTGCTCTCCCCAGGGGTGTGTGGGGGAGAGAGTGTGGACTTTATTACTCACTGCTCTCCCCAGGGGTGTGCGGGGGTGAGATTGTGAGCTGTCCCGATATCTCCTCTATCTCCGGCCCCTTTTCCACCACCTTGTATTGTTCTTTTTATTATTACCTTTTCAATTCTCCAATATGTTGAAACATTCGGTGTAATTAGTTGCGATATGTTATTTTACAACTTGTAATTTCTTGAGATATAAACTTTTACAAATGCTGTAAATGAGTTGATAAATTCCCTCAGGTTATAAAGGTTTCAGTGATTGGAGAATACACAGTGTTTGCAGCACCGTGGCCTGGTGGAGAGAGAATCAGACACCGTATGACGCAGAACGGTCTCTGATCTGAGAAAGTCTTCAGATCTTCTCATTATTTAATGAATTTTATAATTACAGTAAAGGGATATTTCACCGCATTCTGCAACTGCTCTCTGAATTTAATCTGTGTCACGGCATAAATACAAGTGTTTGTGCAGCAACTCATGAGCTGGAGCATGAATCCCAGTTCTAGTAGAAACCTGGGTAGAGTTACAGAATAAAACCCCAACACCCACATCCGGTTCCATATAAAATACACCATAAACAGCGCCCAGAACAGTATAAAGTTTCCTGATATAACAAACAGTATAATTATGGATTTCCTTCGGCTCTCCATCTCTGGGTCTCTGGGACTCTCCCCACTGCTGTGACCCCGGAGTCTCCTGCGGGCTCTGCTGGCCACTAAAATGGATCTGACAGTGAAAACATTGAGCAACAGAATCAGAACAAATGGGATCCCCGGGGTGAGGATATAATGAAGGAGTTCGATGACTGCCCACACACGTGAAAGCAGAACAAGGACAGGTACAGCACAAAACCACGACTGGTTGGAAAGCAAATACCGACCCGTGAACATAAAGAAGCAGGTGATGTTCTTTAAACAGATCACCACACTCACTGTTCCCAGAACCACAGCCGCCGTTCTCTCGGTGCAATATTTAGTTTTCAGATTCTGGCAACAAATGGCCACAAATCGATCGAAGGTGAAAGTGACGGTGAACCAGACGGAACAGTCTGTGGCTGCGAAAAGCAGGACGGCGTGGATATTACACACGGGGATGGACCACAGGAAACGAAACTGACCCCAATAGACAATGGGAATCTGCCTGAGTATCAGATCGAAGATAACGACCAGTAGATCCGCCGCTGCCATCGCCACCAGGTAACGAGTGACACATTTGGAGAGACCGCACTTTCCCCGAGATAGGATCACAATCGTCAATAAGTTAACTGTAAGGAAGGGAAATAAACAGGGCAATTGTTCATCAGGCTGGAACTGCCTGTAAATATTATTACCATCCCTGGATCAATGGTAATTATAGGTTCCATCTCTGGATCCCCTGTAAATATTAATCCCATCTAGCAATCCTGTGTAATTTTGAGCATCGTCTCTGGATTCCCTGTGAAAATTGGTACCTTCTCTGGATCCCCTGTAGATATTAGTAACGTCTCTGGATCTGCTGTGAATATTTGAACCATTTATCGTTCCCCTGGAAATATGAGTACCGTCTCTTGATCCACTCTGACTATTGGTACAGTCTGTGGATCCCCTGCTTTTATTAGTACTGTCTGTGGTTCTTATGCAAATATTAGTTTTATCACTATGTTCCCTTCAAATATTAGTCCCGTCTCTGGATCCTCTGTAAATATCAGTCCCATCTGTGGTTCCGCTGTAAATATTAGTTCCTTCTCTGTTAACCCCCTGAATATATTAGAACCATCTCTGGTCCCCCTCTCAATATTAGTAGAGTCTTTGCATCCCCTGTAAAAATAGTACTGTCTCAGGATAACCTGTAAATATGAGTACAGTCCCTGGATTCAGTGCTAATATTAGTACAATCTGTGGATCTCTGCAAAAATTAGTGCTATCTCAGGATCCCTTGTAAATATTGGTGCTGCCTCTGAACCCCCTGTAAATATTAATACCATCTCTGGATCCCTTGAGTATAATGACACACCCCAAAGACCCTCTAAAAACTGGCGCATCCTCAGGCACCCTGCAAATACAGATTCACTCCCTGGGACCGATTGTATATTAAATCTCACACCCAGACAACCTGCGTAAATATATTTCCCATCCCTGCTCCCCCAATAAATATATCTCCAATCCCGGGTACCGCCTCTGATTTTTAAGCTCGTTATTTAATCTTACCAGGAACACCAACAGCGGTGAGTGTGGGACACAGAATGCCAAGCACATTAACACAGTGACACACGGTTTATAGAATTAACAGCTGGATATAGAGCCTCACCGGAGACACCGACAGCGGTGAGAGTTGGACAGGGAATGAGATGAACAGTAATACAGTGAAACATGGTCTATTATATTAATAGCTGGAAATAGAGACTTACCAGAGACACCAAGATCAGTGAGTGTGGGACATGGAATGATAAGAACAGTAAGATAGTGAAACATGTTTTGTAGAATTAATAGCTGAATATAGAAACTTACCAGAGGAACAAAGATCAGCGAGTGCGGGACATGGAATGACAAGAAAAGTAATACAGATTAACATGGTTTATAGAATTAATAGCTGGATATAGAGACTTACCAGTGACACCGACAGCAGCGAGGAGAGGATAGTAAATCACTTGTATACAGGCAAGGGCAAAATATATCCGATCCTCTAATGAGAATGAATCATAATGTGAATAAAGATATTGAAACAACCAGAATGGACTGTTGCTATTTATTGTTCTCAGATTCCGACCCATTGTTGTAACATTCCTATCGATTGTTCTCAGATTCCGACCCATTGTTGTAACATTCCAATCTATTGTTCTCAGATTCCGACCCATTGTTGTAACATTCCAATCTATTGTTCTCAGATTCCGATCTATTCTTTCCCTCTCTGTGGAGCCGCTGATCCCTGTTAGTGCCGGGGGTGATGCTCCCACTGACACTATGGGATAACACGTTGAAAGTAGTCGCTTATAAATAACAGAGAGAAACACTCCAGTGACACAATTAGGGCCAATGGAGACTGACATTAATTACAGTCACTGAACAAACAGATTCAGTTGATAACTTTAAACCCAACAATATATTGAACCAAATATTACACAGATGGAAAGCCCACAGCCCAATATATTATTTTCATAAATATTTGGAAGAACAGGAACCATGAGATCACAGTCTGACAGCACTGAGTTAAAGCGAGAGCAGCTTCATTTACAAATTGTAGATTACTTTTAATTGAAATCCTTTAATTTCAGAGAGTTTCTACCCACTTCTCAAGGGTTGGATTTAAATTCAGAGATGGAACTGAACCATTATACTGGTCAGTTTGGAGACCACACTGTGAATATTGGTGCAATATCTGGATACTCCGTCAATATTGGCGAGTCTATGGATCCTCTTGTAAATATTGGTACAGTCTCTGGATCGACCTGTAAATAATGGCATAGTCTTTGGATTCCATAGTAAATATTCACACAGTCTATGGACTTCCCTGCAAATATTCCGACAGACAATGAAAAAGGCTCGGGTTACTTCTAAAAATATTGGCCCGCTTCCGGGTTTCCTGACACAAGGTGAGGATTGTTTAAATGTGTATAATGCCCAGTACCATGGAAATATAGAATCACTGCCACAGGCCCCTGTGAATACTGACACAGTCTGGGTACAGCTTGAATGTCCACAGTCCCTGGTACCATTATAAATATTGACTCACTCTCACAGACCCCTGTAATACCGACACAGTCTGAGTGCATCGAGTTCAATCGAAATTACAGCACAGAAACACAACATTCAGCCCAATTGGTCCATGCAAGTGTTTATGATCCACACGAGGCTCCTCTCTCCCTACTTCATCAAACCCTATCAGGATACCGTTCTATTCCTTTCTCCATCACGTGCTTATCCAGCTTCCCCTTAAATGCATCTGTTCTATTTTCCTCAACTGCACTTTGTAATAGAGAATTCCACATTCTCACCACTCATTGAGTAAAGCAGTTTCCCCTGAATTCCCGATTGGATTTATTGTTGACTATTTTATATTTATGAGCTCTCGCTCTGGACTCCCCATCAAGTGGGAACATTTTCTCCATCAAACCCTATCAAACCCTATCATTATCTTAAAGACCTCTATCAGGTCACCCTTCTCTTTTCTAGCGATAAGACCCCCAGTCTGTTCAGCCTTTCCTGATAAAGATATTCTCTCAGTTCTCGTATCATCCGAGTAAATCTTTTTTTGCACCCCCTCAATGCCTCTCTATCCTTTTTATAATATGGAGACCAGAACCGTGCATAATACTCCAAGTGTGGGCTAACCAAGGTTCGATACAACTTTAACATAATTTCCCTGCTTTTTAATTCTATCCCGACAGAAATGAATCCTAGTGCAGGATTTGCCTTTTTATGGCCTTATTAACCTCCGTCTCTACTTTTATTGATCTGTGTATCTGTACCACGAGATCTATTTGCTCCTCTATCCTGTTTAGACTCTTATTATCCAAGCAATATGTGGACTCCTTATTCTTCCTACCACAATACACCACATCACACTTATCTGTATTAGGATTCATTCGCCAATTACACACCAATTCTGCAAGTTTATTAATGTCTTCTCGCATTTTGACACATTCTTCCTTTAGATTAACTACACCCACCAATGTGGTGTTGTCCCAAATTTTGAAATTGTTCTTCAGATTCACAAATCCAAATCGTTTATGCAAATTGTGAACAACAGTGGTCCCAGCACCGATCCCTGTGGAACATCACTTCCCATCTTTTGCCAGTCTGAATAGCTACTCTTAACCCCTACGCTCTGTTTTCTGTTTTGTCGCCAACTTGCTCCCCATTCTCCTATTGTCCTACTTGTCCTCTGACTCCACATCCTCTGACCTCAGTCATGAGTCTACAATGCGGCAGCTTATCGAAGGCACTTTGAAAATCCAAATAAGTTACAGCTACTGAATTACCCTGTCTATTCTTTCTGTTAAATCTTCAGAGAATTCAATAAGATTGGTCGAGCTGTGAATGTTCATGGTCCCTGGTACTGCTGTAAACACCGACGCACTCTTATAGAACACTGTAAATACTGACAAAGTCTGGTTACAGCCTGAATATTTACAGTTCTTGTACCCCTTTATAAACTATCAGACTCTCACAGACACCTGTACATACTGACACAGTCAGGGGAGTGCCTGAATATCTACAGTCCTTGGTACCCCTTTGTATATTGACTCACTCTCACAGACCCCGGTAAAAACTGCCACAATATGGGAACATCCTGCATGTCGACAGTGTTTGGTGCCCCTTTATATATTGAGTCACTCCCACTGAACCATGTACATGAAGGCTCAGTCTGGGGGCTCCTTTAATATCTACAGTCCTACATACCCTTTTATATATTGACTCACACACATAGACCCTTGTAACTACTGATACAGTCTGGAGAACTCCTGAATGTCCATAGTCCTGAGTACAATTTTATGTATTGATTAACTCTCATTCACCCCTGTAAATATTGACACAGTCTAGGGACAGCCTGAATGTCTCCCGTCCTTGGTACCCCTTTATATATGAACGCCCTGTCGCTGACGCCTGCAAATACTGACACAATCAGGGGACTCCCTCAATATCTACAGTACTTGGTACCCTTTTATCTATTGAGTCACTCTCACAGACCCCTGTAAATACTGACACAGTCTGGGGACAAGCTGAATTTGTGCAGTCTTTGCTGGCCCTTTATTTATTGATTCAATCTCTGCCGAACAGCACTGTGGGAGTACATTCACCACACGGACGACAGCGGTTCAAGAAGGCAGCTCACCACCACCTTCTCAAGGGGAATTCGGGATGGGCAATAAATGCTGGCCTTGCCAGCGACACCCAAATACCATGAATGATTAAAAAAAACATTAATTCTCATTCACCACTGTAAATACACACACAGTCTGGGTCCAACCTGAATGTCAACAGTCCTTGAAGCCCCTTTATATATTAATTCAAATCACTGATCCCTGTAAATACTGTCACATTCTTGGGACAGCCTGAATATCTACAGTCCTGATACCCCTTTATGTATTGATTCACTCTCACTGACTTCTGTAAATACTGACAAAGTCCGGGTAGAGTTTGAATGTCCACAGTCCTTGGTACCACTTTATATATCGACACAATCTCAAAGACTCCTGTAAATACTGACAGTGTCTGGGTCTAGCCTGAGTGAATATAGTCATTGATACCATTTTTTTATTAACTCCCTCTCACAGACGCCTGGACACACTGACACAGTCTGGGTAGAGCGTAAATGTCCACAGTTTTTGGAGCCCCTTCATATATTGATTCACTCTCACAGACCCCTGTAATACTGACACAGTCTGGGTACAGCCTGAACGTCCACAGTCCTTGGTGCCCCTTTATATATTGATTCACTTTCCACCAACAAACATTCACCACACGGACTGCATCTGTTCAAGAAGGCAGCTCACCACCACCTTCTCAAGAGCAATTAGGGATGGGCAATAAATGCTGGCCTTGGCAGCGATGCTCACATCTCATGAATGAATACAATAAAATCACTCTCATTCAGCCTGGGTATCTACAGTCCTTGGTACCCCTATATATATTGACACACTCTAATTGATCCCTGTAAATAGAGAGACTGTCTGGGGACAGCCTGAATATCTACAGTCCTCGGTATATCTTTATATATAGATTCACTCTCACTGACACAGCCTGAGAACTCGCTTAATGTTTGTAGTTGTTGGTACTCTTTTATATATTGATTCACTCCCACAGACCCAATCTGTTGATTCACTCCCACTGAGACAACAGCAACAACAACTTGCATTTTTACAGCTCCTTTAACATATTGAGATGTCCCAAGGTGTTTCACAGGACGGTTATCAAACAAAAGGAGACATTAGGACAGGAGACCAAAAGCTTGTTCAATGAAGTAGTTGTTAAGGAGCGTCTTAAAGGAGGAGGGAGATGGAAAGAGGCGGAGAGGTTTAGGGAGGGAATTCAAGAGCTTAGGGCCGAGGCAGCTGAGGGCACGACCGCCGATGGAGGAGCATTTCAAATCGGGGATGTGCAAGAGGCAAGAATTGGAGGAGTGAAGAGATTTCGGAGCGTTCCTGGGCTGGAGGAGGTTACAGAGATAGGGAGAGGAGAGGCCTTGGAGTGATTTGAAAACGAGGATGAGAATTTTAAAATTGAGGCATTCCCAGACCGGGAGCTAATGTCGTTCAGCGAGCACAGGGGTGATGGGTGAACGGGACTTGGTGCGAGTAAGGATCCGGGCAGCAAAATTTTGGATATGCTCAAGTTTATGGAGGGTGGAAGATGGGAGGCCGGCCTGGAGACCATTGGAATAGTGCAGTCTGGATGGAACAAAGACATGGTGAGAGTTTCAGCAGCACATGAGCTGAGGCAGGGGCAGAGACGGCAATGTTACAGAGGTGGAAGTAGGTGGTCTCGGTGATGGAGCACAGATGTGTTCGGAAGCTCATCTCAGGGTCAAATAGGATGCCAAGGTTGTGAACGGTCTGGATCAGCCTCATATAGTTTACATGTAAAGGAATAGAGTCAATGGCTGGGGAACAGAGTTTGCAACGGGGCCAAAAACCAATGGTTTCAGTCTTCCCAATGTTTAATTGGAGGATTTTTTTGCGCATCCAGCACTAGATGTTGGGCAAGCAGTCTGACAAATTGGGCACAATGGATGGGTCAGGGCAGGTGATTGTGAGGTGGAGCTGGGTGTCGTCAGCATACATTTGAATGGTGACATTACGTTTTCAGAAGGTGTCACCGAGTGGCAGCATGTGGATGAGAAATAGGAGAGGGCCAATGATACACTCTTGTGGGACTCCAGAGGTAACAATGCGGGAGTGGGAGGGGACGTTATTGCAGGTGATTCTCTGGCTAAGACCGGATAGATAAGAATGATGATCATCAAATGAGGACATATGGGTTGAGCTAAAGAACAAAAATGGTGCAATCACATTGCTGGGAGTGTAATATAGACCCCCAAACATTAAGAGGGAGATAGAAGGGCAAACATTAACTGTAATAGAATCAGTGTAAAAGGTATAGAGGGCACAGAATTCTTAAAATGCATTCAAAAGAACATTTTTAGCCAGTATGTAGCAAGCCCAAACAGCGAGGTGGCAGCTCTGGACTTAGTTTTAGGGAATGAACCTGGGCAGGTGGAAGGGGTATCAATGGGAGAGCATTTTGGTGGTCGTGCTCATAATTCAGTTATATTTAGCATTGTTGTGGAAAAGGACAGCGATAGAACAGGAGCAACATTTCTCAATTGGGGAAAGGCAAATTTTACTGAGCTGAGAATTGGTTCAGCAAAAGTGGACTGGAAACAGTTACTTGAAGGTAAATCAGTTTCAGATCAGTGGGAGGCATTCAAGGGGGAGATAGTGAGGGTTCAGAGCAAATATGATTCCACAAAGAAAAAGAGTGGGACTCCCAAATCTCGAACCCCCTGGATGTGAAGGAGCATATAGGGTAAGATAAGGCAGAAAGGGGAAGCTTATGTCAGATACTGAGAGCTAAATACAGCAGAAACCCTGGAGGAGTACAGGAAGTGCAGGGGTGAAATTAAAAACTAAATTAGGAAAACAAAGAGAGGGCATGAAACAATATTGGCATGTAAAATCTTGGAAAACCCAAAGATGTTTTATAAATACATTAAAAGCAAGCAGATAACTAAGGAAAGAGTAGGGCCTATTGGAGAACAAAAAGGTAACCTATGTGTGGAGGTGGAAGATGTGGGAATGCGTCTGTCCTCACAAAAGGGAGAGATGGAGATGTTGTAGTTAAGGAGGATAAGTGTGAAATATTGGATTGGATAAACATAGTGAGGGAGGAAATATTAAGGGGATTAGCATTTTTGAAAGTAGATAAATGGCCAGGCCGGTGAAATGTATTCCAGGCTGTTAAGAGAAACAAGGGAGGAAATAGCGGAGGCTCTGACCAACATTTTCCCATCCTCCCTGGCTCCAGGCATGGTGCCGGTGGATTGGAAGATTGCCAATGTTGTACCGTTGTTTAAAAATGGAGAAAGGGATAGGCTGAGTAATTCCAGGCCAGTCAGTCTAACATCGGTGGTGGGCAAATTATTGGAAACAATTCTGAGGGACTGTTTTAATCGTCATTTAGAAAGGCACCGATTAATCAGGGACAGTCAGCATGGATTTGTTCAGGGAAGGTCGTGTCTGACTAACTTTATGAAATTTATTGAGGAGGTAACAAGGAGGGTCGATGAGGGTAGCACATTTTATGTAGTCTGCATAGATTTTAGCAACGCTTTTGACAAGTAACAGTTTTGCACAATTTGAAATATCAGTTCTCTCATCAAGTTGGATAGTAAAATCCCTCGACTATAACCGAGTAATAAGCTTGGCTTTTAAGAGCTCTGCAATAAAACATATTCACCGAGACATTCTGAGATCACCGAGGGGAATGCTTCTCAATTTTTCTGCACATTGACAGTTGCTGGAAGAATCAGCTTTTCACCAACTGCACGGGCCAATTGATGAAACCATATTTGAAAATAGCCTCACTATACTGCCTCGTCCATGATTAGGTTTTCGACTTCATCGGTGGTTCAGACCAGGTCGACATGGCAGAAGTCTGTCAATCAGTACTTGAAATTTATCTTGCAAACGACGGAATTACACATGTTTCTTTTTCCATTTTCAGATGTCGACGGATTTGATAACCTTTTTTCCGAAATTCATGTTCTTATTTCAAAACGATCCATTTGTCGGGATTAAAGTTTAATGGTTAAGCCCCCGACTTTACTCTATATCTAACCCGTGCCGTGCGTGACCTGGGAGTGTTTGATGGGACAGTGTAGAGGGAGTTTTACTCTGCATCTAACTGTGCTGACACTGTGCTGGAAGTGTTGATGCGCAGTATATCAAAGAATCGTAGAATCATGGAAAGTTATGGCACAAAAAGAGCCCATTTGGCCCATCGTTTCCGTGCTGGCCGAAAAAGAGCTCTATCCAGCTGAATCCCACTTTCCAGCACTTGGTCCGTAGCCCTGTAGGTTACAGCACTTCAAGTGCACTTCCAAATCCTTTTGAAATGAGTTGAGGGTTTCTGCCTCTCCCACCCTTTCAGCAGTGAGTTCCAGACCCCCACCACCGTCTGGGTGAAAACATTTCTCCTCAGCATCCGTCTAATCCTTCTATCAGTTACTTTCCTGGCCCCTCTGCAAAGGGAAATAAGTCCTCCCGATCCACTCTACCCAGTCCCATCATAATTTTATATACCGCAATTGAATCTCCCCTCAGACGCCTTTTTTTTCAAAGAAAACAACCCCAGCCGATCCAATCTTTTCTCATCGCTAAAATTCTGCACCCCTGGCAACATCCTCCTAAATCTCCTCTGTCCCATCTCTTGTGCAATCACGTCTTTCCTTTGATGTGGTGACCAGAACTGTACGCAGTACTTAAGTAGTGGCCTAACCAATGTTTTATACAGTTCGAGCATCACCTCCCTGCTCTTTATTTTATGCCTCAGCTAATAAAGGAAAGTACCCAGTATGCCTTTTTAACTACCTTATCCACTGTCTGTCCTGCTGCCTTCAGGGATCTGTGGACATTCACTCCAAGGTCCCTATGTTCCTCTACACCTCTCAGTATCCACCCATTTATTGTGTATTCCCTTGCCTTGTTTGCCATCCCCAAGTGCATTACCTCACACTTCTATGGAATTAATTCCATTTGCCACTTTTCTGCCCACCTGACCAGTCCATTGATACCTTTCTGCAGTCTACAGCTTTCCTTCTCACTATCAACTACACGGCTAATTTTTCTGTATCATCTGCAAACTTCTTGATGAAGCCCCCCATATTCAAGTCCAAATCATTAATATTTACCACAAAAAGCAAGGGACCAAGTACTGATCCTTCCGGGATCCCACAGGAAACAGCCTTCCAGTCACAAAAACACCCATCAACCATTCCCCTTTGCTTCCTGCCACTGAGCCAATTTTGGATCCAACGAGTCACTTTCCTTTGGATCCCATGGGCTTTTACTTCATTGACCAGTCTGCCATGTGGGACCTTTTCAAAAGCCTTGCTAAAATCCATTTACACTACATCAAATGCGTTACCCTCATCGACGCTCCTTGTTGGCACCTCAAAAAATTCAAATCAAGTTAGTCAGACACGACCTTCCCTGAACAAATCCATTCTAACTGTCCTTGCCTTTCTAAATGACGATTTGTGCTGTTCCTCAGAATCGATTCCAATAATTTGCCCACAACCGAGATTGGACTGTTGGGCCTATAATTATTTGGTTTATCTCTTTTTTCCCTTTTTAAACAAAGGTACAATGTCAGCAGTTCTCCAATCCTCCGGCACCAGGCCTGTAGCCAGGGAGGATTGGAAAATGATGGTCAGAGCCTCCACTATTTCCTCCCTTGCTTCTCTCAGCAGCCTGGGATACCTTTCACACGGGCCTGGCAATTTATCTACATTCATAGATACTAAATCCATAAATACTTCCTCTTTCACTGTGTTTATCCAATCCAATATTTCTCACTCCTCCTCCTTAACGACAATCTCTGCATCGTCCCCCTCTTCTTTGAAGACTGACGCAAAGTGTTTAGTTTAAACCCTCCCCAAGTGCTGTTGGGGAGGGTTTAAACTAAAGTGGCAGGGGGTTGGGAACCTGAGCAGGGAGAGAGAGGAAAGCGTAACAGGAAGGGACAGAAGGTATGGAGTAATAGGTAAAGTGTTAAAAAAGGAAAAAGCAGGAACTAAGCGTCACAAAACAGATTTGAAAGTTCTTTATCTGAATGCACGTAGCATTCGTAATAAAATGGACGAGTTAATGGCACAAATAACTACGTATGGGTATGATCTTGTGGCCATTACAGAAACATGGCTGCAGGGTGACAACGACTGGGAATTAAATATGCCAGGGTATTTAACAATCAGGAAGGACAGGCAGGAAGGAAGGGGAGGTGGGGTGGCTATGTTAATAAAGGAAGGAATCACTGTAATACAGAGAAATGATATTGGGACAAAGCATCAAGATAATGAAACAGTTTGGGTGGAGATAAGGAATAATAAGGGAAAAAAAACATGAGTGGGCGTAGTATATAGGCCTCCTAATAGTTGCAACTCTGCTGGAAGAAGTATTAATCAGGAGATAGTCGGGGCATGTAATAAGGGAACATCCATAATTATGGGGGATTTTAATCATCATATTAACTGGACAAATCAAATTGGGCAGAGCAGCCTTGAGGACGAGTTCATTGAGTGCATCAGGGATGGATTTCTTGAGCAGTATGTAACTGATCCTACAAGGGGGCAGGCAACCTTGGACCTGGTCCTGTGTAATGAGTCAGGATTAATTAATAATGTCCTAGTTAAGGATCCCCTTGGAACGAGCGACCACAACATGGTTGAATTCCATATCCAATTAGAGGGTGAGAAGGTTGATTCTCAAACAAGCGTACTGAGCTTGAATAAAGGAGACTATGATGGTATGAGAGCGGAATTGATTAAAGTGGACTGGGAAAATAGATTAAAGGGTAAGACGGTACATGAGCAGTGGTGTTCATTTAGGGAGTTATTTTACAACTTTCAAAATAAATATATTCCACTGAGGAAAAAAGGGTGTAAAAGAAATGACAGCCATCCGTGGCTAAGTAAAGAAATCAAGGATAGTATCCGACTAAAAACAAGGACATATAAGGTAGCCAAACTTAGTGGGAGGATAGAAGATTGGGAATTCTTCAAAAGATAGCAAAAAGTAACTAAAGGATTGATTAAGAAAGGGAAGTTAGATTATGAAAAGAAATTAGCAAAAAATATAAAAACAGATAGCAAGAGTTTCTATAGTTATATAAAAAGAAAAAGGGTGGCTAAGGCAAACATAGGTCCCTTAGAGGATGAGACCGGGAAATTAATGGTGGGAAACATGGAGATGGCAAAAATGCTGAACAAATATTTTGTTTCAGTCTTTACAGTAGAGGACACTAAGAATATCCCAACACTGGACAAACAGGGGACTCTCGGGGGGGAGGAGCTAAATACGATTAAAATCACTCAGGAGATGGTACTCAGTAAAATAATGGGACTCAAGGCGGATAAATCCCCTGGACCTGATGGCTTCCATCCTAGGGTCTTGAGGGAAGTGGCAGTAGGGATTGTGGATGCTTTGGTGATAGTTTTCCAAAATTCCCTGGACTCAGGAGAGGTCCCGGCAGATTGGAAAACTGCTAATGTAACACCGTTATTTAAAAAGGGTAGTAGGCAGAAGGCTGGAAATTATAGGCCAGTTAGCTTAACATCTGTGGTGGGTAAAATTTTGGAGTCTATTATTAAGGAGACAGTAACGGAACATTTAGATAAGCATAATTTAATAGGACAAAGTCAGCATGGCTTTATGAAGGGGAAGTCATGTCTGACAAATTTGCTTGAGTTCTTCGAGGATATAACGTATAGGGTGGATAAAGGGGAACCAGTGGACATAGTGTATTTAGACTTCCAGAAGGCATTCGACAAGGTGCCACATAAAAGATTATTACTTAAGATAAAAAATCACGGGATTGGGGGTAATATTCTGGCATGGGTGGAGGATTGGTTATCGAACAGGAAGCAGGGAGTTGGGATAAATGGTTCATTTTCGGACTGGCAACCAGTAACCAGTGGTGTTCCACAGGGGTCGGTGCTGGGTCCCCAACTCTTTACAATCTATATTAACGATTTGGAGGAGGGGACCGAGTGCAACATATCAAAATTTGCAGATGATACAAAGATGGGAGGGAAAGTAGAGAGTGAGGAGGACATAAAAAACCTGCAAGGGGATATAGACAGGCTGGGTGAGTGGGCGGAGATTTGGCAGATGCAATATAATATTGGAAAATGTGAGGTTATGCACTTTGGCAGGAAAAATCAGAGAGCAAGTTATTTTCTTAATGGCGAGAGACTGGAAAGTACTGCAGTACAAAGGGATCTGGGGGTCCTAGTGCAAGAAAATCAAAAAGTTGGTATGCAGGTGCAGCAGGTGATCAAGAAAGCCAACGGAATGTTGGCTTTTATTGCTAGGGGGATAGAATATAAAAACAAGGAGGTATTGCTGCAGTTATATAAGGTATTGGTGAGACCGCACCTGGAATACTGCATACAGTTTTGGTCTCCATACTTAAGAAAAGACATACTTGCTCTCGAGGCAGTACAAAGAAGGTTCACTCGGTTAATCCCGGGGATGAGGGGGTGGACATATGAGGAGAGGTTGAGTAGATTGGGACTCTACTCATTGGAGTTCAGAAGAATGAGAGGCGATCTTATTGAAACATATAAGATTGTGAAGGGTCTTGATCGGGTGGATGCAGTAAGGATGTTCCCAAAGATGGGTGAAACTAGAACTAGGGGGCATAATCTTAGAATAAGGGGCTGCTCTTTCAAAACTGAGATGAGGAGAAACTTCTTCACTCAGAGGGTGGTAGGTCTGTGGAATTTGCTGCCCCAGGAAGCTGTGGAAGCTACATCATTAGATAAATTTAAAACAGAAATAGACAGTTTCCTAGAAGTAAAGGGAATTAGGGGTTATGGGGAGCGGGCAGGAAATTGGACATGAAGCTGAGTTCGGATCGGTCAATGCCCTGTGGGTGGCGGAGAGGGCCCAGGGGCTATGTGGCCGGGTCCTGCTCCGACTTCTTGTGTTCTTTAGATTTGTGGTTGGGATCAGATCAGCCATGATCTTATTGAATGGCGGAGCAGGCTCGAGGGGCCGATTGGCCTACTCCTGCTCCAATTTCTTATGTTCTTATGTTCTTATGACCATACCCACATCTTCCACCTCCACACATAGGTTACCTTTTTGGTCTCTAATAGTCCCTCCTCTTTTCTTAGTTATCCTCTTACTCTTTATGTATTTATAAAACATTTTTGGGTTTTCCTTAATTTTCCAATATTTTCTCTTCTATCTCCCTCTGAGTGTTTGGGGATCTGTTGTCCACTTCCAGCAGTGTGGCTGTCACGTTTTTGTTCTTTAGCTCAACCTATATGGCCTCATTTGATGCTCCTTCTAACATATGATCCCTCCTCACAGCCGTGATTGTTTCTTTAACCAATATTGTCACCCCCTCCTTTTTATCCCCCTCTCTATGTCGTCTGGATACCCTGTAACCGGGAATGTTGAGATGCAATTCCTGCCCCTGTTTAAGCCATGTTTCTGTAATAGCTAAGATATCGTCTATCTGTGCCCTTAACTCTTTTGTCTTATTCACTGTACTTGCATTGAGGTTTATACCGTTCAGCGCTGCCAAACTCCTTTATTGTCTAGTTTCTAAACTTTGATTCCTTTGCCTTCTGAACTCATTTACTAATTTTCTGCCATTCATTTCCAGCTCTGCTTCTCTCCCTTCTGAATCTACACTCAGGTTCTCACACTGCAGTTATGTTTAAAAACTGTAGATTTATTTTTAAAAATTAAAATATTGAACAAATGTTTCTCAACAGGAAATGCCACATCCTGCAATCTGCAGACCAGACCCGACCAATCTGCAATCTAAGTTTGTACATGTCCATTTCTCTGTTTCAGTCTCTCTCTCTCACCCCCTGTCGCATTCAGTCCTGCTCTGCTGCTCATTGTTTCCCACTCTCTGTTTCTCATTGTTTTCCACTCTCTGTTTCTCATTGTTTCTCGCTCTCAGTTTCTCATTGTTTCCCACTCTGTTTCTCATTGTTTCCCACTCTCTGTTTCTCATTGTTTTCCACTCTCTGTTTCTCATTGTTTCTCGCTCTCAGTTTCTCATTGTTTCCCTTTCTGTTTCTCATTGTTTCCCACTCTCTGTTTCTCATTGTTTTCCACTCTCTGTTTCTCATTGTTTCTCTCTCTCAGTTTCTCATTGTTTCCCTCTCTGTTTCTCATTGTTTCCCTCTCTCTGTTTCTCATTGTTTCCCACTCTCTGTTTCTCATTGTTTTCCACTCTCTGTTTCTCATTGTTTCTCGATCTCTGTTTCTCATTGTTTCCCTCTCTGTTTCTCATTGTTTCCCTCTCTGTTTCTCATTGTTTCTCGCTCTCTGTTTCTCATTGTTTCCCTCTCTCTGTTTCTCATTGTTTCTCGCTCTGTTTCTCATTGTTTCCCTCTCTGTTTCTCATTGTTTCCCTCTCTCTGTTTCTCATTGTTTCCCTCTCTCTGTTTCTCATTGTTTCCCTCTCTCTGTTTCTCATTGTTTCCCTCTCTCTGTTTCTCATTGTTTCCCTCTCTCTGTTTCTCATTGTTTCCCACTCTCTGTTTCTCATTGTTTCTTGCTCTCTGTTTCCCATTGTTTCCCACTGTCTGTTTCTCATTGTTTCTCGCTCTCTGTTTCTCATTGTTTCTCGCTCTCTGTTTCTCATTGTTTCTCGCTCTCAGTTTCTCATTGTTTCCCTCTCTGTTTCTCATTGTTTCCCTCTCTCTGCTTCTCATTGTTTTCCACTCTCTGTTTCTCATTGTTTCTTGCTCTCTGTTTCTCATTGTTTCTCGCTCTCTGTTTCTCATTGTTTCTCGCTCTCTGTTTCTCATTGTTTCTCGCTCTCAGTTTCTCATTGTTTCCCTCTCTGTTTCTCATTGTTTCCCTCTCTCTGTTTCTCATTGTTTCCCACTCTCTGTTTCTCATTGTTTTCCACTCTCTGTTTCTCATTGTTTCTCGCTCTCTGTTTCTCATTGTTTCCCTCTCTGATTCTCATTGTTTCCCTCTCTGTTTCTCATTGTTTCCCTCTCTCTGTTTCTCATTGTTTCTCGCTCTCTGTTTCTCATTGTTTCCCTCTCTCTGTTTCTCATTGTTTCTCGCTCTCTGTTTCTCATTGTTTCCCTCTCTCTGTTTCTCATTGTTTCTCGCTCTCTGTTTCCCATTGTTTCTCGCTCTCTGTTTCTCATTGTTTCTCGCTCTCTGTTTCTCATTGTTTCTCGCTCTCTGTTTCCCATTGTTTCTTGCTCTCTGTTTCTCATTGTTTCCCACTCTCTGTTTCTCATTGTTTCTTGCTCTCTGTTTCCCATTGTTTCCCACTCTCTGTTTCTCATTGTTTCTCGCTCTCTGTTTCTCATTGTTTCTCGCTCTCTGTTTCTCATTGTTTCTCGCTCTCTGTTTCTCATTGTTTCCCGCTCTCTGTTTCTCATTGTTTCCCACTCTCTGTTTCTCATTGTTTCCCACTCTCTGTTTCTCATTGATTCCAACTCTCTGTTTCTCATTGTTTCCCTCTCTCTGTTTCTCATTGTTTCCCTCTCTCTGTTTCTCATTGTTTCCAACTCTCTGTTTCTCATTGTTTCCCTCTCTCTGTTTCTCATTGTTTCCCTCTCTCTGTTTCTCATTGTTTCCCTCTCTCTGTTTCTCATTGTTTCCCTCTCTCTGCTTCTCTCTCCCTCTGACTTTCTTTCTCTTTCTCTCTTTTCACTGACTCTTTGTCTCACTCGCTGCTTTTCTCTCTCCCACACTCTTCCATTATCTGTCTCTCTCTCTATCTTTCTGGCTCGGTGTATCTTTCTCTGTGCCTCTTTCACTCTGTCTCCCTTTCTCTCACATTATGTCCCTCTCTCTCTCACCGTTTCTCTTTTCCTCTGACTCTCTCTTTCCCGCTGTCTCTCTTTGGCCCAGCTGCACTCTGTCTGTCTTTCTGTCTCATTCCCACTTTCTTTGTCTGTCTCATTGGGCATGTTTTTATCTGGATGTCCTGAACCCAGCGCGGCAGCAGATATTCACGTGTTGAACCTTGAAGCCAAATGGGTGTGTGGCAATCTGCGATCACAACTCAATAGAAGGTGAATATTTGAGCTTCCGGTGTTCCCGTGCGCCAGGCAGCCAGATTGACAGGCTGGCTGTCTCTCGCAGGAGAAAGGAGCCACGAATCTGAGTGTGGGGTGGGAGGGAGAGAGAGATAATGGGCCCTGGAACATATCAGAGGGCGGGGGAGAACGCGATCGTGGGCGGTGGAATAAATCAGAGGGAGGTGGGGGACATCTTGGGCCGTGGAACAAATCGGAGGGGGTGGAGAGAGGGATCAAGGTAATGGAAAAAATCAGAGAGGGGTGGATGTGGCAGGATATGGATGACATCGGATGGGCCTTGAAGGTCGAGGAGTGACCACTATCGGGGGGACTGACCACCAGCGGGATGTGTCCACCATTGGGATTTTGCACCATCATGCATTTTGTCCATTTCGAATACCAATGTCCAGTCACGTGTGCCCGCAGTTATCAACCTCAAACTCGTCACCTGCACACCGATGGGGACAAAACGGCCACATTCTGCTTCAGTGAGATGAAACCTGAGAGCGGTTTCAAGATCGTTTGCAATTGCAAACAGAATGCATTCAGAGAACGTGGAGCTCATTGAGATGCATTTAAAATTCCCATTAGTTTGAACAGCAGCTCAAGATTAAAAATCGAGGGTAAACTGGGGACTCATTGGGGAAGTGAACTCGGGATCTTCCACATATTTTAATCATTAACCCCGAAGTGAAAATCAAACCCCTGGACTAACCCTTCTCTGTTCAGACTGCGGGCTCAGTTTCCAGATTCACAACATGGTCGGGGACATTTTTAAGACTGGATTCTTTGTTACTTTTGAAAGGATACCCAGGCGGACCGATTTAAATTGTAGTTTTCTGCTCGGCGAAGTTTGAATCCTATCACCGACCCAGTTTTTCTATTATTCTATTTGCTTTTATTTCCAAAATCACGATGAGAAAGTTCCAAGCCTCCGTTTGTAAATAAAATGAATCGCACCTTGGGTGATGACTCCTGTGTGGGAAACGATCATTGAGAATAATTTTGCCATTAGAACTTTACCATTTGGATTTTACTGACCGATGGAGAGGTGACCGAATGGTGACGCGATTGTGCTTTGCACGAGTGTGTTCGAATCAGATCCTTGTTACAAATTACAAACAGCTCACAAACTGCAGTGGGATGAATTGAGCGAGTGCGGGTCATGTTATTTGGCTTTTTCTTCCTGCACTGCCACATTTAAATATCCAAGTATCTGCACTTTTACATCCGGGTATCTGCACCCTTACATCCGAGTACCTGCATCCTTACATCCGAGTATCTGCACCCTTACATCCGAGTACCTGCACCCTGACATCCGAGTATCTGTACCCTCAGATCCGGGTATCTGTACCCTTACATCCGAGTACCTGCATCCTTACATCCGGGTATCTGTACCCTTCCATCCGAGTATCTGCACCCTCAGATCTGAGTATCTGCACCCTTACATCTGAGTATCTGCACCCTGACATCCGGTTATCTGCACCCTTACATCCGAGTATCTGCACCCTCAGATCTGAGTATCTGCACCCTCAGATCTGAGTATCTGCACCCTTACATCTGAGTATCTGCACCCTGACATCCGGTTATCTGCACCTTTGCATCCGAGTATCTGCACCCTTTCACCCGTTAACCCATTCACTGTCCCCAATCACCTTTAACAATGTCGGGAACTCAACAAAACCCAACAGAAAAGAAATGTATAATTTTTCACTAATGTAAGCACACATTTTTAATACGGTACTTTCGGAGAGATTTGGGGAAAATGGGCGCTGATACTCAGAAACTCGCCCTCGTGTCTCGCTACTTGGTGCTATTTGATCAGCGGGCTCGTTGGTCTAGGCGTATGATTCTTGCTTCGGGTTTGCTAATTAAAATATGCGAGACGTGCTGGGTTCAAATCCCGGGCGAGCTGTCATTTTCCCAACGACCTTTGTTCTCGAACTGCTGTTCAAACTAGCAGGATTTTAAAGGCATCTCAATGACCTACACGTCCCCTGAATGCATTATTCTTGCAATTGCTATCTACCTTGAAACCGCTCTCAGATTTCATCTCACTGAAGCAGACTGTGGCCGCTTTGTATCTGCCAGCGTGGAGGTGACGAGGTTGGGATTGAAAACTGTGGGCAAACATGACTGGACATTGGTATTCAGAACGTACAATATGCTGTTTCAAATGCTCGTTTGTCAACCAGGGAGCTCTACCCTTGCGGCCCCACCCTTCCCGCTCGTAAGAATGCGACTAATCTGTACCTGAACTATTTGCTCATTCAAAACCTCCCATTGCTCATTTATTGTTTTACCTGCCAATCTTTGATTCCAATCCATCTGGGCCAGATCCCTTTTCAACTCGCTGAAATTATCTCTCATCCCATTGAGCAGTTACATACTTGAATTTTCCTTGCATTTTCCATAACTACTCTGAACCTGCTCCAAATGCTCCCCCACTGAAACATGCTCCACTTGCCCCACTTCATTCCCCAGAACTAAATCCAGCACTGCTTCCTTCCTCCTTGGGCTGAAAACATATTGATCAAGAATATTCTCCTGTACACATTTCAGGAATTGGTCCTCATTTTTGCCCTCTACACTGCTATTTTCCCACTCTATATTAGGGTAAATGTAGTTCCCCATTATTACTGCTCTAAAATTCTTGCATCTTTCTGCAATTTGCCTGCCAATTTGTTGCTCTGTCTCCTTCCCATGTGTTCGCCTGTTGTATGCAGCCAGCACCGGAATAGCTCCTATATTGTTCCTTAATTCTAACCAAATAGATTCTGTCTCTGAACCTTAAGCCCGCCAACCCTTTCTCCCGCTGTAACAGTATCTTTGATCAATAATACCATCAGCCTCACTCTCTTCCTTTTTCTCCTCCACTGTCGTTCCTGAATACCGTGTAGCCCGAAATGCTTAAATGACAATTCCCCCGCTTGTTTCAGCCAGGTCTCCGTTATTGTCACTATCATACAATTCCATGTTGCTACTTGCACCAGCAGCTCACCAACTTTATTTATCTAATGTGTTAAAGACAACATCAGGGCATAAGGGCAGGACAGGGTCGATTGCCCAATTAAAAGTTCTATACACTAATGCACGTAGCATAATAAATAAAACAGGTGCAATTTCAGCTTATAGGGTATGACGCAGTGTCCATCACTGAGATATGGCTACAAACTGGGCGTGTCTGTGACATAAATATTTCAGGTTTAAGGCCTTTAGAAATTACAGGGACATTGGAAAGGGTGGAGGAGTAGCGTTATTGACGAGGGACACTATTACAGCATTAGAAAGAAGGAATATCAGGACAGGTGAGCACGCAGCAGAAAGACTTTGGATGGAATTGAGTAACAGAAAAGAGAGCAAGACTTTGGTGGGAGTTGTTAATATACCTCCGGATAGCAGTGAAAAAGTAGCAGGATTCATAGAATCAGAGGACAGAGAAGCTTGTTGCAAAAACAGAGTAATGAAAATGGAAGACATGAATTTTCTCAGAGACTGGGGGGAGCAGAACAGCTCGAGTCCCAAAGGCAGCAAATTTCTTGGTTGCATTCAGGACAGTTTTCTGGAACAATATGTTCTTCAACCAAGAAGAGAACAGGCCGTCTTCGATTTAGTAATGAGTAATGAGCCTGAACGAGCCAATAATCTAGTGGGAAGGGAACACCGAGCTCACAGTTACCATAATATGAGAGAATTCGATCTTAGATTTGTGAAGAAGAAGGTGAGCCATGGGCCAACATTTTAAATTGAGGTGAGGCTGAATTTGGATCGATAAGGAAGGAATTGACCACAATAGACTGGGCAGAACTATTAACAGAGAAAACGGCCAATGAACAGTGGAAGTTGTTCAAAATAATTTGGTAGAATACAAGACCTGTACATCCCCGTAAAGGGGAAGAGCTGTATTTATATAATTAATCAACCTTAGTCAACAAGGGAAGTGAGAAATAGTAAAAAAACTAAAAGAAAGGGATTATACAAAGGCAAAGAACAGGAGAGATCCCACGGACTGGGACAGAGGTAAAGAACAACAAAGGGATACAAATAAATTAGTTAGAACTGCAAAAAAGGAAAACGAGAAAAACGTGTAAGGGATATCAAGGATAAAACGAAAGGCTTTTAAAAAATATATTAAAAGGGAATGGTTGGCTCAGAGTAATGTGGGCCCCTGAATGACAGACGCAGGTGAATATTGAAATTGCAAATCAGGAAATGGCAGATTTCTTAAATCGCTACATTGTGCCGTCTTCACAGCAGAGGATGAGGACAAAGGACTAGAGATAGAAATAAAGTAAAAATAAATCAAGGGGACGAACTAACTAGATCCACTCTAAGTAAAAAAATGGTGATGGAGAAAGGAAGGAGATTAAAGATAGACAAACCTCCAGGATACGATGTTTTCCACCCTCGAGATTTAAAATAAGTAGGTGAGGATATTGTGGATCCAATCGTCACGATCTTCCAAAGCTCTCTCGATTCCGGAATTGTCCCCTTGGATTGGAAAACTGCTAATATCACTGCATTATGTAAGAAGGGCAGGAGAGATAAACTAGGAAATTCTAGGCCTATTAGTCTAACGTCAGTTGTGGGGAAGTTACTAGAATCTGTTATTAGGGACAGGGTGACTGAGCATTTGGGCTGATCAGAGAGAGTCAGCATGGATTTGTAAAGTGTAAATCATGTCTAACGAACCTAGTTGAACTTTTTGAGAAGGTAATTAACGTGGTGGATAAAGCAGTGTCTGTGAATTTTAATTCCATGGATTTCCAGAAGGCATTCGGCAAGGTTCCACATGAGAGACTTCTAACAAAAATGAGAGTGCATGGAATTGCAGGCCATCTATTGACTTGGACAGAGAATTGGTTACGATTTAGGAGACAGAGAGTATGTGACCAGTAGTGACCCCCAGGGATTTGTACGGATGCCTCAGATTTTCATTCCATTTACAAATCACTTGGATGCAGGAACAGAGAGCCATATTTCGAAGGTTCCTGATGACACTAAGTTAGGTGGCACAGCAAATAGTGTTTACAGGAACATAAAGTTGCAAAGGGACATGATTGATGAAGTGAGTGGGCAGAAATGTGGCAGATGGAATTCAACGTGGCAAAGTGTGAGGTTATCAACTTTGGACCTAAGAAAGGTCAATCAGAATATTTTATTAATGGTGAGAAGCTCGGAACTGTGGGTGAGCAGAAATATTTGGGATCCAAGTATAGTAATCACTAAAAGCTAATGGACAGGTACAAAAAATAATTGTAAAAGGCTAATCGAATACCAAAGGGTGGAAGTTATGTTCCAGCTGCACAGAGATCTGATTTTAACCCAGTTCGATTACTCTGTTCAGTTCTGGGCACCGCACCTCAGGAAGGATACATTGGCCTTGAAATAGGTGTAACGTAGATTCAGCAGAATGATACCGGGCTAAAAGGATTAATTTATGAGCACAGATTCCACAAACTAGGCTTGCATTCCCTTAAACATAAAGGATTAGGGGGTGATCTAATTGAGGTGTTTAAGATGATCAAATGAGTTGATAGGATAGATAGAGAGAAATGCTTTCGTCTCGTGGAGGAGTCAAGAACAAGGGGGCACAGCTATAAAATTAGGGCTAGGCAGGTCAGCGGTGATGTCAGGAAGGACTTCTTCACACAAAGGGGAGTGGAAATCTGGAACTCTCCCCCCAAAAAAGCTGTTGAGGCCGGGGGTCAATTTAAAATTTCAAACCTGAGATTGATAGATTTTTGTGAGGCAAAGGGTATTAAGGGTTATGGAACCAAGGCGAGTAGATGGAGTGAAGATACAGATTAGCCATCATCTAAATGAATGGTGGAACAAGCTCTGGGGGCTGAATGATCTCCTGCTGTTCCTCTGCCCCTGTGCTGCTATGTGTACAGGATACTGCAGCAACGTTTCCTGCTGGTTCAGTGGTTCGGATTCGATGTCTTCAACGCGGAAGTCCGGGTTTGATTCCCGGTCAAGGAATATGAATTTGTCAGTGCTGGCACCAACCAAAGTTCCCCTCCTAGAGTTCGAAGCTGGCCCCTGATTAACCATAGCCTTTTCAACACCACTGCTGTGTTAACAGTCAGAAACTTATCATTCGTTGGTCTTATAATGATACATAATGCACTTGTATAAAATGTGCACTTTTTTAAAGTCATGATGCTGAGCAAAGTCAGCGTGAAGTTATCTTGCCACTTTTGTCAAGATTTGGAAGCAGAGCTGCACCATTACACTTTCAATATTGCTTGGGTTTAATTATAGCTCATGGTGTCAGAACAGTCACTGTTATCATTAGCCTTTACACTCTCTTCTTCCACTGCAACTCCTTAACAGCCCGAGGTTATCACAATACGGATCTCTCCAAACTGAATCACAGCGTGAAGAAATACAAGATTTCAAAGCTAACCAACAAGTGCAAGGATTGGAAGGACAGCGTGATTGGGTTGAAATGGGCCTGGGCCAATGAGAACATCTCCTGAACATTAAGATATTCGGTATCTGAAAGGAGCAGGGAGATGAGATATTTTTGCCCATTTACCCTGGGATCTTCAAAACTCATCGCCTCTCAATGCCCAGCATCTTTCTTTACCTCTCCCTGCTTTCCAGGTAAGGCTTGGTTTCATTAATTCGCTGTGTTTGCATCAAGCAGCTAATTCACCTGGCAGCCGGTGGAGCAGAGGAAGCTGGAGGAAAGGAAGTGACAGAAGCAGAAGGAGATAGCAGGTGATGGCAGAATCTTGTGTGAACCGGTAGCTTCAAATGAGACATGAGAGCTGTTCTTTGCCTTGTACCTTTCCCAGGAACTGCACTGATCCGGAGCGTGCGTTTCGGAAATGGAAACAGGAAGGTCAGCAGCTTGTGGTAATATTTCCCCTCACCGTCCATTTCATATTGATGCCTGCCCAAACTTGGTTCTATAATTACCCAAACAAGTCTTTCTTATTCGAACCGAAAATGCTAATTGGAGGGAGCAGCTTGTCGGGGAGGAAATTGACCAGATTTTAAAGGGCAAGTAGGAAGAAAAGATTGGCTGCTTACTCGCAGAATGCTGTAGGATTTAAAGCCCCGACTTTCAGGATTATAATTTAATCCAATCCAAGGACTGGTTCGTGACAACAACAAGACCACCATGGGACTGGGATTATGGTTAAAGGCAAAACAAATGTATTAAGCACATCACAATTAGTACAAAGGAAGTGATTCTTAACAAAGAAAAATAGTCACAGTCTGTTCCTTGGAACCTTGGAAGTATCCCTCCGAGTGACTGAGGCTCGGTCTCTCTCTCTCTCTCTCTCTATCCCTCCGAGTGACTGAGGCTCGGTCTCTCTCTCTCTATCCCTCCGAGTGACTGAGGCTCGGTCTCTCTCTCTCTCTCTCTCTCTATCCCTCCGAGTGACTGTGGCTCGGTCTCTCTCTCTCTCTCTCTCTCTATCCCTCCGAGTGACTGCGGCTCGGTCTCTCTCTATCTCTCTCTCTCTCTCTATCCCTCCGAGTGACTGAGGCTCGGTCTCTCTCTCTCTCTCTCTCTCTCTCTATCCCTCCGAGTGACTGTGGCTTGGTCTCTCTCTCTCTCTCTATCCCTCCGAGTGACTGTGGCTCGGTCTCTCTCTCTCTCTCTCTCTCTCTATCCCTCCGAGTGACTGCGGCTCGGTCTCTCTCTATCTCTCTCTCTCTCTCTATCCCTCCGAGTGACTGAGGCTCGGTCTCTCTCTCTCTCTCTCTCTCTCTATCCCTCCGAGTGACTGAGGCTCGGTCTCTCTCTCTCTATCCCTCCGAGTGACTGAGGCTCGGTCTCTCTCTCTCTCTATCCCTCCGAGTGACTGCGGCTCGGTCTCTCTCTCTCTCTCTCTCTCTCTATCCCTCCGAGTGACTGCGGCTCGGTCTCGCTCTCTCTCTCTATCCCTCCAAGTGACTGTGGCTCGGTCTCTCTCTCTCTCTCAATCCCTACAAGTGACAGCGGCTCGGTCTCTCTCTCTCTCTTTCTCTCTCTCTGTGTTCTGTTGACTGAAGAGTTCTCTTCTTCCTCACCAGAATCTTGCGTGCCTTCCTTAGCTTTTGAGGTCTCTTCTTATCCCCTGTTTCAGTCTGTGGCAGGTCACTATCACATCCACATCTCTCAGCTTTACCATTAATCATGTCTCTCACCCTTAAGAAGTTACATTCCAAGCAACTCCTGGTACCATCCGTGCCTTGTTGTTACAGACTTAACGGGACCTTATCTTAGAGTTTACATTGCCAGCCTTCACTGGACCCCGTTTGTATAAACAGACTTCTATTCACTAGCTTGCGGGGCTCGAGATAGAGAGGCCTGAGCCTGGGTGACTCCCTGATTATTTCACGTTCAGTTCCTTATCTACATGTCTTCTTGGACATTATATTATTACAGCACATCCTCCCTCAAGCCTGTGATTTCCCCAAGGTCTGTTAATTCCCGCTCTAATGTTATCAGCATTCTCTCAGTTTTAACTGCAAACTTGACTATAATACCATCATGCATCATTCTTGGCCCACTAGCACTTTCTGATTGAACACACGTTACATGGTTCATACTATATTAATACACAGTACAGTTTACATTTATAGACACATAGATTCATAGTACATTTCATTATACTTCTACTATTGATTATAATTATACTAAATTATATCTGTTATTGGGTTAATTCTTACAATTCCCGACCTTGAGGGTTAGGCATTTATGACAATCCCTCATACTTCAAGCAAATCTATTTTGGATTCCCATTTTTGCTCCTCCCTATTCGATCTTGGGTTCTTATCCCCCATAACTGGTCTTTCGTCTGGAGCACGAAGTGTTTCAAATAACATGTATAGGAAAGTAGACAAATCAGGACTAATAGCTGGGCCACTACCAACAGGTGCGAAAGCTTTGTGATCCAGGGGGGAATTACTATGTTTGACCCTGTGTCCCACCAATGTGTAGTGTCCCCCACCCCTGGGATCCCCTCAGCCACTTCCTCATTTCCCTGTTCCAATGTGTAATAGTAACGCTGGGAGCTGTTAATACACTGTAATAAAGCCGTCAAAGTCTCAGGTAACTCGAGAATATCATATCCAAATTTCTCAACATAATCCTCCAGCCTTATCCCGAAACTGTCCTTCCCTTGCAGGACTTGCTGTTCGTGTATGACCTTTACCAGGAGGGTTTTTCCTCCGACTCTGAGGGTCTCTGTAGGTGTCAAACAGTCAGTTCCTGGGCTGATTGGACATCTCTGTGGCCCGTGGCAGTAATGATCCTCGAGTGCAGTAAAACAGTACTTTGCTCCCCGTACGTATGCAGTGCGGGTCCTTATATCTGATGACCCTCTCACTTCCATGGTGCTGTTTAAGCCTTTTTGATTCCAATCAAAACCACACGTTTCTTTAGAGTGATCGTACAGATCATAGGGGCAGACCAGGGTGTCCTCACTCTTACTGCATCCCTCTAGGTTTGGCTCCACCCACGTCAGTTCTCTTGACTGGACCAACCACTGCGGTGCTGTTAGGAATCGACTAATGGTGTCTTTCCTTACTACGCCTATATTGTCTATTCTGAACAGGGGATTGGGTCTGGTTCGATTCATCAGACTGGGAATTTGCACTATTATTCTGAACAAATTTTGATTCCCTACCTCGTGACACTTCTACGTGACGATTAATACTGTCCCTCAGATTTTTTTCCAATAATTTGCCCACCACCGAGTTTAGGCTGACTGACCTGTAATTACTCAGTCTATCCCGTTCTCCTTTCTTAAACAATGGTACAACATTAGCAGTCCTCAGTCCTCTGGCACCACTTCTGTAACCAGAGAGGATTGGACAATGACGGTCAGAGCCTCAGTTATTACCTCCCTTGCATCTCTTAACAGCCTGGGATACATTTCAACCGGGCTAAACACCTTAATATTTCCTCTCTCACTATGTTTATCCCATCCAATATTTCACACACTTCCTCCTTAACTACAATGTCTGAATCCTCCCCCTCTTTTGTGAATTCAGACGCAAAGTATTCATTAAGAACCATACCCACATCTTCCACCTCCACACACAGGTTAGAATCAAAGAATCATAGAAAGGTTAGAGCACAGAAGGAGGCAATTCGGCCCATCGAGTCCGCGCTGTCTTTATGCAAGAGCAATCCAGCAAGTCCCATTCCCCGACCTATCCCCGTAGCACTGCAAATTTTTAACTTTCAATTATTTATCCAGTTCCCTTTTGAAGGCCATGATTGAATCTGCCTCCACCACCCCCTCGGGCAGTGCATTCCAGATCCTAACCACTCGCTGGGTAAAAAAGTTATTCCTCATGTCACTTTTGGTTCTTTTGCCAATCGCCTTAAATCTATGCTTTCTGGTTCTTGACTCTTCCGCCAATGGGAACAATTTATCTTCATCTACTCTGCCTAGACCCTTCTTTATTTTGAATACCTCTATCAAATCTCCTCGCAACCTTGTTTGTTCCAAGGTTCTCCAGTTTATCCATGTAACTAAAGTTCCTCATCCCTGGAATCATTGTAGTAAGACTCTTCTGCACCCTCTCTAAGGCTTTCAGATCTTTCCTAAAGTGCGGATCCCAGAATTAGACACAATGCTCCAGTTATGGCCAAACCAGTGTTTTTTTGAAGTTCCATCTTAGCTTCCTTACTTTTGCACACTATGCTTCTATTTATAAAGTACAGGATCTCATATACTTTTTTAACCACTTTCTCAAGCTGCACTGCCACCTTCAAAAATGTGTGCACATATACCCCCCAAATCTCTTTGTTCCTGTACCCCTTTTAGCTATTTGCCCTCTAGTTTATATTGCCTCTCCTCGTTCTTCCTACCGAAATGTATCAATTCACATTTCTCTGCGTTAAATTTCATCTGCCACGTGTCCGCCCATGACACCAGCCTCTCTATATCCTCTTGAAGTCGATCACGATCCTCCTCACTGTTCACTACACTTCCAAGTTTCACGTCATCTGAAAATGTTGAAATTGTGCTCCTTACACTCATGTCCAAATCATTAATATATATCAAGAAAAGCAGTGACCCCAGTACTGACCCCTGTGGAACACCACTGTACACCTACCTCCAGTCCGAAAAACAACCGTTCACCACCACTCTCTGTTTCCTGTCACTTTGCCAATTCTGTATCCATGTTGCTTCTGCCCCCTTTATTCCATGGCCACAATCTTGATGACAAGCCTACCATGTGGTACTTTATCAAACACCTTTTGAAAGTCCATATACACCACTCTGTTAACTCATCAAAAAAAACTCTATCAGGTTAATTAAACATGATTTTTCTTTAGCAAATCCGTGCTGGCTTTCACTAATCAATCCACACTCGTCCAAATGACCGTTAATCTGGTTCCGGATTATCGTTTCTAAAAGTTTCTCCACTACCGAGGTTAAACTGACGGGCCTATAGTTGCTGAGTTTATCCTTATACCCTTTTTTGAACAAGGATGTAACATTTGCAATTCTCCAGTCCTCTGACACCACCCCGTATCTCAGGATGTTTGGAGAATTATGCAATTTCCACCCTTATTTCCCTCAGCAACCTGGGATTCATCCCATCTGGACCGGATGACTTAACTACTTTAAGTACAGATAGCCTTTCTATTACCTCTTCTTTATCAATTTTTAGCCCATCCAGTCTCAAACGATATCATCTTTTACTGAGACTCTGGCAGCATCTTCATCCTTGGTAAAGACAGATGCAAAGTATTCATTTAGTAGCTCAGCCATGCCCTCTGCCTCCATAAGTAGGTCTCTTTTATGGTCCCTAATCGTCTCCCCCCTCCTCTGACTACCCGCTTACTGTTTACATGCTTGTAGAAGACTTTTGGATTCCCTTTTATGTTGGCCACCAGTCTTTTCTCACACTCTCTCTTTGCCCCTCTTGCTTCCTTTTTGAATCCCCCTCTGAATGTTTTATATTCCTTCTCGGTCTCACTTGCGATATCAACCTGACATCTACCATACGCCCCTTTCTTTACTTTCATCTCGCTCATTATCTCTTTTGTCGTCCAGGAAGCTCTGGCTTTAGTTCCCCTACTTTTCTGCATCATGGAATGAGCCTAGACTGCACCCGAACCATCTCCTCTTTAAATAACACAGACAGGTCGAGACAGCTGCTAGACAGACACAGGCAATCCCGTGTGTGTCTCAGTGTCATCTCCTGTACATGTACACCTCACTGCGGGTAAGAACATAGGAACAGGGATAGGCCATTTAGACCCTTGAGCCTGCTCCACCAATCAATGTGATCATGGCTGATCTGTGACCTAACTCCTTATGTCCACCTTCGCCCCATATCCCATAATAACTTTGGTTATCAAAAATATATCAATGTCAGATTTGAAATTAACAATTGAACTAGCATCGACTGCCCTTTGTGGAAAAGAGTTCCAAACTTCTACCATCCTTTGCTGTAGAAATGTTTCCTGGCTTCAGTCCTGAAAGTCCTGGCTCTAATTTCTAGGCTATATCCACTAGTCCTAGACTCCCCAACCAGCGGAAATAGTTTCTCTCTATCTACCCTATCAGTTTCCCTTAATATTTTGAATAAATCGATCAAATCACCCCTTAATCTTCTAAAGGAATACAACTCCAGTTTGTGTAATCTGTCCTGGTAATTTAACCCTTGGAGTCCAGGTATTATTCCAGTAAATCTACGCTGAACTTTCTCCAAGGCCAATATATCCTTCCTAAGGTGCGGTGCCCAGAACTGAACCCAGTATTCCAGATGTGGTCCAACTGGGGCTTTGTGTATCTGTAGGATAACTTCTAACCCCTTGTATTCTAGTCCTCGAGCTATAAAGGCCAGCATTCCATTAGCCTTTTTGATTATTTTCTGTCCCTGTCCATGACATTTTAATGATCTATATTCATGGATCCCGAGGTCTGTTTGGACCTCCACTGCTTCGACCTCTTCACCATTTAGAAATTACTCCGTTCTATCTTTTTTAGCTCCAAAGTGGATGACCTCACAATTGTCTTCATTGAAATCCATTTACCCATTCACGCAATCTATTAATATCTCTCTGTAATTTTATGCTTCCACCTACACTGCTTACAATGCTGCCTATCTTTGTGTCATGGGCAAACTTGGATATGTGGCTCTCTATCCCGTCATCTAAGTCGTCAATAAATTCAGTGAATAGTTGAGGCCCCAACACAGTTCCCGTGGGGCACCACTCGTTACATCTTTCAATTTGAGTACCTGCCAATTATCCCTACTCTCTGTCTCCTGCCGTTTAGCCAATTTCCGATCCAGATCAATAATTTGCCCTCAATTCAATGACTTTAGCTAATGATCTCTATTGAGGGACTTTTTTGTATGCCTTCTGGAAGTCCATATAAACAACATCCGTAGACGTTCCCCTGTCCACTTCTTAGTCACCTCTTCAAAAAAATCAATCAGTTCCGTCACACTGTACAAATCCATGTTGGTTCTTTCTCTGATGAGCTGAAAATTTTCAAGGTGTTCAGTCACTCTATCCTTAATTATAGACTCTGTTAATTTCCAGACAATAGATGTTATGCTGACTGGTCTATAATTCCCTGGTTTCCCTCTCTCACCTTTCTTAAATAATGGAGTGACATGTGCAAATTTCCAATCTAGAGGAACGGTTCTTGAATCGTGTGAACATCACAGCATCATGGTTAGGACAGGTGCAATCTTCTCACCTCCTTCCTTTAAAACCCTGGTTTGGAAACTATCTAATCCGAGGGATTTGTCACCTTTCAGTGCCATTATTTTCTTCATTACGTTAATTATGGTGAGTCCCCAACCCTGATTCAAAATTAGCTTGTCACCCTCTTCCTCTATTCGAAATATTGAGGCAAAGTAATTATTTAACATGTCCGCCATTTCTTTGTTTTGATTTATAATGTCACCATTTTTAAGGGGCTTTCATTGCTCTTGGCTACCGTCTTTTTCTAATATAATTGGAAAAATTTTTGTGTTGATTTTGTTACCCTCGCAAGTTTCTTTTTGTGCTCCCTTTTTATAGCTCTTACTATCTGTTTTGTCATCCATTGCTGTTCCCCTCTCACACTCCTCCTCCCAACCACTTCACTCACTCTCATCCCACAAATCACTCCCTCTCCCCGGCTCAGCTCCCCCTCCACCCTTAGCCTCCCAGTTCACCCTCCCCCGCTCAGACCACCGCCCCTCCGCCAACCAGGTCACCGCCCCTCCCCCGCTCAGTTCACCGCCCCTCCCGCTCAGGTCACCGCCCCTCCCCAGCTCAGGTCACCGCCCCTCCCCCGCTCAGGTCACCGCCCCTCCCCCGCTCAGGTCACCGCCCCTCCCCCGCTCAGGTCACCGCCCCTCCCCCGCTCAGTTCACCGCCCCTCCCCCGCTCAGGTCACCGCCCCTCCCGCTCAGGTCACCGCTCCATCCGCCAACCAGGTCACCGCCCCTCCCGCTCAGGTCACCGCTCCATCCGCCAACCAGGTCACCGCCCCTCCCGCTCAGGTCACCGCCCCTCCCCCACACAAGTCACCGCCCCTCCCGCTCAGGTCACCGCCCCTCCCCCGCTCAGGTCACCGCCCCTCCCGCTCAGGTCACCGCCCCTCCCCCGCTCAGTTCACCGCCCCTCCCCCGCTCAGGTCACCGCCCCTCCCGCTCAGGTCACCGCCCCTCCCCCGCTCAGTTCACCGCCCCTCCCGCTCAGGTCACCGCCCCTCCCCCGCTCAGGTCACCGCCCCTCCCGGGCTCAGACCACCGCCCCTCCCCCGCTCAGGTCACCGCCCCTCCCCCGCTCAGGTCACCGCCCCTCCGCCAACCAGGTCACCGCCCCTCCCGCTCAGGTCACCGCCCCTCCGCCAACCAGGTCACCGCCCCTCCCGCTCAGGTCACCGCCCCTCCCCCGCTCAGGTCACCGCCCCTCCCCCGCTCAGGTCACCGCCCCTCCCGCTCAGGTCACCGCCCCTCCCGCTCAGGTCACCGCCCCTCCCCCGCTCAGGTCACCGCCCCTCCGCCAACCAGGTCACCGCCCCTCCCGCTCAGGTCACCACCCCTCCCGCTCAGGTCACCGCCCCTCCGGCTCAGGTCACCGCCCCTCTCCCGCTCAGGTCACCGCCCCTCCCCCGCTCAGGTCACCGCCCCTCCCGCTCTGGTCACCGCCCCTCCCCCGCTCAGTTCACCGCCCCTCCCCCGCTCAGGTCACCGCCCCTCCCGCTCAGGTCACCGCCCCTCTCGCTCAGGTCACCGCCCCTCTCGCTCAGGTCACCGCCCCTCCCCCGCTCAGTTCACCGCCCCTCCCACTCAGGTCACCGCCCCTCCCCCGCTCAGTTCACCGCCCCTCCCCCGCTCAGTTCACCGCCCCTCCCCCGCTCAGGTCACCGCCCCTCCCCCGCTCAGGTCACCGCCCCTCCCGCTCAGGTCACCGCCCCTCCCGCTCAGTTCACCGCCCCTCCCCCGCTCAGGTCACCGCCCCTCCCGCTCAGTTCACCGCCCCTCCCCCGCTCAGGTCAGCGCCCCTCCCCCGCTCAGGTCAGCGCCCCTCCCCCGCTCAGGTCACCACCCCTCCCGCTCAGGTCACCGCCCCTCCCCCGCTCAGGTCACCGCTCCATCCGCTCAGGTCACCGCCCCTCCCCCGCTCAGGTCACCGCTCCATCCGCTCAGGTCACCGCCCCTCCCGCTCAGGTCACCGCCCCTCCCGCTCAGGTCACCGCCCCTCCCCCGCTCAGGTCACCGCCCCTCCCCCACTCAGGTCACCGCCCCTCCCCCACTCAGGTCACCGCCCCTCCCCCGCTCAAGTCACCGCCCCTCCCCCGCTCAGGTCACCGCCCCTCCCCCGCTCAGGTCACCGCCCCTCCCGCTCAGGTCACCGCCCCTCCCCCGCTCAGGTCACCGCCCCTCCCCCGCTCAGGTCACCGCCCCTCCCCCGCTCAGGTCACCGCCCCTCCCCCGCTCAGGTCACCGCCCCTCCCCCGCTCAGGTCACCGCCCCTCCCCCGCTCAGGTCACCGCCCCTCCCCCGCTCAGGTCACCGCCCCTCCCCCGCTCAGGTCACCGCCCCTCCCCCGCTCAGGTCACCGCCCCACCCCCGCTCAGGTCACCGCCCCTCCCCCGCTCAGGTCACCGCCCCTCCCCCGCTCAGGACACCGCCCCTCCCCCGCACAGGTCACCGCTCCTCCCCCGCTCAGGTCACCGCCCCTCCCGCTCAGGTCACCGCCCCTCCCCCGCTCAGGTCAACGCCCCTCCCCCGCTCAGGTCACCGCCCCTCCCCCGCTCTTGTCCCCAAATTATTGAATGTTTTCAGGGAGGGGCCAACCCAAGGCAAACTTTCTCTGCTGATGGTGGAGTTTCCTAGAGGTGAGTGTGAAGTGACGACTGTGAAGGGCAATTTCCAAACAGTGACCCGGAAGTTCCCTCAAATGGTGGAGTGCTTGATCAGCATATCAGAAAGAGCAGGATCAATGCTTGTATTTTTAGTTTTCCTGGGGACAATTGACCTGAAACAAAAGTGGCGTCAGTTTTCAGCGAGCCTGTAACCCACGTACTTCCTGAGCTTCGCCGCGTGCTGTGGTACGGAGAGGTCAAAGGGCAGCAAATCGATTGGTTTGCTGCAGGAAGCAAAAGTTCTTGATTTTACTGTTGAGTAAAGATGGAAAAAACGCTCCACAAACCCTGAAGCCTTTTTCTCAGGATTGAAATCAGGGCCTTCAGGATTAATGAAAGTGACGTGCTGCCTGCTGCGTTAAGCAAGTGGGACAGTTTGCAACGCATCAAAAGTCATAAAGTAATGCGCAGTTTGCAAAAACTTTCCAACCAGGTCGGATTCGAAACTACAAACTATTAATCCAGAGCCAAATATGTTAACCATTGCTCCACTGGTGCAAGTTGTGAAGTGTCAGCAGCAGTTCACGCTCTCACAGAGCTGCAGTATGAGCAGGTACCGAGTCAGTCTCGGTCATGTCCACGTAACTCCACGAGTCCAGGAGTGTCCAAAGGTGCACGGTGAACAATCACCAACGAGACGAACCTTTGTTGCTCTCTCTCGATAGGTCAGCTGCTCTAGCAGATGACATAGAGTAAAAAACCGAAACACAAATCATCCTGAATTTACCGGTTCAATTCTGCCTCGAAGGAGTGAGTGTGCTTTTGGAGTAAGCAGCAATTAGCTCAAGGCCGGGCTCTTAACTTTACGGGTAGTTTGCAGTTTAACATGTTGGCACAAAGGCACAGAACAACTTTTTAGTTTTCTCAAACATTAAAGGTTTCTGTGTCTGCCCGAACACGACTGTTTATCTCGAGCATTTCATAGAATCATCGAAAGTTACAGCACAGATGGAGGCCATTCGGCCCATCGTCTCCATTCGCCTCCACTCACCAGCAGGGGGTGCCTTTGAGCAGCAACACTTCGAACCCTTTTTCTTCTTTATTTTTCAAAATATACTTTATTTCATAAAATTTAAGGATACATCTCTTTAATACTTTGAGTACAATACAAGGTCGGATTGCCTTACACGGTGGCCTTTCCCCACAGGGCCTTTGTGTAGGTCACAGCACGTACTCCTGGACCTTGGAATGTCCAGTCGGATACTCTCAGTCATGGACAGCTCCTTCAGCTGGAAGACCAGCAGGTTTCAGGCGGACCAAAGGACCTCCTTCACCGAGTTGGTGGTCTTCCAGCAACAGTTGAATTCTGTCTCAGTGTCATCCCTGGAAACAGCCCGTAGAGCACAGCGTCCTGTTTTACCGAGCTGTTGGGGATGAACTGGGACAGATACCAACACATCTCTCTCCTCACCTTCTGTGTGAAGGGGTGGTCCATCAGGAGGTGGGCAGCGGTCTTCTCTGTGCTGTAGCCTTGAGGGCAGCTCGCAGCAGTGCTGAGATTCTGTGCATGTTGGAAGGACCACACTGGGAGGGCCCTTCTCAACACAATCCAGGCTACACCCTGTTGGTCAGTTCTGGTGACGAGACGTTCTGATTGGTGAATTGCCCGATCGGCTCCACCCTCTCCTTTCCCTGCAGGACCCCCAGAACATTCGGTGTTGACCACGGTCTGATGGCCTTGTGGTAGAAGGGGTTCCTCGTCAGGACCTTCTTCACCTGGGACAGGTGGTGGGGGACAGTCCAGATGGACGTTCTGTGTCTGCTCGGCCAGCGTGGCCAGACCCAGCCTTCTCAGTGTGGTGGACAGGTAGAAACTCAGCACGTAGTGACAGGTGGGGGTTGATTTTAAACCCCAAGAACGGGTGGGTGGGGGGCCGGTGGGAGTTGAAAACATTTGTTTTTTGGGTCACGAATGCAACCTGACTTTATTTGCAGTTTACCGTCAGCACAGAAATGTACAGGCTTCCCACTGGGAACGCCAAGTCCAAAAATTTTGCGGTCGCAACCCAAGAAAAACCAACTATTTTCAACTCCCACCCGCCCCCGACCCACCCGTTCTTGAGGTTTAAAATCACCCCCTTGGTCTTTGCGTACTGGGGCTCCACACACATCTTCATGCAGCCACACACAAAGGTGGCCATCAGGATCAGGGCAGCATTGGGGGCGCTCTTCCCTCCTTTGTCTGGGGGCTTGTACATGGTTTCCCTGCGGACGCGTTCTCCCTTGGACTTCCAGACAAATTGAAAGATAGCTCGGGTGACTGTGTTGGCCAAGGGGCGATCAATGGGCCAGACATGGGACACGTAGAGCAACACCGCGAGTACCTCATACCTTGTCACCAGATTCCTGCATGGGACGGACAGGGATCGCCCCATCCACATACCAAGCTTGTATTTGGCCTTGGCGATCTGCTCCTCCCAGTTCTTGATGCAGGCTTGTGGCCCACAGAACCTGATCCCCAGCACCTTCTGGTAGACGGATCTGACGGTGAAGGGGACAAAGGATCGAGTCTCCCACCTGCCAAAGAACACGGCCTCGCTCTTATTGCGGTTCACTCTGGCCCCCGAGGCCAGTTCGAACCAGTCGCAGATGCCCATCAGTCTGTGAACCGACCATTGATCGGAGCAAAACATGGTGCCATTGTCCATGTGCAGGGAGGTTTAACCTGAGAGCCTCCGCTGCCTGGGATTGTCATGCCCCCACCCCCGCCTCCCAAATACCTGCGTCCTTCCTGACGGACGCGGCAAACGGCCGATACAACGTACGAACAAGACCACAGAGGGCAGCCTTGTCTGACTCCAGATCTGATTGGAAAGCTCTCCGACTCCCACCTGTTGATTAGACCTGCACTACGGATATCTGCAGAGAGCAGTCGGATCCAATCAGGGATTCCCTCCCCAAACCCCATTTTGGAGAGCACGTCCATCATGTACGTGTGGGATATTCTGTCAAAGACCTTCTCCTGGTCCAGGCTGATGAGGCAGGTGTTCACCCCCTGTCCTGCACATAGGCGATTGTATCCCTGAGCAGTGCAAGGTTATCAGAGACCTTCGTGCCAGGTACGGTACAGGTCTGATCCGGGTGGATCACCCGCTCTGGAGCAGACTCCAGCCTGTTGGTGATGAGCTCAGACAGAATCTTGTGGTCGACATTTAACAAGGAAAAGGATGTCCAATTTCTGATTTCTTCCCTCTCCCCCTTCCACTTGTTGATAAGGGTGATGATGCCTTTACTCATGGACTCTGATATGCTGCCCGCCAGAAGCAAACTCTCATACACTTCCAGCAGGTCTGGGCCTATCCAGTCCCACAGAGCCGAGGACAACACAACCGGTAAACCATCGCTTCCGGGAGTTCTACTTTTCTCGAAGGGCCGGATGGCTTTCGTCAGCTCGACCAAAGTCGGTGTCTGACCCACGCTCTGCCACTCGCTGTCCTCGAAGACTCTGTGATAGACGACAGGGAGGACTGGGAGGCCGTGCTGTCTGTGGGCTTTGCGTCATACAGCACGGCATAAAAGGACTTGCTGATCCTCAGTTTGTCGGCCTGTGAAGACGTCACCGAGCCGTCTTCCTCCTTCAGGCTGCTGATCACAGAGCTCTCTCTGTGCAGCTTCTGGAACAAGAAGCTCGAGCACTTCTCGTCCTGCTCCACGGAGCGGACTCTGGACCGGAAGATGATCTTTGGGTCCTCAGAGGCAAAGAGCGAGGCTTGCTGGCCCTTCACCTCTCTGAGTGCCTCCCCGGCATCGACCCCCATCGACTGCAGCTGGAGCAGATCCTGCATGCTTCTCTGGAGCTGGGACAATCACCTCTGTCACTCTCTCGCCTTTGACTCGATGGAACTCGATGCATTCCAGCGCATCAAGTCGGTGTAACCAACATGAAACCCAAGGGGTGCCAAACACTGTTTCATCAGGGAGAGGCCCCTTTAACTGGACGGGTCAAACTGTGAGATCTCAGGGTGAGGTCCCTTTAACTGGACGGGTCACACTGTGAGATCACAGGGTGAGGTCCCTTTAACTGTACGGGTCACACCGTGAGATCACAGGGTGAGGCCCCTTTAACTGGACGGGTCACACTGTGAGATCACAGGGTGAGGTCCCTTTAACTGTACGGGTCACACCGTGAGATCACAGCGTGAGGCCTCTTTATCTGGACGGGTCACACCGTGAGATCACAGGGTGAGGCAACGTTATCTGGACGGGTCACACCGTGAATTCACAGGGTGAGGCCCCTTTAACTGGACGGGTCACACTGTGAGATCTCAGGGTGAGGCCCCTTTAAATGGACGGGTCACACCGTGAGATCACAGGGTGAGGCAACGTTATCTGGACGGGTCACACCGTGAGATCACAGGGTGAGGCCCCTTTAACTGAATGGGTCACACCGTGAGATCACAGGGTGAGGCCCCTTTAACTGAATGGGTCACACCGTGAGATCACAGGGTGAGGCCCCTTTAACTGGACGAGTCACACCGTGAGATCACAGGGTGAGGCAACGTTATCTGGACGGGTCACACCGTGAGATCACAGGGTGAGGCAACGTTATCTGGACGGGTCACACCGTGAGATCACAGGGTGAGGCCCCTTTAACTGGACGGGTCACACCGTGAGATCACAGGGTGAGGCCACGTTATCTGGACGGGTCACACCATGAGATCACAGGGTAAGGCCCCTTTAACTGGACGAGTCACACCGTGAGATCACAGGGTGAGGCCCCTTTAACTGAATGGGTCACACCGTGAGATCACAGGGTGAGGCCCCTTTAACTGGACGAGTCACACCGTGAGATCACAGGGTGAGGCCCCTTTAACTGAATGGGTCACACCGTGAGATCACAGGGTGAGGCCCCTTTAACTGAATGGGTCACACCGTGAGATCACAGGGTGAGGCCACGTTATCTGGACGGGTCACACCGTGAAATCACAGGGTGAGGCCCCTTTAACTGAATGGGTCACACCGTGAGATCACAGGGTGAGGCCCCTTTAACTGGACGAGTCACACCGTGAGATCACAGGGTGAGGCCCCTTTAACTGAATGGGTCACACCGTGAGATCACAGGGTGAGGCCCCTTTAACTGGATGGGTCACACCGTGAGATCACAGGGTGAGGCCACGTTATCTGGACGGGTCACACCGTGAAATCACAGGGTGAGGCCCCTTTAACTGAATGGGTCACACCGTGAGATCATGAGGTGAGGCCCCTTTAACTGAATGGGTCACACCGTGAGATCACAGGGTGAGGCCCCTTTAACTGGACGAGTCACACCGTGAGATCACAGGGTGAGGCCCCTTTAACTGGATGGGTCACACCGTGAGATCACAGGGTGAGGCCACGTTATCTGGACGGGTCACACCGTGAGATCACAGGGTGAGGCCCCTTTAACTGGATGGGTCACACCGTGAGATCACAGGGTGAGGCCCCTTTAACTGGATGGGTCACACCGTGAGATCACAGGGTGAGGCCACGTTATCTGGACGGGTCACACCGTGAGGTCACAGGGTGAGGCCCCTTTAACTGGACGGCTCGCATTATCACATTGCACTGGTCAGAGTTGGTCAATCTAAGGTATCTTCTTCTGTTCTGTAATTGAGCAGCAGTCGATGGGGAATGCGCTGAATGGTCAGTGGGCTACAGTCACCATTTGGTCCAGTGGGCAAATGGAGCGGATTCGAAGGTGTGAACATTTGAACAGATCCAGTAACACTGAGGCACAGCAGGGTCGACTGATTGATTTGTTGTCACTGTCAGATTTCCCGTGACTTTACCCACAGGTAGGCCGAGGCCTGGAGTGCGGTTACTGATACTCACTGGGCCTCCAAGTGGAAACTTAGGACTGGATGTTCCCCTCGGCAGTAGTCCCACTGGAACTGCATTGACTGAGCTTGGGAGCAGCCCCAATGTTCCTGACATTGGACCAGGTGGTAAGTTTCAAGAGGGAATTAGATATACACTGAAGGAGACATTTTCAGGTCTATGGGAAAGAGCGGGGGAGTGGGACTAATTGGATAGCTTTATAAAAGAGCCGGCTCAGGCATGATGGGCTGAATGGCCTCCTTCTGTGCTGTAGGATTCCAGGTGGGATTTCCTCGCTCGGCTAATTTAAATATGTGAGGTGGCGAGAATGTTGGAGAAATGAAGACTTGAGATGGCAGAAGCTCAGATCAGGGACTCAGCAGCAGTGGGACCAGGTCTGTACTTTGTAACTGGAGCAGGAAAATAGCAGTGGGAACGGAAATCACAAAATAACAAGAGACTTAGGGGTCCATGTACATAGATCATTAAATGACATGGACAGGTACAGAAAATCATCAAAAAAGACTCATGGAATGCTGACCTTTCTATCTAGAGGACCAGAATACAAGGGGGTAGAAGTTATACTGCAGATATACAAAGCCCTGGTTAGACCACAGCTAGAGTACTGTGTTCAGTTCTGGGCACTGAACCTTAGGAAGGATATATTGGCCTTGGAGGGAGAACAGCGTAGATTTCCTAGAATGATACCTGCACTCCAAGGGTTAAATTACGAGGAGAGATTACACAAACTAGGGTTGTATTCCCTGGAGTTTACAAGATTAAGGAGTGATTTGATCGAAGTTTTCAAGATATTAAGGGGAACTGATATGATAGATAGAGAGAAACTATTTCCACTGTTTGGGGAGTCTCGGACGAGGAGACGTCGTCTAAAAACTAGAGCCAATACTTTCAGGAGTGAAGTTAGGAAACACTTCTACACACAAAGGGTTTGGAACTCTCTTCCACAAATGGCAGATTATGCTCGCTCAATTGTCAATTTTAAATCTGACATTGAAAGATTTTTGTTAACCAAAGGTATTAATGGATATGATGCTAAGGCCCAATATCCATTCATACCTTTGGTATTATGGAGATAACAGATCAGCCATGATCTCATGGAATGGCAGTACAGGCTCGAGGGGCTGAATGGCCTAATCCTGCTATTTTGTTCCTATGTACCTATGTGTCAGCTTTCTGACTTTATAAACACTTCAATGTATTTCACTCCATGTCCAACACTGCGAGGTCTCCCCTGGTCTGTCAGCTTCCATTGATTATAAACACTTCAATGTATTTCACACCATGTCCAACACTGTGAGGTCACCCTGGTGTGTCAGCTTTCTGTGTTTATAAATACTTGAATGTATTTTACTCCGTGTCCAACACTGTGCTGTCTCCCCTGGTGTGTCAGCTTTCTGTGTTTATAAATACTTTGGTGTACTTCACTACATGTCCAACACTGTGAGGTCTCCCCTGGTGTGTCAGCTTGCTGTGCTTAAAAACAATTCATTGTATTACTCTCCGTGTCTAACATTGTGAGGTTTCACCTGGTGTGTCAGCTTTCTGTGTTTATAAATACTTGAATGTATTTTACTCCGTGTCCAACACTGTGAGGTTTCACCTGGTCTGTCAGCTTGCTGTGCTTAAAAACAATTCATTGTATTACTCTCCGTGTCCAACATTGTGAGGTTTCACCTGGTCTGTCAGCTTTCGGTGATTATAAACACTTCAATGTATTTCACTCTGTGTCCAACTCTGCGAGGTCTCCCCTGGTTTCTCAGCTTCCAGTGATTATAAACACTTCAGTGTATATCACCCCGTGTCCAACTCTGCGAGGTCTCCCCTGGTGTCTCAGCTTCCAGTGATTATAAACACTTCAGTGTATATCACCCCGTGGCCAACTCTGCGAGGTCTCCCCTGGTGTGTCAGCTTCCAGTGATTTTAAATACTTCAGTGTATATCACCCCGTGTCCAACTCTGTGAGGTCTCCCCTGGTGTCTCAGCTTTCTGGGTTAATAAGCAATTCAGTGTATTTTACCCCGTGCCCAACACTGTGAGGTCTCCCCTGGTGTGTCAGCTTCCAGTGATTTTAAATACTTCAGTGTATTTCACTCTGTGTCCAACACGGTGAGGTGTCGCTGGTGTGTCAGCTTTCAGTGTTTATAAACACTGCACTGTATTTTACTCCGTTTCCAACAAAATGAGGTCTCCCCTGGTGTGTCAGCTTTTTGTCTTTATAAAGACTTCAATGTATTTCACTCCCTGCCCAACGCTGTGTGGCCTCCCCGGACCTGTCAGCTGGCAGTGTTTCTAAAAACTTCAATGTATTTCACTCCGTGTCCAACACTGCGAGGTTGCCCTGATGTCTCAGCTTTCTGTGCTTATAAACACCTCAATATATTTCAATCCTTGTGCAACATGATGTGATCTCACTTGGTGTGTCAGCTTTTGATGTTTATAAACACTTCATTATATTTCACTCCATGTCCAACGCTGCGAGGTCTCCCCTGGTGTGTCAGCTTCCAGTGTTTATAAATACTTCAGTTTATTTCACTCCTTGTGCAACACCGTGAGGTCTCCCCTGGTGTGTCAGTTTTCTGTTTTAATAAACACCTGAATGTATTTCTCTCCGTGGCTAACACTGTGAGGCCTCCCCTGGTGTGTCAGCTTTCTGAGTTTATAAGCAATTCAGTGTATTTGACTCCGTGTCCATAACTGTGAGGCCTCCCCTGGTGTGTCAGCTCTCTGTGTTTATAAAAACTTCAGTGTATTTCATACTGCACACAGTATGGGTATGGTAGCATAGTGGCTATGTTACTGGACTAATAATCCAGAGTCATGAATTCAAATCCTATCACAGCAGCTGGGGAATTTAATATTCAATTAATGAAATCAAATCTGAAATTTAAAAAAAACTTATATCAATAATGGTGGACATGTGATTGTTGTAAAAACCAATCTGGTTCACGAATATCTTTTAGGGAATGAAACATGCCGGCCTGTCCTCTCTGTGACCACAGACCCACAGCAATGTGGTTCATTCTTAATCACTCTCTGAAATAGACGATCAAGCCATTCAGTTGGACAATCTCGCCAAAGAAAGTCACAACAAGAATATAACCGGACGGACCACAAGGCACCGGACACAACAAAGGCAAACCAAGCCCAGTCGACTCTGCAAATTCCTCCTCACCAACATCTGGGGACTTGTGCCAAAATTGGGAGAGCTGTCCCACAGACTAGTCAAGCAATAGCCTGACATAGCCATACTCACAGAATCATATCTTTCAGTCAACGACACAGGGTATGTCCTGTCCCTCCTGCAGGACCAATCCACCAGAGGTGGCGGTACAGTGGTATACAGTTAGTGAGGAGTGGCCCTGGGAATACCTCAACATTGATTCTGGAACCCATGGCATCTCATGGCATCAGGTCAAACATGGGCAAGAAAACCCGATACTGATTATCACCTACCACCCTCCCTCAGCTGATGAATCAGTCCTCCTCCATGTTGAACACCATTTGGAGGAAGCACTGGGGGTAGCAAGGGCACAGAATGTACTCTGGGTGGGGGACATCAATGTTTATAACCAAGAGTGGCTCGGGAGCACCACTCCTGATGGAGCTGGCAGAGTCCCTCAGGATATAGCTGCCAGACTGGGCCTGCAGCAGGTGGTGAGCAAACCAACACAAGCGAGAAACCTACTTGACCTCGTCCTCACCAATCTCCCTGTCGCATGTGCATCTGTCCATTACAGTATAGGTAGGAGTGATCACTGCACAGCTCTTGTGGAGACGAAGTCCCATATTCACACTGAAGACACCATCCAACATGTTGTGTGTCACTACCACCGTGCTAAATGGGATAGATTCAGAACAGATCCAGCAGCTCAAAACAGGACATCCATGAGGTGCTGTGGGCCATCAGCAGCAGCAGAATTGTATTCCAGCACAATCTGTAAACTCACGGCCCGGCATATTTCTCACTCTACCATTACCAACAAGCCAGGGTATCAGTCCTCGTTCAATAGGGAGTGCAGAAGAGCATGCCAGGAGCAGCACCAGGCGTACCTAAAAATGAGGTGTCAACCTGGTGAAGCTACAACTCAGGACTACATGCATGCTAAACAGTGGAGATAAATGATTCCACAACCAACAGATCAGATCAAAGCTCTGCAGTCCTGCCTCATCCAGTAGTGACGGGAGGAGGAGGCTCCGTGAACATCCCCATCCTCAATGATGGCAGAGTCTAGCACATGAGTGCAAAAGACAAGGCTGAAGCGTTTGCAACCATCTTCAGCCAGAAGTGCCGAGTGGATGGTCCATCTCGGCATCCTCCCGATATCCCCACCATCACAGAAGCCAGTCTTCAGCCAATTCGATTCACTCCACGTGATATCAGAAACAACTGAGTGCACTGGATACAACAAAGGCTATGGGCCCCGACAACATCCCGGCTGTAGTGCTGAAGAATTGTGCTTCAGAACTAGCTGTGCCTCCAGCCAAACTGTTCCAGTACAGCTCCAACACTGGCATCTACCCAACAAAGTGGAAAATTGACAAGGTAAATCCTGTCCACAAAAGCAAGACCTCCTCTTGGGAAATAAGGAAGGGCAGGTGACAGAAGTGTTAGTGAGGGATCACTTTGGGACCAGTGATCATAATTCCATTAGATTTAAGATAGCTATGGAGAAGGATAGGTCTGGCCCAAAAGTTAAAATTCTAAATTGGGGAAAGGACAATTTTGATGGTATTAGACAGGAACTTTCAGAAGTTGATTGGGAGAGTCGGTTGGCAGGCAAAGGGACGTCTGGTAAGTGGGAGGCTTTCAAAAGTGTGTTAACCAGGGTTCAGGGTAAGCACATTCCTTATAAAGCAAAGGGCAAGGCTGGTAGAAGTAGGGAACCTTGGATGACTCGGGAGATTGAGGCTCTAGTCAGAAAGAAGAAGGAGGCATATGACATGCATAGGCAGCTGGGATCAAGTGGATCCCTTGAAGAGTATAGAGATTGCCGGAGTAGAGTTAAGAGAGAAATCAGGAGGGCAAAAAGGGGACATGAGATTGCTTTGACAGATAAGGCAAAGGTGAATCCAAAGAGCTTCTACAAATACATAAAGGGCAAAAGAGTAACTGGTGAGAAAGTAGGGCCTCTGAAGGATCAACAAGGTCATCTATGTGCGGAACCACAAGAGATGGGTGAGATCCTAAATGAATATTTCGCATCGGTATTTACGGTTGAGAATGGCATGGATGTTAGGGAACTTGGGGAAATAAATAGTGATGTCTTGAGGAGTGTACATATTACAGAGAGGGAGGTGCTGGAAGTCTTAACGCGCATCAAGGTAGATAAATCTCCGGGACCTGATGAAATGTCTCCCAGGACGTTATGGGAGGTTAGGGAGGAAATTGCGGGTCCCCGAGCAGAGATATTTGAATCATCCACTGCTACAGGTGAGGTGCCTGAAGATTGGAGGGTAGCAAATGTTGTGCCTTTGTTTAAGAAGGGCAGCAGGGAAAAGCCTGGGAACTACAGACCGGTGAGCCTGACATCTGTAGTGGGTAAGTTTTTAGAGGGTATTCTGAGAGACAGGATCTACGGGCATTTGGAGAGGCAGGGACTGATTAGGAACAGTCAGCATGGTTTTGTGAGAGGAAAATCATGTCTCACGAATTTGATTGAGTTTTTTGAAGGGGTAACCAAGAAGATAGATGAGGGCTGTGCAGTAGACGTGGTCTACATGGACTTTAGCAAAGCCTTTGACAAGGTACCGCATGGTAGGTTGTTACATAAGGTTAAATCTCACGGGATCCAAGGTGAGGTAGCCAATTGGATACAACATTGGCTTGACGACAGAAGACAGAGGGTGGGTGTAGAGGGTTGTTTTTCAAATTGGAGGCCTGTGACCAGCGGTGTGCCTCAGGGATCGCTGCTGGGTCCGCTGTTATTTGTTATTTATATTAATGATTTGGATGAGAATTTAGGAGGCATGGTTAGTAAGTTTGCAGATGACACCAAGATTGGTGGCATCGTGGACAGTGAAGAAGGTTATCTAGGATTGCAACGGGATCTTGATAAATTGGGCCAGCGGGCCGATGAATGGCAGATGGAGTTTAATTTCGATAAATGTGAGGTGATGCATTTTGGGAGATCGAATCGGGCCAGGACCTACTCCGTTAATGGTAGGGCATTGGGGAGAGTTATAGAGCAAAGAGATCTAGGAGTACAGGTTCATAGCTCCTTTAAAGTGGAGTCACAGGTGGATCGGGTGGTGAAGAAGGCATTCAGCTTGCTTGGTTTCATTGTTCAGAACATTGAATACAGGAGTTGGGATGTCTTGTTGAAGTTGAACAAGACATTAGTTAGGCCACACTTGGAATACTGTGTATAGTTCTGGTCACCCTATTATAGAAAGGATATAATTAAACTAGAAAGAGTGCAGAAAAGATTTACTAGGATGCTACCGGGACTTGATGGTTTGACTTATAGGGAGAGGTTAGATAGACTGGGACTTTTTTCCCTGGAGAGTAGGAGGTTGAGGGGTGATCTTATACAAGTCTATAAAATAATGAGGGGCATAGATAAGGTGGATAGTCAAAATCTTTTCCCAAAGGTAGGGGAGTCTATAACGAGGGGACATAGATTTAAGGTGAGAGGGGAGAGATACAAAAGGGTCCAGAGGGGCAATTTTTTCACTCAAAGGGTGGTGAGTGCCTGGAACGAGCTGCCAGAGGCAGTAGTAGAGGCGGGTACAATTTTGTCTTTTAAAAAGCATTTGGACAGTTACATGGGTAAGATGGATATAGAGGGATATGGGCCAAGTGCAGGCAATTGGGACTAGCTTAGTGGTATAAACTGGGCGACATGGACATGTTGGGCCGAAGGGCCTGTTTCCATGTTGTAAACTTCTATGATTCTATGATTCTATCACAGACCACTGTAAATACTAACACAGTCTGGGGACAACCTGAATATCTACAGTCTCTGCTGCCTCTTTATATATTGACTTACTCTCTCCTTCATTGCACTGTGGGAGTGCCTTCAACACATGTTCAGCAATGATTCATGAAGGCAGCTCGCTACCACCTTCTCAATGGCAACAAATTAAATTCTGGCCTTGCCAGCTGTGCCCACTTCCCATGAATGAGTTTTGTAAAATCACTCTCATTGACCCCAGTACATACTGACACAGCCTGGGGACAGCCTCAATGTACAGCCTGACGCAGTCTGGTACTCCCTGATTGTATACTGTGCTTGGTACCCCTTTATATAATGATTCACTCTCACAGACCCCTGTAAATACTGAAACAGTCTGGAGACAGCCTGAATTTCTCCAGTCTTTGATACCCCTTTATATATTGATTCACTCTCACAGACCGCTGTAAATACTGACACAGTCTGGGGACAGCCTGAATGTACACAATCCTTGGTATGCCATTATATATAGATTCTCCCTCACAGACCCCTATAAATACTGACATAGCTTGTTGACCCCCTTAATATCTATTGTTCTCGGTATCCCTTCATATATTGATTCACTATCACAGACCTCTGTACAGAGTGACACAGTGTGTGGACAGTCTGAATGTCTCCAATCCTTGATGCTCCTTTATATATTGACACACTCTCACAGAACCCTGTAGATACACACACAATCTGGGAAAAGCCAGAAAGTCAATAGTCAATGGTGCCCCTTTACGTATTGACTCACTTTCACCGACCCCTGTAATACTGACACAGTCTGGGGACATGGAATCATAGAATCAGAGAAAGTTACGGTGCAGAAAGAGGCCATTGGTTGCCTCGTGTCAATGTCGACCGAAAAAGAGCTAATCAGCTTAATCCCACTTTCCATCATTTGATCCGTTGCCCTGTAGATTACGACACTTCAGGTACACATCCAAGTCCTATTTAAATGTGATGAGGGTTTCTGCCTCTCCCACCCTTTCAGGCAGTGAGTTCCGGACTCGCAGCAGCCTCTGGGTGAGAAAATTTCTCCTCCGTTCCCCTCTAATCCTTCGACCAATTACTTTAAATCTATTCCCCCTGGTCACTGACCCCTCTGCTAAGGGAAATAGGTCCTCTCTATCCACTTTATCTGGTCCCATCATATTATACACCTCAATTATTCCTTTGTTGCAAAGAAAACAACCCCAGCCGATCCAATCTTTTCTCATAGCTAAAATTCTCCAGCCCTGGCAACATCCTCGTAAATCTCCTCTGTACCCGTTCTAGTGCAATCACATCTTTCCTGTAATGTGGTGACCAGAACTGTACGCAGTACTCAAGCTGTGGCCTAACCAATGTTTTATACAGTTCGAGCATAAACACCCTGCTTTTATATTCTATGCATCGGCTAATAAAGGAAAGTATCGTGTATGCCTTTTTAACCACCTTTCCTGCCTGTCCTGTTAACTTCAGGGATATGTGGGCATGCACTCCCGGGTCCCTGTCTTCCTGTACTCCTTTCAGTGTCCTCCCATTTATTGTGTACTTGTTTGTCCTCCCCAAATGCATTACTGCACACTTTTCTGGATTGAATTCCATTTGCTACTTTTCTGCCCACATGACCAGTCCATTGATATCTTCCTGCAGGCTACAGCTTTTCTCCTCACTATCAACCACACGACGAATTTATGCATCATCTGCAAACCTTCTGATCTAGTCCCCCACATTCAAGTGCAAACCATTAAAATATACAACAAAAGCAAGAGACCTCGTACTGAGCCTTGTGAAACGCCACTGGAAACAACCTTCCAGTCTCAGTATCACCCGTCAACCATTACCCTTTGCTTCCTCCCACTGAGACAATTTTGGATCCAACGAGCCACTTTCCCTTGGATCCCATAGGATTTTACTTTTTTTGACAAGTCTGCCATGTGGGACCTTGTCAAAAGCCTTGCTAAAATCCATGTACACTTCATCAAACGCTTACCCTCATCGACCCTCCTTTGTATCTCCTCATAAAATTCAACTAAATTCGCAGACACGACCTTCCCTTCACAAATCCATGCGAACTATCCTTGATTAACCTGTGCCTTTCTAAATGAGGATTCATGCCGTCCCTCAGAAAGCTGTAGCCTGCATGATTCCAATAAGTTGCCACCACCGAGATTAGACTGATTGGCCTATAATTACTCGGTCTATCTCTTTCTCCCTTTTAAGCAACGGTACAACATACAGCCTGAATGTTTACAGTCATTGTTGCCTCTTTAAATACTGACTGACTCTCACCGACCCCTGTACAGCCTGACACAGTCTGGAGACTACATGAATGCTGATCGTGCTTGTTACCCCTTTATATATTGATTCCCTCTCACAGACCGCTGTAAATACTGACACAGTCTGGAGACAGTCTAAGTGTCTACAGTCCCTGGCACCCCTTTATATATTGATTCATTCTGAATGACCTCTGCAAATACTGACACAGTCCGTTGACTCCCTTAATATCTATTGTTCTTGGTATCCCTTCATGTATTGATTCACTATCACAGGCCTCAGTACAGAGTGACACAGTGTGTGGACAGCCTGAATGTCTACAGTCCTTGATGCTCCTTTATATATTGTAAAAAATTTTACAACACCAAGTAATAGTCCAACAAATTTATTTTAAATTCCACAAGCTTTCGGAGGCTTCCTCCTTCCTCAGGTGAATAGTGTGGATATATATATATCCTTTATATATTGACACACTCTCACAGAACCCTGCAGATACTGACAAAATCTGGGAAAAGCCAGAAAGTCTAAAGTCAATGGTGCCCCTTTACGTATTAACTCTATTTCACTGACCCCTGTAATACTGACACCGTCTGGGTACATAGAATCATAGAAAGTTATGGCCCAGAAGGAGGCCATTGGTCCCATTGTATCCATGCCGGCCGAAAAAGAGCCCCCTGGTTATTGACCCCTCTGTTCCTTCCTATCCACTCTACAGCCTGAATGTTTACACTCATTTTTGCCTCTTTATATACTAACTGACTCCCACAGTCCCCTGTACAGCCTGACACAGTCTGGAGACTCCCTGATTGTCTACCGTGCTTGGTACTCCTTTATATATTGATTCACTCTCACTGACCCTTGTACATACTGACAATAGTCTGGGGACAGTCTGAATATCTACATTCCTTGATATCCCATTATATATTGATTCACTCTCACAGACCCCTGTAAATACTGACACAGTCTGCGTACAGACTGAATGTATAAAGTCCTTTGAACCCTTTTATATATTGATTCTCTCTCACTGACCCTGGTAAATGCTGACAGAGTGTGTGCACAGCCTGAATGTCCGTTGTCCTTGGTACCGCTTCATACATTGACTCAATCTCGCAGATCCCAGTACATCCTGACACAGTGTGGGTACAGCCTGAATGTCTACATCTTTGGTCTCTTTTATATTGATTCACTCTCACTGCCGCCTCTAATACTGACACAGTCTGGGGATTCCCGGAATATTGATACACTCTCAGAGACCCCTGTACATACTGACACAATCTGGGGTCAGCCTGAATGTCTACAGTCTCTTGGTGCCCCTTTAGATATTGACTCACTCTCACAGAGTCCTGTAACTACGACTATATTATGGAGACAGCCTGAACATCTACAGCCCCTCGTACCCCATTATATATTGATTCACCCGAACTGACGCCTGTAAATACTGATACAGTCTGGGTACAGCCTGAATGTATGAAGTCCTTTGAAGCCCTTTACATATTGTTTCAGTCTCACAGACCCCTGTAGATGCTGGCACAGTCTGGAGACAGCCTGAATGTATAAAGTCCTTTGAGCCCCTTTACATATTGTTTCAATCTCACAGACCCCTGTAGATGCTGGCACAGTCTGGAGACAGCCTGAATGTCTACAATCCTTTGAGCCCCTTTATATGTTGATTCACGCTGACAGACTCCTGGTCATACTGACAGATTCTGGAGGCTCCCTGATTGTCCACAGTCTTTGTTACCCCTTTATATATTGATTCACTCTCACCAATCCCTGCAAATACCGAAAGATTCTGGGTGTAGCCTGAATGTATAAAGTCCTTGTTACCCCTTAAAATATTGTCTCACTCTCACAGCCCCTTTACATACTGACACAATGTGGGTACAGCCTGAATGTCTACAGTCTTTGGTTCCCCTTGAGATATTGATTCTCTCTCACTGACCCATTTAAATACTGACACACTCTGGGCACAGCCTGAATAACTCCAGTCCTTGGTACAGCTTTATGTATTGATTGACTCTCACAGACCCCTGTAAATACTGACACATTCTCGTACAGCCTGAATCTCAATAGTCTTTGGTACAACTTTATATATTGTCAGTGCTGCCTGTAAATACTGATACAGTCCAGGGACTCATTGAATGTCTACAGTCCTTGGTACCCCTTTATATATTGACTCATTCTCACAGACCCCTGAAAATATTAACACAACAGCAACAGCTTGCATTAATATAGCTCCTTTAACTTATTGAGATGTTCCAAGATGATTCACGGGAGCGTTATCAAACAAAAGGAAATATTAGGACAGGTGACCAAAATCTTGTTCAGTGAGGCAGTTTTTAAGGAGTGTCTTAAAGGAGGAGGGAGGTGTAAAGAGGCGGAGAGGTTGAGGGAGGGATTTCAAGTGCTTAGGGCCAACGCAGCTGAAGGCACAGCCGCCAATGGTGGAGCATTTAAAATCGCGGATGAGCAAGAGGCAAGAATTCAAGGAACTCGGAGATCTCCGATGGTTGTAGGGCTGGCGGGGGTGACAGAGATAGGGAAGGGTGAGGCCATGGACATATTTGAAAACATGGATGAGAATTGTACGGCTGGAGGGGGGTTACAGAGATTGGGAGGGGCGAGGCCATGGAGGGATTTGAAAATAATGATGAGAATTTTAAAATCGAGGCTTTCCCAGACCGAGAGTCAATGTAAGTCAGTGAGCACAGGGGTGATGGGTGAACAGGAGTTGTTGCAAATTTGAATACAGGCAGCAGAGTTTTGGATGAGCACAAGCTCAAGGTGGAAGATCTGAAGCTGGCCAGGAAAGCATTGTAATAATCGGGTCTCAAGGTAACAAAAGCATGGATGAGGGTTTCAGCAGCAGATGAGCCGAGACAGGGGGAGAGATGAGTGATGTTACAGAGGTGGAACTGGGTGGTCTTGGTGATGGAGCAGATATGTGTTGGAAGCTGATCTCGGGTCAAATAGGAAGCCAATGTTGCGAACAGGCTGGTTCAGCCTTGTACAGTGGTCAGGGAGAGGAATGGGATCGATGGTTAGGGAACAGAATTTGTGGCAGGGACCAAAGGAAATGGCTTTAGTCTTCCCAATGTTTAATTGGAGGAAAGTTTTGTGCATCCAGTACTGGATGTTGAACAAGCAGTGCGACAAATGAGAGAGAGTGGAGGGGTCGAGGGAGGTGGTGGTGGGATCGAGCTGGGTGTCATCAGCATACATGTGGAATCTGACATTGTGCTTATAGATGATGTCGCTGAGTGGCAGCATGAAGATGAGAAATAGAAGGGGACCACAGATAGATCCTGGGGGGACTCCAGAGGTAACAGTGCGGGAGAGGAAAGAGAAGCCATTGCAGGTAATTCCCTGGTGACGACAGGATAGATAAAAATGCTGATCATCAAATGAGGCCATATGGGTTGAGCTTAAGAACAAAAAACATGGCAATCACAATGCTGGGAGTGTCTACTACAGACCCGCAAACAGTCAGAGGCAGAGAGAAGAACAAATATAGAGGCACATTTCTGAGAAGTGCTAAAACAATAGGGCAGTAATAGTAGGGGATTTCAAATATAGAATCAGTGCAAAAGGTACAGAGGGTGCAGAATTCATAAAATGCATTCAGGAGAGCATTTTTAGCCAGTACATAGCAAGCCCAACAAGCGAGGGCACAGTTCTGGACTTAGTTTTAGGGAATGAAGCTGGGCAGGTGGAAGGGGTATCAATGGGAGAGCACCTGGTGGTAGTGATCATAATTCAATTAGATTTAGCATCGTTATGAAAAGGGGCAGCGATAGAACAGGAGTAAAAGCTCTTAATTGGGAAAGGGAAATGTTACTAACCTGAGAAGTGAATGAGCAAAAGTGGACAGGAAACAGCTACTTGAAGGTAAAACGGTATCAGATCAGTGTGAGGCATTCAAGGGGGAGATGGAGAGGGTTCAGAGCAAATATGTTCCCGCAAAGACAAATGGTGGGATTCCCAAATCTAGAGGCCCCCGGAAATCAAAGAGCTTACAGAGTAAGTTAAGGCAACTTACTCTGCTATGGACAGAGCGAAGCGATTCCACAACCAACAGATCAGATCAAAGCTCTGCAGTCCTGCCACATCCAGTCGTGAATGGTGGTGGACAATTGAACAACTAATGGGAGGAGGAGGCTCTGCAAACATCCCCATCCTCAATGATGACGGAGTCCAGCACGTGAGTGCAAAAGACAAGGCTGAAGCGTTTGCAATCATCTTCAGCCAGAAGTGCCGAGTGGATGATCCATCTCGGCCTCCTCCTGATATCCCCACCATCACCAATTCGATTCACTCCACGTGATATCAAGAAACAGCTCAGTGCACTGGATACAGCAAAGGCTATGGGCCCCGACAACATCCCAGCTGCAGTGCTGAAGGCTTGTGCTCCAGAACTAGCTGCACCTCTAGCCAAGCTGTTCCAGTACAGCAACAACACTGGCATCTACCCGACAATGTGGAAAATTGCCCACGTATGTCCTGTCCACAAAAAGCAGGACAAATCCAATCCGGCCAATTACCGCCCCATCAGTCTACACTCAATCATCAGCAAAGTGATGGAAGGTGTCGTCGACAGTGCTATCAAGCGGCACTAACTCACCAATAACCTGCTCACCGATGCTCAGTTTGGGTTCCGCCAGGACCACTCAGCTCCAGACCTCATTACAGCCTTGGTCCATAAATGGACAAAAGACCTGAATTCCAGAGGTGAGGTGAGAGTGACTGCACTTGACAATCAAGGCAGCATTTGACCGAGTGTGGCACCAAGGAGCCCTAGTAAAATTGAAGTCAAAGGAAATCAGGGGGAAAACCCTCCAGTGGCTGGAGTCATAACGAGCACAAAGGAAGATGGTAGTGGTTGTTGGAGGCCAATCATCTCAGCCCCAGGACATTGCTGCAGGAGTTCCTCAGGGCAGTGTCCTCGGCCCAACCTTCTTCAGCTGCTTCATCAATGACCTTCCCTCCATCATAAGGTGTTCGCTGATGATTGCACAGTGTTCAGTTCCATTCGCAACCTCTCAGATAATGAAGCATTCCTTGCCCGCATGCTGTAAGACCTGGACAACATCCAAGCTTGGGCTGATAAGTGGCAAGTAACATTCGTGCCAGACAAGTGCCAGGCAATGACCATCTCCAACAAGAGAGAGTTTAACCACCTCCCCTTGACATTCATCGGCATTACCATCACCGAATCCCCCACCATCAACATCCTGGGGGGTCACCATTGACAAGATACTTAACTGGACCAGCCACATAAATACTGTGGCTACGACAGCAGGTCAGAGGCTGGGTATTCTGCTGCCTGTGACTCACCTCCTGACTCCCCAAAGCCTTTCCACCATCTACAAAGCACAAGTCAGAAGTGTGATGGAATATTCTCCACTTGCCTGGATGAGTGCAGCTCCATCAAGATGCCCAGGACAAAGCAGCCCGCTTGATTGGCACCCTATACACCACCCTAAACATTCACTTCCTTCACCACCGTGACTGCAGTGTGTACCATCCACAAGATGCACTGCAGCAACTCGTTAAGGCCTCTTCAACAGCACCTCCCAAACCCGCGACCTCTACTACCTAGAAAGACAAGGGCAGCTGGCACATGTGAACAACACCATCTGCACATTGTCCTCCAAGTCACAGACCATCCTGACTTGGAAATGTATCGCCGTTCCTTCATCGTCGCTGGGTCAAAATCCTGGAACTCCCTAACAGCACTGTGGGAGAACCTTCACCACACAGACTGCAGCGGTTCAAGAAGGCGGCTCACCACCACCTTCTCAAGGACAATTAGGGATGGACAATAAATGCCGGCCTCGCCAGCAACGCCCACATCCCATGAATAAAAAAATGGCAGAGGATGAAATGTTGAATGTGGAGGCTGGTAGGTTAGAAGATGATGACAAGGGAGGCCCTGTCGTGGTTCTGGGATGGAGGGGAATGGGTAGGTCGGAAGTGACTGGACAAGGGGAGAAAAAATAGAGTGGAGATCGGAGGAACTAAATTCCATAGGGCAAGAACAGGCTGAAAGAACAGGTCTACCGGGGCAGTCCTGTTTGTGGATCTTGGGAATGAGGTGGAAGCGGGCTGTGCTGGGTTGGGGGACGATGAGGTTGGACACCATGGTGGCAGGATCTCCAAAGGAGATGAGGTCAGTGACGGTCTGGGAAACTATGATTGATGTTCGGCGGTGAGTTCAGGGTCCAGGGGGAGGTAGGAGGAGGTGTTGGAGAGTTGGTGTTCAGCCTTCGCATCGTCTGTTCACCTCACAACAACAGCGTCACCCTTGTCAGCAGGTTTAATGAATATGTTAGGGCTGGACCTGAGAGAACGGAGTGCTGCAAATTCAGAGCCAGGTACTTTAGTGAGTGAGGGGAGTGGAGAAATTGAGATGGCCAATGTCACGCGGAGGTTCCCAATGAGAAGATCCACAGAGGCTAAGAGGCCAGAGGGAGGGGTCCAGTTGGAACGAGAGTTCTGAAGACGGGAGAAAGGTTCGGCTGTGCGGGGGGAGGACTCCTGGTGAAAGAAGTGGGCGCGGAGGCGAAGGTGACGGAAGAAGAGCTCAGCATTGTATCGAGCTCGAAATTCATTGAGATGGGGCGACAAGGGATGAAGCTGAGGCCTTTGCTGAGGACTGATCGTTCGGGGTCAGAGAGGGGAAGATTAGAGGGGATTGTGGAAACACGGCAAAGGGTGAGATTGGAGGGAGGGATGGGGTCAGAGGAAAGTGAAGGGGAAGAAGGATCCGAAGGGGTGTTGGTAACAAAGAGTTGTTGAAGCTTGTGGTCCTTGACACCTGAAAGGAAGAAAGAAAGTTTTGTTTTAAAGCACCGGATGAGGTGAAGGATGAAATGGAACTGTGGACCAGGACAACTCTGAGATAGAGTGAGTGGGTGCTGCTGGAGAGAGAGGTGGAGAGTGTGGATATGGCGGAGCATGACATTGGGCGTGGATCTGAGGAAACGGCGAGAGCAGTGGTTCGAGGAACGCTGAATATCAGGGAGATATCTGTAATCACGGGTGGATTAGAAACATGAAGGGTGGAATTTAAATTGGAATCCACGTGGAATAATTCGGAGCTGGGGACAGTTAATGAGGAAAGAGATACGTCTGTGAAAGAGAGTTTTAGAAGAAACCTGATCAAACAGGAGAGGGAAACAGAAATCAATGAAGGTGAACAAGGTCAAAAAGACAAACAGAAATCCCGGTCGGAGAGAAGAACAGAACTTCTTCAAGGTGCAGCATTCCTGGGAGAGAAGTGGCCGTGAATTAAACACTAAAACAAATCAAAATACTGCCGATATTAGGAATCTGCAACAAAATGAGAAATTGCTGGAAATCCTCAGCAAGTCAGACAGCACCTGTGGAGGAAGAAACAGAGTTAAGGTTACTTTCGTTACCTGTTACTTTCGATTTACATCCTCGCCAGTTTCCTGCAGAAACAAGTAATAATGTTTGAGGGATTTGATTTGTTCAATGTTTGTGGAATGAATCTATCACCCAGTGTGAGAAGTGAAACACAGACTGCCCAACACGGGGCTCGAGTGCATGAGAGTGAGATGTATTTGTGGCAGGTGAGGTGGTTGGTTGGAGCATGGTGCTAATAACACCAAGATCGTGGATTGGATGCAGGGAGGGGCCTTCAGCTTTTCATCTCATAATTGATCGGGTTTTAGTAATTTTAAAATACGCACTTTACAAACAAACAAATCCACACAAAAATCACGGGGAATATATTTTTGAAAAGCATCCATTCCATTGTTGGATATATCTCTGACCCTGGGGCTTTCGTCCTTTCTCGCTCTCCTGTCTGTGTCTCAATGTCTTTCTGTTTGTCTCTTTCCTCTTGCTTCTATTTCTCGATTTCTTTCCTTTTCAGGAATAATTTTTCCGGGAACATTTCCAACCGAAAGAAAGCACGTTAATATATCAGATTTAATGTTGATCTTATTGCACAAACACTGAACAGTCCATCCCTGAGACACTGTCCTGATATAATATCAGTCGGCAGTACACTGACCTGCAGTGAAAATGCTGTGATCCCACCGTAATTCAAACACACAGCCTTGGGATCTGGAGTCAGGAGCTACCGATCTGCCACCAGGTCCACAGCAAGCGGGTAGACACGGATGAACGGGATCGTGATCGGTCCCGACCACCACCGGGACTCTCGGAGTTCGAGAGGCGGAAGCAGCAGCAGCCAGACCGTCTCAACAACAGCACAGGATCCCCGCTCTCTCATCCAGCCGCTCCCGGCGGAGAGCTGTGGGTCCCGGCTTGAGCTGAGTCTGGGAGCCTCCTGCTGGACTCTCTTTACTGAACGGCACCGATCCCGGTCCAGTTCACACACAGGCTCAGCAATCCCACTCCTGACAGAGTCACATCTTTAAACGTTCTTTACATCCAGTTCACGATGTAATTCAATCGTTATCAGTTCAGAACTTTACTTAAACCTATACTTGGAGCTCTGTTTTATTGGGTGTCGGCTGGTTATGTGTTTCTCGGTCCCAATAACCCCATTGATAACACTTTTTTCTGCTAACTGCTGTTTGATACAAAGCACTGGTCTTGTTAAATGAACAACGGTTGCATCAGATTCCTGGGGTGATAAACACTGAAGATTTTTACAAATCTTGAACGGCAGACGTTTCCGTCGTGTAGCGGTGATCACGTTCGTCTCACACGTGCAATGTTCCCGGGGGGAAACATTTTATTATATTGGAACTTGCTGCAGATGACCCCCCAGGGGCGAGTTTCTCCCCCTGTGGAAAGGGGGCGACAATCGACTGATCCACTTGAATTTAACAACGGCAGCACCAGATTCTTGGTGTCATAAACACTGAACATTTCCAACAAGACCCCTAAAACATAACCTGAAAAGTGTTTCACATAAAAAACACAAACATTATTAAACTTTTGAGTGTCACTCGATAATCATGACAGTGTTTTTTTCAGTATGCATCAGAAAGTTATCTATTGATTATTGCTGATTAACAAATCATTCATCTTTTCATAGCGTTTTATTGGTTTCATGTAATTAATTAAATCGGTGTGAGCTCCGAATCATAACCTGTAACCCACCAGGTGCCTGTACAGATAGATCACCAAATCCCGTTACATTGATGATCTGCCCCACTTGGCTGGAAAAAAATGGGTGAGAGGCCCTTCCCTGCGAAAAGGTGTCCTGTCCCCTTGATGAAAATAATATCTGCAAGTGATGCACTGCAGAGAATTGCGCTCGAAACAGATCTGGAAAATGAGCATTGCAGCCGCACAGGGAATTGCAAATCCACACTGCCCGGAGGAAAAGAAGTGACAGAAGCAGAAGGAAATGTCACATGAAAGATTTGGGCCCAGACCTGCTGCATGAGACTTGAAATGTTGCCAGCCTGTAACTGTAACACAAAGTGTCAGAACAGACAATGTTATCATTAGCCTTCTTGCTCTGCATCTCCTCAATAATCCCAGGTTATCACAGCACTGCTTTCTTCAAACTGAATCCCGGTGTGAAAACTTACACAATTTCAAAGCTAAGCAAGGTGTGAGAGAGTGGAAGGAGAGTGTGAGTGGGGATCACGGGCCTGGGTGACAATGAGATCCTTCCCTGGGCATTAAAATATTCCGCATATGAAAGCAGCATGGAGAAAAGATCTTTGTGTCTATTTATCCGGGTATGTTCAAAATCCATCCCCTCTCAATGGCCAGCACCGTTCATTCTCTCTCTCTCTCCGTGCTGACCATGTCAGGATGGGTTTCATGAATTCACTGTGATTGCATCGAGCATCTAATTCACCAGGCAGTTGGAGGAGTCGAGGGAAAGAAGAATCAGATACAAGAGATCCCATGTGAAATGGGCAGAATCATCTGTGTGCCAATTTCTTCAAATGATCGGTCCTGTTCAGACGAGACCGGTCGGCGGCTCCCAGACACGGCTCAGGCCGGGACCGGCAGCTCTCCGCCGGTAGTGTCTGGATGAGAGAGCGGGGATCCTGCGCTGATGCTGCTGTCGCACTCCGAGAGCCCCGGCGGCTGTCGGTACCGATCTCCCTCCAATGGATCCGGCTTCACACATTGGCTGTGGGCCTTGTGGAACAACGTGAGCTGGTCTGAGGCATCAATCCAGACACGGTGTGTTCGAATCATGTTGGGCTTACAGTATTTTCACAGTGGTTCAGGGTCCTGTCAAATGATTCGATAGTGAGACAGTGTTTCAGTGATGGGCTGTTCACTGTTTGTAAAATAATAATGATCAGAATTAAATTTGATAGATTAAAGTGCTCTTTATCTGTTAATTTCGAATCACTCCGTCGCCAGTTTTATACAGAAACAAGAAACAATGTTTAAGGGATGTGGTTTGTTCAATATTTGTGCAATAACTCTGTCAATCATTGTGAGAAGTAAAACACAAACTGCCGAATGCGGGGCCCAGAACCATGACCTTTGAGCATTTTGACGGCCAGTCAGTGCTGTTCGTCAGAGCGTTTGTGATAATAGCGCCAAGGTCACGGGTTCGATCACTGGACGGGCATCAGCTTTTTATTTCATTTTTCTTCGGGTTTTAGTAACTTTTAAAATCCAGACTTTACAAACAAATGCACACAAAAAGTCACAGGGAATATGTTTTTGAATAACGTCCATTACCATGTTTGGTATATCTGTGCCCCTGGGGCGGAGAAACACATCTTTATTTTTATTTATCTTTTATCATTCTTTTCTCACTCATCTTTCTGTGTCTCCATCTCTTTCCATCTGTCTCTTTCATCCATTTTTCTATCTCTCTACTCCTTTCATTTTCCGGAATCATTTTTCCAGGTATGTTTACTGACACACATTACAATCAGTGTCACTCAGTATCAGGGTATGTTTACTGACACACATTACAACCTGTGTCACTCAGTATCCGGGTATGTTTATTGACACACATTACAACCTGTGTCACTCAGTATCCGGGTATGTTTACTGACACACATTACAACCTGTGTCACTCAGTATCCGGGTATGTTTACTGACACACATTACAATCTGTGTCACTCAGTATCCGGGTATGTTTACTGACACACATTACAACCTGTGTCACTCAGTATCCGGGTATGTTTACTGACACACATTACAACCTGTGTCACTCAGTATCCGGGTATGTTTACAGACACACATTACAACCTGTGTCACTCATTATCGGGGTATGTTTACTGACACTCATTATAACCTGTGTCACTCAGTATCCGGGTATGTTTACTGACACACATTACAACATGTGTCACTCAGTATCCGGGTATGTTTACTGACACACATTACAACCTGTGTCACTCAGTATGCGGGTATGTTTACTGACACACATTACAATCTGTGTCACTCAGTATCCGGGTATGTTTACTGACACACATTACAACCTGTGTCACTCAGTATCCGGGTATGTTTACTGACACACATTACAACATGTGTCACTCAGTATCCGGGTATGTTTACTGACACACATTACAATCTGTGTCACTCAGTATCCGGGTATGTTTACTGACACATATTACACCCTGTGTCACTCAGTAACCGGGGATGTTTACTGACACACATTACAATCTGTGTCACTCAGTATCCGGGTATGTTGACAGACACACATTACAACATGTGTCACTCAGTATCCGGGTATGTTTACTGACACACATTACAATCTGTGTCACTCAGTATCCGGGTATGTTTACAGACACACATTACAACCTGTGTCACTCAGTATCCGGGTATGTTTACTGACACACATTACAATCTGTGTCACTCAGTATCCGGGTATGTTTACAGACACACATTACAACCTGTGTCACTCAGTATCTGGGTATGTTTACTGACACACATTACAACCTGTGTCACTCAGTATCCGGGTATGTTTACTGACACTCATTATAACCTGTGTCACTCAGTATCCGGGTATGTTTACTGACACACATTACAACATGTGTCACTCAGTATCCAGGTATGTTTACTGACACACATTACAATCTGTGTCACTCAGTATCCGGGTATGTTTACAGACACACATTACAACCTGTGTCACTCAGTATCCGGGTATGTTTACTGACACACATTACAATCTGTGTCAAACAGTATCCAGGTATGTTTGCTGACACACATTACAATCTGTGTCACTCAGTATCCGGGTATGTTTACTGACAGACATTACAATCTGTCACTCAGTATCCGGGTATGTTTACAGACACACATTACAACCTGTGTCACTCAGTATCCGGGTACGTTTACTGACACACATTACAATCTGTGTCACTCAGTATCCGGGTATGTTTACTGACACACATTACAATCTGTGTCACTCAGTATCCGGGTATGTTTACTGACACACATTACAACCTGTGTCAATCAGTATCCGGGTATGTTTACTGACACACATTACAACCTGTGTCACTCAGTATCCGGGTATGTTTACTGACACACATTACAACCTGTGTCAATCAGTATCCGGGTATGTTTACTGACACACATTACAACCTGTGTCAATCAGTATCCGGGTATGTTTACTGACACACGTTACAACCTGTGTCACTCAGTATCCGGGTGTGTTTACTGACACACGTTACAACCTGTGTCACTCAGTATCCGGGTATGTTTACTGACACACATTACAACCTGTGTCACTCAGTATCCGGGTATGTTTACTGACACACATTACAACCTGTGTCACTCAGTATCCGGGTATGTTTACTGACACACGTTACAACCTGTGTCACTCAGTATTCGGGTATGTTTACTGACACTCATTACAACCTGTGTCACTCAGTATCCGGGTATATTTACTGACACACATTACAATCAGTGTCACTCAGTATCCGGGTATGATTACTGACACATATTACACCCTGTGTCACTCAGTATCCAGGTATGTTTACTGACACACATTACAATCAGTGTCACTCAGTATCCGGGTGTGTTTACTGACACACATTACAACCTGTGTCACTCAGTATCCGGGTGTGTTTACTGACACACGTTACAACCTGTGTCACTCAGTATCCGGGTGTGTTTACTGACACACGTTACAACCTGTGTCACTCAGTATCCGGGTATGTTTACTGACACACATTACAATCTGTGTCACTCAGTATCCGGGTATGTTTACTGACATACATTACAACCTGTGTCACTCAGTATCCGGGTATGTTTACTGACACACATTACAATCTGTGTCACTCAGTATCCGGGTATGTTTACTGACACACATTACAATCTGTGTCACTCAGTATACGGGTATGTTTACTGACACACATTACAACCTGTGTCACTCAGTATCCGGGTATGTTTACTGACACTCATTACAACCTGTGTCACTCAGTATCCGGGTATGTTTACTGACACACGTTACAACCTGTGTCACTCAGTATCTGGGTATGTTTACTGACACACATTACAATCTGTGTCACTCAGTATCTGGGTATGTTTACTGACACACATTACAACCTGTGTCACTCTGTATCCGGGTATGTTTACTGACACACATTACAACCTGTGTCACTCTGTATCCGGGTATGTTTACTGACACACATTACAACCTGTGTCACTCTGTATCCGGGTATGTTTACTGACACACATTACAACCTGTGTCACTCAGTATTCGGGTATGTTTACTGACACACATTACAACCCGTGTCACTCAGTATCTAACAATGTGAGGGAGTTTTATTCCCATTGTGTTATCGCTCTGTCAGTTCGCTGATAAATGTTTAGCTCTTGGCCTGTTGCTGTTGAAGGTCACAAGCAGTCACAGACAGAGCTTGTCTTGTTGCCACGAGACGGAGAAAAGGCTTCAGTTTGGGACAAATGCTTCAAATGGAATGTTCATTCGGCACCGAGAGAGACAAAAAACAGAAAAAAATGCAGAAGAAATAGAGAAATAAAAGACGGATAAAGACGCGATCAATATTTTTCATCCTTGGTGCCTCTCTATTCCTTCCCTAAGCCTCCAGTGCCGGTTAAAATTTCAGTCCAAACAAATGCGGGATTCGAACCAAAGAATGCGAACAAAACAACCAAATATTACCGAAACCCGGGGTTGGACCAAGGACCATTTCGATCTTCACTCTCCTCAGCAAACTATTTCAGCTCCATCGTAAGTTGGACTTTGGGTCATTGCCTTGGAAGTAAATATTTATTATACTGCGTTCACTGTTCACAATGCGATCTCCTCTACATTGATGTGGAGATGCCGGTGATGGACTGGGGTGGACAAATGTAAGGAATCTAACAACACCAGGTTATAGTCCAACAGTTTTATTTGAAAATCACAAGCTTTCGGAGGCTTTCTCCTTCGTCAGGTGAGTGTGTGATTCCTTGAAGTTTACTACATTTTTGTCAGAGAAGAATGCCTGGTGATTACAGATAATCTTTCCAACTGCCCGTTGTCAAGGCAATCAGACAGAGAGACAGTACATACAGGACTACTGAATATACAAACGGTCCGAACCCAAAGATAGAGAGAGAGAGAGAAACATCCGAAAGGAAGAGAAAGAGAGAGGATGACCAGTTGTATTAAAAACAGATAACTCTTTATTCGCTGGTGGGGTTACGTGTAGCGTGACATGAACCCAAGAACCTGATTGAGGCCGTCCTCATGGGTGCGGAACTTGGCTATCAATCTCTGCTCGACGATTTTGCGTTATCGTGTGTCTCGAAGGCCGCCTTGGAGAACGCTTACCCGAAGATCGGAGGCTGAATGTCCTTGACTGCTGAAGTGTACCCTGGCTGGGAGGGAACCCTCCTGTCTGGCGATTGTTGCGCGGTGTCCGTTCATCCGTTGTCGCAGTGTCTGCATGGTCTCGCCAATGTACCATGCTCCGGGGCATCCTTTCCTGCAATGTATGAGGTAGACAACATTGGCCGAGTCACAGGAGTATGAACCATGTACCTGGTAGGTGGTGTCCTCTCGTGTGATGGTGGTATCTGTGTCGATGATCTGGCATGTCTTGCAGAGGTTGCCGTGGCAGGGTTGTGTGGTGTCGTGGACGTTGTTCTCCTGAAAGCTAGGTAATTTGCTGCGAACGATGGTCTGTTTGAGGTTGGGTGGCTGTTTAAAGGCGAGTAGTGGAGGCGTGGGGATGGCCTTAGCGAGGTGTTCGTCGTCATCGATGACATGTTGAAGGCTGCGGAGAACATGGCGTAGTTTCTCCGCTCCGGGGAAGTACTGTACGACGAAGGGTACTCTGTTGGTTCCGTCCCGTGTTTGTCTTCTGAGGAGGTCTATGCGATTTTTCGCTGTGGCCCGTCAGAACTGTCGATCGACGAGTCGAGCGTCATATCCCGTTCTTACGAGGGCGTCTTTCAGCCTCTGTAGGTGTCCATCGCGTTCCTCCTCATCTGAGCAGATCCTGTGTATTCGCAGAGCCTGTCCATAGGGGATGGCCTCTTTGATGTGGTTCGGGTGGAAACTGGATATTGATAGATTTGGTGAATGGGCAAAACTGTGGCAAATGGAATTCAATGTCGACAAATGTGAGGTCATCCACTTTGGATCAAAAAAGGATAGAACAGGGTACTTTCTAAATGGTAAAAAGTTAAAAAACAGTGGATGTCCAAAGGGACCTTGGGGTTCAGGTACATCGATCATTGAAGTGTCATGAACAGGTGCAGAAAATAATCAATTAGGCTAATGGAATGCTGGCCTTTATATCAAGAGGACGAGAGTACAAGGGGGCAGAAGTTATGCTGCAGCTATACAAAACCCCGGTTAGACCGCACCTGGAGCACTGTGAGCAGTTCTGGGCACCGCACCTTCGGAAGGACATATTGGCCTTGGAGGAAGTGCAGCGGAGGTTTTCTAGAATGATACCAGGACTTCAAGGGTTAAGTTACGAGGAGAGATTGCACAAATTGGGGTTGCATTCTCTGGAGTTTCGAAGGTTAAAGGATGATCTGATTGAAGTTTATAAGATATTAAGGGGAACAGATAGGGTGGATAGAGAGAAACTATTTCCGTTGGTTGGAGATTCTAGGAGTAGGGGACACAGTCTAAAAATTAGAGCCAGACCTTTCAGGAGCGAGATTAGAAAACATTTCTGCACACAAAGGGTGGTAGAAGTTTGGAACTCTCTTCCACAAACAGCAATTGATACCAGCTCAATTGCTAAATTTAAATGTGAGATAGATACCTTTTGGCAACCAAAGGTATTCAGGGATATGGGCCAAAGGCAGGTCCATGGAGCTGGATCACAGATCAGCCATGATCTTATCAAATGGCGGAGCAGGCACGAGGGGTTGAATGGCCGACTCCTGTTCCTCTGTTCCCAAACTCACTAGCACGTGGCACTGGTAGTAATCCTGAGATCACGACCTTTGAAGTCTTGCTTTTCAATTTATCTCCTAACTCCTTAAATTCACCTTGCAGGACCTCATCCCTTATTTTACCTATGTCGTTGGTACCGATATGGACCATGACTACTGGCTGTTCACCCTCCCCCTTCAGAATGTCCTGCAGCCGCTCCGCAACATCCTTGACCCTAGCAACAGGGAGGCAACATACCATCCTGGAGTCACGTTTGCGGCCACAGAAACAACTATCTGTTCCCCTTGCAATTGAATCCCCTATCACTATAGCCCTGCCACTATTCTTTTGGGAGGGGGAAGGGGGATATGGGTTGAGAGGGATACAAGGAAGTGATCAGAGATGGCATTATCCATGATTGACACGATTAGAGTAGAGAGGCCACATGTGATGGCAAGGTCAAGACAACGGCCATGAATATTGGTGGACGCGTTTATCTGGAGGGAGAGTGTAAGGGAGGACAGGCGTGCAGTGATCTCAGAGGAGAGTGGGCAAGATGAGTTGAGATGGAGATTGGAATTTCAAAGGATGAGAAGTCTCTTGTTGCAGACACTATGGAAGGAAAGCAGTGAAGATGTGAACTGCATCCAAAGCCTTGACATCTCAGCCAAGTGACCGATACTGCACAGTTTTAGATCAGAGTACGTAGCGTTATCAGGGGAGGTCTGCCAGACTGCATGTTCTATTTAGGTTTCCAACTGGACACATTCACACAACGGCCAGGTGTGCATTAGTTGTACAGTGGTAGAAATTTCACATACCATGTGGGAAACCCGTATGTGATTCCCGGCCAATGCATTCCTGACACTTTTTACATTCTGTACCCATGAGATTGCTTGAATTGGGATAAATTCACATGCCAGCTTCAATCTGCACACCTTCTTGTATCATTGTCTTCATTTTCTCCATATGCGTTGCTTCACAAACCCTGTGCATTCTGTTCTCTGGTCCTCAATCCTGCCTTCTGCAACGCTGAAAAGATGGGAGAAGGCAATTGGAGATTTTTGTCTCAAAATTATGGCACGGGTTAGCTAATTTGCGATTTGAAGGTGGGCATTTTTCATATCAAACAAACAAGCTCCGAAACGAGAATCATACCCTTACACCAACGAGCTGACACACCGGTGGTGAAGCCAATGTAAAACTTTCAATCAATCTCCATTTGTTCGCGAGGACTTTGCAGACTCGACAATGCTGGGCGTGCTCTTGCTGTGTCCTGATTCGATGCCTCTGTCGCAGCTCAGTGGTATATTCAGTTTTATTCTTCTTATTCTTTGTCGCAATTTGAAACAATAGAGGGTCTTGCTGGGCTATTTCAGAGGGCAGTTAAAAGTCACCCAGATCAGGTTTATCTCAGACCGGGTAAGGACAGCAGGCTTCCTTCCCTGAAGGATAATTAACAGCAGAGTTTCCGATATAACAAACAGTAAAATGACAGATTTCCGTCGGCTTTCCATCGCTGTGTAACTGAAACTCTCCCCAACGCTGGTCCCCGGATTCTCCGGCGGGCTCTGCTGGCCACTAAACATGTCTGACGGTTAAATCATTGAGCAGCAGAATCAGAACAAATGGGACACGTGGATCTAAATGGATTCAATTACTGTCGATGTCTGTGAAACCTGAACATGAACTGTCTCAAGAGAAAGCCAGAGAGCATTGTAAAGACTGTGCAACTTATGCACAGGATGCGGCAGAAAGTGTTTTTTTTTAAGAGTGCACTGACTATTCCGAGAAGCACAGCCTCCGTTTTCTCAGTGTAATAATTCGTTTTCAGCTTTTGGCATCAAATTACGACAAATCGATCACAACAACAACTCATGTTTACATAGAGCCTTTAACGTCGTAAAACATCCCAAGGAACTTCACAAAAAAAAGTTAGCAAAAAAAAATTGGCATCGCGCCACATAAGGAGATTTTAGGACAGGTCACCAAAAGCTTGGTCAAAGAGGTAGGTTTTAATTAGCATCTGAAAGGAGGAGAGAGAGGCAGAGAGATTTAGGGAGGGAAATCCAGAGATTATGGTCTAGGCAGTTGAAGGCACGGCCGCCAATGGTGGAGCGATTAAAATCAGCGTTGCACAAGAGGCAAGAATTGGAGGAGCCCAGAGATCTCGGAGGGTTGTAGGGCTGGAGGTGGTTACAGAGATAGGGAGGGGCGAGGCCATGGGGCGATTTGAAAACAAGCATGAGAATTTTAAAATCGAGGGGTTCCCGGACAGGGAGCAAATGTAAGTCAGGGAGCACAGGGGTGATGGGAGAATGAGACTTGATGCAAGTTAGGATAATGGCAGCAGAGTACTCGATGAGCTCAAGTTTATGGAAGTTGGAAGCTCGGAGGCCAGCCAGGAGAACATTAGAATCGTTAGAAGTAAAAAAAGGCATGGATGAGGGTTTCAGCTGCAGATAAGCTGAAGCAGGATAGAGGCGGGCGATGTAACAGAAGTGGAAATAGGCGGTCTTGGTGATGGAGTGGAAATGTGGTCAGAAGCTCATCTCAGGGTCAAATAGGATGACAAGGTTGCAGACGGTCTGGTTTAGCCTTCGACAGTGGCCAGGGAGTAAGATGGAGTTGTTGCCTAGGGAACAGAGTTTACGGCGGGACCCAAGACAATGGCTTCAGCCTTCCCGATGTTTATTTGGAGGAAATTGTTGCTCTTCCTGTGCTGGATGTCGGACAAACAGTGTGACAAATGAGATCCAGTGAATGTGTCGAGAGAGGTGATGATGATGTAGAGCTGGGTGTCGTCAGCCTACATGTGGAATCTGACATTATGTCTTTGGGTGATGTCTCTGAGGGGCAGCATGTAGATGAGAATCAGGATGGTGCAAAGGATAGATCCTTGTGGACTCCAGAGATAACGGTATGGGAGCGGGAAGACAAAGCATTGCAGGTGATTTTCTGGCAGCGACTGGATGGATAAGAATGGAACCAGGTGCGTTCAGTCCCACCCAGCTGGACGATGGAGGAGAGGCATTGGAGGAGGATGGTATGACCAACCGTGCCAAAGGCTGCAGACAGGTGGAGAAGGATGAGGAGAGATAGTTTACCATGGTCATAGTCACATAGGATGTAATTTGTGACTTTAATAAGGGCCGTTTCAGTACTGTGGCAGGGGTGGAATCCTGATTGGAGGGGCACAGACATGGAGTTGCTGGAAAGATGGGCACGGATTTGGGAGGCGACAACACGTTCAAGGACTTTGCAGGAGAAAGGGAGGTTGGAGATGGGGTGTTAGTTTGCAAGGATGGGGGGGTGTCAAGGGTGTTTTTTTGAGGAGGAGGTGATGACGGCAGATTTGAAGCAATAGCTGAGGAGAGGGAACCGTTTACAATATCAGCTAATATGAGGGTCCTGATGGGAAGTTAGGTGGTCAGCAGTTTGGTGGGAACAGGGTCGAGGGAGGAGGAGGAGGAGGATCTCATCATCAAGGTTTGCTCGCAATGAGCATGAGGGAAGATAGGAGAAAAACTGGAGAAAAGTGTGAGTTCAGGGCTTAGGCAGGGGGAAGTTTGTCTTGTTGGTCTCGGGGAAGGAATGGAAGTGGTAGATGCAGCTGAACAGATGGTCTCAATCTGCTTTGGAGGTGAGGGTGGAGGGGGCTGGTGAGAGGGGTTTAAGATGACGGTTTGTGGTGGATCAGAGAAGCCGGGGCTGCCTTTGCATTTCAGAATGATCCTGGAATAACTAGCAGATTTGGCAGAGAGCAGGACCCGATAGTGATTTATATAATCTACCCAGATCTGGCGATGGATGGCGAAATCAGCTGTCCACCATAAACACTATGACCCTTGGAGTGAGGGGAGTGGACATGTGTGAGCATTGCAAGGGCGATGGAAATAAAACAATATCACCAGCGATCTCCAGAAGTGAAAAAGAATATCCCCGGGGGTTCACCCATATGGTTTGGTTTCAGTGACTGAGTTTGAAGTCCAACCTGAGAATTGGATAGAAATTCTCTGAAAATCCAAAATCACATTGTATCACAGAAATAATCTGAAATCTGTCAATAGAATTGTTTTCACTTCACCCACTGCTGTCAGGCTGCGGATTTCACAGAGTTTGTTCTTCCCTGGTCTTTGGGGAGATAAACTGAATCTGTTTGTTCAATGACTGTAATTAATGTCAGTCTCCCTGGGCTCTAATTATGTCAATGGAGATATCTCCCGCTTTCCATAAGGGCCTCCGCTCAATGTGTTAACCCAAAGTCTCAGTCGGAGCTTGGTCTTCAGCGGGATCGGCGTTCTCCAGAAGTTGAAAGAATGGATCGGAGTGGTTCAAGACAATATAAGGCATATCGGACTCTTTTATATATACAGGAGATTTATTATCCCGCCCTCGCTGTTATTGGTGTCCCTGGTAAGTCTCCGTATCCAGGTATTAATTCTGCAGTCATTTTAACTGTATTCCTGTTCTATCCTTTTACTGTCAAATTCCAGCTGCTGCTGTTGTTCCTTGTAAGTAAACATATCCTTATTTGTAAACCATATTTAACTGTAACACTATTTGTATTATGTAAGTCTCCATATCCAACAATTCATTGTATTCAGTTTATTCCTCTTGCTGTGTGACTGACAGTATATTATTCCCTCTATAATGTAACTGGGTGATTCACTTTATTGATCAGCTTGCAGCCTGCTGCATGCACTGAGTCCTGAGAGTAGATTTTAACCTGAACCGCTGGGCGTTAAGCAGCGGCTGAGGTGGGCGGTGGGATAAAACGGGGGCGATGAGGATTCCACACTCTTTACACACCCAGACTTTCACTGACTTTAAAGGAATGGGAATCGGCGGGATCTATTCCTGGCGAGCGGTCTGTCCCCCGCACTGATTATCCTTTGTCTGCTCCGCCCAGGAGATGCCGAATGATTAGACGGCAAAGACTGTATCAAATCAAATCAGAAGTATGTCTTGGATATAAGGAGAATTTTTACATGTGCTGGATGTGGTTAATGAAACAGAGTTGCAACTGGAGATAAATAATTCCAACTGCTTCTAATTCCAATTGATTATAACGGGAGTAATGTGAACAGTAAATTCCTTTATCAATTTCTCGTTTTATATTCCCTGGATCAAATGGAAACCTATTCAGTTCTCACTCAAAGGTGAAAAGCACCAAATTAACATTGTGCCACTTCAATTCATAAGAGCATAAGAAATAGGAGCAGGAGGAGGCCATACTGCCCCTCGAGCCTGCTCCACCATTCAGTCAGATCATGCGCTGATCTTTGGCCTCAACTCCACTTTCCCGCTTGATCCCCATATCCCTTGATTCTCCGAGAGTCCAAAAATCTATCGATCTCAGCCTTGAATATACTCAACGACTGAACATCCACAGCCCTCTGGGGTTGAGAATTCCAAAGATACACAACCCTCAGTGAATAAATTCCTCCTCATCTCAGTGCTAAATGGCCGACTCTGTATCTTGAGACTGTGACTCCTCGATCTAGACATTCCAGCCAGAGGAAACAGCGTCTCAGCAACTACCCTGTCAAGGCCTCTAAGTTTCAATGAGCTCACCTCTCATTCTTCTAAACTCCAGAGAATATAAGCCCATCCTATTCAATCTCTGCTCATAGGACAATGCTCTCATCTAAGGAACCAATCCAGTGAACCTTTGTTGCACCCCCTCTAAAGGCAAGTGCATCCATCCTTAGGTAAGGAGACTAAAACTGTAGACAGCATGCCAGGTGTGATCTCACCAGAACCCTATATAATTGCATCGTTACACTTATAGAATCATAGAAAGAATACAGCAAGGAAGGAGGCCATTCAGCCCATCGAGTCTGTGCCGGGTCTATGCAACATCAATCCAGCTGGACCCACTACCCCACCCTATCACCCCTGCATTTTTTTTCCTTTCATGTACTTATCCAGTTCCCTTTTGAAGGCCATGATTGAATCTTCCTCCACCACCCCCTCGGGCAGTGCATCCCAGAACCTAACCACTGGCTGTGCAAAACTATTTTTCCTCATGTCATCTTTGGTTCTTTTGCCGATCACCTTAAATCTATGTCCTTTGGTTCTTGACCCTTCTGCCAATGGGAACAGCTTCTCTCTATCTATTCTGTCCAGCCACTTCATGATTTTGAACATCTCGATCAAATCTCCTCGCAACCTTCTCTGTTCCAAGGAGAACAGCCACAGTTTCTCCAGTCTATCCATGTAACTAAAGCCCCTCATCCCTGGAATTGTTCTATTAAATTTCTTCTGCCCCCCTCGAATGCCTTCACATCTTTCCTAAAATGTGGTGCCAAGAACTGGAGATAATACTCCAGTTATGGCCGAACCAATGTTTTATAAAGGTTCATCATGACTTCCATACGTTTGTACTCTATGCCTCGATTTATAAAGCCCAGGATCCCGTATGTCTTTTAGCTGCTTTCTCAACCTGCCCTGCCACCTTCAATGATTTGTGCACATGTACCCTCTGATCTCTTTGTTCCTTTACCCCTTTTAGAGTTGTGCCCTCGAGATCACATTGCCCCTCCTCGTTCCTCCTACCGAAATGTATCACTTCGCATTGTTCTGCGTAAAATTTCACCTGCCACGTGTCCGCCCATGCCACCAGCCTGTCTATATCCTCTTGAAGTCTATCACTATCCTCCTCAATGTTTATTACATTTCCAAGTTTTGTGTCATCTGCTAATTTTGAAATTGTACCCTGTACAACCAAGTCCAAGTCATTAATATGCAAGGTTATGATTCATGGGATTGGGGGTAATAGGTTAGCATGGATTGAGGATTGTTTAAGGGACAGAAAACAGAGAGTAGGAATAAACGGGTCATTTTCGGGTTGGCAGGTTGTAACGAGTGGGGTGGAGCAAGGATCAGTGCTTGGGCCTCAGCTGTTCACAATATGTTTCAATGACTCAGATGAAGGCACCAAGTGTGATGTATCCAAGTTTGCTGACGATACAAAGCTAGATGGAAAAGTAAGCTTGAGGAGGATGCAAAGAATCTGAAAAGGGATATAAACAGGTTCAGTGAGTGGGTGAGAAGTTGGCAGATGGAGTATAATGTGGGGAAATGTGAAATTATCTACTTTGGTATGAAGCATAGAAAAGCACAATATTTTTTAAAAGGTGAGAGATGAAGAAATATTGGTGGGCAGATAGATTTGGGTGTCCTTGTACATGAATCACATAAAGTTAACATGCAGGTACAGCAAGCATTTAAGAAGGCAAATAGTATATTGGCCTTTGTTGCAAGAGTGTTGGAGTTTTTTCAAAATAGATTGTAAGGATAAACCCAGCAACTATAGGCCAGTCAGTTTAACTTCAGTGTTGGGGAAACTTTTAGAAACAATAATCCGGGACAGAATTAACAGTCACTTGGACGAGTGTGGATTGATCAGGGAAATCCAGCACGGATTTGTCAAAGGCAAATCGTGTTTAACTAACCTGATAGATTTTGTTGATGAGGTAACAGAGAGGGTAGGTGAGGGCAATGCAGTTGATGTGGTGTATATGGACTTTCAAAAGGCGTTTGACAAAGTGTCACATGGTAGGCTTATCATCAAGATTGTGGCCCATGGAATACAGGGGGCAGTAACAACATGGATATAGAATTGGCTCAGTGTCAGGAAACAGAGGGCAGTGGTGAACGGTTGATTTTTCAGACTGGAGGGAAGTGTACAGTGGTGTTCCCCAGGGGTCGATGCTGGGATCACTGCTTTTCTTGATGTATATTAATAACTTGGACTTGGTTGTACAGGGTACAATTTCAAAATTAGCGGATTACTAATTAACCCTGTCTCATTACACAATACTAGATCTAAAATAGCTTGTTCCCCAGTTCATTCCTCGACATGTTGTTCCACAAACTGTCTCGAATGCATTCCATGAACTCGTCCACCAAACTACTTTGGCCAGTTTGGTTTGCCCATTATATTACGATTAAAGTCCTCCAGTATTATTGCATTGCCCTTGTTACATGTTACTCTACTTTCCTGATACACACTCTGTCCAACACAATAACTATTGTTATGGGGCCTATAAACTACTCCCACCAGTGTTTTCTGCGTCTTGTTATTCCCTACTCCTCCCATACTGTTTCTACTTCCTGATTTTCTGAGCTCAGATCCTTTCTCACTAATGTCTTTATCTCATCCTTTATTATCAGGGCTACACCCCCACTCCTCCCACCCACCACAACACATTTCCAATCTGCCTGTCTTTCCGAAACGTCAAGTAACCTGGAATATTTAGTTCCCAAACTTGGTCACCCTGCAACCACATCTCAGTAATGGCCACTAGATCAAACCCATTTATCTCTATTTGTGCCATTCATTCACCGATCTTTGTTACGAATGCTTCCCGCATTCAGATTTAACAATGTTAATTTTAACTGTTTACTATTTTCCCTGAAGTGACCTTAATCACTGATACACTATTATTTTTGTTAATCTCGCTGTCCCTTCCTGCCACACTATACTTGTTTTTACCCAAATCACTATTCTGCTTTAGAGCCTTGACTTTTCTTTTTGGACTGATAAAATTACCCTTGCCTGTACCAACACCCTGTATTAGTTTAAAGCCCTATCTACCGCCCCAGTTGTTCGATTCACCAAGACACTGGCCCCAGCCCAGTTTAAATGGACCCCATCCAAATGGAACAGCTCCATCTTTCCCAAGTATTGGTGTCAGTGCCCCATGAATTGAAAGCTCTCCTTCTCAGATCATTGTTTCAGCCATGCATGTAACTATCCAATCCGTTTGTCCCTATGCCAATTTACACATAGTTCAGGTAGTAATCCAGTGATTGTTACCTTTGAGGTTCTGCTTTTTAACATAGAAACATAGAAAATAGGAGCAGGAGAAGGACATTCGGCCCATCGAGCTTGCTCCACCATTCAATATGATCATCGCTGATCCTCTATCTCAATACCATATTCCCGCTCTCTCCCCATAGCCCTTGATGCCTTCTGTGTCCAGAAATCTATCTATCACCTTCTTAAATATATTAAGTGACTCGGCCTCCACAGCCTTCAGTGGTTGAGAATTCCACAGGTTCACCACCCTCTAAGTGTAGAAATTTCTCCTCATCACAGTCCTAAATGTCCTACCCACTATCCCGAGACTGTGACCCATCGTTCTAGATCCCCCCAGCAAGGGGAAACATCCTCTCTGCATCCAGTCTGTCTGGTCGTGTCAGAATTTTATACCTTTCAATGAGTTCCCCTCTCATTCTTCTAAACTCGAGTGAATACAGGCCTAGTTGACCCAACCTCTCCTCATACGATAGTCCTGACATCCCAGGAATCAGTCTGGTGAACCTTCACTGCACTCCCTCGATGTATGTCCTTTCTTAGGTAAGGAGACCAAAACTCCACATGATACTCCAGGTGTGGTTTCACCAAGGCCCTGTATAACTGCAGTAAGACATCCTTGCTCCTGTACTCAAATCCTCTTGCAATGAAGGCCAACATACTATTTGCCTTCCTTAACTGCTTGCTGCACCTGCATGTTTGCTTTCAGTTATTGGTGTACAAGGACACCCAGGTTCCTTTGTACATCAACATTTCCCAACCTATCACCATTCAAATAATACTCTGCCTTTCTGTGTTTCCTTCAGAAGTGGTTAACTTCACATTTATCCACGTTATACTGCATCTGCCATGTATTTGCCCACTCACTCGACTTGTCTAAATCGCCTTGAAGTCTCTTTGAATCCTCCTCACAGCTCACAATCCCACCTAGTTTTGTGCCGTCAGCAAACTTGTAAATATTACATTTGGTTCCCTCATCCAAATCATTGATATGAATTGTGAATAGCTGGGGCCCAAGCACTGATCCCTGCGGTACCCCACGAGTCACCGCCTGCCACCCCGAAAAAGACCCGTTTATTCCTGCTCTCTGTTTCCTGTCTGTTCACCAATTTTCAATCCATGCCAGTCTATTACCCCCAATCCCATGTGCTTTAATTTTGCACACTAACCTCTTTTGTGGGAATTTATCAAAGGCCTTCTGAAAATCCAAATACACAACGTTGACTGGTTCTCCCTTATCTATTCTACCAGTTACATCCTCAAAAAACTCCAGTAGGTTTGTCAAACACGATTTCCCTTTCATAAATCCATGTTCCCTTTGTCTAATCCACTTGATATTTTCTGAATGTCCTGTTATCACATCCTTTATAATGGACTCTCGCATTTTCCCTACTCCAGATGTTAAGCTAACCGGTCTGTAGTTTTCTCTCTCCCTCCCTCCTTTTTTTAAATAGTGGGGTTACATTTGCCACCCTCCAATCTGCAGGAACTGTTCCATAATCTATAGAATTTTGGAAGATGACAACTAATGCATCCACTATTTCCATGGCTACCTCTTTTAGTACTCTGGGATGCAGATTCTCAGGTCCTGGGGATTTATCGGCTTTCAGTCCCATTAATTTCTCCAGCACTATTTTTTTACGAATACTAATTTCCTTTAATTCCTCCTTCTCACTCGGCCCTTGGTTCCCTGGCATTTCTGGGAAATTATTTGTGTTCCCTTCTGTGAAGACAGAACCAAAGTATTTGTTTAATTGCTCTGACATTTCCTTGTTCCCCATTATAAATTCTCCCGTTTCTGACTGTAAGGGACTTACATTTGTCTTCACTAATCTTTTTCTTTTTACATATTTGTACAAGCTTTTACAGTCCTTTTTTATGACCCTTGCAAGTTTACTCTCATACTCTATTTTTCCCCTCTTAATCAATCTCTTTGTCCTTTTTTGCTGAATTCTAAACTGCTCCCAACTCTCAGGCTTGCTACTTTTACTGGCAACTTATTATGACTCCTCTTTTGATCTAATACTATCCTTAATTTCTTTTGTTAGCTGTGGTTGGGCCGCTTTTCCTTTTGTGTTTTTGCACCAGAAAGGAATGTATAATTGTTGCAATTCATGCATTCGTTCCTCAAATGTTAGCCATTGTCTATCCACCGTCATGCCTTTTAATGAAGCTTCCCAATCGATCATAGCCAACTCACTCCTCATACCTTCGTAGTTTTCTTTGTTTAGATTTAAGACACTAGTTTCAGAATTGACTATTTCACTTTCCATCTTAATGAAGAATTCTATCATGTTATGGTCACTCTTCCCTAAAGGACCCCGCACAACAAGATTATTAATTAACCCCTTCTCATTGCACAATATCCAATCTAGGATAGCCGGTTCCCGAATTGGCTTCTCAACGTACTGATCTAAAAAAAATCTCATTGACACTCCAGGAATTCATCCTCCACAGTATTATTGCTAATTTGGTTTGGTCAGTCTTTGTGTAGATTAAATCACCCATGATTACAGAAGAGTACCCTTGTTACATGCATCTCTAATTTCCTGCCATCCCCTACATTACCACTACTGTTTGGAGGCCTAGAGACAATTCCCAGCAGTGTTTTTTGCCACTTGGTGCTTCTTAATTCCACCCAGGCTGATTCTACATCTTGGTTTTCTGAGCCAATATCCTTTCTCACTATTGCTCTGATTTCATCCTTTACTAACAACGCCACCCCCATAGTTTGGACCCGAGCTCCTCAAACTCCCTCAGCAGAACCTCATTCCTAGTTCTATCTGTGTCATTGGTTCCTAATTGGACGACTTTAACTGGATGCTCCCCCTCCTGCTGCAAGTACTTCTCCAGCTGTGAGGAGATACCTATAACCCGAGCACTGAGTAGGCAACACAGCCCTTGGGACTACAGCACACGGCTGTAGAGAACAGTATCTATCCCCCTGTCCATACTATACCCTAAAATATCCACATTACCTTTCACTCCCCCAACTTGAGGGCCTCCAGTACCACATTGCAGGGATCAATTTGCCCCCTTCCTCCCTGTAGTCTTTGTTCTGATCCCACAGGAAGCAAGTACCTCGTACCTTTTAGACAATGGCAAAAGCTGAGCCTCCTCTATCACTGCGTCTGGGCTACCCTTACCTGTCTGACTCACAGTTACATCCTCCTGTCCCTGACCACGAACCGAATCTAAACCACTACCTAACCTAAGGGGAGTGACTGCCTCTCGGGTCAAGTGTCCAGGAAACTCTCCCCCTCCCTGATGCATCGCAATGTCTGCAGCTCGGACTCAAGCTCAACAACTCTGAGCCGAAGTTCCTCGACTTACAGACATTTATTGCATTTACTGTGGATGCCTGGGATCGCACTGCTCTCCACAAACTTCCACATGCTGCAGTTTAATGCACACCACCTACCCTACTCTCTCTATCTAATCTTGTTTCATTTATTAACTTCATTAAAGTTTTTATGTAATTAATTCACATGGTTTATTTTAGTCATTTTTTAAAACGCATAATTTAACTAGTTGCAGATATTAATTTAATAAAGTATTAGTAAGTTATCTGTTCCTGGTTCCTCGTTTAAACCACTCCCCTCGATTAGAGAGCAAACAAATGTGTTGCTTATTAATCAGTCACCAACCTGCTATCCTCTGGGCTACGGGGAAAGAGCGGGGGAATGGGACTAAGTTGATTGCTCTTACAAGGAGCCGGCAGAGGCACGATGGGCCGAATAGCCTCGTTCTTTGCAGCAACCATTCTATGTCACTCTTTCAAATTTCTGCCTGTGTTTGAGTTGCTCTCAGCTTTATGTGTTCTGCCCTCATTCACTGGTCCAGCTCCTTCTGCTCTCGGTCCACCGCTCCCATTCCCTTTATCCTCAGTAACCACTGTAACAACTAAAACACTAAATAATGAATTAAATACTTAATGACTTCCCCTCGGCACTCCTCCTTGCCTTGTTTTGATTCCTCGTGCGGCTCCCGTTATGCTCCGCCCAGACTTAGTCTACAGTTCTTCGGTTTAATTCACATGGCACCTCTTTCCCCCTCTGCACCTAATTCCCACACCCTCCAAATTCCCAATTGAAAGTTCTCACTCTGTTAGCAATTGACTCCGTTAGAGGTTCACTCTGTCCTTACTGGTATTCAGATACCTTCTTAACTCAAGGTAGTAGATCACATTATTAATTAAATTCTCCGTCTGTTGAAAGCGACTATCCATCCCTATAGCTTTGAAATGTAAGTGGAAAGGCTCCCATTAAATCAATTATTAGACAGACGGACAGACAGTCACGCAGACAGATAGACAGGCATGGAGATAATTTGAACTTGGTGACAGTCTAAAACCGGTGATATAAGATCTGCCGCCCATTACACATCTCCCTCTTTTCCAATTCATTGATTTTAATGGAAATGGAAATCGGTTTGGATGTAGAAATATCGGCCCATCCGATATCATCTGGTTCACCTCTTCACCGAAAGTTAAAAGTAACCCAGTGTTCGTTGATGAAAATGGGACGTGGTGTAAAACGGGCTGCCGATCCGAGACTGCGCATTTCCGGCCGCGGAGATAAAGGGAAAATTCAGGCATTATTTCCACCAGTGAAGCTTTAAAACAGTTTCTCCCCGCTCCTCTCCACACGGAGTTACCTCTTTGATGTGTTTTCAGAAGACAGGAACCCTCATGTGCCACAGATGATTTCAGAATAATCTCCTTTGGTCCATTTTGCCGCTGAGGTTTCACATCCAGATGTTTGGTGCACATCGTCACTGGGTCAAAATCCTGGAACTCCCCAACAGCACTGTGGGAGAACCTTCACCACACGGACTGCAGCGGGTCAAGAAAGCGGCTCACCACCACCTTCTCAAGGGCAATTAGGGATGGCCAATAAATGCTGGCCTCGCCAGCGACGCCCACATCCCGTGAACGAATAAAAATAATCCCAGGGTCACTGATCCAGAGCAGGATTCAGGGGAGGGGGAATCACCCATCATATCCCAGGGTCAATGATCAGGGGCAGGACCCGGGGGGGAATCACCCACCATATCCCAGGGTCACTGATCAGGGGCAGGACCCGGGGGAATCACCCCCACCATATCCCAGGGTCACTGATCAGGGGCAGGACCCGGGGGGAATCACACCCACCATATCCCAGGGTCAATGATCAGGGGCAGGACCCGGGGGGAATCACCCACCATATCCCAGGGTCAATGATCAGGGGCAGGACCCAGGGGGAATCACCCACCATATCCCAGGGTCACTGATCAGGGGCAGGACCCAGGGGGAATCACCCACCATATCCCAGGGTCACTGATCAGGGGCAGGACCCAGGGGGAATCACCCCCACCATATCCCAGGGTCACTGATCAGGGGCAGGACCCAGAGAGGAATCACCCACCATATCCCAGGGTCAATGATCAGGGGCAGGACCCAGGGGGAATCACCCCCACCATATCCCAGGGTCACTGATCAGGGGCAGGACCCAGAGAGGAATCACCCACCATATCCCAGGGTCACTGATCAGGACCCAGGGAGGAATCACCCACCATATCCGAGGGTCAATGATCGGGGGCAGGACCCGGGGGGAATCACCCCCACCATATCCCAGGGTCACTAATCAGGGGCAGGACCTACGGGGGACTCACACCCACCATATCCCAGGGACACTGATCAGGGGCAGGACCTAGGGGGGACTCACACCCACCATATCCCAGGGACACTGATCAGGGGCAGGACCCAGGGGGACTCACACCCACCATATCCCAGGGACACTGATCAGGGGCAGGACCTAGGGGGGACTCACACCCACCATATCCCAGGGACACTGATCAGGGGCAGGACCCAGGGGGACTCACACCCACCATATCCCAGGGACACTGATCAGGGGCAGGACCTAGGGGGGACTCACATCCACCATATCCCAGGGACACTGATCAGGGGCAGGACCTAGGGGGACTCACCCACCATATCCCAGGGTCACTGATCAGGACCCAGGGGGACTCACACCCACCATATCCCAGGAACACTGATCAGGACCTAGGGGGGACTCACACCCACCATATCCCAGGGTCACTGATTCCAATTGTAACTGAGTGGGCCAGGAATTGACGCTGGGACCTGGTGATCCCTTTGGATTTGTACGGCACCAGTCGGTATGTTTACTCTCTGTTCCTCAGGGGACACTTCTTTTTATTACTGGACATTTCGGAATGAATATATCCATTTTATTGTTCCTGTTTATTCACCCAGTGTCTTCATGCATGGACTTCTCAAATCATTACTGACATTTGACTTCAAACTTTATCTGTATCATAAAGTTCTGTCACCCTGGATTCCATCACGGGTGTATTGAGAAGTCAGTAAATTACACCCACTGATCCACCGCACTGTTATTTCTGCTTCCAACCTGATGTATAATTTCCCTGTTTTTCCCCTTCCTGACAGTGAATTTAGTAACGATTGTGATCCTATCTCGGGGAAAGTGCGGTCTCTCCAAATGTGTCACTCGTTACCTGGTGGGAATGGCAGCGGCGGATCTACTGGTCGTTATCACCGATCTGATACTCAGGCAGATTCCCATTCTTTATTATTTTAAGTTTCATTTTCTGTTCGATATTCCCGTGTGTAATATCCACGCCGTCCTGCTCTATGCAGCCACAGACTGTTCCGTCTGGTTCACTGTCGCTTTCACCTTCGATCGATTTGTGGCCATTTGTTGCCAGAAGCTGAAAACTAAATATTGCACCGAGAGAACGGCGGCTGTGGTTATTGGGATCGTGACTGTGTTGTTCAGTCTAAAGAACATTTTCTGGTACTTTATGTTTACCAGCAGATATATACTTCAGAAAGTACCCTGGTTCTGTGTTATTACCATCAGTGTTATGCTTTCACCAGTATGGACAGCAATTGAATGCCTCCATTACATTCTTACCCCGTGTGTACCATTTATTCTGATTCTGATGCTCAATGCTTTAACTGTCAGACACATTTTAGTGACTATCAGAATTCGCAAGAGACTCCGGGTCCAGAGCAGTGGGGAGAGTGACAGCGATCCAGAGACAAAGAACAGAAGAAAATCCATCACTTTACTTTTAGTGATATCGGGGAATTTTATCCTTCTGTGGGCTCTGCTCGTGGTGTGTACAATGTATTCTCGAATTGTTATACTGAACATGCTCGATAATGATCAAATGTTACTCATCATACAAGAACTTGGGTTCATGCTTCAGCTCCTGAGTTGCTGCACAAACACTTCGATTTATGGCGTGACCCAGAGTAAGTTTCGAGAGGAGTTAAAGAATGGGCTGAAATATCCCTTCACTCTCATTTCTAAGATCATTAAATAATGGGGAGAACGGAAGATTTTCGTCCCCAGATCTCAATCTTGTGCCACACGTTATCCGAGCCCATCTCCGCTCAGTCTCTGTAATCGTGTTGTTTTGAAGCAAAGCAGAGATTATTGAATTATTTTTCCACTTTATGCAAGGAGTAAACTTAGAGCAGCTACCGATTGTGGGGAATCGTTGACTGTAATCATACATTTAGAATAAAATTAAAGAAATATGGACCATCCCCATGACAACTGTTCCACTGTTGGCGATTTATTACTGTTCAGTATTCCTGGGCCTCGGCTGGACGGACAATACCTGGAAAAACAGACACCACCAATCGGTAATCCCGCGGGGGCCCCTTTCCACAGGCTCTCCCTGGGGCAGTTTACTGTCTCCTGTAACCCTACTGCTAAAATTCAGGTTCTTTATAGTTTCACCGACTTCATGAGTTGTATCTGAGGAGCAACTTACTCCCGCCGATGGATACTATTCACATTACAATGGACACCTGTATAAAACAACAATATCACTGCTGGTGGATAATATCTGATGTAAGAGGTTAAAGTTACAGGCAGGAATCACCACGCACATTACAGGCCAAAGTCTCATAAACCAGGATCAGTTACAATCTATGGGACCTATCGCCCAGTCATAAATTACAGCCCCTTGACTCAACAACAAGGTCAATTTGCAGTTGTTGGCAGCAATGTCACAGTAAAAAATAACAAAAAGCATCAATTTCAGGAACGAAAGCATTAACTCTTTACAAGAATATGAGCATTTTTCGGAGCGAGAAGATAGAGTGTCAGCGATGTCAGCCACAATCTGAGAACACGACAGACATTCGTCTAATTAACAGGATACAGTTAGAGTTAACAGCCAGAGTAACCGAGGAATTAATTACATCATAGTAACATAGTAAAATAGCAACACAGTAACAAAGATACATAGTAACACATTAACATTGTAACATAGTAAAATAGCAACACAGCAACAACGGTACAAAGTAACAAAGTAACATAGTAAAATAGCAACACAGCAACAACGGTACAAAGTAACATAGTAACATAGTAAAATAGCAACACAGCAACAACGGTACAAAGTAACATAGTAAAATAGCAACACAGCAACAACGGTACAAAGTAACATAGTAACATAGTAAAATAGCAACACAGTAACACAGTAACAACGGTACAAAGTAACAAAGTAACATAGTAAAATAGCAACACAGCAACAACGGTACAAAGTAACAAAGTAACATAGTAAAATAGCAACACAGCAACAACGGTACAAAGTAACATAGTAACATAGTAAAATAGCAACACAGTAACACAGTAACAACGGTACAAAGTAACATAGTAACATAGCAACACAGTAACACAGTAACAACGGTACAGAGTAACACAGTAACAGTAACATAGTAAAATAGCAACACAGCAACAACGGTACAAAGTAACACAGTAACAGTAACATCGTAAAATAGCAACACAGCAACAACGGTACAAAGTAACACAGTAACAGTAACATAGTAAAATAGCAACACAGCAACAACGGTACAAAGTAACATAGTAACATAGTAAAATAGCAACACAGTAAAAAAGCAACACAGTAACAACGGTACATAGTAACACAGTAACATAGCAACACAGTAACACAGTAAGAAACATGCATAGTAACACAGTAACACTGTAACATAACAACTCAGTAACACAGTAATAAAGATACATAGTAACACAGTAACACTGTAACATAACAACTCAGTAACACAGTAATAAAGATACATAGTAACACAGTAACACTGTAACATAACAACTCAGCAACACAGTAACAAAGATACATAGTAACATAGCAACATAGTAACGCAGTAACAGTGTCAGTCGGAGACGACCTTCGGCCCACCTCCCCTCTCTTTCTATTGGTGCATTTCCAATATCCCTGAATCCCATTTGTTAACAATGACCTGTTTAGTTCCTTCTCAAAACTGATTTTGTTTTCTTGTTATATCCCAGTCCTGTCGCAATCTGTTTCACTTACTTAACACCCTGCTATTGAAGAAATCCCCCTGCATTCCCAATTTTGTTTTGTTTTTCTTAATATTTAAGTATGGCCCTTATGTTTTAAATTCTCAACACAACAGTAAAGCTCACTGGGCTCAAATTCATCCAAACTTTTGATAATTTTGAACACTTCTCTCATATCCCCCCACAGTCTTCTCTTTTCATGGGAGAAAAGACCCAAGATGTTCAACCCTTCCTCGTGCATCATTACCTTAAATGGGATTAATCGTGTCGCCCTTCAGTGAACCCCCTCCCAAAACTGAATACCCTTTTCAAAATGAGACCAGAACTGCACGCAGCACTGGAGGTGTGGTCTCATCAGGGCGAAATATAGTTTAAAAATGATCGCTCTTGATTTATACGTTACATCTATTGGTACACTTTCCAAAGTTCTACTTGCTTTTATAACAGTCTGTTCACAATTGTATTGCTATCTAACCTACTCTGTACATTCCCATTGATGCACAATCGATATTAACTTTCCCTCTGCCATCTCTCATAACCTAATGACCATACTTACTGAATCATACCTACCACTCAACGTCCCAAGCTTCTAAGTGGGAACAAAGTGGTAAACAGTCGGGTGGGAGTGGGCCTCGGAGTCTTCAGCATTGACTATGGATCCCATGAAAGCTCATGACTTCAGGTCAAACCTGGTTAGGGAAAGTTCCTGCTGATTACCACCTACCACCGTCCCTCATCCCATGAATCAGCACTCCTCCATGTTGAACACTACTTGGAGGAAGCACTGAGGTAGCAAGGACACAGCACATACTCTGCGTCAGGGACTTCAATGTCCATCCTCGAGCTGGCCGAGTCCTTAAGGACATTGCTGCCAGACTGGGCTTGCGGCAGCTGGTGAGAGAACGAACACTATGGAATAATCTACTTCACATAATCCTCACCAATCCACCTGTCGCAGATGCATCTGCCCATGACATTTTTGTCAGGAGTGCCCACTGCACAATCCTCGTGGAGACCAAATCCATCTTCACATTGAGGACACCCTCCATCTTATCGTGTGGAGCTACCACCAGCTGAATGGGAAAGGTTAAGAACAGATCTAGCAGCTCAAAACTGACCATCAGTGAGACGCTGTGGGCCATTAGCAGCAGTGAAATTGTATTCCACCACAATCTGCAACCTCATGGCCCAGCAGAGACCTCACTCTTCCATCACCATCAAGCCAGATGACCACTCCTGGTTCAATGAACTGTGTAAAAGGGCATGTAGGAAGCAGAAACAGGCGTACCTCAAAATGAGGTGCCAACCTGGTGAAACTACAACACAGGACTACATGTAAAAGAGAAAAGCATCACGCTATAGACAGATCTAAGATATCTGACAAATGATGGATCAGGTCAAAGCTCTGCAGATCTGCCACATCCAGTCACGAATGGTGGTGGACAATTAAGCAGCTAACTGGAGGTCGAGGCTCCATGAACATTCCCATCTGCAATGATAGTGTAGCCCAGCATGTGAGTGCAAATGATAAGCCGTTAGCGTTTGTATCCATCTACAGCCAGACGTGCCAAGTGAATGAGCCTATTCATCCTCCTCCTGAGGTCCTCTCTATCGCAGAAACCAGTCTTCAGCAACTCAATTCATTCCACGTGATATTAAGAAACGACTGAGTGCACTGGACACAGAACGTCTATGGGTCCGGATGGCCTGTCCACAAAAAGCAGGACAAATAAAACCCGGCCAATTACCGCCCCATCAGCCTAGTCGCAATCAGTAAAATGATGGAAGGAGCCATAAACAATGCTATTAAGTATAAATGCTATTAATGCATCAGTTTAGGACAAATGCATCAAATCAAATGTTCACCCTGCACGGAGAGAGACAAAACCAAGAGAAAAAGGCAGAAGGGAATACAGAAATCAAAGCTAAATAAAGGAGATAGAAATACTTCCCATCCTTGATGCCTCACTATTCCATCCCCAATCCTTCGATGGTGGGTATAAAATTTCAGTGAAAATCAATGCGAGAATCGACCCAAAGACTAAACTAAATAACTGAAACGAGGGAGCGAACAGGAACCTTTAGATTTTCAGTCTAACGTTCGCCCAAATGAGCTATTCCGGACCCACGGTAAAATGGGCTTTGTGTATTGGAAGAAAATATAACCCCCGGAGGAATTGCCCCTCCCTGAAATTCCGCACAGTTCGTAAATAAACATCACACTCATATATACACACTCACAGTTCATATATAAACATCACACTCATATATACACACCCACAGTTCATATATAAACATCACACTCATATATACACACCCACAGTTCATAAATAAACATCACACTCATATATACACACCCACAGTTCATATATAAACATCACACTCATATATACACACCCACAGTTCATATATAAACATCACACTCATATATACACACCCACAGTTCATATATAAACATCACACTCATATATACACACCCACAGTTCATATATAAACATCACACTCATATATACACACCCACAGTTCATATATAAACATCACACTCATATATACACACCCACAGTTCATATATAAACATCACACTCATATATACACACCCACAGTTCATATATAAACATCACACTCATATATACACACCCACAGTTCATATATAAACATCACACTCATATATACACACCCACAGTTCATATATAAACATCACACTCATATATACACACCCACAGTTCATATATAAACATCACACTCATATATACACACCCACAGTTCATATATAAACATCACACTCATATATACACACCCACAGTTCATATATAAACATCACACTCATATATACACACCCACAGTTCATATATAAACATCACACTCATATATACACACCCACAGTTCATATATAAACATCACACTCATATATACACTTTCTGAAAGGGGTTTTTACTGTTTCTCGGGCTTATTATAGGTCAGCCAGTTATGTTTTTCCTGAGCTGCCCTGCCCGCAGTGCGGTTGCGAATCACTTTCCCCTTCCTGATTCTGAGCTGAGGACTTATTGGGCGGTAACAAGGACAGGCGAACAGACCAGTGGATTGGTACAAGGAAAACCAATGTTTATTAATGAGAAAACTAAAACTACAAGATAAACAGTATTATACAGAAGATAAAAGAAATCGCTATGGATGCAATACAGTCTTACACTTAACGGGTGGAAGAAACGGACACATCGAGGGAAAAGTCTAAAATCACAATTTTAGCAATACCCCTTTAACTCCCACCCTTACACCTAGCGAGGTTGTCTTGTGGCGGCCAGAAAATTAATGCTCACCGGTGAAACAGATGAAAAGGACTGGCCCCTGTGCCCTGCTGCTGCCGTCGACATGTGGTTGCGATGTTTACTGGACGGCCTTCCTTCTTAGTTGCTAGCAGGCAGACAGGACACTGGGCCAAGAGGCGAAGAGAAGAGAGAGAGAGATTCTGGGAAGCCCCAGTTATATCCTCCCGGTATCAGGTTTTTTTTCGTGCCTCATCAGCTTGCTCCATTGTTCGATTTGAGCACGAAAACGTAAGACAAAGGACCCCAATCTCTGTTCCCTTTACATTAATGGCCGGTATCTGTACTGATGAGTTCCATAACTGCTTTCCATTGTTCCTGAATGTTCCTTGATGGTTCACCTTAGGTGGGATTACTTCTGAAGGCTTGCCTCAGGGCGTGAATGCAACTGCTTGTCTCCCTGCATTGTTCAAAAAAAAAATCCCTGTCTGCCCTTGTGGAAAGGTGTCCAGTTTCAAATGCTGCAGGCCTTTGGCCATGTGTCTGACTGCAGCCATTTTGAGAGACCCTGGCTTGTTTAGAACACAATCACACCAGGGTTATTTTTTTAATAACGCCAATAAATCTTCGGGGGTGGGGGAACATGTGAAATTTTGCGAATCCCTTCACTCCCCCCTGTGGATACTTAAACTTGCTTGAAGTGTCCATGCAAGGTGACCGTCGCAAACAACCCTCCCCTTTATTTACCTATCCCTAATCCCTCGACACATACATTCCCTTACTTGGAGAGAGCCCCAGTGTATGGCAGGCATTCAGATAGAAAACAAGGTTGAATTACAACAATCCCAGCACGGAGGGGTCCAAATACCCCTGCACCACTTGGGATGAAACAGTATTTCGCATACTATACAACACAACGATGAACAATCTTTATTCAAAACAACATCAAAACGAAAACTTACTTTATTGAAAACAACAAACGGAAGGGACCATCTTTATTAAAATAATGAAACAGGCTGCCATCACTCGCAAGGGATGCGTCCCCGAACTCACGCGGGTGTTTCGTCTACCCGAGCATACTGGTCCTTCCATACCCTTTGTGTTCTAACTACTACCTCGAGACCCCTTTTCCTACACTGGACACAAACCAGGTAGAGGACGATCCCGAGCTGACAGATTACTAGTACGTGCGATGCCAGACAAATCCAGGAGGGGAACTGTATATTCTCAAAGATGTCCCACCAGAGTGGGGTCGTAATACTCAGAATATCGGCCCCTATCTGGACAGTCTTCTGTTCCAGTGTGTAAAAGTGTTTTTGGGACACCCCTACTGCTTTTAATAATTTAACGAGGTGTTCTGGGAGAGGGGGAATCTGGTAGCCGAAGTGGGCTACATACTTTTGGAGGTTGGTGAAATTCTCTTTCACAGTGAGGTGAACAGTGGATGGTTCAGGGATGGGGACAATTCGTATCTGTGCCACTTGAACTTCTGCCTCGGGTTTAAAGCAGAAACTGCTGTCACTCACCGCGCACCAGCTGTGCTGACCATGCTGGTAGTGAGACGCTGCTGTGGTGACGCAATATGTCCCACCTCCTATATACGTCACCTGTGGGAGAACACGGCCTTGTGCCATGGCTTCCATGGTGCAGTTTATAGGCTTCGCGTCAGCAGCTCTGAACCCGCACTGCGGTTTTGAATCGGCGTTCAAGGGCTGGGGACACAGGATTATGTGTGATCCCCGGCTCTGGTACCCCGAGAGGTCAGTCCCTGTCATCGCATGCTCCCACTTTATAACGTAGGGCGGGACCGCTGTGAAACGAACGTGTGCACCCCCCTGAATGACACCAATGTTCTCCACCCTGTACACCGGCACGGGTCGGGCCGTCCCGCCCATGACTGGCATCCTTACAACTATCCCTATGATTGGAATACCCACAGTCCACTGGGACTGGGTAGGTCTCAGAAGCTGGGCGGAGCTGGCACGGACTTAATGTATTCTCAAAAGGGTGGAGGGCTGCGAGGTGTTTGTTGCTGCTCCAGGAGGGGACTAAACCTTGCTTTAAATCCTCCAGATTGCTGCAGGCCTCGCCCAGCAACCATGCCCCATACAGCACGCACACTTCATTCTGCGCCGCCTGGTCTGACACATTTCGACCCTCCCTAATGAGCGCATTCACCGTCTCTGCATGCTTTTCCAGCTCCGCTATGATCTCCTTTATGTGGAGAGTCATGGCCTGATCTTCGTGCAGTTCCGAACCCACCACCTTATTCACATCGATTAATATTTTCTTTAATTGCGTTTTTAAACCATTAATCTGGGTCTGCAGCTCAATGTCATCTAAGCTGTTGATGACAGAAGACCCCGTGTTAAAACCAGTTAATTGTAAACAATTTTACAACACCAAGTTATAGTCCAGCAATTTCAAAAATAAAATTGCTGGACTATAACTTGGTGTTGTAAAATTGTTTACAAGTGTCAACCCCAGTCCATCACCGGCATCTCCACATCATGAAAACCAGTTAAGATATCGTTAAAAGCACCCCTTCTTTGTCTCCCAATCCCGTCCAAAAGCTCGTGGGTGTATAGTCTGGTACTGAAAACGTCTGAAAAATCAAACTGATAAAATTTACGGAACATCTCTTTTAAGAGGGCTTGATACAACTGCGCGGTCTCTGTGGGGCACCACGCGGGTAGGTGTACCTCGGTGAGATTTAAAATCACGGAGGCTACCGCGTAGTGCCCCCCTTGATACAGCACCTGGTCTGCAGGTACTAGCACCAAGCCGTTCCCTGGTCCCTTGGTGGTGGTGGGGCATCTCTCTACTATCATACGTGATGTTGCGATCGTGGGCAGGGGCTGTCGGGGGCGGGTTACTAATTCAGTGGCATTAACCGAGATTGGGGAGTATGGGATCGCGCATGCGCCCAGGCGCGATTCCCAGTCCATCCCCCTCCCATCATCTTGCCACTGGCTGCGGAAAATGATGGAAATGCCTGTGGGGCAGACCTTCTCTGAACCCCACATACAGACATAGATCCCCTGATCCGGTTCCCACCATTTGTCCCAGCACACACTGAACCCTCCCTGGGTCCCTGTGATGGTCCTGTGGGTGTTATTCCCTAACCTCTCCCACTCTACCCTGGGGTTCACCATATCCTGACTTAATTTTCTAAGCCACCACCACCTATCCAGAGGAACGTTGCCTTTACATGACAAACATATTCCTTTTCCCACGGTGACGCTATTCCTTGGGGTGACAATTCGTATCCTCGGGCACTGGAGGGAGGTCTCCCCATATGAGAAACCGGTCTGGCTCGAGTACTGGGTTGAATTTGACCCCAACCATCCGGGCCAGCTCCCCTCGTGAGTGGACAAGGCGATTTCATCCGCCTCGCGTAGGCCACTCCCATCGTGGGCTAGGGGCGCCGTTTTTCCAGAGCATCCGAAGATGTGGTGGTCCTCGGTGTCGCCCCTTCTCGCGAGGCTCAGCCCAGACAGGGCGAGCAGGATCACACCTCCGAACATTCCCTTTAATTCCCTGTAAAAGATAAAGAACATCTGGCCGGGCTCCCTATCGGCTTCCTGGCTCGGGTGAAGTGTGAGCGGGTCCCTCGACCTCGGCTCACGTAGACAACACTGGAACGGTTCCATCTTAAAATTACACTACGGTTCCACACCTTATAATTAACCTAAACATCTTAACTTAAAACTACAAACTTAACTGCTAAAGTTATATACATCCGCCGCCCGTCTCCGAGCGGCCAGCTCAGATTCTGTCAGGACTGCTGCAGGCTGCTCCCTGCGGCGTGGCTGTACTGACCTTTACTTCTGGTCCCTCACAGCCCGCGACTGATGGCTGAGGACCTTTGTCTTTCGACTTAACTTGAAGTCACACCAGGGTTTCTTTAATAACTCCAATAAATCTTCGGGGGGGTGCGGGGACATGTGAAATTTTGCGAATCCCTTCAATCGTTCCTTGATTTTAAGTTGTTGAACTGTGCTAAAATGTCTCATGTGGACAGACAACTGGTCTTAACTGACGTCCAGTTCTCAGACACATTGTTTCTCTTAGGTCAGATGTCTGCCGCGTTTAAACAATTCCCGGGGGAACATTTACTTCCTTTGGCCCTCATGGATTACATGGGGCCTTCTGCGGTCACACAGAGAATGGAAGATTCCATGGTGACCAGGTTTACAGATGATTCGGACACTGAACGCGGTGCCATGCAATATTTTAAATTCTCAGGAGACTGGACGGAGACGTCAAGGCGATGAATGGATTAGGGACGGGCAGACCGGGGCTGAGCGCCAGCAAAGCAAATCCGGGTATCTCGACAGACGGCAAATTTGGGACAGGAATTATCTGCAATGAATTCCAGGAATGGCCAAAGAGAAATCAGGAGGTAGCGTAGAAACAGGAAATTTGTGATGACCCTTGACGACAGTAACCCTGAGGCAGAGGATGAATTTAATGATACAGATGAACAAATCATTTTGGTCACCAGGAGTTTTAATCCGGTGATGAAGGTGTTAGTTGTGGATTTTTTCAATTGTGTGGAGCTCGATAATGCATGTACTTCGACCGTTTCTGGGGTGGATTGGTTCACATGTTACCTTGATTCGCTCAGCAGTGAAGATTGGCACAAGGTTAAACAGTATAAGACTTCGAACTTTAGATTTGGCGATGACAACACCTTACGGTCACTCAAGTGTGTAGTCATACCATGTAAAATAGGTAGAGAAAGCCATGATATAAGCACAGGTGTAGTCTCGAGTGAGATACCCATGCTTTTGTGTAAACCTTCAATGAAACTGGCCATGGAGCATGATAAGGCGAATGATGACCCTCGTCCTATTGTAAGTGTTCCATTAGCACAGGACTTCAGTGAGGTCACGGCCATGGGTATAAAAGTGTGGGTCAAGGCCAGAAAAGTTTTCATCCTACATTTTATTGACCTGGCTACGAGATTTAGTAATTCTTCCCTGACACGGAGTAAGGAGAAGAAGGTTATTCTGGACCAAATTATGGAAAAATGGATCGGGACTGGACTTGGGACACCAGCCAAACTTTTGACCGATAATGGAGGTGAATTCGCTAATGCGGAGTTGAGAGAAAGATGTGAGAATATGAATATACTTGTCAAGACTACAGCGGCTGAGAGCCCTTTTAGCAATGGTCTTTGTGAAAGGAATCATGCTGTGATTGACAGCATGGGGCAGAACATTTTGGCTGATTGCACAGAGTGTAAATTGTCAACTGCCCTAACATGGGAAGTTCATGCAAAGAATTCTCTTCAGATGGTTGGAGGATATAATCCTGACCAACGAGTCCATGGGCACAATCCCAAACTACCTTCTGTGCTTTGGGATAATCCTCCTACTCTAGAAAGTACTACAATTAGTGCTATATTTTCTGAGCATTTGAATGCTATGCATGCAGGGAGACAGGCTTTTATCAAGGCTGAGGTATCAGAGAAAATTCGTAGAGCACTGAGGTATCATATTGGACCACCTGAGACAGAGTTCAGTTCAGGAGATTTGGGATAGTATAAAGGAGAGGGTCATAGAAAATGGAAAGGCCCTGGTAAGGTAATAAGTCGTGATTGTAAGTCTGTAATTATCCAACACAGCAATCAAACTGTTAAGGTTCATTCCTCACATTTAATTGGAATTAATTATAGAATCTCGGACTCTGAGCAGGTGAGAGCAGTAAACGAGGCACCTTGTACCTCAAATCTTCATGATGTTTTTGATGCAGGTCCTGAGGAACAGAGTGAGGTAGATCAAGGGCTGGACAGTAATAATGTGAGTGATCAAATACATGACCGAGCTGTCACATCCAAACTACAATTACCCAAAGTGGGGACACGGGTAATGAATGTTCCAGAAGGAACTGATGAATGGAGAGATGGTCAATTTTGGGACATGCAGGAAAAGCTAGTGTGAAGTTTAAATATTGGTTAAATGTTCAGGATGATGGCCAAGAAGCGATGTCCATGGATTAGCAGAATGTGGAGTGGAGAGTCTGGAAGTGCAGTACAAGTACTGAAAGGGGGTCTGACATTGAACATCACGTCAGAAAACAATCATGTACTAAAGAAAGAGCCTCAGATACTGCAAGAGGGAAATCTTGCAGTCGGAGTCCCGACAGACATAGAAGTAGAAGCTGGAGCTTAAATAGATCAGACACTGAAACAATTCCCACAGAACCATCACGTCATAAAACTAGAAGCAGAAATCCTTGTGACTGTGAAGTTTTGGTGGCTGCTAATAGACTTGAGGATAAAAGAATCAGGGAGGTGAAACAAAGGGAGATAGTTGGAAAGAATTTGGAATTTATTCTGAGGTAACAGTTAAGGGTCAACCAGCTTTGTCACATCGATGGGTTTGTACTGAAAATGTCCATGCAGCTGGGACTTAAAAGGCTAAAGCGAGGATGGCAGCCAGGGGTTTTGAGGAGAAACTGGGTGATCCAGATGTTCGCGTGGATTCTCCCACTGCTGGAAAGGTAATCTTAAAAATCATTTTGGCTCTTTTATCAATATTTTCATGGGAGTGCAGGTCAATTGACATAAAAGCCGCATTTATGCAGGTCGATACTTTTCAGAGAGAAGTGTTTCTGAAACCGCCTGAAGAAGCAGCAAATATGGAAGGAAAACTATGGAAACTATACAAATGCGTCCATGGCCTGAATGATGTTTCCAGGATATGGTATTTTTCGATGAGATCTGTTTTGCTGAGAATAAGTTGTGTTCAACTGAAATCAGATCCCACAATGTTTTATTTGCACCATAACGGAAACTCAGGCGTCTTCATGAGGCCTGTTGATGATTTCTTATGGGGAGGTACTGAGGAATTTGAGAAATTCATCATTAATAAAATTAGGGTAGAATTTAAAATTAGGAGTCAGGCCTGTGGGGCTTTTAAATATATTGGTTTAGATGTTGAGCAAAGTGGGTCTGGTGTAACTTTAAATCAACTGTCCTATTTAGAGTTACTCCCATCGTGGACAATCATCACAGAAAGATGATGTTACATCTAAAGAGACAGAGCAATTGCGAAGCTTGATTGGTCAGTTGAACTGGTTGTGCACTCAGACTAGACCAGATGTTAGTTTTGATGTGTTGAGTTAAGTACTTCAGTGAAACATCCCATAGTAGAGAATGTTTTAAGGGCAAATAAAACATTACGAAAATGAAATATAGAAAAAGACGCACTTAAATTCCCATCCTTAGAAGACGCAAAGAAAATGAAGCAAGTTATCTTTCGCGATGCTTCACATGTTAATCTTCCTGATGGGTATTCTGGTGCAGCTGGTTTCATTGTGTTTATGGGCGAGAATGGGAAATGTTGTCCTTTAGCTTGAGAAGCTATGAAAATAAAAAGGGTTGTTAAAAATACTCTGGCTGCTGAAACACTGGATCTTGTAGACACAGTGGATATGGGATTCGATTTGGTAAATATCTTGAGTGACATCCTGTGCAATGGGAGTACTGAAGATAGTATACCCAGTGAATGTTATGTAGAGAATCGTTCATTGTACGAAAAATGTGTATGAGAAAAGTTTACGGCTTGACCTTGCTGGCTTCAAACAAATGCTGGAGAGAATGGAAATCTCTAAAATTAAATGGTTAGATTCAAGCCATCAACTGTCGGATTGTTTTACGAAAAGAAATACATTTACGAAGAAATGATTAGGGGTCCTGGAGAAGGGTCGGCTCACAATGTAATAATTTGTATTGTACGATAATTTTTGTTTGTATTATACAAAACAAAAGACAGAAGGGAATCTGTTCATTAAAGACATGTGATTTGTACCAATTGATGTTAAGGTTCATATTCAGGTGCATGTAGCAATTGGGAACTCTCTTACTGTCATTTGGAAGGGAGCAAGCTTGGGAAGAAGGAGGCTTTTCGTTAAGGGGTGTATGGTGTGTACTGTGTACCTCGTAAATAAAAGCTTGTGAAAAACGGAAGGATTTGTTCCAGTATTCAATCCTTCACCACCTGGCTATTCGAATATAACAGTAGTAACCCTCTGATGTATCGGTCTGATATTCACCCTCTGATGTATCGGTCTGATATTCACCCTCTGATGTATCTGTCTGATATTCACCCTCTGATGTATCGGTCTGATATTCACCCTCTGATGTATCGGTCTGATATTCACCCTCTCATGTATCTGTCTGATATTCACCCTCTCATGTATCTGTCTGATATTCACCCTCTCATGTATCTGTCTGATATTCACCCTCTGATGTATCTGTCTGATATTCACCCTCTGATGTATCAGTCTGATATTCACCCTCTGATTTATCTGTCTGATATTCACCCTCTGATGTATCTGTCTGATATTCACCCTCTGATGTATCTGTCTGATATTCACCCTCTGATGTATCTGTCTGATATTCACCCTCTGATGTATCTGTCTGATATTCACCCTCTGATGTATCTCTCTGATATTCACCCTCTGATGTATCTCTCTGATATTCACCCTCTGATGTATCTGTCTGATATTCACCCTCTGATGTATCGGTATGATATTCACCCTCTGATTTATCTGTCTGATATTCACCCTCTGATGTATCTGTCTGATATTCACCCTCTGATGTATCTCTCTGATATTCACCCTCTGATGTATCGGTCTGATATTCACCCTCTGATGTATCTCTCTGATATTCACCCTCTGATGTATCTGTCTGATATTCACCCTCTGATGTATCGGTCTGATATTCACCCTCTGATGTATCTGTCTGATATTCACCCTCTGATGTATCGGTCTGATATTCACCCTCTGATGTATCTCTCTGATATTCACCCTCTGATGTATCGGTCTGATATTCACCCTCTGATATATCGGTCTGATATTCACCCTCTGATGTATCTCTCTGATATTCACCCTCTGATGTATCGGTCTGATATTCACCCTCTGATGTATCTGTCTGATATTCACCCTCTGATGTATCTCTCTGATATTCACCCTCTGATATATCCGTCTGATGTTCACCCTCTGATCAGATTCTGATGGAGATTCTGGAATCCTGCAGAATGTTGTATCACAGTTGGTACAGCACTGGAGGGGACCATTCGTCCCTTTGGGCCTGTGCAGGCTCTTTGAAAAAGTTATTCAATTGGTCCCATTCCCCTGCTCTTTTCCCACACCCCTGTAAATTGTTTCTCTTCAAGTATTTATCCCATTCCCTTTTGAAAGTTATTGTTGAATCTGCTTCCACCGCCCTTTCAGGCAGTGCATTCCAGATCATTACAACTCGCTGCGTAAAAAAATGTTCCCTCATGTTGCCTCTGGTTCCTTTGCCGATCATCTTAAATCTGTGTCCTCTGTTTACTGACCCTTCTGCCACTGGAAACAGTTTCTCCTTATTTGCTCTATCAAAACCATTCATGATTTTGAACACCTCTGTCAAATCTCCCCTTAAACTTCTCTGTTCTGAGGAGAACAACCCCAGCTTCTCCAGTCTCTCCACATAACTGAAGTCCCTCATCCCTGGAACCATTCTAGTAAATCTCTTCTGCACCCTCTCTCAGGCCAAAGAGGTAACCTGTGTGTGGAGGCGGAAGATGTGGGTCTGGTTCTAAATGAATACTTTGCGTCTGTCTTCACAAAAGAAGGGGACGATGCAGACCTTGTAGTTAAGGAGGAGGAGTGTGAAATATTGGATGGGATAAACATAGTGAGAGAGGAAGTATTAAGGGGATTAGCATCTTTGAAAGGAGATAAATTGCCAGGCCCGGATGAAATGAATCCCAGGCTGTTAAAAGAAGCAAGGGAGGAAATAGCGGACGCTCTGACCATCATTTTCCAATCCTCTCTGACTACAGGCGTGGTGCCGTAGGACTGGAGGACTGTTAATGTTGTACCATTGTTTAAAAAGGGAATAAGGAATTGACCGAGTAATTACAGGCCAGTCAGCCTAACCTCGGTGGTGGGCAAATTATTGGAAAAAGTTTTGAGGGACGGTATTAATCATCATTTAGAAAGGTAGTTTTAATCAAGGACAGTCAGCATGGATTTGTTAAGGGAAGGTCGTGTCTGACAAACTTGATTAAATTTTTTGAGGAGGTAACAAGGAGGATCGATGAGGGTAGCGCGTTTGATGTAGTGTACATGCATTTTAGCAAGGCTTTTGACAAGGCCCCACATGGCAGACTGGTTAGAAAAATAAAAGCCCATGGGATCCAAGGGAAAGTGGCAAATTGGATCCAAAATTGGCCCAGTGGCAGGAAGCAAAGGGTAATGGTCGATGGGTGTTTTTGTGACTGGAACCCCATTTCCAGTGGGGTTCCGCTGGGCTCAGTAATAGGTCCCTTGCTTTTTATGGTACATATTAATGATTTAGACTTAAATGTAGGGGGCATGATTAAGAAGTTTGCAGATGATACAAAAATTGGCCGTGTGGTTGATAATGAGGAAGAAAGCTGTAGACTGCAATAAGATATCAATGGACTGATCAGGTGGGCAGAAAATTGGCAAATGGAATTTAATCCAGAGAAGTGTGAGGTAATGTATTTGGGGAGAGCAAACAAGGCAAGGGAATACACAATAAATGGGAGGACACTGAGAGGTGTTGAGGAACAGAGGGACTTTGGAGGGCTTGTCCACAGATCCCTGAAGGTAGCAGGACAGGTCGATCAAGTGGGTAAGAAAGCATACGGGATGCTTTCCTTTATTAGCCGAGGCATAGAATATAAGAGCAGGGAGGTTATGCTCGAACTGTATAAAACACTAGTTAGGCCACAGCTGGAGTACTAGTTACAGTTCTGGTCTCCACATTACAGGAAAGTTGTGATTGCACCAGAGAGGGTACAGAGGAGATTTATGAAGGTATTGCCAGGACTGGAGAATTTTAGCTATGAGGGAAGATTGGATAGGCTGGGGTTGTTTTCTTTGGAACAAAGGAAGCTGAGGGGAGATTTAATTGAGGTGTATAAAATTATGAGGGGCAGAGATAGAGTGGATGGGAAGGACCTATTTCCCTTAGCAGAGAGGTCAATAAACAGGGGGCATAGATTTAAAGTGATTGGTGGAAGGATTAGATGGGAGTTGAGGAGAATTTTTTTTCACCCAGAGGGTGATGGCGGTCTGGAACTCACTGCCTGAGAGGGTGGTAAAGGCAGAAACCCTCAACTCATTTAAAATGTGCTTGGATATGCACTTGAAGTGCCGTAACCTACAGGGCTACAGGCCAAGAGCTGCAATTTGGGATGGCTCTTTTTCGGCCGGCACGGACACGATGGGCCAAGTGGCCTCCTTATGTGCTGTAAAATTCTATGATTCTATGAAGGCCTCGACATCGTTATTAAAGTGTGGTGCCCAGAATTGAACACAATACTCCAGCTGGGGTCTAACCAGTGTTTCATAAATGTTTCGCATAACTTCCTTGCTTTTGTACTCTGTGCCTCTATTAATAAAGCCCAGGATCCCATATTACTTTTCGAACAGCCTTCTCAACTTGTCCTGTCACCCTTAAAGGTTTGTGTATGAGCACCCCCAGGTCTCTCTGTTTCTGCACCTCCTTTAAAATTGTACCATTTAGTTTCTATCACCTCTCCTAATTCTTCCGACCAAAATGTATCACTTCACACTTCTCTGTGTTAAATTTCATCTGCCATGTGTCTGCCCATTTCACCAGTCTGTCTGTGTCCTCCTGAAGTCTGTTACTATCCTTCACGTTGTTTACTACATTTCCAAGTTTCGTGTCATCTGCAAACTTTGAAATTATACCCTGTATACCCAAATCCAGGTCATTAATATATATCAAAAAGAGCAGTGGTCCTAATACCGACCCCTGGGGACACCATTGTATACTTCCCTCCAGTCTGAAAAACAACCATTCACCACTACTCTCTGCTTTCTGTCCCTTCGCCAATTTTGTATCCATGCTGCCACTGCCCCTTTAATCCCATGGGCTTTAATTTTGCTAACAAGTCTATTATGTGGTAATTTATCAAATGTCTTTTGAAAGTCCATGTACACAACATCAACCGCACTACCCTCATCAACCCTCTCCGTTACTTCATCAAAGAACTCAATCAAGTTAGTCAATCATGATTTTCTTTTAACAAATCCATGTTGTCTTTCATTTATTATCCATACTTTTCCAAGTGAGAATTAATTCTGTCCTGGATTATTCTCTCCAGAAGTTTCCCTATCACCGACGATAGGCTGACCGGCCTTTTTTGAACAGGGGTGTGATATTTGCAATCCTCCAGTCCTCTGGCACCATCTCCATATCCAAGGAGGATTGGAAGATTGTGGCCAGAACCTACACAATTTCCACCCTTACTGCCTCAGTTACCTTGGATTCATCCCATCTGGACCGGGTGACTTTTCTACTTTGAGTCCTGCCAATCTTTTAACGACCTCCTCTTTATCTACTTTTATCCTATCCAATACCAGATGCCTGGTGACAGAACTTAAAATATCTCTGACACCAGGCCACCATCACTGGATATCCTGCCATGCACCAGCGCAGATACCCACTCTTTGGTGGGTTCACCATCACCGGATATCCTGCCATGCACCAGCGCAGATACCCACTCTTTGGTGGGTTCACCATCACCGGATATCCTGCCATGCACCAGCGCAGATACCCACTCTTTGGTGGGTTCACCATCACCGGATATCCAGCCATGCACCAGCGCAGATACTCACACTTCGGTGAGTTCACCATCACTGGATATCCTGCCATGCACCAGCACAGATACTCGCACTTCAGTGAGTTCACCATCACTGGATATCCTGCCATGCACCAGCACAGATACTCGCACTTCGGTGGGTTCACCGTCACCGGATATCCAGCCATGCACCAGTGAAGATAGGTGGGTCCTCTTTCGTGTTTCCTCTTATACAGTCAGTCATGTTTTCACCACTCACAAGTGAGCACGAGCAGACACTGGTGACAGGAGCAGTTGTGGAGAGTCCACTTCGATGGGCGCACTCCTCTCCAAGCTCTGCTCAGTTGGACACAGATGCTGAATCCTGGGGGCCATAGTTGAGAATGAGAATGATTGAGGTCCAGCTCCACATTTGCGAGGCAATTGAAAATATGTCACACACACTCTGCACAACAGCGGAGAGGATGGAGGAGTCCAAGTCCAACAATAGTGGATTGTTGTCTCAGGTGATTGTGAGAATGTCCGCCATGGAGAGAGTGGCCGCCTCCATGGAGCTTCAAGCATGGCTCCCAAATAAGTCTGTGCAGGACATGACCACGGCCGTGCAGGAGATTCCTGTTGCCTTCAACAAGATAACAGATACCTTATCGGTGGCCTGACAAGATGTCACTGATCTGCACCAAGCTGATCTCCAGCAGAGTGGTGGGAGTGACATTGTGCTGGCCCGGGAGAGGGCTGATGGTGAAAGGGGACATTGAGTGGGGACTCCACTCAAAACACTCCCACATCTCACTCATTGCACCTCCCCCACTCCCTCAACCAGTACCCGAAGTGCTGCCTCCTTTCCTGAGGGCTGATTCTCCCTCACACAGGTGCAGGTGGAGCAGACTTTGGCAGGACCATCACGGGCTCCAAAACCCAGAGGGTGTGGGCTGAAAGCATGCCAGCAGTGAGGGCAGGGATCTGAGCAACCTGCCGCTGCCTCTGCTGAATCCATGGAGGATGCACCTACTGGAAGTGTAAGTTCAAACAATCGTAGTTCACTGAGGGTCTGCGCAAGGGTGTTTGAAGAAATGTTATGTTGTGAAGTTCCTTTTTTATATCGGCACATGAAAAGTATTGATTATCACCACTCCCAGGTCTTGTCCATTATTGGGTCCCGAATGAGAAGCCGTCGTTTCATTTGCTTCATGATGAAGGTCAATACATGACGGGACCCATTGGGCAGATGTGCAATGGGTGCAGGGGTTGAAGGACCGTTTTGTGCAAAGTGTGGGGCCGGGGGGATGGAGTGGGAGGTTAGTGGTGGTGGGAGCCGATGGGAGTATTTTAATGTCTCTTTTTTTCCCCACTCTGACTAAGAGAATCTGTGAGACATGAGGGTATCCGTGGCATCCCAGCCAGCAATATGCACAGCTGGTCTGGCGATCGGTGCCCCATCTTCATATTGCTCATCATCTTCGTCTTCTTCTTCGTCCTACACCTCATCCTCCTCCTCCCTTTCCTCCTCGTCCTCGTCCTCCCCGTGGATGGTGATTGTCTTCCTCGTCCGATGTCCATGGTGTCCCCCATCCTGATCTTGCCCATTTGAAAGCATCCAAATTTCTGAAAACGCTGTGTGATCGCACAAACTCTTTGCCAAACGTTTGACAAAGGAAACTGAGACACCAGCTGTAATCACTGAGCTTTTATTCACAGCGGACAACCTGAACTTTAAAGACCCCCATGAATTGTGACTCAATCTCGCCTCTCTTTCACTGGCGAGTTTCCCGAGCCCCTGGAAATCCATGCTGGAGGCGTTAAACTCAAGTCCCTTTGAATTCAATCTAAAATTGCCTCATTACCATGTGCTAATCATCTAAACGGCTGTGGCAATTACCGACCCGCCTGGCCTAATGATCGACGTGCCCCAGGCAACTAGGTTACTCACACCACCAAACACGCCTCCGTTAAACCCGGAAATGTGCCCCTTGGAGCCGGGTTGTGATCCCACTTCAAACTTCGACAATTTTTACTTCCCACCCAACCCCCAACCCACCCGTTGTTAGGGGTTAAAACTCCCCCTGAGATAACGCAGCAGAGGCCGGGGATCAAACCTGGGCCTTTCCTGCTCTGTGTGGGATTCAGTACCACAGCAGCAGAAATTAAATAACGCAGCAGAGGCCGGGGATCGAGCCTGGGCCTTTCCTGCTCTGTGTGGGACTCAGTACCACAGCAACAGAAATTAAATATCACAGCAGAGGCCGGGGATAGAGCCTGGGCCTTTCCTGCTCTGTGTGGGACTCAGTGCCACAGCAGCAGAAATTAAATAACACAGCAGAGGCCGGGGATCGAGCCTGGGCCTTTCCTGCTCTGTGTGGGGTTTAGTACCACAGCAGCAGAAATTAGACAACACAGCACAGACCGGGGATCGAGCCTGGGCCTTTCCTGCTCTGTGTGGGACTCTGTATCACACCGGGTGTTACATCGAGATAAATTGAGTCCCAGCACAGAAACAGGCCATTCGGCCCTACTGGTCTATGCTGGTGTTTATGCTCCACATGAGCCTCCTTCCACCCGACTTCATCCAACTATATCAACATATCCTTCTATCACTTTCTACAGCATGTGCTTATCCAGCTTCCCCTTAAATGCATCCCATAGAATCGTAGAATAAATGCAGCTCAGAAGGTGGCCATTCGGCCCATCGACCCCAAGCCGACTCTTTGTAAGAGCAATCTCGCTAGTCCCACTCCCCTGTTCTTTCTTGTACCCCTGCATGTTATTTCCATTCAAGTACTTATCCAGTTCCCTTTTGAAGGCCATGATTGAATCTGCCTCCGCCACCCCCTCAGGCAGTACATTCCAGATCCTAACCACTCGCTGTGTAAAAACAGATTTTTTTGGTTCTTTTGCCGATCACCTTAAATCTATGCCCTCTGGTTCTTGACCCTTCCATCAATGGAAACAGTTTCTCTCTATCTCCTCTGTCGAGACCCTTCATGATTTTGAATACCTCGATCAAATCTCCTCACAACCGTCTCTGTTCCAAGGAGAACAAGCCCAGCTTCTCCGGTCTATCCACGTAACTAAAGTCCCTCATCCCTGGAATCATTCCAGTAAACCTTTTCTGCACCCGATGCGCTGTGGTAGTGAGTTCCATGTTCCACCCACACTCTGGGTAAAGGAGCTTCTCCTGAATTCCCCATTGGATTTATTAGTGACGATCTTATATTGATGGCCCCTAATTCTGGTCTCCCCACAAGTGGGAACATCTTCTCTATTTCGACCCTATCAAACCCTATCATTGTCTTAAAGACCTCCATCAGGTCACCCCTCAGCTTTCGCTTTTCTGGAGAAAAATGCCCCCAGCCCAATCGATCTTTCCTCACTGGTATAACCTCTCAATCAAAAGCAAAATACTGCAGATGCAGGAAACCTGAAATAAAAACAGAAAATGCTGGAGAAGCTCAGCAATTCAGGCAGCATCTGTGGAGAAAGAATCAAAGACCTTTCATCAGAAATGGAAGATGTGAAAAGACTTAAAGTTTGTGAGCAATGTATAACCTCTAAGTTCTGGTATCATCCTTGTAAAGCTTCTTTGCACCCTCTCCAATGCCTCTATATCCTTTTTATAATATGGAGTCCAGAACTGTACACATACTCCAAGTGTGGTCTAACCAAGGTTCGATACAACTTTAACATAATTTCCCTGCTTTTCAATTCTGTCCCGAGTGCTTGATTTGCCTTTTTAGGGTCTTATTACCCCCCAGATCCCTCTGCCCCCTTATTGTTCCCACCAATCTGCACCATCTGACACTTATCTATTTGAATACGTAACGCAGCAGAGACTTGGGACTGAGCCTGGGCCTTTCCTGCTTCGTGTGGGCCTCATTATCACACCGGGAGAGAGAAGGTATATATAAAGGAGTGCTAAGGATTGGAGACATTCAGGGAGCCCCCAGACTGTGTCAGTCTGAATTGGGGCCTGTGGGAGTGAGTTAATATTTGCAGGGGTTCCAAGGACTGCAGACATTCAAGTTTTATCCAGACCTTGTCAGTACTTACAGAGGTCTGTGGGAGTGATTCAATATTTATGGTGTTACTCGGCAGTGTACACATTTAGCCAGTCAACAGATTGTGTCGGGAAATCTGGAAGTGGGCCAATATTTTTAGAATTACCCAGAGCCTTTATCACAGTCTGTAGGAATATTTGGAGGGAAATCCATAGACTGTGCGAATATTTACAATAGAATCCAAAGAATGTGCCATTATTTACAGGTAAATCCAGAGACTGTAGCAATATTAAGAAGAGGATCCATAGACTTGCCAATATTGATGGGGTATCCGGAGATTGCACCAATATTCGCAGGGTGGTCTCCAAACTAACTGGTAGAATGGTTCAGTTTCCATCTCTGAGTTTAAACCCAATTCTTGAGAAATGGATAGAAACTCTCTGAAATTAAAGGATTTCACTCCGAAATTATCTGAAATCTGTAAATGAAGCTGCTCTCACTTCACATCCATGCTGTCAGACTGTGGGCTCATAGCTCCTGTTCTTCCAAATATTTATTAAAATAATATACTGGGCTTTGGGTTTTCCATCTGTGTAATATTTGGTTCAATATATGTTGTGCTACAAAAGTTGTTGGATTGAAAGTTGTAAACAGAATCTGTTTGTTCAGTGACTGTAATTAATGTCAGTCTCCATTGGCCCTAATTGTGTCACTGGAGTGTTTCTCTCTGTTATTTATAAGCGACGACTTTCAACGTGTTATCCCATAGTGTCAGTGGGAGCATCACCCCCGGCACTAACAGGGATCAGCGGCTCCACAGAGAGGGAAAGAATAGATCGGAATCTGAGAACAATAGATTGGAATGTTACAACAATGGGTCGGAATCTGAGAACAATAGATTGGAATGTTACAACAATGGGTCGGAATCTGAGAACAATAGATTGGAATGTTACAACAATGGGTCGGAATCTGAGAACAATAGAGAGGAACAGTCCATTCTGGATGTTTCAATATCTTTATTCACATTATGATTCATTCTCATTAGAGGATCGGATATATTTTGTGCTTTTGGGTATACAAGTAATTTACTATCCTCTGCTCGCTGCTATTGGTGTTTCTGGTAAGTCTCTATATCCAGCTATTAATTCGATAAAACATGTTTCACTGCATAATTGTTCTTGTTCCCTGTCCAGCACTCGCTGCTGTTTGATTTGATGGTAAGTCTCCATATCCAGCTCAAAAATGAAAAGGGGTACCTGGGCTGGGAGATACATTGATGGGGGAGTGGGATCAGTGATGAGAGATATATATACGGGGACTTTCTGGGTGTGAGATTTAATTCACAATAGGACCCTGAAAGTGAGGCTGTACTTCAGGGTCCCTGAGCATGCACCTGTTTTACAGGGTCACTGGGGTGTGTCAGTATTGGAATGGGGTCCAGACACGATACGAAAATACAGAGGATGCAGAGACAGTGATAATATACAGGGGATCCAGAGACAGTGATAATATACAGGGGATCCAGAGACAGTGATAATATACAGGGGATCCAGAGACAGTGATAATATACAGGGGATCCAGAGACAGTGATAATATACAGGGGATCCAGAGACAGTGATAATATACAGGGGATCCAGAGACAGTGATAATATACAGGGGATCCAGAGACAGTGATAATATACAGGGGATCCAGAGACTGTGATAATATACAGCGGATCCAGGGACAGTGCTAATATTTACAGGGGTCCAGAGACAGTACTAACATTTATAGGGGATCCAAAGAAGGTACTAATATTTACAGTGGGATCCAGAGACAGTGCTAATATTTAAAGGGGATCCAGTGATGATTGTAATATTTACAGGGTGATCCAGGGACGGTACTAATATTTACAGGGAATCAAGACACTGTACTAATATTTACAGGGGATCGAGAGACTGTACTAATATTTACAGGGGATCGAGAGACTGTACTAATATTTACAGGGGATCGAGAGACTGTACCAATATTTACAGGGGATCGAGAGACTGTACTAATATTTACAGGGGATCGAGAGACTGTACGAATGTTTACAGGGGATCGAGAGACTGTACTAATATTTACAGGGGATCGAGAGACTGTACTAATATTTACAGGGGATCGAGAGACTGTACTAATATTTACAGGGGATCGAGAGACTGTACTAATATTTACAGGGGATCGAGAGACTGTACTAATATTTACAGGGGATCGAGAGACTGTACTAATATTTAGAGGGAATCCAGAGATGATGATAATACACAAGGGATCCAGAGTTGGTACAGATATTAAAAGGTGATCCGGAGATGGTATGAATATTTACACGGGTTCAGGAGATGGTGACAATATACAGAGCATCCAGAGGCAGTGATAATATGCAGGGGATCCAGAGGCAGTGATAATATACAGGGGATCCAGAGACAGTGATAATATACAACAGATCCAGAGATATTACTAATATTTACATGGGATCTAGAGACATTGCTAATAGTTACAGTGCATCTGGAGAAGGTATTAATACTTAAAGGGCATCCAGAGATGGTTCTAATATCTACAGGGGGTCAAGGGACCGTACTAATATTTATAGGGGTTCCATAAATGGTACTAATATTTACAGCGGATCCAAATTTTTAAATATTTACAGGGGATCCAGAGACGGTGCTAATATTTACAGGGGATCCAGAGAGGGTGCTAATATTTACAGGGGATCCAGAGGCGGTGCTAATATTGACAGGGGACCCATAGGCGGTGCTAATATTTCCAGGGGATCCAGAGGCGGTGCTAATATTTACAGGGGACCCAGAGATGGTGATAATATTTACAGGGGACCCAGAGAGGGTGCTAATATTTCCAGGGGATCCAGAGACGGTGCTAATATTTCCAGGGGATCCAGAGGCGGTGCTAATATTTACAGGGGACCCAGAGATGGTGATAATATTTACAGGGGATCCAGAGAGGGTGCTAATATTGACAGGGGATCCAGAGGCGGTGCTAATATTTACAGGGGACCCAGAGATGGTGATAATATTTACAGGGGATCCAGAGAGGGTGCTAATATTACCAGGGGATCCAGAAGCAGTGCTAATATTTACAGGGAACCCAGAGATGGTGATAATATTTACAGGGGATCCAGAGACGGTGCTAATAATTACTGTTGATCCAGGGACGGTAATAATATTTACAGGCAGTTCCAGCCTGATGTACAATTGCCCTGTTTATTTCCCTTCCTTACAGTTAACTTATTGACGATAGTTATCCTATCTCGGGGAAAGTGCGGTCTCTCCAAATGTGTCACTCGTTACCTGGTGGCGATGGCAGCAGCGGATCTACTGGTCGTTATCTTCGATCTGATACTCAGGCACATTCCAATTATTTATCATAGTCAGTTTGATTTCCTGGACTCCATCCCCGTGTGTAATATCCACGCCGTCCTGCTTTTCGCAGCCACAGACTGTTCCGTCTGGTTCACCGTCACTTTCACCTTCGATCGATTTGTGGCCATTTGTTGCCAGAATCTGAAAACTAAATATTGCACCGAGAGAACGGCGGCTGTGGTTCTGGGAACAGTGAGTGTGCTGGGCTGTTTGAAGAATAAGTTCTGGTACTTTATGTTCACGGGTCGGTATTTGCTTTACAACCAACCGTGGTTTTGTGCTGTACCTGCCGTTGTTATGTTTTCACGTGTGTGGGCAGTCATCGAACTCCTTCATTATATCCTCACCCCGGGGATCCCATTTGTTCTGATTCTGCTGCTCAATGTTTTCACCGTCAGATACATTTTAGTGGCCAGCAGAGCCCGCAGGAGACTCCGGGGTCACAGCAGTGGGGAGAGTCCCAGAGACCCAGAGATGGAGAGCCGAAGGAAATCCATCATTTTACTGTTTGTGATATCAGGAAACTTTATACTGTTCTGGGCACTGTTTATGGTGTATTCTATATGGAACCGGGTGTGGTTCATGGGGTTTTATTCTGTAATTCTAACTCAGATTATACAAGAACTGGGATTCATGCTCCAGCTCATGAGTTGCTGCACAAACACTTGTATTTATGCCGTGACACAGACTAAATTCAGAGAGCAGTTGAAGAATGTGGTGAAATATCCCTTTACTGTAATTATAAAATTCATTAAATAATGAGAAGATCTGAAGACTTTCTCAGATCAGAGACCGTTCTGCGTCATACGGTGTCTGATTCTCTCTCCACCAGGCCACGGTGCTGCAAACACTGTGTATTCTCCAATCACTGAAACCTTTATAACCTGAGGGAATTTATCAACTCATTTCCAGTGCTGTCAAAGATTATATATCAGGAAAGTACAAGTTGTAAAATTATATATCACGACTAATTGCACCAATACTTTCATCATATTGGAGAATTTAAAAGATAATAAAATAAACAAAAATACAAGTCCAGATTCTCCCCCCACCCCCCTGGAGAGAGCAGTGAGTAGTAAAGTCCACACTCTCTCCCCCACACACCCCTGGGGAGAGCAGTGAGTAGTAAAGTCCACACTCTCTCCCCACCCCCTGGGGAGAGCAGTGAGTAATAAAGTCCACACTCTCTCCCCTCACCCCTGGGGAGAGCAGTGAGTAATAAAGTCCACACTCTCTCCCCTCACCCCTGGGGAGAGCAGTGAGTAATAAAGTCCACACTCTCTCCCCTCACCCCTGGGGAGAGCAGTGAGTAATAAAGTCCACACTCTCTCCCCTCACCCCTGGGGAGAGCAGTGAGTAATAAAGTCCACACTCTCTCCCCTCACCCCTGGGGAGAGCAGTGAGTAATAAAGTCCACACTCTCTCCCCTCACCCCTGGGGAGAGCAGTGAGTAATAAAGTCCACACTCTCCCCCCACCCCCTGGGGAGAGCAGTGAGTAATAAAGTCCACACTCTCTCCCCTCACCCCTGGGGAGAGCAGTGAGTAATAAAGTCCACGCTCTCTCCCCTCACCCCTGGGGAGAGCAGTGAGTAATAAAGTCCACACTCTCCCCCCACCCCCTGGGGAGAGCAGTGAGTAATAAAGTCCACACTCTTCCCCCACCCCCTGGTGAGATCAGTGAGTAATAAAGTCCACACTCTCCCCCCACCCCCTGGGGAGAGCAGTGAGTAATAAAGTCCACACTCTCCCACCACCCCATGGGGAGAGCAGTGAGTAATAAAGTCCACACTCTCCCCCCACCCCTTGGGGAGAGCAGTGAGTAATAAAGTCCACACTCTCCCCCCCTACACCCCTGGGGAGAGCAGTGAGTAATAAAGTCCACACTCTCTCCCCACACACCCCTGGGGAGAGCAGTGAGTAGTAAAGTCCACACTCTCTCCCCACACACCCCTGGGGAGAGCTGTGAGTAATAAAGTCCACACTCTCTCCCCCCCCACCCCCTGGGGAGAGCAGTGAGTAATAAAGTCCACACTCTCTCCCCCGCACACCCCTGGGGAGAGCTGTGAGTAATAAAGTCCACACTCTCTCCCCCCACCCCCTGGGGAGAGCAGTGAGTAATAAAGTCCACACTCTGCCCCCGCCCCCTGGGGAGAGCAGTGAGTAATAAAGTCCACACTCTCCCCCCACCCCCTGGGGAGAGCAGTGTGTTTTAAAGTCCACACTCTCTCCCCTCACCCCCTGGGGAGTGCAGTGAGTAGTAAAGTCCACACTCTCCCCAAACCCCCTGGGGAGAGCAGTGAGTAGTAAAGTCCACACTCTGCCCCCACCCCCTGGGGAGAGCAGTGAGTAATAAAGTCCACACTCTCCCCCCAACCCTTGGGGAGAGCAGTGAGTGGTAAAGTCCACAGTCTCCCCCCACCCCCTGGGGAGAGCAGTGTGTATTAAAGTCAATTTATCCTCTTCCCAATAATTCCGATGAGACACGCTCCGTGGGGAAAGTGGGAAGGAGTGGAACAGAAACAATGACAGTATGAAGACGGTTAAACATCGAATTTCTGAAGAAAGACCACTTTGATATTTATACCCTAAGGTCATCATTTACTGATATATTTTGTGCTGGACAGAAAATTAAGGGGCTTGAGAATCTAAAGTGGAAATCTGGTTCCAATTCATGCCGTCTTCTGGCCCATAACTGATGTCAATTCTCAGGTACAACAGTTTTACTGATCCCAGAAAATACTTTGTTCAGCCTCCTTCTCCAAAATAGTTAATAAACAAATGGCTCTTTCCAAGACTTTTTAAAAATTTGTTCTCAGGATGTGGGAGATTTGGGATATTCGTTACCCATCTCTAATTGCCTGAAGATGGTGGTCGGCAGCCTTCTTGAACTGCAGCAGTCTTTGTGGTGATGTTCCTGGGATTGTTTCTCAATTGCTGGGCAACATCAGAGAGCATTAAGGGTCACCAGATAGTTTAGACCAGTCGTGAGTCGGCCTGATCATGCAGGGTTGGTCGGAGGTTCCTTTCCCTGAAAGACATGAGTGAACCATCTGGGTTTTTACAACCATTTAGCAGCTATCATGCTCATTTTTATCCAGCTAGCCCACAAATTAGGAAATCAAATTTTTCCTGACTTGTCTTGTTGAAATTTGAACTCATGGGGGGTTAAACTCGATAACCCCCGAATCCTGGTGCGGAGGTCGCGGTGCGCGATTAACCCGTGCCCGGTCTTTGCGATGCAGGCAGCACGTGAGATTGGTGCTGTCTGGTGGTTCACCTGATTCCTGTGAGCAGCCAGGCCGAGCTGCGTTGTTTAATGGCTTCTCACCAGCAGGGGGTCCCAGATATTGCGTGAGTGGCTCACACCTCTTAAAGGCAGCCTGCACCTCTTAAAGGCAGCCTGCACCTCTTAAAGGCAGCCTGCACCTCCTATTTGCAAAATATAAGATGTGGGTCCACATGGAATCTGAACAGAGATCAGACATCTCACACACAAAACACAGATGCAGCTCCCGTCCTTACGTCTACAAATCCTTGAGTTATGTTAAAACATTGAATAAAAGTTGTGCACTGCTAAATCCCACATCCTCCAATCTGCACGCCACACCTCACCAATCTGCCAATCTGAGTTGGAATCAGGTCTGTGAGAGTGTGCGCACCAAGACTCTCTGCTGATGCACTACAGACCTTAGTGCAAGAGGTGGACAGAAGGAGGGACATCTTATATCCACAGGGGGGCAAGAAGCCCTCCAGACATATGCTCCCGAGGTAGTGGGAGGCAGCAGGGGATGAAGTCAATGCCAGGCGTGTCATGAACATGGATACAGTGCAGGAAGAAGTTCGATGCTTTGACATGAGTGGTCAATGTGAGTGAGGTCAACTGTCAAGTGGCATCTCCCACCAACTGCACCACGCACTCCACCCCCATCACCCACATACCAACAAACTCTTTCAATCAGTACTCAACTCTTCAATCAGATGCTTCCTCTTACCCTCACACATTACCATTACTGCAAGCCACCCACCCACAACTCACAGGTCACACACACTGTCAACTATTCAATCACGACAGGCAGAGCACCCAAACCTCTTGCAGGACACTCACCGACACACGGGAGGAGAGTCTGAGAGTCTAAGGTAAGTCATGGCAGCAGAGCTCGCACCTGTGATACGCTCCTCCTGCACTATGTGGGAAGTCATGGACACTACCAGTGTTCCTGGCGACCATGTGTGCAGGAAGTGTGTCCAGCTGCAGCTATTGGCTAACCGTATTTCGGAGCTGGAGCTGCGGGTGGATTCACTGTGGAGCATCCGCGATGCTGAGACTATCGTGGACAGCACGTTCAGTGAGGTGGTCACACCGCAGGTAAAGATTACGCAGGCAGAAAGGAAATGGGTGACCGCCAGGCAGAGTAAAAGGACTAGGCAGATAAAGCAGGAGTCCCCTGGGACCATCTCCCTCTCAAACAGATATTCTGCTTTGAATGCTGTTGGGGGAGATGGCTTATCAGGGGAAAGCAGCAAGAGCCAGGTTCGGGGCAGCACAGGTGGCTCTGCTGCACAGGAGGGGAGGAAGAAGAGTGGCAGGGCAACAGTGATAGGGGATTCATTTGTAAGGGGAACAGATAGGCGTTTCTGCGGCTATAAACGTGACTCCAGGATGGTATGTTGCCTCCCTGGTGCTAGGGTCAAGGATGTCACGGAGCGGCTGCAGGGCATTCTGGAGGGGGAGGGTGAACAGCCAGTAGTCGTGGTCCATATTGGTACCAACGACATAGGTAAAAAAAGGGATGAGGTCCTGCAAATTGAATTTAAGGAGTTAGGAGATAAATTAAAAAGCAAAGGTAGTGATCTCAGGATTACTACCAGTGCCACGTGCTAGTGAATATAGGAACAGGAGAATAGACAGGATGAATGCGTGGCTGCAGGGATGGTGTAGGAGGGAGGGATTTAGATTCCTGGGACATTGAGACTAGTTCTGGGGAAGGTGGGACCTGTACAAGCGTGACGGGCTACACCCGAGCAGGACCGGGACCAATGTCCTCACGGGGGTGTTTGCTAGTGCTGTTGGGGAAGGTTTAAACTCGAGTAGCAGGGGGATGGGAACCTGAGCGGTGAGTCAGAAGGGAGTAAAGTTGAGAGCAGCAAGAGAGGGGAAGACTCAGGGGAAATTTACAATACAAATAGTACAAACAGTTGTTCAAGAACAAGTGGAAGGGAAAAGCGTGGAGCAGAAGAAAGAAAGTGTACTTTCGGCACGACAGATAAAGTAAAAACGAGAAGGTGTAAGGCGATTAACTCAGCATCAAAGCTGAAGGTCAGGCGAGGGTGTGTGGCCCAACTAAGAGTTCTATATACAAATGCACGGAGTATAAGGAATAAATTAAATGAACGACAGGTTCAAATTCAAATTGGAGGGTATGACATGATAGCTATTACTGAGACATGGCTGCAGGATCGTCAGGATTGGGAACTAATTATACCAGGTTATAAGGTCCACAGGAGAGATAGGGAAACTGGAAGAGGGGGAGGAGTAGCCTTGATGATTAGAGATGAAATCACTTCAATGATAAAGGGGGATACAACGAGAGGTAAGCAGCCAACAGAGACCTTATGGGTTGAATTGAGAAATAGGAAAGGATCGAAGACTATAGTGGGAATTGTGCATAGGAGCCCTGGCAGCAGCTCTGAAGTGCGAGATTGTATAAATGCAGAGATTAGACAAGCGTGTAAGAAAGGCATAGTGGTCTTAATGGGGGACTTTAACCTTCACATAGATTGGGAAAAGCAGACTAGCAACTGTCAGAAAGGTAGCAAATTTCTTGAGCGTGTCCGGGATCGTTTTCTACAGCAGTATGTCCTCGAGGCAACAAGGGGGCAAGCCATACTAGATTTAGTTAACGGCTTAACTATGCGTGAACATCTATCCAATAGTGATCATAAAATGATCGAGTTCAATGTAGTGTTTGAAAGGGAAAAAAGTGAATCAGCTGCTAAGATTCTAGACTTGGGCAAGGTCGACTTCAATTGGATGAGACAGAGACTGTCCACAGTAAACTGGGCAAATCTGTTAATGGGTAAAACGACTGATGATCAGTGGGAAATGTTTAAAGAAACATTTAACGTGATACAGAATCGGTTTATACCCCTGAGGGGCAAGAACTCTACTTGCCAAAAAAAACAGCCATGGACAACTAAAGAGGTAAGGGACAGTATAAGACATAATGAAAGGGCATACAAAAAGGCAAAAAATGGCACAGATCCTGGCAAATGGGAAAGATGCAAAGATCAACAAAGGGTCACAAAACTGATAGTAAGAGCTACAAAAAGAGAGTATGAAAAGAAACTCGCAAGGAATATCAAAACCAATACAAAGAACTTTTATAGTTATATTTGGAAAAAGAGGGAGGTCAGGAGCAGTGTTGGCCCCTTAAAAACTGAAAGTGGGGATATTGTCATTGACAATGGGGAAATGGCGGACATGTTGAACAATTACTTTGAGTCAGTATTTACAGTCGAAAATGAGGATAGCATGCCGGAAATCCCAAGAAAACTAATATTGAATCGGGGACAGAGACTCGATAAAATTAACATAAGTAAAGCAACAGTAATGACGAAAATAATAGCACTAAAGGGTGACAAATCCCCAGGACCAGATGGTTTTCATCCCAGGGACTAAAAGGAAGTAGGTGAGCACATTGCGGATGACCTAACTATAATCTTTCAAAGTACTCTAGATTCAGGAACTGTCCCTCTAGATTGGAAAATTGCACATGTCACTCCGCTTTTTAAGGAAGGAGAGAGAGGGAAACCGGGGAATTATGGACCAGTTAGCCGAACATCTGTTGTGGGGAAAATGCTGGAGTCTATAATTAAGGATAGGGTGACTGAACACCGAGAATTTTCAGTTAATCAGAGAGAGCCAGCATGGATTTGTGAAAGGTTTGTCATACCTGACAAACCTGATTGAATTTTTTGAAGAGGTGACTAAAGTAGTGGACAGGTGAATGTCAATGGATGTTATTTATATGGACTTCCAGAAGGCATTTGATCAGGTCCCACATAAGAGACTGTTAGCTAAGATAGAAGCCCATGGAATCGAGGGAAAAGTACAGACTTGGTTAGGAAATTGGCTGAGCGAAAGGCGACAGAGAGTACGGATAATGGGTAAGTATTCACATTGGCAGGATGTGACTAGTGGAGTCCCGCAGGAATCTGTCTTGGGGCCTCAATTATTCACAATATTTATTAACGACTTAGATGAAGGCATAGAAAGTCTCATATCTAAGTTTGCCGATGACACAAAGATTGGTGGCATTGTAAGCAGTGTAGATGAAAACATAAAATTACAAAGGGATATTGATCGATGAGGTGAATGGGCAAAATTGTGGCAAATGGAATTCAATGTAGACAAATGTGAGGTCATCCACTTCGGATCAAAAAAGGATAGAACAGGGTACTTTCTAAATGGCAAAAAGTTAAAAACTGTGGATGCCCAAAGGGACTTAGGGGTTCAGGTACATAGATCATTGAAGTTTCATGAACAAGTGCAGAAAATATTCAATAAGGCTAATGGAATGCTGGCCTTTATATCTAGCGGACTAGAGTACAAGGGGGCAGAAGTTATGCTGCAGCTGTACACAAACCTGGTTAGACCGCACCTGGAATACTGTGAGCAGTTCTGGGCATCGCATCTTCGGAAGGACATATTGGCCTTGGAGGGAGTGCAGCGTAGGTTTACTAGAATGATACCCGGACTTCAAGGGTTAAGTTACGAGGAGAGATTACACAAATTGGGGTTATGTTTTCTCGAGTTGAGAAGGTTAAGGGGTGATCTGATCGAAGATTATAAGATATTAAGGAGAACGGATAGGGTGGATACAGAGAAACTATTTCCGCTGGTTGGGGATTCTAGGAGTAGGGGGCACAGTCTAAAAATTAGAGCCAGACCTTTCAGGAGCGAGATCAGAAAACATTTCTACACACAAAGGGTGGTAGAAGTTTGGAACTCTCCTCCACAAACGGCAATTGATACTATCTCAATTGCGAAATTTAAATGTGAGATAGATAGCTTTCTGGCAACCAAACGTATTAAGGGATATGGGCCAAAGGCAGGTATATGGAGTTAGATCACAGATCAGCCATGATCTTATCAAATGGCGGAGCAGGCACGAGGGGCTGAATGGCCTTCTCCTGTTCCTATGTTCCTATGAGATGTTAGTAACGGCTGGTTAACCTGCTTGCTTAGAACATGTTGTGATTGTGGGTTTGATTCCTTTATGGGCTGGTGAGAAGTTCACTTTGTGTCGGGTATTTTTTAACTTTTAAAATGCAAGCTTTGCAAACAAATCCAAACACCAAGTCACGGGGACAGTTTTTTGAATAACATCCTTTGCATCTTTACGCTTGTGGTGGAGAAACAGATCTTTCTTTTTATTTGTCTTTCTCCGCTTTGCAGATAAACGATGAACTCGCGGCCTGTCCCCATTAATGGTCATCAGCAGTAACAGACAGATAGAACGTGTCTGACCGCCTCGAGATGTGGAAAAGGCATCAGTTCAGGACAAATGCATCAAATCAAATGGTCACCCGGCACTGAGAGAGACAAAAACAAGAGATAAAGACAGAAGGTAACTGAGAAATAAAAGCTCAATGAAGACGATAGAAATATTTTCCAACCTTGACGCGTGTCTTTTACATCCCCAATCCTTCAGTGGCAGGAATAGATTTTCACTGTAAATAAATGCAAGAATCGACCCAAAGAAGCAGAAGAGCACGGGTGGCAGTGAAATCATCTCCTGAGTATTAAAATATTCCGCATAGGAAAGAAAGAGGGAGATGAGATTTATGTTTCTATTTATCCGGCATGTTCAAATTCCATCACCTCTCAATGCCCAGCACCTTTCATTCTCTCTCTCCCTGCTCCCCATGTCAGGATGGGTTTCAGGAATTCGCTGTGATTGCTTAGAGCACCTAATTCACTTGGCAGCTGGGGAAGCAGAGGAAGCAGGAGGGAAGAAAGAATCAGAAACAGGAGAAGCCACGTGACCGGATTACAGGTCAAAATAGGACAAAAAGTGTTGACAGGGCAAAATTAAAGGCACTTTATCTGAAAGCACGCAGCATTCGCAACAAGGTAAATGTATTGACAGCACCAATAGTAGTAAATGGGTTTGATCTAATTGCCATTACGGAGACGTGGCTGCAGGGTGACCAAGGCTGGGAACTGATTATTCAAAAATATTCGACATTTAGGAAGGACAGGCAAAAAGGAAAAAGGAGGTGGGGTAGCGCAGTTAATAATGGATGAGATCAGTACAATAGTGAGAAAGGATCTTGGCTCAGAACGTTGAGATATAGAATCAGTTTGGGTGGAGCTAAGAAACAGCAAGGGGCAGAAAACATTGGTGGGAGTTGTTTCTCGGCCAGCAAACAGTAGTGGTAATGTCGGGCACGGTATAAAGCAGGAAATTAGAAGTGCATATAACAAGAGTAATGCAGAAATCGTGGGGGTCTTTAGTCTACAATATAGATTGGGCAAACCAAATTAGCAGTAATACTGTGGAGGACGAATTCCTGCAATGTATACAAGATCGTTTTCCAGATCAGTATGTTGAGGAACCAACCAGGGTACAGATCTAGTATTGTGCAATGAGAAAGGGTTAATTTATAATCCTGTAAGGGAACCCTTAGGGAAGAGTAACCACAATATGATGGAATTCTTCATTAAGTTTGAAAGTGATGCAGTTATATCTGAAACTAGGATCTTTAATTTAAACAACGGAAACTACGAAGGTGTGAGGCGCAAGTTTTCTGTGGTTGATTGGGGAACTACATTAAAAGGTATGACGGGAGACAGTCAATGGTTCGCATTTAAAGAATTAATACATAATTTGCAACAAATATATATTCCTTTACTGCACAAAAACCCAAGAGTTAAAGTGGTCCAACCGTGGCTAACAAGAGAAATTAAAGATCGTATTAAATCAAAGGAAGAGGGATATAAATTTGCCAGAAAATGCAGTAAGCCTGTGGATTAGAGCAGAATAGAATTCAGCAAAGCAAAACCAAGAAATTGATAAAGAAAGGGAAAATAGAATATGAGAGTAAACTGGCGAGAAACATAAAAACGGACTGTAAAAGCTTCTATTGGGATGTAAAAAGGAAAAAATAACTGGCAAAGGCAAATGTGGGTCCCTTATCGACAGAGACGGGATAATTTATAATGGGGAATAAGGAAGTGACAGAGAAATTAACAAACACTTTGTGTCTGTCTTCACGGAAGAAGACACAAAAAAACCTCCCAGAAATAGTAGAGAACCAAGGGTCTGGGAGAATGAGGAACTGAAAGAAATTAGTATTAGTAAAAAAAATAGTACTCGAGGAATGAATGGGACTGAAAGTCAATAAATCCCAAGGACCCGATGATCTATATCACATGGTTTTGAGAGGTGGCTATGGAGATAGTGGACGCATTGGTTGTCATCTTCCAAAATTCAAGAAATTATAGAACTGTTCCTGCAGATTGGAGGGTAGCAAATGTAACCCCACTATTTAAGAAAAGAGAAAGAGAGCGAACGGGGACCACAGACCTGTTAACCTGACATCAGTAGTAGGAAAAATGCTCGAATCTATTATAAAGGATGTGATAACAGGAAACTCAGAAAATAATAATAGGATTTGGCAGAGTCAACATGGATTTATGAAAGGAAAATCATATTTGACAAACCTATTGGAGTTCTTTGAGGATGTAACTAGTAAAATAGATAAGGGGGGACCAGTGGATGTGGTGTATTTGGATTCTCAGAAGGCTTCAGATCAGGTCCCACACAGGAGGTTAGTGAACAAAGTTAGAGCACATGGAATTGGGGATAATATACTGGCATGGATTGAGAATTGATCAACAGCCAGAAACCAGAGAGTAGGAATAAACGGGTCTTTGTCAGGTTGGCAGACTGTGACCAGTGGGGTACTGCAGGGATTGGTGCTTGGGCTCCAGCTATTCACAATTATATCAATGACTTGGATCAGGGAACCAAATGTAATATTTCCAAGTTTGCTGATGACACAAAACTAAGTCGGGATGTGAATTGTGTGGAGGATGTAAAGAGGCTTCAAAGGGATATGGACAGGTTTCGTCAGTGGGGAAGAACAAGGCAGATGGAATATAATGTGGAATAATGTGAAGTTATCCACTTTGGTAGAAAAACAGAAACACAAAGTATTTTTTAAATGGTGAGAGATTGTGAAATGATGATGCTCAAAGTGACCTGGGTGTCCTTGTACATGAGTCACTGAAAGCTAACATGAAGGTGCAGCAAGCAATTAGGAAGGCAAATAGCATGTTGGCCTTTAATACAAGAAGATTTGAGTACAGGAGTAAAGATGCCTTATTGTATTTAAATAGGGCCTTGTTGAGATCGCACCTGGAGTATTGTGTACAGTTTTGGTCTCCTTACCTCAGAAAGGATATACTTGCCCTCGAAGGAGTGCAACAAAGGTTCACCAGACTGATTCCTGAGATGGCAGGATTGTCGTATGAGGAGAGATTGAGTAGACCAGGCCTGTATTCTCTAGAGTTTAGAAGAATGAGAGGTGATCTCTTTGAAACTTAAAAAATTCTTAAAGGTCTCGACAGGTCAGATGCAGGGAGGATGCTTCCTCTGGCTGGGGAGTCTCGAACCAGGGGTCACGGTTTCAGAATAAAGGGTTGGCCATTTAGTTCTGAGATGAGGAGAGATTTCTTCATTCAGAGGGTGGTGAATCTTTGGAATTCTCTACCCTAGAGGGCTGTGGAGGCTCAGTCATTGAGTACATTCAAAACAGAGATCGATAGATTTCTCGATATTAAAGGCATCAAGGGATATGGGGATAGTGCATGAACATGGTGTTGAGGTAGAAGTTCAGTCCTGATCTTGTTGAATGGTGGAGCAGGCTCGAGGGGCTGGATGACCTTCTCCAGCTTCTAATTCTTAGGTTCCTGTGTGAAACGAGCAGAACCTTGTATGTGGGCAATTGCTTCACATGATCCAGGGCGACCCTGCGTCACCTCGCAGCTTTCCCGGGAGATGCATCGATTTGGGCCGTGCGTGCGTGTGTTTTGGAAATGGAAACAGAGACATCAGCAGCTTGTGTAGAATTTGACCTCACTTTCCATTTCACGCGCAGGCCTACCCGCACTCGGTGCTCTCACTGCCTCAACAAGTCATTCTTGTCTCACAGAAAATGCCACTTTGTGCCAGCAGCTTGTCTGGACTGGACTGCACTGAGCTGGGACACTGAGGACAGTCAAATACTGAAATCAGTTCTTTGGACAGAAGTTCTCGATACCTGAATTATTGTTTCATTCATTGGAACATAAGAGCAGGGGTTGGGAATTCAGCCCCTCGAGCCTGGAGGTTAACATATCCTTCCTGTGGCGCGGTGCCCAGAACTGAATGCAGTATTTCAGATGGAGTCTCTCCACTGGTCTGTACAGCTGGAACATAATTTCCACCCCATTGTAGTCCAATCCCCTTGAGATAAAGGAGGAGAGTGAGAGTGCAAGGGAGAGAGAGCAAGAGAGGGGGAAAGGGAGAGAGAGAGACGGCACCCTGTATTGGACAAACTCTCACTGCGGAGATTTCTCAAGAACTGATTTGAGCTCCAACTGAGCTTTCCAAACACTCCTTCTACTTTGGCAGGAGTTCCTTTGCAGCTTGGATAAGGTCGAGAGGGGCATAGATAAGGTCGACAGTCAAAATCTTTTCCCAAAGGTAGGGGAGTCTATAACGAGGGGGCATAGATTTAAGGTGAGAGGGGAGAGATACAAAAGGGTCCAGAGGGGCAGTTTTTTCACTCAAAGGGTGGTGAGTGTCTGGAACGAGCTGCCAGAGGCAGTAGTAGAGGCGGGTACAATTTTGTCTTTTAAAAAGCATTTGGACAGTTACATGGGTAAGATGGGTATAGAGGGATATGGGCCAAGTGCAGGCAATTGGGACTAGCGTAGTGGTATAAACTGGGCGACATGGACATGTTGGGCCGAAGGGCCTGTTTCCATGTTGTAACTTCTATGATTCTATGATTCTATGATTCTTGTGGGTACTGTGATAGACGATACCTTTTAACGGGCTCTATGCCGCAATGGATCGCCCATTGGATTTCTAATATAATGTTTAAAAAATCATTGAAAGGTTGTAACCTCTCGTCCTAAAGTAGTTGGATTTTCGTGGTTCTGGCGTTGGGAAGTGAAATTTTGAAGCAAAACAGCAACAGGGTCAATCATATCTTTAGAGGAAACGAAACTGCCCCTTACACTTCCTCTGAGACAAGTGAGGCGGTGGAGCAGAGGGGGGAGTGAGGAGCACAGGATCAGCTGAGGCGGTGGAGCAGAGGGGGGAGTGAGGAGCACAGGATCAGCTGAGGCGGCGGAGCAGAGGGGGGAGTGAGGAGCACAGGATCAGCTGAGGCGGTGGAGCAGAGGGGGGAGTGAGGAGCACAGGATCAGCTGAGGCGGTGGAGCAGAGGGGGGAGTGAGGAGCACAGGATCAGCTGAGGCGGTGGAGCAGAGGGGGGAGTGAGGAGCACAGGATCAGCTGAGGCGGTGGAGCAGAGGGGGGAGTGAGGAGCACAGGATCAGCTGAGGCGGAGGAGCAGAGGGGGGAGTGAGGAGCACAGGATCAGCTGAGGCGGAGGAGCAGAGGGGGGTTTGAGGAGCACAGGATCAGCTGAGGCGGAGGAGCAGAGGGGGGAGTGAGGAGCACAGGATCAGCTGAGGCGGCGGAGCAGAGGGGGGAGTGAGGAGCACAGGATCAGCTGATGCGGAGGAGCAGAGGGGGGAGTGAGGAGCACAGGATCAGCTGAGGCGGTGGAGCAGAGGGGGGAGTGAGGAGCACAGGATCAGCTGATGCGGAGGAGCAGAGGGGGGAGTGAGGAGCACAGGATCAGCTGAGGCGGTGGAGCAGAGGGGGGAGTGAGGAGCACAGGATCAGCTGAGGCGGAGGAGCAGAGGGGGGAGTGAGGAGCACAGGATCAGCTGAGGCGGAGGAGCAGAGGGGGGAGTGAGGAGCACAGGATCAGCTGAGGCGGAGGAGCAGAGGGGGGAGTGAGGAGCACAGGATCAGCTGAGGCGGTGGAGCAGAGGGGGGAGTGAGGAGCACAGGATCAGCTGAGGCGGAGGAGCAGAGGGGGGAGTGAGGAGCACAGGATCAGCTGAGGCGGAGGAGCAGAGGGGGGAGTGAGGAGCACAGGATCAAGGACAGCCAGCATGGATTTGTTGAAGGCAATTCATGCGTGGAAAATTTCACTGAGTTTTTTAAAGAAGTGATCGATTGAATCGATAAAAAGGATTGCAGCAAATGTCATAAATATGGATTTTCAGGAGGCGTTCAGCGGAGGGTCGGAGGAGCGGAGGGACGGAGGGACGGAGGGGCGGAGGGACGGAGGGGCGGAGGAGCGGAGGGACGGAGGAGCGGATGAGCGGAGGGACGGAGGAGCGGAGGAACGGAGGGACGGAGGAGCGGAGGGGCGGAGGGACGGAGGAGCGGAGGGACGGAGGAGCGGAGGGACGGAGGAGGGGAGGAGCGGAGGGACGGAGGGACGGAGGGACGGAGGAGCGGAGGGACGGAGGGACGGAGGAGTGGAGGGACGGAGGGACGGAGGAGGGGAGGGACAGAGGGACGGAGGGACGGAGGAGAGGAGGGACGGAGGGACGGAGGAGGGGAGGGACGGAGGGACGGAGGAGGAGGAGGGGAGGGACGGAGGGACGGAGGGACGGAGGAGGGGAGGGACGGAGGGACGGAGGAGGGGAGGGACAGAGGGACGGTGGGACGGAGGAGGGGAGGGACGGAGGGACGGAGGAGGGGAGGGACGGAGGGACGGAGGGACGGAGGGACGGAGGGACAGAGGGACGGAGGAGGGGAGGGACGGAGGGACGGAGGAGCGGAGGGACGGAGGGACGGAGGGACGGAGGAGCGGCCGAGCGCGAGGGTTCGGGAGAGAGAAAAAAACCCCAAAGTGACGTCAGCAGAAGGGAAGGAGCTGATTGGTGAGTCGCTGATTGTTTCGGGGGAGGATCGAGCTGCTGGAGGCACGAAGTCACAGCCAACAGGTGAGTGATTGGCTGGTGACTGGGAAGTAGTTTTTCTTTCCTTTTTTTTTCTCTTGACATTGTAGTTGTTGTTAAGATAACTTAAGGGTTAAGTCATGGCAGGAGATCCCAGAGCCATGTCATGTTCCTCTTGTGGGATGTGGGAATTCAGGGATCCTTCCTGTGTCCCTGATTCCTTCACCTGTGGGAAGTGTGTCCAGCTGCAGCGACTGTTTGACCGCTTGACGGCTCTGGAGCTGCGGATGGACTCACTTTGGAGCATCCGCGATGCTGAGGAAGTCGTGGATAGCACGTTCAGTGAGTTGGTCACACCACAGATAAAAATTACTGACGGAGATAGTGAATGGGTGACCAACAGACAGAGGAAGAGTAGGAAGGCAGTGCAGGGGTCCCCTGCGGTCATCTCCCTCCAAAACAGGTATAACGTTTTGGATACTGTTGTAGGAGATGGCTCACCAGGGGAAGGTGGCAGTGGCCAGGTTCATGGCACCGTGGCTGGCTCTGCTGCACAGGAGGGCAGGAAAAAGAGTAGCAGAGCTATAGTGATAGGGGACTCGATTTTCAGGGGAATAGACAGGCGTTTCCGCGGACGCAACCGAGACTCCAGGATGGTATGTTGCCTCCCTGGTGCAAGGGTCAGGGATGTCTCGGAGCGGCTGCAGGACATTCTGGAGGGGGAGGGTGAACAGCCAGTTGTCGTGGTACATATAGGTACCAACGATATAGGTAAAAAACGGGATGAGGTCCGACAAGCTGAATTTAGGGAGTTAGGAGTTAAACTAAAAAGTAGGACCTCAAAGGTAGTAATCTCAGGATTGCTACCAGTGCCACGGGCTAGTCAGAGTAGGAATGACAGAATAGCTAGGATGAATACGTGGCTTGAGAGATGGTGCAAGAGGGAGGGATTCAAATTCCTGGGCCATTGGAACCGGTTCTGGGGGAGGTGGGACCAGTACAAATTGGACGGTCTGCATCTGGGCAGGACTGGAACCAATGTCTTCGGGGGAGTGGTTGCGAGTGCTTTTGGGGAGGGTTCAAACTAATGTGGCAGGGGGATGCAAACCGATGCAGGAAGTCAGTGGGAAGTAAAGTGGTGACAGAAACAAAAGGCAGTAAGGGAGTGTGTACAAAACATGATCGGACAGATGGTCTGAGAAAGCAGGGCAAAGACCAAGGAAAGTCTAGATTAAACTGCATTTATTTCAATTCAAGAAGTCTGATGGGCAAGGCAGATGAACTCAGGGCATGGATGGGTACATGGGACTGGGATGTTATAGCTATCACTGAAACATGGCAAAGGGAGGGGCACGACTGGCAGCTCAATGTTCCAGGGTACAGATGCTATAGGAAAGATAGAGCAGGAGGTAAGAGAGGAGGAGGAGTTGCGTTCTTGATTAGGGAGAACATCACGGCAGTAGTGAGAGGGGATATATTCGAGGGTTCGCCCACTGAGTCTATATGGGTAGAACTGAAAAATAAGAAGGGAGAGATCACTTTGATAGGATTGTACTACAGACCCCCAAATAGTCAAGGGGAAATTGAGGAGCTAATATGTAAGGAGATTACAGACAGCTGCAAGAAAAATACGGTGGTCATAGTAGGGGACTTTAACTTTCCCAACATTGACTGGGACAGCCATAGCATTAGGGGCTTGGATGGGGAGAAATTTGTTGAGTGTATTCAGGAGGAATTTCTCATTCAGTATGTGGATGGCCCGACAAGAGAGGGGGCAAAACTTTACCTCCTCTTGGGAAATAAGGAAGGGCAGGTGACAGAAGTGTTAGTGAGGGATCACTTTGGGACCAGTGATCATAATTCCATTAGTTTTAGGATCGATATGGAGAATGATAGGTCTGGCCCAAAAGTTAAATTTCTAAATTGGGGAAAGGCCAATTTTGATGGTATTAGACAGGAACTTTCAGAAGTTGATTGGTAGAGTCTGTTGGCAGGCAAAGGGACGTCTGGTAAGTGGGAGGCTTTCAAAAGTGTGTTAACCAGGGTTCAGCGTCAGCACATTCCTTATAAAGTGAAGGGCAAGGCTGGTAGAAGTAGGGAACCTTGGATGACTTGGGAGATTGAGGCCCAAGTCAGAAAGAAGAAGGAGGCATATGACATGCATAGGCAGCTGGGATCAAGTGGATCCCTTGAAGAGTATAGAGATTGCCGGAGTAGAGTTAAGAGAGAAATCAGGAGGGCTAAAAGGGGATATGAGATTGCTTTGGCAGATAAGGCAAAGGAGAATCCAAAGAGCTTCTACAAATACATAAAGGGCAAAAGAGTAACTAGGGAGTGAGTAGGGCCTCTTAAGGATGAACAAGGTCATCTATGTGCGGAACCACAAGAGATGGGTGAGATCCTGAATGAATATTTCACATCGGTATTTACGGTTGAGAAAGGCATGGATGTTAGGGAACTTGGGGAAATAAATAGTGATGTCTTGAGGAGTGCACATATTACAGAGAGGGAGGTGCTGGAAGTCTTAACGCGCATCAAGGTAGAAAAATCTCCGGGACCTGATGACATGTATCCCAGGACGTTATGGGAGGTTAGGGAGGAAATTGCGGGTCCCCTAGCAGAGATATTTGAATCATCGACAGCTACAGTGAGGTGCCTGAAGATTGGAGGGTAGCAAATGTTGTGCCTTTGTTTAAGAAGGGCGGCAGGGAAAAGCCTGGGAACTACAGACCGGTGAGCCTGACATCTGTAGTGGGTAAGTTGTTAGAGGGTATTCTGAGAGACAGGATCTACAGGCATTTGGAGAGGCAGGGACTGATTAGGAACAGTCAGCATGGTTTTGTGAGAGGAAAATCATGTCTCACGAATTTGATTGAGTTTTTTGAAGGGGTAACCAAGAAGATAGATGAGGGCTGTGCAGTAGACGTGGTCTACATGGACTTTAGCAAAGCCTTTGACAAGGTACCGCATGGTAGGTTGTTACATAAGGTTAAATCTCACGGGATCCAAGGTGAGGTAGCCAATTGGATACAAAATTGGATTGACAACAGAGACAGAGGGTGGTTGTAGAGGGTCGTGTTTCAAACTGGAGGCCTGTGACCAGCGGTGTGCCTCAGGGATCGGTGCTGGGTCCGCTGTTATTTGTTATTTATATTAATGATTTGGATGGGAATTTAGGAGGCATGGTTAGTAAGTTTGCAGATGACACCAAGATTGGTGGCATTGTGGACAGTATCGAGGATTGCAACGGGATCTTGATAAATTGGGCCAGTGGGCCGATGAATGGCAGATGGAGTTTAATTTAGATAAATGTGAGGTGATGCATTTTGGTAGATCGAATCAGGCCAGGACCTACTCCGTTAATGGTAGGGCGTTGGGGAGAGTTATAGAACAAAGAGATCCAGGAGTACAGGTTCATAGCTCCTTTAAAGTGGAGTCACAGGTGGATAGGATGGTGAAGAAGGCATTCGGCATCCTTGGTTTCATTGGTCAGAACATTGAATACAGGAGTTGGGATGTCTTGTTGAAGTTGTACAAGACATTAGTAAAGCCACACATGGAATACTGTGTCCAGTTCTGGTCACTCTATTATAGAAAGGATATTATTAAACTAGAAAGAGTGCAGAAAAGATTTACTAGGATGCTCCCGGGACTTGATGGTTTGACTTAGAGGGAGAGGTTAGATAGACTGGGACTTTTTTCCCTGGAGAGTAGGAGGTTTAGGGGTGATCTTATAGAAGTCTATAAAATAATGAGGGGCATAGATAAGGTAGATCGTCAAAATCTTTTCCCAAAGGTAGGGGAGTCTATAACGAGGGGGCATAGATTTAAGGTGAGAGGGGAAAGATAAATCAGGGTCCAGAGGGGCAATTTTTTTCACTCAAAGGGTGCTGAGTGTCTGGAACGAGCTGCCAGAGGCAGTAGTAATGGCGGGTACAATTTTGTCTTTTAAAAAGCATTTGGACAGTTACATGGGTAAGATGGGTATAGAGGGATATGGGCCAAGTGCAGGCAATTGGGACTTGCTTCGTGGTATAAACTGGGCGACATTGACATGTTGGGCCGAAGGGCCTGTTTCCATGTTGTAAACTTCTATGATTCTATGATTCTATAGTATGTAAAGGGGTGCAAAGTACTGTGGGCGTTCAGCGAGTCCCCAGATTGTCAGTATTTACAGGGGTAAACGAGAGTGAATTTCTTTATTCATTCATGGGTTGTGGGCGTCGCCTGCAAGGCCAGCATTTATTGCCCATCCCTAATTGCCCTTGAGAAGGTGGTGGTGAGCTGTCTTCTTGAAACTCTGCAGTCCGTGTGGTGAAGGTTCTCACACAGTACTGTTGGGTAGAGAGTGAATCAATATATAAAGGGGCACCAAGGATTGTTGATATTCAGGCTGGACCTGGATTGTGTCAGAATTTACAAGGGTCTATCAGTTAATATATAAAGGGGTACCAAGGACTGTAGACATTGAGGGAGTCTCGAGACCACATCAGTATTTGCAGGCGTCAATGGGAGTGAGTCAATATATCAAGGGCTACCAGGGACTGTATACATTCATTGAGTCCCCAGACTGCGTCAGTATTTACAGGGGTCTGTCAGTTAATATATAAAGGGGTAACAATGACTGTAAACATTCAGGATTCTCCAGACTGCATCAGTATTTACAGCGGTGTATTAGTCTGAATCAATATATAAAGGGATACGTAGGACTCTCGGCATTAAGGGAGGCCCCAGACTGTGGCAGTATTTACAGCAGAGGTCATTCAGAATGAATCAATATATAAAGAGCTTCCCTTGGAAGTGTAGACTTTTCAGCTGTACGCAGACTGTGTCTGTATTTACAGGGGTCTGTTAGAGTGAATCAGTATTTAAGTGCATCAAGGACTGTCAACGTTCACGGTGCCCCCACACTGTATCACTATACTGGGGTCTGTGAGATGAGTTAATAAATAAAGGTGTACCAAGCACTGTTGGCATTCAGGGGTATTCCCAGACTGCGTCACTATTTACGGGGTCTGCAAGAGTGAATCAATATATAAAGACGTATCAAGACTGTAGACATTGAGAATTGCCCAGACTCTGTCAGTATTTTTTTTTATTCGTTCATGGGATGTGGGCGTCGCTGGCGAGGCCGGCATTTATTGCCCATCCCGAATTGCCCTTGAGAAGGTGGTATTGAGCCGCCTTCTTGAACCACTGCAGTCCGTGTGGTGAAGTTTCTCCCACAGTGCTGTTAGGAAGGGAGTTCCAGGATTTTGACCCAGCGACAATGAAGGAACGGCGTTATATTTCCAAGTCGGGATGGTGTGTGACTTGGAGGGGAACGTGCAGGTGGTGTTGTTCCCATGTGCCTGCTGCTCTTGTCCTTCTAGGTGGTAGAGGTCGCAGGTTTGGGAGGTGCTGTCGAAGAAGCCTTGGGAGTTGCTGCAGTGCATCCTGTGGATGGTACACACTGCAGCCCCTGTGCGCCGGTGGTGAAGGGAGTGAATGTTTAGGGTGGTGGATGGGGTGCCAATCAAGCGGGCTGCTTTATCTTGGATGGTGTTGAGCTTCTTGAGTGTTGATGGAGCTGCACTCATCCAAGCAAGTGGAGAGTATTCCATCACTCTCCTGACTTGTGCCTTGTAGATGGTGAAAAGGCTTTGGCGAGTCAGGAGGTGAGTCACTTGCTGCAGAATACGCAGCCTCTGACCTGCTCTCGTAGCCGCAGTATTTATATGGCTGGTCCAGTTAAGTTTCTGGTCAATGGTGACCCCCAGGATGTTGATGGTGTGGGGTTCGGTGATGGTAATTCCGTTGAATGTCAAGGGGAGGTGGTTAGATTCTCTCTTGTTGGAGATGGTCATTGCCTGGCACTTGTCTGGCGCGAATGTTACTTGTCACTTATGAGCCCAAGCCTGGATGTTGTCCAGGTCTTGCTGCATGCGGGCTCAGACTGCTTCATTATCTGAGGGGTTGTGAATGGAATTGAACACTGTGCATTCATCAGCGAACATCCCCATTTCTGACCTTATGATGGAGGGAAGGTCATTTATGAAGCAGCTGAAGATGTTTGGGCCTAGGACACTGCCCTGAGGAACTCCTGCAGCAATGCCCTGGGGCTGAGATGATTGGCCTCCAACAACCACTATCATCTTCCTTTGTGCGAGGTATGACTCCAGCCACTGGAGATTTTTCCCCCTGATTCCCATTGACTTCAATTTTACGAGGGCTCCTTGGTGCCACACTCGGTCAAATGCTGCCTTGATGTCAAGGGCAGTCACTCTCACCTCACCATTTGCAGGCGCCAGTGAGAGTGAGTCAATATATAAAGGGGTATCAAGGATTGGAGACATTCAGGCAGTCCCCAGACAGTGACAGTATTACAGGGATCTCTGTTAGTGAGTCAATATATGAAGGGGTGCCATGTCGTGGAGACTTTCAGCGAGTCCCCAGTCTGTGTCAATTTTTACAGGGGTCTGTGAGAGTGAGTCAATATATATCGTAATACCAAGGACTGTAGATATTCAGGCTGTCCACAGACTGGGTCAACATTAAGAGGGGTCCATGACTGTGAGTCAATATATAAAGGAGCACGATGGACTGTGGACATTAAGGGAGTCCCCGGACTGTGTCATTGATTATAAGATGTCAGTTCGTGAGAATCAATATATAAAGTGGAACCAAGAACTGTGGACATTCAAGATGTCCCCAGACTGAGTCAGTATATACCGGGGTCTGTGAAAATCTGATAATTCATTTAGTGGTACAAGAACTGTGGACATTCAGGCTGCACCCAGACTTTATCAGTACTTACAGGGGTCTGTAAGAGTGAGTCGATATTTAGAGCAGTACCAGGGACTATGCACATTCATGCTGTACCAAGTTTGATCAAACATATTAAATTCTTTGAAGAAGATTTTAGACTCATAACTGAGGTCAGAGCATGTGGAGTCAGTGGACAAGTAGCAGAACGGATAGCAAGTTGGCTCCGAAACAGATAACTGAGCGTAGGGGTTAAGAGTAGCTACTCAGACCAGCAAAAGGTGGGAAATGGTATCCCACATGGGTCAGTGTTGGGACCGCAGTTGTTCAAAATTTAAATAAACGATTTGGATTCGTGAATTGGACGTACAGTTTCAAAATTTGCGGATGGCACCACATTGGGAGGTATGGTTGGAAGTAATTTTGCGGAGTAGGCTCGGAGGGCCGAATGGCCGAGTCCTGCTCCTATTTTCTATGTTTTATTTTCTCTGTAACGAGAGTCTGTAGGAATATTAGCAGGGAAATCCATAGACTGTGCGAATATTTACAGTGCAATCCAAGGACGATGCCATTGTTTACTGGTCGATCCAGAGACTGTACCAATATTAACAAGAGGATCCGGAGACTTGTCAATTTTGACAGAGTATCCAGAGATTGCACCAATATTAGCAGGCGGTCTCCAAACTGACCAGTGTAATGGTTCAGTTCCATCTCTGAGTTTAAACCCAACCCTTGAAAAGTGGGTTGAAAGTCTCTCAGATTAAAGGATTTCACTGAGAAATAAACTAAAATCTGTAAATGAAGCTGTTCTCTCATGACATCAGTGCTGTCAAGACTGTGGGTCTCATTGTTCCAAATATTTATGAAAATAATATACAGGGCTTTGGGCTTTCCTTCTGTGTAATATTTGGTTAAATATATGTTGTGATATAAAAAGTGATGGGTTTAAAGATTTTCACTGAATCTGTTTGTTCAGTGACTGTAATTAATGTCAGTCTCCATTGGCCCTAATTCTGTCACTGGAGTGTTTCTCTCTGTTATTTATAAGCGACTACTTTCAACGTGTTATCCCATAGTGTCAGTGGGAGCATCACCCCCGGCACTAACAGGGATCAGCGGCTCCACAGAGAGGGAAAGAATAGATCGGAATCTGAGAACAATAGATTGGAATGTTACAACAATGGTTCGGAATCTGAGAACAATAGATTGGAATGTTACAACAATGGGTCGGAATCTGAGAACAATAGATTGGAATGTTACAACAATGGGTCGGAATCTGAGAACAATAGATTGGAATGTTACAACAATGGTTCGGAATCTGAGAACAATAGATTGGAATGTTACAACAATGGGTCGGAATCTGAGAACAATAGATTGGAATGTTACAACAATGGGTCGGAATCTGAGAACAATAGATTGGAATGTTACAACAATGGGTCGGAATCTGAGAACAATCGATTGGAATGTTACAACAATGGGTCGGAATCTGAGAACAATAGATTGGAATGTTACAACAATGGGTCGGAATCTGAGAACAATGGATTGGAATGTTACAACAATGGGTCGGAATCTGAGAACAATCGATTGGAACAGTCCATTCTGGATATTTCAATATCTTTATGCACATTATGATTCGCTGTCATTGGAGGATCGGAAATATTTTGCCCTTGCCTGTATACAAGTGATTTACTATCCCCTCCTTGCTGTTGTTGGTATCACTGGTAAGCCTCTATATCCAGCTATTAATTCTATAAACCATGCTTCAGTGTATTACTGTTCTTATCATTCCCTTCCCACACTCGCTGATCTTGGTGTCTCTGGTAAGTCTCTATATCTCGAGGGCAATAAGGGATGGGCAATAAATGCCGGCCTTGCCAGCGACGCCCACATCCCGTGAACGAATAAAAAAAAAAAATCTATCTATTAATTCTATAAACCATGTCTCACTCTATTACCGTTCTCTCATTTACGGTCACAGACTCGCTCCTGTCACATCCAGCTGTTTATTCCCCACCACCTCCCTCGGCCCATCAACCGTCTCTCATTTGTCACACTTCTTGTCCAATATGCAAGAATGGATGAGCAACGATTTCCTCCAAACAAATATTGGGACAACTGAAGCCATTATTTTCGGTCCCCGCTACAAACTCCATTCCCTAGTCACCCACTCCACTCCTCTCCCTGGCCACTCTCTGAGGGTGAACCAGACCGTTTCTATTTGACCCTGAGATGAGCTACCGATCACATATCCGCTCTATCACGGAGACCGCTTACTTCGCACTCCGTCAGCCTCCGCTCCTGCCTCAACTCATTGCTGCTGAAACCCTCACCCATGCCTTTGTTACCTCTAGACTTGATGATTCAAATACTCTCCTGGTGGGTCTCCCATCTTCCACCCTCCATAAACTTGAGCTCATCCAAAACTCTGTTGCCCGTAACTGAACTCACATCAAGTCCCGTTCTCCCATCTCCCCAGTGCTCCCTGAATTCCATTGGCTCCCATTTTGGTCACGCCTCGATTTTAAAATTCTCATTCTTGTTTTCAAATCCCTCCATGGCCTCGCCCCTCCCTATCTCTGCAACCTCCTCCAGCCCTACAACCCTCTGAGATCTTTCCACTGATCAAATTATTGCCTCTTGCTCATCCCCGATTTTAATCGCTCCACCATTGGTGGCCATGCCTTCAGCTGCCTACACCCCAAGCTCTGGAATTCTCTCCCGAGACATCTTCAGCTCTCTACCTCTCTCCTTCTTTAAGATTCTTCTTAAAACCGACCTCTTTGACCGAACTTTTGGTCATCTGTCCTAATAACTCTTCATGTGGCTCGGTCATAAATTTTGTTTGATAATCGCTCCTGTTAAGCATCATGGGACTTTTTACTACGTTAAGAGCGCGATATAATTGCAAGTTGTTGATGTTAATTCTGCAAACCGTGTTTCACTGTATTACCGTTCTTATTCCCTGTCCAACACTCGCTGCTGTTGGTGTCTCCGGGAAGCCTGTATGTCATGTTTCACTGTATTACCGTTCTTGTCATTCTCTTTCCCATACTCACTGCTGTCAGTATTCCTGGTAAGTCTATACATCCAGCTATTAATTATATAAATCATGATTCACAGGGGATCCAGAGAATGTACTAATATTTACAGTGGGATCCAGAGACGGTACTAATATTTGCAGGGGATATAGTGACAGTAGTAAAATTTACAGAGAACCAGAGATGGTACTAATCAAGGCAGGGGATGCACCGTCTGTATCAATAGTCAGAGTGGATCAAGAGAAGGTGCTCATATATCCAGGGGAACCAGAGGTGGTTCCAATATTTCCATGAATCCAGAGACGGTACATAAGAACATAAGAACTTACGAAATAGGAGCAGGAGAAGGCCAATCGACCCATCGAGCCTGCTCCACCATTCAACAAGATCATGGCTGATCTTCTATCTCAACACCATTTTCCTGCACTATCCCTATATCCCTTGATGCCTTTAATATGTAGAAATCTATCGATCTCTGTTTTGAATGTACTCAATGACTGAACCTCCAAAGAGAATTCCAAAGATTCACCACCTTCCGAGTGAAGAAATTTCCACTCATCTCAGTCTCAAATAGCCCACCCCTTATTCTGAGACTGTGACCCCTTGTTCTGGACTCCCCAGCCAGGGGAAACATCCTCCTTGCATCCACCCTGTCGAGCCCTTTAAGAATTTTTGCCTGTTTCAATGAGATCATCTCTCATTCTTCTAAACTCTAGAAAATGCAGGCCGAGTCGACTCAATCCCTCCTCATACCACAATCCCTCCATCACACGAATCAGTCTGGTGAACCTTCGTTGCACTCCCTCTATGGCAAGTATATTCTTGGAGATCAAAATTGTACACAACACTCCTGTTGCAGTCTCAATTAATTCCAGTAAGATATCTTTACTCCTGTACTCACATCCTCTTGCAATAAAGGTCAATATACCATTTGCCTCCCTAATTGCTTGCTGCACCTGCATGTGAGCTTTCAGTGACTCATGTACAAGGACACCCAGGTCCCTTTGAACATCAACATCTCCCAATCTCTCACCATTTTAAAATATTCTGCATTTCTGTTTTTTCTGTCTTTCCTACCAAAGTGGACAACATCACATTTTTCCACATTATAGTCCATCTGCCATGTTCCTTCATACTCACTTCACCTGTCTGTATCCCCTTGAAGCCCCATTGCATCCTCCTCACAACTCACATTCCCACCGAGTTATGTGTGTCATCAGCAAACTTGGAAATATCATATTTGGTCCCCTCATCCAAATCTTTGATACAGATTGTGAATAGGTGGGGCCCAAACATCGATCCCTGCGGCACCCCACCAGTCACAGTCTGCCAAATCGAAAAATACCCGTTTATTCCTACTCTCTGTTTCTGTCTGTTAACCAATTCTCAATCCATTCCAGTATATTATCCCCAATTCCATGTGCTCTAACTTTTCTTTTTATTCGTTCATGAGATGTGGGCGTCGCTGGCAAAGCCGGCATTTATTGCCCATCCCTAATTGCCCTTGAGAAGGTAGTGGTGAGCCGCCTTCTTGAACTGCTGCAGTCCGTGTGGTGAAGGTTCTCCCACAGTGCTGTTAGGAAGGGAGTTCCAGGATTTTGACCCAGCGACGATGAAGGAACGGCGATATATTTCCAAGTCGGGATGGAGTGTGACTTGGAGGGGAACGTGCAGGTGGTGTTGTTCCCATGTGCCTGCTGCCCTTGTCCTTCTAGGTGGTAGAGGTCGCGGGTTTGGGAGGTGCTGTCGAAGAAGCCTTGGCGAGTTGCTGCAGTGCATTCTGTGGATGGTACACACTGCAGCCACAGTGCGCCGGTGGTGAAGGGAGTGAATGTTTAGGGTGATGGATGTGGTACCAATCAAGCGGGCTGCTTTGTGCTGGATGGTGTCGAGCTTCTTGAGTGTTGTTGGAGCTGCACTCATCCAGGCAAGTGGAGAGTATTCCATCACACTCCTGACTTGTGCCTTGTAGATGGTGGAAAGGCTTTGGGGAGTCAGGAGGTGAGTCAGTCACAGCAGAATACCCAGCCTCTGACCTGCTCTTGTCGCCACAGTATTTATATGGCTGGTCCAGTTAAGTTTCTGGTCAATGGTGACCCCCAGGATATTGATGGTGGGGGATTCTGCAACTGTAATGCCGTTGAATGTCAAGGGGAGGTGATTAGACTCTCTCTTGTTGGGGATGGTCATTGCCTGACACTTGTCCAGCGCGAATGTTACTTGCCACTTATCAGCCCAATCCTGGATGTTGTCCAGGTCTTGCTGCATGCGGGCACGTACTGCTTCATTATCTGAGGGGTTGTGAATGGAACTGAACACTGTGCAATCATCAGTGAATACCCTCATTTCTGACCTGATGATGGAGGGAAGGGCATTGAGGTTCAACAACCTCCTGTTTGGGACCTTATCGAAAGCCTTCTGAAAATCCAAATGCACCACATCCACTGGTTCGTCCTTATCGATTCTACTTGTTTCATCCTCAAAGATCTCCAATAGGTTTGCAAACATGATTTCCCTTTCAAAAATCCATGTTGACTCTGCCAAATCCTGTTCATATTTTCTCAGTGTCCTGTTATCACATCCTTTATAACAGAGTCTCGCACTTTCCCTACTACTGATGTCAGGCTAACAGGTCTGCAGTTCTCTGTTGTCTCTCTCCCTCCTTGCTTAAATAGTGGAGTTACATTTGCTACCCTCCAAGCTGCAGGAACCGTTCCAGAATCTATAGAATTGTGGAAAATGATTCAGAGACGGCAATAACATTTGCAGGGGGATCCAGAGACGGTATTAATATTTACAGGGGAATAACATATTTTACTAAAATTTACAGGAGATCCACAGACTGTTCTAATATTTATGGTGATCTAGAGACTGTATTAATATTTACAGGGGATCCTAATTTGGCACTAATATTTATAGTGGAATCCAGTGCTAATATTGGCAGAGGACATAGTGACAGTCCTAATATTTACAGGAGAACCAGAATCTATAATAATAAAGGCAGTGGATCCAGAGTTTGTATCAATAGTCAGCGTGGGTCAAGAGGAGGTACTCATATATCCAGGGGAACCGGAGACGATTCTAATATTTCGAGGGGGTTCAGAGACGGTATTAATATTTACACAGGTCCACAGACGGCACTAATATTAACACTGGATCGAGGGACTGTACTAATATTTACAGGGTATCCAGAGACGGTACTAATATTTACAGGGGATGTAGAGATGGTACTAAAAATTACAAGGGATCAGGAGATGGCATTAATATTTACAGGGGATCCAGAGACTTTACTAATATATACTGGGATCCAATGACGGTACTAATATTTACAGGAAGTCCAGAGTCTTAACGAATATTTACATGGACGATGTTAGTAATTACAGGGGGACCAGAGACTTAACGAATATTTACATGGACGGCGTTAGTAATTACAGGGGGACCAGAGACTTAACGAATATTTGCAAAGGATTCAGAGATGGCAATAATATTTGCAGTGGGATCCGGAGACGGTAGTAATATTTACAGGGGTTCCACAGATTTTATTAAAATTTACAGGAGATCCACAAACAGTACTAATATTACAAAGGATCCAGAGACGTTACTAATAATTCCACGGGATCCAGAGACGGTATTAATATTTACAGTGGATCCGGAGGCAGTGCGAATATTTATCGGAGATCCAGAAATTGTAATAATATTTACTGGAGATCCAGGGACGGTAATAATATTTACAGGCAGTTCCAGCCTGATGTACAATTGCCCTGTTTATTTCCCTCCCTTACAGTTAACTTATTGACGATAATTATCCTATCTCGGGGAAAGTGCGGTCTCTCCAAATGTGTCACTCGTTACCTGGTGGCGATGGCAGCGGCGGATCTACTGGTCGTTATCTTCGATCTGATACTCAGGCAGATTCCCATTGTCTATCAGGGTCAGTTTCGTTTCCTGTGGTCCATCCCCGTGTGTAATATCCACGCCGTCCTGCTTTTCGCAGCCACAGACTGTTCCGTCTGGTTCACCGTCACTTTCACCATCGATCGATTTGTGGCCATTTGTTGCCAGAATCTGAAAACTAAATATTGCACCGAGAGAACGGCGGCTGTGGTTCAGGGAACAGTGAGTGTGGTGATCTGTTTAAAGAACATCACCTGCTTCTTTATGTTCACGGGTCGGTATTTGCTTTACAACGAACCGTGGTTTTGTGCTGTACCTGTCCTTGTTATGATTTCACGTGTGTGGGCAGTCATCGAACTACTTCATTATATCCTCACCCCGGGGATCCCATTTGTTCTGATTCTGTTGCTCAATGTTTTCACCGTCAGATACATTTTAGTGGCCAGCAGAGCCCGCAGGAGACACCGGGGTCACAGCAGTGGGGAGAGTCCCAGAGACCCAGAGATGGAGAGCCGAAGGAAATCCATAATTTTACTGTTTGTGATATCAGGAAACTTTATACTGTTCTGGGCACTGTTTACAGTGTATTCTATCTGATTCAGGATGTTGATGTTGGGGTTTTATTCTGTAATTCTACCCAGGTTTATACAGGAACTGGGATTCATGCTCCAGCTCATGAGTTGCTGCACAAACACTTGTATTTATGCCGTGACACAGATTAAATTCAGAGAGCAGTTGAAGAATGTGGTGAAATATCCCTTTACTGTAATTATAAAATTCATTAAATAATGAGAAGATCTGAAGACTTTCTCAGATCAGAGACCGTTCTGCGTCATACGGTGTCTGATTCTCTCTCCACCAGGCCACGGTGCTGCAAACACTGTGTATTCTCCAATCACTGAAACCTTTATAACCTGAGGGAATTTATCAACTCATTTACAGCATTTGTCAAAGTTTATATCTCAAGAAATTACAAGTTGTAAAATAACATATCGCAACTAATTACACCGAATGTTTCACCATATTGGAGAATTGAAAAGGTAACAAAATAAGAGCAAAATTAAAATATTATATAATATTAGTACCATCTTGGGATTCCGTGTAAGAGGGCAGTGAGCAGTAAATTCCACACTCTCTCTCTCCACACTCCCCTGGTGTGAACAGTGAGCAGTAAATTCCACACTCTCTCTCTCCACACTCCCCTGGGGTGAACAGTGAGCAGTAAATTCCACACTCTCTCTCTCCACACTCCCCTGGGGTGAACAGTGAGCAGTAAATTCCACACTCTCTCTCTCCACACTCCCCTGGGGTGAACAGTGAGCAGTAAATTCCACACTCTCTCTCTCCACACTCTCCTGGGGTGAACAGTGAGCAGTAAATTCCACACTCTCTCTCTCCACACTCCCCTGGGGTGAACAGTGAGCAGTAAATTCCACACTCTCTCTCTCCACACTCCCCTGGGGTGAACAGTGAGCAGTAAATTCCACACTCTCTCTCCACACTCCCCTGGGGTGAACAGTGAGCAGTAAATTCCACACTCTCTCTCTCCACACTCCCCTGGGGTGAACAGTGAGCAGTAAATTCCACACTCTCTTTCTCCACACTCCCCTGGGGTGAACAGTGAGCAGTAAATTCCACACTCTCTTTCTCCACACTCGCCTGGGGTGAACAGTGAGCAGTAAATTCCACACTCTCTCTCTCCACACTCCCCTGGGGTGAACAGTGAGCAGTAAATTCCACACTCTCTTTCTCCACACTCCCCTGGAGTGAACAGTGAGCAGTAAATTCCACACTCTCTCTCTCCACACTCCCCTGGGGTGAACAGTGAGCAGTAAATTCCACACTCTCTTTCTCCACACTCCCCTGGGGTGAACAGTGAGCAGTAAATTCCACACTCTCTTTCTCCACACTCCCCTGGGGTGAACAGTGAGCAGTAAATTCCACACTCTCTCTCTCCACACTCCCCTGGGGTGAACAGTGAGCAGTAAATTCCACACTCTCTTTCTCCACACTCCCCTGGAGTGAACAGTGAGCAGTAAATTCCACACTCTCTCTCCACACTCCCCTGGTGTGAACAGTGAGCAGTAAATTCCACACTCTCTTTCTCCACACTCCCCTGGTGTGAACAGTGAGCAGTAAATTCCACACACTCTTTCTCCACACTCCCCTGGTGTGAACAGTGAGCAGTAAATTCCACACTCTCTCTCTCCACACTCCCCTGGGGTGAACATTGAGCAGTAAATTCCACACTCTCTCTCTCCACACTCCCCTGGGGTGAACAGTGAGCAGTAAATTCCACACTCTCTCTCTCCACACTCCCCTGGGGTGAACAGTGAGCAGTAAATTCCACACTCTCTTTCTCCACACTCCCCTGGTGTGAACAGTGAGCAGTAAATTCCACACTCTCTTTCTCCACACTCCCCTGGTGTGAACAGTGAGCAGTAAATTCCACACTCTCTCTCTCCACACTCCCCTGGGGTGAACAGTGAGCAGTAAATTCCACACTCTCTCTCCACACTCCCCTGGGGTGAACAGTGAGCAGTAAATTCCACTCTCTCTTTCTCCACACTCCCCTAGTGTGAACAGTGAGCAGTAAATTCCACACTCTCTTTCTCCACACTCCCCTGGTGTGAACAGTGAGCAGTAAATTCCACACTCTCTCTCTCCACACTCCCCTGGGGTGAACAGTGAGCAGTAAAGTCCACACTCTCTCTCTCCACACTCCCCTGGGGTGAACAGTGAGCAGTAAATTCCACACTCTCTCTCTCCACACTCCCCTGGGGTGAACAGTGAGCAGTAAATTCCACACTCTCTCTCTCCACACTCCCCTGGGGTGAACAGTGAGCAGTAAATTCCACACTCTCTCTCTCCACACTCCCCTGGGGTGAACAGTGAGCAGTAAATTCCACACTCTCTCTCTCCACACTCCCCTGGGGTGAACAGTGAGCAGTAAATTCCACACTCTCTCTCTCCACACTCCCCTGGGGTGAACAGTGAGCAGTAAATTCCACACTCTCTCTCTCCACACTCCCCTGGTGTGAACAGTGAGCAGTAAATTCCACACTCTCTTTCTCCACACTCCCCTGGGGTGAACAGTGAGCAGTAAATTCCACACTCTCTCTCTCCACACTCCCCTGGGGTGAACAGTGAGCAGTAAATTCCACACTCTCTCTCTCCACACTCCCCTGGGGTGAACAGTGAGCAGTAAATTCCACACTCTCTCTCTCCACACTCCCCTGGGGTGAACAGTGAGCAGTAAATTCCACACTCTCTCTCTCCACACTCCCCTGGGGTGAACAGTGAGCAGTAAATTCCACACTCTCTCTCTCCACACTCCCCTGGGGTGAACAGTGAGCAGTAAATTCCACACTCTCTCTCTCCACACTCCCCTGGGGTGAACAGTGAGCAGTAAATTCCACACTCTCTCTCTCCACACTCCCCTGGGGTGAACAGTGAGCAGTAAATTCCACACTCTCTCTCTCCACACTCCCCTGGGGTGAACAGTGAGCAGTAAATTCCACACTCTCTTTCTCCACACTCCCCTGGGGTGAACAGTGAGCAGTAAATTCCCCACTCTCTCTCTCCACACTCCCCTGGGGTGAACAGTGAGCAGTAAATTCCCCACTCTCTCTCTCCACACTCCCCTGGTGTGAACAGTGAGCAGTAAATTCCACACTCTCTTTCTCCACACTCCCCTGGGGTGAACAGTGAGCAGTAAATTCCACACTCTCTCTCCACACTCCCCTGGGGTGAACAGTGAGCAGTAAATTCCACACTCTCTTTCTCCACACTCCCCTGGGGTGAACAGTGAGCAGTAAATTCCACACTCTCTCTCTCCACACTCCCCTGGGGTGAACAGTGAGCAGTAAATTCCATACTCTCTCTCTCCACACTCCCCTGGGGTGAACAGTGAGCAGTAAATTCCACACTCTCTCTCCACACTCCCCTGGGGTGAACAGTGAGCAGTAAATTCCACACTCTCTCTCTCCACACTCCCCTGGGGTGAACAGTGAGCAGTAAATTCCACACTCTCTCTCTCCACACTCCCCTGGGGTGAACAGTGAGCAGTAAATTCCACACTCTCTCTCTCCACACTCCACTGGAGTGAACAGTGAGCAGTAAATTCCACACTCTCTCTCTCCACACTCCCCTGGGGTGAACAGTGAGCAGTAAATTCCACACTCTCTTTCTCCACACTCCCCTGGGGTGAACAGTGAGCAGTAAATTCCACACTCTCTCTCTCCACACTCCCCTGGGGTGAACAGTGAGCAGTAAATTCCACACTCTCTCTCTCCACACTCCCCTGGGGTGAACAGTGAGCAGTAAATTCCACACTCTCTCTCTCCACACTCTCCTGGGGTGAACAGTGAGCAGTAAATTCCACACTCTCTCTCTCCACACTCCCCTGGGGTGAACAGTGAGCAGTAAATTCCACACTCTCTCTCTCCACACTCCCCTGGGGTGAACAGTGAGCAGTAAATTCCACACTCTCTCTCTCCACACTCCCCTGGGGTGAACAGTGAGCAGTAAATTCCACACTCTCTCTCTCCACACTCCCCTGGAGTGAACAGTGAGCAGTAAATTCCACACTCTCTCTCTCCACACTCCCCTGGGGTGAACAGTGAGCAGTAAATTCCACACTCTCTCTCTCCACACTCCCCTGGGGTGAACAGTGAGCAGTAAATTCCACACTCTCTCTCTCCACACTCCCCTGGGGTGAACAGTGAGCAGTAAATTCCACACTCTCTCTCTCCACACTCCCCTGGTGTGAACAGTGAGCAGTAAATTCCACACTCTCTCTCTCCACACTCCCCTGGGGTGAACAGTGAGCAGTAAATTCGACACTCTCTCTCTCCACACTCCCCTGGTGTGAACAGTGAGCAGTAAATTCCACACTCTCTCTCTCCACACTCCCCTGGGGTGAACAGTGAGCAGTAAATTCCACACTCTCTCTCTCCACACTCCCCTGGAGTGAACAGTGAGCAGTAAATTCCACACTCTCTCTCTCCACACTCCCCTGGAGTGAACAGTGAGCAGTAAATTCCACACTCTCTCTCCACACTCCCCTGGGGTGAACAGTGAGCAGTAAATTCCACACTCTCTCTCTCCACACTCCCCTGGTGTGAACAGTGAGCAGTAAATTCCACGCTCTCTTTCTCCACACTCCCCTGGGGTGAACAGTGAGCAGTAAATTCCACACTCTCTCTCTCCACACTCCCCTGGAGTGAACAGTGAGCAGTAAATTCCACACTCTCTTTCTCCACACTCCCCTGGGGTGAACAGTGAGCAGTAAATTCCACACTCTCTCTCTCCACACTCCCCTGGGGTGAACAGTGAGCAGTAAATTCCACACTCTCTCTCTCCACACTCCCCTGGGGTGAACAGTGAGCAGTAAATTCCACACTCTCTCTCTCCACACTCCCCTGGGGTGAACAGTGAGCAGTAAATTCCACACTCTCTTTCTCCACACTCCCCTGGAGTGAACAGTGAGCAGTAAATTCCACACTCTCTTTCTCCACACTCCCCTGGAGTGAACAGTGAGCAGTAAATTCCACACTCTCTCTCTCCACACTCCCCTGGTGTGAACAGTGAGCAGTAAATTCCACACTCTCTCTCTCCACACTCCCCTGGGGTGAACAGTGAGCAGTAAATTCCACACTCTCTCTCTCCACACTCCCCTGGGGTGAACAGTGAGCAGTAAATTCCACACTCTCTCTCTCCACACTCCCCTGGGGTGAACAGTGAGCATTAAATTCCACACTCTCTTTCTCCACACTCCCCTGGAGTGAACAGTGAGCAGTAAATTCCACACTCTCTTTCTCCACACTCCCCTGGGGTGAACAGTGAGCAGTAAATTCCACACTCTCTCTCACCACACTCCCCTGGGGTGAACAGTGAGCAGTAAATTCCACACTCTCTCTCTCCACACTCCCCTGGGGTGAACAGTGAGCAGTAAATTCCACACTCTCTCTCTCCACACTCCCCTGGGGTGAACAGTGAGCAGTAAATTCCACACTCTCTCTCTCCACACTCCCCTGGGGTGAACAGTGAGCAGTAAATTCCACACTCTCTCTCCACACTCCCCTGGAGTGAACAGTGAGCAGTAAATTCCACACTCTCTCTCTCCACACTCCCCTGGGGTGAACAGTGAGCAGTAAATTCCACACTCTCTCTCTCCACACTCCCCTGGGGTGAACAGTGACCAGTAAATTCCACACTCTCTCTCTCCACACTCCCCTGGGGTGAACAGTGAGCAGTAAATTCCACACTCTCTCTCTCCACACTCCCCTGGTGTGAACAGTGAGCAGTAAATTCCACACTCTCTTTCTCCACACTCCCCTGGGGTGAACAGTGAGCAGTAAATTCCACACTCTCTTTCTCCACACTCCCCTGGGGTGAACAGTGAGCAGTAAATTCCACACTCTCTCTCTCCACACTCCCCTGGGGTGAACAGTGAGCAGTAAATTCCACACTCTCTCTCTCCACACTCCCCTGGGGTGAACAGTGAGCAGTAAATTCCACACTCTCTCTCTCCACACTCCCCTGGTGTGAACAGTGAGCAGTAAATTCCAAACTCTCTCTCTCCACACTCCCCTGGAGTGAACAGTGAGCAGTAAATTCCCCACTCTCTCTCTCCACACTCCCCTGGGGTGAACAGTGAGCAGTAAATTCCACACTCTCTCTCTCTCCACACTCCCCTGGGGTGAACAGTGAGCAGTAAATTCCACACTCTCTTTCTCCACACTCCCCTGGGGTGAACAGTGAGCAGTAAATTCCACACTCTCATTCTCCACACTCCCCTGGAGTGAACAGTGAGCAGTAAATTCCACACTCTCTCTCTCCACACTCTCCTGGGGTGAACAGTGAGCAGTAAATTCCACACTCTCATTCTCCACACTCCCCTGGAGTGAACAGTGAGCAGTAAATTCCACACTCTCTCTCTCCACACTCCCCTGGGGTGAACAGTGAGCAGTAAATTCCACACTCTCTTTCTCCACACTCCCCTGGGGTGAACAGTGAGCAGTAAATTCCACACTCTCTCTCTCCACACTCCCCTGGGGTGAACAGTGAGCAGTAAATTCCACACACTCTCTCTCCACACTCCCCTGGGGTGAACAGTGAGCAGTAAATTCCACACTCTCTCTCCACACTCCCCTGGTGTGGAAATGTATAAAGAGATACCTGATCATATTCACTTTTTAATACACCTAAACTATAAATGAAGAAATGCATGATGGATATTTGACCATACTAACTGATCAGCTGAATACAATTTGAAGCTTATATTTTAGTTTCTCACCAAAGACATACAGAAGCCCTATTGTCTAATTACTTCAAGTTCTCTCATGCTGGTCACTGTCTGACTAACAAAAATGAATGACCATATAGCCTTGAGACTAGGTACAGACTTACTGATAAAAAAGACAGTTTCTTGGGGAAAAATACTTTCCCAGACCTGTGTGCAACATCATGAGACGGTCATGAGGAACCAGAGGGTGGGTTCCCTATTTTGATTGTCTAACTATCTGAAGCAATAAAGAATGTACGCGTATGCCCATATTCTATGACAGGTGGGCGTTGTTAATGAACTGTATAAACGTGAGCTGTTTCTTGAACTCAGCGAAGACGTAGCCGTGACCATTGTTTCGGGTACGCTTCCCTTGTATACAAGTTTTCTTTCATAAATTCTTACTTGTCTGAAATAAGTGTTTGGAGTTAATGCATTGTATATAATAGGTGATAATAAGTTTAAGTTTTCGACAGTTCTTGGAGGTCCCACTGAGATGGCTTGTGATCCCCGGTAAGTATGGATACAAGTTGTCTGTGCAAACCGCAGACGCACTGCGATTGATAAGTGTATGCATTAACTGATGTGACTAATTCTTCTGTTTGCCTTCAGGAATTGGAAGGCGATCATAGTGTGTTTCGTATGGACAAGTAGATTAAAAAGATTAAAAAGAGGGAGAAAAAAAAGAGAGACGCGCGACAGATTACTCGATATTGTCAGCTGCAGTGTTGTAGTAACGGGCTGAGAGAGCAATAACGGAGTAGGTCTGTGATACCGGTGATTACTCGAGTGACGTTGAGGTTGCTGTATGGGACCAACAGACGCTCAGCTGCTGGTGGAGGCGCCAGGAAAAGAGAGAGGTAACCGGGTTACAGACTTGTGTGAAATAAAATTTTAACATTCGGAAAAGTGTGAAATTGTAATTCGGACAAGTGCAGACTGGATGTCGCGGATTCGGAAAAGTGTGAAATTCTGGTTTACCTGATGCATAGTGTTTAGATGAAAACACTAATAGTGTTCCCCCTTCTCAAAAGGAGAAGCACTTTAAAAAAAAAATCTTGCGTAAGTCAGCTAATTCAACTAATTGCAGACGTTTCTCTCACGTAGCCAGCCTGAGCTGGTTATTAAGAGGGTTTTAACCCCACGTGAAGGCCAGGACCGTAAAGTAGGTGTAGAGAACACATGACGTCTTGTCCAATCGGCTGAATTATCAAGTACAGAATTGCGATCGCTATATTGCTGTGTAATATATTGTGATGTGGAGATGCCGGTGATGGACTGGGGTGGACAATTGTAAAAAATTTTACAACACCAAGTTATAGTCCAGCAATTTTATTTGAAATTCACAAGCTTTCGGAGGCTTCCTCCTTCCTCAGGTGAATGCTGTGGAAATGAAATCCTCGAACCTCTCGCATTTATAAATCACAGAACAATACCTGGTGATTACAGACATTCTTTCCAACTGCCCGTTGCCAAGGCAATCAGTGTGCAGACAGACAGGTGTTACCTAAAGGTCTCCGAATATACAAACCACCAAAAAAACACAGAGATAGAGAGGCAGAAACATGGAAAAGACAGCAAATGACCCGTTATATTAAAGACAGATAACATTTGTTCGCTGGTGGGGTAACGTGTAGCGTGACATGAACCCAAGATCCCAGTTGAGGCCGTCCTCATGGGTGTGGAACTTGGCTATCAATTTCTGCTCGACAATTTTGCATTGTTGTGTGTCTCGAAGGCCGCCTTGGAGTACGCTTACCCGAAGGTCGGTCGCTGAATGTCCTTGACTGCTGAAGTGTTCCCCGACTGGGAGGGAACCCTCCTGTCTGGCGATTGTTGCACGGTGTCCGTTCATCCGTTGTCGCAGCGTCTGCATGGTCTCGCCAATGTACCATGCTCTGGGGCATCCTTTCCTGCAACGTATGAGGTAGACAACGTTGGCCGAGTCACAGGAGTATGAACCATCAAAGCTGGAAAAGTGGAGCATCGTGAGGTTGTCCGTGGGCTTGCGGTCGAGTGAGGTGATGAGGTGCCCGTCTTTGATGGAGATTCGTGTGTCCAAGAAAGAAATAGATTCTGAGGAGTAGTCCATGGTGAGCTTGAAGACGGGCACCTCATCACCTCACTCTACCGCAAGCCCATGGACAACCTCACGATGCTCCACTTTTCCAGCTTCGACTCATCGATCGACAGTTCCGACGGGCCACAGCGAAAAATCGCATAGACCTCCTCAGGAGACTAACACGGGACGCAACCAACAGAGTACCCTTTGTCGTCCAGTACTTCCCCGGAGCGGAGAAACTACGCCATGTTCTCCGCAGCCTTCAACATGTCATCAATGACGACGAACACCTCGCTATGGCCATCCCCACACCTCCACTACTCGCCTTTAAACAGCCACCCAACCTCAAACAGACCATCGTTCGCAGCAAATTACCCAGCTTTCAGGAGAACAGCGTCCACGACACCACACAACCCTGCCACGGTAACCTCTGCAAGACATGCCAGATCATCGACACAGATACCACTATCACACGAGAGGACACCACCCACCAGGTGCGTGGTTCATACTCCTGTGACTCGGCCAACGTTGTCTACCTCATACGTTGCAGGAAAGGATGCCCCAGAGCATGGTACATTAGCGAGACCATGCAGACGCTGCGACAACAGATGAACGGACACCGCGCAACAATCGCCAGACAGGAGGGTTCCCTCCCAGTCGGGGAACACTTCAGCAGTCAAGGACATTCAGCGACCGACCTTCAGGTAAGCGTACTCCAAGGCGGCCTTCGAGACACACAACAATGCAAAATCGTTGAGCAGAAATTGATAGCCAAGTTCCGCACCCATGAGGACGGCCTCAACCGGGATCTTGGGTTCATGTCACGCTACACGTTACCCCACCAGCGAACAAATGTTATCTGTCTTTAATATAACGGGTCATTTGCTGTCTTTTCCATGTTTCTGCCTCTCTATCTCTGTGTTTTTTTTTTGTTTTTTTTTTGGTGGTTTGTCTATTCGGAGACCTTTAGGTAACACCTGTCTGTCTGCACACTGATTGCCTTGGCAACGGGCAGTTGGAAAGAATGTCTGTAATCACCAGGTATTTTTCTGTGATTTATAAATGCGAGAGGTTCGAGGATTTCATTTCCACAGCATTCACCTGAGGAAGGAGGAAGCCTCCGAAAGCTTGTGAATTTCAAATAAAATTGCTGGACTATAACTTGGTGTTGTAAAATTGTGTACTATATTGTGAGAATTGTAAAATAGAAGCTTTGGGTGCCAGCTCAAGCAAAATCCCTCCAAAGGGAACACCTGCTGCTTATATGTACAGAAACTTTGGGAAAGAAACAACTGACGAGTTGATAGTTTGATCCAAATGGACCAGGACTAGAAAATATCCTTTACCTGAAGACGGCACATTTAATATGGATAGAATTAAGTGATTAGATAAATGTTTAAAAGACAGAGACCCAAAAAAAGAAAGGTTCTTTTGTTTTCAGTGTACTGTCTCTTTAAAAAGCCTGTCCTTATTGTGAGTGTTTTCTGTCAGTGTTGTGGGCCACGCCTCCTTCTTACTGCATCTTACGTGTTTTCCTCTTTTGTGTAATGTATCTGTTTTGTCTTGTGTTTAATTCTGATATTGCTGAATTAAAATTGGAGTTATTGAGGTTAAGTGACCTATTAAATTCTGGTTCTTATAAAATGTGAGCATGTCAAATTCCAGACATGGGATCTTCACAAAAAAATTGGCATTTTGAATTTTTATCTTGTGATTGGCTGTGGTTAAAAAAAAGATTCCAAAAAAATAACGGGAGAGATAAAAAAAAAAGCTATCTGGTATCACCGTGATAGGAAAAGTCGGAAAGCTGGAACAGCTCGGAGAGTTGGTCACAATCATACCCACTAAAAGTATGTGAAATAAAATGAATTGGAAAGCTATAGTTGTGAATGGCGAGGACAGCAAATTATAAAACTTACGAAGCAATTAGAAATTGAGGGGGAGCTAAACAAAAGTTGATCACAACAATGTGGAAATACTGGACTAACTATAAACTAAAATGTACGATGGGAGATGTTATTTCCCGGTATGAATTTGTTTTTAAGAATTTATGTGAAAGCTGCGTTGACGTATGCTGAGAACGCTGCGTGAATCTGATATCTGGCTCCGTCGTTTTGTTTCTGAAAAAAATAAAGTTAACCCCTTCCAAGGACACTGACATCTGTTTTCAATTCACCAAGCAACAACCTTTGCATTTATATAAAATAATTGACAAAATGAGGTTTAATTGTAAAAGAAAAGATAAAGTGCAGCTTTAAAGAATGACAAGTTATAGTTGCAGGATGATCTCTGGTTATAAATTAATTTGATCTCCTTCGAAGCATTTTGTGCTATTGTGATTGATTCCTCCCCCCACCCCTTAAGGTTTTTTACAAGCAAGAAGTAACTAACCCTTATTTCCGTATTGCTGAAGTTAAGTATTTGGACTGCACTAGTTTTTTTAAGATGTTTTTTTAAGAATCACAGCATTCTGAAAGTGGAAAGAGCAGGTACTGTTTAAACAGTTTTATTGTCTCTTGATAAAAACAATGATTTTTGTGAATTTTGAAGGGAGACACCCTCTTTCTTCAGGGTGAATCCTCCTCCCCTGAGGGAATAGATAAAAAAAAAGACGGCGATAATGATCATATTGGATTTCAATTGTCGTCTGAAAGATAAGATTAGGGAAAAGGCTGTTTGCAAAGCTAAAGCAGAGTCTGAAAAGAAAGTAAAGAAGCTGCAAGCAAACAAGTTGGTTAATAAGAAACATTGGAGAAAACACTATGATTAAAATAAATCTCAAAAATAGTGTGCAAAATATATAGTGTAAAGCAATCCACAAATGTGAGAAGTGAAGAACAAAAATATCAGTCAAACCTGTGTGAGGAGAAAATTTGAAGCCAAAATCGCCAAGTAGCTAAAAAAGTTAATTGCTGAGTGTCTAGCAGAGTGGAATGAAATATGGAAACTTAATCTCAGAGGGTGAAGTATCAAATTACTGCTACCACGAGAGCCAGTTAATGTTAACCCCTTCCATCCCAAGAAGCCAGACTGTCATGCCAAGAGCAGTTCAAACAGATAGGAATGACCCAGTCGGTTGAGAACTGTCTGAGGCTTGCCCAGAACACAGGTGAACATGAGGTAACAATTGGTATAGGTTATGCTATTAAAATTGACGTAATTACTCGGGAATGCCAAAGGCTACAACTTGACTGAGATATAAGTTTCCACACAGACAATGCTACAGTCAAAAATTGATTAGAAAGGTGAATGTAAAACAAATCGTATGAAGAGAAAGCATAGGTTGGACAATTGGAAGTCCATTACTTGGGCTATGTACTGACACAGGGTACTAAACGCCTACCAGAAGATAGGAAATTGACAATTTTAAATTTACCCCGCCCACAGTATGATAAGGAAGTTCGACAAGTTCTGGGACTATCCAATTTTATTTTGAACTATTCACGAATAGTAGCTCCAACACAAGATCTGACCAAAGTGGGGAGACCTTCCCCGACAAATTATATAACTCGCATTAAGAATGTAATGTATGATAACGTGCAACATGAGCTTGTATCGGTAGTACTAGATTTAACCGATACGGCCCTACCAACATGGTGTTCTAAGAAAACTCAACAATTATATCAACACCTCCTAACTCAAGTGTTAAAACAAGGCGCGACATGGAATGGAGGTGGACATCGTAAAAGAGATAGACAAATGTGGAGACGTAAAAGATCTGTGATAAATGAAAGAGCAACTGCCTTTAATACAGGTGCCTCAGTTGTTAACACCATTGATTTGGCAACATTAGATCAAAAGGTCAGAGATTTAGGGTCTCGCATTAAAGATATATTAAAAAAAAATGAAAATACAGATAAGGAATTGTCTGAGGATCAAATGCTGACCATACATTTGCACAGGATAGCTACAGTGCTAGAAACACATGCCCAAACCATTAATAAATTAATAAAAGAGGAATATAACGTATCTTAGCAGGCAGATGCTGATGACATCTGCAGTACATATGGTAACTGGATTGTGGAATAGACACGAGAGAACCTAGCCCAGATACAGGCAGGGGAAGTACCCTTATGAATAACGAATCAACAAACTGAGGGTGAACCTGACCCGTGGGCATGATGGAGGTGGTACCTCCAAGCGGCTGTTAGCAAACAAGAACATCACCCCTTGCCAATTCAGGGCAATGGTGCGGGTGTACCCCACTCAAGTGGAGTGTAAACCTGACGGAGGAGGGCTCCTAGGGTTGGTACTAGTAATACTGGTGATGGCACCCGAAACCCAGGGATGAGAGGTGTACCAAGTACAGAATATTGGGGTAGTGAAGGACAGAATGCACATATCCCATCACAATATGTTACCATATGCTGTAAAAAAAATTAAAGGGAATTTGGCTGGAACAAAATTAGAGGGATGTGTGACGAGACATGCTGTCACTGTGTGTCCACATAGTGTTGGACACAGCCCAGAAGCACACAACGAAAGAGAAAGCCTCCGAAAGCTTGTGATTTTCAAATAAAACTGTTGGACTATAACCTGGTGTTGTAAGATTCCTTACATTTGTCCACCCCAGTCCATCACCGGCATTGCCACATCAAGATGAGGTACAACATCTTGCATATGTAAAATTCAGGGAATGCCTAGGTGCTTGCAAGAGGGCAACACTGAGCAGGGCATACTTATGGGCAACCATGGGTGACGGATAAAGGTTGGCTATCTTGGCCAAGGGGATATTGTAGGGCTATCTTGGCCAAGGGGATATTGTAGGGATAAAATTTGGATTAAGGGATATAAAGGGGTGGGCCCCAATTCACCGGTATAAAACGGTCTGAAAGGTACCATTCAGTCTAGTTAGGCTGGAAACAAAATATAAAGCACCATGGGATATTTGACTATGTTAGCCCTTTTCAAACTAACATGGATAGGTTTAGCTGACCAAGGACATTCCCAGCTTACTTGAGAAATGTTTAGAAGGAGTCTGTTCCTGAGTAAGGCAAGGCAATGTTTGTGAGAAAACAATGGAAGGAGTATACAATCACAACAAAATGTGAAACCAAATTTCAGGGGTGGTACCAATCCAATTACGATCAGACCCATAAACCCCCGTTTTTAATCCTTACAAATACATCAAGACCTAATGGAACAATATGTTTGAGTGAGATGTTGACCGGAAGTCACCGGTTAACGGTTTTGGCTTAGTACACAGAGGAAGTGTCAATTCTCTCTTAATTCTCAATTCGCTTTATTAACGTTATTAGATCATGTACATACCGCTTATACGTCTAGTTAGATATAGGCATGCAGTTTACAGCAGGTTATACAGTTTTATACTCAAACGAGGATTGAAACGCACACCCACTCGGTTTCTCTGACCAGCACTCTCTGAGTATTAGGATTTAAACGCACACCCACTCGGTTTCTCTGACTAACACTCCCTGAGTATTAGGATTTAAACGCACACCCACTCGGTTTCTCTGACTAACACTCTCTGAGTATTAGGATTTAAACACACACCCACTCGGTTTCTCTGATGAACACTCCCTGAGTGGTCACAGAATAGAAAGGATATTATATTACCCGGAAAGGAGAGATACTGCTGGCCAGGCAATTCTCTCTCTCACTCCCGACGTCGTCTCTACGTCCCTGATGTAGTCTCTACGTCCCTGACGTAGGGTCCCTACTTCCACGATGGTCAGTCTCCGGAGTCTCCCTCACAAACAAACTGGGACCAAGCCAGCAATTCTTCAGTTTTATTCCCAAGTCTGTCTATTCGAATGATGCTGTCTTCTCTGGTTGGCTCAATGTTGCTGGAGTGATCGATGTCATCCCCTGATTGGCTCTGTTCCCAGGGCCGAGGTAGCATCACCTCATACTCCTTTTCTAAACAAGGACTGGCGTCTCATCACAGTTCCTTTGTCCCTGTAAGAAGCGGAACGAATTCAAACCGGTTCTGGCCAGTTCAGACCAGTGACTGAACTCCAGGTCACCCCAGTTCAAAAGTCAGTGTCTTTGTTAGCAATTCGAATTAACATAAATAGGTTTCTGCAGCCTCTGGCCAACAAAGAACTCTGCAGAAGGAGATACGGTAGGATGGAGTAATTGCACTCAGTATGTGAATATGACCACAGACAGCGACGGTAGCCGCATCACATGGGAACATTGCACAGGTGGCCAAAATTCCACGGACCTTATACATGTCGAAAGTTTTCCTGCAATGATTGCGTACAATGGCACTTACTTTATTTGTGGCCACAAGGCATATCCATGGTTGCCCCAGAATTGGTCAGGATCATGTTACTTGGGATATGTAATACCATATGTCCGACACTCATTGTCCCTGCCCCAACGTTCTGCCTGGCAACGAGTAAAAAGGGTAATTACTGAGACCAACCGGTTCTGGGCCATTGCTTTCCCTCGGTGGGGAATGGGTAAGATCACCAGAGAAATCATTAATATGGCCAAACTCTTGGAAGAGATTGCTAACGATACGGCAGAAGCCTTAAAGAAAATGAGCGCAGAGATGATAGCCATTCGAACAGTCACTTTACAGAACCGTCTGGCCCTTGATTAACTATTGGCAGAAAAAGGGGGGACATGCGCACTAATTGGATCTGAATGTTGTACCGACATACCTGATAGTTCAGAAGAGATTACTAATTTGGCCGATCACATCCAAAAGCAAATTGAGAAACTCAAGCAGCCCCCTTCGTTCACTCTTTGGGGCAAGGCAACAGGATGGCTGGGTTCTAATGGGACTTCTCTAGTTCAAGGGTTAGTCATATTCGTTGTTATAATTCTTATAGCCTATTGCTCTGTCAAGTGCTGCTGTGTTATGATGTCCAATCTGGGTACACATATAGCGCCCACAAATTTGATGGTGCAAGTAGGGGTGGCAAAAGATGAGGTGCAGGAAGAATTTGAACGTCTGGCTGGAATAATGCTTGACTAGAATATTGTCCTTTATAAAGAACAAAAGTGGGAATGTAGAAATGCATGATGGATATTTGACCATATTAACTGACCAGCTAATTCAATTTAAAGCTCACATAATAATTTCTCACGAAAACACATAGAAGTACAATTGTGTAATTATGTTTAAGCCTTGGTATGTTGATAATTAAGTTAGTTGAGCAGGTGCTTAGTACCGTCTGGCCTCCCTAGCAGATAAGGGTATTGCTGACAACAAAAAATATAATGAGAATATAGTTTCTTGAAAGGCCATGTGGCCTTGAGACTGACTTCAGCCCTCCTGATAACCAGGACAGAAATGTGGGGAGGATGAGAATGCTCAGGCCTACGAGGCCTATTTGCCAAAGTAATAAAGGGCTATGGACGTTCGGAGGGGGCAGGCTCACTACTTGATTGACCAACTACCTGAACCAATAAAGAATGTACGTGTACGCCCATATTCTATGACAGGTGGGCATCGTTACTGAACTGTATAAACGTGAGCTGTTTCTTAAACTCAGCGAAGATGTAGCCTCAACCATTGTTTGAGGCACTCTTCCACTTGTACCAGTTTCTGAATAAATTCTCGCTTGTCTGAATTAAGTGTTTGGGTGTTAATGCATTGTATAGAATAAGTAATATTAAGTTTAAGTTTTCGACAAAAGTGCGCAGTGCGGTTGCTCAGGGGTTCCCAATCCACCTTCCAGTCACTCCACAATCATCATAACTGAACGTTACTCTGACCTAGTGTCACCGCGCTGAAATCGAGTATTTCTCCGGCACGTTTCTCTTAACTTCATAATTGGTGAGTTAAGAGGTTTTTTTTAATCGTTCATGGGATGTGGCAAGGCCAACATTTATTGCCCATCCCTAATTGCCTTGAGAAGGTGGTGATGAGCCGCCTTCTTGAATTGCTACAGTTCGTGTGGTGAAGGTTCTCCCACAGTGCTGTTAGGAAGGGAGTTCCAGGATTTTGACCCGAAGACGATGAAGGAACGGCGATATATTTCCAAGTCGGGATGGTGTGTGACTTGGAGGGGAACGTGCAGGTGGTGTTGTTCCCATGTGCCTGCTGCCCTTGTCCTTCTAGGTGGTAGAGGTCGCAGGTTTGGGAGGTGCTGTTGAAGAAGCCTTGGCGAACAGCTGCAGTGCATCCTGTGAATGGTACACACTGCAGCCACAGTGGCCGGTGGTGAAGGGACTGAATGTTTAGGGTGGTGGATGGGGTGCCAATCAAGCGGGCTGCTTTATCTTGGATGGTGTCGAGCTTCTTGAGTGTTGTTGGAGCTGCACTCATCCAAGCAAGTGGAGAGAATTCCATCACACTCCTGACTTGTGCCTTGTCGATGGTGGAAAGGCTTTGGCGAGTCAGGAGGTGAGTCACTTGCTGCAGAATACCCAGCCTCTGACCTGCTCTCGTAGCCACAGTATTTATATGGCTGGTCCAGTTAAGTTTCTGGTCAATGGTGACCCCCAGGATGTTGATGGTGGGGGATTCGACGATGGTAATGCCGTTGAATGTCAAGGGGAGGTGGTTAGACTCTCTCTTGTTGGCGATGGTCATTGCCTGGCACTTATCTGGTGCGAATGTTACTTGCCACTTATCAGCCCAAGCCCGGATGCTGTCCAGGTCTTGCTGCATGTGGGCACGGACTGCTTCATTATCTGAGGGGTTGCGAATGGAACTGAACTCTGTGCAATCATCAGCGAACATCCCCATTTCTGACCTTATGATGGAGGGAAGGTCATTGATGAAGCAGCTGAAGATGGTTGGGTCTACGACACTGCCCTGAGGAACTCCTGCAGCAATGTCCTGTGGCTGAGATGATTGGCCTCCAACAGCCACTACCATCTTCCTTTGTGCTAGGTATGACACCAGCCACTGGAGAGTTTTCCCCCTGATTCCCATTGACTTCAATTTTACTCGGGCTCCTTGGTACCACATTGGGTCAAATGCTGCCTTTATATCAAGGGCAGTCACTCTCACCTCACCTCTGGAATTCAGCTCTTTTGTCCATGTTTGGACCAAGGCTGCAATGAGATCAGGAGCCGAGTGGCCCTGGCGGAACCCAAACTGAGCATCAGTGAGTACGTTATTGGTGAGTAAGTGCCGCTTGATAGAACTGTCGACAACACCTTCCATCACTTTGCTGATGATTGAGCGTAGACTGATGGGGCGGTAATTGGCTGGATTGGATTTTTCCTTTTTGTGGACAGGACATACCTGGGCAATTTTCCATATCAGGTCGATGCCAGTGTTGTAGCTGTACTGGAACAGTTTAGCCAGAGGTGCGGCTAGTTATGGAGCACAAGAATTCAGCACTGCAGCCGGGATGTTGTACGGGCCCATAGCCTTTACTGTATCCAGTGCACTCAGCCGTTTCTTGATATCACGTGGAGTGAATCAAATTGGCTGAAGACTGGCTTCTGTGATGGTGGGGATAATGGGAGAAGGCATAGATGGATCATCCATTTGACACTTCTAGCTGAAGATGGTTGCAAACGCTTCGACCTTGTCTTTTGCACTCACATGCTGGACTCTGCCATCATTGAGGATGGGGATGTTTACAGAGCCTCCTCCTCCCGTTAGTTTAATTGTCCACCACCATTCACGACTTTATTTTTATTTATTCGTTCACGGGATGTGGGTGTCGCTGGCGAGGCCAGCATTTATTGCCCATCCCTAATTGCCCTTGAGAAGGTGGTGGTGAGCGCCTCCTTGAACCGCTGCAGTCCGTGTCGTGTTAGGAAGGGAGTTCCAGGATTTTGACCCAGCGACAATGAAGGAACGGCGATATATTTCCAAGTCGGGATGGTGTGTGACTTGGAGGGGAACGTGCAGGTGGTATTGTGCCTGCTGCTCTTGTCCTTCTAGGTGGTAGAGGTCGCGGGTTTGGGAGGTGCTGTTGAAGAAGCCTTGGCGAGTTGCTGCAGTGCATCCTGTGGATGGTACACACTGCAGCCACAGTGGCCGGTGGTGAAGGGACTGAATGTTTAGGGTGGTGGATGGGGTGCCAATCAAGCGGGCTGCTTTATCTTGGATGGTGTCGAGCTTCTTGAGTGTTGTTGGAGCTGCACTCATCCAAGCAAGTGGAGAGAATTCCATCACACTCCTGACTTGTGACTTGTAGATGGTGGAAAGGCTTTGGGGAGTCAGGAGGTGAGTCACTCGCCGCAGAATACCCAGCCTCTGACCTGCTCTCATAGCCACAGTATTTATATGGCTGGTCCAGTTAAGTTTCTGGTCAATGGTGACCCCCAGGATGTTGATGGTGGGGGATTCGACGATGGTAATGCCGTTGAATGTCAAGGGGAGGTGGTTAGACTCTCTCTTGTTGGCGATGGTCATTGCCTGGCACTTATCTGGTGCGAATGTTACTTGCCACTTATGAGCCCAAGCCTGGATGTTGTCCAGGTCTTGCTGCATGCTGGCTCGGACTGCTTCATTATTTGAGGGGTTGCGAATGGAACTGAACACTGTGCAGTCATCAGCGAACATCCCCATTTCTGACCTTATGATGGAGGGAAGGTCATTGATGAAGCAGCTGAAGATGGTTGGGCCGAGGACACTGCCCTGAGGAACTCCTGCAGCAATGTCCTGGGGCTGAGATAATTGGCCTCCAACAACCACTACCATCTTCCTTTGTGCTCGGTATGACTCCAGCCACTGGAGAGTTTTCCCCCTGATTCCCATTGACTTCAATTTTACTCGGGCTCCTTAGTGCCACACTCAGTCAAATGCTGCCTTCATGTCAAGGGCAGTCACTCAACTCACCTCTGGAATTCAGCTCTTTTGTCCATGTTTGGACCAAGGCTGTAATGAGGTCTGGAGCCGAGTGGTCCTGGCGGAACCCAAACTGAGCATCGGTGAGCAGGTTATTGGTGAGTAAGTGCCGCTTGATGGCACTGTCGACGACGCCTTCCATCACTTTGCTGGTGGGGCGGTAATTGGCCGCATTGGTTTGTCCTGCTTTTGTGGACAGAACATACCTGGGCAATTTTCCACATTGTCGGGTAGATGCCAGTGTTGTAGCTGTAGTGGAACAGTTTGGCTGGAGCACAAGTCTTCAGCACTACAGCTGGGATGTTGTCGGGGCCCATAGCCTTTGCTGTATCCAGTGCACTCAGATATTGGGAGGTGGCCGAGATGGATCATCCACTCGGCACTTCCGGCTGAAGATGGTTGCAAACGCTTCAGCCTTGTCTTGTGCACTCACGTGCTGGACTCCGCCATCATTGAGGATGGGGATGTTTGCAGAGCCTCCTCCTCCCGTTAGTTGTTTAATTGTCCACCACCATTCACGACTGGATGTGGCAGGACTGCAGAGCTTTGATCTGATCCGTAGGTTGTGGAATCGCTTAGCTCTGTCTATAGCATGTTGCTTCCGCTGTTTAGCATGCATGTAGTCCTGAGTTGTAGCTTCACCAGGTCGCCACCTCATTTTTAGGTACGCATGGTGCTGCTCCTGGCATGCTCTTCTACACTCCTCATTGAACCAGGGTTGATCCCCTGGCTTGTTGGTAATGGTAGAATGAGGAATATGCCGGGCCATGAGGTTACAGATTGTGCTGGAATACAATTCTGTTGCTGCTGATGACCCACAGTGCCTCATGGATGCCCAGTTTGAGCTGCTAGATCTGTTCTGAATCTATCCCATTTAGCACGGTGGTAGTGCCACACAACACGTTGGATGGTGTCCTCAGTGCGAAGACGGGACTTCATCTCCACGAGGACTGTGCGGTGGTCACTCCTACCAATACTGTCATGGACAGATGCATTTGCGACAGGTAGATTGGTGATGACGAGGTCAAGTAGATTTTTCCCTCATGTTGGTTCACTCACCACGTGCCGCAGGCCCAGTCTGGCAGCTATATCCTTCAGGACTCGGCCAGTTCGGCCAGTAGTGGTGCTACCAAGTCACTCTTGGTGATGGACATTGAAGTCCCCCACCCAGAGTACATTCTGTGCCCTTGTTACCCTCAGTGTTTCCTCCAAGTGGTGCTCAACATGGAGGAGGGCGGTAGGTGGTAATCAGCAGGAGGTTTCCTTGCCCATATTTGACCTGATGCCATGACATTTCATGGGGTCCGGATTCAATGGTGAGGGACCGGCTCATTGGTTTTCACTCCTGCAAGATTCAACCATTCATTTTGGAAAAGCAAACTGAGAGTAGACAGCTGTTATATTGGTCACTGCAACCTCAAGCTTTAGCTCAGTGAATTATTGGTTTAACAGATGACGTATTCGCCTGTCTCGATGGTGCTATCGCTTCGTACGGAAGTTTGCTGGTTCGAGCCCATTTTTTATTTTTCCTCAGGTTTCATCGGCTCAGAGTTCCAGGGTTTCAACGTGTGTTTTGGATGCAAGAAAATGTTCCGTAGTCATTGCCAGCTGAGCAGTGCTGATATTCCTTCATTCACCCTGTGATCGGAGATCAGGAACATGAATCATATAAAGGAATGGAACATTGGCTTCACGGAAATCCCAAATCTTCTTGACAGACAAGGCCCCGAAAGGCCCGAAGGGAGGGCCCACTGATTGGAGGAGAGCTGGTTCACTGTGACACGGAGATTGCTGTAGTGAGTGAGACCAGACTGTTCCCATGTTCAGAGAATAAATATCACACCCTTTATTATGGAAAAGCGAATCGGTCGGGAGCAGCTGCTAATTTTGTCTTTCGTTTTTTTTGGTATCAGATGTTCCTCGTTGCGTTCCTTTCATCCTGATCACAGAACCGGTTGGAACGTTCCTGTGATCAACGGTGACAATTGCCTCTTATTTTTAAATTGAACAATGGCGGCATCACATTCCTGGTGTCAGAAGCACTGAACTTTTAATCATTCTCTTATGATACAATCTGTAAAATGATGAAATTTTATCACATGCAAAGCACAAAAATCTGAGAGTTTTGCCTGTCTCTTGGTAACAATGTCGGCATCTCCTTTAGTCTGAAATAGAAAGTTATCGGTTGATTAATGGTGATTAAAACAATGATTCAACTACCAACAGGGTTTAATTAGCTTCATGGAATTAATTTAATAGGTTTATAACCCTTGTTAAAGTTAATTCCCTGGACGGGAATCGAACCATGAGATGGTGACAGCGCCCAATCCAAACCAGCAGTCAGTCCACCGAGGAGCTCCCGAGACTGTGCACCAGGCACTGGGAAACTGATGACATTTATTTTTATTTCACTCTTTCGTGATTCATTCAGCTCTGTGTTTATTCTCAGGTCTCTTATCTCTCCCTTCTTTTCAGCATCTGACTGCGGATATTCCTGTGGTCAAATATACAATATCTCACAGCTCCGATATATTTTCTCTTTCTCTGTACAGTTCTGTGTAAAATCAAACTGTACGCAGATACCGACAGTGTCTCTCCCTCACTCCCCACAGGAGCAGCAGGAGATGCCCCTTTAAACTGCCAGTTGCTTCATATGATTGACGATGGATCTGCGTTGCCTTGCAGCTTTCCCAGGAGCGTGAATTTTGGAAATGGAAACATGTCCATCAGCATCCTGTGGTAGTATTTTACCTCACTTCCCATTCCATGTACATGCCTACTTGTACTTGGTGCTGTCATTGCCTGAACATCACCTTCTGTCGCGAGAGTCGTTCGAACAGAAAATGCCACTTTGTGCGAGCAGCTGGTCTGGCACGAAAATGACCGAATTGTAAAGAGGCCAATAGGAAAGGCCGTGTTGGTCTGCTCGCTCGCAGCAAAGAGTTTTCAGCGTTACCTTGTCGTCTATTGGTTAGAATTCGGCACTTTCATCCCCATGGAAACGGTTCGATTATTGTCTGTTTCAACATTCGCATATTATACACTTTACTGTAAGAGGACTGGACTCAAATTGCTGATTTTTTCACTGTGAGGGTGAAGAGACACAAATGTGGAGACATTAGGACCGAATTCATCAGCTGGGTCACACCTTTACTTTTCCGACCGTCTCAGTCTTTCTTTCTTTACTCTTCACTGCTGGTGTTGCAACGTTCAATCAGCCTTGACCGTTCAAGGAAGTCTGAGACATTCATCAGGGGAAAACAGAGAGAGTCAAGAGACAGGGACAGGGAGAGATTAAAGTACAGAAAAAATAGTATTAATGTCAAGTACTGCGAACGAGCAGAATTTAATGTGTAGAATTATCACAAGTACGAAGATACGAGCCCATGGAATCCAGGGTGCCTTGGCACTTTGGATACAAAACTGGCTTAGTGGCAGAAGGCAGAGGGTGATGGTCGAAGGTTGTTTTTGTGACTGGAAGCCTGTGGCCAGTGGGGTACCACAGGGATCGGTGCTGGGTCCCTTGCTGTTTGTGGTCAACATTAATGACTTGGATATGAATGTAAAAGGTATGATCAGTAAGTTCGCTGATGATACAAAGATTGGTAGGGTGGTAAATAGCGAGGAGGATAGCCTCAGTCTGCAGGACGATATAGATGGGTTGGTCAGATGGGCGGAACAGTGGCAAATGGAATTTAACCCGGAAAAGTGCGAGGTGATGCACTTTGGAGGGACTAACAAGGCAAGGGAATACACAATGAATGGGAGGACCCTAGGCAAGACAGAGGGTCAGAGAGATCTTGGTGTGCAAGTTCACAGATCCCTGAAGGCGGCGGAACAGGTAAATAAGGTGGTAAAGAAGGCATATGGGATACTTGCCTTTATTAGCCGAGGCATAGAATATAAGAGCAAGGAGGTTATGATGGAGCTGTATAAAACACTGGTTAGGCCACAGCTGGAGTACTGTGTGCAGTTCTGGTCACCACACTACAGGAAGGATGTGATCGCTTTGGAGAGGGTGCAGAGGAGATTCACCAGGATGTTACCAGGGCTGGAGCGCTTCAGCTATGAAGAGAGACTGGGAAGATTGGGTTTGTTTTCCTTGGAGCAGAGGAGGCTGAGGGGGGACATGATTGAGGTGTACAAAATTATGAGGGGCACAGATAGGATGGATACTAAGGAGCTTTTTCCCTTCGTTGAGGGTTCTATAACAAGGGGACATAGATTCAAGGTAAAAGGCGGGAGGTTTAGAGGGGATTTGAGAAAGATCTTTTTCACCCAGAGGGTGGTTGGAGTCTGGAACTCACTGCCTGAAAGGGTTGTGGAGGCAGGAACCCTCACAACATTCAAGAAGCATTTGGATGAGCACTTGAAATGCCATAGCATACAAGGCTACGGACCAAATGCTGGAATATGGGATTAGATTAGACAGGGCTTGATGACCGGTGCGGACACAATGGGCCGAAGGGCCTCTATCCGTGCTGTATAACTCCATGACTCTATGACTCTAAGTGATCTGTGAGAACAGGTTCTTTCAGACAGTTTTCCAGTTCGACACATGTAGCGCACTGCCATCAGACATTGCTGTTTCAGTGAAAGAATTCTTATCTGCTACCATCTTCAGCTGCTTCATCAATGACCTTCCCTCCGTCATAAGGTCAGAAATGGGGGTGTTCGCTGATGATTGCACAGTGTTCAGTTCCATTCACAACCCCTCAGATAATGAAGCAGTCCGAGCCCGCATGCAGCAAGACCTGGACAACATCCAGGATTGGGCTCATAAGTGGCAAGTAACATTCGCACCAGACAAGTGCCAGGCAATGACCATCTCCAACAAGAGAGAGTCTAACCACCTCCCCCTGACATTCAACGGCATTACCATTGCCGGATCCCACCCTGCCCCCCCAATCAACATCCTGGGGGCCACCATTGACCAGAAACTGGACCAGCCACATAAATACTATGGCTTCAAGAGCAGGTCAGAGGCTGGGTATTCTGCAGCGAGTGACTCACCACCAGACTCCCCAAAGCCTTTCCACCATCTGCAAGGCACATGTCAGGAGTGTGATGGAATACTCTCCACTTGTCTGGATGAGTGCAGCTCCAGCAACACTCAAGAAGCTCGACACCATCCAGGACAAAGCAGCCCGCTTGATTGGCACCCCATCCACCACCCTAAACATTCACTCCCTTCACCACTGGCGCACTGTGGCTGCAGTGTGTACCATCTACAGGATGCACTGCAACAACTCGCCAAGGCTTCTTCGACAGCACCTCCCAAAACCATGACCTCTACCACCTAGAAGGACAAGTTGTGGAGATGCCGGTGATGGACTGGGGTTGACAAATGTAAGGAATCTTACAACACCAGGTTATAGTCCAGCAGTTTTATTTGAAAATCACAAGCTTTCGGAGGCTTTCTCCTTCGTCAGGTGCAGTGTGGGATTCCTTGAAAGTTACCGCATACATAGTCAGAGAACAATGCCTGGTGATTACAGATAATCTTTCCAACTTCCCGTTGTCAAGGCAATCAAAGTGTTCAGACAGCGAGACATTACATACAGGACCACCGAATATACAAATGGCCAGAACAAAAGACAGAGAGAAAGAGAGAGAAAACAACATCCGAAAGGAAGAGAAAGAGAGAGAATGACCCGTTGTATTAAAAACAAAAAACTTTTTTTCGCTGGTGGGGTTACGTGTAGCGTGACATGGGCAAGGACAAGGACAAGGGCAGCAGACACATGGGAACAACACCACCTGCACGTTTCCCTCCAAGTCACACACCATCCCGACTTGGAAATATATCAGCTGTTCCTTCATTGTTGCTGGGTCAAATTCCTCGAACTCCCTGCTGAACAGCACTGTGGGAGAACCTTCACCACACGGACTGCAGCGGTTCAAGAAGGCGGCTCACCACCACCTTCTCAAGGGCAATTCGGTGTGGGCAATAAATGCTGGCCTCGCCAGCGACGCCCACATCCCATGAACGAATAAAAAAAGGCCGCGATTCAATTCACGGTCAATTCAGGAGAATTGTCATTCTGCGTTCATGAGATTGTGTGAATTGGGATATATCCGCATTCAGCTTCAATCTGCAAACCCTCTTGAGACATTTTCCTTTCTCCATGTAGAAGAAGGTTGTGTCGAAGCTGTGTCGGAAAACCACATTTCAAATCCAACACCTTAACATCAGGTCATTGCAACAGCAGGAGACAAATCCCACACGGCTGCAGATCAGGATGTGGAAGGTTCTCACAGGAGATCGATGAGACTGTATGTTCTTGCAGACAGGTTTCCAGCTGGACACATGCAGCCAGTTGCCGTGCGGACATTGCTGTTTCAGTGGGAAAATCCTCGCCTGGTACATGGGAAGTGCGGGCTCGATTTTCGGCCACTGCAGGAGCATTTTCATTCTGCATTCATGAGGTCGCCTGAATTGGGATCTGTTCACGTTCAGCTTCAATCTCCACACCATCTTGAGACATTTTCCTTTCACCATGGGTGTTGCGTCGACAGAACCTCTGCGTTCTGTCCTCTCGGGATCCAACATGCTCTGGAATTAAGTCAATCCTGCCTCCGACACCGCTGACAAGACGTGAGAAACCAATTAGTGAATTTGCACTAAAAATGGTGACAACGCAGAGCTCGTCCGGGATTTGAATCCAGCAACTCTCATAAAGCAATCACAAAATCAACCAAGTGAGAATCATACCACTCGATCAACGAGGCACTATTGGGAAAAGTGTGCAGCCAGTGCAGAACTCGGTGCCCCCCACAGCCGATCAGCCACCCATTCAGGCCTCTTCTATCCATCCAATCACGTTTCCAATGTACAACAATGTCAATTTGTACACAAACTATTTCAGATCAACAATATTCGCCTCTCTTTACCACTTTCCTTTTGAATGTCCGACTTGTATTATCAAGTGAGACTTTGCAGAATTAATTGCTCTGAAGCTAATTGTTGTCCATCTCGGTATCTGTGGATTCGACACTCGCCCACAAGTATGACAGTGACGACACTTCAAAATTACTTCACTGGCTGTAAAGCACTCTGGGACACCCTGAGCTCGTGAAATACGCTTTATAAATTCAAGACTTTCTTTCTTATTCTACTGGGCTACAATTGCTGATTTTTTCACTGTGTGGGTGAAGAGACAGAGATGTGGAGACATTACCGACAAACTGATCAGCTGGGTTGGAATTTTAATTTTCCTGCCGTCTCAGTCTTTCTACCTTTACCCTTCACTGCTGGTGTTGCAGGTTCGAGCAACCTTAGTGGTTAAAGGAAGCCTGAAAAGTCCATCAGGGGAAAAGACCGAGAGACAGAGACAGGGAGAGATCGAGAGATAGAAATATAGAAAAAATAGACTAAATATCAAGTTAGCAGAATTTAAGATGGAGGTTGGGAGAGATAGAATCAGATAATCATAGAATCGTTACAGCACACAAGGAGGCCAATCGGCCCATCGAACCTGTGCCAGCTCTTTATAAGAGCAAAACAGTTAGTCCCATTCCCCCGCTCTTTCACAGTCGCCCTGCAAGTATTTTCCCTTCAAATATTTATCCAATTCCTTTTTGAAAGCCACAATTGAATCTGCTTCCACCCCCTTTCACTATTCCAGATCATAACTACTCGCTGCGTAAAAAAGGATTTACTCATTTCGCCTTTGGTTCTTTTGCCAATCACCCTTATTATGTGTTCTCCGGTTCTCGATCCTTCCGCCAATGGGAACAGCCTCCCGTTATTTACTTTATCGAAACGCTTCATGGTTTTGAACACTTCTATCAAATCTCCTCTCAACCGTCTCTGCTCGAAGAACAACCCCAACTTCTCCAGTCTGTCCACGTAACTGAAGTCCCTCACCCCTGGAACCATTCTAGTAAATATTTGCTCCACCCTATTGCAGACCTTCACATCCTTCCTACAGTGTGGTGCCCAGAGTTGGACATAATACTCGGGTTGTGGCCGAACCAGTGTTTTATAAAGGTTCAACATAACTTCCTTGCTTTTGAACTCTGTGCCTCTATTTATAAAGCCCAGCATCCCGTATGGTTTTTTAACCACTTTCTCAACCTATCCTGCCACCTTCAAAGATTTGTGCACATACACACCCAGGTCTCTGTTCCTACACCCAATTTAGAATTGTACCATTTAGTTTATACTGCCTCTCCTCACTCGTCCTCTAGGACGGTAGAGGAGGCTTTAAATTAATTAGAGGGGGGGAAAGGGAGGGTTCAGTGGGGCGAAGTTTAGATTGATAAAGAGAAAAGACAAGGAAGGAGTACAGGAAAGTGATGGGAGTAATGATAAACAGTGTGTCAGGAAGGGACAGAGCGTACAAACATAGGATTGCACCAGCAAATGGGGCCGGTGTACGAAAGGATAGTAAAAAGACAAAATTAAAGGTTCTTTATCTGAATGTGCACGGCATTCGTAATAAGATAGATGAATTGACGGTACAAATAGAAACAAATGGGTTTGATCTCGTGTCCATTACAGAGACGTGGTTGCAAGGTGACCAAGGTTGAGAGCTAAATATTCAGGGTTATTTGACATTTCGGAAGGATAGGAAAAAAGGTAAAGGAGGTGGGGTAGCTCTGTTAATAAAGGATGAAATTGGTATAATAGTGAGAAATGATCTTAGCTCAGAAGATCAGATATCGAATCAATTTGGATGGAGATAAGAAATAGCAAGGGGAAGAAATCACTGGTGGGAGTAATATATAGGCCCCTAACAGTAACTACACTGTAGGGCAAAATATAAATCAGGAAATAAGGAGGGCTTGTAAAAAAGGTAATGCAATAATCATGAGCGATTTTAACTTTCACATAGATTGGACAAATTAAATTGGCAAAAGTAACTCTGAGGAAGATTGCATCGAGTGTATTCGGAACTGTTTCTTCGATCAATATGTCGGGGAACCAACCAGGGAACAGGCCATTTTGGATCTGGCAATGGATAACGAAACAGGATTAATTAATGATCTCAAAGTAAAGGATCCCTTGGGAAGCAGTGATCATAACGTGATAGAATTTCACATCCTGTTTGAGAGCGAGGATCTCGGGTCTGAAACTACTGTATTAAACTTAAATAAGGGCAATTACAAAGGAATGAGGGCGGAATTGGCTAAAGTGGACTGGGGAAACAGATTAGATGGTATGATGGTGGATAAGCAGTGGCAAACATTTTAAAATATATTTCATGAGTCGCAACAAAAATATATCCCTGTGAGGAGGAAAGACTCCACAAAAAGGGTGAACCAACCATGGCTAACTAAGGAAGTCAAGGATGGTATTTGGTTAAAAGAAAAAGCATACAACATGGCAAAGATTACTGGTAAGCCTGAAGATTGGGAAAACTTTAAAAACCAGCAAAGGATGACTAAAAGAATAATAAAGAGGGAGAAAATCAATTATGAGAGTAAACTCGCAAGAAATATAAAAACTGACAGTAAAAGCTTCTGCAAGTATATAAAAAGGAAGAGGGTAGCAAAAGTAAACATTGGTCCCTTGGAGGATGAGACTGGGGAAATAATAATGGAAAACAAGGAAATGGCAAAGGAATTGAACAGTTATTTTGTATCTGTCTTCACATTAGAAGACACTAATAATATACCAATAATAGTAGATAATCAAGGGGAAAAAGCGAGGAAGGAATTAAAAACAATCACTATCACGAGACAAAAAGTACTCGGTAAATTCATGGGTCTAAACGCTGCCAAGTCCCCTGGACCTGATGACTTACATCCGAGGGTCTTAAAGGAAGTAGCGACAGAAATAGTGGATGGATTGCTTGTATTCTTCCAAAATTCACTAGATTCTGGAAAGGTCTCAGCGGATTGGAAAACCGCAAATGTATCATCACTATTCAAGAATGGAGTGAGACAGACAACAGGTAAATATAGACCAGTTAGCCTAACATCTGTCATTGGGAAAATGCTAGAATCCATTATTAAGGAAGTAATAGCGGGTAATTTGGAGACTCATAATACAATCAAGGAGAGTCAACATGGTTTTATGAGGGCGAAATTGTGTCTGACAAATTTGTTAGAGTTTATTGAGGAAGTAACGGGCAGGGTGGATAAAGGGGAACCAATGAATGCAGTATATTTGGATTTCCAAAAGACATTCAATAAGGTGCCCACATAAAAGGTTACTGCACAAGATAAGAGCTCATGGTGTTGGGGGTAATATACTGGCATGGATAGAGGATTGGCTAACTAACAGAAAACAAAGAGTCAGGATAAACAGGTAATTTTCGAAATGGCAATCTGTAACTAGTGGGGTGCCACAGGGATCGGTGCTGGGCCCTCAACTATTTACAATATATATCAATGACTTGGATGAAGGAACATTGTGTATTGTGGCCAAATTTGCAGATGATACAAAGGTGGAAAAGTAAGTTGTGAGGAGGACACAAAGTGTCTGCAAAGGGATATCGACAGGTTAAGCGAATGGGCAAAAATTTGGCAGATGGAATATAATGTGGGAAAATGTGAAGTCATCCACTTTGGGAGGAAAAATTAAAAAGCAAAATATTCTTTGAACAGAGAAATACTGCAAAATGTTGCAGGACAGAGGGATCTGGGTGTCCTCGTCCATGAAACACAAAGGGCTCGATATTACCAGGGCGGTGGGTTCGCGGCGGGGGGTCAATTGGACACTTGGGTGAAATCAGTCTGCCCCGAACTCAATCGCAGGCTGATTGGATCCACTTACCTCTTGTTCCGGGTTCCCCACTGCTGATCTGTGCGTCGGGCGGGCTGCACATGCACAGTAAGGTCTGTCAGCTGGAGGAGCCCTATTTAAAGGGGCAGTCCTCCACTGACAGATGCTGCAACAAATAGAAAAAATTACAGCATGGAGCAGCCCAGGGGGAAGGCTGCTCCCAGTTTAATGATGCCTCACTTCAGGTATCAATAGATGGGGTGAGGAGGAGGGGGAGGACAAAGATCTACCCCCGGCGGGCGGGAGGAAGCGGCCTTGCCTCTGCCACCAGGAAGGCCTGCCTCGAGGTGGCAGAGGAGGTCACCTGCACCACCAACATATCACAAACCTGCATACAGTGCAGGAGGCGCTCCAATGACCTCAGTTGGTCAGCCAAAGTGAGTACACTTACTCATTCCCCTACACTCCATCTGCCACATCACTGCCCCCACCCCACATCTCCTTCTGCACTGCCAACACTACTCTGTCACATCACCCCTCACACCCACTCAAACCTCATCCTCATCTTACCTGCACTTACTCACCTCGCCAGTACTCATCCCGCCACTACCACTCAACCCAATCCTCATACAATCCCATGGCTCTATCTCATACTCACCCTCTCGTGCATCTCTTTCACAGTCAGCCTCACTCAACCTGCCACTACCTGTGCTGCAGCCACAGGACATGCATCACATGTGTGCAGTAGGCAGCGTAAGGCAAACGTGTCGTGAGCATGAAGTGGATGCACAAGGGTGTTTGAGGGTTTGTCATGGTTTTCACTAATATTTAATTTCTGAACAACTCACATTACATATTATATTGGCACCACGACTGCCATGTCTTTGTGCAATAAAGCCCTTTCCTGAGGATCACAATGAAGACCCACAACTGATGCCACCCATTGGCCCCGATTTCAGCACCTGCTATCGGGTGCGTTCTCGGCGGGGGGGCCCCGAAAATCGGGAAATCCATGAGCCCGACCGGATCCCGCCTCGATCCCGCCCACTTCCGGGTTCCCCGCTGAGGCGCCGGCGTGCGCGCGCAGCCCCCGCTGGTGGGAATCCCACAGGCAATTAAAGCCAGCGGGATGCCACTTGAGAGTATTTATGTAGCTATTTCAGGTCATTAACTGACCTGATTGAGCTGTTTTAGTAGGAAGGGTGGGATTTTACATTGAACTGAGACTGTTTCCCATACTGGGGGAAACACTCTCACTCCAAACGGACGTGTTGCAGCCAGCAGCCTGTGGCAGCTGCCAAGGTGCATTCCACAGGTGTGGGGGGAGAGCCTTCACCAACGCAGGAGGACACTCCGTAACATTGGGCAACGCCTGCCCTCCACCACCCTCCTCCAAGCAAGAAGATTCACCGACGTTGAACCACAACCCCGGTGCGAGGACACAATTACCTACCGTGCAGAACCCCGCAGACCTACACCTTCCAGATGGGGGCCGCCTTGACCTCCTCGGAGGACGAACAGCATGACCAGCCTCAGCAGCCTCGCAGTCCACGCCGTCCGCCTCAGAGACGCGGAGCCCACCAACACGGTGCTGTGGCACATCCACCTGCACAGCAGGAGGGAGGGCAACCGCAGAGAGAGATGCGTCGCAGGAGGCACTACCCTCCGCACAGGGTCTACAGACCGAGGCTCAGCTTCCTGGACCTCTCTGAGGAGCAGTGCATACGGAGGCTCAGAGTCACTCGCCAGGTAGTCGCCGACATCTGCAGCCTCCTTAATAACGAGCTGCTCCCGGATGGACCAAGCAGCATCTTCTTACCCGTCGCCGTCAAAGTCACCACTGCCCTCAACTTCTTCGCCTCCGGATCCTTCCAGGGTGCCACCGGGGACATCACCGGGGTCTGTCAGTCGTCTGCACACAAGTGCATAAGGCAGGTTACCGATGGGTTGTTCCACAGGGCCTCGCACTACATCAACTTCGCCATGGACGAGCGCAGCCAGATGGAGAGGGTGGTTGGATTCCATGCTGTGGCTGGCTTCCCACGGGTGCAGGGTATAATCGATTGCACCCACATAGCAATACGGGCACCTCCACATGAGCCAGGACTGTTCATCAACAGGAAGGGGTATCACTCCATGAACGCCCAGCTCATCTGTGACCACCGCCAGAGATTCCTACACGTGTGCGCCAGATACCCTGGCAGCTGCCACGATGCCTTCGTCCTCAGGGAGTCCACTGTCCCACCCCTCTTCCACGCACCCAACACCGTCAACGGCTGGCTCCTCGGTGACAAGGGATATCCCCTGCACACGTGGCTTATGACACCTCTGAGGAACCCCATCACCGAGCCGCAGCGTCGATATAATGACAGCCACGTTGCTACCAGGTCTGCAATTGAGCAGGCTATAGGGCTGCTCAAGATGTGCTCCAGGTGCCTTGATCATTCTGGGGGAGCGCTCCAATACACGCCACTCAGAGTGGGACGAATTATAGTTGTCTGCTGTGCCCTGCACAACATGGCCCAACAGAGAGGGGTGCCGCTGGAGGAGGCCCCATGCACATCCACCACCCACATTGAGGACAACGATGAGGAGGAGGAGGAGGAGGAGGAGGAGGAGGAACGACCCATGGGCTGAACACCGGCTCACCTGGATGCTCGTCAGGCCAGGGAGGCACTCATATGTCAACGGTTCTCGTAACATCAGACTGTCTGAGGCGTTCACATCTCATCACGTGCAAAGACGAGGTGCCATACCAGCCCCCTCCACAGAAGAGTGGTGCCAGTACTCCTGCACCCACTGTAGTGTGGCCAATGGGTGGGACCAGGTATCCGCCGTCATGATGAGCCGCACGGAAGGGACCTATTGCACAAGCTGCTGAAGAATGGACAAGAGGTGGCAGCAGTGGTGAGAACAATTGTGTTTATTCTGTCTGTTCAGTCAACGACTGTAAACAAAAACATAACAAAGTGTCACACCCTGGTGCATTCCCTTTGTGATCATAACACCTTTGCCTTACGTTTCTGGGAACCCCTCCGTGGTGCTACCCCTGTGGCTCCAGCAGAGGTAGTGGCAGGTTGCTCCTGTTCGTGCCCTGACCGGGTAGATGCTTTGGGCCGACGCCCCCTGGGTTTCGGAGCCCGTGAGGGCACCTCCACAGACTGCTCCTCCTGCACCTGTGCAGGGGCAGACTCAGCCACCTGGAGAGGAGGCACCATTGCGGGTACTGGTTGAGAGGGGGGCAACGGGTGAGATGTGGGGGCACCTTGAGTAGCGTCCCCACTTCCATGTCCCCGTTCACCATCTTCCCTCTCATGGCTGAGGCCCACATCACTCCTTCCACCCTGCTGGACGGCAGTTTGGATGACCTGTGTGAGACCTTGCAAGGCCACCTCCAATGTATCTGTCAGCCTGTTTATGGCGGCGGAATGTTGCTCACCCTGAATCCGAACAGCCGTTGTCAGGGCCTGGATGGACTCAATGCTGAGCTGTGCATGACGCTCGAGGGAGGCTAGCCTGTCCTCCACCGCAGACGTTCCCGCACCTACCCGCGACACTTTGTCGCCGATACCCTCCTGTACGTGCGCCAACATTGCCCGCATGCAGGAGTTGGACTCCTCCATCACCTGCGCGATTGTGGACAGTGCGCGTGGCACCTCTCCCAGTACCTTGGCAATCTGCTGGTGCCCCTCAATGACTCTCCTTTTGACTGGTGGCCCCCTGGGTTCAGCATCTGGGTCCGGCTGAGCAGAGCCTGGAGAAGAGTGCTCCCACCGACGCGGACCCTCCGCGGCTGCCCCTGCCACCAGGGTCTGCTCATGCTCATATGTGCGCGGTGACTCACCATGTGCAATCCCAACTGATTGAGGAGGGGGACCCACCGAGGTGTGTGTATCTGCGCTGGTGGATGCTTGGCTCATATGTGACGATGGACCCTCAGAGACCGGCATGTCCTCTGAGGAATCGCCCTCCACAGAAACGGTGCTCGCAGACGGCCCTGCAAGAGAACAAGGGGCAATATCAGTCATGTGGACAAATGTTGCGTTGCGGCAGATGCCAGGTGATGCTAAAATCATTCGCGATCATGGGTGCTGAGTGTCAGCTTTCCCTTACCGAACGTTTCTGCAGCCCCCGCCTCGCCATCCGCCACGGACAGGCAATGTAGCGTGTGGCTGATCTCCAACGCCTCCACCTCTGCGTCCGTCAGAACCACCTGGTGTGGCGGGCCCCCTCCGGTGCGTGCCCTTTCCCGGGCGTTCTTGCATCTCTTCTCCTGTCAAGGCAAAACACAGATGCGTGATTGCGTGATGATTGCATTGTGAGACGCTTCAAGCATTGGTGTGGGTGGGTTGAGCGTGTGGGAGATGGATGGGAGGATGCGTGTGCCACATGCCCATCCCATTGTATGGGGATTGGGGTGTTTGGTAGTGTTCGGGTCGGGACAGGGACGGTGGGTACGTGCAGGCACGGTGAGGATGATAGTTGAGTGGCTGTGTGGATTGATGCGGGAGCGCTGTGGTGGCAGTGCAGAAGGGGTTGTGCGGTGTTTGAGGTGATGTGGAAGATGGAGTGTGGGAGAGTGCGTTAGTGTACTCACTTTGCCGGACCGAGTGAGGTCATTGAATCTCTTCCGACACTGGATCCATGTTCTGGTGGTGTTGCCCCTGCTGCTGACCTCCGCGGCCACCTCCGCCCAGGCCTTCCTGGTGGCGGAGCCTGGGCACCTCCTTCCGTCGCTGGGGAACAGCGTCTCCCTCCTCCTCCTTACCCCGTCCAGCAGCAGCTGGAGTGCGTGGTCAGAGAATCGTGGGGCAGCCTTACCCCTGGGGTGCTCCATGTTGCGCTACCTCTTGTTTGCAGCTGGAGGGGCATTGGTGGACTGCCCCTTTAAAGAGAGCTCCACCATCGCTCAGACGTCACTGCGCATGCGCAGGCCGCCGGTGCGCAGCTGAGAAGCGAAGAACCCGTAACCACTGCTTAATGGCCTCAATCATCCTGTGATCGTGCAGGGGACGCACTCAGTTCACTGGCCGCGTTTTCCACACGCCCGATGGACCACCCGCCGAGAACCCGCACCCCTGGTAAAATCGGGCCCATGGGGCCTGATGTTAGCAGGGCTGCGGGTTCTCGGCGGGGGGACTATCGGGCGCGTGCGTAACGCGCCCGGTGAAATGAGTCAGTTTCCCGCGCGACTGTAGGATCCAATCCACTAATTGGAGCCACTTACCTGCTCCTCCGGGTTCCCCACTGCTGATCTGCGCGTCGGGCGGGCTGCACATGCGCAGTAAGATCTGTCAGCTGGAGGCGCTCTATTTAAAGGGGCAGTCCTACACTGACAGATGCTGCAACAAATAGGAAAAATTACAGCATGGAGCAGCCCAGGGGGAAGGCTGCTCCCAGTTTAATGATGCCTCACTTCAGGTATCAATACATGGTGTGAGGAGGAGGGGGAGGACAGAGATCTTCCTCCCGGTGGGCGGGAGGAAGCGGCCTGCCTCTGCCACCAGGAAGGCCTGGCTCGAGGTGGCAGAGGAGGTCACCTGCGCAACCAACATATCGCCCACCTGCATACAGTGCAGGAGGCGCTCCAATGACCTCAGTTGGTCAGCCAAAGTGAGTACACTTACTCATTCCCCTACACTCCGTCTGCCACATCACTGCCCCCACCCCACATCTCCTTCTGCATTGCCAACACTACTCTGTCACATCACCCCTCACACCCACTCAAACCTCATCCTCATCTTACCTGCACTTACTCACCTCGCCAGTACTCATCCCACCACTACCACTCAACCCAATCCTCATACAATCTCATGGCTCTATCTCATACTCACCCTCTCATGCATCTCTTTCACGGTCAGCCTCACTCAACCTACCACTACCTGTGCTGCAGCCACAGGACATGCATCACATATGTGCAGTGGGAAGCGTAAGGCAAACGTGTTGTGAGCATGAAGGGGATGCACAAGGGTGTTTGAGGGTTTGTCATGGGTGTTACGTATATTGAATTTCTGAACAACTCACATTACATATTATATTGGCACCACTACTGCATCGTCTTCGCGAATCTTGTCTGGTTTGTGCAATAATGCCCTTTCCTGAGGATCACTATGAAGACCCACAACTGATGCCACCCATTGTGTCACTGCAGAGTGGGTGCAGGTGTATTTTCAGGGCTCTTTTGTGCAGACGGCTGAGAGACGTCGGCGATGTCCCCGGTGGCACCCTGGAAGGATGCGGAGGAGAAGTTGTTGAGGGCAGTGATGACTTTGACAGCGACAGGTAAGAAGATGGTGCTCGGGCCAGCAGGGAGCAGCTCGGCATGAAAGAGGCTGCAGATGTCCATGACGACATGTCGAGTGACTCTGAGCCTCTCTGTGCACTGCTGCTCAGAGAGGTCCAGGAGGCTGAGCCTCGGTCTGCGGACCCTGTGGCGAGGGTAGTGCCCTCTGCGACGCATCTCTCTCTGCGGTAGCCCTCCCTCCTGCTGTACAGGTGGATGTGTCACAGCACTGTGTTGTGGAGCTCCACGTGTCAGAGGTGGATGGCGTGGATGGCAAGGCTGGTGAGGCTGGTGATGCTGTTCGCCCTCCGAGGAGGTCATGACTGCAGCTACGGCGGCCCCCATCCGCAAGATGTACATCCGAGGGGGTCCGCAAGGTAGGTACATGTCTCCGGACCCCGGGGTAAGTGTGCAGATTGGTGACTTTGACTGTCAGGAGGAGGGTGGTGGAGGCCAAACTTTGTCCCAAGTGACAGAGTGGCCTCCTGCAATGGGTGAGGGTCTCCCCCCACACCTGTCAAATGGACCTTTGCAGCTGCCACAGGCTGACAGCTGCAACACGTCCATTTGACCTGGGAGTGTTTCCCCCAGTGTGGAAAACAGTCCCACTTTGTTCTAAAATCCCACATAGTCCCTTAATCAGGTCAGTTAATGACCTGAAATACCTAAATAAATACTCTCAAGTAGCATCCCGCTGGCTTTAATTGCCTGCGGGATTCCCACCAGCGGGGGCTGCGCGCGCACGCCGGCGCGTCAGCGGGGAACCCGGAAGTGCGCGGGTTCGGGGCGAGCTCCGGTACCGCGCCGGGATTCTCCGATTTTCGGAGCCCCCCCGCCAGGAACGCACCCGATAGCGGGTGGTAAAATAGAGCCCATGATATTAGTTAATAAACTCAAAACGTGAGAGCAGGGAGCTGATCAGTCAAATCAGGCTTGCTTAGTCCTTGATATCATAAGGCAGGAGTTTGACCAATGCTTTTCATCCCGAACACTGTGAGGTCGCCGCTGGTGGGTCAGCTTTCCATAACTTCAATGTATTTCACTCCAGGGGTGTGTGAGGGGAGAGAGTGTGGACTTTATTACTCACTGCTCTCCCCAGGGGTGTGTGGGGGGAGAGAGTGTGGACTTTATTACTCACTGCTCTCCCCAGGGGTGTGTGTGGGGGAGAGAGTGTGGACTTTATTACTCACTGCTCTCCCCAGGGGTGTGTGAGGGAGAGAGTGTGGACTGTATTACTCACTGCTCTCCCCAGGGGTGTGTGGGGGGAGAGAGTGTGGACTTTATTACTCACTGCTCTCCCCAGGGGTGTGTGGGGGGAGAGAGTGTGGACTTTATTACTCACTGCTCTCCCCAGGGGTGTGTATGTGGGGGGAGAGAGTGTGGACTTTATTACTCACTGCTCTCCCCAGGGGTGTGGAGGGAGAGAGAGTGTGGACTTTATTACTCACTGCTCTCCCCAGGGGTGTGTATGTGGGGGGAGAGAGTGTGGACTTTATTACTCACTGCTCTTCCCAGGGGTGTGTGGGGGAGAGAGAGTGTGGACTTTATTACTCACTGCTCTCCCCAGGGGTGTGTGGGGGGAGAGAGTGTGGACTTTATTACTCACTGCTCTCCCCAGGGGTGTGTGTGTGTGGGGAGAGAGTGTGGACTTTATTACTCACTGCTCTCCCCAGGGGTGTGTGTGTGGGGAGAGAGTGTGGACTTTATTACTCACTGCTATCTTACAGGGAATGCCGAGATGGTACAAATATTAAATAATATTTCTCTTGTTACCTTTTCAATTCTCCAATACGGTGAAACATTCGGTGTAATTAGTTGCGATATGTTATTTTACAACTTGTACTTCATTGATATATAATCTTTGACAGCACTGTAAATGAGTTGCTAAATTCCCTCAGGTTATAAAGGTTTCAGTGATTGGAGAATACACAGTGTTTGCAGCACCGTGGCCTGGTGGAGAGAGAATCAGACACCGTATGACGCAGAACGGTCTCTGATCTGAGAAAGTCTTCAGATCTTCTCATTATTTAATGAATTTTATAATTACAGTGAAGGGATATTTCACCACATTCTTCAACTGCTCTCTGAATTTAATCTGTGTCACGGCATAAATACAAGTGTTTGTGCAGCAACTCATGAGCTGGAGCATGAATCCCAGTTCTGGTAGAAACCTGGGTAGAATTACAGAATAAAACCCCAACACCCACATCCGGTACCATATAGAATGCACCATAAACAGTGCCCAGAACAGTATAAAGTTTCCTGATATAACAAACAGTAAAATTATGGATTTCCTTCGGCTCTCCATCTCTGGGTCTCTGGGACTCTCCCCACTGCTGTGACCCCGGAGTCTCCTGCGGGCTCTGCTGGCCACTACAATGTATCTGACGGTGAAAACATTGAGCAGCAGAATCAGAACAAATGGGATCCCCGGGGTGAGGATATAATGAAGGAGTTCGATAACTGCCCACACACGTGAAAACAGAACAACGGCAGGTAAAGAACAAAACCACGGTTGGTTGTAAAGCAAATACCGACCCGTGAACATAAAGAAGCAGGTGATGTTCTTTAAACAGATCACCACACTCACTGTTCCCAGAACCACAGCCGCCGTTCTCTCGGTGCAATATTTAGTTTTCAGATTCTGGCAACAAATGGCCACAAATCGATCGAAGGTGAAAGTGACGGTGAACCAGACGGAACAGTCTGTGGCTGCGAAAAGCAGGACGGCGTGGATATTACACACGGGGATGGACCACAGGAAACGAAACTGACCCTGATAGACAATGGGAATCTGCCTGAGTATCAGATCGAAGATAACGACCAGTAGATCCGCCGCTGCCATCGCCACCAGGTAATGAGTGACACATTTGGAGAGACCGCACTTTCCCCGAGATAGGATCACTATCGTCAATAAGTTAACTGTAATGAAGGGAAATAAACAGGGCAATTGTACATCAGGCTGGAACTGCCTGTAAATATTTGTACCGTCTCTGGATCTCCAGTAAATATTATTACCATTTCTGGATCTCCGATAAATATTCGCACTGCCTCCGGATCCACTGTAAATATTAATACCGTCTCTGGATCCCGTGGAAATATTAGTAATGTCTCTGGATCCTCTGTAATATTAGTACTGTTTGTGGATCTCCTGTAAATTTTAATAAAATCTGTGGAACCCCTGTAAATATTACTACCGTCTCCGGATCCCACTGCAAATATTATTGCCATCTCTGAATCCTCTGCAAATATTCGTTAAGTCTCTGGTCCCCCTGTAATTACTAACGTCGTCCATGTAAATATTCGTTAAGACTCTGGACTTCCTGTAAATATTAGTACCGTCATTGGATCCCCAGTATATATTAGTAAAGTCTCTGGATCCCCTGTAAATATTAATGCCATCTCCTGATCCCTTGTAATTTTTAGTACCATCTCTACATCCCCTGTAAATATTAGTACCGTCTCTGGATACCCTGTAAATATTAGTACAGTCCCTCGATCCAGTGTTAATATTAGTGCCGTCTGTGGACCTGTGTAAATATTAATACCGTCTCTGAACCCCCTGGAAATATTAGAATCGTCTCTGGTTCCCCTGGATATATGAGTACCTCCTCTGGACCCACGCTGACTATTGATACAAACTCTGGATCCACGGCCTTTATTATTATAGATTCTGGTTCTCCTGTAAATATTAGGACTGTCACTATGTCCTCTGCCAATATTAGTACTGGATTCCACTATAAATATTAGTGCCAAATTAGGAACCCCTGTAAATATTAATACAGTCTCTGGATCCCCCTGCAAATGTTATTGCCGTCTCTGAATCATCTTCCAAAATTCTATAGATTCTGGAACGGTTCCTGCAGCTTGGAGGGTAGTAAATGTAACTCCACTATTTAAGCAAGGAGGGAGAGAGACAACAGAGAACTGCAGACCTGTTAGCCTGACATCAGTAGTAGGGAAAGTGCGAGACTCTATTATAAAGGATGTGATAACAGGACACTGAGAAAATATGAACAGGATTTTCAGAGTCAACATGGATTTTTGAAAGGGAAATCATGTTTGCTAACCTATTGGAGATCTTTGAGGATGTAACAAGTAGAATCGATAAGGACGAACCAGTGGATGTGGTGCATTTGGATTTTCAGAAGGCTTTCGATAAGGTCCCAAACAGGAGGTTGTTGAACCTCAATGCCCTTCCCTCCATCATCAGGTCAGAAATGAGGGTATTCACTGATGATTGCACAGTGTTCAGTTCCATTCACAACCCCTCAGATAATGAAGCAGTACGTGCCCGCATGCAGCAAGACCTGGACAACATCCAGGATTGGGCTGATAAGTGGCAAGTAACATTCGCGCTGGACAAGTGTCAGGCAATGACCATCCCCAACAAGAGAGAGTCTAATCACCTCCCCTTGACATTCAATGGCATTACAGTCGCAGAATCCCCCACCATCAATATCCTGGGGGTCACCATTGACCAGAAACTTAACTGGACCAGCCATATAAATATTGTGTCTACAAGAGCAGGTCAGAGGCTGGGTATTCTGCTGCGACTGACTCACCTCCTGACTCCCCAAATCCTTTCCACCATCTACAAGGCACAAGTCAGGAGTGTGATGGAATACTCTCCACTTGCTTGGATGAGTGCAGCTCCAACAACACTCAAGAAGCTCGACACCATCCAGCACAAAGCAGCCCGCTTGATTGGTACCACATCCATCACCCTAAACATTCACTCCCTTCACCACCGGCGCACAGTGGCTGCAGTGTGTACCATCCACAGGATGCACTGCAGCAACTCGCCAAGGCTTCTTCGATAGCACCTCCCAAACCCGCGACCTCTACCACCTAGAAGGACAAGGGCAGCAGGCACATGGGAACAACACCACCTGCACGTTCCCCTCCAAGTCACACACCATCCCGACTTGGAAATATATCGCCGTTCCTTCATCGTCGCTGGGTCAAAATCCTGGAACTCCCTTCCTAACAGCACTGTGGGAGAACCTTCACCACTTGGACTGCAGCGGTTCAAGAAGGCGGCTCACCACCACCTTCTCAAGGGCAATTAGGGATGGGCAATAAATGCCGGCCTTGCCAGTGGCGCCCACATCTCATGAACAAATTTTAAAAAAAGTTAGAGCACATGGAATTCGGGATAATATACTGGAATGGATTGAGAATTGGTTGACAGACAGAAACAGAGAGTAGGAATAAACGGGTATTTTTCGATTTGGCAGACTCTGACTGGTGGGGTGCCGCAGGGATCGATGTTTGGGCCCCACCGATTCACAATCTGTATCAAAGATTTGGATGAAGGGACCAAATATGATATTACCAAGTCTCTTTCCTGATTCCTCGCCGTGGGTCCATAGAAAGAAAATTACCGGTATCACATACCTACTCCGTTATTGCTCTCTCAGACCATTACTGCAACACCGCAGCTGACAATATCGAGTAATCTGTCGCGCGTCTCTCTCTTTTTTTTCTCCCTCTTTTTAATCTCCTTGTCCATACGAAACACACTTCCTATGATCGCCTTCCAATTCCTGAAGGCAAACAGAAGAATTAGTCACGTCAGTTAATGCATACACTTATCAATCGCAGTGCGTGTGCAGTTTGTACAGACAACTTGTATCCGTACTTACCGGGGATCACAAGCGATCTCAGTGGGACCTCCAAGAACTGTCGAAAACTTAAACTTATGATCACCTATTATATACAATGCATTAACTCCAAACACTTATTTCAGACAAGTGAGAATTTATTAAAGAAAACTTGTATACAAGGGAAGCGTACCCGAAACAATGCTCAGGGCTCCGTCTTCGCTGAGTTCAAGAAACAGCTCACGTTTATACAGTTCATTAACAACGCCCACCTGTCATAGAATATGGGCATATGCGTACATTCTTTACTGCTTCAGATAGTTAGATAATCAACATAGGGAACCCACCCTCTGGTTCCTCATGACCGTCTCATGATGTTGCACACAGGTCTGGGAAAGTATTTTTCCCCAAGAAACTGTCCTTTTTATCAGTAAGTCTGTACCTAGTCTCAAGTCTGTATGGTCATTCATTTCTGTTAGTCAGACAGTGATCAGCATGAGAGAACTTGAAGTAATTAGACAATAGGGCTTCTGTATGTCTTTGGTGAGAAACTAAAATATAAGCTTCAAATTGTATTCAGCTGGTCAGTTAGTCTGGTCAAATATCCATCATGCATTTCTTCATTTATGGTTTAGGTGTATTAAAAGTTAATATGATCAGGTATCTCTTTATACATTTCCACACCAGGGGAGTGTGGAGAAAGAGAGTGTGGAATTTACTGCTCACTGTTCACCCCAGGGGAGTGTGGAGAGAGAGAGTGTGGAATTTACTGCTCACTGTACACTCCAGGGGAGTGTGGAGAGAGAGAGTGTGGAATTTACTGCTCACTGTTCACCCCAGGGGAGTGTGGAGAGAGAGAGTGTGGAATTTACTGCTCACTGTTCACCCCAGGGGAGTGTGGAGAGAGTGTGGACTTTACTGCTCACTGTTCACCCCAGGGGAGTGTGGAGAAAGAGAGTGTGGAATTTACTGCTCACTGTTCACCCCAGGGGAGTGTGGAGAGAGAGTGTGGAATTTACTGCTCACTGTTCACCCCAGGGGAGTGTGGAGGAAGAGAGTGTGGAATTTACTGCTCACTGTTCACACCAGGGGAGTGTGGAGAGAGAGAGTGTGGAATTTACTGCTCACTGTTCACTCCAGGGGAGTGTGGAGAGAGAGAGTGTGGAATTTACTGCTCACTGTTCACACCAGGGGAGTGTGGAGAGAGAGAGTGTGGAATTTACTGCTCACTGTTCACCCCAGGGGAGTGTGGAGAGAGAGAGTGTGGAATTTACTGCTCACTGTTCACCCCAGGAGAGTGTGGAGAGAGAGAGTGTGGAATTTACTGCTCACTGTTCACTCCAGGGGAGTGTGGAGAGAGAGAGTGTGGAATTTACTGCTCACTGTTCACCCCAGGAGAGTGTGGAGAGAGAGAGTGTGGAATTTACTGCTCACTGTTCACCCCAGGAGAGTGTGGAGAGAGAGAGTGTGGAATTTACTGCTCACTGTTCACCCCAGGGGAGTGTGGAGAGAGAGTGTGGAATTTACTGCTCACTGTTCACTCCAGGGGAGTGTGGAGAAAGAGAGTGTGGAATTTACTGCTCACTGTTCACCCCAGGGGAGTGTGGAGAGAGAGAGTGTGGAATTTACTGCTCACTGTTCACCACAGGGGAGTGTGGAGAGAGAGAGTGTGGAATTTACTGCTCACTGTTCACTCCAGGGGAGTGTGGAGAGAGAGAGTGTGGAATTTACTGCTCACTGTTCACCCCAGGGGAGTGTGGAGAGAGAGAGTGTGGAATTTACTGCTCACTGTTCACTCCAGGGGAGTGTGGAGAGAGAGAGTGTGGAATTTACTGCTCACTGTTCACTCCAGGGGAGTGTGGAGAGAGAGAGTGTGGAATTTACTGCTCACTGTTCACCCCAGGGGAGTGTGGAGTGAGAGTGTGGAATTTACTGCTCACTGTTCACCCCAGGGGAGTGTGGAGAAAGAGAGTGTGGAATTTACTGCTCACTGTTCACCCCAGGGGAGTGTGGAGAGAGAGAGTGTGGAATTTACTGCTCACTGTTCACCCCAGGGGAGTGTGGAGAGAGAGAGTGGGGAATTTACTGCTCACTGTTCACCCCAGGGGAGTGTGGAGAGAGAGAGTGTGGAATTTACTGCTCACTGTTCACCCCAGGGGAGTGTGGAGAGAGAGTGTGGAATTTACTGCTCACTGTTCACCCCAGGGGAGTGTGGAGAGAGAGAGTGTGGAATTTACTGCTCACTGCCCTCTTACACGGAATCCCAAGATGGTACTAATGTTATATAATATTTTAATTTTGCTCTTATTTTGTTAACTTTTCAATTCTCCAATACGGTGAAACATTTGGTGTAATTAGTTGCGATATGTTATTTTGCAACTTGTAATTTCTTGAGATATAAACTTTTACAAATGCTGTAAATGAGTTGCTAAATTCCCTCAGGTTATAAAGGTTTCAGTGATTGGAGAATACACAGTGTTTGCAGCACCGTGGCCTGGTGGAGAGAGAATCAGACACCGTATGACGCAGAACGGTCTCTGATCTGAGAAAGTCTTCAGATCTTCTCATTATTTAATGAATTTTATAATTACAGTAAAGGGATATTTCACCACATTCTTCAACTGCTCTCTGAATTTAATCTGTGTCACGGCATAAATACAAGTGTTTGTGCAGCAACTCATGAGCTGGAGCATGAATCCCAGTTCTAGTAGAAACCTGGGTAGAATTACAGAATCAAACCCCAACATCAACATCCTGAATCAGATAGAATACACTGGAAACAGTGCCCAGAACAGTATAAAGTTCCCTGATATCACAAACAGTAAAATTATGGATTTCCTTCGGCTCTCCATCTCTGGATCTCTGGGACTCTCCCCACTGCTGTGACCCCGGAGTCTCCTGCGGGCTCTGCTGGCCATCAAAATGTATCTGACAGTGAAAACATTGAGCAGCAGAATCAGAACAAATGGGACCCCCGGGGTGAGGATATAATGAAGTAGTTCGATGACTGCCCACACACGTGAAAACATAACAAGGACAGGTACAGAACAAAACCACGGTTCGTTGTAAAGCAAATACCGACCCGTGAACATAAAGAAGCAGGTGATGTTCTTTAAACAGATCACCACACTCACTGTTCCCAGAACCACAGCCGCCGTTCTCTCGGTGCAATATTTAGTTTTCAGATTCTGGCAACAAATGGCCACAAATCGATCGAAGGTGAAAGTGACGGTGAACCAGACGGAACAGTCTGTGGCTGCGAAAAGCAGGACGGCGTGGATATTACACACGGGGATGGACCACAGGAAACGAAACTGACCCTGATAGACAATGGGAATCTGCCTGAGTATCAGATCGAAGATAACGACCAGTAGATCCGCCGCTGCCATCGCCACCAGGTAACGAGTGACACATTTGGAGAGACCGCACTTTCCCCGAGATAGGATCACAATCGTCAATAAGTTAACTGTAAGGAAGGGAAATAAACAGGGCAATTGTACATCAGGCTGGAACTGCCTGTAAATATTTGTACCGTCTCTGGATCTCCAGTAAATATTATTACCATTTCTGGATCTCCGATAAATATTCGCACTGCCTCCGGATCCACTGTAAATATTAATACCGTCTCTGGATCCCGTGGAAATATTAGTAACGTCTCTGGATCCTCTGTAATATTAGTACTGTTTGTGGATCTCCTGTAAATTTTAATAAAATCTGTGGAACCCCTGTAATTATTACTACCGTCTCCGGATCCCACTGCAAATATTATTGCCATCTCTGAATCCTCTGCAAATATTCGTTAAGTCTCTGGTCCCCCTGTAATTACTAACGTCGTCCATGTAAATATTTGTGAAGACTCTGGACTTCCTGTAAATATTAGTACTGTCATTGGATCCCCAGTATATATTAGTAAGGTCTCTGGATCCCCTGTAAATATTAATGCCATCTCCTGATCCCTTGTAATTTTTAGTACCATCTCGACATCCCCTGTAAATGTTCGTACCGTCTCTGGATACCCTGTAAATATTAGTACAGTCCCTCGATCCAGTGTTAATATTAGTGCCGTCTGTGACCTGTGTAAATATTAATACCGTCTCTGAACCCCCTGGAAATATTAGAATCGTCTCTGGTTCCCCTGGATATATGAGTACCTCCTCTTGATCCACGCTGACTATTGATACAAACTCTGGATCCACTGCCTTTATTATTATAGATTCTGGTTCTCCTGTAAATATTAGGACTGTCACTATGTCCTCTGCCAATATTAGTACTGGATTCCACTATAAATATTAGTGCCAAATTAGGAACCCCTGTAAATATTAATACAGTCTCTAGATCACCATAAATATCAGAACAGTCTGTGGATCTCCTGTAAATTTTAGTAAAATATGTTAATCCCCTGTAAATATTAATACCGTCTCTGGATCCCCCTGCAAATGTTATTGCCGTCTCTGAATCATCTTCCAAAATTCTATAGATTCTGGAACGGTTCCTGCAGCTTGGAGGGTAGTAAATGTAACTCCACTATTTAAGCAAGGAGGGAGAGAGACAACAGAGAACTGCAGACCTGTTAGCCTGACAAAAGTAGTAGGGAAAGTGCGAGACTCTATTATAAAGGATGTGATAACAGGACACTGAGAAAATATGAACAGGATTTGGCAGAGTCAACATGGATTTTTGAAAGGGAAATCATGTTTGCAAACCTATTGGAGATCTTTGAGGATGAAACAAGTAGAATCGATAAGGACGAACCAGTGGATGTGGTGCATTTGGATTTTCAGAAGGCTTTCGATAAGGTCCCAAACAGGAGGTTGTTGAACCTCAATGCCCTTCCCTCCATCATCAGGTCAGAAATGAGGGTATTCACTGATGATTGCACAGTGTTCAGTTCCATTCACAACCCCTCAGATAATGAAGCAGTACGTGCCTGCATGCAGCAAGACCTGGACAACATCCAGGATTGGGCTGATAAGTGGCAAGTAACATTCGCGCTGGACAAGTGTCAGGCAATGACCATCCCCAACAAGAGAGAGTCTAATCACTTCCCCTTGACATTCAACGGCATTACAGTTGCAGAATCCCCCACCATCAACATCCAGGGGGTCACCATTGACCAGAAACTTAACTGGACCAGCCATATAAATGCTGTGGCGACAAGAGCAGGTCAGAGGCTGGGTATTCTGCGGCGAGTGACTCACCTCCTGACTCCCCAAAGCCTTTCCACCATCTACAAGGCACAAGTCAGGAGTGTGATGGAATACTCTCCACTTGCCTGGATGAGTGCAGCTGCAACAACACTCAAGAAGCTCGACACCATCCAGCACAAAGCAGCCCGCTTGATTGGTACCACATCCATCACCATAAACATTCACTCCCTTCACCACCGGCGCACTGTGGCTGCAGTGTGTACCATCCACAGGATGCACTGCAGCAACTCGCCAAGGCTTCTTCGACAGCACCTCCCAAACCCGCGACCTCTACCACCTAGAAGGACAAGAGCAGCAGGCACATGGGAACAACACCACCAGCACGTTCCCCTCCAAGTCACACACCATCCCGACTTGGAAATATATCGCCGTTCCTTCATCGTCGCTGGGTCAAAATCCTGGAACTCCCTTCCTAACAGCACTGTGGGAGAACCTTCACCACACGGACTGCAGCGGTTCAAGAAGGCGGCTCACCACCACCTTCTCAAGGGCAATTAGGGATGGGCAATAAATGCCGACCTTGCCAGCGACGCCCACATCTCATGAACGAATAAAAAAAAAAGTTAGAGCACATGGAATTGGGGATAATATACTGGAATGGATTGAGAATTGGTGAACAGACAGAAACAGAGAGTAGGAATAAACGGGTATTTTTCGATTTGGCAGACTGTGAATGGTGGGGTGCCGCAGGGATCGATGTTTGGGCCCCACCGATTCACAATCTGTATCAAAGATTTGGATGAGGGGACCAAATATGATATTTCCAAGTTTGCTGATGACACACATAACTCGGTGGGAATGTGAGTTGTGAGGAGGATGCAATGGGGCTTCAAGGGGATACAGACAGGTGAAGTGAGTATGAAGGAACATGGCAGATGGAATATAATGTGGAAAAATGTGATGTTGTCCACTTTGGTAGGAAAGACAGAGAAAACAGAAATGCAGAATATTTTAAAATGGTGAGAGATTGGGAGATGTTGATGTTCAAAGGGACCTGGGTGTCCTTGTACATGAGTCACTGAAAGCTCACATGCAGGTGCAGCAAGCAATTAGGGAGGCAAATGGTATATTGACCTTTATTGCAGGAGGATGTGAGTACAGGAGTAAAGATATCTTACTGCAATTAATTGAGACTGCAACAGGAGTGTTGTGTACAATTTTGATCTCCAAGGATATACTTGCCATAGAGGGAGTGCAACGAAGGTTCACCAGACTGATTCGTGTGATGGAGGGATTGTGGTATGAGGAGGGATTGAGTCGACTCGGCCTGCATTTTCTAGAGTTTAGAAGAATGAGAGATGATCTCATTGAAACAGGCAAAAATTCTTAAAGGGCTCGACAGGGTGGATGCAAGGAGGATGTTTCCCCTGGCTGGGGAGTCTAGAACAAGGGGTCACAGTCTCAGAATAAGGGGTGGGCTATTTGAGACTGAGATGAGTGGAAATTTCTTCACTCGGAAGGTGGTGAATCTTTGGAATTCTCTTTGGAGGTTCAGTCATTGAGTACATTCAAAACAGAGATCGATAGATTTCTACATATTAAAGGCATCAAGGGATATAGGGATAGTGCAGGAAAATGGTGTTGAGATAGAAGTTCAGCCATGATCTTGTTGAATGGTGGAGCAGGCTCGATGGGTCGATTGGCCTTCTCCTGCTCCTATTTCGTCAGTTCTTATGTTCTTATGTACCGTCTCTGGATTCATGGAAATATTGGAACCACCTCTGGTTCACCTGGATATATGAACACCTTCTCTTGATCCACTCTGACTATTGATACAGACTGTGCATCCCCTGCCTTGATTAGTACCATCTCTGGTTCTCTGTAAATTTTACTGCTGTCACTATATACCCTGCAAATATTAGTACCGTCTCTGGATCCCACTGTAAATATTAGTACATTCTCTGGATCCCCTGTGAAACATGATTTATATAATTAATAGCTGGATGTATAGACTTACCAGGAATACCGACATCAGCGAGTGTGGGAAAGAGAATGACAAGAACGGTAATACAGTGAAACATGACATACAGGCTTCCCGGAGACACCAACAGCAGCGAGTGTTGGACAGGGAATAAGAACGGTAATACAGTGAAACACGGTTTGCAGAATTAACATCAACAACTTGCAATTATATCGTGCTCTTAACGTAGTAAAACATCCCATGATGCTTCAAAGGAGCAATTATCAAACAAAATTCATGACAGAGCCACAAAAGGAGTTATTAGGACAGATGACCAAAAGTTCGGTCAAAGAGGTCGGTTTTAAGAAGAATCTTAAAGAAGGAGAGAGGTGGAGAGCTGAAAATGTCTCGGGAGAGAATTCCAGAGCTTGGGACGTAGGCAGCTGAAGGCATGGCCACCAATGGTGGAGCGATTAAAATCGGGGATGAGCAAGAGGCAATAATTTGATAAGTGGAAAGATCTCAGAGGGTTGTAGGGCTGGAGGAGATTGCAGAGATAGGGAGGGGCGAGGCCATGGAGCGATTTGAAAACAAGGATGAGAATTTTAAAATCGAGGCGTGACCAAAACGGGAGCCAATGGAATTCAGGGAGCACTGGGGAGATGGGAGAACGGGACAAGGGGTGAGTTCAGTTACGGGCAACAGAGTTTTGGATGAGCTCAAGTTTATGGAGGGTGGAAGATGGGAGACCCACCAGTAGAGTATTTGAATCATCAAGTCTAGAGGTAACAAAGGCATGGGTGAGGGTTTCAGCAGCAATGAGTTGAGGCAGGAGCGGAGGCTGACGGAGTGCGAAGTAAGCGGTCTCCGTGATAGAGCGGATATGTGATCAGTAGCTCATCTCAGGGTCAAATAGAAACGGGCTGGTTCACCCTCAGAGAGTGGCCAGGGAGAGGAGTGGAGTGGGTGACTAGGGAATGGAGTTTGTAGCGGGGACCGAAAATAATGGCTTCAGTTGTCCCAATATCTATTTGGAGGAAATTGTTGCTCATCCATTCTTGGATATTGGACAAGAAGTGTGACAAATGAGAGACGGTGGATGGGCCGAGGGAGGTGGTGGGGAATAAATAGCTGGATGTAGAGACTTAGCACCGACACTGACGGCAGTGAGTCTGTGACCGTAAATGAGAGAACGGTAATAGAGTGAGACATGGTTTATAGAATTAATAGATAGATATAGAGACTTACCAGAGACACCAAGATCAGCGAGTGTGGGAAGGGAATGATAAGAACAGTAATACACTGAAGCATGGTTTATAGAATTAATAGCTGGATATAGAGGCTTACCAGTGATACCAACAACAGCGAGGAGGGGATAGTAAATCACTTGTACACCGGCAAAGGCAAAATACATCCGATCGTCTAATGATAGCGAATCATAATGTGCATAAAGATATTGAAACATCCAGAATGGACTGTTCCAATCTATTGTTCTCAGATTCCGACCCATTGTTGTAACATTCCAATCTATTGTTCTCAGATTCCGACCCATTGTTGTAACATTCCAATCTATTGTTCTCAGATTCCGACCCATTGTTGTAACATTCCAATCTATTGTTCTCAGATTCCGACCCATTGTTGTAACATTCCAATCTATTGTTCTCAGATTCCGATCTATTCTTTCCCTCTCTGTGGAGCCGCTGATCCCTGTTAGTGCCGGGGGTGATGCTCCCACTGACACTATGGGATAACACGTTGAAAGTAGTCGCTTATAAATAACAGAGAGAAACACTCCAGTGACACAATTAGGGCCAATGGAGACTGACATTAATTACAGTCACTGAACAAACAGATTCAGTTAAAATCTTTAACCCCATCACTTTTTATATCACAACATATATTTAACCAAATATTACACAGTTGGAAAGCCCAAAGCCCTGTATATTATTTTAACAATTATTTGGAACAATGAGACACACAGTCTTGACAGCACTGATGTCATGAGAGAACAGCTTCATTTACAGATTTTAGTTTATTTCTCAGTGAAATCCTTTCATCTGAGAGACTTTCAACCCACTTTTCAAGGGTTGGGTTTAAACTCAGAGATGGAACTGAACCATTACACTGGTCAGTTTGGAGACCGCCTGCTAATATTGGTGCAATCTCTGGATACTCCGTCAAAATTGACAAGTCTCCGGATCCTCTTGTTAATATTGGTGCAGTCTCTGGATCGACCAGTAAACAATGGCATCGTCCTTGGATTGCACTGTAAATATTCGCACAGTCAATGGATTTCCCTGCTAATATTCCTACAGACTCTCGTTGCATAGAAAATAAAACATAGAAAATAGGAGCAGGACGAGGCCATTCGGCCCTCCGAGCCTTCTCCGCAAAATTACTCCCAACCAGACCTCCCAATGTGGTGCCATCCGCAAATTCTGCAACTGTCCGTCCAATTCACGAATCCAAATCGTTTATTTAAATTTTGAACATCTGCGGTCCCAACACTGACCCATGTGGGACACCATTTCCCACCTTTTGCTGGTCTGAGGAGCTACTCTTAACCCCTACGCTCAGTTTTCTGTTTCGTAGCCAAGTTGCTATCCGTTCTGCTACTTGTCCACTGACTCCACATGCTCTGACCTTAGTTATGAGTCTAAAATCTTCTTCAAAGAATTTAATAAGTTTGATCAAACTTGGTACAGCATGAATGTGCATCGTCCCTGGTACTGCTCTAAATATCGACTCACTCTTACAGACCCCTGTAAGTACTGATAAAGTCTGGGTGCAGCCTTAATGTCGACATTTCTTGTACCACTAAATGAATTATCAGATTTTCACAGACCCCGGTAAATACTGACTCAGTCTGGGGACATCTTGAATGTCCACAGTTCTTGGTTCCACTTTATATATTGATTCTCACTAACTGACATCTTAGAATCAATGACACAGTCCGGGGACTCCCTTAATGTCCACAGTCCATCGTGCTCCTTTATATATTGACTCACAGTCATGGACCCCTCTTAATGTTGACCCAGTCTGTGGACAGCCTGAATATCTACAGTCCTTGGTATTACGATATATATTGACTCACTCTCACAGACCCCTGTAAAAATTGACACAGACTGGGGACTCGCTGAAAGTCTCCACGACATGGCACCCCTTTATATATTGACTCACTAACACAGATCCCTGTAATACTGTCACTGTCTGGGCACTGCCTGAATGTCTCCTATCCTTGATACCCCTTTATATATTGACTCACTCTCACTGGCACCTGCAAATGGTGAGGTGAGAGTGACTGCCCTTGACATCAAGGCAGCATTTGACCGAGTGTGGCACCAAGGAGCCCTCGTAAAATTGAAGTCAATGGGAATCAGGGGGAAAAATCTCCAGTGGCTGGAGTCATACCGAGCACAAAGGAAGATGGTAGTGGTTGTTGGAGGGCAATCATCTCAGCCCCAGGGCATTGCTGCAGGAGTTCCTCAGGGCAGTGTCCTCGGCCCAAACATCTTCAGCTGCTTCATCAATGACCTTCCCTCCATCATAAGGTCAGAAATGGGGATGTTCGCTGATGATTGCACAGTGTTCAATTCCATTCACAACCCCTCAGATAATGAAGCAGTCCGAGCCCGCATGCAGCAAGACCTGGACAACATCCAGGCTTGGGGTCATAAGTGACAAGTAACATTCGCGCCAGACAAGTGCCAGGCAATGACCATCTCCAACAAGAGAGAATCTAACCACCTCCCCTTGACATTCAACGGCATTACCATCACCGAACCCCACACCATCAACATCCTGGGGGTCACCATTGACCAGAAACTTAACTGGACCAGCCATATAAATACTGTGGCTACGAGAGCAGGTCAGAGGCTGGGTATTCTGCAGCAAGTGACTCACCTCCTGACTCGCCAAATCCTTTCCACCATCTACAAGGCACAAGTCAGGAGTGTGATGGAATACTCTCCACTTGCTTGGATGAGTGCAGCTCCATCAACACTCAAGAAGCTCAACACCATCCAAGATAAAGCAGCCCGCTTGATTGGCACCCCATCCACCACCCTAAACATTCACTCCCTTCACCACCGGCGCACAGTGGCTGCAGTGTGTACCATTCACAGGATGCACTGCAGCAACTCTCAAGGCTTCTTCGACAGCACCTCTCAAACCTGCGACCTCTACCACCTAGAAGGACAAGAGCAGCAGGCACATGGGAACAACACCACCTGCACGTTCCCCTCCAAGTCACACACCATCCCGACTTGGAAATATATCACCGTTCCTTCATTGTCGCTGGGTCAAAATCCTGGAACTCCCTTCCTAACAGCACTGTGGGAGAAACTTCACCACACGGACTGCAGTGGTTCAAGAAGGCGGCTCAATACCACCTTCTCAAGGGCAATTCGGGATGGGCAATAAATGCCGGCCTCGCCAGCGACGCCCACATCCCATGAACGAATAAAAAAAATTACTGACAGAGTCTGGGCAATTCTCAATGTCTACAGTCTTGATACCTCTTTATATATTGATTCACTCTTGCAGACCCCGTAAATAGTGATGCAGTCTGGGAATACCCCTGAATGCCGACAGTCCTTGGTACACCTTTATTTATTAACTCATCTCACAGACCCCTGTACAGTGATACAGTGTGGGGGCATTGTGAACGTTTACAGTCCTTGATGCAGTTAAATACTGATTCACTCTAACAGACCCCTGTAAATACAGACACAGTCTGCGTACAGCCTGAAAATGTCTACACTTCCAAGGGAACCTCTTTATAAATTGATTCATTCTAAATGACCTCTGCTGTAAATACTGCCACAGTCTGGGGCCTCCCTTAATGCCGAGAGTCCTACGTATCCCTTTATATATTGATTCAGACTAATACACCGCTGTAAATACTGATGCAGTCTGGAGACTCCTGAATGTTTACAGTCATTGTTACCCCTTTATATATTAACTGACAGACCCCTGTAAATACTGACGCAGTCCGGGGACTCAATGAATGTGTACAGTCCATGGTAGCCCTTTATATATTGACTCACTCCCATTGACGCCTGCAAATACTGATGTGGTCTCGGGACTCCCTCAATGTCTACAGTCCTTGGTACCCCTTTATATATTAACTGATGGACCCTTGTAAATTCTGACACAATCCAGGTCCAGCCTGAATATCTACAATCCTTGGTGCCCCTTTATATATTGATTCACTCTCTACCCAACAGTACTGTGTGAGAATCTTCACCACATGGACTGCAGAGTTTCAAGAAGACAGCTCACCACCACCTTCTCAAGGGCAATTAGGGATGGGCAATAAATGCTGGCCTTGCAGGCGACGCCCACAACCCATGAATGAATAAAGAAATTCACTCTCGTTTACCCCTGTAAATACTGACAATCTGGGGACTCGCTGAACGCCCACAGTACTTTGCACCCCTTTACATATTATAGAATCATAGAATCATAGAAGTTTACAAGATGGAAACAGGCCCTTCGGCCCAACATGTCAATGTGGCCCAGTTTATACCACTAAGCTAGTCCCAATTGCCTGCACTTGGCCCATATCCCTCTATACCCATCTTACCCATGTAACTGTCCAAATGCTTTTTAAAAGACAAAATTGTACCCGCCACTACTACTGCCTCTGGCAGCTCGTTCCAGACACTCAGCACCCTTTGAGTGAAAAAAATTGCCCCTCTGGACCCTGATTTATATCTCCCCTCTCACCTTAAATCTATGCCCCCTCGTTATAGACTCCCCTACCTTTTGGAAAAGATTTTGACTATCTACCTTATCTATGCCCCTCATTATTTTATAGACTTCTATAAGATCACCCCTAAACCTCCTACTCTCCAGGGAAAAAAGTCCCAGTCTATCTAACCTCTCCCTATAAGTCAAACCATCAAGTCCCGGGAGCATCCGAGGAAATCTTTTCTGCACTCTTTCTAGTTTAACAATATCCTTTCTATAATATGGTGACCAGAACTGGACACAGTATTCCAAGTGTGGCCTTACTAATGTCTTGTACAACTTCAACAAGACATCCCAACTCCTGTATTCAATGTTCTGACCAATGAAACCAAGGATGCCGAATGCCTTCTTCACCATCCTATCCACCTGTGACTCCACTTTAAAGGAGCTATGAACCTGTACTCCTAGATCTCTTTGTTCTATAACTCTCCCCAATGCCCTACCATTAACGGAGTAGGTCCTGGCCCGATTCGATCTACCAAAATGCATCACCTCACATTTATCTAAATTAAACTCCATCTGCCATTCATCGGCCCACTGGCCCAATTTATCAAGATCCCGTTGCAATCCTAGATAGCATTCTTCACTGTTCACAATGCCACCAATCTTGGTGTCATCTGCAAACTTACTAACCATGCCTCCTAAATTCTCATCCAAATCATTAATATAAATAACAAATAACAGCGGACCGAGCACCGATCCGTGAGGCACACCGCTGGTCACAGGCCTCCAGTTTGAAACACGACCCTCTACATCCACCCTCTGTCTTCTGTTGTCAATCCAATTTTGTATCCAATTGGCTACCTCACCTTGGATCCCATGAGATTTAACCTTATGGAACAACCTACCATGCGGTACCTTGTCAAATGCTTTGCTGAAGTCCATGTAGACCACGTCTACTGCACAGCCCTCATCTATCTTCTTGGTTACCCCTTCAAAAAACTCAATCAAATTCGTGAGACATGATTTTCCTCTCACAAAACCATGCTGACTGTTCCTAATCAGTCCCTGCCTCTCCAAATGCCTGTAGATCCTGTCTCTCAGAATACCCTCTAACAACTTACCCACTACAGATGTCAGGCTCACCGGTCTGTAGTTCCCAGGCTTTTCCCTGCCGCCCTTCTTAAACAAAGGCACAACATTTGCTACCCTCCAATCTTCAGGCACCTCACCTGTAGCTGTCGATGATTCAAATATCTCTGCTAGGGGACCCGCAATTTCCTCCCTAACCTCCCATAATGTCCTGGGATACATGTAATCAGGTCCCGGAGATTTATCTACCTTGATGCGCGTTAAGACTTCCAGCACCTCCCTCTCTGTAATATGTGCACTCCTCAAGACATCACTATTTATTTCCCCAAGTTCCCTAACATCCATGCCTTTCTCAACCGTAAATACCGATGTGAAATATTCATTCAGGATCTCACCCATCTCTTGTCGTTCCGCACATAGATGACCTTGTTGATCCTTAAGAGGCCCTACTCTCTTCCTAGTTACTCTTTTGCCCTTTATGTATTTGTAGAAGCTCTTTGGATTCTCCTTTGCCTTATCTGCCAAAGCAATCTCATATCCCCTTTTTGCCCTCCTGATTTCTCGCTTAACTCTACTCCGGCAATCTCTATACTCTTCAAGGGATCCACTTGATCCCAGCTGCCTATGCATGTCATATGCCTCCTTCTTCTTTCTGACTTGGGCCTCAATCTCCCAATTCATCCAAGGTTCCCTACTTCTACCAGCCTTGCCCTTCACTTTATAAGGAATGTGCTGACCCTGAACCCTGGTTAACACACTTTGAAAGCCTCCCACTTACCAGACGTCCCTTTGCCTGCCAACAGACTCTCCCAATCAACTTCTGAAAGTTCCTGTCTAATACCATCAAGATTGGCCTTTCCCCAATTTAGAAATTTAACTTTTGGGCCAGACCTATCATTCTCCATATCGATCCTAAAACTAATGGAATTATGATCACTGGTCCCAAATTGATCCCTCACTAACACTTCTGTCAACTGCCCTTCCTTATTTCACAAGAGGAGCTCAAGTTTTGCCCCCTCTCTTGTCGGGCCATCCACATACTGAATGAGAAATTCCTCCTGAATACACTCAACAAATTTCTCCCCATCCAAGCCCCTAATGCTATGGCTGTCCCAGTCAATGTTGGGAAAGTTAAAGTCCCCTACTATTACCACCGTATTTTGCTTGCAGCTGTCTGTAATCTCCTTACATATTAGCTCCTCAATTTCCCGTTGACTATTTGGGGGTCTGTAGTACAATCCTATCAAAGTGATCTCTCCCTTCTTATTTTTCAGTTCTACCCATATAGACTCAGTGGGCGAACCCTCGGATATATCCCCTCTCACTACTGCCCTGATGTTCTCCCTAATCAAGAACGCAACTCCTCCTCCTCTCTTACCTCCTGCTCTATCTTTCCTATAGCATCTGTACCCTGGAACATTGAGCTGCCAGTCCTGCCCCTCCCTTAGCCATGTTTCAGTGATAGCTATAACATCCCAGTCCCATGTACCCATCCTTGCCCTGAGTTCATCTGCCTTGCCCATCAGACTTCTTGAATTGAAATAAATGCAGTTTAATCTAGACTTTCCTTGGTCTTTGCCCTGCTTTCTCAGACCATCTGTCCGATCATGTTTTGTACACACTCCCTTACTGCCTTTTGTTTCTGTCACCACTTTACTTCCCACTGACTTCCTGCATCGGTTCCCATCCCCCTGCCACATTAGTTTAAACCCTCCCCAACAGCACTAGCAACCACTCCCCCGAAGACATTGGTTCCAGTCCTGCCCAGATGCAGACCGTCCAATTTGTACTGGTCCCACCTCCCCCAGAACCGGTTCCAATGGCCCAGGAATTTGAATCCCTCCCTCTTGCACCATCTCTCAAGCCACGTATTCATCCTAGCGATCCTGTCATTCCTACTCTGACTAGCCCGTGGCACTGGTAGCAATCCTGAGATTACTACCTTTGAGGTCCTACTTTTTAGTTTAACTCCTAACTCCCTAAATTCAGCTTGTCGGACCTCATCCCGTTTTTTACATATATCGTTGGTACCTATATGTACCACAACAACTGGCTGTTCACCCTCCCCCTCCAGAATGTCCTGCAGCCGCTCCGAGACATCCCTGACCCTTGCACCAGGGAGGCAACATACCATCCTGGAGTCTCGGTTGCGTCCGCAGAAACGCCTGTCTATTCCCCTTACAATCGAGTCCCCTATCACTATAGCTCTGCTACTCTTTTTCCTGCCCTCCTGTGCAGCAGAGCCAGCCACGGTGCCATGAACCTGGCCACTGCCACCTTCCCCTGGTGAGCCATCTCCTACAACAGTATCCAAAACGTTATACCTGTTTTGGAGGGAGATGACCACAGGGGACCCCTGCACTGCCTTCCTACTCTTCCTCTGTCTGTTGGTCACCCATTCACTATCTCCCTCAGTAATTTTTATCTGTGGTGTGACCAACTCACTGAACGTGCTATCCACGACTTCCTCAGCATCGCGGATGCTCCAAAGTGAGTCCATCCGCAGCTCCAGAGCCGTCAAGCGGTCAAACAGTCGCTGCAGCTGGACACACTTCCCACAGGTGAAGGAACCAGGGACACAGGAAGGATCCCTGAATTCCCACATCCCACAAGAGGAACATGACATGGCTCTGGGATCTCCTGCCATGACTTAACCCTGAAGTTATCTTAACAACAACTACAATGTCAAGAGAAAAAAAAAGGAAAGAAAAACTACTTCCCAGTCACCAGCCAATCACTCACCTGTTGGCTGTGACTTCGTGCCTCCAGCAGCTCGATCCTCCCCCGAAACAATCAGCTCCTCACCAATCAGCTCCTTCCCTTCTGCTGACGTCACTTTGGGGTTTTTTTCTCTCTCCCGAACCCTCGCGCTCGGCCGCTCCTCCGTCCCTCCGTCCCTCCGTCCCTCTGCTCCTCCGTCCCTCCATCCCTCCCCTCCTCCGTCCCTCCGTCCCTCCGCCCCTCCGTCCCTCCGCTCCTCCGTCCCTCCGTCCCTCCGCTCCTCCGTCCCTCCGCTCCTCCGTCCCTCCGTCCCTCCGCACCTCCGTCCCTCCGCCCCTCCGTCCCTCCGCTCCTCCGTCCCTCCGCTCCTCCGTCCCTCCGTCCCTCCGCTCCTCCGCTCCTCCGTCCCTCCCCTCCTCCGTCCCTCCGTCCCTCCGTCCCTCCGTCCCTCCCCTCCTCCGTCCCTCCGCTCCTCCGCTCCTCCGCTCCTCCGTCCCTCCGCTCTTCCGTCCCTCCCCTCCTCCGCTACTCCGCCCCTCCGCCCCTCCGCCCCTCCGTCCATCCGTCACTCCGCTCCTCCGCTCCTCCGCCCCTCCGCTCCTCCGCCCCTCCGCCCCTCCGTCCCTCCGTCCCTCCGCTCCTCCGCTCCTCCGTCCCTCCGCTCCTCCGCCCCTCCGTCCCTCCGCTCCTCCACTCCTCCGTCCCTCCGCTCCTCCCTCCCTCCGCTCCTCCGTCCCTCCGTCCCTCCGCCCCTCCGTCCCTCCGTCCCTCCGCTCCTCCGCTCCTCCATCCCTCTGTCCCTCCGCTCCTCCGCTCCTCCGACCCTCCGTCCCTCCGTCCCTCCGCTCCTCCATCCCTCCGTCCCTCCTCCGTCCCTCCGCTCCTCCTTCCCTCCGCTCCTCCGCTGAACACCTCCTGAAAATCCATATTTATGACATTTGCTGCAATCCTTTTTATCGATTCAATCGATCACTTCTTTAAAAAACTCAGTGAAATTTTCCACGCATGAATTGCCTTCAACAAATCCATGCTGGCTGTCCTTGATCCTGTGCTCCTCACTCCCCCCTCTGCTCCTCCGCCTCAGCTGATCCTGTGCTCCTCACTCCCCCCTCTGCTCCTCCGCCTCAGCTGATCCTGTGCTCCTCACTCCCCCCTCTGCTCCACCGCCTCAGCTGATCCTGTGCTCCTCACTCCCCCCTCTGCTCCTCCGCCTCAGCTGATCCTGTGCTCCTCACTCCCCCCTCTGCTCCTCCGCCTCAGCTGATCCTGTGCTCCTCACTCCCCCCTCTGCTCCACCGCCTCAGCTGATCCTGTGCTCCTCACTCCCCCCTCTGCTCCACCGCCTCAGCTGATCCTGTGCTCCTCACTCCCCCCTCTGCTCCACCGCCTCAGCTGATCCTGTGCTCCTCACTCCCCCCTCTGCTCCTCCGCCTCAGCTGATCCTGTGCTCCTCACTCCCCCCTCTGCTCCTCCGCCTCAGCTGATCCTGTGCTCCTCACTCCCCCCTCTGCTCCACCGCCTCAGCTGATCCTGTGCTCCTCACTCCCCCCTCTGCTCCTCCGCCTCAGCTGATCCTGTGCTCCTCACTCCCCCCTCTGCTCCTCCGCCTCAGCTGATCCTGTGCTCCTCACTCCCCCCTCTGCTCCTCCGCCTCAGCTGATCCTGTGCTCCTCACTCCCCCCTCTGCTCCTCCGCCTCAGCTGATCCTGTGCTCCTCACTCCTGCCTTTTTATGGGCCGCTCCTCTGCTCCTCCGCCTCAGCTGATCCTGTGCTCCTCACTCCCCCCTCTGCTCCACCGCCTCAGCTGATCCTGTGCTCCTCACTCCCCCCTCTGCTCCACCGCCTCAGCTGATCCTGTGCTCCTCACTCCCCCCTCTGCTCCACCGCCTCAGCTGATCCTGTGCTCCTCACTCCCCCCTCTGCTCCACCGCCTCAGCTGATCCTGTGCTCCTCACTCCCACCTCTGCTCCTCCGCCTCAGCTGATCCTGTGCTCCTCACTCCCCCCTCTGCTCCACCGCCTCAGCTGATCCTGTGCTCCTCACTCCCCCCTCTGCTCCACCGCCTCAGCTGATCCTGTGCTCCTCACTCCCCCCTCTGCTCCACCGCCTCAGCTGATCCTGTGCTCCTCACTCCCCCCTCTGCTACTCCGCCTCAGCTGATCCTGTGCTCCTCACTCCCCCCTCTGCTCCTCCGCCTCAGCTGATCCTGTGCTCCTCACTCCCCCCTCTGCTCCGCCGCCTCAGCTGATCCTGTGCTCCTCAAACCCCCCTCTGCTCCACCGCCTCAGCTGATCCTGTGCTCCTCACTCCCCCCTCTGCTCCTCCGCCTCAGCTGATCCTGTGCTCCTCACTCCCCCCTCTGCTCCACCGCCTCAGCTGATCCTGTGCTCCTCACTCCCCCCTCTGCTCCACCGCCTCACTTGTCTCAGAGGAAGTGTCAGAGGCAGTTTCGTTTCCTCTAAAGATATGATTGACCCTGTTGCTGTTTTACTTCAAAATTTCACTTCCCAACGCCAGAACCACGAAAATTCAACCAGTTTAGGACCAGAGGTTACAACCTTTCAATGATTTTTTAAACATTATATTAGAAATCCAATGGGCTATCCATTGCGGCATAGAGCCCGTTAAAAGGTACAGTCTATCACAGTACCCACAAGCTGCTAAGGAACTCCTGCCAAAGTAGAAGGAGTGTTTGGAAAGCTCAGTTGGAGCTCAAATCAGTTCTTGAGAAATCTACGCAGTGAGAGTTTGTCCAATACAGGGTGCCGTCTCTCTCTCTCTCCCTTTCCCCCTCTCTTGCTCTCTCTCTCTTGCGCTCTCACTCTCCTCCTTTATCTCAAGGGGATTGGACTACAATGGGGTGGAAATTATGTGCCAGCTGTACAGACCAGTGGAGAGACTCCATCTGAAATACTGCATTCAGTTCTGGGCACCGCGCCACAGGAAGGATATGTTAACCTCCAGGCTCGAGGGGCTGAATTCCCAACCCCTGCTCTTCTGTTCCAATGAATGAAACAATAATTCAGGTATCGAGAACTTCTGTCCAAAGTACTGATTTCAGTATTTGACTGTCCTCAGTGTCCCAGCTCAGTGCAGTCCAGTCCAGACAAGCTGCTGGCACAAAGTGGCATTTTCTGTGAGACAAGAATGACTTGTTGAGGCAGTGAGAGCACCGAGTGCGGGTAGGCCTGCGCGTGAAATGGAAAGTGAGGTCAAATTCGACACAAGCTGCTGATGTCTCTGTTTCCATTTCCAAAACACACGCACGCACGGCCCAAATCGATGCATCTCCCGGGAAAGCTGCGAGGTGACGCAGGGTCGCCCTGGATCATGTGAAGCAATTGCCCACATACAAGGTTCTGCTCGTTTCACACAGGAACCTAAGAATTAGAAGCTGGAGAAGGTCATCCAGCCCCTCGAGCCTGCTCCACCATTCAACAAGATCATGACTGAACTTCTACCTCAACACCATGTTCATGCACTATCCACATATCCCTTGATGTCTTTAATATCTAGAAATCTATCGATCTCTGTTTTGAATGTACTCAATGACTGAGCCTCCACAGCCCTCTAGGGTAGAGAATTCCAAAGATTCACCACCCTCTGAATGAAGAAATCTCTCCTCATCTCAGAACTAAATGGCCTACCCTTTATTCTGAAACCGTGACCCCTGGTTCGAGACTCCCCAGCCAGAGGAAGCATCCTCCCTGCATCTGACCTGTCGAGACCTGTAAGAATTTTTTAAGTTTCAAAGAGATCACCTCTCATTCTTCTAAACTCTAGAGAATACAGGCCTGGTCTACTCAATCTCTCCTCATACGACAATCCTGCCATCTCAGGAATCAGTCTGGTGAACCTTTGTTGCACTCCTTCGAGGGCAAGTATATCCTTTCTTAGGTAAGGAGATCAAAACTGTACACAATACTCCAGGTGTGATCTCAACAAGGCCCTATTTAAATACAATAAGGCATCTTTACTCCTGTACTCAAATCTTCTTGTATTAAAGGCCAACATGCTATTTGCCTTCCTAATTGCTTGCTGCACCTGCATGTTAGCTTTCAGTGACTCATGTACAGGGACACCCAGGTCGCTTTGAACATCATCATTTCCCAATCTCTCACGATTTAAAAAATACTTTGTGTTTCTGTTTTTCTACCAAAGTGGATAACTTCACATTTTTCCACATTGTATTCCATCTGCCTTGTTCTTCCCCACTGACGAAACCTGTCCATATCCCTTTGAAGCCTCTTTACATCCTCCACACAATTCACATCCCGACTTAGTTTTGTGTCATCAGCAAACTTGGAAATATTACATTTGGTTCCCTGATCCAAGTCATTGATATAATTGTGAATAGCTGGAGCCCAAGCACCAATCCCTGCAGTACCCCACTAGTCACAGTCTGCCAACCTGACAAAGACCCGTTTATTCCTACTCTCTTGTTTCTGGCTGTTGATCAATTCTCAATCCATGCCAGTATATTACCCCCAATTCCATGTGCTCTAACTTTGTTCACCAACCTCCTGTGTGGGACCTGATCTGAAGCCTTCTGAGAATCCAAATACACCACATCCACTGGTCCCCTCTAATCTATTTCACAAGTTACATCCTCAAAGAACTCCAATAGGTTTGTCAAATATGATTTTCCTTTCATAAATCCATGTTGACTCTGCCAAATCCTTTTATTATTTTCTGAGTTTCCTGTTATCACATCCTTTATAATAGATTCGAGCATTTTTCCGACTCCTGATGTCAGGTTAACAGGTCTGTCGTCCCTGTTTTCTCTCTTTCTCTTCTCTTAAATAGTGGGGTTACATTTGCTACCCTCCAATCTGCAGGAACAGTTCTATAATTTCTAGAATTTTGGAAGATGACAACCAATGCATCCACTATCTCCATAGCCACCTGTCAAAACCATGTGATATAGATCATCAGGTCCTTGGGATTTATTGACTTTCAGTCCCATTCATTCCTCGAGTACTATTTTTTTTACTGATACTAATTTCTTTCAGTTCCTCATTCTCCCAGACCCTTGGTTCTCTACTATTTCTGGGAGTTTTTTTTGTATCTTCTTCCGTGAAGACAGACACAAAGTATTTGTTAATTTCACTGTCACTTCCTTATTCCCCATTATAAATTATCCCGTCTCTGTCTATAAGGGATCCACATTTGCCTTTGCCAGTTTTTTTTTCCTTTTTACATCCCAAGAGAAGCTTTTACAGTCCGTTTTTATGTTTCTCGCTAGTTTACTCTCATATTCTATTTTCCCTTTCTTTATCAATTTCTTGGTGCTGCTTTGCTGAATTCTATTATGCTCTAATCCGCAGGCTTACTGCGTTTTTTGGCAAATTTATATCCCTCTTCCTTTGATTTAATACGATCTTTAATTTCTCTTGTTAGCCACAGTTGGACCACTTTACCTCTTGGGTTTTTGTGCAGTAAAGGAATATATATTTGTTGCAAATTATGTATTCATTCTTTAAATGTGAACCATTGACTGTCTACCGTCATACCTTTTAATGTAGTTCCCCAATCAACCACAGAAAACTTGCACCTCATCCCTTCGTAGTTTCCGTTGTTTAAATTAAAGATCCTAGTTTCAGATACAACTACATCACTTTCAAACTTAATGAAGAATTCCATCATATTGTGGTTACTCTTTCCTAAGGGTTCCCTTACAGGATTATAAATTAACCCTTTCTCATTGCACAATACCAGATCTGTACCCTTGTTGGTTCCTCAACATACTGATCTAGAAAACGATCTCGTATACATTGCATGAATTCGTCCTCCACAGTATTACTGCTAATTTGGTTTGCCCAATCTATATTGTAGACTAAAGACCCCCATGATTACTGCATTACTCTTGTTATATGCACTTCTAATTTCCTGCTTTACACCGTGCCCTACATTACCACTACTGTTTGCTGGCCGAGAAACAACTCCCACCAATGTTTTCTGCCCCTTGCTGTTTCTTAGCTCCACCCAAACTCATTCTATATCTCAACGTTCTGAGCCAAGATCCTTTCTCACTATTGTACTGATCTCATCCATTATTAACTGCGCTACCCCACCTCCTTTTTCCTTTTTGCCTGTCCTTCCTAAATGTCGAATATTTTTGAATAATCAGTTCCCAGCCTTGGTCACCCTGCAGCCACGTCTCCGTAATGGCAATTAGATCATACCCATTTACTACTATTGGTGCTGTCAATACATTTACCTTGTTGCGAATGCTGCGTGCTTTCAGATAAAGTGCCTTTAATTTTTCCCTGTCAACATTTTTGTCCTATTTTGACCTGTAATCCGGTCACGTGGCTTCTCCTGTTTCTGATTCTTTCTTCCCTCCTGCTTCCTCTGCTTCCCCAACTGCCAAGTGAATTAGGTGCTCAAAGCAATCACAGCGAATTCCTGAAACCCATCCTGACATGGGCAGCAGGGAGAGAGAGAATGAAAGGTGCTGGGCATTGAGAGCTGATGGAATTTGAACATGCTGGATAAATAGACACATAAATCTCATCTCCCTCTTTCTTTCCTATGCGGAATATTTTAATGCTCAGGAGATGATTTCACTGCCACCCGTGCTCTTCTGCTTCTTTGGGTCGATTCTTGCATTTATTTACAGTGAAAATCTATTCCTGCCACTGAAGGATTGGGGATGTAAAAGACACGCGTCAAGGTTGGAAAATATTTCTATCGTCTTCATTGAGCTTTTATTTCTCAGTTACCTTCTGTCTTTATCTCTTGTTTTTGTCTCTCTCAGTGCCGGGTGACCATTTGATTTGATGCATTTGTCCTGAACTGATGCCTTTTCCACATCTCGAGGCGGTCAGACACGTTCTATCTGTCTGTTACTGCTGATGACCATTAATGGGGACAGGCCGCGAGTTCATCGTTTATCTGCAAAGCGGAGAAAGACAAATAAAAAGGAAGATCTGTTTCTCCACCACAAGGGCAAAGATGCAAAGGATGTTATTCAAAAAACTGTCCCCGTGACTTTGTGTTTGGATTTGTTTGCAAAGCTTGCATTTTAAAAGTTAAAAAATACCCGACACAAAGTTCACTTCTCACCAGCCCATAAAGGAATCAAACCCACAATCACAACATGTTCTAAGCAAGCAGGTTAACCAGCCGTTACTAACATCTCATAGGAACATAGGAACAGGAGAAGGCCATTCAGCCCCTCGTGCCTGCTCCGCCATTTGATAAGATCATGGCTGATCTGTGATCTAACTCCATATACCTGCCTTTGGCCCATATCCCTTAATACCTTTGGTTGCCAGAAAGCTATCTATCTCACATTTAAATTTCGCAATTGAGATAGTATCAATTGCCGTTTGTGGAGGAGAGTTCCAAACTTGTACCACACTTTGTGTGTAGAAATGTTTTCTGATCTCGCTCCTGAAAGGTCTGGCTCTAATTTTTAGACTGTGCCCCCTACTCCTAGAATCCCCAACCAGCGGAAATAGTTTCTCTGTATCCACCCTATCCGTTCTCCTTAATATCTTATAATCTTCGATCAGATCACCCCTTAACCTTCTAAACTCGAGAAAACATAACCCCAATTTGTGTAATCTCTCCTCGTAACTTAACCCTTGAAGTCCGGGTATCATTCTAGTAAACCTACGCTGCACTCCCTCCAAGGCCAATATGTCCTTCCGAAGATGCGATGCCCAGAACTGCTCACAGTATTCCAGGTGCGGTCTAACCAGGGTTGTGTATAGCTGCAGCATAACTTCTGCCCCCTTGTACTCTAGTCCGCTAGATGTAAAGGCCAGCATTCCATTAGCCTTATTGAATATTTTCTGCACTTGTTCATGACACTTCAATGATCTATGAACCTGAACCCCTAAGTCCCTTTGGGCATCCACAGTTTTTAACTTTTTACCATTTAGAAAGTACCCTGTTCTATCCTTTTTTGATCCGAAGTGGATGACCTCACATTTGTCTGCATTGAATTCCATTTGCCACAATTTTGCCCATTCACCTAATCTATCAATATCCCTTTGTAATTTTATGTTTTCATCTACACTGCTTACAATGCCACCAATCTTTGTGTCATCGGCAAACTTAGATATGAGACTTTCTATGCCTTCATCTAAGTCGTCAATAAATATTGTGAATAATTGAGGCCCCAAGACAGATCCCTGCGGGACTCCACTGGTCACATCCTGCCAATGTGAATACTTACCCATTATCCCTACTCTCTGTCGCCTTTCGCTCAGCCAATTTCCTAACCAAGTCCGTACTTTTCCCTCGATTCCATGGGCTTCTATCTTAGCTAACAGTCTCTTATGTGGGACCTTATCAAATGCCTTCTGGAAGTCCATCTAAATAACATCCATTGACATTCACCTGTCCACTACTTTAGTCACCTCTTCAAAAAATTCAATCAGGTTTGTCAGGTATGACAAACCTTTCACAAATCCATGCTGGCTCTCTCTGATTAACTGAAAATTCTCGGTGTTCAGTCACCCTATCCTTAATTATAGACTCCAGCATTTTCCCCACAACAGATGTTCGGCTAACTGGTCCATAATTCCCCGGTTTCCCTCTCTCTCCTTCCTTAAAAAGCGGAGTGACATGTGCAATTTTCCAATCTAGAGGGACAGTTCCTGAATCTAGAGAACTTTGAAAGATTATAGTTAGGTCATCCGCAATGTGCTCACCTACTTCCTTTAAAACCCTGGGATGAAAACCATCTGGTCCTGGGGATTTGTCACCCTTTAGTGCTATTATTTTCGTCATTACTGTTGCTTTACTTATGTTAATTTTATCGAGTCTCTGTCCCCGATTCAATATTAGTTTTCTTGGGATTTCCGGCATGCTATCCTCATTTTCGACTGTAAATACTGACTCAAAGTATTTCTTCAACATGTCCGCCATTTCCCCATTGTCAATGACAATATCCCCACTTTCAGTTTTTAAGGGGCCAACACTGCTCCTGACCGCCCTCTTTTTCCTAATATAACTATAAAAGTTCTTTGTTTTGGTTTTGATATCCCTTGCGAGTTTCTTTTCATACTCTCTTTTTGTAGCTCTTACTATCAGTTTTGTGATGTGGAGATGCCGGTGATGGACTGGGGTTGACAATTGTAAACAATTTTACAACACCAAGTTATAGTCCAGCAATTTTATTTTAAATTCACAAGCTTTCGGAGGCTACCTCCTTCCTCAGGTGAACGATGTGGAAATGAAGTCCTCGAAATGAAGTCGCATTTATAATTCACAGAACAATGCTGGTGATAACAGACAGTTTTTTCAACTGCCCGTTGCCAAGGCAATCAGTGTGCAGACAGACAGGTGTTACCTGCCAGGTCTCAGAATATACAAATCACCAAAAAAAACAACAAACAAAAAAAAACAGAGATAGAGAGGTAGAAACATAGAAAAGACAGCAACTGACCCGTTATATTAAAAACAGATAACATTTGTTCGCTGGTGGGGTAACGTGTAGCGTGACATGAACCCAAGATCCCGGTTGAGGCCGTCCTCATGGGTGCGGAACTTGGCTATCAATTTCTGCTCTACGATTTTGCGTTGTCGTGTGTCTCGAAGGCCGCCTTGGAGTACGCTTACCCGAAGGTCGGTGGCTGAATGTCCTTGACTGCTGAAGTGTTCCCCGACTGGGAGGGAACCCTCGCCAAACAGGAGGGTTCCCTCCCAGTCGGGGAACACTTCAGCAGTCAAGGACATTCAGCCACCGACCTTCGGGTAAGCGTACTCCAAGGCGGCCTTCGAGACACACGACAACGCAAAATCGTAGAGCAGAAATTGATAGCCAAGTTCCGCACCCATGAGGACGGCCTCAACCGGGATCTTGGGTTCATGTCACGCTACACGTTACCCCACCAGCGAACAAATGTTATCTGTTTTTAATATAACGGGTCAGTTGCTGTCTTTTCTATGTTTCTACCTCTCTATCTCTGTTTTTTTTTGTTTGTTGTTTTTTTTGGTGATTTGTATATTCTGAGACCTGGCAGGTAACACCTGTCTGTCTGCACACTGATTGCCTTGGCAACGGGCAGTTGAAAAAACTGTCTGTTATCACCAGCATTGTTCTGTGAATTATAAATGCGACTTCATTTCGAGGACTTCATTTCCACATCGTTCACCTGAGGAAGGAGGTAGCCTCCGAAAGCTTGTGAATTTAAAATAAAATTGCTGGACTATAACTTGGTGTTGTAAAATTGTTTACAATTATCAGTTTTGTGACCCTTTGTTGATCTTTGTATCTTTCCCATTTGCCAGGATCTGTGCCATTTTTTGCCTTTTTGTATGCCCTTTCCTTATGTCTTATACTGTCCCTTACCTCTTTAGTTGTCCATGGCTGTTTTTTTTGGCAAGTAGAGTTCTTTCCCCTCAGGGGTATAAACCGATTCTGTATCACGTTAAATGTTTCTTTAAACATTTCCCACTGATCATCAGTTGTTTTACCCATTAACAGATTTGCCCAGTTTACTGTGGACAGTCTCTGTCTCATCCAATTGAAGTCGACCTTGCCCAAGTCTAGAATCTTAGCAGCTGAATCACTTTTTTCCCTTTCAAACACTACATTGAACTCGATCATTTTATGATCACTATTGGATAGATGTTCACGCATAGTTAAGCCGTTAACTAAATCTAGTATGGCTTGCCCCCTTGTTGCCTCGAGGACATACTGCTGTAGAAAACTATCCCGGACACGCTCAAGAAATTTGCTACCTTTCTGACAGTTGCTAGTCTGCTTTTCCCAATCTATGTGAAGGTTAAAGTCCCCCATTAAGACCACTATGCCTTTCTTACACGCTTGTCTAATCTCTGCATTTATACAATCTCGCACTTCAGAGCTGCTGCCAGGGCTCCTATGCACAATTCCCACTATAGTCTTCGATCCTTTCCTATTTCTCAATTCAACCCATAAGGTCTCTGTTGGCTGCTTACCTCTCGTTGTATCCCCCTTTATCATTGAAGTGATTTCATCTCTAATCATTAAGGCTACTCCTCCCCCTCTTCCAGTTTCCCTATCTCTCCTGTGGACCTTATAACCTGGTATAATTAGTTCCCAATCCTGACCATCCTGCAGCCATGTCTCAGTAATAGCTATCATGTCATACCCTCCAATTTGAATTTGAACCTGTCGTTCATTTAATTTATTCCTTATACTCCGTGCATTTGTATATAGAACTCTCAGTTGGGCCACACACCCCAGCCTGACCTTCAGCTTTGATGCTGAGTTAATCGCCTTATGCCTTCTAGTTTTTACCTTATCTGTCGTGCCTAAAGTACACTTTCTTTCTTCTGCTCCACGCTTTTCCCTTCCACTTGTTCTTGAACAACTGTTTGTACTATTTGTATTGTAAATTTCCCCTGAGTCTTCCCCTCTCTTGCTGCTCTCAACTTTACTCCCTTCTGACTCACCGCTCAGGTTCCCATCCCCCTGCTACTCGAGTTTAAACCTTCCCCAACAGCACGAGCAAACACCTCCACGAGGACATTGGTCCCGGTCCTGCTCGGGTGTAGCCCGTCACGCTTGTACAGGTCCCACCTTCCCCAGAACTAGTCTCAATGTCCCAGGAATCTAAATCCCTCCCTCCTACACCATCCCTGCAGCCACTCATTCATCCTGCCTATTCTCCTGTTCCTATACTCACTAGCACGTGGCACTGGTAGTAATCCTGAGATCACTACCTTTGCTTTTTAATTTATCTCCTAACTCCTTAAATTCAACTTGCAGGACCTCATCCCTTTTTTTACCTATGTCGTTGGTACCAATATGGACCACGACTACTGGCTGTTCACCCTCCCCCTCCAGAATGCCCTGCAGCCGCTCCGTGACATCCTTGACCCTAGCACCAGGGAGGCAACATACCATCCTGGAGTCACGTTTATGGCCACAGAAACGCCTATCTGTTCCCCTTACAAATGAATCCCCTATCACTGTTGCCCTGCCGCTCTTCTTCCTCCCCTCCTGTGCAGCAGAGCCACCTGTGCTGCCCCGAACCTGGCTCTTGCTGCTTTCCCCTGATAAGCCATCTCCCCCAACAGCATTCAAAGCAGAATATCTGTTTGAGAGGGAGATGGTCCCAGGGGACTCCTGCTTTATCTGCCTAGTCCTTTTACTCTGCCTGGCGGTCACCCATTTCCTTTCTGCCTGCGTAATCTTTACCTGCGGTGTGACCACCTCACTGAACGTGCTGTCCACGATAGTCTCAGCATCGCGGATGCTCCACAGTGAATCCACCCGCAGCTCCAGCTCCGAAATACGGTTAGCCAATAGCTGCAGCTGGACACACTTCCTGCACACATGGTCGCCAGGAACACTGGTAGTGTCCATGACTTCCCACATAGTGCAGGAGGAGCGTATCACAGGTGCGAGCTCTGCTGCCATGACTTACCTTAGACTCTCAGATTCTCCTCCCGTGTGTCGGTGAGTGTCCTGCAAGAGGTTTGGGTGCTCTGCCTGTCGTGATTGAATAGTTGACAGTGTGTGTGACCTGTGAGTTGTGGGTGGGTGGCTTGCAGTAATGGTAATGTGTGAGGGTAAGAGGAAGCATCTGATTGAAGAGTTGAGTACTGATTGAAAGAGTTTGTTGGTATGTGGGTGATGGGGGTGGAGTGCGTGGTGCAGTTGGTGGGAGATGCCACTTGACAGTTGACCTCACTCACATTGACCACTCATGTCAAAGCATCGAACTTCTTCCTGCACTGTATCCATGTTCATGACACGCCTGGCATTGACTTCATCCCCTGCTGCCTCCCACTGCCTCGGGAGCACATGTCTGGAGGGCTTCTTGCCCCCCTGTGGATATAAGATGTCCCTCCTTCTGTCCACCTCTTGCACTAAGGTCTGTAGTGCATCAGCAGAGAGTCTTGGTGCGCACACTCTCACAGACCTGATTCCAACTCAGATTGGCAGATTGGTGAGGTGTGGCGTGCAGATTGGAGGATGTGGGATTTAGTTGTGCACAACTTTTATTCAATGTTTTAACATAACTCAAGGATTTGTAGACGTAAGGACGGGAGCTGCATCTGTGTTTTGTGTGTGAGATGTCTGATCTCTGTTCAGATTCCATGTGGACCCACATCTTATATTTTGCAAATAGGAGGTGCAGGCTGCCTTTAAGAGGTGCAGGCTGCCTTTAAGAGGTGCAGGCTGCCTTTAAGAGGTGCAGGCTGCCTTTAAGAGGTGTGAGCCACTCACGCAATATCTGGGACCCCCTGCTGGTGAGAAGCCATTAAACAACGCAGCTCGGCCTGGCTGCTCACAGGAATCAGGTAAACCACCAGACAGCACCAATCTCATGTGCTGTCTGCATCGCAAAGACCGGGCACGGGTTAATCGCGCACCGCGACCTCCGCACCAGGATTCGGGGGTTATCGAGTTTAACCCCCCATGAGTTCAAATTTCACCAAGACAAGTCAGGAAAAATTTGATTTCCTAATTTGTGGGCAAGCTGGATAAAAATGAGCATGATAGCTGCTAAATGGTTGTAAAAACCCAGATGGTTCACTCATGTCTTTCAGGGAAAGGAACCTCCGACCAACCCTGCATGATCAGGCCGACTCACGACTGGTCTAAACTATCTGGTGACCCTTAATGCTCTCTGATGTTGCCCAGCAATTGAGAAACAATCCCAGGAACATCACCACAAAGACTGCTGCAGTTCAAGAAGGCTGCCGACCACCATCTTCAGGCAATTAGGGATGGGTAATGAATATCCCAAATCTCCCACATCCTGAGAACAAATTTTTAAAAAGTCTTGGAAAGAGCCATTTGTTTATTAACTATTTTGGAGAAGGAGGCTGAACAAAGTATTTTCTGGGATCAGTAAAACTGTTGTACCTGAGAATTGACATCAGTTATGGGCCAGAAGACGGCATGAATTGGAACCAGATTTCCACTTTAGATTCTCAAGCCCCTTAATTTTCTGTCCAGCACAAAATATATCAGTAAATGATGACCTTAGGGTATAAATATCAAAGTGGTCTTTCTTCAGAAATTCGATGTTTAACCGTCTTCATAATGTCATTGTTTCTGTTCCACTCCTTCCCACTTTCCCCACGGAGCGTGTCTCATCGGAATTATTGGGAAGAGGATAAATTGACTTTAATACACACTGCTCTCCCCAGGGGGTGGGGGGAGAGTGTGGACTTTACTACTCACTGCTCTCCCCAGGGGGTGGGGGGAGAGTGTGGACTTTATTACTCACTGCTCTCCCCAGGGGGTGGGGGCAGAGTGTGGACTTTACTACTCACTGCTCTCCCCAGGGGGTGGGGGGAGCGTGTGGACTTTACTACTCACTGCTCTCCCCAGGGGGTGGGGGGAGAGAGTGTGGACTTTATTACTCACTGCTCTCCCCAGGGGGTGGGGAGAGAGTGTGGACTTTATTACCCACTGCTCTCCCCAGGGGGGGGGGGTGGGGGGAGAGTGTGGACTTTATTACTCACTGCTCTCCCCAGGGGGTGGGGGGAGAGAGTGTGGACTTTACTACTCACTGCTCTCCCCAGGTGGGGTGGGGGGCGAGACTGTGGACTTTATTACTCACTGCTCTCCCCAGGGGGGTTGGGGGGAGAGTGTGGACTTTATTACTCACTGCTCTCCCCAGGGGGTGGGGAGAGAGTGTGGACTTTACTACTCACTGCTCTCCCCAGGGGGTGGGGAGAGAGTGTGGACTTTATTACTCACTGCTCTCCCCAGGTGGGGTGGGGGGCGAGACTGTGGACTTTATTACTCACTGCTCTCCCCAGGGGGGGTGGGGGGAGAGTGTGGACTTTATTACTCACTGCTCTCCCCAGGGGTGTGTGTGGGGGAGAGAGTGTGGACTTTATTACTCACTGCTCTCCCCAGGGGTGTGTGTGGGGGAGAGAGTGTGGACTTTATTACTCACTGCTCTCCCCAGGGGGTGTGTGGAGAGAGAGTGTGGACTTTATTACTCACTGCTCTCCCCAGGGGTGTGCGGGGGAGAGAGTTTGGACTTTATTACTCACTGCTCTCCCCAGGGCGGGTGGGGAGAGAGTGTGGACTTTATTACTCACTGCTCTCCCCAGGGCGGGTGGGGAGAGAGTGTGGACTTTATTACTCACTGCTCTCCCCAGGGGTGTGCGGGGGAGAGAGTGTGGACTTTATTACTCACTGCTCTCCCCAGGGGTGTGCGGGGGAGAGAGTGTGGACTTTACTACTCACTGCTCTCCCCAGGGGGTGGGGAGAGAGTGTGGACTTTACTACTCACTGCTCTCGCCAGGGGGGGTGGGGAGAGAGTGTGGACTTTATCACTCACTGCTCTCCCCAGGGCGGGTGGGGAGAGAGTGTGGACTTTATCACTCACTGCTCTCCCCAGGGGGGGTGGGGAGAGAGTGTGGACTTTACTACTCACTGCTCTCCCCAGGGGTGTGGGGGGAGAATCTGGACTTGTATTTTTGTTTATTTTTTATCTTTTAAATTCTCCAATATGATGAAAGTATTGGTGCCATTAGTCGTGATATATAATTTTACAACTTGTACTTTCCTGATATATAATCTTTGACAGCACTGTAAATGAGTTGATAAATTCCCTCAGGTTAGAAAGGTTTCAGTGATTGGAGAATACACAGTGTTTGCAGCACCGTGGCCTGGTGGAGAGAGAATCAGACACCGTATGACGCAGAACGGTCTCTGATCTGAGAAAGTCTTCAGATCTTCTCATTATTTAATCAATTTTATAATTACAGTAAAGGGATATTTCACCACATTCTTCAACTGCTCTCTGAATTTAGTCTGTGTCACGGCATAAATACAAGTGTTTGTGCAGCAACTCATGAGCTGGAGCATGAATCCCAGTTCTTGTATAAATAGAGGTAGAATTACAGAATAAAACCCCATGAACCACACCCGGTTGCATACAGAATACACCATAAACAGTGCCCAGAACAGTATAAAGTTTCCTGATATCACAAACAGTAAAATTATGGATTTCCTTCGGCTCTCCATCTCTGGGTCTCTGGGACTCTCCCCACTGCTGTGACCCCGGAGTCTCCTGCGGGCTCTGCTGGCCACTAAAATGTATCTGACAGTAAAAACATTGAGCAACAGAATCAGAACAAATGGGATCCCCGGGGTGAGGATATAATGAAGGAGTTCGATGACTGCCCACACACGTGAAATCATAACAAAGACAGGTACAGAACAAAACCACGGTTCGTTGTAAAGCAAGTACTGGCCCGTGAACAGAAAGTACCAGAACGTATTCTTCAAACAGCCCAGCACACTCACTGTTCCCAGAACCACAGCCGCCGTTCTCTCGGTGCAATATTTAGTTTTCAGATTCTGGCAACAAATGGCCACAAATCGATCGAAGGTGAAAGTGACGGTGAACCAGACGGAACAGTCTGTGGCTGCAAAAAGCAGGACGGCGTGGATATTACACACGGGGATGGAGTCCAGGAAATCAAACTGAACCTGATTGGCAATGGGAATCTGCCTGAGTATCAGATCGAAGATAACGACCAGTAGATCCGCCGCTGCCATCGCCACCAGGTAACGAGTGACACATTTGGAGAGACCGCACTTTCCCCGAGATAGGATAACTATCGTCAATAAGTTAACTGTAAGGAAGGGAAATAAACAGGGCAATTGTACATCAGGCTGGAACTGCCTGTAAATATTATTACCGTCCCTGGATCAACAGTAATTATTAGCACCGTCTCTGGATCCCCTGTAAATATTATCACCATCTCTGGGTCCCCTGTAAATATTAGCACCGCCTCTGGATCCCCTGGAAATATTAGCACCGCCTCTGGATCCCCTGTAAATATTAGCACCCTCTCTGGGTCCCCTGTAAATATTATCACCATCTCTGGGTCCCCTGTAAATATTAGCACCCTCTCTGGATCCCCTGTAAATATTAGCACCCTCTCTGGATCCCCTGTAAATATTAGCACCCTCTCTGGGTCCCCTGTAAATATTATCACCATCTCTGGGTCCCCTGTAAATATTAGCACCGCCTCTGGATCCCCTGGAAATATTAGCACCGCCTCTGGATCCCCTGGAAATATTAGCACCGTCTCTGGATCCCCTGTAAATATTAGCACCCTCTCTGGGTCCCCTGTAAATATTATCATCATCTCTGTGTCCCCTGTAAATATTAGCACCGCCTCTGGATCCCCTGTAAATATTAGCACCGCCTCTGGATCCCCTGTAAATATTAGCACCCTCTCTGGATCCCCTGTAAATATTAGCACCGCCTCTGGATCCCCTGTAAATATTAGCACCCTCTCTGGATCCCCTGTAAATATTAGCACCGCCTCTGGATCCCCTGGAAATATTAGCACCGCCTCTGGATCCCCTGTAAATATTATCACCGTCTCTGGATCCCCTGTAAATATTAGCACCCTCTCTGGATCCCCTGTAAATATTAGCACCGCCTCTGGATCCCCTGTAAATATTAGCACCCTCTCTGGGTCCCCTGTAAATATTATCACCATCTCTGGGTCCCCTGTAAATATTAGCACCCTCTCTGGATCCCCTGTAAATATTAGCACCCTCTCTGGATCCCCTGTAAATATTAGCACCCTCTCTGGGTCCCCTGTAAATATTATCACCATCTCTGGGTCCCCTGTAAATATTAGCACCGCCTCTGGATCCCCTGGAAATATTAGCACCGCCTCTGGATCCCCTGGAAATATTAGCACCGTCTCTGGATCCCCTGTAAATATTAGCACCCTCTCTGGGTCCCCTGTAAATATTATCATCATCTCTGTGTCCCCTGTAAATATTAGCACCGCCTCTGGATCCCCTGTAAATATTAGCACCGCCTCTGGATCCCCTGTAAATATTAGCACCCTCTCTGGATCCCCTGTAAATATTAGCACCGCCTCTGGATCCCCTGTAAATATTAGCACCCTCTCTGGATCCCCTGTAAATATTAGCACCGCCTCTGGATCCCCTGGAAATATTAGCACCGCCTCTGGATCCCCTGTAAATATTATCACCGTCTCTGGATCCCCTGTAAATATTAGCACCCTCTCTGGATCCCCTGTAAATATTAGCACCGCCTCTGGATCCCCTGTAAATATTAGCACCCTCTCTGGATCCCCTGTAAATATTAGCACCGCCTCTGGATCCCCTGTAATTATTAGCACCGTCTCTGGATCCCCTGTAATTATTAGCACCGTCTCTGGATCCCCTGTAAATATTATCACCATCTCTGGATCCCCTGTAAATATTCGCACCGTCTCTGGATCCCCTGTAAATATTAGCACCGCCTCTGGATCCCCTGTAAATATTAGCACCCTCTCTGGATCCCCTGTAAATATTAGCACCGCCTCTGGATCCCCTGGAAATATTAGCACCGCCTCTGGATCCCCTGGAAATATTAGCACCGCCTCTGAATCCCCTGTAAATATTAGCACCCTCTCTGGATCCCCTGTAAATATTAGCACCACCTCTGGATCCCCTGTAAATATTAGCACCCTCTCTGGATCCCCTGTAAATATTAGCACCGCCTCTGGATCCCCTGTAATTATTAGCACCATCTCTGGATCCCCTGTAAATATTATCACCATCTCTGGATCCCCTGTAAATATTAGCACCCTCTCTGGATCCCCTGTAAATATTTTAAAATTTGGATCCGCTGTAAATATTAGTACCATTTATGGAACCCCTGTAAATATTAGTACGGTCCCTGGATCCCCTGTAGATATTAGAACCATCTCTGGATGCCCTTTAAGTATTAATACCTTCTCCAGATGCACTGTAACTATTAGCAATGTCTCTAGATCCCATGTAAATATTAGTAATATCTCTGGATCTGTTGTATATTATCACTGTCCCTGGATCCCCTGTATATTATCACTGCCTCTGGATGCTCTGTATATTGTCACCATCTCCTGAGCCCGTGTAAATATTCGTACCTTCTCCGGATCACCTTTTAATATCTGTACCAACTCTGGATCTCTTGTGTATTATCATCATCTCTGGATTCCCTCTAAATATTAGTACAGTCTCTCGATCCCCTGTAAATATTAGTACAGTCTCTCGATCCCCTGTAAATATTAGTACAGTCTCTCGATCCCCTGTAAATATTAGTACAGTCTCTCGATCCCCTGTAAATATTAGTACAGTCTCTCGATCCCCTGTAAATATTAGTATTCTCTCGATCCCCTGTAAATATTCGTACAGTCTCTCGATCCCCTGTAAATATTAGTACAGTCTCTCGATCCCCTGTAAATATTAGTACAGTCTCTCGATCCCCTGTAAATATTAGTACAGTCTCTCGATCCCCTGTAAATATTAGTACAGTCTCTCGATCCCCTGTAAATATTAGTATTCTCTCGATCCCCTGTAAATATTCGTACAGTCTCTCGATCCCCTGTAAATATTAGTAAAGTCTCTCGATCCCCTGTAAATATTAGTACAGTCTCTCGATCCCCTGTAAATATTAGTACAGTCTCTCGATCCCCTGTAAATATTAGTACAGTCTCTTGATTCCCTGTAAATATTAGTACCGTCCCTGGATCACCCTGTAAATATTACAATCATCACTGGATCCCCTTTAAATATTAGCACTGTCTCTGGATCCCACTGTAAATATTAGTACCTTCTTTGGATCCCCTATAAATGTTAGTACTGTCTCTGGACCCCTGTAAATATTAGCACTGTCCCTGGATCCCCTGTATATTATCACTGTCTCTGGATCCCCTGTATATTATCACTGTCTCTGGATCCCCTGTATATTATCACTGTCTCTGGATCCCCTGTATATTATCACTGTCTCTGCATCCTCTGTATTTTAGTATCGTGTCTGGACCCCATTCCAATACTGACACACCCCAGTGACCCTGTAAAACAGGTGCATGCTCAGGGACCCTGAAGTACAGCCTCACTTTCAGGGTCCTATTGTGAATTAAATCTCACACCCAGAAAGTCCCCGTATATATATCTCTCATCACTGATCCCACTCCCCCATCAATGTATCTCCCAGCCCGGGTACCCCTTTTAATTTTTGAGCTGGATATAGAGACTTACCATCAAATCAAACAGCAGCGAGTGCTGGACAGGGAACAAGAACAATTATGCAGTGAAACATGTTTTATCGAATTAATAGCTGGATATAGAGACTTACCAGAAACACCAATAGCAGCGAGCAGAGGATAGTAAATTACTTGTATACCCAAAAGCACAAAATGTATCCGATCCTCTAATGAGACTAAATCATAATTTCCGTCGAGATATTGAAATATCCAGAATGGATTGTTCCAATCTGTTGTTCTCAGATTCCGACCCATTGTTGTAACATTCCAATCTGTTGTTCTCAGATTCCGACCCATTGTTGTAACATTCCAATCTATTGTTCTCAGATTCCGACCCATTGTTGTAACATTCCAATCTATTGTTCTCAGATTCCGATCCATTGTTGTAACATTCCAATCTATTGTTCTCAGATTCTGACCCATTGTTGTAACATTCCAATCTATTGTTCTCAGATTCCGACCCATTGTTGTAACATTCCAATCTATTGTTCTCAGATTCCGACCCATTGTTGTAACATTCCAATCTATTGTTCTCAGATTCCGATCTATTCTTTCCCTCTCTGTGGAGCCGCTGATCCCTGTTAGTGCCGGGGGTGATGCTCCCACTGACACTATGGGATAACACGTTGAAAGTCGTCGCTTATAAATAACAGAGAGAAACACTCCAGTGACACAATTAGGGCCAATGGAGACTGACATTAATTACAGTCACTGAACAAACAGATTCTGTTTACAACTTTCAATCCAACAACTTTTGCAGCACAACATATATTTAACCAAATATTATGCAGATGGAAAACCCAAAGCCCAGTATATTATTTTAATAAATATTTGGAAGAACAGGAACTATGATCCCACAGTCTGACAGCATGGATGTGAAGTGAGAGCAGCTTCATTTACAGATTTCAGATAATTTCGGAGTGAAATCCTTTAATTTCAGAGAGTTTCTATCCATTTCTCAAGAATTGGGTTTAAACTCAGAGATGGAAACTGAACCATTCTACCAGTTAGTTTGGAGACCACCCTGCGAATATTGGTGCAATCTCTGGATACCCCATCAATATTGGCAAGTCTATGGATCCTCTTCTTAATATTGCTACAGTCTCTGGATTTACCTGTAAATAATGGCACATTCTTTGGATTCTATTGTAAATATTCGCACAGTCTATGGATTTCCCTCCAAATATTCCTACAGACTGTGATAAAGGCTCTGGGTAATTCTAAAAATATTGGCCCACTTCCAGATTTCCCGACACAATCTGTTGACTGGCTAAATGTGTACACTGCCGAGTAACACCATAAATATTGAATCACTCCCACAGACCTCTGTAAGTACTGACAAGGTCTGGATAAAGCTTGAATGTCTACAGTCCTTGGAACCCCTGCAAACATTAACTCACTCCCACAGGCCCAAATTCAGACTGACACAGTCTGGGGGCTCCCTGAATGTCTCCAATCCTTAGCACTCCTTTATATATCGACTCACTCTCACAGACCCTTGTAAATACTTACACAACAATAAAAACTTGCATTTATATCGCTCCTTTGATGTAGTAAGACATCACTAGGTGCTTTGCAGGAACGTTATCAAACACTATTTGACACCAAACCAAATAAGGAGATATTAGGACAGGTGACCGAAAGCTTGGTCAAAGAGGTAGGTTTTAAAGAGCATCGTAAAGGAGGAGAGGGAGGTAGAGAGGCGAAGAAATTTAGGGAGGGAATTCCAGAGCTTAGGGCCTAGGCAGCTGAAGGCACAGCCACCAATGTTGGAGTGATTAAAATTGGGGATGTGCAGGAGGCCTGAATTGGAAGAGCTCAGAGATCTCGGAGGCTTGTAGGGCTGGAGGATGTTACAAAGATACAGAGGGGCGAGACCATGGAGGGATTTGAAAACAAGGATGAGAATTTTGAAATTGAGGCATTCCTAGACCGGGAGCCAATGTAAGTCAGCGAGCACATGGGATCTGGTGCGAGTTAGGATACGGATAGCAGGAGTTTTGGACGAGCTGGATTTTCCGGTGGGTGGAAGATGGGAGGCCAACCAGGAGAGCATTGGAGTAGTCAAGTCTAGAGGTAACAAAGGCATGGATGAGGGTTTCAACAGCAGATGAGCTGAGGCAGGGGCGGAGACGGGCGATGTTGTGGAGGTGAAAGTAGACGGCCTTGGTGATGGAGCAGATATGTGGTCAGAAGTTCATCTCAGGGTCAAACAGGATGAGAAGATTGTGAATGGTCTGGTTCAGCCTCAGACAGTGGCCAGGGAGAGGGATGGAGTCAGTGGATCGGGAACGGAGTTCGTGGCAGAGGCCAAAGACAATGGCTTCGGTTTTCCCAAAATTTTTGCTCATCCGGTACTGGATGTCAGATAAGCAGTGTGACAAATGAGAGAGAGTGGAGGGGTCGAGGGAGGTGGTTGTGAGGTCGAGCTGGGTGTCATCAGCAGACATGTGGATCCTGATGTTGTGTTTTCGGATGATGTCACCGAGGGGTAGCATGTAGATGAGAAATAGGAGGGGGCCAAGGATAGATCCTTGGGGGACTCCAGAGGTAACGGTGTGGGTGTGGGAAGGGAAGCCAATATAGGAGAAGCTCTGGCTGTGAATGGATAGATAAGAATGGAACCAGGCGAGCTCAGGCCCACCCAGCAAGACGATGGAGGAGAGGCGTTGGAGGAGGAAGGGCCCAGAACAGGAAAGGCCCAGGCTCAGTCCCCACCCTGTGCTGTCTTACCTGATCTCACCCGGTGTGATACTGAGCCCCACACAGAGCAGGAAAGGCCCAGGCTCAGTCCCTGGCCTGTGCTGTCTTACCTGATCTCACCCGGTGTGATACTGAGGCCCACACAGAGCAGGAAAGGCCTAGGCTCAGTCCCCACCCTGTGCTGTCTTACCTGATCTCACCCGGTGTGATACTGAGCCCCACACAGAGCAGGAAAGGCCCAGGCTCAGTCCCTGGCCTGTGCTGTCTTACCTGATCTCACCCGGTGTGATACTGAGGCCCACACAGAGCAGGAAAGGCCCAGGCTCAGTCCCCACCCTCTGCTGTCTTACCTGATCTCACCCGGTGTGATACTGAGCCCCACACAGAGCAGGAAAGGCCCAGGCTCAGTCCCCACCCTGTGCTGTCTTACCTGATCTCACCCGGTGTGATACTGAGCCCCACACAGAGCACGAAAGGCCCAGGCTCAATCCCTGGCCTGTGCTGTCTTACCTGATCTCACCTGGTGTGATACTGAGCCCCACACAAAGCAGGAAAGGCCCAGGCTCAGTCCCCACCCTGTGCTGTCTTACCTGATCTCACCCGGTGTGATACTGAGCCCCACACAGAGCACGAAAGGCCCAGGCTCAGTCCCCACCCTGTGCTGTCTTACCTGATCTCACCCAGTGTGATACTGAGCCTCACACAGAGCAGGAAAGGCCCAGGCTCAATCCCTGGCCTGTGCTGTCTTACCTGATCTCACCCGGTGTGATACTGAGGCCCACACAGAACAGGAAAGACCCAGGCTCAGTCCCCACCCTGTGCTGTCTTACCTGATCTCACCCGGTGTGGGACTGAGCCCCACACAGAGCAGGAAATGCCCAGGCTCAGTCCCCACCCTGTGCTGTCTTACCTGATCTCACCCGGTGTGATACTGTCGCCCACACAGAGCAGGAAAGACCCAGGCTCAATCCCTGGCCTGTGCTGTCTTACCTGATCTCACCCGGTGTGATACTGAGGCCCACACAGAGCAGGAAAGGCCCAGGCTCAGTCCCCACCCTGTGCTGTCTTACCTGATCTCACCCGGTGTGGGACTGAGCCCCACACAGAGCAGGAAAGGCCCAGGCTCAGTCCCCACCCTGTGCTGTCTTACCTGATCTCACCCGGTGTGATACTGAGCCCCACACAGAGCAGGAAAGGCCCAGGCTCAGTCCCCACCCTGTGCTGTCTTACCTGATCTCACCCGGTGTGATACTGAGCCCCACACAGAGCACGAAAGGCCCAGGCTCAATCCCTGGCCTGTGCTGTCTTACCTGATCTCACCTGGTGTGATACTGAGCCCCACACAGAGCAGGAAAGGCCCAGGCTCAGTCCCCACCCTGTGCTGTCTTACCTGATCTCACCCGGTGTGATACTGAGCCCCACACAGAGCACGAAAGGCCCAGGCTCAGTCCCCACCCTGTGCTGTCTTACCTGATCTCACCCGGTGTGATACTGAGCCTCACACAGAGCAGGAAAGGCCCAGGCTCAATCCCTGGCCTGTGCTGTCTTACCTGATCTCACCCGGTGTGATACTGAGGCCCACACAGAACAGGAAAGACCCAGGCTCAGTCCCCACCCTGTGCTGTCTTACCTGATCTCACCCGGTGTGGGACTGAGCCCCACACAGAGCAGGAAAGGCCCAGGCTCAGTCCCCACCCTGTGCTGTCTTACCTGATCTCACCCGGTGTGATACTGTCGCCCACACAGAGCAGGAAAGACCCAGGCTCAATCCCTGGCCTGTGCTGTCTTACCTGATCTCACCCGGTGTGATACTGAGGCCCACACAGAGCAGGAAAGGCCCAGGCTCAGTCCCCACCCTGTGCTGTCTTACCTGATCTCACCCGGTGTTGGACTGAGCCCCACACAGAGCAGGAAAGGCCCAGGCTCAGTCCCCACCCTGTGCTGTCTTACTGATCTCACCCGGTGTGATACTGAGGCCCACATGAAGCAGGAAAGGCCAAGGCTTGATCCCCACCCTGTGCTGTCTTACCTGATCTCACCCGGTGTGGGACTGAGCCCCACACAGAGCAAGAAAGGCCCAGGCTCAGTCCCTGGCCTGTGCTGTGTTACCTTTTTTTTTTATTCGTTCACGGGATGTGGGCGTCGCTGGCAAGGCCAGCATTTATTGCTCATCCCTCATTGCCCTTGAGAAGGTGGTGGTGAGCCGCTTCCTTGAACCACTGCAGTCCGTGTGGTGAAGGTTCTCCCACAGTGCTGTTAGGAAGGGAGTTCCAGGATTTTGACCCAGTGACGATGAAGGAACGGCGATATATTTCCAAGTCGGGATGGTGTGTGACTTGGAGGGGAACGTGCAGGTGGTATTGTTCCCATGTGCCTGCTGCTCTTGTCCTTCTAGGTGGTCGAGGTCGCGGGTTTGGGAGGTGCTGTGAAAGAAGCCTTGCCGAGTTGCTGCAGTGCATCCTGTGGATGGTACACACTGCAGCCACAGTGCGCCGGTGGTGAAGGGAGTGAATGTTTAGTGTGGTGGATGGGGTGCCAATCAAGCGGGCTGCTTTATCTTGGATGGTGTCGAGCTTCTTGAGTGTTGTTGGAGCTGCACTCATCCAGGCAAGTGGAGAGTATTCCATCACACTCCTGACTTGTGCCTTGTCGATGGTGGAAAGGCTTTGGAGAGTCAGGAGGTGAGTCACTCGCCGCAGAATACCCAGCCTCTGACCTGCTCTCGTAGCCACAGTATTTATATGGCTGGTCCAGTTAAGTTTCTGGTCAATTGTGACCCCCAGGATCTTGATGGTGGGGGATTCGGTGATGGTAATGCCGTTGAATGTCAGGGGGAGGTGGTTAGACTCTCTCTTGTTGGAGATGGTCATTATCTGGCGCGAATGTTACTTGCCACTTATCAGCCTGGATGTTGTCCAGGTCTTGCTGCATGCGGGCTCGGGCTGCTTCATTATTTGAGGGGTTGCGAATGGAACTGAACACTGTGCAGTCATCAGCGAACATCCCCATTTCTGACCTTATGATGGAGGGAAGGTCATTGATGAAGCAGCTGAAGATGGTTGGGCCTAGCACACTGCCCTGAGGAACTCCTGCAGCAATGTCCTGGGGCTGAGATGATTGGCCTCCAACAACCACTACCATCTTCCTTTGTGCTAGGTATGACTCCAGCCACTGGAGAGTTTTCCCCCTGATTCCCATTGACTTCAATTTTACTAGGGCTCCTTGGTGCCACACTCGGTCAAATGCTGCCTTGATGTCAAGGGCAGTCACTCTCACCTCACCTCTGGAATTCAGCTCTTTTGTCCATTTTTGGATCAAGGCTGTAATGAGGTCTGGAGCCGAGTGGTTCTGGCGGAACCCAAACTGAGCATCGGTGAGCAGGTTATTGGTGAGTAAGTGCCGCTTGATTGCACTGTCGACGACACCTTCCATCACTTTGCTGATGATTGAGAGTAGACTGATGGGGCGGTAATTGGCCGGATTGGATTTGTCCAGCTTTTTGTGGACAGGACATACCTGGGCAATTTTCCACATTGTCGTTGTAGATGCCAGTGTTGTAGCTGTACTGGAACAGCTTGGCTAGAGGCGCAGCTAGTTCTGGAGCACAAGTCTTCAGCACTACAGCTGGGATGTTGTCGGGGCCCATAGCCTTTGCTGTATCCAGTGCACTCAGCCGTTTCTTGATATCACGTGGAGTGAATCGAATTGGCCGAATACTGGCTTCTGTGATGGTGGGGATATCGGGAGGAGGCTGAGATGGATCATCCATTCGGCACTTACGGCTGAAGATGGTTGCAAACGCTTCAGCCTTGTCTTTTGCACTCACGTGCTGGACTCCGCCACCATTGAGGACGGGGATGTTTG